>NC_060140.1:509434239-510763739 GCF_021461385.2 Schistocerca piceifrons
ACAGGCCCATATCTTCAACGTCGATATGCAGCACGATTTTGGAACATATATTGTTTACAAACATTATGAATCACCTCGGAAAGAGCTGTTTATTGACACACAGTCAACGGGAATATAGAAAACATCGTTCTTGTGAAACACAACTAGCTGTTTACTCACATGAAGTGTTGAGTGCTATTTTCAAGGGATATCAAGTTGATTCCGTACTTCTGGATTTCCGGAAGGCTTTTGACACTGTACCACACAAACGGCTTGTAATGAACTTCCGTACTTATGGAACATTGTATCGTTTATGTGACTGGGTTCGTGATTTCCTGTCAGAGAGGTTACAGTTCGTAGTAAATGCCGGAAAGTCATCGACTAAACCAGATGTGATTTCTGGCGTTCCCCAAGGTAGTGTTATAGGCCCTTTGCTTTTCTTTACCTGTGCAAACGATTTAGGATAAAATATGAGTAGCTGTCTTATGTTGTTTGCAGATGATGCTGTATTTTATTGACTAGTATAGTCATCAGAAGATCAAAATAAATTGCGAAACGATTTAGAAAAGATATCTGTATGGTGCAGAAATTGGCAATTGACCGTAAATAACGAAAAGTGTGAAGTCATCCACATGAATGCTTAGAGGAACCCGTTAAACTTCGGTTACACGATAAATCAGTCAAATCTAAAGGCCGTAAATACAGCTAAATATCTAAAAACTACAAGCCGAACAACTTAAATTGGAAGGAACTCATAGAAAATGTTGTGGGGAAGGCTAACCAAAGACTGCGTTTTATTGGCAGAACATTTACAAAATGTAACAGATCTACTAAGGAG
Source organism: Schistocerca piceifrons (assembly GCF_021461385.2). NCBI lineage: Eukaryota > Metazoa > Arthropoda > Insecta > Orthoptera > Acrididae > Schistocerca > Schistocerca piceifrons. The sequence continues at coordinate 509,435,057 of NC_060140.1, forward strand.
ACTGTCTACACTACACTTGTCCGTCCTCTTTTAGAATACTGCTGTGCGGTGTGGGATTATTTCCAGACAGGATTGACGGAATACAGCGAAGAAGGGCAGCGCGTTTTGTATTATCACAAAACAGGGCAGAGAGTGTCACTGGAATTATACGGGATTTGGGGTGGACATAATTAAAACCAAGGCGTTTTTCGTTTCGGCAGAATTTTTCCACGAAATTTCAATCATCAATTTTCTCCTCGAATGGGAAAATATTTTGCTGACGCCGAACTACATAGGAAGAAACAATCATCGTAATAAAATAAGATATATCGCAGTTCGCACAGAAAGATATAGGTTTTCGTTTTTTCTGTGCGCTGTGCTAGATTGGAAAAACAGAGAATAACTGTGAAGGTGATTCGATGAACCCTCTGCCAAGCACTTACATGTTGTTTGCAGAGTATCCATGTAGATGCAGATGTAGATTCCATAAAATGTCTTTGGTAACAAAACCACATGCTTAGCTACGTCATCTTCCTGTTGTTTAGAAAATGTAGGTTTTCTTCCTAAATTTACTTTGGAACAATCTTCAGTTCTTAACCTACCTCGTAAAGTAGAAAGCGGTGTCCCATATAATCTTGCAACTCCTCTCTGTGGTTTTCCATTTTATATAACATCGTGGAGTGCGCAATACATTTAGTTTCCATCTACCCTTTCCAGCTTTCAGTCGTTCTGACTTTTTTCTCTCCATTTGTGATTAAAAAACGCAGCTTGTAAGATGTCATACATTTAGAAAAATATAATTCGCTGAAATACTGAAATAAATTACCATAAGTGGCAGCAGGTCTCATCATGGGGCAATACCGTGCATCCTGCGAAGTATTGTCCCGTCACAACATGACACAGAATTTTTTTATTCTAACCCAATAATCACGATGTTTGCCTACTAACATTTGATGTTTAAATCAAGTTCAAGAAATGAGCAGTTAAATAGAACTACTTTAAACATTGTTACTAACATACTTCACTTACCTCTACACTCGTGAACTGCTTATTTTATACTACACTCGTGACCTGCTGATTTTATAAGAAAACAGCCGAAATAAAATGAATTTAGCTCTCATTGTAGTTCCTTCCCCTATGCGGCAGTACTATGCAGCGCTCTTTACGCCCTCTACGGAATTGTAAAAAGGGCACGGAATTACCACACTGAACGGCGTTGCTCCGCTGTCCCCTACTGTTTCACATAATTTGTATGCCACCCACATTTCACAGAGCATATCTCACAGCGTTAGTGCCAGCTTTTTTATGACCACTCAGTACACTATGTCGGATCCTAAATGTAATTTCCACATTACGTGTGAGAGCTTGTACGTCGTTAGTCTTACACTGCGGTAGTTACAGACGATTTCTAAGTGACGATAAATTACAAACCTCCCGTGGGCAATGGTATGACACGCTCGGTGCCTAGCTGGCGGACTCGCTTTTTAGTTGCTCTGGCTTGTAGTGTGAAACAGCTACGGCTAAATTTCTTCTAGAAACCGCTACAGGGATTGTTCGCCAATGAATTCCGTGGTTTTACCTATTCGAAAATTGAAAGCCGTAACATTCCTTACTACATCGATCCAGGCCGAAGACAATATATTCATAAGAACTACAACAATGCTGGCAAATTCTAGGATCGTTGTTTTGAAAAGGCAAGACAGCTTTCCTTCCCCATCCTTCAAATAGTCTGAGCTTGTCCAATGACCTCGACGTCGACGGGACGTGAAACCCTAAATGTGTGCCTGTGTGTGTGTATGTGTGTGTGTGTGTGTGTGTGTGTATGAGTGAGTGAGTGTGTGTGTATTCCAAAACTTCTCCTAATCAATCACTGTGGGGGTAAGCTCTACCTATTTAACATAGTTATCGAGATATGACGTCACAAACAATGAGATACATGACAAACTGCCGCATCATGCACGACGTTTAAATGTATTACTTCTGTGCTACTATCTGTATTCGTAATCAAGTCATAATGAATGCCGCTAAATGTACCGACAAAATTATATCATGTACCACACATAATTCAGGAGATGTCACTGATACACACACAGATGCGTGAAAAAATTCCGAACTGTACACGACGTTTAAATTTATTACTTCTTTTCTAATAACTCTATCAGTAACATATTTTTCAGACAGTATCGACGTACGCCACTGAATGTACCTACAAAATTATATCATCGTATGGCACATTATTCAACGATACGACTTCATAAACACTAAGATAAGTGAAAAAATGCCGCTTCATGTGAGACATTTAAAAAATTGCGTTGTAGGCACACGAAGCAGCTACGCTGAGAGTACAGAAACTGTCCATGGTCACGTTTCTCAATTTGGACAACTGTACTTATCCATTTGTAAGCATATTCCTTTGCGCGACTGTTTCCCAATTTTAAAGGTATTTACAGGAATACATGGAAATGAAAGTTTTTTGATACTTCACTACAAACACAGTTCTTTTCGTTTCGTTTTCGTTTGTGAGAGATTATTGGCGAAATATGTCTGGGCAACGACGGGTTTGTAAGCTAATATGTCTATATCTGAAGCAGAAGGGAGCTGGTATTGGGACAACAAAACAGTGTTCACTCGAACATCAACTTATTACTAAAACAGTTATACTCTTTACACTGAGTAAATGCACAATTTAATAATGGGAGCTCTGTTGAACAAGGCAGTGAAACGGGATTCTCCCCTCATCAATAAATACAGCTCTTGAAATGCATAGATGTAAGATGAAAGCCTAACAAAAACAAAAATCGCTGAAAATAAAATTGTAAAATAATTTAAAGTACTAGGTAGTTGCAGCGGTTACGGCGTTGCTTTTTAACATACAATTATAGGTCAAGAACATCAACTGCTCAAACAAGCCGGCCTTGGTGGTCTAGCGGTTCTAGGCGCGCAGTCCGGAACCGCGCGGCTGCTACGGTCGCAGGTTCGAATCCTGCCTCGGGCATGGGTGTGTGTGATGTCCTTAGGTTAGTTAGGTTTAAGTAGTTCTAAGTTCTAGGGGACTGATGACCACAGATGTTAAGTCCCATAGTGCTCAGAGCCATTTTTTTGCTGAAACAAATAACTACGCTTAGCAAATGCACAAACGGCTTATGGCCTAGTGATAAATGCGTACCACGGGGAAGCCAAAATAATTGAAAGTACTTAGGTTTTACCCACAAATTACATTAAGGAACACGATGCGTCGACCACAAAGACTGGCTTGTGGCAACACTGACCAATCTCAAGTGAACAAAATTTCGCTGCAAAACTTTAATAAAATTCAGGGTAGACACAGTACGACTGAACCAACAGCCGACGGCCAAGTGAACAAGCTTTACAATTGATGAACTTGCTTTAAAATTTACATGTGCTATGGTTAAAATATACGAAGTCCATTAGCAATTATTTTGATCGATCTAAAACTTGCGTCTTAATACACCTCCTGAGGCACGCAGTCTTAACAGGTTTATAAGCACAGCGAACTTCACGCTGCGCCACGCGGGATAGCTGCGCGATCTGAGGTGCTTTGCCACGTTTCGCGTGGCTCCCCCCCTCCTCTCCCCCCCTCCCCCCCCCCCCATCCCAACCCCCACCCTCCGGAGGTTCGAGAGTCCTCTCCTAGGCGTAGGTGTGTGTGTGTGTGTGTTGGCCTTAGCGTAAGTTAGTTTGATTAAGTAGTGTGTAAGCCTAGGGACCGATGACCTCAGCAGCTTGGTCCCATAGGAACTTATCACAAATTTCCAAAGAAACTTTACGGTGTAATGACCGAACAAAACACCAGGTACAAGGCGAGAGGTTCGGGAAAGCTTCATGGCAAATAGCATAAAACATACAGGGTGCACAAACAGCTGAACCAAACTTATACTAAAAGGCTGCCTCTAGAGGGCATTTGTTAGAATTACTTAAGCCGGTTTTAGAAGAAATCATGAGCATCATATCATAAGGAAAAGTAATTTTAAAAATAAAGGCCCCCTTATCGGTACCATATTCAGTTGAAGTACAGAACGCTAATGAAAGGCTAACGCAGTAAAGCTAACAATGTAAGGCGACGCACCATACATGACTCCAGTAAAGAAGGGAACTTACACATATGAGAAACTTTATTGGACCATTCTCAGTTCACCCATAACACATTGATACCAGAATCCAACCGAGCGCAAACTGGTTCTTGATTCACGCAAGCCCACATGAAAGGTTAAGTCCTCCCACGGGAGAGCGCCAACCTTACCGCAACATTTTACTAACCGTGCAGACCCATGCAACAGACTGCATCTGCGCGGCGTGAATTCTGCACTCCCTTTTCTCATGGAAGTGAGCAGCCCCACAAGAAGTGTTTGACTTGGTTCCATTTGGCATTCGGTTGGTAATATCAGATGTCTGATCGTTGCTCTCACATTACAGAAATAGATGATGGCAGAACACACCTTTCATCACTGAAGCAAACATTTTAGGTGTCTGACGCCAACCTATCTAACTCAGAGGAAGTTTGGCGCTTACTGCCAAATAAAATCTGCTAGCTGTACAGACATATCAATTCGAAAAACTTATTAGCAGTTTCAGTTTCAGAAACATAAAGGCACAAAGTCGTCATCGTGAAGCAGATATCTTCGATACGACACTCCAAAATTTCATCATGTCCGTCAACCTGATACAAATATTGACTGACTACGTCATCGTGACACTAACTAGACAAATTTTCCCCTAACAAACTCCATCAGAAGGCGCTCAATGTTTCCCCTCCACCAGGAGCGTCCAAAACAATTCATTTTATCTCACCATTAGTCATGGCGTAGAAAAAAATGGAGTGTTACCAAACTAGCAATGCGGAACGAAGATGGCAACTTGGTGTTGGAAGCACACAATTAACCGTAACATGTCTACCATATGTTCATTAGTGTCAAAAGATAAGTTTGTGATCCCCTGGATCATAGAACAACGTGGGCTGGATGGCTGGATAATATGTTAAATACACTACAAGGAAAAAAAAAAAAAAAAAAAAAAAAAGACGCACCACGAAGAAATTATCCGAATGGGACGCAAATCTGTAGCGATGTACATGTACAGAAAAAAAAGATGACAGTTTCAAAAAAATTGAATAATTGGTTTAAGAGAAATAGCGACACAAACTGAGCGAAGCAATAACGCGGTAGTCCATCTGTGGTCCTTATGCGAGCGTTTTTTCAACTTGGCATTGATTGATAGAGTTGTTGGATTTCGTCCTGAGGGGTATTGTGCCAAATTCCATGATACTGGTGCGTTTGATCGTCAAAATCCCGAGTTGGTTGGAGGGCCATGCCCATAATGCTCCAAACATTCTCAGTTGGGAGAGATCTGGCGACAATGCAGGTCAAGGCAGGGTTTGGCAATCACGAAGAAAAGCAGTGGAAGCTATCGGCGTCTGCGGGAGGGCACTATCTTGCTGAAATATTAATCTAGGAAGGACAACAAAACAAGGTGTAGAATATCGTCGCCATACCACTGTGCTGTAAGGGCATCGTTGATGACAACCAAAGGGGTCCAGGTATGAAATGAAATGACACCCCAGAAAATCACTCCTTGTTGTCGATCCGTATGGCAAGCAACAATCAGGCTGGGATCCCAGCGCTGTCTAGGGGCCTCTCCTGGATCGTCTACGCTTGTCATTGGGGCTCAATCAGTCAAGACAGTTCCAGTCCAGTCTGTCTCCAGGCGGACGACGTATTTGGAGATGCCTTGGACAGCGGTGGGATGTCAACCTGACTGTGGAACAGAACCCTCATCCAAATTTACGTTCTCCTGCCAACTGAGCAAGCTACTCTCGTGTTGCATCTGAATATCTTTATCATGCAATTCGATAATACTTCTTACAGTCTGTTTTTTATTAAAGTGAGATCCTGCACTTGATTACTTAAATGATGAAGGTGCAAATGGCTTCTGAACACCTGAGTGTGGGTGGGGACACAACCCTGAAACTGTTCAGTATTTGCTTGCAGACCACTAAGAAGGCTGCCATAACCTGAACACTTACCTCACCCATTGTGTTAGGTTTAATGATCAGATCGTCGCACAGTATGCTGCACAAGAGTTGTCCCAGATTCCTCACTCTGGATAGCCACCTCAAGTCGGGCATCCATAAGATAGGGTATCCGCAGACCACACGCTGATCCATGACCATTCACCTCTTAATCGTATTCTGTAACACCGAAACCAAAACGCAGAGTACACAGCAAAACTATTCTGTCCTGCCACTATACAGATTCCGGACTCTGCCAGTCAAATTTAGCCACACCCTGGTACCACACAAGCAGTAGGAAACTTGTTGGGGAGTGGTAAGCTACTGAGGTGACAAAACCGTGTTGAACAGCTACATTCGCTCCAACGGAGCACTAACACTTTCTAGGTAAAAGTGGAACATTCAGCCCTCCACACTGCTGCCAGCAAGACATTCAATCTTGCTCTGCCTGTCACTGCTCGTATGCCCAATGCGAACCAGAGTCCTCCAATATGCAGGCAATGGGGCAGAGACATACAAATGGTAGAGAAAATAGATAATTGAAAGCCATTCTGCATGAATGTCAATACGAACTCCTTTTTCGTTTCATTGTAATGCGAGAAAATTCATATAATCTCAACAGAATTTCTGTCCATCCAGTCCTGTGAATTGCCCCTTACTCCACCCCGGACTCCAACTTCCATTCCTAGCTAACAGATACTGGCTGTGCTGTGTCCGTCAATAGTAAAAGACTGTGCAGAAATAATACCAACCTAGTAAATTACTTATGAATATTTGTATACAATGCTAGGTTCAAATGGCTCTGAGCACCATGCGGCTTAACTTCTGAGGACACCAGTCGCCTAGAACTTAGAACTAATTAAACCTAACTAACCTAAGGACATCACACACATCCATGCCCGAGGCAGGATTCGAACCTGCGACTGTAGCGGTCGCTCGGTTCCAGACTGTAGCGCCTAGAACCGCACGGCCACTTCGGCCGGCATACAATGCTAGGAAAATTTCTACAATGTTGCACACTATTTCATGCTTCACGGAACATTCTTGTTCGTCACATTAGCTACAAGCATGCTGCCTCAACTCCAAAGCGGTCTGGGCCGAGAACGGAAATTTTGAATCGTCTTATCATTCGCATCCTGACTTTCGTCTGATGCCGAGTATGCAGACTGAAGACGTGTCACTTTTGCCGATAGCATAAGGTACTAGTTTCATTTACCACAGTCTCAATTCTGAACAAGTCGCATTTAATTGATTCTTTGTGCAACTAGTACGTGGAGTACATGTTGTTGTTTATCTTGTTAATTTTAAACTGCAAGCTGGGCAGATGAGAAACTATGATTATTTCTTCTTACAGTATTCCTAACGATTTCAAAGACCCACATTATTAGCTTCAGTACACCTCAATGATTATGAGATTCCACCTTGGTTTTTATATTTGAATTAAAGGTTGGTAAATTGTGAAATCGACTTCTCTTAATGAATCCTATTTACAACACTATCTCCCATGATTAGGAGAGCCTTAATTGCCAAATATAATCAGGAATACTCCAAGATGTTGTTTCAATGTAATGGTGTTTCTGCCGGCTGGTGTGGCCGAGCGGTTACAGGCGCTTCAGTCCGGAACCGCGCGACTGCTACGGTCGCAGGTTCGAATCATGCCTCGTGCATAGATGTGTGTGATGTCCTTAGGTTAGTTAGGTTTAAGTAGTTCTAAGTTCTAGGGGACTCATGACCTCAGATGATAAGTCCCATAGAGTTGAGAGCCATTTGAACCATTTGATGTTCCTGTTGTTTGTAGTAGCCAAACTATTGTGGTTTTATACTTAAAAAACAAATACTGAGTAGTTACAGTTAAACTGCAGCTACTCACAGAGATCCAATGTGGGCTGTAATAATTACCATATGGCAGCAAAACTTGGTAGATATTCTAATGCATTAATGCGAAACTGATTTACGCGGGAAAAACTTGGTTCCCATTTTGGCCACCATGTACAAATCTGGCGCTGCGAATGCAAGAAAGACCCATAGAAATATATCTATGTGCAGGGGATTATGAACGGGACATGGGAGGAAAAGGTCAAACAAGTGATAAACACATAATGCTGATGTTCATTTAATCGCTGCTTGCACAGCTTGTTAAGTTTGAGCACTGGAGATGTCGACAGCGCCAGATTCGCAACTGTGGCGAAAATTTGAAATGATTTTTTTTCCAGCGTAATTCTGTTCCGTATTGACACATTAGAACATCTACCAGCTTACGCTGTCATACGATACTTACAGCCCACACTGGACCTTTGTCAAGAGCTGCATTGTATATATAGCCACCCAGTATGTTAATTTTGGTGTCGAGTGGGTATCACTCTCGTGTTTATTTCAGAGCTCAACCCAGTTGCTGATGTAGATTAGTTTCAAAGCCATCGTTTAGTTCAAATGGTTCAAATGGCTCTGAGCACTATTGGACTTACCGTCTTTGGTCATCAGTCCCCTAGAACTTAGAACTACTTAAACTTAACTAACCCAAGGACATCACACACATCCATACCCGAGGCAGGATTCGAACCTGCGACCGTAGCGGTCGCGCGGTTCCAGACTGTAGCGCCTAGAACCGCTCGGCCACTCCGCCCGGCGCCATCGTTTGTCCTTGCTGCTTATGCAGAGTGGAAATGGAACAAAGCTCACTGTTGTTGTAGTCATCAGAACGAAGACTGTTTTGATGCGTCCCTCAAGACCAGCCCGTCTTGAGCATGTCTTTATCTGGTTAGCTACTCGACTCTATAGCTATCTGAAACATAGTAATCAAGCCATGGTTGTCCTCTCTTAACACCTCCCAGCCCCTCTTCCCCACATCTCTCAGTTAACTAACCCATAATGCTTAAAGATGTGACCCATTAACTTATCCCTTCTTTTAGCCAAGTCGCTTCAAAGAGTTTCTGTCTTCCCAGTTTGATATAACACCTGTTAATTAGTTACTCGATCCACTCATCTGTCTTCGGCATGCTCCTGTAACACTGTGTTCCAAAATATTGTATTCCTGCCACATTTCACTACTGTGTTACTGTACTCTCAAGACAAATACTGTCAGAAAATACTTCCTATCTCTTAAAATTATATTCGATGTTAACATCTCCCCATTGTTGTTGCTGGCGTCCACTGTTTATATCCGCTTACCCCATTATTAACGAAAATAGCTTCATCTGTGCTATGAAACGAAATTTGTGACTGAATTGAGGATCTCTGGGTAGACAGGTGGCAACATGTTAGCCTGGATGGAGAGTCATTCACAAATATAGAAGTAATCTCAGATGTGCCAAGGAGTATGTGGTTGCACCGTTGTTATTCGTGTTGAACATTAGTGACCTTACAGACAGTATTAACAGTACTTTTCACAGATTGTGTAGCTATGTATGATGAAGTACGCAGTGACTAAAGAAAACGTACACAGATGTTCTGTCAAATATTCCTAAGATTTCAAAATGTTGAAGAAATTGCTTTAAATGATCAAAAGTGTAACCAACCTTTGAATACAATATCAGTGAATCACAATTGGAATCAGTCAACTCATACATATAAAAAGCAAAAACAAGACCCAACGATACCGACCGACTGCTGTGTCATCCTTGGGCCTTAGGCATCACCAGATGCGATTACGGAAGTACATGTGGTCAGCACACCACTCTCCCGGCCGGTTTCAGTTTTCGTGACCGTCGCAGCTACTTATCGACCAAGTAGCTCCTCAACTGGCCTCACGAGGGCTGAGTGCACCCAGCTTGCCACCAGTACTCGGCAGACGCGGATGGTAGCCCATCAAAGTGCTAACCAAGTCCGACAGCGCTTAACTTTGATAATCTGAGGAGAATCAGTGTGACCACTGCTGCAAAGCCGTTGGCAACTCATACATATACGTGGGTGTAGCCGTTTCTGGAGATATGAAATGTATTGACAATATCTTAGCTAAAGTATGGTTCAAATGGCTCTGAGCACTATGGGACTTAACTGCTGAGGTCATCAGTTCCCTAGAACTTAGAACTAATTAAACCTAACTAACCTAATGACACCACACATATCCATGCACGAGGCAGGATTCGAACCTGCGACCGTAGCGGTCACGCGGTTCCAGACTGTAGCGCCTAAAACCGCTCGGCTACACCGGCCGGCCGCTAAAGTATGGTAAGTACTGATGTGATATTGGGGAATGCAGTGAGCCTGCAAAAGAGATTCCTTATAAAACACCTCGTGCAATCCATCATAAACTATTCCTCTAGTGTGTTGGACCCAAACCAAGTAGGTCCAAGAGGGGATATTGAACGCTTACAAAGAAAAGCATACCTAATAGTCATAGATTCCTTTGACTCATGTGAGGGCGTCACATGCTGAGAAAACTAAACTGTTAGACACCTGAAGATAGCCACCAACTACCCCACGAAAGCTAAGTTATAAATTTTCAAGAACCATTACCAAGGAATCCATCTATCAGGCAGCGTGAATACGAGATTAGACAGCACGTACACAGGAATTTAAACAGTCATTCGTCCTGCACTCCTTACGTGAATGGAACGGGAAGGAATTATAAAATGTGGTACAGTGTGAGTTCCCTTCCAAGAGGCGCTTCATAGTGGTTTGCAGAACATAGATATAGATGTAGTTCTGCGGCCATTAGTTATTTTGCTTTCTGTATAACAAAACTCGTCTGCTAATTCCAGTGTATCGTTTCCTAATCTAACTCACTGTAGCTTACCACATCATATCAGTGCAACGTCATGCCCTTGTATATTTGTACTATTTTTATGTAAAACACGAATGTTCTGGTCTTCAGTCTGAAGACTGGTTTGATGCAGCGTTCCACACTAGTACACCCGTGCAACACTCTTCATCTCTGCTTCGCTAATACAGCCTTCCTTCGTTTGAACCTATCACTCTTCGGTCTCCAATTTTCACCTTTACACTTCCTTCCGTTACCAAAGTATTTCTTCGTGCTCTAGCATGTGTCCGATATCTTCTTTTAGTTAATTTGTACCATAAATTACGTTTGTCTCTACTTCGGTTTAGTACATCCTGATTAGTTACTCGATCCATCAAACTTCAAAACCTTCTAGTCACTTGTAGTCTGCACTGTTCACTGCTTAACTACACAATATAACCATCGTACAAGACTGTATGCCATACAAATATTTCGGAAGCCCACTAGCACTTGCATTTACATTCGATGTTAAAAAAATTTCTCTTTTCCAGAATGTTTTTTCTTATTATTGCCATTTTGCAGTTTATGTCCTTCGACTGTCATTAGTTACTTTGTTGCTAAAATAGTGAACATCATCTACTACTTTTAGTGTCTTGTTTCCCAAATTAAGTGCCTGAGTATTGCCTGATTTAATTTAAGTACATTGCATTACTCTTCTTTTTTTTATTTTCATCTAATAAACTCTCTCCAAGACACTAAATATTCCGATAAACATATCTTCCAAGTCCTTTGGTGTCTCTGACAGAATTACAATGAAAGTGAGAGTTCCCTTTTCAGTTGCCTCCTAGGTTTCCTTCAGCGGATGCTCAACGTGCAGATTGAAATACATCTGGAAGAGGCTACAATCCGGTCTCACTTCCATTTCAACTACTGATTTCTTTTAACACCCTTCAACTCTTGCAGCTGCGGCCTTGGCTCCTGTACAAACTGTAGATAACTTCTAATCCCTGCATTTTACCAGTGCTATTATCAGAACTTCAAAGAGTATATTCCAGTCCACATTGTTACAAGCTTTCTCTGTATAGATGCTGTAAACAGAGGTTTGGCTTTCTTGAGCCTATCTTCGTAGTGTGAGTATGGCCTCGGAGTCGCGTGTTCCTACATTTCATCCGGAATCGAAACCGATCCTTGGCAAGGTCGACTTCTACAGTTTTTTTTTCAATTCATCTGCAAATAATTAGTGACAGTATTTGACAATCACCACTCGTTAAACAGATTGTTCGGTAAACGTAAAAGTTAAAGTAAAGAATACACTCTCCATGCAAGAAGTTTGAAGACTGATTTTACTCTTCGCGCTCAAGCGACATCGGCGGAGTAACTACAGTAGCAGCTTGAACTAACAACTGTACGCAACTGATGGGCATTGGACCTATGAGTTTGTGAGGATGCAGTGTTAAGTAGCAGACATGCGGCCGTAGTGTACCAATGTTGTTGTGGCACAATCGCAATGGCGTAAATACATTCACCAGAATGCACTGAAGAATAAAAATATGTGCGAAGTTTGTCCCGCACACCTTGATTCCAGCCGGCCGCTGTGCCCGAGCGGTTCTAGGCGCTTCAGTCCGGAACCACGCGACTGCTATGATCGCAGGTTCGAATCCTGCCTCGGGCATGGATGTGTGTGATGTCCTTCGGTTAGTTTGGTTTAATTAGTTCTAAGTTTAGGGGATTGATGACCTCAGATGTTAAGTCCCATAGTACTTGAAGCCATTGGAACCATTTTTGAACCTTGATTCCAGAACAAAAACAACGACGCGCTGATAACTGCTGCGACTTGACTGAAATGCAAAACGTGAACAGTTCTCTTCTGGAGAATATCATCGTGGGTAACGGGGACATGTTGTTGTATCACTTTGACGGTATAACCAATATTCAAGCCAATATGACGACCGAGTTGAACAACAGGTCAAAGAAGGAATTTTCCGACAGTTTCAACTGGTTGCAACCCACGCGCATCATCTGGAGTGCCCTGGAGCGTGTGATACGACAGTAATTTTCTCATATACATAAACCCTCTAAGGGATATGGTGAACGACAATCTGCACTGTTTGTTGATGATAGTGTGGTGGGCGGGAAGGTGTCGTCGTTGAGAGATTGTAGGAGCATAAGAGACGGCTTGGAAAAATTTGTAGTTAGTGTGATGAATGGCAGCTAGCTCCACATGTAGAAAATTGTAAGTTAATGCAGATGACTGAGAAAAACAATTCCGTAATGTTCGAATACAGCAGAGTTTGCTGCCTGACCAGTCCCTTCGATTAAATATTGAGGAGTAACGCAGCAAAGTTTTTTGAGAAAATCAATTCCGTAATGTTCGAATACAGCAGAGTTTTGCTGCCCGACCAGTCCCTTCGATTAAATATTGAGGAGTAACGCAGCAAAGTTATATGAACAGGAACGAGCACATAACTAAGGCAGGGAAGGCAAATGGTCGACTACCTTTTTATTGGGAGAATTTTAGGACGATGTCGTTCATCTGTATGGGAGATCGCGTGTAGAAGACTGGTGTGATCCATTCTTCAGTGCTGTTCGAAAGTTTGGGATCCCCACGAGCTCACATTAAACGAATACATCGGAGGAATTTAGAGATGGGCTACTAGATTTGTCACCGGTATGTTAGATCAACTACGAGTATTACGGTGATGCTTCGTGAACTGAGATGGAAGTCTCTGGAGGGCAGACGACGTTCTTTCCGCGGAACACTTTTGAGAGAATTTAGAGAAACGGAATTTGAAGGTGACCACTGGAGTCGCATTCGGGAGAAGGGCAGTGAAAACCTGTGTCCGACAATCCAGATTTAAGTTTCCCGTGATTTCCGTAAATCACTTCTGGCAAATGCTGGGATGGTTCCTCTGAAAAGGCACGGACGATTGCCTTCCCCATCCTTCTGTAGTCCGAGGCTGTGCTCAGTCACTAATGACCTTGCTGTTGACGGACGTTAAAGACTTATCTTCTCCTCCTCCTCCTCCTCCTTGAAGCTGACTCCAGAAGGTTTCTCCTGGCGCCAACGTACATTTTGCGTAAGAACCACCAAGATATGAGAAATTAGGGCTAATGCGAAGGCTTGTAAACAGTCGTTTTTCTCTATGTGCGAGTAGAAGAGGAAAGGAAATCACTAATACGATGGCGTGTAGGGTTTGAACGTAAATGCAGGTGCATGAAAACGGAACATGTCAATCACCAAAAACGCCATCTTAACTTCTTCCTATTTTTTTAGGGACCTTTATAGGATCAATTTGTTGTTCACCTGTCTGTATGTCTATCTGACTCTTCAGAACAGTTTTTGTCAGGAACGGGTTCATGTATCAAGTTGATGGTCCCTTGGCAATGTATATAAGTGAAGCATCTAAGTCCAAGCAATCAAGCGATGCGGCTATTTACGTCACATATTTGGGTGCTCGCAAACTCGCTCATCAAAACGGACAGTGTACTTCCCGTTCACGTAGAATCACAAAATTTCCCAAGAAGGAAAGTTTCACGCTACAACTAAAGGAAAATATCAGAAAACTGTTAATTTGCAATTAATTTGTGAAAAAAATTGTTGCCATTTGTTAACAGAACTGTCTGTTTTTTCATTCACCTATTAAGACTCCTTTTTCTCAGGAAAAGTTACAAGAAGAATGAAGTTGAAATGCATGTCACATTAAAATGTTTGTGGTTCCTTGGCAGTATACTAAACGTAAGCTTCTATATAATTGAAATGAGAAGACACGGTCATTTACGTTAAGTCACATTTCATGATTTCGGATTAACGGCACACAGGTGACGATGAGCGAATTTGCGAGTATCAAATGTTCAAATGTTTATGGTTCCTTGGCAGTATACTAAACGTAAGCTTCTATATAATTGAAATGAGAAGACACGGTCATTTACGTTAAGTACTTTGACACTCGCAAATTCGCTCATCGTCACCTGCTTGCCGTTAATCCGAAATCATGAAATGTGACAAGAAGGAAGGTTTCACAGTACAAGTAAAAAAAAAAAAAAAGAAATCAGAAAATTATTAGAAAATTGGTAATTTGTAATTGAAACACAAGAAATAAATATTTCGTTTGCATTTGTTACACAACTTCAAATCTGAGAATAAAATATTCCCAAAAGTCTTGGAATCACTCGGATCGACATTTTTCCAGTGTCAATGTCGATTAAATGTTCGGAAATTACTGTTCCAGACTTCTAAGACTCTTAGAAGGGAGTAACTATATAATATTCTGAATAACAACTCATGACCGCGAACGTCACACAACGATGCTACAAGGCGTCAAAGTTAGAAGCGCTGCTGCCTGTAAATGTATGTGTATACAGGGTGATGTCAAGAGGTGGCACGCCGCTCTCTCACTTGAAGAACACTGTCAGTCAGATAAATATTCATATTTCCAGTCATGATCTCCGTGTTCCACAGTACAACATTTGCTATATGTAGTTAATGACTTTTTACATGAGGAAATTGTGGGAAGAATGTTCATATTACAGCATTTGTATCATGTAGAGAACTTGCACCCGAGGGACCGTAGTGGAGGCGGTGAATAACAGGAAGAGAAATGGATTGAGGACCAAAGATGCTGCATGCAGCGACCTGGCTGTGTGAGTGATTTTGGGAAGCAGCACTCTGTGGATTGTACCAGCAGGTGGCAGTGCATCGTGGCAGTTGGCGGAAACTATGAGGAGGAAGACATATAAGAGAGGCTGCTTTAAATGGAGCCTTTG
Source organism: Schistocerca piceifrons (assembly GCF_021461385.2). Classification (NCBI taxonomy): domain Eukaryota; kingdom Metazoa; phylum Arthropoda; class Insecta; order Orthoptera; family Acrididae; genus Schistocerca; species Schistocerca piceifrons. The sequence continues at coordinate 509,450,503 of NC_060140.1, forward strand.
TGAAAATGGTGGGAAGGTCATAAAACTTGGTGCACACTCATGTCAGAAGCTGGGACGATACGGACAGAGTTGCTGATGCACTTGTTTAGTGGAGGCAAAGTTGTAACTCCATGATGCCAGGGAGTCACCAGGTTCTTTTAGCGAAAATTGAAATAAGAACATCGTGAATACATTGTCCCAGGAAGGGGAAACTTTATTGACACATTCCTGGGGTCAGATACATCACATGATCACACTGACAGAACCACAGGCACATAGACACAGGCAACAGAGCATGCACAATGTCGGCACTAATACAGTGTATATCCACCTTTCGCAGCAATGCAGGCTGCTATTCTCCCATGGAGACGATCGTAGAGATGCTGGATGTAGTCCTGTGGAACGGCTTGCCATGCCATTTCCACCTGGCGCCTCAGTTGGGCCAGCGTTCGTGCTGGACGTGCAGACCGCATGAGACGACGCTTCATCCAGTCCCAAACATGCTCAATGGGGGACAGATCCGCAGATCTTGCTGGCCAGGGTAGTTGACTTACACCTTCTAGAGCACGTTGGGTGGCACAGAATACATGCGGACGTGCATTGACCTGTTGAAACAGCAAGTTCCCTCGCCGGTCTAGGAATGGTAGAACGATGGGTTCGATGACGGTTTGGATGTACCGTGCACTATTCAGTGTCCCCTCGACGATCACCAGTGGTGTACGGCCAGTGTAGGAGATCGCTCCCCACACCATGATGCCGGGTGTTGGCCCTGTGTGCCTCGGTCGTATGCAGTCCTGATTGTGGCGCTCACCTGCACGGCGCCAAACACGCATACGACCATCATTGGCACCAAGGCAGAAGCGACTCTCATCGCTGAAGACGACACGTCTCCATTCGTCCCTCCATTCACGCCTGTCGCCACACCACTGGAGGCGGGCTGCACGATGTTGGGGCGTGAGCGGAAGACGGCCTAACGGTGTGCGGGACCGTAGCCCAGCTTCATGGAGACGGTTGCGAATGTTCCTCGCCGATACCCCAGGAGCAACAGTGTCCCTAATTTGCTGGGAAGTGGCGGTGCGGTCCCCTACGGCACTGCGTAGGATCCTACGGTCTTGGCGTGCATCCGTGCGTCGCTGCGGTCCGGTCCCAGGTCGACGGGCACGTGCACCTTCCGCCGACCACTGGCGACAACATCGATGTACTGTGGAGACCTCACGCCCCACGTGTTGAGCAATTCGGCGGTACGTCCACCCGGCCTCCCGCATGCCCACTATACGCCCTCGCTCAAAGTCCGTCAACTGCACATACGGTTCACGTCCACGCTGTCGCGGCATGCTACCAGTGTTAAAGACTGCGATGGAGCTCCGTATGCCACGGCAAACTGGCTGACACTGACGGCGGCGGTGCACAAATGCTGCGCAGCTAGCGCCATTCGACGGCCAACACCGCGGTTCCTGGTGTGTCCGCTGTGCCGTGCGTGTGATCATCGCTTGTACAGCCCTCTCGCAGTGTCCGGAGCAAGTATGGTGGGTCTGACACACCGGTGTCAATGTGTTATTTTTTCCATTTCCAGGAGTGTATTTCACCGGCACAACTGTCTGGGAAACTTAACAGTTTTCTTTCAGAAATTGTAAATGTTCACCCTGGAAATATTATATCTCTGTGTAAATGAGGGACTGTGGTCCCATCTAGGTAGATGTTCTTTCTTTTTTACGAAAAACATTGCCCTGCTTACCATGAGAACAACGCCTCCCTAGTCTAAACATGACACTCAAGAGGGAGATTCACTAAATAGAGGATAGTTTGAATGGTTTTTATAATGTGAAGGCAGTTTCCTTTTTGGTAATTCAGCTCCAGTACCGAGGCATGGTGGAAAATTGATATGTTTCTTCGTTTTTCTTCATCTTCTGATTCTCCACTGGAGGAGAACTTCAGGTCCTTCCCTAATGGGTGAGACTCGTGGTCTGTACCTTTTGGTGGACTAAGGGCCAGCGGAAGTTTCCAAATGTACCGACAGTGGAACTGCATAAAAATGGTTCAAATGGCTCTGAGCACTATGGGACATCTGTGGTCATCAGTCCCCTAGAACTTAGAACTACTTAAACCTAACTAATCGAAGGACATCACACACATCCATGCCCGAGGCAGGATTCGAACCTGCGACCGTAGCGGTCACGCGGTTCCAGACTGAAGCGCCTAGAACCGCACGGCCACACCGTCCGGCTGGAGCTGTATATCATCCTGTGTCACGAAGGTGAACTTATTCGTCCTATGTTGGCCACCTGATGTTTGACAATTCCAGCATGCGCTGTCGTCCATGTGACTGGCATTGAGTTGACCAGACCAGCGAACAGGTGCACCTCACACTGAAATCTGCTGGGATTTCAGGCCTCTGACAGGTAAGTTTCCCATGTTCTGATACTCAGAACGCCAGTTCGGGTAGTTTGCAAATTTTTGTGGACGTATCAGAACATTACAGGTGCCATAGTGCCACTCCTCGCCCGCGCGTTGTCTGCCACAAGGTGAAAGGATAAAATACTGCTGCATTGGCGTAGGTTGTTAAATGTGATTCACAGCTCCTTGTTCTCCGGTGGACCATAATTTGTGGTATACTTGGTCATGGCTGATTCCATTTGAATAGAGCTTCGCCTCACAGTGGATTCATGTAAACAGAGTCAGACTGCGCAGTAAAAGGGATTAATTCAGTGGAGAATTTGTATAAATTCCACTTCAATGAATGCTTTGACAATCAAGTACAATCCCTTTTCTGATTTTTTTTTGTGTGTGTAAGATTTTTCGGCTCCTTGTCGTTGTAAAAGGATTAATAAAACTTGTCACTATTTTTGTAAACTTAAACATTCATACTCCCTCAACTATTCCCTGTTTTTATTTTATTGTGGTGGTACATGGCTACGCCAGCATTTCAAGGTTCAGTCTTACTAAATTAATTAATTTGATTGTTAATTTCGGTTCTGAAAGTGATCGCAGGCGTAGGCAAGAGAAGTATATTCACTAATCTCATACACAAAAAATTAAGGGTGTAGCTCACAATTTGAAAGTTATTGAGAAGACAATACTTTTCTTTATGTACAAATAATAACATTTAGCATCACTCGGAAATATATTCATGATTAAAGCAAGCGACAGCTTGAAATTGGCGTCCCTTGGCCAGGATCTCGATTCGTGGCACTTTTGTTAGGCAGTCAGTACGTTATCTTTCGGAACGGGCGCGTGTTTTTCTTTCCTTTTTTTCTTTCAAATGAGACTCTGGTGCACTGAAACATTTAGACTCCGTTTTGGCGATATGTGTTGTATCTCAGCAATTTGTAGTATGTTTTAGTCATTTTATTTCAGTGTATGTATTGTTTGTGTCATTGATTTTCTTTGTTTCTTTCTCATTGTGTTTTGTCAGTGACTTCTGCGTCACTACTCGTCTGATGTTGCGTCGTTGCTAATAGCTTTGTGCAAGGTTTTGTGGAACAAATTTGCTTATGGGGATGTGTACGGCAATTTAGAGTATGTTTTGTTTCATGGGGCTCGCATTAATGTGTGGGCTATTTGAAAGAGCTGTGGTGCGTGATGCATTAAAGTCAGAAACTTGCAGAAGTAGTGAAACACGTATGTAACGTAGCAGCGATGGTGAGGCATGATAAAATCTTTGACCAGAGAGCCTTTTATCGTGGTTAGTCTGCGCGTGACCGCGCGAGTGTTACGAGCAGTACTCTGTCAGCACTCTGTAGGTAGCAGTAGCTCAGTTCAGTTGCGTCCAGTAGTCGGTCAGTGGTCATCGTGCAGAGTACTCTGTCAGTAGTCGTCGTGCGAGCAGTCTGTCAGTGGGCAGTCTGTGAGCAGTGCAGTGTGTCGGTAGTAGCAGTCGAGTGCAGTTGTGTGTGAGGAGTCGGCGAGCGTCGACATGGCATTCTGGTCAAGATACAGGACGAGGTATATTATTTTTAAATGCACTCAGCTAATAATGTAAATTAACTGTAACTAATTTGTGCAATAATCGCCCCAATTATAATTTTGATTTCAAAGCAATTTTTACAAAAGAACCTTTTAATTGAACCAACGATCTCCTTCCATTTCCTTTAAAGAAAAGTTTCAGTCAAATTTCAAAAAAAAAAAAAAATCATTATTTGCAATGCATTTCCTCCAAGCCGTGGCCAACAATAAGAGCAGAAATTTGACATGTAGTTATACTGAAGCGAGAAATTAATCATGATTTTTTGCACAGGGCCAAAGACCGATATTTCGGTTTAACTGAGTTATCATTATCACTGAAGTTTCATTAGCATTAAATTGTCTCTCATTATTTTCGTGACAGATTACACCTTGAGTCAGATTGCGATTCTCATTTTTTATTGTCATTAAATTTAATTGATAGGGAGGTTACTGTTTCAAAATGTCTCTGGGGAGCTCACACATAGTACATTGTCCATTAGCATTTAAAATAAAATAATATCTTATAAATTTTTGTGGGGAGGTTACACTTGGAGTGTAACCTCCCCACCGAAATTTTAAAAAGATGACAACATTTAATAGAAATGGGAGCCAAGCGTAACCTCCCTAGCAATTAAATGTACTGACAATAGAAATGAGAATCGCAATCTGACTCAAGGTGTAAACTCTCACGAAAATAATGAGAGACAATTTAATGCTAATGGAACTTCAGTGATAATGATAACTCAATTAAACCGAAATATCGGTCTTTGGCCATGTGCAAAAATCAGAATTAATTTCTTACCTCAGTATAACTGCATGTCAGGTTTCTGCTCTTATTGTTGGCCACGGCTTGGAGGAAATGCATTGCAAATAATATTTTTTTTGAAACTTAACTGAAACTTCTCTTTAAAGGAAACGGAAGGAAATCATTGGTTCAATTAAATGTTTTTTTTGTAAAAAATTGCTTTGAAATTAAAATTATAATTGGGGCGATTATTGCGCAAATTAGTTTCAGTTAATTTACATTATTAGCTGAGCGCATTTAAAAATAATATACCTCATCCTGAATCTTGACCAGAATGCCATGTCGACGCCCGCCGACTCCTCACACACAACTGCACTCGACTGCTACTACCGACATACTGCACTGCTCACGGACTGCCCACTAACTACTGCTCGCAACTGTACTGCACGACTACTACCGACAGAGTACTACTCGCAACAGAACTGAGCTACTGCTACCGACAGAGTGCTGCTCGCAACTCTCGCGCGGTCAAGCGCAGACTAACCACGATAAAAGGCTCTCTGGTCAAAGATTTTATCATGCCTCACCATCGCTGCTACGTTACATACGTGTTTCATAACCCTCCACTGGGGGGGCAAAAATTTGGCAGCGATGGTGAGTCATTTGGACTCGCCATCGCAAGAAATTTTTACAATTTATAGAATATTCAAATGTAGTACATAAATTAAATGTGGTGCACACGCACCAAGTACAAAATATATCAGACAAAGACAAAATGTGAGTACAAAACATAATAGCAAATCAGAAAAATGTATATACAAATTATTTGACAGATCACAGAGTGCATACGCACTGAAAAAATTCTGTAGCATTTTCAGAACAAATAAACAGAATGGCAGTAAATCATGTTGACAAGTGACATGAGTGCACATGCACTGCAGTTGAGGACATATCAGCAAATGACGAAATGTACACTCCTGGAAATGGAAAAAAGAACACATTGACACCGGTGTGTCAGCCCCACCATACTTGCTCCGGACACTGCGAGAGGGCTGTACAAGCAATGATCACACGCACGGCACAGCGGACACACCAGGAACCGCGGTGTTGGCCGTCGAATGGCGCTAGCTGCGCAGCATTTGTGCACCGTCGCCGTCAGTGTCAGCCAGTTTGCCGTGGCATACGGAGCTCCATCGCAGTCTTTAACACTGGTAGCATGCCGCGACAGCGTGGACGTGAACCGTATGTGCAGTTGACGGACTTTGAGCGAGGGCGTATAGTGGGCATGCGGGAGGCCGGGTGGACGTACCGCCGAATTGCTCAACACGTGGGGCGTGAGGTCTCCACAGTACATCGATGTTGTCGCCAGTGGTCGGCGGAAGGTGCACGTGCCCGTCGACCTGGGACCGGACCGCAGAGACGCACGGATGCACGCCAAGACCGTAGGATCCTACGCAGTGCCGTAGGGGACCGCACCGCCACTTCCCAGCAAATTAGGGACACTGTTGCTCCTGGGGTATCGGCGAGGTCCATTCGCAACCGTCTCCATGAAGCTGGGCTACGGTCCCGCGCACCGTTAGGCTGTCTTCCGCTCACGCCCCAACATCGTGCAGCCCGCCTCCAGTGGTGTCGCGACAGGCGTGAATGGAGGGACGAATGGAGACGTGTCGTCTTCAGCGATGAGAGTCGCTTCTGCCTTGGTGCCAATGATGGTCGTATGCGTGTTTGGCGCCGTGCAGGTGAGCGCCACAATCAGGACTGCATACGACCGAGGCACACAGGGCCAACACCCGGCATCATGGTGTGGGGAGCGATCTCCTACACTGGCCGTACACCACTGGTGATCGTCGAGGGGACACTGAATAGTGCACGATACACCCAAACCGTCATCGAACCCATCGTTCTACCATTCCTAGACCGGCAAGGGAACTTGCTGTTCCAACAGGACAATGCACGTCCGCATGTATCCCGTGCCACCCAACGTGCTCTAGAAGGTGCAAGTCAACTACCCTGGCCAGCAAGATCTCCGGATCTGTCCCCCATTGAGCATGTTTGGGACTGGATGAAGCGTCGTCTCACGCGGTCTGCACGTCCAGCACGAACGCTGGTCCAACTGAGGCGCCAGGTGGAAATGGCATGGCAAGCCGTTCCACAGGACTACATCCAGCATCTCTACGATCGTCTCCATGGGAGAATAGCAGCCTGCATTGCTGCGAAAGGTGGATATACACTGTACTAGTGCCGACATTGTGCATGCTCTGTTGCCTGTGTCTATGTGCCTGTGGTTCTGTCAGTGTGATCATGTGATGTATCTGACCCCAGGAATGTGTCAATAAAGTTTCCCCTTCCTGGGACAATGAATTCACGGTGTTCTTATTTCAATTTCCAGGAGTGTATATACAATGAGTAATAAATGACTGAAGTATTCAACATACAGAATGAGTACAAATCATATTGAAAAAATGAGAAAAGTGCACAGGCACTGAAGTTCAGTAGAAAACATATTAACACATAACATAAGTGCACATGCACTGTAGTTCAGAACATATCATAAAAATAAAAATGTATATACAATATAAAAGACATGGAGGTCATACTTTTCACTCTAATTTTTGGATTGTTCCTTTTTTGACAACAGACGTTATTTTAGGTACTAATTTTCTCGTACAACACGATGCAGTGGTTGATTTTCAAAGTTCCTACTTAATGCTAAAGGACGAAAATGTACAACTTGCTTTAGAATTTCAGCACTCACTATCTTCGGAAGAGCAAACAATTAATCGCACAGAGGTAATTTCCGCAACACGTAACATAGACTGTAATTCTGCATTGTTCACGGATACGTACGTACATAACTATAATACTCCTGACGAAGCTGACTACGACGTAATACAGATGATTTCCGATAAAGTTAAACAAAGCAGTGCAACTACAGACGACGAACGAACGCAATTACACAAAATTCTTTTACAGCAAGCTCCAGTTTTTGACAATATTCCTGGTACTATGTCCGGTTTTATGTTTGAATTTCAAGTGAAACAGCACGACACATTTAAAGCAAAGCATTATCCCATTCCATATATTCACAGAGAACAAGTTAAAAAAGAGTTGCAGGCTATGCTTGACCAAGGAATTATAGAGCCGGCAGTTAGTCCGTACATAAACCCGCTGCATATTGTTAAGAAAAAAGATGGCTCACTTCGCCTTGTACTTGATTCACGTCACATTAATGACATTATTATTAATGAAGCAGATCGACCACAGACTTTAGAGGAACTTCTACAGAAATTTCATGGTACTGCTATTTATTCTACACCAGATTTGAAATCGAGATTTTGGCAGATTCAGCCTCATCCGAACTGTAGAAAATATACAGCTTTTCTCTGTTTTGGCGACTGTTATCAATTTTGCAAATTACCATTTGGCTTAACTATTTCTTCTGCAGCTTCTATTCGCGGTTTGAACACAATACTTCCGACAGAACTTAAGGACAGAATTACGACGTATGTAGACGACATTCTTATCGCAGAAGCTAACTGGTCTGAACACAATCTGATTTTTGAACAACTGTTACAAACTTTTCATGCACAAGGACTTACAGTTAACCTTAGTAAATCGCACTTTGGCAAAACTTCTATAAAATTTCTTGGACACGTAATTTCAGCAGAAGGCATTGCACCTGATCCGGAAAAACTTCAAGCTCTATGTGACATTACTGTTCCTACGACGAAGAAGCAATTACTCAGTTTTTTGGGCTTAATTAACTTTTTTCGTAAATTTATTCATCACTCTGCTTTAGACACAACCAGATTATGCCAATTAACAGGTAAAAACAGTATTTGGTCTTGGGATAAGCAAGCACATTCTGAATTTGTGAACCTGAAACATGCTTTGTTGAATGCACCACTTTTATCGCACCCAGATCTTACTAGAAATTTTTCCATTGCCACCGACAGTTCTAACACCGCTTTAGGCGTACACATTTTTCAGGAAATTGAAGAAGATGGCTCTACAGTAATTAAAAACATCGCATTTGCAAGTCGCATTCTGTCACCTGCTGAACGAAATTATTCTGTTACAGAACTTGAAACATTATGTGTTGTATGGGCTTTTACAAGATTTCGGCACTTTCTTTATGGTAGACATACCACCGTTTACACAGATCACAGAGCAATACAATTTTTACTTTCGGCTAAATTCACTCACGACAGATTAAGCAGATGGAAACTTTATTTACAGGAATTTAATTTTACAATAGTTCACATTCCCGGCACACAAAATGTTATAGCAGACGCACTATCGCGTTCTCTGAGCAACAATCAGCAAGACGTAGCAACCAACTTCTGTAAAGCAAATTTCAGTGTCATGTACATTCAGCAAGTTGCATTTGAAAACTTTATTTCATCGTCATTACAGGACATAGCAAAAGAGCAAAATAAAGACAACGTGTGGAAAGAAATTAAACACCTTTGGCAAGATAAGAATAATGTTACGATTAGAAACCATTACACTGTACGCAATGACATTCTGTTTCGCCGCTCTCATCCTGACAGCAACAATTGGTTATTATGCATTCCTGACGAACTGGTTAACAAATTAATCTGGTACACTCATTTAAGTTACGCACATTACGGAGCACGAAAATGTTTTCTTATACTGAGACAGAACTGTTATTTTACCAACATGGAGAAACGAATACGACGAGTTTTAGCGTCTTGTAAAATTTTCCAGAAAGCTAAGTCAGACACCACTTCACATATTCCTCCTTTATATCCCATTGTACCTGTTAAATTAAGACATATGGCCGCTGTAGACATTTTTGGCCCAATTCCGAGAACTAACAGAGGTTTTTGCTACATCTTTGTCGCTGTTGAGCTCACTTCAAAATTTGTTACTTTCACTCCGTTACGCAAAGCTACTGCTAAAACTGTTTCGAAAGCATTTGTAAAACATTTTCTATTTCATGTAGGGCATGTGATGAAAGTAATTTCTGACAATGGATCTCAATTTCGTTCTGGCATATGGACACGCATGTTACGAGCTAGAAACATTTCTCCGATTTATATATCCAAGTACCATGCTTCTTCGAACCCTTGTGAACGGTTAATGAAAGAAATTGGTAAGGTGTGCCGAATATACTGCCACAAAAGACATATTGATTGGGATACACACATACTCTCATTCCAAGATGTAATTAATTCCATTCCAAATGAATCCACTATGCTATCTCCGTCTGTTATACTGAAAAACGTTGAACCACCAAACAAAATTAAAGAATTAGTAAACTTCCCTAAATGTCGTCGACTAAGACACCACGAAATAATTGACATTGCGCTGAACAACATCAAACGTGCCGCAGAGCGCCGGAGAAGACAGCAAAAACAGGTTTGTACACGCCGCGACTTTCACGTTGGACAGAAGATATTAGTGCGTACACACTATTTATCCATCAAATTAAAAGGTAAGTGCAGTAAATTTGAACTTCTATACACAGGTCCATATCGGATTCGCAGCATTCCTCATCCCAATGTTGTACACGTCGAAACTTTGAGAACCAGAAAATCGAAAGGCAACCACCATTGGTCAAATATTAAACCCTTTATTGAATGAAGACACTGTATGATTCAACACACTATGATGCCATTTACTAATGCAATTATATTCACATGGCTAATTACTGATGATTATCGTATTTTTTCTTGGCAAGTGCCCGACAAGGTAAGGTTAGCAGGTCGCTTTTCTTGTCGTTACACATCAGACCGTGCACATTTTCCATTTTTTTGTGTATATGATTGTATTCCAGTTTTGTTTATATGCACTGTGAAATAGTTAAGATATAACACACACCAGTTGACTTTGACATTTTTGTTGCCCTATGATATCTCAACATCGTGACTGTTTTACATTTTTCTTTTTGCTGCTGCTCTGTATTATTCTGTGTACATTTTTGCCTCTGAACACTGTCAATGTCTTTGACATATTACGTTTTCTGTCATGTTATGCTGTATGGTTAATTATGTCACCATAAACCAGTAATTATTTAGTGGGTATATGGCTTAAGTGCAAGACATTAATCTTTGTTCATCAATTTCAGAAGGAAATGATGCGTGTAAGAAATAAATTCAACATAAATGGGAATTTCACCTACGGAATAATCGAAAGAAGATGCAATAACTTTATGAGGAAGAGTAAATGGATCAGGATTAACAAACATTAACAAGAATATACTATACTCATCATAGAATAGCAGTCTTAACTAATTTTTCTTTCAGAATACAAGGCGATTGATGCAGGCTGTCAGACAGAACTACACATCTTAGTTTTAGTGATGAAATATGCTAGAGATAAGGAATAGTTGTATAATGAGTAATGAAGTGATTTTTTTGCAGATGATACTGAATGCTGATGAATAATGATGGATATGCTACTATGAATAATGAAGTTTTTCTTTACAGGTGATGATAATAATGAAGTTATGATAATATGGATAATGAAGTGATTGATAATGAAGTTTTTTTCTTTACAGATGAGGATAATGTTGAAGTTATGTATTTATGCTATGTAGTTATTTAAGTATTTGTTGCAGTTTGCTTTGACAGCAGGTGTTATATTGCATATTAGGATGACGGAAAGTTTTGGAAAGGACAGCTATGGAACACATTTTTATACACATTTCACTACCTGTTAATTCGAAGTTCACTACTTTTCAGCATAGTATGTGTTTCTTCTTTCAGGTCAATAATCCATTTGTATTTTTTTTTCCAGGAGAAGCTTTTCATGATACTTACTAAACCTGCTACTTATTATACCTGTTCTAGTACTTGCATTTTTATTTTTTTTTTACCCATTTGTGTCTATCATTTATAAATGTGATTACATATACTGCCTTGTTACATAACCTTGCTACAGCTGACTCATGACGAATGACGTTACCTATCCTCATTTGCAGCAATAGGTCAAAAGCAAATAGTGTTACGCCTCAGCAATTAATTATCGATCCCAACGCAATGCATTGCTAACAAAAAAAAAAAAAAATATGTGTTACCAGTCCCACATAATGTCACTAGTTCATGATAATTCTGAATAATATTGATTAGCTCTGAATAGTATGTCACTTGAGTAATGACTTCTTAATGAGACAAAAAAATATACACTCCTGCAAATTGAAATAAGAACACCGTGAATTCATTGTACCAGGAAGGGGATACTTTATTGACACATTCCTGGGGTCAGATACATCACATGATCACACTGACAGAACCACAGGCACATAGACACAGGCAACAGAGCATGCACAATGTCGGCACTAGTACAGTGTATATCCACCTTTCGCAGCAATGCAGGCTGCTATTCTCCCATGGAGACGATCGTAGAGATGCTGGATGTAGTCCTGTGGAACGGCTTGCCATGCCATTTCCACCTGGCGCCTCAGTTGGACCAGCGTTCGTGCTGGACGTGCAGACCGCGTGAGACGACGCTTCATCCAGTCCCAAACATGCTCAATGGGGGACAGATCCGGAGATCTTGCTGGCCAGGGTAGTTGACTTACACCTTCTAGAGCACGTTGGGTGGCACGGGATACATGCGGACGTGCATTGTCCTGTTGGAACAGCAAGTTCCCTTGCCGGTCTAGGAATGGTAGAACGATGGGTTCGATGACGGTTTGGATGTACCGTGCACTATTCAGTGTCCCCTCGACGATCACCAGTGGTGTACGGCCAGTGTAGGAGATCGCTCCCCACACCATGAAGCCGGGTGTTGGCCCTGTGTGCCTCGGTCGTATGCAGTCCTGATTGTGGCGCTCACCTGCACGGCTCCAAACACGCATACGACATCATTGGCACCAAGGCAGAAGCGACTCTCATCGCTGAAGACGACACGTCTCCATTCGTCCCTCCATTCACGCCTGTCGCGACACCACTGGAGGCGGGCTGCACGATGTTGGGGCGTGAGCGGAAGACGGCCTAACGGTGCGCGGGACCGTAGCCCAGCTTCATGGAGACGGTTGCAAATGGTCCTCGCCGATACCCCAGGAACAACAGTGTCCCTAATTTGCTGGGAAGTGGCGGTGCGGTCCCCTACGGCACTGCGTAGGATCCTACGGTCTTGGCGTGCATCCGTGCGTCGCTGCGGTCCGGTCCCAGGTCGACGGGCACGTGCACCTTCCGCCGACCACTGGCGACAACATCGATGTACTTTGGAGACCTCACGCCCCACGTGTTGAGCAATTCGGCGGTACGTCCACCCGGCCTCCCGCATGCCCACTATACGCCCTCGCTCAAAGTCCGTCAACTGCACATACGGTTCACGTCCACGCTGTCGCGGCATGCTACCAGTGTTAAAGACTGCGATGGAGCTCCGTATGCCACGGCAAACTGGCTGACACTGACGGCGGCGGTGCACAAATGCTGCGCAGCTAGCGCCATTCGACGGCCAACACCGCGGTTCCTGGTGTGTCCGCTGTGCCGTGCGTGTGATCATTGCTTGTACAGCCCTCTCGCAGTGTCCGGAGCAAGTATGGTGGGTCTGACACAACGGTGTCAATGTGTTCTTTTTTCCATTTCCAGGAGTGTATATATAAAATAATGCTTTGTAACTGGTTAATAACTGCCACTGTTTATTGTAATGAGACTACTTATAATTCCCGTGATTATTAATGCTATGATTGTAATTAGCTGATTTTTAATAATGACTTCTTAATGATCTGAGTAATACTGAATGAGAAACAATGTTTTATACTATTCGATACTTGATGGCCACTGAGTGCCAATAATTAGTGTCACTTAATGAAATTTATATTAATTATGTCATTAATTAGCTCCTGTTTTCAATGATGATTTTTCATGTTATAATACCTGGCCACTGAGTGCCAATAATTAGTGTCACTTAATGAATTACGTTATTAATTATGCCATTAATTAGCTCCTGTTTTCAATGATGATTTTTCATGTTCTATTACTGGCCACTGAGTGCCAATAATTAATGTCACTAAATGAATTATGTTATTAATTATGCCGTTAATTAGCTCTTGTTTTCAATGTTGACTTTTCATGTTTTGGCAAATGGCCAATGAGTGCCAATAATTTGTATCACTCGATGTATTATGTTAATGCTAGGCCAATAATTGACTCTCCTTTTCAATTAAGACGTCTGATGAACATTATTCTGTCATACTAAATATGCTTTGTAACTGGCCAAGGACTGCCACTGTTTATTGTAATACGATTACCCATGATGCCAATAATTTAATTTTATGAACATTATTCTGTAATACTAAACACATGGTACAGAAATGTTCAATAACTAGGCTATGAATGCCGCAAACTACTACTGTAATTCTCAATATTATGTGACTTAATGTCCTTCACCTTATGAGCCAACTACCCTGAATTACTGGAATGTCGATTTGTCCTGTCCATCCTCATGATCATGGAGCACTATATTTGGTTTTTGCACTAATTCTACGCTGGTGTGCCTTGTAAGAGCGTGGTGTTGACGCGACATGCTGTCCACCACCGTGAGCGATGAAGACGTTATTATGGTCGCACTGTTTGGTGTACCTAGTGTACTGCCAAAATGAAAACATGGAACATTACTACGACAGTTCAGTGTCTTGGCTACGCTGATAAATTCTGATGGGAAAAGAACTTCAAATTGTGTCACTTGGTGTTGTACTTCTGTGGAAAGATATGGACTTTCAGAACAGCTGTGTGCAATCTAAAGTGCTACAACCATGATGCAATCCTTCCCTCTCCTATCCTAATTCTTGTCACATAGTGAAGATCATTTTTTGCTAACATCATTTATGTTCATGGGTTATACATTTTTTTTTCGATTTGATGAACTCCAGTGCGAGTACACTTATGTCACTTGTCGACATGATTTTTTGCCATTATGTTTATTTGTTGTGAAAATGCTAAAGACATTTTTTCGCAGGTTCGAATCCTGCCTCGGGCATGGATGTGTGTGATGTCCTTAGGTTAGTTAGGTTTAAGTAGTTCTAAGTTCTAGGGGACTGATGACCACAGCTGTTAAGTCCCATAGTGCTCAGAGCCATTTGAACCATTTTTTGAACATTTTTTCGATTTGTTCTGAAGTACAGTATATGTGCACTCTTGTCTTTTATATTGTATATACATTTTTATTTTGATGATATGTTCTGAACTACAGTGCATGTGCACTTATGTTATGTGTTAATATGTTTGCTACTGAACTTCAGTGCCTGTGCACTCTTCTCATTTTTTCAATATGATTTGTACTCATTCTGTATACCTTTTATGATTTCCTGATATGTTCATGAAGTACACTCATGTCACTTGTCAACATGATTTTCTGCCATTCTGTTTATTTGTCCTGAAAATGCTAAAAAAATTTTTCAGTGCGTATGCACTCTGTTATCTGTCAAATAATTTGTATATACATTTTTCTGATTTGCTACTATGTTTTGTACTCACATTTTGTCTTTGTCCGAAATGTTTTGTACTCGGTGCATGTGCACAACATTAATTCATGTACGACATCTAAATATTCTGTAAATTGTAAAAATTTCTTGCGATGGCAAGTCCAAATGACACCATCGCTGCCAAATTTTTGCCCCCCCCCCCCCCAGTGGAGGGATATGAAACACGTATGTAACGTAGCAGCGATGGTGAGGCATGATAAAATCTTTGACCAGAGAGCCTTTTATCGTGGTTAGTCTGCGCGTGACCGCGCGAGTGTTACGAGCAGTACTCTGTCAGCACTCTGTAGGTAGCAGTAGCTCAGTTCAGTTGCGTCCAGTAGTCGGTCAGTGGTCATCGTGCAGAGTACTCTGTCAGTAGTCGTCGTGCGAGCAGTCTGTCAGTGGGCAGTCTGTGAGCAGTGCAGTGTGTCGGTAGTAGCAGTCGAGTGCAGTTGTGTGTGAGGAGTCGGCGAGCGTCGACATGGCATTCTGGTCAAGATACAGGACGAGGTATATTATTTTTAAATGCGCTCAGCTAATAATGTAAATTAACTGTAACTAATTTGTGCAATAATCGCCCCAATTATAATTTTGATTTCAAAGCAATTTTTACAAAAGAACCTTTTAATTGAACCAACGATCTCCTTCCATTTCCTTTAAAGAAAAGTTTCAGTCAAATTTCAAAAAAAAAAAAAAAAAATTATTATTTGCAATGCATTTCCTCCAAGCCGTGGCCAACAATAAGAGCAGAAATTTGACATGTAGTTATACTGAAGTGAGAAATTAATCATGATTTTTTTGCACAGGGCCAAAGACCGATATTTCGGTTTAATTGAGTTATCATTATCACTGTAGTTTCATTAGCATTAAATTGTCTCTCATTATTTTCGTGACAGATTACACCTTGAGTCAGATTGCGATTCTCATTTTTTATTGTCATTAAATTTAATTGCTAGGGAGGTTACTGTTTCAAAATTTCTCTGGGGAGCTTACACTTAGCACGTTGTCCATTAGCATTTAAAATAAAATAATATCTTATAAATTTTTGTGGGGAGGTTACAGTAGCAATTGATTTGAATGCTTACGAGAAGCAAAGCTCGCGTGTGTAAGTCGTCCAGAATGGAACACGAGCCACCCACTGATGCAGAACAAGATAGAACGGCGGAAGAAGCTCATTTAAATCACTTTGCAAACAGGGCACAAATGTCAAATGCAGAATACTCCGATGGTGAGGATTCAGTGCACTCAGGAAATAAAGGTGAAAACGATGACGAGGTGGCAGGTCATGTAGATTCTGTGAATACGGAAAGAAGTACAGTAAAGGAAAGTGAAAATCCGATTTAGAGGGCACGGCGACAGTTGAATCGCGTGTGTCTAGTTCAGAGTACTTTACTAGAAGTACGCAGTTAGAATCGTTCATTGAGTTTGTGGAAGAGCCAGAGAAGAGGCGACAGGAGGAGCAAAAAGACGACAGGAGGAGGAAAAACAGAGGAAGGAATGGGATGAAAGAGATGGCAGGAAGAAAACCAGAGACAGAAGGTCCTCATTAAAGAAACTGGGGAAATTCAGAAAGGACAAGTCAAGGAGGAAAGGAGGCAGGATGAAATCATGGAGGAAATTAAGGAAATTCAAAGGAGGTGGTGGTGGTGGTTAGTGTTTAACGTCCCGTCGATTCAAAGGAGGGCTGATGTGTTTGTAGAAAATGTAAATCAGTTCAGGAATGAAGTTAAGGTTGTAAAAGCAGATGTTGAAGACATTAGGAAAACATGAGACGCGAGAAGTAGCGGTAGAATCCAAACGTGAGGCGAGGACAGCCATATTTGTAGCACGAGATGCGCGAAAAATGCGCACATTGAACGCGATCAGGCAGCGCCTGGGAAGGTCGAACTAAACGCAACCGAGAAGGCTATTTCTGCTCTCAAAAAACAGGGACAGAGAGTAGGTGAGTAGACACAGGAAAAAACGTTAGAAATAAAAGACGAGGAAACACTTCTTACTACGCAGCAGAATGAGCTGGTGAATGAGATGAGACAAATATGCAAACGGGTCTCTTGTGCAGAAATTCAGCCAGAGGCCATGACTTCGTTGACCACCAGAAATATCAAAGGCTAATTTCTACAACCCAACATGGAGCTGCATCCTCGGCACAGGCTGATATACGACAGGAGCGTCCGCTTAACGGGGTACTACGCACGGCCGAGCGCGCCAGTCAGCGGCAAGTATGGCACAAAGTACCGAGCCGGGCCACTACTGCGCGTGACTCAGAAGTACGGAAACATTATTACACGACTTTACAGTGAACACATAGTGTGTTGTAGGGCGATCACGGTGATGTATAAATAATTCAAAAGCCAAGATCGCTTAAACACTGTTTACTAGATAACTGGTTTCAACACACTAAAGGTGCCACCATCGGATCTGTGGAGATATAACATGACTGATTTGAGGGAGGGCTTACATGAGTTACACTGTATACATTACTGTTAGTACAGGACCACATACCTGAATGTAGCTTAACATGCATAAATCATTTGGATATAACAATACAAGAAGCAGACCAGCTGACATAAAATCATTGTCGCAGAAATAAAAATTAAAAAACAACTGCTCTCATGGTCATTTTATTCCATGATATATAAAACCAAAGTCACAAGATAAAACTATCCGACACATGACCACAGCTCGACTAACTGAGAGGTGGCATGAGCCCCCTCTCATATTTCTGAATAATTCCATTTTCCTCTCTAATTGCATGCGGTGAAAAGTCGCTATTCCTTCACACGTGGACTTCCCAAGCAGTGTCTCTCGTCACCTGGGTGGTCTGGTGACAGGCGGGTTCTTCTAATCTTGAAAGAGTAAGCCGACAGGTGTGAGGGAGTCTAGTGGATGCTTTCCAGACACCGACATTGTCATAAGAGCGGGAGCGACACTCCCACAGGGGCCTGACGGAGCGGCTGGGCTAGAGATTCCATTACTTCACAGAAACTTAGCGAAATCACTTCCTTGCGGGCTACCAGCGAGGCGTGGGAATGACTTGTGTTCCCAGGCAGTCTTGGCGGGCAAATTCCCGCGTTTTCTGCAAAATCGTAACTGTGATTGGCTTGCTCAGGGAATAGCTCCGTGACGTAGCAAAATCGGCGCAGAAATTGGCGCCAAGTATCTCCATTGGTGGAATAGTGGTGCGTCGGCAATAGAGGGGAATTTTCCGCCTGTTTTCGAGTTGCTGCTTGGAATGTTTAACCACGACCAGGAATGTTCTGTGTTCGGCTTGTACGGGTGCTCTTGAGCTAGTCGACTCTCGCCTTTCGGTCGGAGTAGGTTACAAGACTGAGCTCTCGCTGCTCTGGACAGCCTGCCTTCCATTGGCTGTCTAATATGCTTTTATTTAATTGTAACTGACGAAGTTGCTGAAGTTTCAACTTCAATGTAACTTTCCGAGTACAGTTGGCAACTGAGCGTTCTGCGTACAAGCAACCTATGTTGTCCGTCTTGAGCAGTTTTGGCTTAAGTTGACTGTACCGGAGTTACTGTGTGACTTCTCTTGTTAAAATCACTCACTGTACCGTCAGTGATTGTGTAACGAGCCCTCTTCGTCTCCCTCAGAGGCGTATTTGTGTTTCTAGGAAGTCTTTAGTCTGGAGCAATAGGAGAATTTGTTTGGGCTATACTCGTGACATTATCATAACCATGACGGGATGTCGAAGGAACCAGCCATCGCCTCCGGTACGCCAGATCGTGTCCTTGCAGTTAGGAAGACAGCTTGGTAATGTACGCCTGCAGCACTGGCAGATCAGGGAATTTTGCTAGGTGATAATCAGAGCTCAGCTGAGCGCGCCTGTTCGTCTTTTCTAACTTTGTTCTGTCTTGGGTGTTCATTGTCTGAGTTATCACTACTGTAGCAGCAATTAATGTTGGGTTGGCTGGGTGTTTCTCTTGAGATTTGAGTTGCAAGGAATTGGCTCCACATACCACTTGGTCATAAATGTCACAATCTAGTTTATGGACAACTTCACCTTCACAGCATTTATTTGAGTATCCAGTTTGATGTAATGTAAATGTTTCTTGTGTTTTGTTTATTATTTTGAGTTTAGTCATAATAAATCAAATTGTTAATTTGAACAGAACTTTCATTCTGTTAATCGGTAGAGTAACCCTTTCATTTCTCACTACGTTAATGAAACTTTCCTT
The DNA here is from genome assembly GCF_021461385.2 of Schistocerca piceifrons. Classification (NCBI taxonomy): domain Eukaryota; kingdom Metazoa; phylum Arthropoda; class Insecta; order Orthoptera; family Acrididae; genus Schistocerca; species Schistocerca piceifrons. Next base: position 509,469,798 of record NC_060140.1, read on the forward strand.
TATCCAATTTATTTCTATCCAATTAAATTATTGCAGGTGCCAAACTCTTTTCTACTCCACTTGCAGGGTCGATTACAGTCAGTTCGCGTTTCTTCTTAATCCACGTGCAACAGCAAAAGTCGGAGTTAGAATATGGGGGGCTTAGAGCATCATTTCCATATGAAGATTCTAGAAGAATTTAGTGTTAAATACACTGCTAGCCCCGGCACCTCGCATGACAATGGTCAGCATCACACACAGTGCAATAGCCTGCATGTTGAGCAACAAGGAGGGTTTGGAGAGTCTGTCAAGAGAGAACACAGGTGTACTCTTAACAAAGATAGGTGCAATTAGAAATTTCGAATATGCCTTCTGGGTACAGGACCACAACAATTTTTTGTGCTTCCCTATATCATTCTACTGGCTTAGTGGCAGAAAGTCTATTTGGAGATTAAGAAAATGGTGGACGATGATAATATTGAACCAGTGACCTCCACGTACAATAATCCAATCAATGTGATTGAGAAACAAGTTGGCTCAATTCGCCCTGTGATAGATTCATGCCAAATGAACATGATACTTGAACTGGAAATGGATAGACCAGAAACACCAGAAGAGCTGTTACAAAACTTCCATGGAGTCACTGTTTTCTCCACGATCGATTGAAGAACAAGCTTCTGGCAAATAATCCTCCAACCTGACTGCCAGAAATATATGGCATTTCTTGCTTTCAGTAAATGCTATCAATTCAAACGGTTACCATTTGCTTTGACTCTCTCTTCGTCTGCTTTCGTTAAAGGACTAAACAGAATCCTTAGTGATTGTACATTGAAGAGCCAAAGAAACTGGCACACCTGCATAGTATCATGTAGGGCCCAATGGGCATGCATGGACTCGACTATTGTCGGAAGAAGTTCTGGAGGGAACTGATACCAATAATCCTTTGTGACTGTTCATATATGCATAAGAGTATGAGGGGGTGGAGATCTCTTCTGATTAGCACATTGAAAGGCATACCAGATATGCTCAATAATATATATATATATATCTGGGGAGACTGGTTGCCAGCAGAAGTGTTTAAACTCAGAACAGTGTTCACGGAGAGCCACTCTATAGCAACTATGGGCTTTTGGGATGTCGCATTGTCCTGTTGGAATTGCGCAAATCCATCTGAATGCACAACTGACATGAATGGACGCAAGTGATCAGACAGGATGCTTATGTATGTGTCACCTGTCAGAGTTCGTATCTAGACATATCAAGGGTCCCATATTACTCCAACTGCACATGCTGCACACCATTACAGAGCCTCCAACAGCTTAAACAGTCTCCTGCTGGTATGCAGGGTCCAGGGATTCATGAGAGTGTCTCTACACCCGTACATGTTCATCCACTCGACGCAATTTGAAACAAGAGTCGTCTGACCAGGCAACATAGTTTCAGTCATCAAGAATCCAGGGTTGGTGTTGACGGGTCCAGGCGAGGCGTTAAAACTTCGTGCCATGCAGTCGTGAAGGGTACACGAGTGGGCCTTTGGCTTTGAAAGCCCATATCGATAATGTTCCGTTGAATGGTTCACATGCTCAGACTTGTTGATGGCCCAGCACTGAAATCTGAAGCAATTTGGGAAAGGGATGCACCTCTGTCACGTTGCATGATTCTCCTCAGTTGTCGTTGGTCCTATTCTTGCATGATCTTTTTCTGGCCGCAGGAATTCCTGATATTCACGGTACACTCTTGAAACGATCGTATGGGAAAATCTCCTTGAACCGGTCGTATGGGAAAATCTCCACTTCATCGTTACCTCGGAGATGTTGTGTCCCATCGATCGAGCGCCGACTATAACACCACGTCAAACTAACTTACATCTTGATAACCTGCCATTCTAGCAGCAATAATCGATCTAACAGCTGCGCCAGAGACTTATTGTCTTATATAGGCGTTACCAACGGCAGCGGCGTATTCTGCTTGCTTACATATCTCTGTTTTTGAATACGCATGCCTACACCAGTTTCTTTGGCGTTTAAGTGTATATACACACATTTACGGGCCCCAGAGCCTATGACTTCGACGCCCTGTAGCGGCGTTGGATGACGTTTCCGGACATGGGTTCCTATTCAAAATATTATGCATTGACTCCCTTCTAGAGGCCTTAAAAAGTCTGTAACGGAATTTCCGAACACTCTGATAACAAAAATGTACATATTAAGTATGTACATATTGGCAACGGCCTTGCCGTAGTGGATACACCGGTTCCCGTGAGATCACCGAAGTTAAGCGCTGTCGGGTGAGGCCAGCACTTGGCTGGGTGACCATCCAGGCCGCCATGCGCTGTTGCCATTTTTCGGGGTGCACTAAGCCTCGTGATGCCAATTGAGGAGCTACTCGACTGAATAGTAGCGGCTCCGGTCAAAGAAAACCATCGTAACGACTGGGAGAGTGGTGTGCTGACCACACGCCCCTCCTATCCGCATCCTCAATGAGAATGACACGGCGGTCGGATGGTCCCGATGGGCCACTTGTGGCCTGAAGACGTAGTGCATTTGTGAAAGTATGTTCATATTAAGTTTGTACGGAACCCTCAGTGCGCGAGTCTTACTCGCACCTCTCCAATTATTTATTAATCCGTTCTCCAGCAACAAACTTTTTGGACCCACGTTTGGTTGGGGGGTGAGGGGTGTATTGACTTTAGTTTCCGTCTTACTGGGGGAAGTTCAGTTCTGCCACGGTTCGAGAACAGCAGTAGTACTCATGTAAAATGAGAACTCGCTCCTTACGGGAACGTGACGAACTCGGCGCGTTCGCATGCTGGCGCGTCGGGTGTCGGAGCGTGGGAGCGCTACGTTACGTAAGGCCCCGGCAGCGGCTGCGGCTGAACCCTCCACACTGTACAGCCCTGGTGCGGCGCGAGGCCCGGGGCGGCGTGGTGGGGGCGACGCGTGGCAGCGGCCGCGTGGAGGGGGCGAACATCTGGCGGCATGTGTTGTTCCCTGCCTTCTACCTGGGCCCGGCACACACACACACACACACACACACACACACACACACACTCGCCTCGCCTCGCCGCATTGTTCCCACGCATTGTGCCCGCGCTCCCCACGCCTCGCTCTCTGATTATCCCGCCCGGCCTTGCTGTCTCTCGACTGTTACTTTCTCGTATTCCCTCCTGATCCCTCTGCCCGCTGCGCCACTGTTTCACAGCCCATCTCCCCGTGTGCGTGTGTGTGTGTGTGTGTGTGTGTGTGAGTGTGTGTAGCGGCTTCGGGTCCCACACAAAGCTGCGTCCCTAGCGATTCTCACGTGGCTACCGAAATTCGTAACTGACGTCATGGTGCCATTGCGCTCTGCATTCGTGGAAACACACCCACACAGCGAAAATGCGCAGCTGTTGCCCCCAGCGCGAACGGAAGTGGAATGTAACGTTGTATGAATTAGTGGATGAGATAAACAGTCCCGATTCGTTTACGAGGCACACACAAAACATGTAGCATTCTAACTCTCGTACCACCACCGCGTGAAGATTCTCTATGCAGATTTCACACCAAATATAGAGTCATTATAATTGCAGATATTACTTATTTTTTATTTCTGCGACGAGTCACGTTTATTTGTTTTTATGTTTAAGTGAACATACTAAAGCGTTTAGAACATGTTCTGGTCATCGTCAGGGGTTTGTACATGTAGAAGGACTATTGAAGAATTCAAAAATGTTTCAATGGCTCTGAGCACTATGGGACTTAACATCTATGGTCATCAGTGCCCTAGAACTTAGAACTACTTAAACCTAACTAACCTAAGGACAGCACACAACACCCAGCCATCACGAGGCAGAGAAAATCCCTGACCCCGCCGGGAATCGAACCCGGGAACCCGGGCGTGGGAAGCGAGAACGCCACCGCACGACCACGAGATGGGGGCACCTATTGAAGAATTCTGAGTTCTTGAATTCGGTTACGTCATTAAGAATATTATTAGCATGCTTTCTAATATGAATGAAAACTTCCATTTCTTACATGATATCCATTTTTTTTTTTTTTTTTGCTTTTTTCCGATTACACCCGAAGGTGAATCATATTTCAGTGACTGAATGTAATACAAAGGACTTGCAAAATAATTTTCAGAATACCTGCGGAGTAAACTGAATGCCCAAAATCGGACCAGCGCTATTTGTCCTACGTCACAAGAAAGATTTACACGCAGTTTCAGGAATATATGCTGTACAGACCTTGCTTTGATTTAGTGAACGACACACAGATGAAGCTACACGTTCAACTGGACTACATGAGGAAAGTGGGATATCCAGAACCGAAAAAGGATCAGCTTTGGGCTACCATGTCACCAATAAAATTCATAGACATTCTGTAGTAAATTTGCAGATCCTGAAGCTGCCTCAGGAGAGGAATGCGTGGCGGGCCCTATAAACCAGTCACAAGACTGATGACTTTCCTGGTTACATATTGCTGTGCGCTTCTATTGTAAGTACATCTCAACATCTAATGTGAAAACTTGATCTATAAAGTTTTGAAGCGTCCCTGAAAAATGGATTACAATAAGAATGCAATAATATAGGAGGAATACGTGGGAGATGGACAGAATACATTAGACGAACGTGTGCGCTTATAGATGAAGGCAGTAAAGCATGGAAAAGTCTGCAAGAGTTCCTACTACAGCAGTGGATGTCAAATGGCTGGACGATGTGGGCAATAAAGATCATGTTTTATTTTTTCTTTTCAATCAATGGGATTTGCTGTCTATTGTTACAGAACCAGGGAAGCATTTCCTTTCCATTTGTGTTTTAATCAAAATCGTCTGTGACGTGTATCTGAAAGCGACCTCAGTTTGTTGTATGTTAACCGCGTAAACGAAAGTTCTCTTGCTATTGGGAATTTCGTAAACTTGTTATTCGCACATGTAAGTGGTGTACACTTGCCGAGCTAATGAAACTGCACTAATTTCCGGTCCTCTTAATTTTATTAACGACACATAGGGTACCTTGCATTGCTGTCTTAATGCAATTCTTCCGCACAAAAAACGCTCCCTGCAGCAATACACGAGTGCAACTCGCTGACGGTATCTAACATCCAAACACCCAAACACGTCGGAAGATGGTCCTATACGGGGTGTCCTTTACCAAGATGGGTTGATGAAATTTTGGAAAATCTGGAGGACTGCATTTTAACCATTCGGTTGATTGGTACTGACTTCGCGATGCTTTGACATCCGGATGGCAAATGGTTCCCGTGACGCATGTGAACAATTAAGACTGTCGGTAAAATCTATTACATTCTTCTAGCTCTTACAGACATAGAGTAAGAATAAGGCCTATAAAAATGTAGCTACCTCAGAAAAATATTTCTGCAACTGAATTTTTCTAAGACAAATCTGTTACTCTTGATGAGGGTGTAGGCTGATGGTCGAAGTTCTTGGTAGATATTAACAGAGACAGTCTCTAGTCACAGTCTAAGACATTCGTCCAAACAGCGTGTGCAGGAGTGTGGCTATGGAATTTAGAGAGAGCTGCTGAGAACTGGACTCCGCATCCATACAGCATTTCCCGGTAGATGCCAGATAGGCACTTGGGTTCAGATCCGAGTACGAAATAAGATTTAATCTCTCAGGAAGTATGCAACGTTCTCTGAACATTTTCCCGTACGGTTCACCTCCACTTGTATTGAAATTTTCATTATACACAGAGTATCAAAAATCCTTGACAAAATTTTCGCATAAAGACTAGGAAGAATGTAATGTACACATATGTTCGAAAATAACTTGTTTTCAATAAGAAGAATCATTTACTGAAATTATCAACAATACAGTGAAGGTATCTAACACTATAGTAATAGCAGAGGTTGAAAATACCGCTTCAGTTTTACATTACTTTATTTTCACACGACCGGTTTCGGACTGTTATGAGCCCATCCTCGGGTGTCGTAGTTGTACTGTGGTCCCCGAGCGCTGCGTGTACCAGGCGCAGTGTGTTCATAGGCAGCACACCGCGCCTGGTATATGCGCCGCTCGGGGACCACAGCGCAACTACAACACCTGAGGATGGGCTCCAGTACGAAACCGGTCGTGTGAAAATAAAGTAATTTACAACAAAAGCGGTATTTTCAACCTCTGCTATAATGCTCAGTTGTGGATGTTCTTCCAACAGGTTTGACTATAGTAACAGTTTCATGACCTACACATTTTGACCACATGGATATTTCACAATTTAGTCTACGGCGATAATTAAGGGAATTAGTTTATACGACTCATAGAAGCGAAAAAAGGACGTTCTGTAATTTTTTGGGATTTTTTTACGTTAATGACATTATGTGCAATTCTATTAGTTGACAGGCAGCCTACAGGCAATTGAAAATGTTATTTCCTGTGATACATTTGTGTGACTTTCTTCCTCTTGTTTTGGACTAAGTATTTTTGATTAACCGTATTCGAAATACTTGGGCAAAGTTTTTCGGGCGGATCTTGCATAACAAAACATGGAAATCATACATGTTGAAGTGAGTACTTCGAACTTTCGAGAGCCTTGTCCGAAGTACAATACGGACATTACTCTTTGCTATAGTACCTCATCATTTGGTTGAACTGTTCTACTTGGCATCTACTACGAAGTCAAAAGGGGCGGACAAAAAAATGGTTCAAATGGCTCTGAGCACTATGGGACTCAACTTCTGAGGTCATTAGTCCCCTAGAACTTAAAACTAGTTAAACCTAACTAACCTAAGGACATCACACACATCCATGCTCGAGGCAGGATTCGAACCTGCGACCGTAGCGGTCTCGCGGTTCCAGACTGCAGCGCCTAGAACCGCACGGCCACTTCGACTGGCAAAGGGGCGGATAACAAACTCGGAATGGACTAGGGTGGAGAGGAAAAGTTTCAAAGAAGAAGTCATCGCGACATTCAGCTTCGATTGAAGAACAACCATGTCTGGATGTCTCGGTATGATTTCAACAGCGCTACGACAGATCAGAGTGTCAGTACCTTAACCATCGCTTGGAAACCAATAGCGAGACCCATTACCGACCTGGTTCACAATAAACCCGACGAATTGCCATACCTCCAACGATGATTGTTGTCAGATTACGAAAACTGAGCCAACATATCCAAGAAACTTTTCAGTTCTCCGCGGGGAAATGGGACTTAGTTTTTCAATTCCAGATCTTTCCCGAATGAGAAATGATCACGGGATTTTTGGGGCGTTGTCAGTCACACTAACCACTCATTTAATAGACCATTAGTTCTATTTTCATATGGATACTCATGCAACATAACTCCGGTCATCAATTTTCACCTGAGCCGTCTCATATCTTATCTATAACCAAAATTGGAACTACTTAATTCGAGGTCGAGAGAACCGAGCAAGATTGTTCAGTGGACTCATACGGGGGAGGACGGCGCATCAAATCCCCATCCGGCCATTTACATTTTCGATTTCCGTGGTTAAGGCAAATTCTGAGAAGGTCTATTCTCAAATTCGAAGTTGGGATCCGCCGATGGGATCATAAAACCTAAGGATCTCGAAAGCTCGGAGTACTTACTTCAACATATATGCTTTCCATGTTTTGTTATGCAAGATCCGCTCTTTCTAAGGTGGAAGGCATCGGCACTATCGCGCATCAGTGACACGGGTTACCCTCGCGTTGTTCGCACGAATCACTTCGAGCCCTCGACTGCCTGCTGTACCACAGACTGCCAGATCTGAGCAACAATGGGCCGATTCAGATCACCCACCAGTTGACTGACTGTTAAAACATAACGCAAAAGAGTAAAACATATCGTTCTATAACAGCCCGCGGGCATTTGCCAGGTCTTTGTCTCCCCACATTCAGTCGAAAGTACAAGCGTGGAGAAAAAAAAGGGAGCAATCGTCGGGCCACCTGTGGCGTGCCGTAATGACGTACACGGCGGCGCCGTTGTGCGTGCACTATCTGTTGCTGCGCGCAGCTCGCGTACACACGGGCCTCTCCCCGCCGGTCCGAGTGCAGAGGGTGGAGTTGGGGGCCAGGGGGACTCGAACTGAGCTGCGTGGCGGTTATTCGGCGGGAGCACGCGCCTCGATTATGTGCCTGCACAGAGCTGTGAGTGTGTGCGTGCGTGTGTGCGCGCATGTATATGTGCGAGCAGCTGCCAGCACTCGCGCGCGTGCAGGGCCGCCCCCCTCCCCACACTTCCCCAGGGGGCGGGGAACGGCGCACAGTGCCGGCACACGAACTGCCACCCTTTCTTCTGTCTGCGCACACGTGAACACTTGCTGCCACACTTTAATGGTGGCTTTCACTCACAATTAGGCCGCGGATTTATATTCAAATGTATATAGGCCCAGCTCTCTTTGTCCGTCTGCTGCTGCTGCAGGCCTGTACGACGCGCGGCCCCGCATTTCGATAGCGGGCAGTCAGTATGCTGGAGGGAGGTCAGGTCGTGTAGTGTGTACGCAGGAGACAGCGCGTTGACGTTTACGTATTGCCAAACTTGAGGATGGCCCATACCACCCCATATTTTTAACACATTTTTCGGAAATCAGTAGTTTATAACTCTGAATGCAAGAAATATGTTCGGAAATCCCCTATTCGAACTTACAGGATTTGTAGAGATGACTGTGTACAGTGTACACGATATTTCGAATAGGAATCAATGTCAGAAAACTTACCATTTCCATCCTACGACGGTTTAAAAACAGATGTGTAACGCCTTCACGTCTGCTGGTATGCAGTAGAGTACATGTACTACAGGGTGTCCGAAAAGTCTTTCCCTGATTACATAAATTGATAACTCAGGCTAGAAGTAACATACAAATATGAAACTGGCGTCTAATTGCTTACAAACTATCAAAGTTTTTTTTTTTCACGCATCAGTAAACCACTTCCATTGTTGCCCAAACACAGTACACGTCGATATGACTCTTTTGGTGTCTAATTGCTTACAAAATATCAAAGTTTTTTTTCACACATCAGTAAACCTCCACTTCCATTGATGCCCAAACACAGTACACGTCGACATGACTTTGCGGTCGAAATGCTGTCACGTATTGAGGACGATGATGGTTATCTCAGACGAATTACCTTTTCCGACGAAGCGACCTTTTTTGTCAGTGGTCTAGTGAATCGCCATAATGTGCGCATTTGGGGTTCAAAACTCCCTGGTGAGGTCATGGAGTGCCCCAGAGGCAGTCCAAAGGTGAATGTTTGGTGCGCGCTATTGCACGATCGAATTATCGGGCCATTCTTCTTCGCTGAGGCTACCATCACATCTTCAGTGTATCTGGACATGTTGCAACTGTATGCTGTTCCTCAGCTGCTTCAGTATCACCCCGATGTCTTGTTTCAGCAAGACGGTACACCGCCTCATTGGGGTTTGGACGTCCCTGCCTATCTCGATATGACCTATCCTGGGCGATGGATTGGCCGTGATGGGCCAACGGTTTGGCCTCCACGCTCTCCTGACATAACCCCATTAGACTTATTTTTATGGGGTTATGTTAAGGACGAGGTCTACCGAACACGTGTACCAGATCTTGAAACCCTGCGGCAACGGATAACCACAGTCGTTGAACCGATCCCTCCAGTGATATTGGCAAATGTGTGGACGGAAATTAAATATCGCCTAGATGTGCTACGTGCTACCAAGGGTGCTCATGTGGAAGTTTATTAATGTGTGAAAAAAACTTTGATATGAAACTTCCTGGCAGATTAAAACTGTGTGCCCGACCGAGACTCGAACTCGGGACCTTTGCCTTTCGCGGGCAAGTGCTCTACCATCTGAGCTACCGAAGCACGACTCACGCCCGGTACTCACAGCTTTACTTCTGCCAGTATCTCGTTTCGCAGGAGAGCTTCTGTAAAGTTTGGAAGGTTGGAGACGAGATACTGGCAGAAGTAAAGCTGTGAGTACCGGGAGTGAGTCGTGCTTCGGTAGCTCAGATGGTAGAGCACTTGCCCGCTAAAGGCAAAGGTCCCGAGTTCGAGTCTCGGTCGGGCACACAGTTTGATTCTGCCAGGAAGTTTCATATCAGCGCACACTCCGCTGCAGAGTGAAAATCTCATTCTGAAAACTTTGATAGTTTGTAAACAATTAGACACCAGTTTCATATTTGTATCTTACTTCTAGCCTGACTTATCAATCCATGTAATCAGGGAAAGACTTTTCGGACACCCTGTATGTCAGACGGTCACCTGATGATACTTCGAAAAAAATATTTACTGTATCGGTCTTGTAGCAAGACAGAAGGTGACTGCTGACGTAGTACATGTCATCCTGTCTACCCTACTGCATACAATGATAAGCAGCTCAGAGACTTTTTTCTTTCCCTCAGCAGACGTGGACGCGTAACACATCTCAAATGAACCCGTCGTACAACAAAAACAGTACTTTTCCGGCAGTGGATTCCCATTCAGAATGTTATGTAATCACTCCCCTCTTCAAGTACTAAAAGTTTGCAACGGGGTTTTCCGAACACCGTGTGTGTCACTTTATTTGAAATGTATATTTTTGTCCGGCTGCTGTGGTCGAGCGGTTCTAGGCGCTTCAGTCCGGAACCAAACGGCTGCTACGGTCGCAGGTTCGAATCTTGCCTCGGGCATGGATGTGTGTGATGTCCTTAGGTTAGTTAGGTTTAAGTAGTTCTAAGTTCTAGGGGACTGATGACCTCAGATGTTAGGTCCCATAGTGCATAGAGCCATTTGAACCATTTGAATATTTTTGGTTCAACCACTCTTCAGAATCTCATTACAAATATCAAAACTAGCAGGCGTACGAAATGTTGTACTGAATCACGCTTTAAACCGAAGAAAAACTTGACCATCCCGGGTACCCGCTTCCGGGACGGAGAGGTACGCCGGCTGTGGATGGAGCCCGCAAGGCGGATTGACGGCGAAGTGTCGGTGTGTTGATCAGCCTGGGTGTGTTTTTAGTCGGTTTCCCATGTCCCACAAGGTGAATACCAAGCTGGCACCCATACTCCTGATGATACACGCTACACAAAAATTTAATACACTTTTGCATACTTGCGCACAGAATTTATTCTACACGCAAACAGATTGGTTACACCTCTACTGCTGTCCTTGGGGAGGTGGGTGGGGTTGATGAATTGGAGAATCACGACCTTCGCTGTTTGCACTCCTTAAACACTTACTCAGCATCGACATTAGAAAGTTCTCGCTCATAATATGCACGCGTGTGGTACTTTCTGAGTGTGGCATAGAAAGAGTTACATTACAATTTGGAGACTACTAGGATGTTTCTTTACGGCACCTTTTTCCCCTGTGACTCTTATTTACATCGGAACATGTTTTGCGGACATTTTGGTTAAAATGGTTCAAATGGCTCTGAGAACTATGGGACTTAACGTCTGAGGTCATCATCAGTCCCCTAGAACATAGAACTACTTAAACCTAACTAACCTAAGGACATCACACACATCCATGCCCGAGGCAGGATTCGAACCTGCGACCGTAGCGGTCTCGCGGTTCCAGACTGAAGCGCCTAGAACCGTTCGGCCACACCGGCCGTCGCGGACGTTTTGGATATGGTTTTTTAAGACATTGTTTAACTAACAGAGTCGTTTTACGAATATTCATTGAGGTGATAAAATTTATCAAACGCTTCCCTACATTATTTTCTTTTATTTACTACTTACCTGTACGTTCAACCACACACAAATTTAGATTAATATCAGAATCATCCGCTGCCCGGGTAGCCGAGCGCTCTAGGCGCCTTGTCACGGTCCGCGCGACTCCCCCCGTCGGAGGTTCAAATCCTCCCTCGGGCATGGGTGTGTGTGTGTTGTCCTTAGCGTAAGTTATCTTAAGTTATATTAAGTAGTGTGTAAGCTTAGGGAACGATGACCTCAGCAGTTCGGTCCCGTAGGACCTTACCACAAATTTCCAAATTTTCCAGAATCTTCAACTTTCCTTTCCGAACAAGAACTGCCGATTTCTTCTCCCTGGGCATCGTTATTATCGAAATACTCACTGCGAATAACATTTAGAGCGTGAACAGGGGACTAACAGAGATGAAGGTAGCAGACGGAAGGAGTACGGTACGCATCACAGGGCAGCAACATAATGTGCCCTTTCTGTGCCTTACATGTGTATGAGAAATCCATCACTACGTCGTAGGATAGCGCAGAGACAACTTCTTGTTGCGCGGTCTACATGGCTACCAATAGATGGCAGGAATCGCAATGTCAGCTACGAATTTATAGCGCGCTGCACGAGGAAGACTCGGGTGTTCTCTGCCTAATATTCGCTGCCCGAGTACTATTTGGTCTCCCTCCACGGCGTGTTAACTCGCTAGAGCAGTTGGGCTACCGGCTGCTAGGGCAGTGAGAGGAGGCTAGCCTTTCCGGCTAGCCACATCTCATCCATGTAAGTAGGGATGGAACTGAGTAGTACGCTAATGAAATGTCTAACAGAAAAACTGCACTTGAAACCTTAAGGATAGATACGACAGTGATAATTTTTAGTGCTTTTTCTTTTCTGTAAGGCTTTTATGCTTACCATATCATGGGATGTAGAGAAGGTCGTATCCAGAACAGGGAACACAAGGAAGCGAGGGACCACCACAGGGGTTATTCTCCTAGATGCAGACGGCGATCTCCTTTCATATGCTGGGCAATGGACTCACGGCAAGAAGAAAGCGGGAGAATGGGTTTTGTGCAGGAGGACGGACACTCGATAGGCCAGCACTAGGTTGCAGACCCTAAGGGCCTAGGACGAAATGGCAAGGCGCAGTTGTGGTGCTAAAAATGCAACTCCCCACTGTTCCTCCTGATCCAAACTTGGGACCAGATAGTGGGCCCTAATATTAACAAGAAAAACTTGCCTGTGTTATGAGGGATTTCAGCAGAAAGGCTATTCGGAGGGTGCAAAAGCACATGCTCCAGCCCCAGGTAACACCCTTAGAAAGCATACCAAAATACACCACCGATTGTGACCTTATTACGTTGCAGGTGGTCCCTCAAGCCTATGTCGAGAAATTATATATATATAAATATATATATATATATATATATATATATATATTTATATATATATATATATTTATATATATATATATTTCTTCGATGGTGGCAAAAGCAGGCTCTGCCACTGATGGGCAGCCTTTGAAGCTAATCTCGAATTCCCCTTTCTGGATTGAGAAGGGCGGTAATGAGAATACTTATCATCAGAATAAGAACAAGCAGAATAGATCCGAATGCAGATTCAATCCTGGGTACACTCCTAATGCGAATTATCGGAATCGTAATCATAACCTAAGCAATCTTTAGCCATCTACAAGTAATGACTGAATGTAGGGGACTCTGCTAATTTCTGAAGTAACCGACAGCATTGACTAATGCGCGACCGAATCAAGCTCTGGAGGACCGGTCGGGGAATCTCATACAGGTTTTGAGATGCAGGTTCAGTTTCTGAGATACGATATTGGAGGCACATAACGGACGAATCGTCAGCGGATGTCAATACATCTACAATCAAGCATTCTACACTATTTCTTCTGTACATGTGCTCGTACAAGATATTTCTGCGATATTTGCGCTTGTCACAGGTGCATCAGTAAGTGCCTTCCGTGACGTCTTTAGAAGAGTTTCTCAAAAGACAGAGTTACCTACACTCTCCATTCACAAATGTAAGATTGTTGGTACAATTGGTATGACATCTCAACCCATTCAAATACAGACTATGTTGATACCGGAGACTACTAATGCAGCAATATGATACACATCCCTTGTTGTACATAAATTAAAGACAGATTTTACTACCGTATCGGGTACTATTCTAGAGAAGGACATCAAATTAGACCTCTCTTTGGGTCGATGGAGCCTCAGCTCATGTGGCTATGGCGCGGGAGGAAATTAACCACACTCTGTACTGCTGAATGGCAGGAATCAAGATGACAATAAAGGAGTGCCCTAAACGCTTCAAGTTTCATTGTACAGAATGGACTGTACTTTGACTTTCTGAGCAAGTCAAGAATAAATGTGCAGAATCTGAGTATTGACATTGGATCAGAGAGAACAGCTGACTGAGATCCTTAATCACCATTACCAGTATTTGAGGAAAAGACAAGAACAATCAAATGACTGTATCTGCACCAGGATATAAAGAACTAATTTGCTACGTGAAACTGTTTTCTATGTGTATCATCTGTCAAAAACTATAGTTGCACTGACCAGCAGGAAAGATGTGCAGACTTAATCTGTGAAATAATTATTTTAATGTAATTTTGCAAACTCGTTGATGTAGTGATCATAAAGTTAATGAACTCTATGAAACTATCTATTTTTGTGTTCATTCTATTAGTAAGTTGATTTCCTTCAAAATTTTCATTTTAATTTATAAGCGTTATTTATGATCACTTTAAAAAGAATGTTTATGGAACATCTCTTCCAGACCTCAGTGATTCATTAACGCATTTTATTCAAGAGGACTAATTGCAATCAATGATCACATCATATTTTTATAACTTCTATTCTTAGATTAATTATGAACACATAATCAGGTCACAGTTATCTAAGAAAGACATTGAAGAAGTACTGTGGTATTTGCAGTTGTCTTTGGTGAAATTACCTACTGAAGTTATAAGTGCGATTAATTTTCAAATGAGACAAGTGCAGTCCTTAATACTTGAAAAAGTGATTATATCATGTTATTACGTAGCTTATAAGGTGGCAGCTTGAATGAATATCAATTTCACACCTTACATGAGATTTTATGCGTCATAACAAGTAGATGAATATGTCACCTGACATACATCAGGGATAATGAGCAGATTTGCCTGTCAAAATGTACAGTATGTAATGAAAAGGGATGACACTTTTTCGGGAAATTCAAAAAGAGTCTGATTGGATACAAGGGTAAGAGAACTGTTTATAAGAGACAAGGAATAGGATCTGCCTGTCAGTGCGAAGGAGAACTGTCGGAATTTTGCAGAGTACTTTCACGACCTGCTGAACTGTGAACCATGTGAAGAAGAGCTGGAACTGGGGACTGACACAGAAGAGAGAGAGCCACGCCCTCCAACCAGGGATGAAGTCGCACATGTCATAAGCGATATAAAGAATAATAAGGCAACTGGAGAAGATGGTATAGCAGCCGAGATGATAAAGTGGGGAGGCAAGAAAGCAATAGACAACATGATCAACATAATTCACCAGATCTGGAGAAAAAAGAAGTTGCCAGAAGGATGGGGGAATGCAATTGAAGTACTAATACATAAGAGGGGGGACAAGAGAGTTGCAAACAATTACAGAGGAATATCGCTACTAGAGGTCGGATACAAGGTGCTGTTAAAACTATTGCTCAAGAGAGTAGAAAAACAGGTATAATGTACAGTTGGCGACTACCAAGCGGGATTCAGGAAGGGAAGAGGTTGTATAGAACAGATATTTATCCTGAAGCAACTGATAGAACATAGGTCCTTAAAAAACAAAAAGACAGTAATAACCTTCGGAGACTTCACTAAGGCATATGACTCCATCGACAGACAGTCTCTTGTTAGGATCCTGAAGAACAGAGGACTTGATGGAACTACACAAGAACTCATAAAAGAAATTCTGACAGACACAAAAGCAAGGGTGAGATTCAGAGGAGCACTGTCAGAAGAATTTGAGATCAAGACTGGTGTTAAACAGGGAGATGGATTGTCACCATTGTTGTTCAATATAGCACTGGATCAGGCAGTGGAGAGCAGTAAACGAAGAAATGGGAATACCAAAGATCCATGTGGGGGACAAAAAGGACAACAGGGCTCAAGTGGACTGCCTAGCCTTTGCAGATGACATGGCAATAGTAAGCGAGACGGAAGAAGACGCAAAGACACAACTCGACTGAGGATCGCTTATAACAAGACAAAGACATTAAATACCACTGCAGACTGGGAAACACCGGAAGGCACTGTGCAAATGGTGGACAAATTTAAATACCTGGGAGAATTTGTAACAGGAAGGAACAGGAGCATGGAGGGAATAACAGAGAGGATAAAGAAGATGAGGTCAGCCTTCTGCATGACGAGAGAGATATACAATAAAAAGAATATATCCACAGAGTTAAAGATAAGCCACTACAAGGCAACGGGGAGGAATGCAATATTATATGCTGCTGAGACGATGACACTAGGAAGAAATGGTGCAGAACGACTAGAGAAAGAAGAGAGAAAAATACTGAGAAAAATACTAGGTCCCAAAAGAGGTGGAGAGAGGTGGATGTGAAGACCTAGGGAAGAATTGTACCAGAACATGATAACAATATCCGGGGAAATCAGACTCAAATAGGCAAGGTTTGCTGGACATGTAGTTAGGGTGAGTATGGACAGAATGACGAAGAGAAAGTGGGAAACAACAGGGAGGACAAGAGGAGGGACAGGAACCAAGTGGGTTATTGAACTTCGGAAGGACTGGTTGGAATTGGGGATCAAGGTCGAAGGAAAGGAAAATTGGAGGAACAAATATACACTTACCAATATGCTGGAGATTAATGGCAGAGAAGAATGCAGGAAAAGATTAGAGTGTCACCAGTGGAGCCGACAGGAGAAACGGAAACTGAAGATCTTGGAAGAAGAGTGGGAGAGAAAGAAGAAGAGAAAGAATGAAGAAGCTCTGGGACAAGAAGAGTAAAATGCAGTCCACGAAGGGGCTGCCCGTGGTCCAACAGAGGCCGTAACGCAAAAACAAGAAGAAGAGAAGGGATGACACTCGATTCGACGGTATTAACACACCGAACCCAAATGCTGCACGTCAATGAGCAAAATGTGAATTAAGCTGCTGGAAGAAACGTTTTAGTTTCGGAGCAGACGCGAGCTGCGCCGTCACAGCCCACATACGAGGGAAGGAGGCTTCTAAAACGGGTTGGTGACCCGCAGAGAGAGGGACAACAAACGCGTCAGACCATACATCGAGGGGAGCAGTTAGCGGCGCAGCGCTGCTTGCGAGGGAGAAGTTCTTTAGAAAACTGCGTCGGAAAATTTCCAGATGGATACAAACAGACCAGCGACGCCGGCCGTTGTGGCCGAGCGGCTCTAGGCGCTTCAGTTCGGAACCACGTTGCTGCTATGCTCGCACGTTCGAATCCTGCCTCCGGTATGGCTGTGTGTGATGTCCTTGGGTTGGTTTGGTTTAAGTAGTTCTAGGTCTAGGGGACTGATGACCTCAGATGTTAAGTCCCGTAGTGCTTGGAGCCATTTTTTGAGACCAGCGACGCAGTTGATCACGTCAAATGCCCGTGGTACGCTTGTGACTCTTAGGTGTCAGGAGTGGGCACAAAGCGTCCAACTGGCTGAAATAAACTCGGAAGGAGTAGAAAGGGGCGATATTTCGACGCAGTTTAAAGGTACCCCCTTCGCAATTGGCAGAGGTAGTTTCCACAAGATGAAAGGGACGCTCCCATTGGTCTGAAAAAGCCATGACGTGAAGCACGAAAGGACACAGATGGGGGACAGTTTGCTACTAAAGACACAACGTCGGGGACTCTCCTCTGAACCAGCGCAAATGTAGAAGAGGGTGCATTACGCTCTGTACGACGGCAAAAGAGGAATTCTGAATGAACACAATGTTCACTTTGGTTGACATTCAGCTAGAAATAAGCTGAAGAGTTGTTGAGCTTCGACAGCAGAGAACCGAAACAGCCATGTAGTTAAGTGTTCTTGTGGGAACTAAGAGGGCATTGAAGTATACACGCTGCACCATCTATGCACATGTATATCGCCATATTTTCCAGACTAGGGATGAGTACATATATTCTCGCCTAACGAGAAACATACGACAGCTTCAGCTGATAAAATCAGTAAGGATTTTGATTAGCTTTTTATAGAATTTTCAGAGGGTGAGAGCAGCCCTACAGCCAACAGCACATCGCAGCTAAAGGTAAATGCCGCTGGCAGAGGAGTAAACTTGTTGGTTTACCAGGTTGCGTCCACTGTGAACTCGAGCAACCTTGAGTAATCTTTTGATCATCTTGCCACAAAAACTAACCATCCTGCAGAGGCTTGATTGGCATCCTAAATAGTACCAAACTTAGAACTGGAAGTGGATGATTTGTTGTAATACTGGCCAACTTCAGTGTGTATAAGCAAGGCAAATCCTGTAAAGAACCTTCTATTTGAGTTTGATATTGCTGTGTTCAGTGTTATTTCTGCTGAACAGGACATAATGCGTTATATTGACAACTATCCTGAAATTATCATGTCACAATCTATGTTCACTTGTGTGCTTCTTTAACAACAAAATAGGAATAAACCAATTTTACAGCTAAACACCAATGTGCTTTGTCCTAGAGTAAGGTTCCACTCCTAACTTTCTTTCTTTCTTTGGCTTTGGCCATAGTCCCACAGTAATCGGAGGGTCGGTGTGGTTACAACGGATTTGGCAATGTTAGTTTTAGGGAGAGCCGGATGCGCTTCCTGCCTCCACCCCGTACCCCCCAGGACGGAATCAGTGTACCCCAACTGTCGGCGTCTAGTGTAAAGCGTGGAATAGTGCAGACGTGTTTCAAATGTCTGAGACACGTGTAACTGAGGCAGAACGTGGGGACCAGCCCGGTATTCACCTAACGGGATGTGGAAAACCGCCTAAAAACCACATCCAGGCTGGCTGGCACACTGGCCCTCGTCGTTAATCCGCCAGGCGGATTCGAACTGGGGCCGGCGCGCCTACCCGAGTCCAGGAAGCAGCGTATGAGCGCTCTCGGCTACCCTGGCGGGTTAAGGGCCCACTCCTAACCCCAGTCATTTATTCTCAAATGCTTCAAATGGCTCTGAGCACTATGGGACTTAACTTCTGAGGCCATCAGTCGCCTAGAACTTAGAACTAATTAAACCTAACTAACCTAAGGACATCACACACATCCATGCCCGAGGCAGGATTCGAACCTGCGACCGTAGTGGTCGCGCCGTTCCAGACTGCAGCGCCTAGAACCGCTTGGCCACTCTGGCCGGCTATTTATTCTAGTGATGCTAACGCACTCACAGGGTGTTTTTACTGATGTCTGACGAATGTGAAAAGGAGTGGAGCGTCAGAATCTGGTTAGGATACTCCCATCAGGACTATTTCTTTGAAAATGTTGAAATATAATAAAGTAATTAAAGTTTGCATTAGATCTTATGGGAAATGAACCTGGTGTTGCTACCTAGGGTTATGCATATTATGTTCCTTTCCCTTCTTGAGCCCTGTACTGTTCTTTAAGGTCATAGTATGGTGAGGAAAATTTATCAATACTCTAACCCGTCCCTGCCCTGTATGCAGTTAGATTCGGATGTTGTGATTTAATGTTCTTCCTGTAAACATGAATATGTGCCTTCAGCAAATAAAGGTATGACGTAACGAACCCCAGTAAACGAACTTTATTCCGGAGGATTGTGAAAAGATAATACTAACAGTACCATAGTAAAATGATGGTACTTTTGAAGAATGTGAGAAATACAATTGTAAAAACGCTTAGACATGATTCCTACACAAATGCCCTGCATCAGTGAATAAGTGGATTCAATGGTTGATAATATTTCTGAAACGAACTAATGAAGTTGGTGATAAATATGAATGTAGCTGTTGGATAACGGAGACAATCTACCACTATTGCAACGATAATCTGCAGCTTATAGCGAACGTGATTAGAAGTCGGTTCAAGTTCCGGGTTTCGATTTTCGATCCCCCTCATTATCTGAAACCACCTCTTCTCAATCTCACCAGTCGGATTAGAAATTAATTAGACAAACCACATGCTCTAACCCTGATCTATTTCTGGACATTCACCTCTAAAAAGTACTGACACTTTTTGACCTGTTTCGCCTTCCTATAAATTGCTGAAATTTGGCACCATGAAGTCTGGTCTGGCTCCTATCTGACCGTGAATCGACACAGCTCCTGAACCATCCCACATTCCACACCTGCTCCGAGGTCAAGAAGGACATCTGATACTATCCCACATAGACCTTCAACTCCTAGATCCCCGCCCAACTTCGCAATGCCATCGTCTCCATTCATACATAAATAGAACATTCTTTATTTTTGCCAAACTACACGACTAAACAATTCCTCAAGAACACGTTTCAAATGATTACCAAGCTCGTCGCAATCTTTTTATGTGATCAACAGAGATGATCTTGTCGTCAATTCCATCATGTCAACAAAACAGTAATATTTATATGATTCCTGGTTTCATTAATATTTAGTCACATTACATTCCTATTGGATACGTGTCTAAAGTGTACCATATTGCAAGCTGGTAGTTGAAATAATTTAAATTATTGAATGTAAAACTTGATTGCACGGTTCCGCTTCAGGTATTCTACGGTTTTCCTTGGAGACTTTGGCCTGAATAGGGGAATCAATAGCTGTTAAATAGCCAAGGCAATAGCGATGACTTGAATTATCACCCAAGCGGTCAGTATCAATAATTCCAACCAGGTTAACAACGGCATCACACTTTTCTCCGTTACAAACCATGCTGCGACTGTCAGTACTAGCAGCTTGTAAACCACGCAGTAACCGAAACAAGGTCAAACACAAACTCTATTAACCATACGAACATCCCTTCTGGTCACGAAACGCTAAAATTGTGAAGTTACGCACCCACGAGGGGCATTGAACAGGTAATATAACTGTTATACGTATTTTTGTTTATTCTTATACACAGGTATGTCTACGACGATGTAGCTGCGAGAGCTCTGCCGGATGTCTGACCCTTATGTATGTAGGTGATTGGCAAGTAAGCTACTAAGGTTCTGCATTGAGTTCATTGTGAGCATTATAATATTATTGTCTTCCGGCAAGTCACTGATGCCGATAAAGTTAATTAAAATTTTTTACCGCTCTAGATGATAAAAACACGTTATTATCATTTGCAAGTAATTGTACGAATATTATCAGCACATCAGATGAAGCAAAAGGGCAATGAACTTTTTATTTCGGACGAATTGAGTTTCATAAGGTTATGGATAACGAACACTGACTTATGACTTCCGGAAAATAAATATTAGACGTTTCCTGGCACTCCTGCAACCATCGTCATTGTGTCGGGAATAGTAATAGCAGGTGATTTTGGTTCAAATGGCTCTGAGCACTATGGGACTTAACTTCTGAGGTCATCAGTCCCCTAGAACTTAGAATTGCTGAAACCTAACTAACCTAAGGACATTACACACACCCATGCCCGAGGAAGGATTCGAACCTGCGACCGTAGCGGTCACGCGGTTCCAGACTGTAGCGCCTAGAACCGCTCGGCCACTCTGGCCGGCAGCAGGTGACTTTATTTGACTTTTTTTTTGTATACTAGTTAGACATCCGCGCTACATTTTTCACGAACTGCATCACACTCAAGCAATTACCGAGAGCACTAACAGAAATTACACCACGTTTTAAGGTTTCAGGCGACCGTATATTATTTCTACAGGGTGGGGCAAATAAAAATGGACTGGAGAACAGAATTCCAGGGTACAATGAAACACAGCAGAGGAAAGGAAACACAGTACTAACGTGACTGTAAGAAGAAAGTTGCCGCCATTCATCTCATGGCGCTTTTGGGCCCTGGTCAGCAAGTTGGTGGAGGTGGATCGAACCAGGACAGCTGGAATTGCTGCAATCTCATCCGAAATGTTCTACTGTAGTTCTTGAAGACTATGAGGGTTGTTGCAATACACATTAGGCTTGAGAGCTCCCCAGACTAAACAATCGCATACCGACAGATCAGGAGATGGATGGCCAGCTAGGGCCACCACCAGACTGACCTCCGCTACCAACTTCGTCAGGCGTGAAGATTATGTAAATGTACTCCAAGGACGAAGTGGCGGGGCATACATTCGCCTCGAATCATATCCACTCGTCCAGGCCACTTTTACTTGCCCCACCCTATATATGCTCAGCAGCTCATCGACGAGAACATCCCGATCGCCACTGCAATCATTATTCATTTTCAGGTTTTATCTCACATTAGCCAAGGAATAACAGCTACGTAGGGTAGTCACACTGCACCCGTTGTCTAGCGGTAACGTTTTTCATTCGTAATCAAAACGTCTTCGGTCCCGGGTTCAAATCAAGGAGCTACTTAAATTTTGACAAATAATCGGCATTGGCGGCGAAGACTTCCGGCGTAAGAAGTCACCCTCATTCTGCCAACGGCCTTGTCAAATATGGCGGAGGAAAGGACAGAGGTTCAGGGCATTCACTTGTCCTAGGGAGTGGGAAACTGCCCCTAAAGGCGGAAGAATCAGGAATGATCAACGGCATGAGGATGCAGAAGGCTATGGAAACCACTGCATTAAAAGACGCGTTACGTGTATCCGCAGGACATGTGGCCTGTAATTGAAGAAGCGTCATGATGATCTCTCCATTGGCAAAGGATTCCGTATTGGTCCCCCATTCGGATCTCAGGGAGGGGGCTGCCAACGGGGAAGTTACTACGAAAAAAAGATTGAATAATCAACGAAAGGATAACGTTCTATGAGTCGGGCGTGGAGTGTCAGATGTTTGAACGTGGTAGGGGACCTAGAAACTCTGAAAATGGAAATGAAAAGGCTCAGTCTAGATATAGCAGGGATCAGTGAAGTGGAAAGGATTTCTGGTCAGATCAGTTTAGGATAATACCAACAGCAGTGGAAAATGGTATAACAGGGGTAGGATTCGTTATGAACAGGAAGGTAGGGCAAAGAGTGTGTTACTGTGAACAGTTCAGAATCGACAACAAACCAACACCGACAACGATAGTTCAGGTGTACATAAAGAAAGTGTATGAGGATATTGAAAGGGTATTACAGTATGTAAAGGGAGTTGAAAATCTAATAGTCATGGGGAACTGGAAACAGTTGTAGGCGAGGGAGTAGAAGAAAAGGTTACAGGAGAATATGGGCTCGGGACAACGAATGAGAGAGGAGAAAGACTAATTGAGTTTTGTAACAAGTTTCAGCTAGTAATAGCGAATACTCTGCACAAGAATCAAAACAGGAGGAGGTGTACTTGAAAAAGACCGGGTGATAAAGGAAGATTTCAGTTATATTACATCATGATCAGGCAGAGATTCAGAAATCAGATACTGGATTTTAAGGTGTACCCAGGAGCACATATAGACTTAGATCACAATATAGTAGTGATGAGGAGTAGGTTAAAATTCAAGACGTTATTAAGGAAGAATCAATACGCAAAGAAGTGAGATACGGAACTATTAAGGAATGACCAGATAAGGATGAAGTTCTCTAAGGCTATAGGAACAGCAATAAGGAATAGCTCAGTAGGCAGTACAGTTGAAGAGGAATGGACACCACTTAAAAGGGCCGCCACAGAAGTTGGGAAGGAAAACATAGGTACAAAGACGGTAACTGCAATGAAACCATGGGTAACAGAAGAAATACTTCAATTGATCGATGAAAGGAGGAAGTACAAAAATGTTCAGGGAAACTCAGGAATACAGAAACACAAGTCGCTGAGGAATGAAATAAATAGGAAGTGCAGGGAAGATAAGACGAAATGGGTCCATGAAAAATGTGAAGGCATCGAAAAAGAAATGATTGTCGGAAGGACAGACTCAGCAAACAGGAAAGTCAAAACAACCTTCGGCAACATTAAAAGAAAGAGTGATAGCATTAAGAGTGCAATGGGAATTCCACTGTTAAATGCAGAGGAGAGATGGGGTAGGTGGAAAGAATACATTGAATGACTCTATGAGGGGGAAAATTTATCTGCTGTGATAAAGAAGAAACAGCAGTCGATTTAGAAGAGATAGGGGGTCTAGTATTAGAATCATAATTTAAAAGAGGTTTGGAGGACTTACGGTCAAATAAGGCAGAAGGGATGTATAACATTCCATCAGAATTTCTGAAATCATTGGGGGAAGTGGCAACAAAACGACTATTCACGTTGGTGTGTAGAATATATGAGTCCGGCAACATACCATCTGTCTTTCGGAAAAGCATCATCCACACAATTCCAAGGACGGCAAGAGCTGACAAGTGCGAGAATTATCGCACAATCAGCTTAACAGCTCATGCATCGAAGCTGCTTACAAGAATAATATACAGAAGAATGGAAAAGAAAATTGAGAATGCGCTAGGTGACGATCAGTTTGGCTTAAGGAAAAGTAAAGGGACGAGAGAGCTAATTCTGACGTTGCGGTTAGTAATTGAAGCAAGGCTAAGGAAAAATCAAGAAATATTCATAGGATTTGTCAACCTGGAAAAAGCGTTCGACGATGTAAAATGCTACAAGATGTTCGAAATTCTGAAAAAAGTAGGGGTAAGCCATAGGGAGAGACGGGTCATATACAATTTGTACAACAGCCAACAGGGAATAATACGAGTGGACGACCAAAAGCGAAGTGCTCGTATTAAAAAGGGTGTAAGACAAGAATGTAGCCTTTCGCACGTATTGTTCCATCTGTACAGCAAGGAAGCAATAATGGAAATAAAGGTTCACGAGTGGTTCAAAATGGTTCAAAAGGCTCTGAGCACGATGGGGCTTAACTTCTGAGGTCATCGTTGTTGTTGTTGTGGTCTTCAGTCCTGAGACTGGTTTGATGCAGCTCTCCATGCTACTCTATCCTGAGCAAGCTTCTTGATCTCCCAGTACTTACTGCAACCTACATCCTTCTGAATCTGCTTGGTGTATTCATCTCTTGGTCTCCCTCTACGATTTTTACCCTCGACGCTGCCCTCCAATGCTAAATTTGTGATGCCTTGATGCCTCAGAACATGTCCTACCAACCGGTCCCTTCTTCTTGTCAAGTTGTGCCACAAACTCCTCTTCTCCCCAATTCTATTCAATACCTCCTCATTAGTTATGTGATCTACCCATCTAATCTTCAGCATTCTTCTGTAGCACCACATTTCGAAAGCTTCTATTCTCTTCTTGTCCAAACTATTTATCGTCCATGTTTCACTTCCATACATGCCTGCACTCCATACAAATACTTTCAGACACTACTTCCTGACACTTAAATCTATACTCGATGTTAACAAATTTCTCTTCTTCAGAAACGATTTCCTTGCCATTGCCAGTCTACATTTTATATCCTCTCTACTTGAACCATCATCAGTTATTTTGCTCCCCAAATATCAAAACTCCTTTACTACTTTAAGTGCCTCATTCCCTAATCTATTCCCTCAGAATCACCAAACTTAATTGGACTACATCCCATTATCCTCGTTTTACTTTTGTTGGTGTTCATCTTATATCCTCCTGTCCATTCCGTTCAACTGCTCTTCCAAGTCCTTTGCTGTCTCTGACGGAATTACAATGTCATCGGCGTACATCAAAGTTTTTATTTCTTCTCCATGGATTTTAATACCTACTACGAATTTTTCTTTTGATTCCTTTACTGCTTGCTCAATATACAGATTGAATAACATCGGGGAGAGGCTACAACCCTGTCTCACTGCCTTCCCAACCGCTGCTTCCCCTTCATGCCTCTCAACTCTTATAACTGCCATCTGGTTTCTGCACAAATTGTAAATAGCCTTTCGCTCCCTGTATTTTACCCCTGCCCCCTTTAGAATTTGAAAAAGAGTATTCCAGTCAACATTGTCAAAAGCTTTCTCTAACTCTACAAATGCTAGAAACGTAGGTTTGCCTTTTCTTAATCTATCTTCTAAGATAAGTCGTAGGGTCAGTATTGCGTCTCGTGTTCCAACATTTCTACGGAATCCAAACTGATCATCCCCGAGATCGGCTTCTATCAGTTTTTCCATTCGTCTGTAAAGAATTCGCGTTAGCATTTTGCAGCTGTGACTTATTAAACTGTTAGTTCGCTAATTTTCACATCTGTCAACACCTGCTTTCTTTGGGATTGGAATTATTACATTCTTCTTGAAGTCTGAAGGTATTTCGCCTGTCTCATACATCTTGCTCACCAGATGGTAGAGTTTTGTCACGACTGGCTCTCCCAAGGCCGTCAGAAGTTCCAATGGAATGTTGTCTACTCCCGGGGCCTTGCTTCGACTCAGGTCTTTCAGTACTCTTTCAAACTCTTCACGCAGTATTGTATTTCCCACTTCATCTTCATCTACATCCTCTTCCATTTCCAGAATATTGTCCTCAAGTTCACTGCCCTTGTATAGACCCTCTATATACTCCTTACACCTTTCTGCTTTCCCTACTTTGTTTGAACTGGGTTTCCATATGAGCTCTTGATATTCATACAAGTGGCTCTCTTTTCTCCAAAAGTCTCTTTAATTTTCCTGTAGGCAGTATCTATCTTACCCTAGTGAGATAAGGCTCTAAATTCTTACATTTGTCCTCTAGCCATCCCTGCTTAGCGATTTTGCACTTCCTGTCGATCTCATTTTTGAGACGTTTGTATTCTTTCTTGCCTGCTACATTTACTGCGTTTTTATATTTTCTCCTTTCATCAATTAAATTCAATATTTCTTCTGTTACCCAAGGATTTCTACTAGCCCTCGTCTTTTTACCTACTTGATCCTCTGCTGCCTTCACTACTTCATCCCTCAAAGCTACCCATTCTTCTTCTACTGTATTTCTTTCCCCCATTTCTATCAATTGTTCGCTTATGCTCTCCCTGAAACTCTGTACAACCTCTGGTTCTTTCAGTTTATCCAGGTCGCATCTATTTAAATTCCCACCTTTTTGCAGTTTCTTTAGTTTTAATCTACAGTTCATAACCAATAGATTGTGGTCAGAGTCCACATCTGCCCCTGGAAATGTCTTACAATTATAAACCTGGTTCCTAAATCTCTGTCTTACAATTATATAATCTATCTGATACCTTCTAGTATTTCCAGGATTCTTCCATGTATACAATCCTCTTTTATGATTCTTGAACCAAGTGTTAACTATGATTAAGTTATGCTCTGTGCAAAATTCTACCAGACGGCTTCCTCTTTCATTTCTTACCCGCAATCCATATTCACCTACTATGTTCCCTTCTCTCCCTTTTCCTACTCTCGAATTCCAGTCACCCATGACTATTAAATTTTCGTCTCCTTTCACTACCTTCATAATTTCTTTTATCTCATCATACATTTCATCTATTTCTTCATCATCTGCAGAGCTAGTTGGCATATAAACTTGTACTACTGTAGTAGGCATGGGCTTCGTGTCTATCTTGGCCACAATAATACGTGCACGATGCTGTTTGTAGTAGGTTACCCGCACTCCTATTTTTTCATTCATTATTAAACCTACTCCTGCATTACCCTTATTTGATTTTGTATTTATAACCCTGTATTCACCTGACCAAAAGTCTTCTTCCTCCTGCCACCGAACTTCACTAATTCCCACTATATCTAGCTTTAACTTATCCATTTCCCTTTTTGAATTTTCTAACCTACCTGCCCGATTAAGGGATCTGAAATTCCATGCTCCTGATAACGACGTTCTCTTGAGTAGCCCCGCCCGGAGATCCGAATGGGGGACTATCTTACCTCCGGAATATTTTACCCAAGAGGAAGCCATGAACATTTAACCATACAGCAAAGCTGCATGTCCTCGGGAAAAATTACGGCTGTAGTTTCCCCTTGCTTTCAGCCTTTCGCAGTACCAGCACAGCAAGGCCGTTTTGTTTAGTGTTACAAGGCCTGATCAGTCAATCATCTAGACTGTTGCCCCTGCAACTACTGAAAAGGCTGCTGCCCCTATTCAGCAACCAGACGTTTGTCTGGCCTTTCAACAGATACCTCTCCGTTGTGGTTGCATCTACGGTACGGCCATCTGTATCGCTGAGGCACGCAAGCCTCCCCACCAACGGCAAGGTCCATGGTTCATGGGGGGGGGGCTAAGGTCATCTGTCCCCTAGAACTTAGAACTACTTAAACCTAACTAACCTAAGGACATCACACACATCCTTGCCCGTGGCAGGAATCGAACCTGCGACCATACCGGTCGCACGGTTCCAGACTGTAGCGCCTAGAACCGCTCTGCCACACCGTCCAGCGGTTCAGAAGTGGAATTAAAATTCAAGGTGAAAGGATATCATTGATACGATTCGCTGATGACATTGCTATTCTGAGTGAAAGTGAAGAAGAATTACATAATCTGCTGAACGGAATGAACAGTCTAATGAGTACGGAGAATGGATTGAGAGTAAATCGAAAAAAGATGAAGGCAGTGAGAAGTAGTAGGGAAAGTGAGGAAGAATTACGTTATCTGCTGAACGGAATGAACATTCTAATGAGTACAGAGAGTGGATTGAGAGTAAATCGAAGAAAGACGAAGGTAATGAGGATTAGTAGAAATGAAAACAGCGAGAAACTTAAAATCGGGATTGATGGTCACGAAGTAGATGAAGTTTAGGAATTCTGCTATCTAGGCAGTAAAATAACCAATTACACACTTAGTAAGGAGGACTTCACAAAGAGACTAGCAATGGCAAAAAGTGCATCCCTGGCCAAGAGAAGTCTACTAATATCAAAAATCGGCCTTAATTTCAGGAAGAAATTTCTGAGAATGTATGTCTGTGGTACATATGGACTGTGGAAAAACAGGAACAGAAGAGAATAGAAGCATTTGAGATGTAGCGCTACAGATGAATTTGGTTGACTGATAAGGTAAGGAATGAAGAGAATCTGCGCAGAATCGGAAAGGAACAATGGAAAACACTGATAAGGAGAAGGGACAGGATGATAAGACATCTGTTAAGACATGAAGATGACTTCCACAGTACTAGAGGAAGCTGTAGAAGGCAAAAACTGTAGAGGAAGACAGAGACTGGAATACATCAAGCAAATAACTGAGGTCGTAGGTTGCAAGTGCTACTCTGAAATGAAGAGGTTAGCACAGGAGGGGAATTCGTGGCGGGCCGCATCAAACTAATCAAACCAGTCAGAAGACTGATGAGCAAAATAAAAAAAAAAAAAAAAAAAACAACATTGCCATCGATACTACACTGCGCAACAGAATAAAAGCATCACTTTCTCGAAATCCGTAAATGCCTCCCCTATTTCTCTAGCCCTAAATTTAGGCAAAACGCACCCAAGGAGTGTCAGAAGGCTTGCCTAACTCTCAGGTGCTAGAACAGCCGCCAGGCCGATAAGTTTCTGAAATTACATTTCTAAAGTACTCAACAAATGTCAGGGGGTAGCACCGAGAGTGTTGCCTTACAGCGACCTTTTACCGTTTTATTCTCGCACACGTTGAAATTGCGCTCCCGCACAATCAAGACGCAGGAGGGCGAAAAGCAAGAAGTTCGAAGTAGCATAGGCATCCTTTGTTGCTTCGGATTACGTTGAAATTTCATCGAATGGTTTTGAAAGGTCTCTGGAGATTCCAACCTGTAGATTGTGGTCGCACTATATTCCAAAGGGGTGCCATCACTTCAGTGGGAATGCAGCCTCACAATGTCCTTCGAGAAAAGTTGAAACGTCCGAGAGTATCTCATCTCACTGAGAACTGTAGTTTTGACGCCCCAAGGAAAGGGATAGTTTCTTTGACGTCCTTTATGCTACCCCGCGAGGCCTTTTCGTGTCGGTTCTGAGCGGCAGTATGCCTGAAATATTTTCCTCGGTCACGCATAAGAACATCGCGTTATTTAACGCTGGATTTCGCGGTTCTGATTGCCATCGTATGGACCTCAAAAGAAGGGTGAAATGTAGGTAAGATGGGCTTTGACCACCATCTCATCAAGTGACGCGTCCACGGTGGTGTGCGAACCAGAACTGTGGTGAAATTTGGTGCCAGTGTGATAGATTTTGTGGACTGGCAAGACAGCCAATCCACTATGACAGGAAGCCGAAAGGCACGCGTTTAAGCTCACGCAGGCTGGCGTGAGGTATGTTTTACAGCATCAATAGTAACTGGTAATGGCGCCTTGCTAGGTCGTAGCAAATGACGTAGCTGAAGGCTATGCTAACTACCGTCTCAGCAAATGAGAGCGTAATTTGTCAGTGAACCATCGCTAGCAAAGTCGGCTGTACAACTGGGGCGAGTGCTAGGAAGTCTCCCTTGACCTGCCGTGTGGCAGCGCTCGGTCTGCAATCACTGATAGTGGCGACATGCGGGTCCGACGTATACTAACGGACCGCGGCCGATTTAAAAGCTACCACCTAGCAAGTGTGGTGTCTGGCGGTGACACCACAGATAGTATCAACACGAATTACACTTCACATGAACTTCTGAGCTGTGGCCTTCTTTTTTTCTCGTGTGTCGACACCTTGCTGTTTAAAGCGTCGACGGTGGGGTCGCTGGGCATTTGCATCTTTATAGAGGGGAGTTTGTAGGTACCGTTAAGTCGAACTTCGAACTTATGCATCGCAGTGGGAGACCATTGCAGGTTTTCGAAAAAATGATTCTTTAATTTTGTTGCGCAGTGTAATTAAATTGGTGGTAATTAAAAGCAAACTTAACTCGAAACAGAATAAGAAAATTCCAAACTTTAAATAAGAGAATCTTCCTGTCACTAATAATTGCAATTTGTGTCTTCTTTCCTCTCAATATTTCAAAGAAGTAACTCAGTGGTTTTAGTTTAGAACACCGTAAGTACACAGTTTACAGCACTTCGCGCCACTACCACAAATAATGCTTATGGTAATTGCAAGATGAACAAGACTTTAGTACCAAGGATCTGAAATGGCTGAAATGGTTATACATTAAAATAACGATGCATACCGTAGTTAATACGGAAGGTCTCCTCGTTCGTACAAATAAAGGTAAAACATTTTGATACGTAATCAACCGGCACTGTGCATACGTGCTGCTTGGGCAGATGCTGAAACGGTTGGGCGCCTGATGGCAGCGGAACTGGTCTCAGTTAAAATTTATGCCCGAGACGAAACACGAAGATTGGCGCCCCTCTTATTAAGCTGATCCGGTTCGCAATCCTACAGGCATCTGCTACACCTGTATTGCAATTTCTGTTCTCACTGCTGCATTCCTCAACAAATTCGCACACAAATCAGTGTGTCATTTATTCCACATGCCTTTAGTCTTGAAATCAATAACTTTCACTACGAGCAAATGTTCCTTAATTTGGAAGATGTTCCAGGTGTGGGAAATAATTATAGGCGATAAATAACTGTTGAAGTGGCATATTACGATTTTCTGGTCTTGAAAAACGCTATAAGCGGCAACATGCCCTGTAACGGGGTTTAGGATAAATTCACTCGTTACAGTTAACCGATTTCAACTAACGGCTAATGCAAATGCTTTGGTACAAAAAATGATTCCAACTAACGAGACGCACTGTAAACGGTGCAGATTTCAAGTTGTAAGTAGTCTGTTTAGGTTTTTATGTTGGTAACGTCAAGTAGCGCTCTGTATGATAATCACTGACTGTGCTGTGTGCAGTCTGTGGCTGGTTTGCATTGTTGGAATATTTGCCATTGTAGAGTAAATTTGTAAGACTGGATGTCATGAACTGATATATATATATATATATATATATATATTGATTTTTGAACACTATTAAGGTAAATACATTGTTCGTTCTCTATCAAAATCTTTCATTCGCTAAGTATGACTATCAGTAGTTAGTGCCGCCTCCAGTAGTTAGAATCTTTTATTTAGATGGCAGTATTGGAGCACGCTGTATTGCAGTAGTTTGAGTAACGAAGATTTTTGTGAGGTAAGTGATTCATGAAAGGTATAGGTTATTGTCAGTCAGGGCCATTCTTTTGTAGAGATTATTGAAAGTCAGATTGCGTTGCGCTAAAAATATTGGTTGTCAGTTTACTGTTGATCAGAATAAGTAAAGAGAGAAATGTCTGAGTACGTTCAGTTCTGCTCAGCTGTTTGAAAATCAAACAACGTAGAGGTTTTCCAGCATTGTCGTTTATAACATTTTTCTAAGGGAGATGTTTCAAAGTGAACATCTGGGCATATATACTCGTACAACTACAGACATTTAATCGAAGTCTATGTTCGTACGACTGAAATCATATAGCTGCCAATGCTTTCAATAAATTATTATTTGCAGTTTGACAGAGTGTTTTATCCGTCTCTGTATTCACTTTACTTTCCTATTTTGCAACTTCTTGATAATAAGAGCATACTCAACGTACATCAAAGAGTTAAGAATTCTCTCATGGGACATCTTGAGTTGCCCTGTTAAACCATGAAACTAACATTCACTGAAGGAATCCATACGTCCTTTGACTGGTTTGATGCGTCCCGCCACGAGTCCCTCTCCAGTGCGAACCTCTTCATCTGCACCTAATGTCCTAAATTTTTTATTGGACGAATCCCCGTCTCTATTTTCCCCTACAATTTTTATACTCCACAGCTGCCTCTAGTACCATGGAAGTTATTCCTTGATGCCTTAACAACTGTCTGACCATCCTGTATTTCGTTCTTGTCAAGAGTTCTCCACATATGCCTCTCCCCGCCGATTCTGCGGAGAACTTCTTCTGTAGCACCACTTCTCAAACCGTTCGATTCTCTTATTTTCCGGTTTTACTACAGTCAATGATTCGCATGTATACAACTATTAGTTCCAAATGTTCTTCCTCGAACTAAGGCCGATGTTTGTTACAAGTGGACTTCTCTTGACCATAAATGCCCACTTTGCCTATGCTAGTCCACTTTTTATGTCCTCCTTGCTCCTTCCATTATGGGTTATATTGCTTCCAACGCAGCAGAATTCCTTAGCTTCGCTTACTTCTTTAACCCCAATTCTGGTGTTAAGATTCTAGCTGTTCTCATTTCTGCTGCTTCTCATTGCATGAAAAGTGTTGGCAGTTGGGGCTATGGACAGCTATCGGCTTTGTAATGGAATGACGACAGTGAAACTTTGTACCGGACCGAGACTCGAAGCCGGATTTCGCGCTTACCGCGATCGGTAGCCTTACCATTAGGCTGTCTCAGCGCGACTCACGACCAGACCCAAACTTCCATACGTCGTCAGCCATGTGTCTACATCCTGTACTTGTACAGTCATTATGTATTTTCTCGTAGAGGGGAGACATTTTACTTGCAGCGGTGTCGGCGGATAAATACGAGACTGTAGAGCCAGTGTTATTCCATATTACGAGGTAATCTCCCTTTGGACATGCAAGCATGTCCTAAGGAATACAGGCACTGTAATATCTTACACTTCTCATTACTTTCGTCTTGTCGATTTATTGAACTGTTCATTCCATTCACCAGATCCCGTAATTCTTCTTCACCTTTACTAAGGATAGCAATGTCATCAGCCAATCTTATCACTGGTATCCTTTCACCCTGATTTTAATCCTACTATTGGACTTTGCTTTTATACTGTCATTGCTTCTTCCATATACAGATTCAACACTAGGGCCAAAAGAATATACCCTTTTTAGTTCGAGTACTTCGTTCTTGGTCTTCCAGTCGTATTGTTCCTCTTTGTTCTTGTACATATTGTGTACCAACCGTCTTCCTCTGTAGCTTATACCTATTTTCCTCGGAATTTAGAACGTCTTCCAACATTTGATACTGTCGAACTTTCTTCCAGGTCGACAAATTCTGTGAACTTTTTTGATTTTTCTTCAGTTTTGCTCCCATTATCAACCCCAGCGTTAGAACTGTCTCTCTGGTGCTTTTACCTTTCCTAAAGTCAGAGTGATCATCTAACACATCCTCTGTTTTCTTCCGTTCTGCTGTATGTTATTCATGTCACCATCTCGGATACATGGGTTGTTAAGCTGATTGTGCCATAATTTTTGCACTAGTCAGTTTGTGCAGTCTTCTGATTTGTGTGGACGATGTTTTTTTCGAAAGTCTGGTGATATACCGCCAGTCTCATACATTCTACACACCAAGGTGAATACTCGTTTTGTTGTCACTTTCGCCAACGATTTTAGAAATTCAGATGCAATGTACATATTGTACAATACCCTTTCCCGAATATCGAAATATTGCACCATTTTTCATTGGCTCTTTTGCTCAGAAATTCCCTCTTTGCCTGTGCTTGTGTGCTTTTTACGTCGTCATTGCTTCGTCGTCCTGAATTCCAACGTAGCAGAATTCGTTCGCTTCGTCAACTTCGTAGTCCTTAATTTTAATTTAAACTCACTGCTAATTTCTATTTCGCCATTCCTTATTACTTTCCACTCTATTCGGTTTACCATCAATCCCTATTATGTGCGCATTAGACTGTTCATTCCATCCAACAAGTCCTGCAATTCTTCACTTTCACTGAGGAGGGCAACACCACTGGCGTATCTTCAAGCTGATATTCCTTTACATTGAATTTCGACCCCACACTTGAACCTTTCTTTTATTTACCTTGTACAGTAAAAGGATACAATTATGTAGTAGATAGTGTTTTCCAGCCATGTATGTGGAAATGCTTGTTACCAGAAAATACTGCATTCCATTACAAATGAAGTAAGGTGCCAGACTAAGTCTTACTTAATAATTATTGTACAACATTTGTGGCCCTGCGGGTAAGCGAGTATTTGTACCTCTACATGTCTGAAGGTTGACATTAATATTTACTTTGTCACTTTCCATTTATTCCACCTCTGGCAACGGTTCGTGATTGTGGAAAATGCCAAGTTGCTCCATCGTTTGTTGTACTTAAACTGTGGGTCCCACTCCCTATATTACACTGTAGCAGTTATTTCTAGCCGACCGATGTGGCCGAGCGGTTCTAGGCATTTCAGTCTGGAACCGCGCCACCGCTACGGTCCCAGGTTCGAATGCTTCCTCGGGCATGAGTGTGTGTGATGTTCTTAGGCGCTCTAGTCCGGAACCGCGCTGCTGCTACGGTCGCAGGTTCGAATCCTGCCTCGGGGATGGATGTGTGTGATGTCCTTAGGTTAATTAGGTTTAAGTAGTCGTAAGTCTAGGGGACTGTTGACCTCAGATATTAAGTCCCATAGTGCTTAGAGCCATTTCAACCATTTGATGTTCTTAGGTTAGTTAGGTTTAAGTAGTTCTAAGTACTAGGGGACTGCTGACCTCTGATGTTAAGACCCATAGTGCTCAGAGCCATTTGAAGTTCTTTCTATGTATTACCACAATTTCATTTAGCTTCGTTACTTGGAAGTGACGCATCATTCCACAGATACCTTCGTCTTTAAGTTTCTCACACCAGTGTAAGGTAAATGTACCAAATAAGGCCCACCTAACGTTTAGGATTTTCGTATTCAGTATGTGTAAGTGGTAAGATTCCGAGATCGTAAGTGCAACATCCTACAACTATATTGAGTTCAAAAATAAATGAACATTGAAAGTTTATTTAAATAATATCATCATTTTAAAGAAAATGTTAAACCCTTGCAAGTGGGCCTTGTTAGGAGACCTTGTTCCTAATATGGCCCGTAGGCACAACCTCTTCATATTAACATTCCGGGGCATGTAAATGGCAGGAAAACTGTTTGAATACACTGCAAGAGTTGTAATGTAAGTTTATTTTAGAAATAAGTGGAAAGAGATGATACATAGACCTTTATAATTACTTGTCTTTACAAACGCTTCATACAGACCTGTAGGTACTTACTGCTTATTAGCTCTTCAGATTTTTACATTCAATCAGCAATCAAAATTGTTCTGACAGCAATAAGTTTCCTTATCGTAATAGGAACAATAATTCTAATCATTACATTTTCAATGAACACATGAATAATGATTTGTGAAACTGGTTTGGCTCATTTAAATCATTTTTTACAGGTGGGGCACAGGAAATTAGCACTCTGTCTTTTCGTGTCAAACCTACACAATCTTCATGCACATATTTCATACATTTTCTGCAAAGTCTCATGTCGAATATCCTGTCTTCACAGCATACGTGACAAAACCAGCCAACCTCTTCCAACACTTTCTTAGAGGTAGAACTGCTGCTTGCTTCAGTGGAGTCTTTATTTTTGCATTTTTTCTTCTGAATATTCATTACTGAGGGCGAAATTTTTTGGCGACGTGAATCTGCCTTAGACCCAGTGCTTTCGTTGCTACCATTTTTCTTTTGAGTCTGCGTGAATAGTGCCTTAGATACGACTTGCGCCTTGTAATTTAATGCCTTCTTCCGTGGTGTTTGGTTTTTGTTCTTGAGCTTTGGGGTTTGCAAAATTCCCTTGAAAGAACACCTGAGATCTTCAGGTGCGTCACTATTTTCAAGACTGAAGTCGCTTGAACTATCCTTTACTGAATATGCCTCGCTTTCTGATGAACTGGAATCAATGGCCTGGCGCCCCTTTTTGCGGGAAGCCTTTAGGACTGATTGAGTCTCTGTCTGTTTCCCTGTTTCAGGGGCAATTGTCATGTCCTCTTCTAGGTCAGGACGCTCTGATGGACGAGAGGGAGCAAATGCAGTGTCTGGAATAGCTTCTGGGTCAAAAGGATAAATCCCTGTTGCACGAAACCCAGACATGGCATTTACTGGGGATGCTGCTTTTGGCCACACCTTTCTGAAGATTTTTCCAAACACAAGTCTATTAATTGCTCTGTTTTCTTGCCTTTCATGTGTATACCAGTACAGCTGAACTTCGTCATCCCAGTAACACTCAAACGGCTTGAATACTGATCTATCCATGGGTTGCAGCTCATGTGTTGTGTTGCTGGGCAAGCAGTAAAGTCTGATATTGTACGTCGCAAATTTCCGGGTCCAGATGTGACGATGCTCAATCAAATATCAAAATAACATCTTTTGCAGGCTTGTATTTGGCAAAATGATGTATCCATTTGATGAATGTCGCAGTATTCATTTAGCCCTCGTCTGTCATTTCTACTGCAGTTCCAGGTGGCAAATAGTCTCCCCATTCTGGCTTGCGTCACTTTCCTTTGAAAAGTATCATAGGAGGAATAACCTGTCCAATTGCATTCCCACATGAGATAATGGTAATATTTTCCCCATTTTCTGGGGCAACAAAGTGCAAGCGTTTCACACCTTTCTTGGCTAAAACATCAGGAGACTTGTGGAGTGCGAGGCGACATCCCTTTTCGTCCATATTGTAGATAAGGTGGGGTTTGACAAATAACTCCAATTCGGACAAGACCGTTTTCAGTTTCTGGAAATGATCATTTACAATAATCTTGTTCAGCTTTGCAGCTCTTCCTCGATTAAAGTGTTGTGCCTTCCTTCTTGCAATGTCTGGGTGCCTTTGTAGGAAGAGCTTGAGCCACTTGCGTCCAGCCAATCTCTACGTCTCATTAAAAGGATTCTGCACACTATTCTTTTCACAATATACATATACAGATTTTCTGAGCACTTTTGCTGTAATTGGATACCCAACTTCAACGAGTCGAAAAAATCTTTGGCAAAGTTCTCTTTCCTGAGCTTCGTCCAAACAAGTTTTTCGTCCCAAAGATTTGGTTGTTAGTCCAGAACGTATGTGGTTGCGTAACGTATATCGAGGAATCCCGTATGTTTTCGAAGTGGCTCTGACAGGCATCCCTTCAGCAACAGCTTCTACAGCTCGTTTTAAATTATCTGCATCCCATGTTTCTCGTTTTTTCTGTGGCTCCATCTAAAAACAAACATTGCCAGTAAGCCTGATGTTCCTGAATTAGGTTTGTAAAACTGTGATTATATATATATTCTTAAAGTGCCGTACTTCAATTATAGCTACTAAACGTTATTGATCTAAATGCAGATCGCCCTGTCACAAAGATTACCAAGAACGAATTTAAAATGTTTTCTTTTGACTTTTCTTGCAACGACCAACTAATAGCTCGGTAAAAATGTATAAAATAATTTAGATTTAATTTACAGAGAGTAAATACGTGTTACATGAGGTTTCCCAGGATACACTGAACTTAAATATGCATTGCAGTTATGCACAGCTCCATACAACAGGGTACCTAATAAAGCCCGCCCGGGCCTTGTTTGGAGCTCCACGGATGGGCCTTACTGGGAACAACCAGTTTAAAATGCCTGTGCGTTAATTGTTTAAAAAGAAACTTATTGTTAGGAAGATAATGCAACTATCCTAATACAGCACAATTTTCTGTTCATAAATACATATTTACCAGTACAAATGCTTCATAACCGAAACGACTGCATTAGATGAAACGTACCGTGCAAATAAGAAGCAGCCCTCCTTTCTACATCTACATCTACATTGATACTCCGCAAGCCACCCAACGGTGTGTGGCGGAGGGCACTTTACGTGCCACTGTCATTACCTCCCTTTCCTGTTCCAGTCGCGTATGGTTCGCGGGAAGAACGACTGTCTGAAAGACTCCGTGCGCGCTCTAATCTCTCTAATTTTACATTCGTGATCTCCTCGGGAAGTATAAGTAGGGGGAAGCAATATATTCGATACCTCATCCAGAAACGCACCCTCTCGAAACCTGGCGAGCAAGCTACACCGCGATGCAGAGCGCCTCTCTTGCAGAGTCTGCCACTTGAGTTTATTAAACATCTCCGTAACGCTATCACGGTTACCAAATAACCCTGTGACGAAACGCGCCGCTCTTCTTTGGATCTTCTCTATCTCCTCCGTCAACCCGACCTGGTACGGATCCCACACTGATGAGCAATACTCAAGTATAGGTCGAACGAGTGTTTTGTAAGCCACCTCCTTTGTTGATGGACTACATTTTCTAAGCACTCTCCCAATGAATCTCAACCTGGTACCCGCCTTACCAACAATTAGTTTTATATGATCATTCCACTTCAAATCGTTCCGTACGCATACTCCCAGATATTTTACAGAAGTAACTGCTACCAGTGTTTGTTCCGCTGAATGCCGTAGCACAACTGAAAGTAAAATGGCCGGCACGAGAGCGGGTGCGGAAATAGTTGTTGCCTTGGCCACTACCTGTCACAAGTTGTCACTACCGAAGACATTTCGCGCTGTTTTCAAACTTTCTGTGCTAGAAAATGAGAGTGGGCTTTATTAGGAACCGGGCCTTATTTGGCACATGTACCTTATTTACGAAACTGCACTGTCGTGAATGTTTTCCCGAAGATTATTTTAATTTAGAAAGTAATCATTTATATTTCATTTTATCAGTAGTGTAGTACTACACAGAAATATTTCGCTACAGTAGGGTGAGCGGCAATCTGCGACTGTTCGCTGATAATGCTGTAGTGTACGTGTGTAACACCGAAAATGCAGATAAAATAGCTTCTACACTATTGAAAATTTTTCGCCGTTTAATATCGGTTGATAACTTGTCCTCTGCTTCTGATTCTGAATCTGTAAACTTTCTTCCAGAAATTATTTTTAATATGTAATCGATGTGACAATGTATTTGTTGGTAACTATATAAGTAATTGTAAATACACTCCTGGAAATGGAAAAAAGAACACATTGACACCAGTGTGTCAAACCCACCATACTTGCTCCGGACACTACGAGAGGGCTGTACAAGCAATGATCACACGCACGGCACAGCGGACACACCAGGAACCGCGGTGTTGGCCGTCGAATGGCGCTAGCTGCACAGCATTTGTGCACCGCCGCCGTCAGTGACAGACAGTTTGCCGTGGCATACGGAGCTCCATCGCAGTCTTTAACACTGGTAGCATGCCGCGACAGCGTGGACGTGAACCGTATGTGCAGTTGACGGACTTTGAGCGAGGGCGTGTAGTGGGCATGCGGGAGGCCGGGTGGACGTACCGCCGAATTGCTCAACACGTGGGGCGTGAGGTCTCCACAGTACATCGATGTTGTCGCCAGTGGTCGGCGGAAGGTGCACGTGCCCGTCGACCTGGGACCGGACCGCAGCGACGCACGGATGCACGCCAAGACCGTAGGATCCTACGCAGTGCCGTAGGGGACCGCACCGCCACTTCCCAGCAAATTAGGGACACTGTTGCTCCTGGGGTATCGGCGAGGACCATTCGCAACCGTCTCCATGAAGCTGGGCTACGGTCCCGCACACCGTTAGGCCGTCTTCCGCTCACGCCCCAACATCGTGCAGCCCGCCTCCAGTGGTGTCGCGACAGGCGTGAATGGAGGGACGAATGGAGACGTGTCGTCTTCAGCGATGAGAGTCGCTTCTGCCTTGGTGCCAATGATGGTCGTATGCGTGTTTGGCGCCGTGCAGGTGAGCGCCACAATCAGGACTGCATACGACCGAGGCACACAGGGCCAACACCCGGCATCATGGTGTGGGGAGCGATCTCCTACACTGGCCGTACACCACTGGTGATCGTCGAGGGGACACTGAATAGTGCACGCTACATGCAAACCGTCATCGAACCCATCGTTCTACCATTCCTAGACCGGCAAGGGAACTTGCTGTTCCAACAGGACAATGCACGTCCGCATGTATCCCGTGCCAGCCAACGTGCTCTAGAAGGTGTAAGTCAACTACCCTGGCCAGCAAGATCTCCGGATCTGTCCCCCATTGAGCTTGTTTGGGACTGGATGAAGCGTCGTCTCACGCGGTCTGCACGTCCAGCACGAACGCTGGTCCAACTGAGACGCCAGGTGGAAATGGCATGGCAAGCCGTTCCACAGGACTACATCCAGCATCTCTACGATCGTCTCCATGGGAGAATAGCAGCCTGCATTGCTGCGAAAGGTGGATATACACTGTACTAGTGCCGACATTGTGCATGCTCTGTTGCCTGTGTCTATGTGCCTGTGGTTCTGTCAGTGTGATCATGTGATGTATCTGACCCCACGAATGTGTCAATAAAGTTTCCCCTTCCTGGGACAATGAATTCACGGTGTTCTTATTTCAATTTCCAGGAGTGTATAATGAAAATATTGTAAATTGTTGGGTAACAGCCAAGGAACTTTATTTAAATGTATCGATAGCAACGACCAAATGGCGGTAGCTTTGCGTATGGAGAGTTTCTGTCGCGTTGCGAGCAGAGAGGAAGCAGAGCACTTGAGTCGTGAAAGAGTGCCGAAGTGTCCGTTGGGCGCACTCGCAGGCGCGGGGTGCAGCTATGATCGCGCCAGTGTAGGCGCGCCTAGTTCGTTAACCTTCGAGTATTGAGAGCACGATAGGAGCGTGCAGGCGGAGGAAGCTGCAATTCTAACTGTTGCCTGTCCCATAATTACCTGTGGCTCTGAAGACGACTCGGGGTTCTCATCCAGCACCAGCACCAGCGGCAGCTCAGCGCTGTCGTCGGCTACATTCTTCGTCGTCTCTACAGCTACAACATCGTGAGACTGTTAAGTGGAAAATTATAAACTTACGCAGGAATTAGCCAGTGACATTTCTTTCGAAAAGTATGACTAACTTGAATAATAACCTGCAATAGTTAAAACTTGTAGGGCACCTGTGTTGTCATTGTCCTCAGACATTATTACCAGGCAGGGTCCCTTTCCTTCTCAAGCGATCACCGAGTGTAATAAGAATATCAAAATTGGTTAACTATTTACTGCCAGTTTTGTGCGTTTGCTAATGATCAGTTTCAGCCTAAATTTTATTCCTCATTAACTATTCGTTCTTGTATTGCATAACTGAGGCTTAAATAATTTGCAGTTTTGCGTATT
Source organism: Schistocerca piceifrons (assembly GCF_021461385.2). Classification (NCBI taxonomy): domain Eukaryota; kingdom Metazoa; phylum Arthropoda; class Insecta; order Orthoptera; family Acrididae; genus Schistocerca; species Schistocerca piceifrons. Next base: position 509,511,004 of record NC_060140.1, read on the forward strand.
GACTCCATTCACTTAAAGTGACGTGAAATTTCACTGGCAAAACTAATAACAAAGATATAGCACAAATTAGGAGTGCATATTTAATTTCTTCTGTATTTAGCTTAGCGAGTGACTTCTGGTGGCTTGGTGTGTATGTTATTGGTGTTATATTAAAAGTAAAATCAGTTGCTTATTTTCTTAAGACAAATAACTTTCAATCTTGCAATGATCAGAAGTAAATTGCTTGCCTTTTTCTAAATTTTGCATTACGTTACACTGAGGTTACCGAAAGTCATTTATCACATAACAAAGTTTAAGTTAAGCCAGTTATTTATTTAAGCAGTAACTCCATTGAACTTTACTTTCAAAATTTAGTATTTCAGAATAAGTAACTGCAAACTCAGTGCTTTCTGATTCATTTATTTTCTAGTGAACTGTTGCGCTGTTGAAACGCGTGACAACCTTCTGTTCACGCGGCAGTGATTACCTGCAGATATTTATATGCCATTATCTTTCTTAAGATTCTGGACATTCATAGGGGGATGGCGACGGTTTAATTATCCCCTTTTTAGCTAATCAATGTTTTCTTTGTATTATCAGTAGTTTTTGTTGTAAGTATTGTGTGGTATTTTTGCCCCTCCCCTCCCACCCCTGTGTAGTTCGTGAGCGATTGCACTATATTCCACCTATTTCGGAATTATCATCAGTATTTAGCTAAAATTTAGAATAGATTCCTCCTTCAGAAGATTCTGTTGTACGCTTTCCTCCAACTAACTGGTGACGATAGCCTTACCTCCTGTAAAATTTCATTAGGTACATGCGATCACGGTCAGCTATATCACTCTCCAGTAGGTTGATTAGCAAGGGGGAGGTTACTTACACGCGGACGTGTCGTCTTTGAGTGACTGTAGGAGGACAGAATTTCTGTTTTACATGAGGAACGACAGCTTGCTTTAAACAAGGAAAAATGTAAGTTGATGCAGATGAGCAGGAAAACAGGTCCTGCAATGTACGAATACAGTATTAGTGGTGTGCTGCTTGCCACAGCCACGTCGTTTAAATATTTAAAGATAACGTTGCAAAGCGACAGCGAATGAGCATGTAAGTTCGCTTATAAGAAAGGAAAGTGGTCGACTTGGGCTTACTGGGAGATTCTAAGAAAGTGTAGGAAACTACATACACAAAATTTGTGCAATTCATTGATGAGTACTGGTCGAGTGTTTGGGACTACCCCTCCCCCGAGGTCGGATGAAACGAACACAACAAAACACTTCAGAGGAGTCCTGTAAGATTTACTATTCAAACGGCAGTGAGCGGGTTGGGTGGCGTCAAGTAACATTTATTTAAGAATTTTTCATATCCATTGTGCGACGCGGATACAATCAGAAAATATACAATGAAAAAAAAATACAACCATTAATAAATGCAATTCTTACTCAATTAAAAACGTAATATCATTGCATCTGCAATAAACTCGATTAAGAATTAGTCACAATTAAATAGATTTACTTTAAAATTACACTAAATGACCTAAAATCTGTATGCATAATACTGGTGCCAGAACAGCTTTATATTTTTGTTACTTCTATTCTTCAAAAGAGTCCGTGGTCAAAATATTACAAATGTTTACCAACGACAGGCAGACTCGAAAAGTCCTTATTAAACAACAACCTCTATATTTTGAATGAAGTCCCTTTTAAATACCAAATGATCAGTACTGAAGACTTTCATCAAAACGTTTCACGTCGAAAGAATCTACGAGAACAACCTAAGGACAACGGAATAGAATAGGCAATAAAAAGAACGCAAATTTTCAAATATTGTTCTAGTAATTTAAATTAATACACAAATACAAATTTTTATTGAAAGAATGCAGCACTTATTGCCTAACTGAAAACAAGAATGGCCCAAATTGTAATTGTAACAACTGTTTAAAGATTCACTACTTTTCGGTTAACCCTTTCGGGCAGGATAATTTCTAATTACGATTCACCGGTCAAGTTAATACACAGCCACTCATGACTTTATCTATAGCATACTTAAACCTATTAAAGATGCAGGATTATACGTTAAGTCAACTTTACTGACACCCCAGACCACAAAAGTGTTCCGTTGGAAAAGGGGACACTTTAAGCAGTTCTGAAAATATTTGATAAATGAAATTTTAACACAGGAACAATTCAAGTGCCTTTATAGTTTAGTTACTGTGTCATAAATATTACTGTTGTTGTTATTATTATCATTTTCTTTTACACTAAAGTAAGCTTAATAAATTTGTTCAAGTTTGACAAACGACACCAGCGCCAAGACCCACGAACAATTACGCTACAATTTTACAACACCTTCTGAGTACGGTCAGTACTTGTTGAGCTCAATACGTTACGCTAATTTGCCAGCAACGACTCAGTGTGGTTCCATTAAGCATCACAATTACAAAACCAGGTGGGTCTGAAACACAGAATCTAATAGTAACTTGTATAGAACATGAAAAAAAAAAGGTTAGGAAAGGAGACCATTCCTTCAGTAAACAGGCGAATGAGGATACAGATAAGCTAATCGCTTTTGCAGGGCTGCATCTGAATACAGTGAGACTACCTGTACTTGGAGATATTCTACCAATAATAGTAATAATAAATCATATAATACCGGCCCTTAATGCCAGTGAAGAACGCGGGCGGACTGAGACAGAATGGGCGTGCAGCAGTCACTACTTAACGGACAACGTCTACGTAACTTCAAGTCGTTTCAGTAGAGGTTTTCTTATGGAGCTCTGCACAACACAATATTACAGAATGGAGACCAGAGGGCAGGTCGGGCGGCTGACAACCGACACCGCAGCAAGCCCGGTGCCGACGTCAACAACACGAATACAGCCCAGGTCCACACACCGCATATGCGCTTCCTCGCCCTGCCGACTCTCTACTGTACTGCCTATGCTGTTCCTTAAATAGTAGTTCCTCAGCGGGCATTAACCGAAGAACGCGGAAGTTGGTCCCGACAAAAAATGGTTCAAATGGCTCTAAGCGCTATGGGACTTAACATCTATGGTCATCAGTCCCCTAGAACTAACCTAAGGACATCACACAACACCCAGTCATCACGTGGCAGAGAAAATCCCTGACCCCGCCGGGAATCGAACCCGGGAACCCGGGCGCGGGTTGGTCCCGACAGAAGCGACCGATGAGCAGGGGCCAAGAAGGATCGACACCAGAGGAGAAGTCGCACGGATTGCTGACGCACTGCACGGTTATCGGTAGGTTCAATAAACACGCAAGTATTACGGAAATGTTACGGTGCTAAAATTTGAATCACTGGAGGGAAGAGAACGTTCTGTTGGCGGTAAGCGATTGACAACGTTTAGAGGACCGACATTTGCAGTGGCAATGACACGATAAGAGAAATAAGACAGTCGTTTTCCACCTCTCTATTTGCGAGAAGATCCGCGGTGGCACAAGGCTCTCAGCACCATGCACTGTATGGTGATATGCGGAATATTTATATTGATGTCCATGTAGATGCAGATGTAAATATTTATGAAATAGGATAATTTACAATTTGTTAAAATGCGTAGTAGTTTTTCTCGGAAGCTTATCCAAATGGATAGTGTTTTGTTTGTTCCGTTCTTGCGAAGCTTTCCTGCGTGTTGGCTGAGTTTTAGATCCCCAGTTTCAAGCGGAGCGTGACCATTGGGAACCAGTGAAGTTGGTACACAGCTTGTTCACTGACTACCTCTTAACAAGGGTGATTCTACCCCTTGATGGTGTCTATCGCGACGTCTCCAAGAGAAGGAGTGTTAACACGCTGACTGAGGAAAAGGGAAGCACCCAGAAGACATGGACAGATTTCAACGTAACTTCCATCTACACACAGTGGACAGGTATTCTCTGTGAGTGGTAGACCAGCTATCAGAGTGCATTACAGGTGTTAGTGCTGTTACCAAAGTTGGTAGAGTATTTAAGAGGAGCAAACAGCGTCGCATGTTGAGAGATGACTGTGAAGGACACAGAGGTGACACGTACTCGCGAGAGACAGCGTTGTCAGCATGTGACCTTGAGAGTAGCCTCATTGTGGGTCTCCATTTCTCTGGCTGGTCGAATCGGACAGCATTCAAGTGGGGCATTCGGATGTGAGAGTGGACCGATGTTCGGCTGCGTGGAAGCAAGACGGCAGCCATAGTCGTCGTCAAAGCTCTGACCACCATAAGGAAGGATCGCCGTACATTGCATAAAGCAGATTCTAATCCCTTCAGATTTGCGCCTGCCATCTGTGAACAAGTAATGGACCTCAGACAGCATTCTCTGTCGTTGCCGGGAACTAACAGCAGCCAAACTACGGGATTACCACTGCATGTGTAAGCTGCTGTTAATAAAAAACGTACAGCTGCGTTTGGGGTGGTGCCCTAAGGGGAAGCATGGATTAACGACGAATGGCGTTGTACTGTACTCTGCACTATTCCAGATGACCGTACTCGGCTAGTATGGTGGCGACGAGGGGAGCAGTTCATTTTTCCAATGCACTGTAGAGTAATAGCGGTGTGGGGACCCATCGAGTATAGCTTCAGCGCGCGACTAGTTGTGAATGACGGATCCTTCACGGCACAACGGTACGTCACAGACATCCTGCATCTTCATGTCTTCCCTCTAATGCGACAATACTGTGGTGCTATTTTTCAACAGGACAATGCTGTTTAGACGTGGTAAATGTCCCTTGAGTTCTCTGGGTGATGATAAGGTACTCCTATGGTCAGAAAGATTCTCACATTATTTTCCGATAGAATTTAGATGGGACCAGTCTTCGTGCTGGTAACCAGGATATCAACGACTGACTGCAACAGTTGTGGGCCAGCTTGCCTCAGGAGCGGATTTAACGGCTTTATGATACCCTTCCCAAGCGAATCAGTGCAAGAATGGAGTCCAAAGGGAATGCTACGCCATGCTGAAAATGAGCACATACTGCCAAGTTCTTTGTAAATCTGACTCGATAATGTAATTGCTGAAATGACATCACAAACTCTCTCAACGCGTTAAGTTTCTTTTGGTCCTATCTTGTAGATGCTTCTCTCTTTTTGTTAGGTGGTGCGTGTATTTGTCTCCGTAGCTGACTCGTCAGTAAAGAGCGCTGCTGTGCGAAGGACTCGGGATATGTTCCTCGTATGCCAGTACTTCTCGTTGGTGGGAATACTGGTACGAGAAGCACTCAGCACTACCATGTGACGGCAAATGAGGAGATAATAGAATGATAAGCAGTGACTGCACCATCTGGTATGTCGATAAAGCGGCCTGGGAAACGGTGTGCTGACCACATGCCCCTCCTTGCCGCGTCTGCACGAGCCATAAGGTAGAGGACGACGCGGTGGCCGGTCTACACCCTTTGGTCCTTCAAAGTCTGGACGAGTAGCTCTTAGTACATGTAATAACTAAGTAAAAACGTGACAGAGCTATGGGACGAGATAAGACGTGAGCCCACTTGCGCTGAGTTCACCCTTGCAGAAGAGGGCAGTGACGGGTTGGGGGGTGACAGGAAGGCCGCCAGACGGGACAGGATGCAGGCGGATGCAGCAGCCGTCGTAACGAGAGACACGTGGCCGCTTCTGGTTCCGGAAGCCCAGTCCGGCAGACACTCCCCGTCCCGTAATGCTGCTGCCGACTTAAGAAGCTCCCCCGCGACCAACGGGGTGTATTGTGCACTGTGTCCCCCACCTCTTGGAGGCATGTAGTTGTCCGGGTTTGCTCAGCTTCTACAAAAAAGTTCTTCGACAAGTGCTGTTTATTTATTTAAATATTCGCAATTCTGAACAAAGCTGCACGAATGCAGTAACATCTGTTGACCTGTACTTCCATATACAAACAAGACATTGTTTAACGACTTCTTTACAAAAATCTCGAAAAATTCTTGACTGATTTGCTTCAAAATTTTTCACGATGCTCAGCAGGATTTGGCATACAAAGTCAGGTGACAAAGGTCGTGGGATAGTGCTATGCACGTATACAGGTGCAGGTAGTATAACGTACGCAAGGTACAAAAGGACAAAGAACTGGCGGGGCTGTCGGATTTGAGCTCAGGTGAGTCAGGTGAAAAGGTTTCCGACGTGATTATGGCCATACAGTGGTAAGTAACAGACTTTATAAGCTGAATTACAGTTTGAACTAGACGCGTGGGACATGCCATCTCGTTAGGGATTTCCATATTCCGAGGTCCACAGTGTCAGGCATTACCTCTCACTGCGGACAATACAGTGCCCGACGGCCTTCACTTAACGACCGAGAGCAGCTGCGATGCGTAGAGCTGTTACCGCTAACAGACAAGCAACACTAAGTGAAATGACTGCATAAATCAACGTGGGACGTTAGGAGAGAGCGGCAAAATTCGGCGTTAATGGACTATGGCAGCAAACGACCGACACGAGTGCTTTTCCTACAAGCACGACGTCGCCTGTAGTGCCTCTCCTGGGCTCCTGACCATATCGATTGCACTCTAGACGACTGGAAGACCGTGTCCTGATCAGATGAGTCCGGATTTCAGTTGGTAAGAGCTGATGGTAGGGTTCCAGCGCGGAGCAGACCCTACGAAGTCATGGATCCAACTTGTGAAAAAGGAACTTTACAGGGTGGAGGTGGCACCATAGTAGTGTGAGCTACGTTTACATGGAATGAACTGTATCCTCTGGTCCAACTGAACCGTTCATTGATTGGAAATGATTATGTTCGGCTACTTGGAGACTATTTGCAGCCATTCATGGACCTCAGCAATATCTCCAATCAGCGATGGAATTTTTATGGGTATGTCACTGGGGCACACTTGTTCGCGGCTGATTCGAAGAACTTTCCGGACAATTCGAGCGAACGATTTGACGACCCAGATCACTTGACATGAGTCGCATTTATGGGGCATAAACCAATGGTCAGTTCACGCTCAAAATCGTGCACCATCAGCTCTTCCGGAGTTGTGGACGACTTTAGATGCAACACAGCACTTTTGGAATTGTGAACAGCTGTAAATGCAACGCAGCACAATGTTAGCTACACACTGAAACTAAACTCACAATGTACTACTGTCTTCGTTCCGAACAATTATTTACAGGTTTTCTGTTAAAATCGACTGCGAGAAAAAAGATGCTGTGCTGTGAAAACGTGTGATTTCGTTTTTTGTTCTCCTCACAATAATTTTTATCTCCTATAGCAGGGCATTTAAGCCATTTGACAGATTGTTTCTCCAATACAGATTCTGTCTCCTTGTAAAAATTTTAAACAAAAAATCTATGACAATGTGCTGTTTTGTTTATCTTCCTTGCGTTTTCGAACAGAAAACAGGAAACGTATTAGTGGCTTATAGGCCTATGATTGGAATACTAATACAACAACAACAACTAAATCAGAATCGTCCGAAACTTTGTAATCCCTCATGCTCGCGGAATAAAAGTAGACGAAACAGTGTCACTGAAGCTACTGTCCTCTTAGATCCAATAACTGGAGAGGTCTTAACCAGTGCACCAATAATTCCAACCAATTTACCCATTCATTTAATCGATTTCAGTTTCCAATCAAGGTTTCGTTTGCAGCAACAATAAACAAGTCTAAAGGTCTGAAAGAGGGGGGAAAGAGATGGACAGAGAGGAGGAAAGGATCAAACAGACAGAGGGAGAGGCAGGAAGTGATGGACAGAGATAGGGAGGTGGGGGAGGAGGAGATGTCGAAAATGGGGGAGGAATGAGGGGGGAGGAGAAAGACAGAGGGAGCGGGGAAGACGGTGATTAAGACGTATATCCAATCCTTATAGATATTAAGCAGTTGTGAAACACTGCCTGTTTCGCTTGTTGCTTGCAAACACGGAAGTCATGGTCAATTTTACACACACACACACACACACACACACACACACACACACAATCACAAAGGAAGGAAGAGAGAGAGAGAGAGAGAGAGAGAGAGAGAGACACTTACATACACGTAATAAAATTTTTGTTCTTTATTTCTGTAATACCGTTCATCGTGTGTCGTAAAAAAAATAATACAACATGGGCGTTATTCACTATTTTGCGACTGTATTATAGGACAATTACTCTTCACAATATTATATAAATGACCTAATGGATTACGTCGGAGGTTGCATGAGGCTTCTTTTTGCTGTTGATGCTATTGTGTACGAGAAGTTGTAACACTATAAAATTGTTGTGAATAGCAAAAAGACCTGCAAAGGATCGACATCTTGTGAAGGATTGGCAGTTGATCCTCAACAGAAACAAACGTAACGTACTGAACGTAAATATGCAGAAAAATCCATTACAGTACGATTACACGATTGCAGAACACTCACTAGAAGCAGTAAGATCCATAAAATATCTAGGAGTATGAGAGAGTCTTTAAAGTTTCCACCTTCTTTATGACGTCCTTTGTTTCGATACCATCATGATCACAGAGTGTCTTGATGGACGGCGTCGATCCGTTTTTGGATTCAACGTTAAGTTAAAACTTCTAAGAACTTAAAATGGAATGACGATATAAAACTAATTGTAAGTAAGGCAGATACCAAACTGAGATTCATTGGCAGAGTAATCAGGCAATGTAGTCTACGCACTAAGCTAATTGCTCACAAAGGCATCGTCCGACCAATACTTGGATCTTGCTAGTCAGTCTGAGGTTCGTAATCGGTGTAATTGAAAGAGTAAATAGAGAACATGCAAAAAAAGAAAGAAAGAAAGAAAGACACTGCAAGAGAAGCGCTCTGGATCACGCTGTTGTTTACTGTTTAATTTCCGAGTTTGCACATTCCTCGAATAGTCAACCAATACATCGCTTCCTCATGTGTTAGCACCTGAAAATGCCCTGAAGGTAAGATTAGAGAGGTTCGAGTTCCCACGGATGCTCATTAACAACCATTCGCGTCTGGAACAGGAGAAGGGTGTCAGTGGTACATAAACTACTCTCCGCCACACACCATAAGGCGGCTTTCGGAGTATATATGTAGATGTAAAGTCTTCGTTGGGGCAGATGATACTTTTCGTATAAGTCAAACACTCGTTAATGATGACTTCATGTCTCTTGCAGTATTTCCATACGTTCTCCGTTTCACAGGCGTTCGAGCCTTATCGCGAATGCTGCACTGACACACAACATTTTCTCGTTTGGATGCTTTTATGTATCCAATTCACTTCGCATACTTTGTGTACTTAGTCTTGGTTGTTAATCTGGACATTACACACTACGACACGATACACGTGACCAGTTGGTAAGCTAACGACTAGAGAAAAGCCCACCACATAGCGGGAACACTCAGAATACTACTATCAGTACAATCTTCATCGAGAGCCACCTTACGGTCGGAGTTGGGGAAAAGCCTCCCTTTTCTCGTAAGGCCGTCGGAAAGAAGGTCATTTCCGGCCTCACGGAGTATGGAAAGTAATACACAAGATGCTCTGCAAAGAGAGCATGTAAAACTAACCTCTGGACTGAAATTAGGATCGAATAATGGCTCTACGAAAACGTGTACCTACCGCCTACTCAAAATTTGGTTACACAGCGAAGAAATTAGATTTTCAAAATGGCTCTGAGCACTACGGGACTTAACATCTATGGTCATCAGTCCCCTAGAACTTAGAACTACTTAAACCTAACTAACCTAAGGACAGCACACAACACCCAGCCATCACGAGGCAGAGAAAATCCCTGATCCCGCCGGGAATCGAACCCGGAAATCGAACCCGGGAACCCGGGCGTGGGAAGCGAGAACGCTACCGCACGACCACGAGATGCGGGCAAATTAGATTTTCGTTAGCTTCTAAAAATGAGCGATTCTGAGGAACAGAATTTATAACATTCATTCGGAAAACACTGCATGAAAGGAAAACTTCCATACAAAACAGTTAACGATGCACTTTTGAAATACGTTACTTAATTTTGTACATTTATTACACGCTGATTCAGATGTTAATTTAGCCTAAAAACTGATACTAGGTTATGCGAGCAGTAACTAGTTTTCCAGGGACATTTTTGTACTGTGGTGCACAAATTACTTGAGTCTTCGTTACTAGTTGTACGCCAGCCTCTTGAGTTGTAGGCGAGAACAGTACAGTACGCCTAGTGACGGCTGTCTAGGCTACCCGCTAAACAGACATGTATCGACTCCCTAATGGAGTGACAGTTCTCCACGCATCAATAACTTGCCGTTTCCGCTCCCCTGCACTATATAGTATGACAGTGACAGTCTCATTTTTTGTTAGTGAAGTCAAAAAAGATACCACTGTCGCCTTTACTCTGTAATATGACCTATGGTAACTTCGGCAGAACTAGTCATGTGTAACTTTTTATGTGTTGTCAGGAAATAACGCAAAGAGCATTAAGTGTTCAGTCGTCTTAGTGGCATCCTCAACACTTTCATTAACTTACATGTAAATGCTGTTTATCGTGTTTTCAAAAGATGTGGCTACGATAAGGTTCACTTAACCTTCACTGTGCATTTTTGTCCTATCTGAACGTGCAAGTGACACACCGTTATATTGTTAGTGAAGCTTATTCTAATAAATTCTTTGCCTTTGCTGCGAATACATTATTCTGAAGTCGTATCGCTATGGCAGAATCATACACACACACACACACACACACACACACACACACACACACACACACACACGCGCGCACACACACACAATACGTATATACGTATTACGGAACCAGATTAAGACATAGCCAAATTCTACAGTTCAATGGCTATGACACATTAGCATTTTAGCTCACGTCACGTAGATGTTTTTGTTTCTTAATGGGAGCTTTTGCATCAATCCAGTAAGATAACTGATAATCCATGACGCCCTCTCGCCCTTCCTCCCCCCCTCTCACGTCATCTGCATTTTTTCTGATGTCTCGGCAAATATTTGCAATTCCCTTTTTGCAATGTGTAGCTGGAGCCAGCCCAGACAAATACTGCTCATCACGTCTTTTATTCGACTCCCCACTGCAAACGAAGCGATTTTTATAGGGGAATTTTAAACGCCCATTCGATAGATCAGTCCCACATTAGTTTTGTACGACATCCATTTTCTTTTCTAATAGTATGTGGATAAACACTATACACATGAATCATAGTTGTAATGAGGAAGAGTACACCATGTTTAGCATTTATTCCCCTTCAAGTTTTGATATTTGTACTTTCTGAAATCATCACTGCGAATTTATAGATGATTTTTTTACGATATTTATTAAAGCGATTTATGGCACAAGATGACCTTGTCTCGTGGATCATACCCTGTTGTTGATCGGATAAGACAAAATCACACCCTCAAGTATCCAATACCGACATTCAACCTCCTACAGCAAGAATTATCAAGGAAATAATGATTTTAATACACTTAAAAAAATTAAGTGTCCAAACAAATGTAAATATTTTATAAGTAATGAACGAAAGCAACTGAAAAAGCACAGAATCCGAGTTGCCTAGAAGGTATGTCAACTCAATAAGCTGTCTGCCATTTTACATTATAGTTTATAAAATTAGCTTCAAACAATACATATCCTGTTGTCCGAGTAGAGTCACTGCTCTCAAAATTTTAGAAAGCATTCTGAGGGAGACTGAATGGCGATAGGTGCGAAATGCTAAAATTTAGTAAAACATGAATTAGCTTGCAGGCGGTTTCACTCTGTAATTTAGACCATCTTCAGGCCGTAGGCACCATGATGGCGGCTGGTGGCGGTGGACGGAGCGAGATCCGTAAGAACTCCTACCTTCTCAGTTATCTGCTGGGAGTACGTTGTCCTCTGTCTTCCTCTACAGTTTTTACCCTTTTCAGCTTCCTCTAGTGCCATGGAAGTCATTCCCTGATGCCTCATTCTACTTGTTAGTGTTTTCCATATATTCCTTTCCTTCCCGATTCTGCGGAGAACCTCCTCATTCTTTACCTTATGAGCCCGCCTAATTTTCAACATTCGTCTGTAGTACCAAGTCTGAAATGCTTCGAGTCTCTTCAGTACCGATTTTCTCACAGCTACCATACAATGCCGTGCTGCAGACGCACATTCCCACAAATTTTTTCCTCAGATTGCATCCTATGTTTCATACTAGATGTAGTGGCGTGGCAAGACAGCCAAGCCACTCGGAGGTAGCCGAAAGGTACGCGTTAAGCTCACGCAGATTGGCGTGAGGTCTGGAACAAGGTAAAGTAATTATCCTATAAAGAAAAGAACGTAGTTCTTGGAATACTTAACTTTAATCCACAATTGGAGAACATCGCTCTTGTTTAGACATTATTACACTGAATATAAACTGGTAATGGCACCTTGCTAGGTCGTAGCAAATGACGTAGCTGAAGGCTATGCTAAACTATCGTCTCGGCAAATGAGAGCGTACTTGTCAGAGTAGCATCGCTAGCAAAGTCGGCTGTACAACTGGGGCGAGTGCCAGGACGTCTCTCTAGACCTGCCGTGTGGCGGCGCTCGGTCTGCAATCACTGATAGTGGCGACACGCGGGTCCGACGTATACTAATGGACCGCGGCCGATTTAAAGGCTACCACCTAGCAAGTGTGGTGTCTGGCGGTGACACCACACTAGAGACTTCTGTTGCTCAGAAACGCCGTTTTGGCACTGCTAGTTTGTTTTTTATGTCATCCTTGTGCCATACATCATGGATTATTTTGCTGCCTAGGAAGCAGAACTACTTAACGTCGTCTACTTCGTGATCCCCAATTCTGATACTTTCTCGCTGCTCTCGTTTCCGCTGCTACTCATTACATTCGTCTTTCTTCGATTTACTTTCGGTCCATACTCTGTACTCATTATCCGTTCCATTCAAAAGACCGTGTAATTCTTCTTCACTTTTATCAAGGATAGCAACGTCCTCAGCGAATTTATCATTGATAGCCATTCACCCTTGACTTTTAATCCCGCTCTTGAACCTTTCTTTTATTTCTGTCATTGCTTCTTTGCTGAAGAAATTGAACAGTAAAGTCGAAAGCTTATATTCTTGTCTCACACCTTTTATAATCCGTGCACTTCTTTCTTGCTATTACTATTCCCTCCTGGTTCTTTTATGCTACCTATCATTCCCTGTAGCGTATCCCTATTTTTGTCAGTGATGGTTTACTGTCGATTCTGTCGAGAGCAACCCTATAACCGAATTATTCACAGTAACTCACTCTCTGCCCCGACTTCCTGTTCTTAACGAATCATACTACCATTTTCTGCTGCTACCATCCTATATTCATCTAACATGAAATTACTGTCTTTTTTACATTTTACTTCACTAACGCCCACCACATCTAGACAGAGCCTTAGTATTTCCCTTTTAAGATTTTCTACCTTCCCTACCAAGTTCAAACTTCTGACATTCCACGCCCCGACTCGTAGAAAACCATCCCTCCGTTGATTATTCAGTCTTTTACTCATAGTCGCTTCCTCCTCGGCAGTCCATTTCCGGAGATCCTAATGGAATCTTTTGCCAATGGCGAATCATCATGACGCTTAGTAGCCTCAACCTTCGTCCGCTCCTTCGCTCTCCTTGAAAATACCGTTGGCAAAATGAGGGAAACTTCTTATGCCGGAAGCCTTCGGTCATCATTGCTGATGATTTTTAATCAAAACTAAAGCAATAGCGGGATTCTTATCCGGGACTGATGAGGTTTTGATTACTTACGTTCTTTCTTTTTTCTTTTATTTTTCTATTATCCTTTGACCACGTGTTCCATCTGTCAATGCCAAGCCGAATAAGTGCTTGCCTAAGGTCCTGAGGTGGATCAACTCATTACTGACTTGACTTATTCCCGTAGCTCTTTCTATTGAATAAATCGACCAATTTTTCTGAAACTGTGATCTTTTCTTTGTATGTGTACATCACATCTGCCCATTTCAATTTCATTCGGATAAGTCCTTCGTGGTGCGTCGTTTTACTGTCTTAGAGTAATACATTCATACCATCATATGACTGTCACTGAATTTCGTTGATATCACACACGCAGCTATACTACTGCTTCACACTTGCCCAACTAACGCCGGTCCACACACTGAAACTCATCAAATAAGAGCTTCAAAGTCTTGGCATCAAACGTTTGGGTTGATAGATCATGTCATGGCTTAGATTTTGTTAGAGATATAATATTGGCTGTCATTTCCCAGCGACGACAGGCATCTTTGTATTCCTTTCGTCGACTCTGTGACGACGATATTTTACCAAACTAGCAGGATCTACTAACCAGTTGTGCTACATCTGCGTAGTACCTACCCCAGTAAATTGATAGTGTTTCCTTAGCCCAGCGCCGGCCGGTGTGGCCGAGCGGTTCTAGGCGTTACAGTCAGGAACCGCGCGACGGCTACGGTCGCAGGTTCGAATCCTGCCTCGGTCATGGATGTGTGTGATGTCTTTAGGTTAGTTAGGTTTAAATAGTTCTAAGTTCTAGGGGACTGATGACCTCAGCAGTTAAGTCCCATAGTGCTCAGAGCCATTTGAACCTTATTCCGATTCATTTCTGCCGCCTGCTTTTCTTTCTCCTTATTATTACTACTACCATTATTGTTATTGTTTAAATACACAATATTTTCTTTTCTCTAGTTGCACATCTCCAGGAAGCCAAGAAAACAAAAGTTATTGTCTCAGGTGAATGTAATAAATTGGAACTTTCTGTAAACAGAAATAAAATAATGCTTCTTAGTTCCTATTAAAACTGAATAGGACCTACTTCTGTTCTGTTACAACATTTTATCTTAGGAGAAAGTTCCCCACCTGATGCCGAGAACTAAAAGCAGAATTCGTTTTCGCAGCTCCTAACACATAGTGGTTAGTTGTTAGTGAACCTTTAAAAGACTTCATCTGACGTGATATTTTAGTTCAGCCGACAGATCTTTACTAGGATTTGGGTCAGGGCCGTTTCCACAGATCGACAATATTTTTTCTGATTCACGATGCGTTGCTCCTTAATTTTCGGGCAGAGACATCATCATACTGAAACAGAGAATTCCAATTTTTGAATTAATGTCAAAATACTAGAGGAACAATAATGTTCCAATGGTTTATAAAACACAATTAATTTCTCAAACGCTCCACACCATCATATCGCCGTCAATGAATTTCACTGATGATATCACACAGACAGGTAAACAGGGTTCCTCAGTTATACTTCTGCTGCAGACTTGCCCACTAAATACCGGACTACGCATTGAACTTCATCAGTCCGTAACAGGCTCTTCACTGATTCTCAGACCAATGGCAGCGCTTGCAATTGTTCTGATTGTCAGCTCTGGCGACCATTGTTAATTAATAACTTTGACGCAGATTGGCATCTTGAAAAGACAGAGTGACAACTGATTCGCTCGTTAAATCGATGGTCGAATGACGTCTCCCACTTAGCTTGGACTGTTGGACTGACTGAAATTTTGTTTTAATGGAACATAATTGTTCCCATAAATTGAAAAAGTAACAAGGAGTTAAATATTCTTTACTTCACATGCAATGATTCTACTAAATGATAAAATAGACGGAATGATAAAACGTATTGAAGGCTTAGACTGGTATTTGTTGAAAGCGCCGTACGTCACAAAAGGCACATGCGTTCGTCATGCCAGCAAACTAAACTGAAATGTATCGGGTGTTGTAGAACAGTGTTTAATACGTTGGCCACCTAACACTGATGAAACGTGTTCAGATACCCTGACTTATCCCAAAGGATGCCACTTCGAGATCTACTAGCTGCTGTTGTAGGTATCGCTGTGGAGAATAACCGCAGTTCTTTAGCAATTCATGAGTACAAGCTTATTGTCACACACAATTACTGAAATATATTCGTGTATCTCAACTAGAGTAATGCTCAAACGGGTGGAATCCGTACAAGATAGGACAAACAGATGTTACTGAAGGTATGCAAATAAAAGCAGTGGGGATGATCACCGTTTTCACTGACACACGGGAGAGCGTCACGGACACTGCTGAGAAACCTAAACTGGCAGGCGCCTGATAGATAGATAGCTAATCACCAACAATCCCGCGAAAGCATACCTACAAAGCTTCAAGAGGCATTATTATGGGAGGAATCCAGTAATATTCTAAAACTTCATGAGAGCTCGGTTCCTTTGGAACAAGGCTGGGTCGAGCGCAGTTGCGCCGCGCGGAATTAGCCGAGCGGTTTAAGGTGCTGCAGTCATGGATTGTGCGGCTGGTCCCGGCGGAGGTTCGAGTCCTCCCTCGGGCATGGGTGTGTGTGTTTGTCCTTAGGATAAGTAAGCTTAGGGACTGATGACATTAGTAGTTATGTCCCATAAGATTTCACACACATATGAACATTTTTTCGAGTGCAGTTGCATAAATGATCATTCTCCTGCTTTCCACACGCGGATGAAAATCTGCATAATTTGGGTATCAACTCCTATATTTCTTACCAAACAGTTTCGTCTGTTCTCCAAACGCACTAATATGTTTTCTTCTTACTTCGAAGGAAATAATTTTTCAACTCACTAATCACCATTTTAAAAAATATGCGTGATGGGATACATGCTGTCGTATTGATACTTTTAAAAGATATAGCGACTGATTGATACTGGTTTGTTAAATATTCAGATCCGGTATCAACCGCGAAACTAGAGACACAATAATGAGATTAAACAAAAATGGTGCCTCTGCTCAGATTAATAGCAAATAATAGTTTAGTTTTAATTAGTTGTATTTTAACTAACTTGTAGTATCAAGCTGCACGCTAGTACATTTTCTCGTTAGGAGATGAAGCTCTGTCTCTGGTCGACAGGGATACAGCTGAGTCCGCAGCTCGTGGTCGTGCGGTAGCGTTCTCGCTTCCCGCGCCCGGGTTCCCGGGTTTGATTCCCGCCGGGGTCAGGGATTTTCTCTGCCTCGTGATGCCTGGGTGTTGTGTGATGTAGTTAGGTTTAAGTAGTTCTAAGTTCTAGGGGACTGATGACCATAGATGTTAAGTCCCATAGTGCTCAGAGCCAATTGCACCATTTGATACAGCTGAAGAATCTGCCATCGATACCTTGAAGATACTCTTCTAGCATTCCACTCAGCTCATTCAAGGAATCTATGAAAAATTTCAGTAAACCAGGACGGCCAGATGTGAACTTGACTCCACCTGAATGTAGCCTCACAATAGAACTAATGCACTTTGGTACTGCTTGTTCATAACATCTGTGAACGCTTTGCCATGAATTACATAGGGGATTGTTCATTTAGCTGTTGATAAAAAAAGAGTGCTTGACAATGGAGACATAAAAATGTGACACGAGGGTTGAGTAGCATTTGCTTAGGCAATGATATGGTTTGACACTACAAAATGAAGTGTTTATTTTCCCAAGAACGGGCTAATTTTGTAATTATTTCCTGCCCATTCAGTGGCACGCATAAAACCGCTGTCTTATAACACAAAACCATAAAGGAAACGCCAAAGAAATGGAAACGAATTTTCATCTTGGAGGAGTGGAAAGGAGAAGCCTGTTATTATATCATCACGCTTCACTGAGAACGTTCACAATGAAATGAACACTCACACCTCGCTTAAACGACTCAAACGACACTTTCGTTTATGATGATTACAGTATCCAAAAATAATGTGGGGGCACAAGAGTTTAATTAGCTACAGAGGTCTTCACGATGAGAAGTTCGTTCATTTTCACTTGTGTTAATGGACCGGTGGAAAAGGTGTTTGGTCGTGAAACCGCCAGGTTCAGTGACATTTGCCGAACACATTATTATCTGTAAAATCTCTCCTTTGAAGCCTGTATATAGCTTGCGTGATATAATACTGTAAGTTCAGTAAGCTCTAGAAGGTAGCGAATATGCTCATAAAACACCAGTGGCATAAAGTACAAGCGAGGCGCGTTGCATTGCGAAAATATCTACAGCTAAACTACCGAGAACATACCGATTATGTTATTACCTCTCACATCTTGTCTCAGGAAGGGATTATAGCCAGAGAAATCCAAGCTCAGTCGGAAACTTACTGACGGACTTCTTTTCCGCACATCATTCGCGCATGGAATAGGAGAGAGGTTAAAGTTGATGGTGCTACAAATAGCCTCCACTACACGCCATAAGACTTATTGTGGAGTGTAATTATATACTGTCCAGCGACATTAATGTGACCACCTGAATAACCATCTTTTGCAACGCGATCTGCTGCGAGAAGTGCAGAAAGAGAGTCAGTGTGGTGCTGGAAGGTACCGAAAACGATTCGGAGCAATGCCAAATCCAGTGCTGTGCCCAGCTGCACTATGTTTCTCGGATGAAGATCTATGGTGTGAACAGCGTGGTCTAAGTGGTCCACCCGGCCGGAGTGGCCGAGCGGCTCTAGGAGCTACAGTCTGGAACCGCGCGACCGCTACGATCGCAGGTTCGAATCCTGCCTCGGCCATGGATGTGTGTGATGTCCTTAGGTTAGTTAGGCATAAGTAGTTCTAGGGGACTGATGACAACAGCAGTTAAGTCCCATAGTGCTCAGAGCCATTTGAACCATTTGAAGTGGTCCAGCAGATTCTCGATCGGCTATACTTTCGGAGAGGACAGTAATGTCATCGTGATGATGTTCGAACGACGCACATACAGTGTGCCACCTTGTGTTGTCCTGCCGGTTGATGCCAATAGATTCGTACTTGCGTTCGTCCACTGTGCCTTCCAGAATGACGACATCACCCAGAAAATACCAAGAAAACATTTTTCAGACCATAACGCTCTCTCCTCTGCCCTCGACCCTTCCGACGGTTGTTGCAAGGTGTCTTGCTTTCAGACATTTCTGTGCAATGGAGCATAAAACGTGTTCATTTGAAGAGGATGTCTGTCGTCACTCGGTGGATGTCCAGTTGCGGTACTGGCGTGCAAGTATCAGCTTCAGTCTCCAATGAACAGCAGTCGGTACGGGTGCATGAACCAGGCGTCCCTGCAGAGGCCATACGCAGCAAAGTTTGGTGAACGTCATTGAGGAGACACTATTGGTTGCCCCTTGGTTCACCTGGCCGGTCAGCTGCTCAACAGCTGCACGTCCATTCACTTGTACATATCTCGACATCCGCCGCTCGCTGCTGTCCTGTACTGCCTGTGGTGCACCACAATTGCACGGGCGCCGGATTTGGATAGCACCATTTTGTCATGGATGGTATACCTCAAGCACGGCGTCATGCGAGCTGTTTACAAACTTAGCCGTTTCGGAAATGTTTACACCCTAGGCCCGAAACACTATGATCATGCCCTTTTGGACGTCAAACAAACCACTTCACATCCGCATTACGACAATGACTGCACTGTTTTCCGCGTCCCCCATGCGCTTTATCTACCTTCCACTGCTCGTGCTACCATTTGTCATCTATCGGTGGTTATTACACGTTGATGTGGAAAGTAGGCGGTGGTCACGTTAGTGCGACTGGACCGAGTATAACCGCCTGCATGTGCAAACTATTGCAATAATACTAAGGAAAATTGAACCTGCACTTGTGTTAAGTGCACTACCTCCACACATTTCAAGATCTCGTACAAATTCGGACATTGAAATTGTTCTTTTCCTACAGTTATTTGCCGGCCGGAGTGGCCGAGCGGTTCTAGGCGCTACAGTCTGGAACCGCGCAGCCACTACAGTCGCAGGTTCGAATCCTGCCCCGGGTATGGATGTGTGTGATGTCATTAGGTTAGTTAGGTTTAAGCATTTCTAAGTTCTAGGGGACTGATGACCTCAGAAGTTAAGTCCCATAGTGTTCAGAGCCATTTGAACCATTTGAACCTACACTTATTTGCTTAGTTCGTAGTAAACAGTGCCATAGCCTCGCGCAACCAAAAATAGAACAGCCTAAAATGGACAGCCGCGCGGGATAGCCGTTCGGTCTGTGGCGTCTTGTCACGGTCCGATAGGCTGCCCCTGTCGGAGGTTTGAGTCCTCCCTCGGACATGGGTGTGTGTGTTGTCCAATGCGTAAGTTAGATTAAGCAGTGTGTAAGCTTAGGGACCGATGACCTAAGCAGTTTGGTCCCATAAGATCTTACCACAAATTTACAGTTTTAAAATGGACACAAATCTACAAGTGACGAATACACTTTATATCATACTTCTTGTACTCCCACCGCGGCCGCAGGCTGTGTACTTCGTGCTGTCATGTGAAAGTTTGGCATTTCCATTGGTGTCGCATTCATTATCCGGCAACTGCATTGCCCAGAACTCGAAGCAGATAGCTCTTGGAAGCTCTCTGAAGATGACATGAAACAGGCTTTTTACACAAATATTAATAAAAGCAATATCACCACTTGCTGCCCTCCTTCGATTACTCAGCAACAATTTGGAATTAATAATACGGTATCAAATAATTTACGCCCTTACATTTGAAATTACTATTTTGTTGTCAATCATGAAAAACTTGGTAATTGTACTTTTATACTACACAGTACAGTTTTGTGTATTGAGTCCCGACTATTAGCACCAAAGGACAATAACCCAGCGTTCATTGACTATAACCACCATTTCGTGTACTCTTCCGTTGTTCTCTAGTGTAAACGTTTGTTCCGGTGATTATTAGGAAACGGTGGTGACTAGTGTGTGAATACTAATTACTCGTTCGTTAGTACACGCTTCTATTCTCTCCGGTGCAAGTAAGACTTAAGGTGTGAAGGATCTTTTAAGGTGAGCATTCCTTACGTGTCATTAGTGTATAAAAATTCCTCTGTGGACGTTTCGTGACTGAGCCGTAGATTTCTCGTGAAAATGTGGCGATAAAACTCATAACAAAATTTCCGTATTAATAGTTAGTTTGATTACCAATCTATTTAATACAATGGTTACACAGAGCAGTGTAATGTTTTTACTGTATTCTATGTTAACGGGGACCTAGAAACGACGGAGAGGCTCCGTCCCCACCGCAGCGGCAGTGGTCCACAACCCCACGACGACTACCGCAGTCCACTTCACCCCTTCGCCGCCCCACACCTAGCCCAGAGTGGTTGTGCGGTTCGGCCCCCGGTGGAACCGCCAGGGAACGTCTCACATCAAACGAGTGTAGCCCCTATGTTTGCGTTGTGTACGAGTACATGGAGAACTTGTTTACGCAGCAATCGCCGACATAGTGTAACTGAGACGGAATAAGGGGAACCAGCCCGCATTCGCCGAGGCAGATGGAAAACCGCCTAAAAACCATCCACAGACTGGCCGGTTCACCGGACCTCGACACAAATCCGCCGGGCGGATTCGTGCCGGGGACCAGGCACTCCTTCTCGCCCGGAAAGTCGTGCGTTAGACCGCATGGCCAACCGGGCTGGCAGTGTAATGTTTAGTGAACAGGTAAGACAAATCTGGACTGCCGTTGGCCGCTGTATGTCCTACAGGCCAGTTACGTAACTGCTTTGCACAGTTATATCATTAATTTTTCGTCGCTGACGTAGCTTTCGCATTCATGCGGTACGGGAGTTTGTAGGCTTTTTGGATTCCTTCGACGCGAGATTTCCTCTGACTTGCGTTTTATATAGCTTCGCATATATATACAAGTCATACGAGACGACATCTTGTAGAATTGTGTAATTTTCAGTTCAATACGAAACTAAATTTACATTCCGGTGAATATTTTTATTGCCTCACTTTGGGTGCAAGTAATGCTGCACAAGCGCTTCACAGTGTCACCCGAATCAGTGTCCTATTTAAACGTGGTTCCGCACTGCACTGATTTATAACTTCACACAATGCTAATTCGTAACAGTTACGCACATGCGTCTACGTTGGAATGATGTCACAGGCAAAACTAATACTGCGCTGCAGGTATATACAGGGTGATTCACGAAGAAATGGAAATATTTTAATACGTTATTCTATAAGCAAAACTAAAGAACAATGTCCATATAAACATAGGTCCACAAATGTTTAACTACGGAGTTACGGTCAATAAAAGATTTTGCCTGAAATGTAGCAACTTCGCTAATATGAAACCATCACAAAACTGTACGAGGTTAAAGTAAATCACGATTTCCATTTATTTTGTAGTTATTGATCTGGTGAATCTAATAAAACATGTCCCAGACGTGTATCTGCAGTAGTTTTACTTGTAGAATAATGTGTTACAACATTTTCATATCTTCACGAATCAGGATGGAACTTAAGTAGTGGCAACTCTGCTCTGGAGACACTATGCAATGGAATCTACTATTATCGCCGATAGCAAACGCTGTTCACATACCTACCTTACCTCCGAGCAAATGGACTCGCCCGTCCCACGTCACCGGCGTGCGCACAATGACGGAAATACCGTCACTTGTGAGCGAGCGGTCTAACGTAACGGTGTCACTATGTTTTCGGAACAGGAACAACGGAGTTGGATCAAGATTGAATGTGCCAGAGGTCGTACAGCACGACATTGTAATCAAGGTCTTCAAGAGGCGTGCGGGAATCGGCATTGCCGTACAGAACAGTGGTACGTTGGGTAAAAGCCTTCAACGAAGGTAGGCAAACTGTGGCAGACATGCATCGGGCAGGTTGTCCTAGCGTCTCTGAAGTGGATGCTGTTGCCGCGTTAGTGGACCGTGATCGACACCATACGATTCGTGAGCTCGCCCAGGAAACCGGATTAGCGGATACGACTGTGCTTCCCATCCTGAAGGAACGCCTGGGCACGCGATGGATTTCGCGTGACTTGACGGAAATGCGGATATGGATGCGTTACGACGCTGCTCAGACGCACTTGGAGCGCTATGAGCGCGAAGGAAAGGCTTTCTCACGCCGTATCGTAACACTGGATGAGACATGGTCCACATCGTACGAGCCAAAACTGAAACGACAATCAAAAGAATTGCGTCATTATGGGTCGCCTCGAAAGTCGAAAGTGCGTCAGAGCCCCAGTATGCTGAAAGTTATGGTGATTCTCGTGTACGACTGTACGACTGTACGACTGTGATGGTGTTATACTATCGCATTCGTTCCTCCACGACAGACCGTCAGTGCACAGTGTTACTGTTCGTTTTTGGAGCGTCACCTGCGACCAGCTTTGCGAAAGAAGCGGCGACAGTTTCTGCGCAACCCACCCATCATTTTGCACGACAATGCGCGGACTCATAAAGCACAAGCTGTGGCTGCTCTGTTCGGTCGATGGGACTGGGAAGTACTGTACCATCCACCATACTCCCCAGACTTAAGTTCGTTGACTTTGATTTGATTCCGAAGATGAAGGAACCACTTTGTGGCATTCCCTTCAGATCTGTTCCAGGGATTCGACAGGCAGTAGGCCGCTCCATTCGCACCATCAGCAGAACAGGCTCTGCTAACGGTAGAGTACGCTTTTCACATCGCTGGCTTCGTGTTCTACAGGTTCAAACATGTAACTCTTTTGTATCGGTTGTGAATAAATAGTTGCCACTATTTAAGTTCCAACCCTCTTAATGATCGAGTGGCATTGTTGGCCGGGAGGCCCCGCCCGGGAAGTTCGGCCGCCGGGTGCAAGTGTTACTTCAGGCAACGCGACTTTGGGTGACTTGCGCGTCGGTGATCATAAGGTCAACAGAACACCCAGTCCAAGGGCGGAGAAAATCATCTCCAACCCGGCTAGGAATCGAACCCGGGCCCGTTACATTGTAGGCAAGCACGCTACCACTCAGCTAAGCAGGTGGTCATACTGCGCTACAAACGCGTACGTCCGACAGACGTGATTTATCCGTTGTGGACTCAACCGTTGTTCACGCGTTGTTAGACTTAGTTATTAGCGATTCAGACCTCACGGTATTCTGTCACATAACTAAGTTCGATCGACGAGCGAAAAGACATTAGCACCTCAAAGACCTCGGAGAGTTTACCCGGCCACCGGTGCGGCCAGGCGGGGCGCTGCGGCACGTGCGCTGCTGGCGCTGCTAATTACCGGCAGTGAGGACACCAGCGGAGAGGCGCGCCCGAGGAAGTGCCCAATTGACGCCTCCCACGCCGCCTCCGGCTGAGCCGCCTGCAGCGCTCCGACCCGACTCGATAGGCTCTGCCCTGCTCCACATACACTCCTACGCACACGTTTAGAGATCCACATTGCCTGTGGCAAGGGAATTAGCGCCAGCATTACATGTTTTCTGCTCTGTTCCTTTCGCGCATGAAACGACTGGAAAAATATTTACTTGTTACACGTACTCCGGAGAAATATAGGAACACGCAAGGCAATACTAACCATAGGACTTCTCTTAGGAAATCGGTTAAGGAAGAGCAAACCTACGTTTATAGCATTTGCAGGCTTAGAAAGAACTTTCCTCTATTTTGACTACAATATTCCGAAATTCCGAAGGTAGCTGGGGTAAAATACTCATAGCGGAAAGCTACTTGTTCAGATACCAGACGGCATTTATAAGAGTCGAGGGGCATACAAGGGAAGCACTGGATGAGACAGGAATGACACATGGTCGTAGCCTATCCCCGGCGTTATTGTCTACATTCTGAATAAGTAGCAAAGGAAACCAAAGAAAAATTTGGAGTGGCAATTAAAGTTTAGGGAGAAGAAATAAGAAAATGGTTCAAATGGCTCTGAGCACTATGCGACTTAACACATCTGAGGCCAGCAGTTCCCTAGAGCTTAGAACAACTTAAACCTAACTAACCTAAGGACATGACACACATCCATGCCCGAGGCAGCACTCGAACCTGCAACCGTAGCAGTCGCGCGGTTCCGGACTGAAGCGCCTACAACCGCTCGGCCACATCGGTCGGCTGAAGAAATAAGAACTTTCAGGTTTTTCCGATGACATTGTAATTCTTTCAGGGACAGAAAAGACTTGGAAGAGCAGCTGAACGGAATGGACAGTGTATTGAAAGGAGGATACAACGCAAACATCAACAAAAGCGAACGGAGGGTAATGGAATGTAGTCGAATTAAATCAGGTGATGCTAAGGGAGTTAGATTACGAAATGAAACACTTAAAGTAGTAAATGAACTTTGTTATTTGATAACTGATGATACCGGTGCTAGATCAAAAATGGCTCTGAGCACTATGGGACTCAACATCTGAGGTCATCAGTCCCCTAGAACTTAGAACTACTTAAACCTAACTAACCTAAGGACATCACACACATCCATGCCCGAGGCAGGATTCGAACCTGCGAACGTAGCGGTCGCGGGGTTCCAAACTGAAGCGCCTAGAACCGGTGGTAGAGCGGATGTAAAATGTAGACTGGCAATAGCAAGAAAAGAGTTTCTGAAGAAGAGAAATTTGTTAACATCGAATATAGATTTAAAGGTTTGATCGCGTAACTAATGAGAAGGTACTGAACAGAATCAGAGAGATAAAAAAATTTGTGTCACAACTTGACTGAAAGAAGGGATCAGTTGATAGGAGACACTCTGAGACATGAAGGGATCACCAGTTTAGCATTTGAGGAAAGTACGAGTGGGGGGGGGGGGGGGGGGGGCAAAATCGTACAAGGATACCAAGAGCTGAAAACAGCAAGCACATTCAGAAGGACGTAAGTTCCAGTAGGTATTTGGAGATGAAGAGAGTTACTTGGGGAGCTGCATCAAACCAGTCGACAGACTGAAGACCGAAACTCCACCGAGAACGACAACAACAATGACAATAACAACACGTATTCCGCAAACACATTAAAACGTGCAGCAGTGGGCCCTTCTGACACAATATCCTTTCACCCTTGCCTTGTTCTACACGAAGAGCCAAAGAAACCGGTAAACTTGCCAAATATCGTGTAGGGCCCCTGCGAGCACGCAGAAGTGACGCACCACGACGTTGCATGGACTCAACTAATGTCTGAAGTAGTGCTGGAGGGAACTGACACCATGATTCCTGCAGAGCTATCCATAAATGTGTAAGATTTCGAGCGGGGGAAGACCTCTTCCGAAGAGAACGTTGCAAGGCGACCCAGATGCGTTCAATAATGTTTATGTCTGGAGAGTTTGGTGACCTGCGAAAGTGTTTAAACTCAGAATAGTGTTCCTGGAACCACTCTGTAGCAATTCTGGGCGTGTGGGGTGTCGCATTGTCCTGCTGGAATTGCCCATCTCCGTCGGAATGCACAATGGATATGAATGGATGTAGGTGATCAGACAGGATGCTTACGTACCTGTCACTTGTCAGAGTCGTATCTAGATTTATCAGGGGTCCCGCACACATCCAACTGCACACACCCCACATCATTACATAACCTCCACCAGTTTGAATAGTCCCCTGCTGACATGCAGGGTCCATGGATTCATAATTTTTTCTCCATACCCGTACACGCCCATCCCCTCGATACAATTTGAAACAGGGCTCGTCCGACCAGGCAACATGTTTCCAGTCATCAACAGTCCAATGTCGGCTAATGTTCGAATGTGTGTGAAATCTTATGGGACTTAACTGCTAAGGTCATCAGTCCCTAAGCTTACACACTACTTAACCTAAATTAGCCTAAGGACAAACAAACACACCCATGCCCGAGGGAGGACTCGAACCTCCGCCGGGACCAGCCGCACAGTCTATGACTGCAGCGCCTGAGACCGCTCGGCTAATTCCGCGCGGCCCGATGTCGGCGTTGACGGGCCCAGGCGAGGCGTCGAGCTTTGTTTCGTGCAGTCATCAAGCGTACACGAGTGGGCCTTCGGCTCCGAAAGCCAATATCGATGATGTTTCGTTGAATGATTGGCACGCTGACACTTGTTGATGGCCCAACAATGAAATCTGCAGCAATATGTGAAAGGGTTGCACTTCTGTCATGCTGCATTATTCTTTCCA
Source organism: Schistocerca piceifrons (assembly GCF_021461385.2). Lineage (NCBI taxonomy): Eukaryota > Metazoa > Arthropoda > Insecta > Orthoptera > Acrididae > Schistocerca > Schistocerca piceifrons. The sequence goes on from NC_060140.1 coordinate 509,537,612, forward strand.
GTCATTGTTGGTCCCTGTCTTGCAAGATCTTCTTCTGGCCGCAGAGGTGTCGGAGATTTGATGTTTTACCGGTTCCTGATATTCACGGTACACGCCTGAAATGGTCGTAAGAGATAATCTCGACTTTTTCGCTACCTTGGGGATGCTGTGTCCCATCTCTCGTGCGCCGACTATAACACCAAGCTCAAACTCACTTAAATCTTGATAACCTACCATTGCAGCAGCAGTAACCGACCTAACAACTGCGCCGGACACTAGTTGTCTTGTATAGGGGTCGCCAACCGCAGAGCGGTATTCTGCCTGTTTACATATCTCTGTATTTGATATGCGTGCCTATACTAGTTTCTTTGATGCTTCAGTGTGTTCAAGAATGGCGAATGTGAGAGCGACTGTTGGTAAGGCTCTATGTCTCTAATTTGTCCGGTTTTCGGGTCGTTGTGTCTGTGTCGGACATGTGTGCTCGCGTGACTGTGTTTGGACGCCTTGCTGAGCAGAAGTACGCTGAGGCTGTGTACAGAGTAGCGCGTCTTTCTTTTTTAGTGTCGTTTGCGCTGCAGGGAGTTTCAGCTGAAGTGTAAATAACTGTCTTCATCGCGGCAAGAAACCTTGAAAATTTCTTTTCAACCAAACACCGGAACGACTATCCCTCTCACTAATTCCAAATGGGTAATTAATGATGGAAAGTTGCTTGATGAGGAAGTGATAGGTACTTAACAGTGCTGTGAATAATGTACATGTTGAATGTGTAAAAACGTTGTTTATGAATGAGTAGTCAGTGTAACACACGGTAGCATAAAACTTAAGCATAGTGATGGTTATGTCAGCACAGTATCAATAACGAACACAGGTCTTGGCCTGCGATCAGGAGAATTTGTAATTTACTGCCCAAAAAGATCTTAAAAGTGCTTAGTTTATACGGAGGTCTTTACAGTATGAGCGAACCAGTGTGGTCATGTAACTTTTGTCATGATAAGCACACTGGCATTCGATTAGCTAACGTGGAATTATAACATATACCCTCTTATGTTACTCTACACGGTCATCAGGCACATGATGGGTATGAAAACCAACCCTGCACAAGCTCCATATGCAGTTCAACTTGGCGCCTTCGGGGCGGACTGACCCCACTCTGGGTACGTCGGGGTCTAGAAGTGAGAAAAACGGGAAGAAGAAGTTACAGAATCTCCAAACAGTAAGACAATCAAATGGAGAGTATTAAACATGATGACAAAACTAAATCAACCGGTATGGACGCTATCATCGTTACTGGTGACGCACATGGTGAAGAACAGCAGAATTCGCCTAAGGAAGTGGGAGAGGATGTGTGGATGGCGCCAAGAAGTGAAAACAAAGAACAATTCAAAAATAGTTCATACAGCTATTTTGAATACGCAAAAAACAAATGTGACGCTGGACCTATGTCCGATATAGGCACCATGATGGAAAAAATCCTTGGCAAATAGACGCGATAAGACAGGCTCTTCCCACTGCGACAATTTCCAAAATCTTCTTTGCGAAAGTATTTCGTCCAAAACAGATAACAACAGCGAAGAAGATGAGATTCTAAAGAAACCTTTTTTTCAATTTATTTCTAAAATGTGAGAGTTTTAACTTTGATATATAAATAAAGACGTTTTAGGTTAAAAACCTACCTCAAAAGACGTTTCAGGTTAATAGCCTAAAAACACAAAAAGTGCTAACTGAGATTTATACTTGCTCTAGAAGTCTCAATTTTCATGTACAGCCAGCCGAAGTGGACGTGCGGTTAAAGGCGCTGCAGTCTGGAACCGCAAGACCACTACGGTCGCAGGTTCGAATCCTGCCTCGGGCATGGATGTTTGTGATGTCCTTAGGTTAGTTAGGTTTAACTAGGTCTAAGTTCTAGGGGACTAATGACCTCAGCAGTTGAGTCCCATCGTGCTCAGAGCCATTTGAACCATTTTTTTTTTCATGTACAATTATTTGGAAAGTTGAGACATAAAATTCAGCTCGTCAAGAGGATGTTAATTCAACGTTTTATTCCATTTTTAATTTATTCCACCTTGTTGTTGTTGTTGCGGTCTTCAGTGCAGAGACTGGTTTGATGCTGCACTCCATGCTACTGTATCCTGTACAAGCTTCTTCATCTCCCAGTACCTACTGCAACCTACATCTTTCTGAATCTGTTTAGTGTGTTCATCCCTTGGTCTCCCTCTACGATTCTTACCCTCCACTCTGCCCACCAATACTAAGTTGGTGATCCCTTAATGCCGCAGAATATGCCCTACCAAACGATCCCTTCTTCTAGTCAAGTTGTGCCACAACTTTCTCTTCTCCCCAATTCTATTCAGTACCTTCTCATTAGTTATGTGATCTACCCATTTAATCTTCAGCATTCTTCTGTAGCACCAGATTTCCAAAGCCTCTATTCTGTTTTTGTCTAAACTATTTCTTGTCCACGTTTCACTTCCATACATGTCTACACTCCATACAAATACTTTCAGGAAAGACTTCCTGACACTTAAATCTGTACTCGATGTTAACAAATTTCTCTTCTTCAGAAACGCTTTCCTTACCATTTCCAGTCTACATTTTATATCCTCTCTACTTCGACCATCATCAGTTATTTTGCTCCCCAAATAGCAAAACTCTTTTACTACTTTAAGCATCTCATTTCCTAATCTAATACCCTCAGCATCATCCGATTTAATTCGACTACATTCCATTATCCTCGTTTTGCTTTTGTTGATGTTCATCTTATATCCTCCTTTCAAGACACTGTCCATTCCGTTCCGCTGCTCTTCCAGGTTCTTTGCTGTCTCTGACAGAATTACAATGTCATCGGCGAACCTCAAAGTCTTTATTTCTTCCCCACGGATTTTAATTCCTACTCCGAATTTTTCTTTTGTTTCCTTTACTGCTTGCTCAATATACAGACTGAATAACATTGGGGATAGGTTACAGCCGGTCGGAGTGGCCGAGCGGTTCTAGGCGCTACAGTCTGGAACCGCGCGACCGCGGTTGCAGGTTCGAATCCTGCCTCGGGCATGGATGTGTGTGATGTCCTGAGGATAGTTAGGTTTACGTAGTTCTAAGTTCTAGGGGACTGATGACCTCAGAAGTTAAGTTCCATAGTGCTCAGAGCCATTTTTTAAACAATAAACACGCCTGTTATGCACAACACCTCTCTTGTAGCGTCTGCCACTGGGTTTCGTTGAGAATATCCGTGATGCTGTCGCACTTACGAAATGAACCAGAAACGAATCGTACCGCCCTATTTTAATAATTCAACCTCATATGAATCCCGAGCAGATGCCCAATGCTCAAGAATCGCTCGAACGACTTTTTGTAGACCACTTTCACTAACATTTCCTTAAATTTCTTCTGCTGAATATCAGTCTGGGATATGCTTTTCCTACCTCTACTTTGTTTATATGGTTGTTCCTTCGCTCTGGATTATTATTCGTAGGCAGTTTACCGTTGATACTGTTCCGAGTGATCTGCCACCAACGATGTAATCCAATAACACGGCAGTTCTTCACCTATTTGTGTGCAACAAGTTAGATTCGTTTACGTATAGGGTCAAATTCCATTTCCAGTATAGATCGCCGGTCCTATACGGGGAGCCGGCCGTGGTGGCCGTGCGGTTCTAGGCTCTGCAGTCCGGAACCGCGGGACTGCTACGGTCGCAGGTTCGAATCCTGTCTCGGGCATGGATGTGTGTAATGACCTTAGGTTAGTTAGGTTTAAGTAGTTCTAAGTTCTAGAGGACTGATGACCTAAGATGTTAAGTCTCATAGTGCTCAGAGCCATTTTGAACTTTACAGGTCATCCTGCATTTCGCTACTCTTGTGTGGTTGCAAGCTTCCTATGGACAGCAGCTTCGTTCGTGAACTAACAACATTATACGTCGTATTACTTACACATAGAGTAAATTTTCGCGGTCGTGTAACAATCTTTTCGGATACACTCAAGAGTTGGTGTACGTCCCATTAAGAACGAATGTTTATATCTATCTGCTAGGATATTCAGACGCAAATGGCCCGATACTTGCCAAGTTTGTAATTACTGCACGGATACACTTAACTGTATCGAATGTCTTCCAAAGATTAATAAAACTGCATCTGCTTTATTTGTGAATAGATGGATATCAATGCATACCTCACAACCCAAGAGAGAAACGGTTGAAGCCGCAAGGCCGAAGGGCCGCCTGTAGAAGAGATCACGACACAAAGCGGTAGTCGAGATAAACATTGCTGACTGACGGCGAACAGGACGCAGACAAGAACAAGCCAAAGAACCTATGCGACAATGAGGTGCAAAGCAGAAATCTTCGCTCCACAATGATGTCAACAGACCAAGAGCAAAGAGAGACGCAATCCGGATAGTGATCAAACGAAGCACCAAGTGAGGCTGTTATCGAATAGTCAGTAGGATAGCAATGACAGTAACTGACAATATCAGACGCGAGTACGGAACTGACAGGTCCATTCCCATGTCGTAAGGAGGACTGCTGGCTATTTGAAAGCATGCTCTCCTCTTTACATCCAGGTGTGGGTGACACATATTAACTCACGTAATTACTTATTTCATCCTTCTGCTGTGATTTGAAAGTGCAATACTTTCTTGTTGGCATAGGTTTTGGCTTCTTGGCCTTTGCCATTCTTCTTCTGGGAGGGTGGTCACAACAATAATTCGTAGAATAGGAAGTGGGAGAATGACCAGGGTAGCCGGGCATACTACAGAAAATCAGTAGACAGTGCTATAACTGAATAATCAAACACATTTACTTATCTTTTGAGAAGCAGACATGTAGAATATAACAAGCATTTCCAGAATGTGAACAAAGTCTTTTGTCAGCTCAACGACAAAATATCATTTTAGCTGCCTTGGTTTTCGCGGGGAACCACTGGTGTCACCACCGTAAACCTCGTGGTACCTTATCCTCCAATTCATACACTCTAACATAAAAAGAAACCACTCTCCATAAAGGAATCATCTGAAATGGACGGAAATCAGTAGTGTGATAAAGGAGTACATGTACAAATAATTGATTACAATTTCAGAAATTTATTCAAGAGAAAAAAATGGCTCTGAGCACTATGGGACTTAACATCTGAGGTCATCAGTCCCCTAGAACTTAGAACTAGTTAAACCTAACTAACCTAAGGACATCACACACATCCATGCCCGAGGCAGGATTCGAACCTGCGACCGTAGCGGTCGCGCGGTTCTTTATTCAAGAGAAGGAGCTTTATAAATTGAGCAAGTTGATATCGCGTTGGTCCACCTCTGATCTTTGTGCAAGCAGTTATTCTGCTTGGCACTGACTGACAGTGTTCTTGGACGTCCTCCCGAGGGATATCGCGCCAAATTCTGTCCTATTGGAGTCTTAGATTGTCCTGAGAACAAATGGCACCCAAGAATACCACTATTCATTATCGGGCCGTCCGGGTGCGACAGTCAGACTGTAATCCCAGTGCTGTCTAGGGCGTCTCCAGACACGTCGTCGGCCTGGTGTCTCATTGAATTGAGTAGAATTGTCTTCAGTGATTAGTCCCACTTCAATCTGAGGCCCGATTACTAGGGAAGACGTGTCCACGGAGCGTGGTTGGATACCAACCACCACACAGCCGCCTGCACACGGCGAGAGTCTCCACTGACTGTCTTCCTGGTCGATAAATCCTATCTTGGCCAGCAAGATTGCCATATCTCTTCCCAACTGAAGTTTGAAGAATTATGGGCCTGGTGCTACAACCATCTCGGTTTTTTGACGATCAAATACTCCAAATGGACAGAATTTGGTAAGATATCCCTCAGGAAGACAAGCAAGAACACTTGTCAATCAGTGCCAAGCCGAATAACTGCTTGCATGAGGGTTAAAGGTGGACCAAAGTGTTATTTACTTGCTCAATCTATGAAGCTCTTTCTCTTGGCTAAATCATTTTCCGAAATGGTAATCATTTGTTGGTATGTGCATGTACATCACATTTATCTATTTTCCTCCCATTCGTCATAATTCCTTCGTGGTGGGTAGTTTTTTCGTCGTAGAGTGTGTTTGGATGGCCTTCCGAGCTTTATACATACTTCAAGCATGCGTTTGTCTTCATCCGCGTACAGCGCGTTTCTCAGAAGACATCAGTTGTCTCCTTGACCTGACGATTTCATTTGTTTGTACCCTCCGGTTGAGGATTTTAAGTCGTGGCGATGGTTGTAGTTATTCTGATTGCGAACCGCTGTTAGTTGTTTTCTTCTGCGGAGATTGGTCCTCCGTCTAGGTGCGTTACAATAACTTCTCTTTCAAACTTGCAGCATTTGCTTCTCGCACGCCTCAAGCAGTAACAAGCAGTTTTTGTTTATTTATTTTTTTGGGGGCAGAACCGCACATTAACCCTGGGTTCGGTGTGAATCGGCGGTGGGGTGAGTGGACTGTGGTAGCCTGTTGTGGGGTTGTGAATCATTGAGGGCTACGGCGGGGACGAAGCCTCTCCCTCGTTTCTAGGTCCCCAGTTCAATACACAATACACGATAACATCAGCTGTTGATAATTCGAGTTAAGAGAACGATGGCTTTTCTATGAAGATGCTCAAGATAGGCGTTGGTCACAGTTTCCTTGACAGGCGGTGAGTTGTTCGTCTTCCCGATGGCTTTTTTTTTCAGCGGGAGTGCTAAGAACAGTCCTCTGTTGTGTGGTGAGTTGGTGGAAGTCGGCGATTCGTTGCCGCATGCGATCATCTTCCCTTGTGTCCTCTGCATCCTGTGGTAGCTGAGCTGTCATGTGGTGTTGGTATATGTCGGCATATATTTCAGCTTGGCCATGCGAGTCGTATATGAGGCCACATGGGCCGTATATTGCTCTCTTCAATGGTCCCGGTTGGCGTAATGCCCTGACAAGCTGCCCCCTTCCCTGGTCTGGAGGAATATTTCGTTCATCATTGTTTCCCAGAGGTCTTGCCGCCATTCTTCAGCTCAGCGGCGTAGCTCCCGGGACAAACAATGCATCAGCAATCTATCTTGGGGATGTCTGTATCGCTGCCATCGTTTTTTGTAATTATTCCGCCGATGCTTGATTTCGTTGAGGTGAGGAGGGAATGTTTCACATTGACGCTCGTTACGAAATATATCAGTTGCTGCACGTGTTGCTGCCCGTTGGATTTTAGCCGTCAAGGTTGCCACAGCGATGTCAATTTCCGGAACTGTAGAGACTGCCGCCCTCGATAAGTCCGAGAACTTGTAGATGATCAGATGGCAGGTCCTGGATGGTCTTGAGCTGTAGATTTGCAGCGATATTTTTAACAGCCTCATGGATGTACGAACTCATGGATGTGTGTCGGCACCCATAGCCTACAGATAGTGACTTGAAGGTCGTTCTCTGGATCGTAGAGCAGCTGTCCCTTTCGGTTGGTCCTCCCTGAATGCCAAACCATGTGTTTGGAGTTAAGTTGTTCTTCCAGCAAGGCCTTATTGAATCGGTTGAAGACAGCATCAAGATCTCTGGGGATTTCTTGGGACTAAGATAACGCCACCACCGGTACAGAGCCGAGTGGAGGGTCTGAATCAGAGGCTGAGACGGTTCTGTGACCGTGTGGGCTGCAGATTCCTCGACTTGCGCCATAGGGTGGTGGGGTTTCGGGTTCCGCTGGATAGGTCAGGAGTCCACTACACACAACAAGCGGCTACACGGGTAGCAGGGGTTGTGTGGCGTGGGCTGGGCGGTTTTTTAGGTTAGATGGCCTTGGGCAAGTACAGAAAGGGCAACAGCCTCAACGGGTGCGGGGCAAAGTCAGGACATGCGGGGACCAGGCAGCAATCGGTATTGTAATTGTCAACTGTCGAAGCTGCGTTGGTAAAGTACCGGAACTTCAAGCGCTGATAGAAAGCACCGAAGCTGAAATCGTTATAGGTACAGAAAGCTGGCTTAAGCCAGAGATAAATTCTGCCGAAATTTTTACAAAGGTACACACGGTGTTTAGAAAGGATAGATTGCATGCAACCGGTGGTGGAGTGTTCATCGCAGTTAGTAGTAGTTTATCCTGTAGTGAAGTAGAAGTGGATAGTTCCTGTGAATTATTATGGGTGGAGGTTACACTAAACAACCGAACTAGGTTAATAATTGGCTCCTTTTACCGACCTCCCGACTCAGCAGCATTAGTGGCAGAACAACTGAGAGAAAATTTGGAATACATTTCACATAAATTTTCTCAGCATGTTATAGTCTTAGGTGGAGATTTCAATTTACCAGATATAGACTGGGACACTCAGATGTTTAGGACGGGTGGTAGGGACAGAGCATCGAGTGACATTATACTGAGTGCACTATCCGAAAATTACCTCGAGCAATTAAACAGAGAACCGACTCGTGGAGATAACATCTTGGACCTACTGATAACAAACAGACCCGAACTTTTCGAATCTGTATGTACAGAACAGGGAATCAGTGATCATAAGGCCGTTGCAGCATCCCTGAATATGGAAGTTAATAGGAATATAAAAAAAGGGAGGAAGGTTTATCTGTTTAGCAAGAGTAATAGAAGGCAGATTTCAGACTACCTAACAGTTAAAAACGAAAATTTCTGTTCCGACACTGACAATGTTGAGTGTTTATGGAAAAAGTTCAAGGCAATCGTAAAATGCGTTTTAGACAGGTACGTGCCGAGTAAAACTGTGAGGGACGGGAAAAACCCACCGTGGTACAACAACAAAGTTAGGAAACTACTGCGAAAGCAAAGAGAGCTCCACTCCAAGTTTAAACGCAGCCAAAACCTCTCAGACAAACTGAAGCTAAACGATGTCAAAGTTAGCGTAAGGAGGGCTATGCGTGAAGCGTTCATTGAATTCGAAAGTAAAATTCTATGTACCGACTTGACAGAAAATCCTAGGAAGTTCTGGTCTTACGTTAAATCAGTAAGTGGCTCGAAACAGCATATCCAGACACTACGGGATGATGATGGCATTGAAACAGAGGATGACACGCGTAAAGCTGAAATACTAAACACCTTTTTCCAAAGCTGTTTCACAGAGGAAGACCGCACTTCCTCTGCAGTTCCTTCTCTAAATCCTCGCACAAACGAAAAAATGGCTGACATCGAAATAAGTGTCCAAGGAATAGAAAAGCAACTGGAATCACTCAATAGAGGAAAGTCCACTGGACCTGACGGGATACCAATTCGATTCTACACAGAGTACGCGAAAGAACTTGCCCCCCTTCTAACAGCCGTGTACCGCAAGTCTCTAGAGGAACGGAGGGTTCCAAATGATTGGAAAAGAGCACAGATAGTCCCAGTCTTCAAGAAGGGTCGTCGAGCAGATGCGCAAAACTATAGACCTATATCTCTTACGTCGATCTCTTGTAGAATTTTAGAACATGTTTTTTGCTCGCGTATCATGTCATTTCTGGAAACCCAGAATCTACTATGTAGGAATCAACATGGATTCCGGAAACAGCGATCGTGTGAGACCCAACTCGCCTTATTTGTTCATGAGACCCAGAAAATATTAGATACAGGCTCCCAGGTAGATGCTATTTTTCTTGACTTCCGGAAGGCGTTCGATACAGTTCCGCACTGTCGCCTGATAAACAAAGTAAGAGCCTACGGAATATCAGACCAGCTGTGTGGCTGGATTGAAGAGTTTTTAGCAAACAGAACACAGCATGTTGTTATCAATGGAGAGACGTCTACAGACGTTAAAGTAACCTCTGGCGTGCCACAGGGGAGTGTTATGGGACCATTGCTTTTCACAATATATATAAATGACTTAGTAGATAGTGTCGGAAGTTCCATGCGGCTTTTCGCGGATGATGCTGTAGTATACAGAGAAGTTGCTGCATTAGAAAATTGTAGCGAAATACAGGAAGATCTGCAGCGGATAGGCACTTGGTGCAGGGAGTGGCAACTGACCCTTAACATAGACAAATGTAATATATTGCGAATACATAGAAAGAAGGATCCTTTATTGTATGATTATATGATAGCGGAACAAACACTGGTAGCAGTTACTTCTGTAAAATATCTGGGAGTATGCGTACGGAACGATTTGAAGTGGAATGATCATATAAAACTAATTGTTGGTAAGGCGGGTACCAGGTTGAGATTCATTGGGAGAGTGCTTAGAAAATGTAGTCCATCAACAAAGGAGGTGGCTTACAAAACACTCGTTCGACCTATACTTGAGTGTTGCTCATCAGTGTGGGATCCGTACCAGGTCGGGTTGACGGAGGAGATAGAGAAGATCCAAAGAAGAGCGGCGCGTTTCGTCACTGGGTTATTTGGTAACCGTGATAGCGTTACGGAGATGTTTAATAAACTCAAGTGGCAGACTCTGCAAGAGAGGCGCTCTGCATCGCGGTGTAGCTTGCTCGCCAGGTTTCGAGAGGGTGCGTTTCTGGATGAGGTATCGAATATATTGCTTCCCCCTACTTATACTTCCCGAGGAGATCACGAATGTAAAATTAGAGAGATTAGAGCGCGCACGGAGGCTTTCAGACAGTCGTTCTTCCCGCGAACCATACGCGACTGGAACAGGAAAGGGAGGTAATGACAGTGGCACGTAAAGTGCCCTCCGCCACACACCGTTGGGTGGCTTGCGGAGTATCAATGTAGATGTAGATGTAGATTATGTTTCCTATTGCCGTGAAAATTGTAACCGTTGTGACTTCCATTGATTCCAAGGGTGGTAGACTCTCCTTACGATATCGTATGATGTTTTTGACCATCACTGTGGTTCCGCCACCTCGTTGTTCGATCCGGTCCGTCCAATAACCACGCATGTTGCGTAATTTGAAACAAGCCATCTTCGTCAGGTGCGTTTGCGATGTTAGAACTATGTCCAACCTTTTGCTGAGTAACAAATTTGTTACCTTCAGCTCATTGACGTCTTGTTCCATTGGCGTTCAAAATGCAGATTCGGAGATGTCTTGTCCTGCTGCTGTTATCCATTCCTTAACGAGCGGTAAACGCCTTGATTACTCCTTCCACCAGCGTGAGGATTGCTGTCAGTTTTTGTTGAAGATGTACAAGTAGGGCTGCGATATTCAGAATGGCTGTTGGCAAGGTGCCTAGGGAGCCCGTAGAGGAAGCAGATGTTGCAGGTTGGTCTCTGCTAGGCGACAGTGTGCGTCGCCTTGGAGACCTCTGTAGGGTAGCTGGTATTTGGGACTGTCCGGATGGCTGTTGTGCTGGTGCCTGACAGTCCATCTGCTGGTCGTCACTGGCATTGTCGATGGTTGGACGATCTTCACCATCGGTTTCGTGGCCTGTTGTTGCGGCTGGGCCTTATATTTGCGAAGGAGTGCCTGGTATTTTTCGCATCAGCACCATGAGGCGCAGTGGCCGCTGTTACAGTTAGCACATTTTGCATTGGAGGTGGAGTGCAGGCTGCAATCCTTTGTTCGATGATCTCCAGCATACTTTACGCACCGGGGTGTCATCCAGCAATAATCTTACGTATGCTAGAAGCGGTGACAGTTTTTTTCACTGTGTACTGTGTCGACCCATCCCTGGACCGAATGTCTTCAATGCGGACCCACGTGTAGAGAAGGTAACGGACGTCGCAAATTTTATGGTTGTCTTTTGCCTTAGGAAGGCTGACACAGTAGCCGGGCAGCTTAACTAAGTCACCATTGACTTCCTCTCTCCTTTTATACTGATGTTCCCTAGTGTGGGAGAATCCTTTATCAATTAATGTTGCCCGCATCTCGTGGTCGTGCGGTAGCGTTCTCGCTTCCCACGCCCGGGTTCGATTCCCGGCGGGGTCAGGGATTTTCTCTGCCTCGTGATGGCTGGGTGTTGTGTGATGTCCTTAGGTTAGTTAGGTTTAAGTAGTTCTAAGTTCTAGGGGACTGATGACCATAGATGTTAAGTCCCATAGTGCTCAGAGCCATTTGAACCATTTGAACCAATTAATGTTCTCTGGAGTTGAGGTTCTGTTGATCACCACTTTAAGTTCCTTTTCTTCCGGTGGTTGGTGTGTGAAGTGTGCCAAGTCGTAGATCTCAAAAAATTTGAGAGCTTTTCTTTGAACCTCCTAGGACTCGGTACTTCTAGAAGATGGCCTTCAGGGTTCCGTAGAGCTGTTGTTGTAGCGCATTATTCAGTTCCACATACTGGTCACTGTAATAAACCGTCACGGATGGAACACGTTTTTGTTTTTCTGCTTCAGATGGTGCAGCGGCTTTTTGTTCCGACTTTCCTAGTTCGAAGTTCTATGTCTGGGTGGTGTCCTTCGTGTTGTCATCTCTGGGGGTAATGGGTGTGAACCTACTGGTAGTCTTAATAGTCTCACCTCGTCGTTACTGAGATTCGCGTCTTCTTGCGAGTTTCTTCGATCGTGCCGTTTGTGTTGCACTAGGACGAAATCAACCGTTTATGCAACGATGTTGTCTCTGTCCAGTGGTTCTTGATCCATCCGTTCGATGTTCTCTCTAAATTTCAGCGTTGTTATCGTATCCTGTTCCATGCAAGGTTCGTGGTGAAAAACGTTACCGCGCGGAGGATACGAGTTTTCTTTGTCCGTGAAGGTTTCAGTTTTGCGCAACGCCGACGGCTTCCGCGAACGCTATTGTTTACCAGTAGAAGCGGCTGTTGGGGTCAGGTGTGTGTGTTGTTCTCTCGTCACCGCGGTGACAGGCGGCTGCACAGCTCCGCCCGAGAGAAACACCGACCTCTCATAAACCATTTCCGTAGCCTGTGTCGTCTCCCTCCGGTGCCCATCTGCCGGTGCCGAAGTCGTCATAAGTGGAGACATCGCGCTCTCGACTTTAAGAAGCAAGTGCTGGGCCTAAGTATGTATACTAGCCCCAAGGAACACTAATAGCCGACGCACTCACGTGGCGGGATGTGTGGCGCGCTCGCTATGCGATACTAGCATTTCCTTGGCGGGTACTCAACTTTCGAGGAGCCTGATGCTAGAACATCAAACTAGGCACCGTTGTCTATGGTGCTCTTCATGGACGAATAAGTCGATGTGAGACTCATAAGGGGTGGAATCTGATCTTTATAGAAGACAATTTCGTTCCTCAAAACAGCCATAGTCTTTTCCAGTTTTCATGATCCCTGTGTGAGGTACTCACAATCAGTAGTGACAGCACAACTGTCACCGGGTCTTCCTCTGACGCCATTTCTCTAAATTTATCCAACAGTTTTTCACGCTAATAATATCAAATTTCTTCCGAACATGCCTTTTACGTTCGCTGGGTATTCACGTTATTCATCTGTGGGAGCTATACGGACTACGTTCTTATCAGTTCGTCTCTGTACTTTCACTCTCCAAACGCTGGAGCAGTACTGTGGAATTGGTTGGACTAGCATCTCGTACGCGACTTCAGATGTTCTGTTATTTCCTAAAATCCTCATAGCAATTATGTCTCCCAGTTACCTTCTTTACTACAGGTTGTATACATTAATCCCATTTGATGACTATTCTTTGTATCACACATAAATATTTACCCCTTGGTATGTGCTAATGAAGTACAAAACTAATATTTTAATTGGATAATTATTCTTTCTCGTTGATATGGACATTATCGTGCATTTATTCACATTTAAAGAGTGCTGCCAATCATTATACCAGAAGTAATTTTGTCTAAGTCCTCTTGTCTTTCCTTACCATCCATCCATGCGATCCTCGGCATACAATCTACTAGTGCTCCTTATTATACATCATAAATCGTTTGTGAGTTCTGAGAATATTAAAGATCCTGCGTCGCTTTCTTGGAGCCTACACGATCACATTATGGTCTCTGTTGAACACTGGCCGTAAAGTACAATACGGAATTCTGTTATCTGAAACATTTTATGTATGAAAATATCTGGTATGATCACATTGTGGCTGTTAGCTAACAATAAAAAGCTTCCATAAAGATAAAAAGACGGTCTCTACTTTCTACGTATTCAATTACTATCTGCTAGATATGTGTATAAAGAGAGTGCGTCTTAGACGAGTTTTTCTTGCTCTCATACTAATTTTTTGAGCGAATTTTTTTCTTGCTGGAGAAACTTCCTAATGTTCTATTTCAGATTACATATTAGGATCTTGCAACACAAGAACATTAGTCATATGAGCTTTTAATTATATGCACCCGATTTTTACGCTTTGTGTGAACAACACTACCTACTCTGTTTCACAATCAAGCGGTATTATTTCGTTGCGTCCCAAGATCTAGATAAAAATAAGATAGGAAAGAAAATTATCCTAGAAATTATTCAATGTAAAATGTGTAATACGGGCACTGCATGACACCCTGTTCGGTCTGAGCTGTCTTAATCGTTTAACGATGAAAGCTTTCAAGGCTTATGTTCACTTCTGTTAAAACTTCCTCACAGTATCTTATCTCTGAAGGTGTTTCCCACAGACGGAGACGAAACGTTAATAAATATCTTCATGCATATCCCATGGCCTCTTGCTTTGGAAGTTTTACCAGAGGTCTTAATTATTATTCGATACAGTAATGTTAAGTCAATATCTCTTGTTTGTTACAGTGTGCAGTGCTCAAACATGTGTGTGGGAGTATCCCCATTCGTAAGTATAATGTTGAATGCTGATTTTAATAGTTAGGCTGTGTGTTGTCACCAGTTTTAACAACAGACTGACTGTCAAGCTATTGGCTGGAAGTTTTGGAACCGTTTGCTGACATTCCCAGAGGTCATAACTTCCTAGGATTTTCAGACACGACTTGATGTTGGAAATTGTTGTAGGATTCATGTATAGTCCTTTGTGCAAATTCACGAATGGTCAGTAGTGTTCCTTATCAGTTTTTCATAATATCTCTTTTGTGATGCGAGTGGAACAGTCTCTGTTTTCGCAAAAGTAAACCGTTGTCAGCTCTGTCTTTTACTTTACATATGTATCTAGAGTTAGATATGTATTTTTTAACAACAGCCCTTCTGTGTTGGTAAGAATTGCAACCTCAGTTCGTTTTATGAGCAGGTTGTGGCTGACTGCCTATACTTCTCCAGCATCTTTGATGAATTTTCATCCTTTGGTGCTCACCATCCATGTAACAGCGTCACAGTCACCAGTCCCTGTCTCTTTGACGGCACTCTCGAAAAAATGGGGCAATTTGACTCACCGCTATACCAGTAACTAGATCCCGTAAATCCGACTGAGGTACTAATTCCCTTTACGATGTACGATTTAAAATTTTGTTTCAGTATCATAAAAAAGAAAACTGAATGTCTTGAAACCAAACACTTTTGTACGAGATAAATCTCCGTCGGTCGCTGTTAATTCCTGGCAGCGTTTGTTTGGTTTTTGCAAAACGTCTGTGAAAATTTCGGTTGAAGCATCCTGTGTGTAGCCAATTTTGCAAAGTATGTAATGTGCTTCTCAAAGTTCCCATTAAGTTCGGCTAAAAGAGAAGTATTGACATCAGACCACATGGATAGCACAGCTTAGGAGTCAACTCTAGCCGAATTCACCAGATATGTAACGACAACTGTCTCGAAAGAATCTTGCAGAATTAAGTGTTGACGTTTTGATCTCCTAGTAAGAAAGCTGTTCGTAGCGTGATTGAAGGCGATCAGCGTGAGACTTACCTAGAGAAGGAGGTATCACTAGGTCAGTTGAAGAGTGCAGTATAGTAGTTGATTCTAAGCGAACATTACTTCGAGAAACTATGGTTCCCAGAGGGTAGTTCGAAAAATCGAGGAAACGCAAAAACTCTATACAGCTTTACAATGACCAATCAAAACATTATGGCCACTACACTGAGCTCGAAGGCATATGTACAGCCGTGGAACGTATACGGCTTTCGATGTTAGAATAATTTTGTCAGATGGATGACCTTCAGGTCTAGTTCTGTTGAATGATTATGATGTCAATATCCGCTTGAGAAAAAACACAATCACACTGCAGTCATTAGCACATAATCAATTCTCTTCCCCAAAACTCACCAATGTCCTGAAATACGCCTGTTACAAATCAAGATATTTAGAGGATTACCCATGACAGTTTGATGTCCTGCTGAATTTGGTTTTATATTGGCTTCTCAGCCCGAGCGTATTACGTAAAGAAATTTAGCTCATTTTTTTCGCATGGAATTAAAGAATGCTGAGTTTTGAGTATTACTTTACAGATTACCATTATTGTAATTATTTTTTATCATCTAATGAGTTACTTATTGTCTTCAATTAACGAAATATACTTGTGTGAAACGGTAAACTAAACAATAGAATCATAAATTTAAGACGTAAAATAATTTAAAACATGAAACAAGTGTAAATAAAATAAATAACTAGAATAGTAACGAATGTTTAGACATTTTAATTAGATATGTTGAAAATACTCCGACAGCACACTGTGTGTATTTTCCAAAAATGGTATTTCAGAAACCAGTTTTATTACAAAGGGATGTATGTGGCTTGGAAGATTCTTTAATTTATCTTGTAACAAAAGTTTTCGATTTTCAAATTAATAAAAGTGGGGTATTTTGCAATTTGACACTATTACAAAATGTTGATTATACAGTTGCCTAGAACATTAATTACATATCAACTTCGTTACGAAAAATATTTTTTTATGTGTAATCGTTTCGAAAATATTCCCTCTAAACGTAAAATTCAAAAGTACCATTCGGGGTGTGATTTACCCCCTAAAGTGAAATTGGGCCCACAAAAAAACGATCGTACTGCGCTATTTCGCCCCCTCTACACACTCACCAAGTTCCATCAAGATCGTTTATTGATACTAGGGAAAGTTCCCTTGTAAGTGAATTCGAACACGGGCAAATTGGTGGTGGTCGTCTGTTGGGTGCTTCCGTAACCAAGACAGCAGAGTGTTCAGTGTTTCAAGAAGTAACTTATCGAAAATTCATACCTAATACAGGGAAAGCGGAAAAACACCAAATGCTAAGTCACTATGCGGACGAAAGTGTATGTTAAGTTATCGTGATAGACGATCGTTGAAGGGAATTGTGACGAAGCATAAGAGCACGACAGCTGCAAAGGTCACTGCAAAAATAAATGTCGCACTCTCACACCCTGTCAGCACAAAAACAATACGGAGGGTGCTCCATAAGCAGGGCATTGCAGGGGGTAATGGAATTCATTAGTGACGGAAATGAACGTCACAGAAAAACTTGGTGCCTAAACCTTAAAATTTGGACTATGGAAGAAACTCATTTGGTCATTTGGGTCTTGTGTTACATTGTTCCCAACTTTCCAAGACTCAAACACGGCGGGCGACTGTAATGATCTGATGACAACTCATATCGTGGTATCCTTGGGCCTCGTCGTTACTTTAAAAGGTCGAAATACAGTCAAGGATTGTGTTATCCTTTTGGCTGATCAGATGTATCCTATGGTATAACGTTTGTTTCCCCGTGGTGATTCTATGCTCAAAGATGGTACAGCGCCTGTTTTGTACATAAACGACAGGTATACGACAAGTACGGCCCTATCGGTCGCGAAATGGAAACCACAGTAAAATTCAAAAATGTTTTATTTGCTACAGTTTGCTACAACTTCCAGCTATTTATCTACACAGTCTGAGACATCTGTCGTAGCGTTGTACCAACTTTCCAATACCATCGTCATAGAAGACAGCCGCTTGTACTTTCCGCCAATTCTCTACGCTGGTCTATAGCTCGTTGTCTGTGGCAAAAAGTTGTCTTCACAGCCAGTGGTTCATGTGAGCAGAGATGAACCTCGTGGTTAGCAAATTATGGGCTGTATTGTGGGTAGCCAAAATTCTGCTGCTGCAGGAGAAGCTTCATTGCGGGCGATAATTGTCCGGTAGAACGAAACGCATGACAGTTATATTATATGGGTTGCATAGCTTCAGGTGAAATCACCAGGACCTCATACTTGCTGGGAGACATAACTTTCTATCCGTCTTTACGTTCTCACTGTGAGCTCAGAACTGAAAAGAGCGCTGTGCCGTGATCGACAGGCCTATAGAGACAAAACCCGAGACATCTGTGCAAAGCTTCATCGGATTTTCACCGTTGTTTCCATTTCGCACCCGATCGGACCCTACTTTCAGAATACCCCTCGTAGTTCGCATCGTCCAGGACTGGTTTTGTGAACACTTCTGATGACGTGGTGAAAAGAATGCGGAAGACCTCTGAGCAGCTTCCACGAAAGCCTACTCGCCACACAAGCAGAGGACTGGCAGCGCCTCATACGGTCGCCTGACGAGTATTTAAAGTCTCGTCTGGTCTAGAAACCACATGCGCTACAATTAGTGCAACCTGTTCCTGTTGGAGATGAAACGGGCTGTGAAGACGTGGAAGACGATACATTTTTACCTCCGTTAATTCTCTGTGATGGAGCAACATTTGATGTTAGCGGTAAAATAAACCCACATAATGTGCGCGAATGGGGACTGAAGAAACCTCATGACGCTGTTGTGCACGAATGAGACTCACCTAAAATGGAGGTTTTTTGTACCATTTCTCGTGAAAAAGTGTACGGCCTCTTCTTTTTTGATGAAAACACAGCGACTGGAATGAGTTATCTTCAAATAGTGCACAACTGGCTATATCAACAACTTCAGGAGGAATCCCATGGCTTCATTTTCCAACAGGTTGGAGCTCCACCGTACTGACGCAACAACGTACGCCAGTTCCCCAATGACATCCTGCCTCAATGCTGGAGGGGTTCACGGAACCCCGAGGCAGTGCCCACTAGCCTCTAAGATCGCAGCACATGACCCCATGCGATTTTATTCGTCTGAGGATATGTAAAGGAAAGTGTTTTAATCTCCTCTTCACTTCGTGACGTAAAAGAAGAACATAATTACAGTCACTGTAGCTTCTGTAAAAGGAAATACATTGTGTAAAGTTTATGACGATTTTAGCTATCGTCTAGATATAGTTCGTGCTCCTGCTGGTGGACACACATAACATTTGTCACGGCATGGCTGAAATCTTAAGATTTGGTGTTTTGCAATGTACCCTGTGAAACTTACTGGCAGATTAAAACCGTGTGCCGGACTGAGACTCGAACGAGGGACCTTTGCCTTTCGCGGACAAGTGCTCTGAGCTACCCAGGCACGACTCACGACTCGTCCTGACAGCTTCACTCCCACCAGAACCTCGTCTCCTACTTTCCAAACTTCACAGAAGCTCCCCTGCGAACCTTGCTATGCTAGCACGTCTGGAAGAAAGGATTTCATCCTGGAAACAACCTCTAGGCTGTGGCTGAGCCATGTCTCGGCTATATCCTTTCTTCCAGAAGTGTTAGCCTTACAAGGTTCGCAGGAGAGCTTCTGTCAAGTTAGGAGACGAGGTACTGGCGGAAGTCAAGCTGTAAGGACGGGTCGTGAGTCGCGCTTGGGTAGCTCGGAAGGTAGTGCATTTTCCCCTAGAAATGCAAAGGTCCCGACTTCGAGTCTCGGTCCGGCACACAGTTGTAATCTGCCAGTAAGTTTCATAGTAGCGCACACTCCGCCGCAGAGTGAAAATTTCATTCTGGAGTTTATCCTAAGTTTGTAGAGTGTTTTTATGAATAGATAGGAAGTTTTCAAATCAGGTCATTCGTTTTGATCGACCTTGTAATTTGCCTTATCAGTGTATTTTGTAATAAGGTCAGGAGGAAAAGTGGATAGGATGCCACTGAACCACGAGGAAATGTCTCCCGGCGGTAGCGGGAGACACCTGGGAGTGGAGGAAGCTGGGTCCGGCGCGGTACAGCGGCGAGGAGCGGGGCAGGTCAGCGCTGCGCGGCGGTGGCGGTGGCGAAGGCGACCTTGTCCGCGGCCTTTGACCCCCCAGCGTCTCTGGCGGCCTTCAGCCCCCGCAGCCGGTCGTTTCGCGTTACCCCGGGAGACGGTGACCCGCGAGCTGCCGGGAACGCGACAGCTCGAGCTAATCGGCTCACGTCGCCGTGACGTCAGCTTATGACTGTACAGACGTGCTCGCGGCATACATATTTATGGATTCTCGCGTCGACCCGTAGGGTTGTTACCGCCCTGTCATAGCAGCTCATAAACCTGTCCTCGATGCTCGCCGTGGATTTGTTTTCGTGGCAGGTGTCCGCCAAAGATCTGTGTACGGACGGACGCCTGTCAGGATCGCAGGGATAATCACATGGGACTCGAGAAATGAAGGTGTCCCCCCCAAGTCCTGGTCAGCCTCACGAATCGCGGCAAGAGTTGACACGAACACAGGGGTTTATGTCATTACTTACGGCAGAAGTGTCTAATATTCTTTCTTTAAATCTCTGGAGATGTTGTCAAGTGTTTTCTTTCACTTTCTGAACGGCTTAGCTTAGTTCGTTTTAACATGCTGACTGAAAGATGACTGTCGGTTTTCAGTTCGGTGTGTTGTTTACGTTTACATGTCATACGGACCTCCACAGAGATCAGAAGATAGAACTGCCGACCACGTTGTTTTGAGTAGCGCTGCTGGTTCTTGAAATGGAAGCCTCCGGTTCGAGCTCTACCACAGGAATCAGTGTGGGTTTAAAATGTGGTGTCAGTATTCATATTGCAGTGTAAATTACTACCCACGTTGGGTACGAAGTTCATGTGCCATTTAGAATACAAATTACGAAATAAGCAAATCTACTGTGATGAGCGAAGTAAGGAAGATTTACAGAATCTCTTTAATGGTACGGAATATGAGATTAAATCGAATAAAGATGAAAGTAATCAGGTATAGCGGACATTAGATTAATGTACAAACTGCGACCTATTTAGTAGACGAAGTGAGAAGCGTGGAATACATTACAAGCAAGCAAGCACAGGGTAAAAGAAGTCTACTAGTATCCAACATTGGGTTTAATCGTCATCATCATCGTCATCGCCATCATCATCATCATAATCATCATCATCATCAGGTCGCAAGGATCGTTTACCAGCTGCTCTGCCAACTTTTTATATCCTTGTACAGCTCTTCCTCATGCATCCTGTCCCAGAGGAGACAATACTCGTCCTACTTAGCTATGTTGAAACACCATCTCCTTGGCCGTCCAACACGACTTTTCTCATTTATAGCCACAGAATTTCTTGGCCTTCTCGGTTTCATCTACGCGTTGCACGTGACCAGACCATTTTAGTCTAGATTGACTAGATTGATCGATTTTTCCAGTACGAAGAGTTTCACACCTGCATCCGTTCTGTTCGTTTATTCCTATCTTATCCTTTCTTTTTTGCTTCACTTAGCATAGATCTAACGAGCTTCATAGCAACAACCTGGATTTGGTTACTCTCTCCGTCTGTAACAGTACAGGCCTCCAGACAGTAGGTCAAAACCGGAATACAGTGACCAATGAAGACGATTAGTTTGGCTTTGTTTGGTATTTGGTTGTCCCAAGGGAGGCTGATTCTGGGCATCTTTATAAGTACGGCTTAGAACTTCTCTTCCGGTTGAACTTTTACAGTCACTCAAATATGAGGAACCTTGTACATTCTCCCAGGGTCTTCCACTCAGCTGTAACTCGGACTGTCCTCCTTGCCTTCTTATCTTCGCGATTGCAGTTTTCTATTCACTGATTTTGAGACCAAACTCCTCAAAGCGATTATTCCACGTACTCAGTTTTTCATTTATATCTCCCCAGATAATAAAATCATATTGAAAACCATCCAGAGCCATAATTCTCCTTAATCCTTCTCCTGATACCGTCCACCATAGTAATCAAGACCAGTGTAGAAAACGCCCAATTCCCTAATGGACTGCACGTTTGTTATCGCTCTCTCCATTCCTAGTCTTACACAGCTGACACGTCTTCTATATAGCATCTTAACTTAATCAGTCAGTGCCTTTGAATACATATCTTCTCTACGAATTCCCTGATCTTGGACTTCAGTACACTGTCATACGTATTTTCTATGTCTAGGAAGACTAATGTGATGCATTTATCGTTTTCCAGATGTCTTTCGATTAGTGTTCTTGTTACGAAGATCAGGTCAACTGTACTTTTTTTCCCCAGGTACATGCTTCTCTTCGTACAGGAGGATTTCAGTTATCTTTCGAAGTCTTTTTTCTATGATCTTCTGCAAAATTTTCAATCCATAAGGAAGGAAATATACACCTTGTAATTGTGTTTGTACAACCAGTGAATTCCATATGCTCCTGCCACCTTGATCGTTATAAGACCACTTTACTATAAGAAACAGGCCACCGCCATTGGCGACTAACTTTGAACTTAGCTTTTTTCCTGATCTCCTTCTTCCTCCCCTCCCCCCCCTCCCCACTCTCCACCTCCTCCTCACACCTCCGTCCATCTACTCCTTTCCCCTCTGCGTGTCCATTTTCTCTCTCTCTCCCTCTCTGTACATAACCTCTTCCCTTCTCCCTCTGACCTTAAGGAACCGCACAATTAGAGAGCTTAGCATTTTCGTTTTCCAAATGAGTTTTTTAAACTGATGCTTAAAAATATGTAGCCTATGTCCGTCTGAATGTTAGTAGAACTCGAGATTCTTGCTAACAACGTTTTCCTTATATAAATGAAATATATGTTTATATACCACATTCATTTAAAAGTATACAGTCAATGCCTGTTAAAGTGTGTAGTAGGTCATCGTGTAAAAATTTGAAATAAATGCGTCAAAAATTTCTCCACAATTCTGCTAACGTTTACCCGTTATGTATTACATATTATATTATTATTATTATTATGTATTACATATTATTACCCGTTATGTATTACATATACATTTATGTATAATATAAATGTGTATTATAAGACGTTACCAAAATCTTTGCTAAAGCCTTTCACCTTTATGTATCATATGTATATATACACTTCAAAAACGTGCATCCTGTGTCCATCCGAACGTCAGTAGGGTATCAGGTAAAAATCTGAAGTAAATTTTTCAGACACATTTTAAGTTATTGCTAACTACATTTCCCCGTTATATAGCGTTTGAATGCATATACAAGGTGTTCATTTTAACTGAAGACATAGAAATACCTCGAAAACTACACATGGGATCAAAAAATGCTATAATTTCAGTGTCTTCATCTTGGAGGGGGACATCCAACGACACCACACTCGATCCTCACCCCACCACGTGATTGTGTGGGCCGTGGCAACTATCAAAACCTTCCGTTGAACCCCCCGTTCTTTTAATCGGATTACGATTCCACAGCAAAATCTACATCCGTTTTATCTGAAGCTTTTTCTTCATTTCGCCGTGAATGTCGCTGTAATCGGAGGAATAGAAATGGATACACAATCTCAATTTACAACATGCTACTCAATGGCACTCGAATAATTAATGGCACGTGGGAACCCACCTCCGTGCTGCGAGGGTAGGACAGGCCAGTATTTCATAACTTCTAATTGTAAACCCCATTCACAACGTTGTATTACTCGATGCGTCACCGTGGCTGTGTAGCAAGCCACGACATCTCATAAGAGGCAGTACACTGCTAGCGGAGCTCACGTATCGTGCAGACATAGAAAAGATAGAGGCGCTAAACATTCCAGTAGTTTGGCAGTGTTCGTTGCTTGCACACCTGCCTATCATTTGGTGACCATACGTGCAGTTCGATAATGAATGATACAAACAACAGACAAAATTGAAATGATTCTGATTTACGGAGAATGTAGGAGAAATGATGAGGCTGGTGTTGCCTTGCTTGCCGAGCGTTTTCCAGAGGCAGTTCGCCTTCTGTCGTTCTTTTACAAGGTTGTGAACGCCTTTCTCTGATGGCGGCGTACACACCGGCAAAAGGAAACAAAGCAAATGTGTTACAAGAGAAGCTAATGAAATGGCGACACCAGCAGCAGAGCACCGCAACCCGTCGATTAGTGCCCGAAAATTACCTCACGATTTCTGTGTGTTCGTAGGTCTTATTGTCACAATACTGCATCGTCATAAGTATCATCCATACCACGTGTCACTTCATGAAGAACTTCACGGCTCTGATTTGTATAAGTGGGTATTGTTTTGTGAATGGGCACGTCAATAAATGCAAACGATCTCCACATTCTTTGCCGAGGTTCTATTTTCCGAGTCTGCATTCACAAACCGTAGCAGCGTTACCGACATAACAAGCATTGCTGGAGTGTAGATAACCCCCACTGGTATCGGCAAGTTGACCATGAACGTCCTTGTCCGGTTAACATATGATGTGGTGTCAGGGGGAACAATCTCACTGGTTCGTATTTTATCGACGGCACATTGAATGGAAGCAAATATCGAATGATCTTAGAACAGGAACTAACAGTACTAATGCAGGTTGTTGCCCTGGACGTTCGACAACGCCTATATGGTTTCAGCATGATGGTTGCCCAGTGCATTACATAACTGAAGCATGGGAGGTGTTAGACTTTGTTTACACTTGTCAGTTGGATCGGCAGAGATGGCCCTATTAATTCGCCCGCTACGTCACCGGATTTTCTTCTGTGGGGATATTTAAAAGATATGATGTACCAGAGAGTGATAACAGGCCGTGAAGACATGATCGACCGATCAGAAACGCCTGTGCTGACATTCCCGCAAATATGCTTCTGGCCTGTGAACGGTCATTTGGAAAGCCGATCACTAAGAGTGTCAAAGCTGGCAGAACTACGTTTGAGTATTTACTGTAATTGACAAAATAGAGTAGCGTACGCATAGAGCCACGGCCAGTTACGTATTGGAGTAGCTCTTGGTCAACATGTCGGAGGAAAACAACGTTGCGAATGGGGTTTACAATTAGAAGTTATGAAATACTGGCCTGGCCTACGCTCGTACCATGGAGGTGGGGTCCCAACTGGCACTGGATTTTCAAGAGTCATTGAGTAGCATGTCGTGAATTGAGATTGTGTTCCCATTTTTATTCCTCCGATTACAGCGCCATCTGTGCCGAAATGAAGAAAATGGTTCGGGCAAAACGTATGTAGATTTTGCCGTAGAATCGTAATCTGCAATAAAAAACAGGGGTTCCAATTAAAGATTTCAAAGTTGGCCCAGGATAGCCACACACCTGCTGGGTGGGGGTAGAGAGTGGTATCATTGGATGTTCCCCTTCGAGACAAACAATTTTGTTTTGTTTTGTTTGATCCGATATCTTGTTTTCGAGATATTTCAAAGTATTTAGTTAAAATGAACATACTGTATATTGAAAATACGTAGTCTATATCAGTCTGAACGTTTGTTAGTGTATTGTGTAGAAATTTGAGGTAACTTTGTCAAGAACTTTTAGATATGTTTGTTAACAGACTTTCCCATTTATATAGTGTGTATTGTAAGATGAAATTAATTAAAGTCAAAATTAATTAAAGTCAACACTGCCACCGCACTTCAATCAGGAGTCACAGGGCCTTATTGCTTTCTTTGCATTATCCGACATTCCGGCAGTTTTGCACTCTCTGTTGATCTGTTAGTCAATTACCTGGGGTGAACACACACCAAAACCAGATAAGTGACGGGTGGGGTGTTACAGTATATATACTTGTATGCGGTATATATTTCAAAAATGTGTGAATGTGTCAGAACAGTTAGTAGAGTATCATGTAAAAATTATGTAAATCGGTCACAGACTTAAAGAGATTTTTTAACGACATTAAACTGAGACATGACATCATTATACATAAAATGTAGCCTCCGTCTGTCCCAAAGTTTACCAGACATTGTGTAAAAATTTCAGGTAAATCGGTCAAGAACTTTTCGAGATGCTTTGTAATAACTTTAAACTACGACTTGTTTTTATATAGTAGTGTACTGTAGATAAATGAAGAAAAGGAAGTAAAAGAAATGCAATTTCTCCTTATCGAACAACATGGTACACCGGGCCCCTTACACCAAAAATCTCAGAAACTGTCCATGAACAACGTTCGAAATTTCACCTTCTAGAAAACTGTGTATTTACTGGACAAAAACCATAACCTGAAAAGCTTCTTGCTTGTTGACAAATTGCCCTATTTATCACGGTTTTGTCGAAGAGATCTCCTCGGACTGTCCAATCTGACCCTGTCTCAAATCTTTGCGCACAAGAACAGTCATTTCCGTACCCTCTTTGTCACATTGCAGTCGGAAAAGCGTGAGTAATTCGAGCGGAAATTGCGCTGCGTCGGCGTCTCTAACGGCGACACCGAGGTACAATCACAGGGGGGTGGGCCGAGAGAGGAGTGTACTTAAGTGCGCCGCACTGCCGTGGCCGCGCAGCCGCCTGTCACGAATCGGGACGCGTGGGAATAATAAAAAGCGGTGCAGCCAATGGCGGGGACGGCGCGCGACTTGGCCGGGGTTCGTGACTTCCAGGAAGGCAGTGTAAACATCGGGATTCGTGCAGCCCGCAGCCGGGCGCGCACTCACACACACTGCCCGCGCGGCCGGCGGCGGCGGCGCCGGCGGCGTCGCAGCTGCCGCTCTCCGTAGAATTGAAAAGTCTTCATTGGACGCGGCGCTTTCCGCTCCGCTGACCAGCCACAATCCCGCGCCCCGCCATTGTCGCCACTGCCCTCGAGGGCACTCGCAGCGGTCCTCGTCCCGGCGTCCTCTTCCGAAAACGGGAGAAAAAGCGAGATATCCTTCCTCACGCTCTTCCAAACATCTGATTGCAGCGGCCACCACAAACGTGGAACCGCAGTCACGTCTTTGCAGAGACGGCTCTGGATGTCTGCTACACTGCCGAACAGTTTATTACGACAGTTTCCACGTATACATCTAGCTGGCTGAAATGTGGTATGTAGCTTCTTAAGTAATAGAACCCAGTATGTTGTCCTCGATGGTGAGTGCTCATCGGAGGCGAGGGTATCATCTGGAGTGCCCCAGGGAAGTGTGGTAGGTCCGCTGTTGTTTTATATCTACATAAATGATCTTTTGCATAGGGTGGATAGCAATGTACGGCTGTTTGCTGATGATGTTGTGGTGTACGGAAAGGTGTCGTCGTTGAGTGACTGTAGGAGGATACAAGATGACTTGGACAGGATTTAGTGTAAAGAATGGCAGCTAATTCTAAATATAGATAAATGTAAATTAATGCAGATGAATAGGGAAAAGAATCCCGTAATGTTTGAATATTCCATTAGTAGTGCAGCGCTTGACACAGTCACGTCGATTAAATATTTGGGCGTAACAATGCAGAGCGATATGAAGTGGGACAAGCATGTAATGGCAGCTGTGGGGAAGGCGGATAGTCGGCTTCGGTTCATTGGTAGAATTTTGGGAAGCTGTGGTTCATCTGTAAAGAAGTCCGCTTATGAAACACTAATACGGCCTATTCTAGAGTACTGCTCGAGAGTTTGGGATCCCTATCAGGTCGGATCGAGGGAGGACATAGAAGCAATTCAGAGGCGGGCTGCTAGATTTGTTACTGGTAGGTTTGATCATCACGCGAGTGTTACGGAAATGCTTCAGGAACTCGGGTGGGAGTCTCTGGAGGAAAGGAGGCGTTCTTTTCGTGAATCGCTGCTGAGGAAATTTAGAGAACCAGCATTTGAGGCTGACTGCAGTACAACTTATATTTCGCGGAAGGACCACAAAGATAAGATGAGATTAGGCCTCGTACAGAGACATATAGGCAGTCATTTTTCCCTCCTTCTGTTTGGGAGTGGAACAGGGAGAGAAGATGCTAGTTATGGTACGAGGTACCCTCCGCCACGCACCGTACGTTGGATTGCGGAGTATGTATGTAGATGTAAATGTAGATGTAGCTTGTGTTGAGGGGTAGTATATTGTGCCTTAATTTTATTAACAAACTTAATAAAAAATAAACCACTTTATTGCCACATCCAAAAGATCTAACAAATCTTAACAACCATCACCAGATTTAAATCTGCTAGCGACTTTTCAGTTTGGAAGCAAGACAACTGGCGACAGAATTCACAAAACGTCTAAAATAACATTTCGGAAAAAAATTGAAGAAATAAAATTTCAAAAGATTTTTTTTTTAATCTTGACGTTAAATCAGAGCCTTAACACAGATTTTTAATAAGATCAGCAGTGTAGCGTTTAAAGGGAAACAAACACCATCCGAACACGCCTTGAAAAAGCCCAACGGTACCGACTGGCCTCCGTGTCATCCTCAACTTGTAGGTTTCGCAAGACTGCTTTATAGACGACGATGGATAATGAGCATGGCAAGTAGGAGAATAGTCTTTTCACACATCAGCTCTAACGGTTATGCTCACCATAATTCCCAGGAAATAGCAACATAAGTGAACAATCGCCCAATCATTGGCTGCAAATGGTTGGACATATCCACCAGTCGCCCTAACGTTCAGTCCGTAACAACTGGCTGATAGGAAACCAACCCGGCACAGTGGACTCAAGCTTCTTCGGAATAATATAGATCCAAGTAGATGTCCAAGCAACACACCAAAGTAACTTCTACATCGAACAATCTCTAGTGTCTAGTGATCCGGCTGATAGAGGACGTCATGTGACCTGCTCTGACTAAAATTCCAAATACAGCAGCGAGCCAAGGACCTTGTCGGCCACGACTTACTACCCGCCATCGCCACACAAATCGTTTGACACTCCATCACCGAGAGATCCAGGCGTCCACGTGATAGCACTGAAATCGACCTCATAGTCACTGTGATTCCCTCTGGCGGAGGAAAATCGCTCTGACTCTACCACGGCCAGTGATGCTGGCAACCAGAGGGATGTGTCGATATCGAATCGCGCCACGGCGTACCCGTACGGCACAAGGACATCCGACGATGACTGGTTAGTATTCAGGGATATAACACGATCGCCCATTTGAAGATAAAAGGCTTCTTATGGACATATGCGCTATTTCGAATGGGTTCTGTGATAGAACATGTTTAATTTACATCATCATTTAAGGAACTAAAGCCGGCCGGAATGGCCGTGCGGTTATAGGCGCTACAGTCTGGAGGCGTGCGACCGCTACGGTCGCAGGTTCGAATCCTGCCTCGGTCATAGATGTGTGTGATGTCCTTAGGTTAGTTAGGTTTAATTAGTTCTAAGTTCTAGGCGACTGATGACCTCAGAAGTTAAGTCGCATAGTGCTCAGAGCCATTTTGAGTCAAGGAACTAAATGTTGTACACAAAACTGGCTTAAATCAAACCTAATAAATAGATTGCAAGAATAATGCAAACAACGTTGGAAAAGTAGAAAATTATAATTATTGGGGAGAAGCCACAATGGGAGTCCCAGATGGTTCAATATTGGGGCGACTCCTAATCCTACGGCAGAATGACATCCCGAACAAAGAGATTGAAGCAACAAAGCAGATCGGGCCAGAACAAAACTTCGAAGAGGTTTGATGAGTAATACGAGAACTCGTGCACCACTGGCCCATAAACAATTGTAGATTACAAACGTGTTCTCTTGCGGAAACCATTCGGAAGAGGGCGTATGTCCATACAAAGATTTTTCCTTCAAATGAGAGTTCCTGTTATATCCCTCAATATCTACCATTCCTTCAAGAACAGTGGTTGTCAACCTGTCTTAGACAATTACCGCTGAGTGCAATTAGACACTAGCTAGTAACCCCACCCCTCCCCCTCTCTGCCGTCTGTTGCCTCCCCTCCCTCGCCCACATTGTTGCCAACTTTAGCTCCTTACTAAACTGTTGCATGAAAGACTTTTCTTGGTAGATTTTTACTTTTAAAATGATTAAAAATGAATCATACTTAGCTTGTGTGTGTGTTTGTGTGTGTTTGTGTCTGTGTGTGTGTGTGTGTGTGTGTGTGTGTGTATGTGTGTGTGTACTTTTGAATGAGGAAGGAATTCATGGTGCATTGCAATGTGCTATCCACAACTCCTTCTCAGATAAGAAAGCTAACTATCAAGGGTAGACCATTGGTACAAAACTTACCTTCCCTGTATTACCCCTCTCCACTGCGGCAAGTACTTCGCCTGCACGCTGCAATCCCATCTAAAATCAACCCAGTTAAAAAGTGTGCACTATACTGCCTGTTCGTAAATCACTTGATTGCTGCATTCCTTACTTCTGCTCAGGCAGAAATTGGAAGTCTTCAGGCTGTTAACGCTTTGTGTCTGACCACAGCCACTAACAGTATAATAATAATAATAATAATAATAATAGTACTGCGTACGGCAATATAGTATCCCTTTTGTAGTTACTGCTGTGTCGTGGTGTCAATTAAATCATTTATCTGTTTCGAGGAGAGTAACGAAGCCATTTCTGGAATACTGCAGGTACTATTCACAACTTGGAGAAAGCATTTTCTTGAGATATTTAGCATTTGTTACGTAAATGTCTCACTTTTATCGTCAGTAGTATGTAGTGGGTGGACTATGTGAGGAACTTGTAACCTCCATTACATTAACGCTACTAATTGAGAAAAATAATTATTGATAAGTTACATAATCAATATTAGAGCATTACAAAAAATGTGATAATGCTAATGATCTTTCGAAAATAATTTAGTTTCGTGACTGAGACAGAACTGATTTGTTTAGTTTTTACCCCCCAGAAAATTTCATTTTACTCCTCAGGGGGTAATTACCCCCAGATTGGGAATCACTGTTCTAGAACACTTTGCATACTCCTCAATCAACTACAAAGTGCGTGGTGGAGGATACCCTCCATTGTACCAGTTACTAAGGCTTATTCTCGTTCCATTTGTGTAAAGATCGGAGGAAGACTGATTGCTTAATTGACTTTGTGAGACAGATAACTCTGTTATGAGACCCAGAGGAGCGCACGACTCCGACCGGCCGCCATGTGGTCCTCGACTATACGGCGTCATGCATATGAGCTCTCACGGCCTTCATCGTCTTCCTAAACCTTGTAGAAGCTACCTCTCATTCACCAGGCTGAATGGACCCCGTTGCACCCCTTCAACTAAGGAAAAATCCCTGGCAGAACCGCGGGTCCACCACACTGACCGCTCATCTGCACAGGCGCACAATACATGACTCAGTGGGAGCTCTGATTAATCTTCACAACGCCTGCGGCAACTGTACGTAGGAGAGTG
The DNA here is from genome assembly GCF_021461385.2 of Schistocerca piceifrons. NCBI lineage: Eukaryota > Metazoa > Arthropoda > Insecta > Orthoptera > Acrididae > Schistocerca > Schistocerca piceifrons. The sequence continues at coordinate 509,568,380 of NC_060140.1, forward strand.
TAGTGCATTTCTAATTTCCTCAGCGCTGGTATCTGAAACCTCTTAATTAGTCTTTCACGGAATAAGTAGCATCTGTCTTCAAGCGGCTGACATTTCAGGCCTTTTCGTCGACTAGTAGAATGGTTCCATGCGGAAATACAGGCCCTCCGAGTAAGGTGCCGTAACGCCGTCACCTTGAACGGAGATTATATTTAAAAATAGGGTTTGGTTATCAAAAGAGTTGGGAATAATATAGTGTACTGGAATACTGAATAAAACAAAACCTGCTTTGGAGAAAAATATGTTGTATTACTTGTTGAGCGCCCCAAATACATCGAAACTATGGAAGCGCACATGAGGGAACTGGTGGTACGACAGAAAGCTCGCGGAACTTATGAAGATATAACAGGCTACAAAGCATTTAATGGTCATCTGTCTCTGACTTCTTAGGCAGTGGGTTGAAAATTTGGATATTCAGGCGGAAGATACAAAAGGTTGATCCAGGAATAGTCTTATCGTCAAAGTGCCCGTGTACCGACTAGGTTAAACTGGTTGTACGAAGTTTATCTGTGGACACGCATTTGGTTAAAAAATTTGCACCGAGCGAGGTGGCGCAGTGGTTAGACACTGGACTCGCATTCGGGAGGACGACGGTTCAATCCCGCGTCCGGCCATCCTGATTTAGGTTTTCCGTGATTTCCCTAAATCGCTCCAGGCAAATGCCGGGATGGTTCCTTTCAAAGGACACGGCCGACTTCCTTCCCCGTCCTTCCCTAATCCGATGAGACCGATGACCTCGCTGTCTGGTCTCCTTCCCCGAAACAACCAACCAACCAAAAAATTTGCGGATACTGATACGAGAGTTTTGGATGTGGCGTGAATGAGAATATCATTTCTCTTATCTGCGTAGATCTCAAACCACGAACAGTCGCGAGGAGGGAGACACTTGTCTGTCAGCTCCCTGCCTCACCCCTCGCAGGCTGAGCTGTCTACAGTAGCTAACAAGTGCTCAGAAGAATGTAATATCTGAAGAGTGGCGTAGCCAGCGAGGTTCAGCGACCTCAGCTCTACAGGCGCCATGTGGTGGGCTGTCGCCAGGCAGCTGGCCGGCTTTCGGCTTTGTCCCCTCTTCATAAACTAGGCGACAGTTGTCAAGTGCTCTCCCAAGACAATGGGCTGACGATCTCTAGCTCCTGAGTTCTCTCGTTTACAGCAGCGTCGCTCTAAAGCTTTTGCTACTGCCTCAAACGATTATATTGTTTATTAGAGTCTACTCATAGCTTTTGTTTTACACACAGACCATGCAATTTGAGAAACAGTTTGCATAACATCACCGTTGCATGTTAAAATTCCTGTGTGATTAAAGTGAAGCACTGAGAACCATAGGGGCCCAAAGCACAGAAACAAAGTTTTGAAAAAATGACGTTCGTAAAAATCAAATTTGTGGGCAAGCTACTAGCGTCATAGGTCTGACTTGTTTTTTAACCAAGTCTCAACTTCCCATATTTCCTATAAAAAAAATCACGTACCCATTTCAAATCATGAAATTTTGTTTAATCTTAAGCCCAGAAAATTTTCATACACAGACTAGTAACAGTACTATGTTCCTGACTATTGTGTAGTTTAGACACTAGTATCAGAACATAAAGAATAGATATTAAGTGTACGACTTACACAATCACGACCTAATCCAACTCTTCATGGTCCTCGTTACCATCATTTTATGAAACACATTTTCTGGGTTGAGGTTCAGACAAAGCTGTTTTCTCACTTTAGGCATGAAATCAATTAGTTTTGAAAGTCTATGTGTTTCAAATTTGATCCAGTCGTTTTGTTAAGTATTTTTGTTTCAAGATTGATGTTTGCTTTCCACCTAAATATTTCGGCACTAGCTTTTTCAAAATATTTACAAACTGTGGGGAAATGACAAATTGTGTCTCCTTCGATGTGAGTTGAAGAAAATGGCAGCCTCTCAAGGCTCCAGAGAAGTGTACTTTGCTTCATCGACAATTAATGATACCCTGTTTAAAACTTCGTCTTTGTAATATTTCTCAAATGTACATTGTTTCCGCGAACATCAACATTTGGTTTGATAGTGTTATCGCTAACACCCGTAAAACTTCTGAAATCCTCATAGTCCATTTTAGACATTGCAGTGCTGAAATCACATAAAGTGAAGTTATGATGGCCCATTTCTTCAAGAGCTTCCAGATTTTATGAAGAAATGGGTGTCAGTGCAGGCAGTGAGTGTTCCTACAGCAATGAAAATTTGTGCTTTGTCCGTTATGGAAGTGGGTGTTAGAGCAATCTTTGAGACAGCTTTTCGCAGTTGTTCGTGTATAGAATGCAGCGGATATATCACTCACAAATCTGGTTCACTATAAGATCAAGAGATGTAAGGAGTATACACACACGATACAGTCTCAAAAGTGACGACTGTCTGCTTTGAGGTCCTTGTGGTTCACAGCGCCTTAATTTTTCCAACAGGAGGTATGTATATGTAACGCATGTTCGTTTATAAGCAAATATGTGCACCGTAATCCTCTGTTTTCTGTTTTCTTTAACGAATATCCATTTGCTGTTCCATTATTTCCCAGTAGCGTACAACTAACAGGACATATGCAAAGCTAATTCCCAAATATAGCGATTAATAGACGAAACCTTAAAGTTTTTTGTAACCTTATAGTGGACTCCATGATAAATAATTTGACATAGCAGATCTGTAGCAGCTAATATCGAGAATAGCCTGTACATGGGCTGTACTGACACATCATTTTTTCTTAAATTATCAATCGGGTTGGCTCCTTATAGCGTCAGTATACTACTACACAAGGTGTTATATCTAATTAAAAGTCTGAAGACAAATCTATGTGTGAGGACAACCTATAAAGTTCTCCTCTTAACGTTTTTTTTTTTTTCCGTATGCTCCCAATTTTCCGTGTAATTCTTTTCTAGTTCAATCCTTACAACTCAAAATTCTTCAGTCAGCAGATTATGTTCATTGTAGTGTGAATCTGGATAGTCTGTCCTGTTCAGAGAACACAGCAGGTTCTCCAACCAAAAATGTCTTTAGATTTGGGAACAAGTGCAAGTCAGAGGTTATCAGATGTGGCAAAAATATTGGATATTCCAATAATTCGAAATTGAAATCCCTTACCTTTTCAGTTGATAAAGACTTTTTTTCCTGCGATTCTTACAGAAAACTTGTTGGTATTATGCAACATGTATAAAAATAGCAGAAACAAAATTCGTTGCTATCAACAGCATTTACAGCGCAGACGGATAGTGTTTCTTTTTGCCCTCGTAATAAAACCAATATATACTGAAGCGCCACAGAAACTGGTGTAGGCAAGCGTATTCAAATTCGAAGATATGCAAACGGCCAGAATACGGCGCTGCGGTCGGCAACGCCTATATAAGACAATAACTGTCTGGCGCAGTTGTTAGATCGGTTACTGCTGCTACAATGGCAGGTTATCAAGATTTAGTGAGTTTCAACCTGGTGTTATAGTCGGCGCACAAGCGTTGGGACATAGCACCTTCCAAGCAGCGACGAAATGGGAGTTTTTCCGTACGACCATTTCACGACAGTACCTTGAATATCAGGAATCCGGCAAAACATCATTGCTGCGGCCAGAAAAGATCCTGCGAAAACGGGACCAACGACGAATGAAGAGAATCGTTCAGCGTGAGAGGAGTGCGACCCTTCCGCAAACTGGTGCAGATTTCATTGCTGGGCCCGCAACAAGTGTCAGTGTGCGAACCATTCAACGAAACATCAACGATATGGGCTTTCGGAGCCGAGGGCCCACTCGTGTACCCTTGATGACTGCACGACACGAAGCTTTACGCCTCGCCTGGGCCCTTCGACATTGCACTGTTGATGACTGGAAACACGTTGCCTGGTAAGAAGAGACTCGGTTCAAATTGTATCGAGCAGATGGACGTGTACGGGTATGGAGACAACCTCATGAGTCCATGGACCCCGCATGCCAACAGGTGACTATTCAAACTGGTGGAGGTTATGTAATGGTGGGGGGGGGGGGGGTCGTGTGCAGTTGGAGGGGTATGGGACCCCTGATACATCTAGATACGACTCGGGCAGGTGACACGTGCGTAAGGATCCTGTCTGCTCACCTGCATCCATTCATGTCCATTGTGCATTCCGACGGACTTGGGAAATTCCAGCAGGACAGTGCGACACCCCACACGTCCAGAATTGCTACAGACTGGCTCCAGGAACACTCTTCTGAGTTTAAACACTTCCGCTGGCAGCCAAACTCTCTAGACATGAACATTGTTGAGCATATCTGGGATGTCTTGCATCGTGCTGTTGAGAAGAGATCTCCACAACCTCGTACTCCTTCGGATTTATCGACAGCCCTGCAGTATTCATGGTGTCAATTCCCTCCAGCACTACTTCAGACATTAGCTGAGTAAATGCATGTCGTGTTGCGGCACTTCTGCGTGCTCGCGGCGGTGCTACACGCTATTAGGCAGGTGTACCACTTTCTTTGGTTCTTGAGTGTATAAAGTGATAAATGGAGGAAAAATACGAGTATTTGCTAATGTTCATAAATAATGCTACATTTAGCTTCAGCTTAAGGGAAGTTGGAACGCCCTATCCCGACGATGTTAAATTTAGTGACATTATTAACTTTAATTTCAAAAACTAACAGCCTTAGTTGCAACTGAGGCTGTTGGTTTTTGAAATTAAAATTAATATTTACGCAGTTGCTGACAGGGCCGCGAAATGTTGAACATATTTTAGTGACTTGACTTCCCTGTATTTCAGGACCCACTGTAGCCATTGACATGAAACTTTTACAGGACATTAAGCGGTATGTTCTAAGTCTGCTGAACTACAATAATTGCATTTCAGCCACTGCTTTCGGAAATACAATTTTTTAATTACACTTAAAATTTTGTGTACTTTTTTGTACGTTGTACTAAATAATTTTAATTGTACCAAAAATTATATTCTTCTTTTTGTTCAGTGGACTCGGGACATGAATGTTATTACTCCTTGAAAATTTGAATACTCTACTCCGCCACACACCGTTGGGTGGCTTGCGGAGTATAAATGTGGATGTAGAAGTGGTTTCTGTGATTTAGGGAAAAATGCATCAGAAAATGTAAATTTTCAGGATCGACTTCTAAAATTTCAAAACACTGTAACTCACTTAATACATGCTTAGTTTTTTTTTATTTTTAGTCACTCAGAAGCATTCTGCACCATACTATATATCGTCCTCTTGATCTGTTTCAAAGTTTTTTCTTCTTTCTCGACTCCTTAGTGGCCATCTGTGCTCTATACTCTGCTTTATCAATGCGAACCTTGTGCACCTGTTCAAGTGCTCTGATGCTGTTTGCTACAGGATTAATTCTCATATACTGTAGCACATTCACCCTACCAGTGTTGCCATCATTAAAAGCCATAACAGCATCACTGACCCCCCACTTTAGTGTCTTCATTCCAACAAAAACATTTTTTGGTAAGCGAGTCCATATAAGATTATTGAACGGCTCATTGGGATTTTGAGTCTGACCATGCAGACACTTCTTCAGTAATTCATGATTTGCCAGATCTCCGTAAATATGTTTTACGATATCCACGACTGTTGCTGGGATGGAATGTTTATGGCTGTATGAACCGTCTGAGTACTGGGTATTGCGGTAATTGCAACATGAATCAGGTCCAGGAGGGCAAACGTGGTGTACTGGTTTTTCATCAGTTGACAGCCTATGGAAGAAGGTAGCCCATACTGCCTGCTTAATTTTCAACAAATCCTCAGTATTATTTCTAATGGCCAGTGCACAATGCTGCTGTAGTTCTACAAAAATTTTGTCTGTCAGCTTGCGTCTTTTGGTTTCTTGACTCTCAAACTTTGTTTCATCTTCCTCAACATAGTGCCCATCCTCTTCTGAACATGACCAACACATTCCAGTTTTGTTATAATCTCCTCACCATAAGTCTGAGCGGCTACTACACTGTTACATGCTGTTGAGTCTCCATCTCCTAAGAACTTAGTATAACACACTCCCCTTTCGTTCACACACTGACTAAAAATTTCAATAGCTGCAGAGGCCACCATACCATCACTTGTTCCTTCATGATTTCTGTCACAGATATGGCTTCTTCATTCCCTGATTTACACTTATAACAATGTTTGGTTAAAATATGGAAATCTATTACCTTTCCAGTGTCCACACTGGTCACCATAGCAACAGAATTCTTAGAACTGTAGCGGCAATTCTGCCAAGTGCCATCAAAGACTACTGGTAAGTCAGTCAAGCCATCATTTATTTCAACAGCTTCATTTGCAGCACCCTTCATTGACGCACATTCAACAGACTCCATAGCAGTTCCAATAAAAAACTTGTCGATTTTACAAGATGGGCGTGGCATATCCATCACGACGCATATTGTTTCTGCTGCAATGCCTCCTTTGACAATAGCTGTCAATACATAAAACCACCTAACATTTACTTCAAAATAATTATCTTTACATTTATCAGAATTCCAAAATGAAAGGGTATATTTAAAACTGGCTCAATTAATGATAAGTTTCCAGGCTAGTCCATTTGATACCTCACTATCTTCATGTAAACTAACTGGTCCTCCACGTCTTTTACAACGCAGACATTCACCTAACACCGTTGTCAGGATGTGAAAATCTATCAGAATATAACCTAACTTACTATTTACATCACTTTCGCTTTGAGAAAACTGCCTATCACAACGTTTTATTTTAACCTTCGAAGCACTTGGGTGTTTGTCTAGATAGTGACGAGTTTGACTGTATTTCATTGTCTATAACTTTACACGCCACATGTTGAACACAGTCTTTCCTTTAATTCGAAAATATGTTACCATGAAACCCAAGTTTCTTAAAAGCACTTCGTTATTACGTCATACTTTACTTTTTGAGAGATTTACCAATCTATTCATCATTTTTCCTCGGAATAAAGTTAGCACTTCGACATACAAAGCGTGTTGATACTATAAAACGATATGATACTGTTTTTGACAGTGCTGCCAATGCAAACACGCAATTTAACCTTTATAACACAGTAATCCATAGCCTTCTATACAAAAAATTACCAATTGTATTAGATCTTGAAGTAATGAACGTAAAAATTTTAACATTTTCAACCAATGTAGATTATATTTGAAAAAATAAAAAAAAATAATACCCATGTGAGTTTATAAGTAATATGTATATCATTTTATTCTGAAAATTGCAAATTTTATAGTGAGATGAATATCCGGAAACGTGAAAAAAATTTTCCCGTTCTAACTCCCCTTAATCAATCTCAAACTATTTCTATTGTTGAACCTACAAGCTCCGATATGTCTCAAACTCCGAACTTCAGAAAAGTCGGTGGGACGGATGCTGGATGGTCAGCTGGTGTGTAGAGCCACTTTCTCACAATATATTTGATCACCTGAACATCACCAACTGATGAACATCTTTACTGTACAAAAATCCGCGTCAGTTGTCAGTATTTTCTTAATTTGTTACACGGCCGTTTCCGAAGCATGAAGCTTCACTTGAAGACATCAACTGCGAACGAGAGAGAGGCTACTAGCATATACGTACTATGGGATTTACATAACAGAATGATAGCTACAGCTCAGTACATTGGTGAACTCACATAATTACTGGAACATAAATGTGTGACGATCGGGCTAGCCACTCGTGGAGGGCACACCCACGTGAAACAGAAGCATCGGACTGCCACAAAAGCGTTAAGTCTGGGGACGGTTCCGGACAGAAATCAGTAATAATGTGAATCAATAAATAACTGAACTCCTCCGTAGGACCAGCAACCATGCCGGCCGCCTTAACAGCACGAAACGTAAGTAACTAGTGCAGACGGACCAGAAGCCAGCTGACCGCGGCGGTGGAAGCGATTGACGTAGGAGCCAATGAGGTAGGTAACGAAAGTAGATAGCCGCAAAAGAGCTTGCAACAGCAACTGAGTGACCTATTCCCTTGCATAAGTGTGTTTCACGTGATCGACACAAAACAGAATTACAAATGTGAGAATCGATACAATAACATTAAGACATGAACTCCTGCTCCCGAACAGGCCACGAAGGCCCAAAGTTACCGACCGGCCGCCGTTTCATCCTCAGTCCACAGGCGTCACTGGATGCGGATATGGAGGGGCATGTGGTCAGCACACCGCCCTCCCGGACGTATGTCAGTTTCCGAGACCGGAACCGCTACTTTTCAATCAAGTAGCTCCTGAGTTTGCCTCACAAGGGCTGAGTGTACCCCGCTTGCCAATAGCGCTCGGCAGACCGGATGGTCACCTATATAAGTGATAGCCCAGCCCGAGAGCGCTTAACTTCTGTGATCTGACGGGAACTGGTGTTACCACTGCGGCAAGGCCGTTGGCATTCAGACATGAGGAATCGGCAAAAATCCCTATGAGCCAACGTGAAATAGTACATCTGATTAAAGAGATATGAGAAATACAACTAAAACGGTAGGTAAGTCCTACGGATGATATATAAAAATATACCCAAAAATTCAGCAATGAGACGACCAGAGGTGAGGTGTGGTAGGAAAATGGATCCGTTTTGTGAATCACACTTATGTAAGAAGACGGACAATCAAGCTTCCGTTTTCAGCTCTTTTGAGCCTATCATTCAGTTCCTCACCTCATTGACTCCTACATAACTGGCTTCCACCGGCACGGTCAGCTGGCTTCTGGTCCGTCTGCACTAGTTACTTTCGTGTCGTGCTGGTCAGGCGGGCGCTGTGGATGTTGGCCCTGCGGATGAGTCCAGTTATTTATTTATGTTGTTACTGACGTCGTTTCTGTACCAAACCCTCCCCAAAGTTGGCGTTTTTGTTCCGGTCCCATGACTTTGTTTGAAGTGGGTGTGACCTTCCAGTGCCTGACCTGCTCGACCGGTACGCATTTATGTTCCCATAAATATGTGAATACCCTCCTGTACAAACTGTAGCTTTCGTTCTGGAATGCCTACCTTATAGTAATTGTACGCTAGCGGCCTCTCCTCTTGCTCGCAGTTGGTAGCACCAGAGCATAAAGTTTCGTGCTTCGAAACCGGTCGTGGATAGATCAAGTAATTACTAGCAACTGACGCGGATTTTTATTCTATAAACCTACTTTCTTAATTGTACTCCAGTCTTACAGACGTCTTCGGGTAGTGTTCCCTTGTTATGAAAATCCAAAAGACGTTCATTTTTCTGCTTACAATGGTCCTTTTCCTTGTTTGTAAGAGATGGCTCTGAAGTCTGTATGTCGAGTTTAGGTGACTGTATTGGAGGTGTCTGTAGTTTCGTGTCATGTTTGCGTTTTGTGATAATCACCGAAGGGAGAGAGTGAAACCCGGAACCCGAACATGGTTTGCTCCTCTCAAGAACTACCAAAGGGACTGCCAAGCTTAACATCCCAATTCGAAAGGCGGATCTCTTACAATAGTGTCCCAAGACTTTACTTCATGTGACACTGCAGAGAGATCCACGACACTGGCACAAAGTCTTGATATCAGAGTCCTTAGGCCATCATCTCTGCCCTTCTCGCAGGTCGAATACAAAATGCTTTCATCTTCCGGATTCAAAACAGCTACCAGACTACGGAATTGGGCGCAGAAAAAAATTTTGAACAAGCAAAATGTTTCACATATTCCATAATTTTGTTTGCTGCTGATAGAAAATGTTCCGGAGAAGTACTATGAATAGTACACTAGAAAAATTTGGAAAATACAAGTAGTAATAGAAAAGGATCTAAGAAAGATAACTACAAAATGTATTATGATGACAGTAGTTGTGTATTGAGTATTAATTTCAGTATTAATGAGGAAATGGCTCTAAGCACTATGGGACTTAAAATCGGAGGTCATCAGTCCCCTAGACTTAGAACTAATTAAACCTAACTAACCCAAGGACGTCACAAACATCCATGCCCGAGGCAGAATTCGAACCTGCGACCGTCGCAGCAGCGCGGTTCCGGACTGAAGAGCCTAGAACCGCTCGGCCACAGCGGCCGGCTAATGACGAAATAGGAAAACTTGTTGGAAGATTTTCAAATCCGACTTAGGAGAAAAATGGAGAAAGTTAAGTAGCTTAACGGAAGAAAGGAATAATGAAGCGTTCGAAAGAGTAATGGAAACATGATGTCTCTTGAAATAGACTAGAAGCAGGAAAACGAAGAGGGTCGGACGTAACTGTTCCAAGGAAAGCTTTGCCAAATAGAAAAAATACAACGGAGAAGACTAGTAGGTAGAATAGGAAGAAGAAGGTATTTCGTACTGGGAGATTTTGGGGAAGGATTGTCCTATTAACAGCTAATAAATAGAATTAAGAATAGAACACCGTAGAGGACAAAGTTAACAGCTCAAACTGGCCTTTGTCGAAATGGTATCATCATGCAGAATTTCATTTGGGTCAGTTTTCTCGATTTCCATTTGAGAGTTCTTGCAGTCGCACTGCATATCATCTGGCAGGTGCTAGTTTAATTAATTACTTTTTTAATTACTTGCACTGAGATATCAAAATACATAACACAAAATTTAAGATACTAGAAACGCGATAATTCAAAGATGTCATTCCGTGAGTAATGATGTTTGATCGATGTGGGCTGTTTACCAAAATACACCGTTACTTGAGTTTTATTAGTGAAAGAATCTGATTGTAATTGTGGCTTTACGGATGAATTTCCATTTACAATTTATCCTCAGTTTCTTGAACATCAATCTTTCAGATTGTACGTTTTACTTATTTTTACTTAACTTCGATGACGTATTCGTTCCATTAGCTTGATGCGATCTTTCTGTACTTACTGTCCCGCCCAACCACATGAGTGGCAGAAATATATATTATAATTCACTGACGTTTTTTGTCTACTGTAGTTCGGTTTTGTGTTACGTTTTTCGTCCACCTGATTGGCTGGCTCTGAGCACTACGGGACTTAACTTCTAAGGTCATCAGTCTCCTAGAACTTAGAACTACTTAAACCTAACCAACCCGAGGACATCACACACATCCATACCCGTGGCAGGATTCGAACCTGCGCGTCCACCTGATTAATAGCAATTGAAATCAAGAACAAAATTTATGGTTCATTAATAGCAGTCATCTAGTTTAGTACCAGACATGCAAACAGTAACAAGCGTTGCAACACACACGCGTCTGATACTATTTGTTGCCAGAGCAGCAAAATTTCTTATGTATGAACAGTTCCAGAGGTCGTGGGGTACTTTCTTGTAATGGTTTTACCATCTATTCTTACATGGTTAGAACCATTAGGGAACAAGCAGAGGGTAGGTCTAAGGCGAGGCCTTGTAGCAACCGGTTGTCGACGTGTCAGACTGCATTGCTACCTTATACAAATGACAACTGGTTTTTTATTTTTTATTTTCCTGCTGGACAGTCAAACGGCTTCTCCGCAGTCGTTACGATCCTAGAGTGGTGTTAATGGACCTGGTTCGCTACTGCATTCCTCCATCCATTCTCTCAGATTTCCCAACAGTAGGATTCAAAGTCCCTTGTGGAATGTGTATCCCTATAAGAATTACCATTATTCACAAACTTAAAGGTTTTCTGAGGCAATACTCATGTCATCGTAATACCTAAATAACTGAATCACTATATTTGGGTCAGAGGCGCTTCGCTACTCCTAATACCAACACTCAGTGTAACCTATTTACGAAAATTATGGCGCCGACAATAAACGTAGTCTCGTTGGCTGCCATATACTCGCTAATATGACGAGTCGTTTCTTCTTCTCCACTAGTCTGTGGTCCGTTAGATAGTGAATGCATACATATTGAAGAGTCAAATCGAACGATATGAATCAATGTTGTGCTCGGGATAGTAACGTTTCAAATTCTCATTCGCCATACCGATCCCGGTTTTCCGTGATTTCCATAAACTGCTCAGTTAGTGTTACATGTTTCTCATGATCTCGAACTACAGTTTCATCTATTTGAACATTCCGGTAACCACCATACAACGCAAGACGTAGGTGATTTATTACCGACAATGAGAGGCTATGTCCTGACATTCAATCACATGCCTTACCAACCTTATATTTCCCAGTAATTGTTTATTCTATCATAGTTCCCTCAATCAGGGGAATTCTTGAGAATAAAACAAATGTGGAAGATACTTTCCCCAAACATTAGTGCTTGCTACTTGTGCCAAAGAAAGCGTCGTACGACGATATCAATGTTACTGCAGACAAAAAAATAACATGTTAATTCAAGAAAGTGGACGCTGAATCCTATGAAACGTAGCCAAAGTCTGCAATGTTGATAACAAATTTGTCAGCACAAGAAACTGTGGTTCGGTTATTCCATGTGCTGGAGTATATGCTGTTGACGATATTCTTTTGGGGTTTCGGCTATTGAAAATGTGGTCTCCACAGTGGTGGCGTGATCTGAGGATGACCGGTGACGGTTGAAACCGTTAATTTAGAATTAAAATTGTCGTTATCGTGCAGAATGATACATTATTTTCTGAAGTATAGGCGATCGAACGATGTCGAGGCGGAGGATAGAATTACTGAATACTCTGGCGTAGAAAGGCTCCCAATCTATACAAACTAATATGAGTACGAGGGTAGTCTGGAAAGTTTCCGACCTCACCATAAAGATAGCAGCACCTGTCAACAAAAGTTCTGGAATTTGTTGCTCATGGGCAGTAAGGCACTAATCAAAATTTGGACGCGTAGTTGTTGTCTGACTTGCGTTTTAGTGAACTGATGCTAGCAATTTTATGAAAATGGCCAAAACTGAGTATCGAGCTATCATTACAGTTTTGGTTTTGAAAGGCAATGCGGCTATGCAAATTAAACACGAGTTGGACGCTGTGTACGGCGACTCTGAAGTTTTAGGTAGCTGAATTTAAATGTGGCCCGATGAACGTTCGGGACTGCCAGAAACCCATTGACGACAACATAGCTCAAGTTCACCAAATAGTGCCAGAGAAGCGGAAATTAAGTAAAAACTGTTACATTTGCAGAAGAAAAGAACTCTAGGACAATACGCTGTCTCGCGTGTTGCCATGACGAAAATCCACGAATTTTGTTTCACCTGCTTTCCTAGGCTAAAAATTGAGTTAGGAGGACAAAAATTTTCCTCGAATGAAGAAACCGTCACATTCGTAAACAGCTATCATACAGACAAAAGACACTAGTACTTGGGAGAGTTAGAGAGATGGGAGCATCGCTAACAAGGAGAATATGTTGAAAAATAAAAATAAATTAGAAGGAAAAAAGGTCTTACTTTTTCGTGAAAAGGAAGGTGTTTCGTCGGTGTCCATTCTATAGTGCCCACTGCGTGTGTATTGTACCGTTGCGAGCGGCAGTTAAATTTACACCTTCAGCTACAACCAGCGACGCTTTCTGTTTTATTCCTGCTGAATAGCCGCCTCTAGCAAGGTCAGGTTGTCCACAGTAGATCGAAATCTCCTGAGCCCACACTGAAAGCGACTTAGGAGCTGCCTGGTCTCCAATACACAAAGCAGACGATGGTTAACCATTTGCTCCAGGGTCTTTCCTATACAGATCGCTAACGCGGCGCTCCGGTAACTACTGGGCTGAGGAGAGGTATCATAATTATCTCTCTCCACGAGTTGGAAGAGTTGCCTGTCTGTCATACAAGATTAAAACATTCGAGAACGATTTCCTTTGATGCTGCTGACAAATATTGAAGCATGCTGTTTCGGATTTTGTCGTGACTGAGCACAATATCACGAGCCGCAGGCAGCGCCGATTTCAGCTCCCACATGAAGAATGGGCAGTTGTAGGACTCCGAGCTGTTAGACCTAAAGTCCAACTCACTACATTCCATGGTGGTACGGCTACAACGAAACGCTGGATCCTCTCCGACAGTGGCAGCAATCAGCACAAAATGGTCTGGCATTGTCTGTGCAATGTCTCTAGGTGTTGTTTGGAGACACGCTTGAGTCAACTACGCTGCTGTAGGTAACCGAATTACTTTACCGGACATTCTAGGAATCATCCTGATGGCTTCCCACACCACAGAAGAACAGTTGGAACGGTTGATGGAGTCCAATAACATTTTCCATGACTTTTTCTTGCTTTCCTTGATGACGCATCGAGCCTTTGGCTTCAGTAATCAAAAGATTACGAGGTTCTCTGCCGTTGGGCGGTACTTCAACTGTTGCAGAGATGCACAACTGACCTGAACGACTGCACGGGCCTCATCAGTCAGGCAGAGGGCGTCTCCTACGATGATGAGAGGGCTTTGGGATGGAGGAGTCAGTGTCACGGTGGATTGCTCATGTGATGTGGTTCACCCACTCCTGGATGCTGTGGCGGAACATTGTCCAAGTGGCTCTGTTAATCATCCGACGTGGCTGCGTCCTTTCAGGGAGAACTCCATCCAGTAGGGGAATACGAAGTGGGAAGTGGTTACTGGAATGAAGGTCATCAGTGACTTCCCACTGAACAGAGTTCATATGGGCTGGAAAGAAGAAAGAGAGGTTGGTGGCTGAGAATGAACCATTACCAGCACAGAAATGAGTTGGAGCGCCTATTTTGGAGCTCGTGAGGTCAGAGCCACAGAGTCAGTCACATGATGCGAATGTAAGTATAGCCGGAATACAGTGCAACCTCTTGCAGGTCAGTAACTAGTGGGAGAGCGGAGGAGCGGTGCGCATTATTGACAAACAAAAGGACCTCTTCCTTGGCTATTTCGCCAGTCAGGTCATCCTTGAGATAGAGTGCATAGACCCACAGGACAGGGGCACCAGACGCTTTAAAATGTGTTTCCTGCAAACGCAAGCACAGGGAGCGTTCCTGTACCTAGCGATTTCAGTTGCTCCACATATGTCCTAAACCCACTAACTGCAGTATGGAAGCCTTTTTAACGGTGAATACTGGTTTACCTGAGAGTTATTTGTCTAACTGTTTTGTAGCTGAAATTGATTTTAAATTTTCAATCTTTGAAATTTTATTAATTAGGGATTTACGTGAGAGTTATTTGTCTGTCTAGGGGGTGACTGATGACCACAGATGTTAAGTCCCATAGTGCTCAGAGCCATTTGAACCATTTGAGCCATTTGTCTGTCAGTTGTGTAACTGGAGTTGATTCGAAATTTTCAGTCATTCAATTTTATTATTTGCTGGTTTAGAGGAGCGTGTCTCATCTCGAGTTTATAACTGAAGCTGTTATTATTGAAAGCCTGTCTGTTCGCCTTTGGTAATTTTGCTTAACTGAAGCTCTAATCATTGAAGGCCTGCCTGTTACCTATTTGGTAATTTTTCTTAAGTGAAGCTGTTGTTAAGAATGTCTGCTTGTTTTGTATTTAGTGATTTTATTCAACGGAAGCTGTTATTAAAGAAGGCCTGCCCTTTTTCTGTTGGATAATTTAACTTAACTATAGCTGTTATTATTGGAGGCCTTCCTGTTCCCTTTTAATTAAATTAAGATCTATTTCATAACTGGGTTAGCTGAAGCTCTGATTAATCAACGCCTCCCTGCTTTTATTGCCCTATTATTGTAATGTGCTATCTTACTCAATCTGTGTTGTAATAAACTGAAATTGTGGTTGCCAAAAGCCTTCCTGTTGATTTACGTCAGTAAGGTAGTAGCAGGAAATGATACATAATGGTACATGGGCTCTAACCTTTCTCCTTACGCCCCTTTACCCAGGAAATTTTAGGTTTCAGTTATGTTCGGCAACTTTCAATGCTTCAGGGATAGCATGACTTGGCTGTGGAACCAGCTAGACAGGCTGGCTGTTGCGTTTACAGGTGCAGGTAGATGTGCCCTGCTCAACAGTAGTAGCCTGTGTGTAACACTGACGTCCTGGTTAGGCTGCTCCAGCGCCAAGGCAAAGGAATTGACAGAACTAGGTGGCTGAGTGGCCTTAAATTCCTTCTGTGCATCACAGTATGAGACCCGTTGCGTAACTTTAATTTCCTGTATCTTCTTTTCTTCAGTGAAGACAGGACAGTCCAAGCTCCAGACAGCATGGGCCTGGGAGCAATTAACACATACTGGGTGCCACAGTGCATTGAAAATCCTGTTCATGTCTCACGCTGCCACATCGCCAACCTGTAGCCCGATCGTTACAACCCATAGTGGTGTGAATGAAGCATTGGCGCTTCAAGCAGCGCCTTTGGATTTGGGACATACGGTCTTACCTAAAGGCGGAGAAATCCTGTTGCGGTATACTCTGGCAACTTTGGCAGACTGAATGTCAGAATAAATGATGCTGTCTTCTGGAGGTCCTCATCAGTCCATTTTATAACGTTTTGGATTCCTGTTGCAGTTCTTTTGTATCCATATCCATATTGTTCGAGCTTGCGACAGCAACTTCAACACTATACAACCCAGTGTGCAGATCACCATTGATGGAATGTTCTCCAAGTAGCTTGGCATTCAACAGCTTCTCTCTTTGCGGAGCCTTCATAGGCCCCAGCAGAAGAGTAGCATTCGGCAGCCTCTTGATTGATTTGATTTTCTCTGTTAGTCCCTCGTGAGCTTTATGAATACAGAACTGCGAAAACGTTTTAAAAGAATCTTCTACACGTTTCATTTCAACGAAAACGTTATCCACTACAGGTTGTCGTTGGTTACTTTGTTTACTGTCGTTGAGCGTCAGCGGTGACCTAGGTGGACCAGCCACACGAGGCCTCCTGGGATTCTCGGTGTTAATACTGCCCAGCGACCCACCCGAACCGCTTGGAGTAGAAACATGAGATTTAGGCTTCATGGTATTCCCATGATCAAAGAAAATCTACCCAGACAAAGCCCCACTTGCCCGGGTACGCCTTACACAACGGAGATGCGGCACGTTCCCCAGAGGTTGCCCGCTAATGACTGTTCCATCGCAACAGCCATACGTCTCATCAGCATGCAGCACACCTTGAGATCGAGGATTCTTTTTCTTTTTTTAATAGGCGTTTGTACCGTCCTCGTGATTCTGGCGGTCAGTCCACGATTCCCGTTCCCTGTGACACGCAACGTTCCACAGCCGCGAGGCGCGGTGATCCCTGAAGTATGCCCAGAGCTTACGGTGGCAGAGGATTGGTGGTGCATGCCGGTCCGCAGCTCAGAAACGCTGTGGTCGCCAAGCCCGTACCCAGCAAATGAATGCTAAGCCGATGAGGGCGTGCTGAAATACTGTAGTTGACGAAACACTACACCGGAACCATGTTTGATGTTAACAGCACTGTACGAATGCACCCTACACTTCTTTATCTTTTCAGTTTTTTGAAAGATGTACCACAATAAAGTCCTTTTCAGAATAGCATTTGATTGCAATTGAGCTAGAAACGTAATTTGTGCTGCCTTGTAGGTTATCGTAACGCATGTTACACCATATCTCACTAGAACACAACTGTCACACTGATAAGTGTTTATTGCAACGTGTCACATCGCACATTGTTCGTCTTAGTGTGGACTGAGTCTTACAGCAAGTCGTCGTTCTGGTTCTTTTGTTGCGGGCCAACATACTGCACAGCACAAGGCGTCTGGGCGGAGTGCAGAACTGTATATTTTCGATTTCAGTCGTTTCGGGATCTTAGCACAAAGGTAGCCATTTGAAATACTCATTGCTAACTCGGTATGCGATTTAAAACACGAATAAGCCTTCGGCAGCAATTTTTGAGTCAAGGCAGTTGAAGATATTTCTTAGGCGGAAACTCCTCTGTGTTGAGTGAAAACTAGTAATGTGCGATAATAAGAATTCCTTACAAAGACATTTGCCTTTAAGCGAGTAATTCAGAATGGTAATATCTGTAGAGGCCGCATATTCCTGCTGCAGTGCACCTGTCTAAAAGAAAATGATGAATAATTCAAACAACAGGCGGCAGACCAGGTTGTAACTCAGACCGGAGGTTTTCCTTTTTCTCGATTTTGGGCATCTCCCGAGGAGTGTTCTGGTCATGCGAAATATGCAAGCAACTGACCGCTCGGGAATCGATCGGGCGGATGTGAAATGTGAGCTTACAGTTTCACTCAAGTTTTCTGAGAAAATTTATATACATGTTCCACAGTAAACTAAATGAATTTCAGAATACAATGGCGCGTAACATTTAAGGGAAGAAATAAATCTTCCTTTTATCAGTATAAGGTAATCTGTAAGAAAATTAAACTACTACACTTCGATACATTTTGCTACTACTACACGTTGCTACATTCACAAGAAAAGTAGCATTCGCTAAAGCGTTCTGCACTCTGTCACAAACAATGTATTTCAATGTATTTCGTAATTATACGCTAACCCAACACAAACATTTTCCTGGAGACATATAAGTGGGGAAACATAATACAATGTAGGATCTAAATTTTAAAGTGTTTTTTGTGGCAGCTAGGCATCACAGAAAGTGGAGACCTGAAATGTGTTACTCAACGATGTTCACGAGGCGCTTGAAATACGGCATTAGCAGACAAAAATTGCTCATGCTTAACTAGCTTTTGAGTTTAAAACCACGGATCGGAACCAAATGTACATGTTTTCCTAGTAAACAACAGGCAAAACAATAAGTAGGAGTAAGAATAATTCCCTCTTTCCTAGCCTTTATCTCATCGTAAGGATTCTGCTATTTCCATGATTTGGCAGATGTATTTTATTTTTACTTTGTGGCCGGATGTCCGCCCTGTCACACAGACGGCAGTTAACCAAAGGGAGGAAAGTTGTATTGGCCATTTGGCTGTGAAAACTACAGCCTTTTGTTCCATGTGTTATCGTACTTTCTGTGACAGGCATTCGGGATTAGTCACTCAAGTGACCCAGACCAACCGTTGTTAACACGCAATGTAAATTCGATGCGGATCAGGCTCTAGCAAGTTGCACTTTAGTATATGATCAAGTCAAGAACTATAAATCACTATTGCCGCAGAAACCACATGTACTACGTGATATATTGCGTAACATCCCTATCTAACTGTGATAGGCTTAGGGAACTAGAAATTACTTCATTCAAAAGATATATATACGTGTATATATTTTTTCCCTACCACGCCAAAATGGTGTAAGGCCATGTATTTAACTGTCCGCTTGCATTTTGGTGGCAGTTTGCTCAGCTCACATTTCTTCACTATGTGTTTGATGCATTAACTGACACATGCCCCTTATTTATAGCTTAATGATGCGTAATGCGTCATCCCGTCAGCCACCATTGGTAGGCGACGCAGACTTCGAGCACATGCTGCAAGAATGTAACTGGTTCTATTCGAAATAAAGCAAATAAAATGGTAATACAGATTTCTTCACCTGCCTCACATCACAATCATTCAACTTATAGAACAAAACATAAACTAACCCATCGGTTTGTTACATATTCCTAGCCGCGCCAGTGATATACAATAAAAGAGAGGGGAAGGGTATTTTGTCCAGGCTGGAGATATTGGGTTGGACTTTTCGTAAGCCCCAGTGGGTTTTGGCTAGGCTCGGAAGCTCAGTGATAAAGTGCCTGAACACAATTTCAAAGGACTCGGCTTCGATTCCAGGTCCGTCCTAGGGTTTCTGTTCGTCACTTACCACTTCTGTAATCTCTGTCAATGATTGACGTTAAAAATCCCGAGGAGCATCGTGGTTCGGAATCCACTTAAATCTGCGGATCCCCTATAACTGGCTAGGTAAGTCAGTTCGAAGTTCGGAGGAAGTCAGCAGCATACTACACCCAATAAGACCATGTCGAATAAAGAACTGTTAAGTTCAAAACAATATCGAGTAGATGGATACTTTACTTTTACATTAAGTCGGTTATAGTCAGGTCCTACTACGCTGGCTTAAGGGCTGTTTAGCGGCACCTGTTAGAAATAAACTTACTGAAGATCTGGTAGGAAATGCACCTTGCTGGCAAAATCTAAAACAAGGTCCAGTCTCATTAATGTGTCCACCGCCTGCGTTCTACGTCAACTTGCAATAACCATTCAGAGACAGCAGCGGAGGGTATATAAAGCGTGTCGGGGGGACGCGCCTAACAGTGCAGATCTTGTAGTAATACGGAAATAGAGTGATTTCTAAAGTCCAAAAGGGTTTGTGACGCTACAACGCAGTCCTTGCTATGAATTTTTTCGCTTACTTAACACATGAAACCGTTTGTATACCATGTATTGTCTACTGTAAATATGTATTGTAAATACTATGTTTAAATTATGTAATATTTAACACCGGCAAGTCAGGGCATATTTAGTTAAAGTCAGAGAGATTGTTTTGTCGTGCCGCTGGGCGCGGGGGGCGCGCCAGCGGGTAGTAGTAGCAATAACGCCGTGCTCGGAGTAAGAAGTACAGTCGAGTGCTGTTAGTCCTAGCTGTGTTACATATAACGGCTAGTGTGTGGATCTAAATACGACGTGAAAGTAATGGTCGGCATACCTGGAAGCATGGCCGGGCAAGTTATTGTGGATTAATGGGCACAGTGCTGAAGAAACTATGGCTTAAATGTGAAGCGCACTGTGGGCCCAAGTCGCAACAGTAAAAGCCCGATGCCACATTGTGTCGCTGCCGGGGACTTCCATCGATCCACCGACAACGAGGGAAGTAAGATCTACGTAATTTTCGTAGGATAAAATTGTAGAAGGCTTGCCAGTGACTGTGCTTTTCTCTGAAGTTGAACAATTAATAACAAGCACTTTATAATCGAAATGTTGCAGTTACATTCGACCCGAAAATAACACCACGTAGGTTCCTTCCAATCCTTACCTCATTGAACCGAGTGTGTCACGCCATTATCAAGAGAAAATATGTTAAATATCAAATTATTTTCATAGACGGTGAAGAGCAAATTTCTGGCTGGTTATCGTAGTTAATTGTTGCACTTAATAAGCTTACGCCAACTGTAGTAACATAATAATAGACTGAAGTAATAAATTTGATTATTAAGATTTATTTCAATGTATATTCAGCTGAAGTTAATTCAAGGATATTTCATGAAACTATAAAGCTTATTCCACCTGACAATCCTTCAGTTAATGAATTATTATCCATCAATACATAGTTAATGAATTATTGGCAATATATTTCATTATCAGTAGATTAAACTGTGCGAAGTACCTAATTTTAAAGACGGAATGACAGTCCATTATTCAAAATCTCGATAGATAATTATCTGTGTTGTCAGCATTGCACTTAGCTGACAAATTATGAACAAAATAAGTGTAGTTAGATTGTTATGATAATGTTTTATACGACTACTGAGCCTGACACAGCACTTACGTAAAAGTTCCCGTTCCACCTGCTGCGCTACAAACAGGTAAACTTTATTTTTGACGCAATTATTCACGTACTTATCACTTGAGCTGGCGACGGATTTTTTAATTGCTTTTACAGCTTAATCATTTCTTTCGGCAAAATTTCCACTGGCAAAATTTATTTCCAAATTATTTCCATTATTTCCATTATTTCATTTACCGATCGTTATTGAATGAAATTACTCATTCAATAACGTCTCCTGTTTTCCGCGGAATAATCATTATTTACTTCGGATTCGGATGCCTTATCCCGACGCAGGTCAAAATTAATAATTCACGGTCATTGTCAACTTGTAATTTCACAAATACCGGGAAGCAGGGGGGTGTTATAGGTTCTATCATGGTATTGGGCCAAGGGTGGAAATATTTCCGAAACTGTTCACGTGCCGCCGTCGTTAAGGAATACTGTGCCAAAATGGTGCTATCGAAAACCAGGGCAGAGGCAAATGTGGTGCACCACGGGCCCTAGACGACAGTGGTAAACGACGGATGCGCAGATGTGTACGGGCGGATAGACGTGCAGCTATTGAGCAGCTGACCGCTCAAATGAACCAAGGAGCTACCAACAGTGTCTTCTCAACGACCGTTCAGCGAACGATGCTGCGTATGAGTCTCCGGAGCTAGTGCCTGTTTCATGTACCCATGCTGATTGCTCTTCATCGGCAGGGTAGGCTGGAATCTGCACGCTAATACTGCTACTGGACGTCCACTGAGAGGCGGCAGGTGGCCTTTCCAGAGTAACCACATTTTATGCTCCTTCGGGCAGGTGACCATTGGCATCTACGGCACGGAACGTATGAAAGCAGACACCCTGCAGCAATCGTCGGAAGGGTCCATGCCGGAGGGCATTCGGTGGCTGATGTCAAGACGCAATGGATCGACACCAGTATACCTCTATTCATGGGGACCACATCTACTCATACATCCAGTTTGTTTTTCCTCACCACTAAAGTATCTACCAGCGAAACAATGCAACGTGTCACACAGCTCGCAGTGTACGTGAGTAGTTACAAAAGCACCAGGATGAGTTTAACGTACGCCCTCAGACACCAAATTCTCCAGATTTAAATCCAATCGGGAATCTGTGGGACCACCTCGATCGGGCTGTTCGCGTCATGGATCCTCAACCGAGCAACCCAGAGCAGCTGGCCACTGTACTGGAATCGGCATGGCTCCACATCCCTGTCGATACCTTCCAGAACCTTACTATCTTCCTGCACGTATCGCAGCGGTCCACCCCTGCGAAAGGTGGTTATCCAGGCTTTTGAGAGGTGACTGGATAGTGTTGTAAGATTGTTCAGTGAAGTCCCTGCGTTATTGTTTCACACGTTGATCGGCTTCAAGCGGATCGATGTTTCTGTTCCATGTAAGTAGGTTTAAATGTCCTTGCATTATGCTGGAAACTTCTCAGAATTCTATATCTATCTCTCGCAACTTGCTGATGTCTTCTGTCATGCTCTGTACTCATAAAGTGTAGTTTTCCGTGCACAAAAATTTTACATTTCCGGAAATAGTGGTACAGTTTTGTAATGTGTGACAGTTGCTACAGAAAATGATCGGTACGAAATAGGATTTCAGAAAATAGTAGTCACCATTAAAGATTTAGTTGATTACGGCACAGTGAATCAAACTTGTTTCGCACCATCCAATAGCAATGTCGTGTACAATCAGATGAATTGTAGAATAAATGCCGGCCGGTGTGGCCGAGCGGTTCTACGGAGTTCAGTCTGGAACCGCGCGAACGCTACGGTCGCAGGTTAGAATCCTGCCTCGGGCATGGATGTGTGTGATGTCGGTAGGTTAGTTAGGTTTAAGTAGTTCCAAGTTCTAGAGGATTGATGACCTCAGACGTTAAGTCACATAGTGCTCAGAGCCATTTGAACCATTTTTTTGTACAATAAATATCACTCATCATTTCGCGATTAGGATTCAGCCTTGGCAAAACTTCGTGATGTTAAGTTGTTCGAGTTTGGTACAGATTCCAGGGCAAAAGAAGAAGAAAGCTAGAGGTGCCTGGCAGTCCATGTACGGTTGACGGGAGGCATTCAAGGCACCTCTAGAGCTGGCAGTAGATGCCAGCTGGGTGGAGGTCAGTTTCAAAAACTTTGCAGCACTCAGTTTCAGGCGCTAACCTATTTGTCGGACGAGGAGCCGCCTGTTGCCTTAGTTTTTCCCTGAGGATGCTCGAGCGTGAAATCCGTCTTTCTGTTTGTACTTCAAAGTGGATCCGCCTCCTGATGCCCTCCTAGCGGTCGCTGCTCCTTCCAAAAATTACAAACGGTAAAATTCGAAGTAAGGCGCCTGCCACAGCCACCAGTCACAGCGCAGCCATATCTAGCCAATGGAGAGAGACCTTTCGAAGTTCTTGCCAACTTCATGACTTGGAATTGTGCATTTTACTGAGGTTGTTGAGGACATTACAGTTGCCTTCCTCTGATTTTGAGTAGAAAACGAAACATTCGTTCGTCATATTGGCAGAAGTAAACGTTTTCCTCTGCCATGGGGCTTGGATGTTAGGGGCAGAGGTTTGGAAGAGAGGCGTTGGAATTCAGAGAGATTCTCTTCCCGGCTCTCGTCAGGTGCTGACTGGATCTTATTTGCTGTTTTTAAATAATGTAATTTCCGCTCAAGCACAAGTGAATTCCGCATTCTGAGCAGCTCTTAATTAAATGGTCATGCAAATAACTGTGCGAGCTGCCCAGATGTGGAAGTCTTATACGCTTTACATCCCGTGTAACCTTATATGTATTTTACTGACTTATTCGGCCTTGTGGGGCTGGTACTGAGGTGAGATGAATTTGCTTGGTTGGCTGGTTGGGTGCGAGGCGGCAGGGTGGAGAGGCAACTCGGGTACAGAGGCAGTCAGTGTGTGGCCAGATGTGGGTAATCCCAGAGTAATGAGAATTTCGATGTGGTTTCTCGCATGGTTAGAGTGCAGATGACGTCTATTTCCCAGAAGTGAGCAGCAAGATTATTGCGTAAATCAGTTAACCACACATCGTGTATAATGCTTCTTAACGCTTTTGGAATTCTTACTCCCCAATACCTGTATTCCTTAATGGTTTTTCTTATGGACAAAATAACCAAGTTTTAGCTGAACTTTGATGTACTTAACGCAATACAAGGCAATCAAAATCATTCTCATGTGCACTTTGCATTCTTGCCTAGTGTTACAAAAAGAATAATGGGTCTGCTACAAAGATAAGATGTTCAGCAAGCTCCCCTCTAACACGAAGCAAGAAATTGGGAATTACTACTAAATCAAAAGAAAACTAACTTAAATTAGTCATTCTTTTTATTACGTGAAGATATAGATTCAGTTATTTAAAAGTTCTGTTGGTTACGCGCAGGTAAAGCTCTATGTTAAATACTAATGCATGTAAAGCAGTTTTTGCAGATATAAGTAACTATTTTGTGTGTAATCAAGTTAGTACTGTTATTAAGCTACCAGTGGGAGGCAAACAGCAAGTGTTTAATATAACTGTGGCTATGGCAGCTTTTTACTAAGTACTAATTTTCTTTTTACTTTAATTAATTAGTTGCTGTAGGTATGAATATAACAATGCAGTACAGAGACAGGTACATTAATGTTAACACAGACTGTCTGCATTTTGACTGGTGTTGCTCTACATTTTCAAAAAAATTGTTCAAATGTCTCTGAGCACTATGGGACTTAGCATCTGAGGTCATCAGTCTCCTAGAACTTAGAACTACTTAAACCTAACTAACCTAAGGACATTACAAACATCCATGCCAGAGGCAGAATTCGAGCTTGCGACAGTAGCAGTAACGCGGTTCCAGACTGAAGCGCCTAGAACCGCTGGGCCACACCGGCCGGCTCTACATTTTGACTTATTAAACATCCCTGAGTTTTCTCCATCTACAGTATAGTTCTGTTCCAGGTCAAATTGTATACTTTGTGTTAGCAGGATGATTAATGAACTTCATATATGCCCAGAGAAGTCGTTCTTGACCCTACGCACTTGACGAACAGATCAAAATCTCAGTTGTGAAAGGGAACTATTTCAAAATCCTTGCAAAGGTATTTCCATGAGTTGAAAGTTAGGATGGGTGTGATACGTGGCGCCGTTGACGCCAGTCGCTTCTCTCTATTTATACAGGGTGTTACAAAAAGGTACGGCCAAACTTTCAGGAAACATTCCTCACACACAAATAAAGAGAAGATGTTATGTGGACATGTGTCCGGAAACGCTTAATTTCCATGTTAGAGCTCATTTTAGTTTCGTCAGTATGTACTGTACTTCCTCGATTCACCACCAGTGGGCCCAATTGAAGGAAGGTTATGTTGACATCAGTACGTAGTATCAACAGGAAAGTGTTTATCACGAACGTGGTTCTGCAGTCAGTGCAATGTTTACAAATGCGGAGTTGGCAGATGCCCATTTGATGTATGGATTAGCACGGGGCAATAGCCGTGGCGCAGTACGTTTGTATCCAGACAGATTTCCAGAACGAAGGAGTCCCGACAGGAAGACGTTCGAAGCAATTGATCGGCGTCTTAGGGAGCACGGAACATTCCAACCTATGACTCACGACTGGAGACGACCTAGAACGACGAGGACACCTGCAATGGACGAGGCGATTCTTCGTGCAGTTGACGATAACCCTAATGTCAGCATCAGAGAAGTTGCTACTGTACAAGGTAACGCTGACCACGTCACTGTATGGAGAGTGCTACGGGAGAACCAGTTGTTATCCTACCATGTACAGCGTGTGCAGGCACTATCAGCAGCTGATTGGCCTCCACGGGTACACTTCTGCGAATGGTTCATCTAACAATGTGTCAATCCTCATTTCAGTGCAAATGTTCTCTTTACGGATGAGGCTTCATTCCAACGTGATACAACATACTGACGAAACTAAAATGAGCTCTAACATGGAAATTAAGCGTTTCCGGACACGTGTCCACATAACATATTTTCTTTATTTGTGTGTGAGGAATGTTTTCTGAAAGTTTGGCCGTACCTTTTTGTAACACCGTGTATAAGATCTCTGCGATCGACTCTGTTTCCCTCTTCGGTCGCTTTTCGGCTATTTAAGCGCACGACGCTGCGGGGAGAGGGCTGGTTTTAGTCGGTTGGTTGATGCTGCGGTGTGCAGTCTGGTTGTCGGCGGTCTCTCTTTGCGCACGCTCTGTCCCTCCGTCACGTGGGCAGTGGGGCTGCGGACGGAGACGTGCGTGCGGTGGGCGAGTGTGTACGGCATTTAGTGAGAGGGCGACGGTCTCGTCTGTGTTGCTAAGCGAAGTGAGAGAATGTGAGAAGTTTATTATTAGTGTGTTACTGTTACCAGAAGAAGATAATCGTGGATTTGTAGTGTTTCAACTAGCAACTCCTTTTCTTAATTAAGTTCTGGTCTGCCACTGAAGAAGTCGTAAATAGAAGGAGGACAGAATCAGTGGTACAGTTATAAACTTCACTATTTGCAATGTGATTATATTGTGAACATGTTTATTATTAATCTGCCAAGCGAATAGCGACAGTCTCGTCGCAATGTTGCCATTGTTGTCTGAAGTGTTGTTACGCATAGTACGATGTAGAACCGTGGCATCGAGTAGAAGTGCACGTAACTTAGTTATGTCCCATATGAGTGAGTGTAATAGAAAAATTTTGCTGGAGTAATTTGTGTACATCACTATTTCATGTTAGCACGAAGCGCTGGATGTTAATGGCATGTGGGTCCCTTGTGACCGTATTCCTGTTTTGAAATTTTTCTAATGTTTTCAAGATTGTTACTCTGGATACTGCCCAGCCGCCGTGTGGTTTTATGTTGTTTTTTCAGTGGTATAATCAGCGGTGAGCGTCGTCCTTGTAGCTGGTCGTTTAACTGGGGGACGACGCCTTGGCGGCGGCCAGTTTGAATTGTAACCGATAGCGCGTCGCTGCGTTTATCAGTAGATTCCAGTTCTCCGGTGAATTTGAGTATTTTATTATTTGTTCCTGGTGACGCCTAGGCGTCCGTCTTTCTTTCTTCGCCGTTCCTTTCAGCTTTAATTCAGACTCGATCTGAGTTATAGTTTCCGCGTACCTCTGATGTGCCGTTACTTGCCACTCAAATTTTTAATACCTGAAAGATGCCTTTCACTGTACCGGGTTATTAATATCTGATTCTGAGAGAGAAATTGTGCATTGTTTCCGCTGTTATGTCTTAAAGGGTGTCCTCCTTCTGCGGGAGTTTTCTCGGTAAACCACATATTGTTCTTAAGATTTATGTAAAGAGGGTTTTAAGATTATTTATTGTTTGAGGTGGGCTTTGACGCCCATGGACATTTTGTTGTTTAGCAATGTTTCAAATTCTAGAGCAATTATGCACGCTATTTTATTCAGAGGTTTTGTTAAATAAAATGTGTTGGGAATTACAAGCCAGAGTTTGTGTTTGGTAATTATTACTTTGTTTATTGAGTGGAAGCATGCTTGAGCGCCTTTCCCAGGTGTTGGTTGTTGAATGTAAAACTTGATAAATGACTAAGATTTCGAGACGACATATCGTTAGAATCTAGCTTACTATACAAGTATAATCCACGTTTTTTAACGTATTGCGCTTCCTATTTTGATATTGTTTCCATATCTGTACTGCATTAAGCAAAAGTCAGAAAATATATGCACATATTTTGTATAAATAGCTGCTGTTACGCCCATAAATGAATTTCCATACTTATGAAAGCACAGACCTACTAAAATATTTCACACATACTCTTGTGGAATTGTTAAAGGCTAATGCTGCGTGCGAAATCGTTATTTTGTTTTCTACTGCTGTGGAAGCGGTGACCTACAAGAATTCAAAGTGAAAAAAAACAACAGCAGAAAAAACAACAAGTATTCACTTACGAACAGTGATTCTGACGCTTGTTAAAAAGAACTGTCAATACGTTTGAACTTGACCACTTGTAAAAACTATGACCATTGCATTTTTTATGAGGAATTTCGGAGAAATTACGTCAACTGTACTACTACATTTGTAACAATAGTACTAGAGTTGGTTGAATTATCAAAATCATTGCTTGATTTCTTCTAGAAATGAGAAAGACTGTAACTGTCAGCTCCATTTGACACAGAGCGTAATGACAGGAACTCGGCTTTCTGCCCCGAATCACGTGACTTAGATGTTGGTTTCAAATCTTAACACGGCAGTTTATATATGATCTATGGTAATAACCATCGATACGTGAACTCGCATGTATCAAAAAGTGTGTTAAAAGATTATTTTTTTCAAACAGACCTACGTAATTATTTAACCAATATTTAACAACGTTTTACTATCATTTAATGTGAACGACCTGAACAAGAATGCTGGCTTATTCATTTACGTACAATCTATTATTTGTACTCAGAAACATTTGGTCACAATCTAACCATTTACAATAACATACTTATTATTAAATATTATTACTGTTTATTAGTTTCGTGCAGAAAATATTATTACTGTTTATTAGTTTAGTGCAGAAAATGTTATTAATATTTATTAGTTTAGTGCAGAAAGTGGTAGGGTCAAATCATGTATGTAAAACACAAGAAAGATGTATTTTGGTGGTGGTGGTGACCTTCAGCCAACGAGAATTAGGGAGTGGCGGACTACTAGTGGAGTCAAGTAAAGACATGCATTTTTTGAGTGTTTCACGCGAGGGAGATATTCAGGTCACTTTACGTCGATATCTGGAAGCAGAGAGACCTGCCTTGGGAAGCAACTGATATTTGGTCGTGTAAGTGAACGGCGTTTTAACTTTTCCCACTTGCATTATGGCAATAAAACTAGGCCAAGCATGTGTAAAACGTCATTCTGGACTCTGTTGTATTTGAACTGGCGGTTATTTCGTTTATTGTGATCACGAAATGGCCGAGTTCATCGCGGATTTTGGATGATTATTTAGCTTGGGGCTTTTGATACCATGTTTGTAGTATGCAACTTTATTGTATTTTAATAAGGTTGTACTTCCATTTGTATTATGATTATTAAATGTAGGACCACTACCCATTTATTTTAGATTTTTAATTGAGTAAACATTATTCAGCATAATCCTCTGGCGTCACTTACATTAGTTACAGATGTTAGAATAAACCCTTTTTTATTAAGTATTCATTTATCTTTTATTTAATATTTCTGATTATTTTATTAATTTGAAGTTCTAGCTAATGCATAGACTGAGTGCAGTATAACAAGGACATGTTATTATTTGCAGCGAGTTTAGCTGCAGGTAATGAAAGCAGACGTGTGCGACTCGACCCTACTTCTTAATCGAACCGTCCTTTCTAAACAGAGTCGTGCATGGCCCAATTAGCAAGGTATATCAAATAGGAGGTAAAGTCGCACCTGTGATTTTCCACTTAAATGCAAATCCTAGAGAGTTTAGAGTCACTTCATTTTATTTTGGAATAGCTTTCAGACAATTTTGTTTTACTAATTGTTAATTGGTCAGTAAACTACAAAATATTAAAGTTTTTCTATTATCAGTCTAAATTACATTTTGAGATATCTGACATCCTACAACACCCTTACACAAAGTAATTAGGCGAACTGTAATTCACAGTTATGACCTACTGCGCATAAAGCATGTTTGCTTCATTGTGATGAATTTCCTTTGCATGTGCAGTAGCCAAGCACTAGTTTTACATAAATTTTTAGGGAGACAGGGGTGTTAAAGAGAGTGTAAGGTTCACATATTTTGCTAGCACGAAGGTTGGGCGCTAGCTATGGAGGCTTATTTCGATCTTTTTCAGGTCTGTTTCACTGAGTTACTGATCTGTGGTGTGCTTCCCAGTTAGGACCCAACAAGAACGCAAGAAATTTTCAGAATGTATCTTAAATAGTGAATTAGTGGACGTTGTGAACACATTTGTGACATAATGGAGCTATTACAGAAACATATATAGGTAAACAAGGAAAAGAAGAAATTGCGGTTTTAATGGAGACTATTTATAGATGATATATAGATAACTTCCTTTGTCTCATACACAGATTGAGACTCACATAGTACTCACCACGTGGAAGTACTCATCTCTAATTTCAAGTCCTGCACACGCCATTTCTTAAATATTTCAACTTATGATACACACGCTATTACACTTGCTGTCCCTTCAGGAATGAAACACATAAAAAAATTTACACAATTACAAGTACAAATACATTATTCCCTATCTTGCGATTCACACGGAATCATTTCTTGGGGTCAAAAAAGATGCTGATAGGTTCCCTAGAAACACTGTCTTGGTGTCAAAGCTCTCCCATGGTTACCCGGACGAAAGTCTTAAGTCACTCAAATCGGCATTTTGAACACGCACTGAACAGTAAACTGTATCTCACATTAAACACAAATGTCATAGTCACTCTCAGCGTACCATCCACACGAATCTGGTCGTCCAGAAATGGCCCTACAACTACTATTACCCACGGTTCTGTCCTTTCAGTTCATGCTGTAATTAAAAGTCGTAAGTTCCAACAAACAGCACTTATTCCCGCACCAATTCAAGAAATGTCTCCTACTACAATTGCAAATGTCGATGTCCCACTTTAGTTTCTTGCGTTCATACAATAATTAGTCATCAAACGACAACTGTCCTCTTCAAGAATACCAATCGTCCCACATGCAATTCACAAAGCACACTTAACAAGTCACTGCCAAAAGCTTATGGATCCCACCATTCAGTGGTCAAGACAAAACAAAACGATCGTCCTGTCTGCTAAAGACAAAATCTTTTCCACTACTCACAACGTGGGAACACCAGTCTTTCACTTTCCACCTTATGGAGACATACGAGCAGTCATCTTGCTTCATGGCTCCACAGTCCAGTACTAGTTAATAGTTGCTGGTAACAAATGCCCGCCGGGCTCTGCCGCGCGTCCTCCATTCTGCCGTGGCGCCGCTGCGCGCGCCGTTGAGCAGAAGAAACCACCCGCTGTAGTCTCCGCGGGATACTTTCCCCAGTCGTAAGGGTGGCGGAACTTATGAATGGCCAGTGGTACGTGCGTGTCGCCCCAGGCCGTTGACCTGCTGTAGCGGGCGCGTGGAGTGTACCCCGTCCGGCAGTGAAGTGGGGAGTGCCGCGGCTCTGTCGCCCGTAGCCATGGCTACGTCAGCTCGGCCCGCTAGCGGTATGGGCGTTACGACACCCAATCAGTCAGACCCTTCCGTGCATCTCGCAACATTACAGACAAAAGGATGTATTTAAATACTCATTGATTACATGTATGATCTATTAGATACATTGGTAATAAAAGAATCGTCCCTCATACAAACATGAAAGTATGAAAACAAAGCAAAAGGAATAATAAACAATCTATACAGCTCATAATTACAATATCAAATAGTAGGCTACTCTTACATCCTATCACAGTGAAAATATTAGAAACTGTTTATTCTAAAACTGCAATATACAGTGAACCTTTGTGCTTGTGACAGACTGAAATTAATACCCCTTGAAAGTGTTCTAACAAAAAAATAAGAAATAATCTACACAGCTCACAATTACCTACCACAGGTTATTAAATATTAAACTACTTTAATATCCTAACACAATAAACATTTTAGAAACTGATGACTCTAAATCTACAACATGCAATGCACCTTTGTGCTTGTGACAGACTGAAATTAGTATCTCTTTATATATTTTACATTTTATCGTATATAACAACATTTCTAGGACATGTATGAACCATCCACATGATGTCAAATCCTGACCTGCCATCGAGGTTCATCCAAATCAAACAATACACAATAATGTTTTAGTTACAGATCGGTAGCATCCCCATTACAGGTGTGTGCGCATTGATCACACTAGTCTACGACTCTCACTCACCAGACATCCCATTTTCCTTCTCATTCAATCCATTAATACACTAACAGAATAGGTCTAGAAGTCAGCTAACCTTAACACCACCACAGTCACGACAACATACCATACCTTTGCTCCCTTATACTCATAACACCACCACACTCACAACATACCATACCTTTGCTCCCTTATACTCAACCACATAACACATGAAGCTGTTTCGGAGATAGCATTCCAGTCTCCGATTTCGTCCTTTCACTCTGGCACCTCTCTCCATCGGCTTACCTCTGCATTCGCTTTACCGACTATTCCTCCTGCTAAATATCACTTTAGAATTGCGACATTTCATCTAAGAACAAGAATACACAAATTTTTCAACCTGCAAAATAACTGTACACATTCTTGGTACCGTTTTGATTAGTTATACTGGTACCAGGCTTCAACAACAACAACAACAAATATTATTTCTGCCAAATCGCAAATGTTATGCTAAGAATTAGATCTACACTTATATTACATCTTACGTCAGTATTCCACAACGTTCACCATCTGGATCTCATACTCCCTTTATGTCCTTTCACATTGTGCAGTTGTCCTCATCTCTTCATTCGTATTTCGGCTCTCCGTCCGGCCATTACTCCATCATTTCCTGGTCTTCCTTCGCCATTGGCATCAATCTCTATTGTAGCATACACAGGCCTCTCTGTAACATACATCGAAGACATCTCCACATTATTAATTCTACTCACCTTTATTTACCACAGTTTCATCACGTCGAATCTCTCTTTATTAATCACACTGCTCCACGTCGCTTCTCTCCTTAGATATCACCTTTATCCACTACTATTTATCACGTCGCTTCTCTATCTACCATCTTTAGCCACTCATTAATCATCACGTCGTTTCTGCTTGATCCTTATTCATATGACAAAAAATACTTACATAGACCACTCTGTCGACTCCTGTTCACGACTCATTCGACCAGTCTATTCCGTCATACTTCCTGACATCCCGCCTGAAAATTTTTACGTTCGATTTGACCCTGCACAACGTTACACACCACAAATAAATACACTGACTATCTACCATAAATTGCCTACTTTAGATCTATCCTTAACTTTTCCATAATTTGATGTTAGAAATGTGATGAAGCCTACGAGATTGTTTTCCCTTGATCATCTCAGTCAGTACAGCATTTTCATGGACAATCCGCCTCACTCTGAATGGTCCACTATACACAGTAAAGAATTTGCTAGTTAGGAATCTATGTTTACATGAAAATTAAATGTGTGCAGAGAATATACAAGCTGGGAGAAATGGGCAGCCCAAGTGTTAGAAACTTAGGTGCTAGTGGCCTCTTTCCCTAACACCAGATTCCGAACAACCATACACAGCACTTCATTATAACTGTCACCACGACAATGACATACTATAGATCAGATGGCATCTAATTTAAAAACTTCGATCACAATGTTTACTTCTTTACATTACGTATTAAGTACCTGCAATAGTCAAATCGCACTAATTATACTGGACTCCTTGGCATTATTACATAACATTTTAACAACTGGTTTCTTTGAAGAAACAGTTCCTTAACTTTACAGTTCGAAATAAAAAATTTTCAAATTTTTCTCTGAGAGACCAGCCTAACAG
This sequence comes from Schistocerca piceifrons, assembly GCF_021461385.2. Classification (NCBI taxonomy): domain Eukaryota; kingdom Metazoa; phylum Arthropoda; class Insecta; order Orthoptera; family Acrididae; genus Schistocerca; species Schistocerca piceifrons. The sequence continues at coordinate 509,602,013 of NC_060140.1, forward strand.
ACTCCATTACTGGTGTTTTATTCTCTGATCAGAAGTATGGTATTTGCATTCCTACATATTGGTAGAGTATGTCTGCTACATAGACAATTTTCAGTGTCAGCTGCATGTGTTTTAAGGCAAAATGCTAAGGGCTGATATGTTGGATTAGTTTCTCCTATCCATCAATCTATTACGACAAGAAAGAAATGCCTGGGTTCCATGCTCTCCTGTCATTCTGATAGTTTCTGCCGTTCCTATCCTCGACACTATCTGACCTATGAGTCGCGTTTCCGTTCACGATATTGCTTTCATTACCCAGTTCCTGTAACAAGTGCTGAAGTGACGCAGAATCGTCTAAGTCTCTGCCTGCTATCTCCATATCTCTGCGCAATCTCACTGGCAACTTCGTTATACAGATCCTAATGTGCTCCCCAGTTTCGTATGGCACATCCAAATACCTATTTCGTCTCAGCATTTCCTGATAGCACGACTCTGGATCTCTTATACCACCTTCGTCACCATTTCGCATCATCAATATGCTTTGCGTAACCTGGTCCTGCTTACTTTGCGACCAGAATTCATTTAAAAACTTGTCACAAAATATCTTGTAGCTACTACAGTCTTTAATAACTTCCTGCATTTTCGCTCTAGCCTCGTCCCTCAAATGGTTACACACAAACTTCGTTTTGAGGAGCAGTCCCCACGATGAAGGTAATGAATCTTGGAACTGGGACAGCCACAGGCATGGATGTTGGTAATTATCAGGATCCGGAAAACAAGTGTACGTTTGTACCGACACGAAGTGCCTCCTACATTCTTCTTCCACATTTATGTTTTCCGACCTTGGACTATACCCAGTTGGGTTTGCCACCTGTTTTATCCGACACAACCGTTCTTCCAACTCTCTGAGTTCGTCTTCCTCTTTCTGCCTATTTTCGCTTTTTGAATTTATCTCACTCTCCCTCTGCAGTCTACCTGGTGGTGTTTCACCTTCGCTTCTGCACGCTAATTGCAACTGTGCTAGTTCTTCCCTATGTTTCCTATTTGTTTCTAATTGTGCCTCTTTAAACTGTAATAGTGATTGTATCTCATCCTGGTCGGCATAAACCTCTCGCTGCGTACTGTCAGAGCCCGTTTCGCCTCTTATACTGATCTTTTCTACATCTGCGCTAATCGTATTCATTCTGACCACTACCTCCGCAACTTCGTTCCTGTGTTTATTTAGCGCCATTTCCTGCCGTGTGACTTGAGCTTCCACACTGTCTAATGCCCCTTGTTTATCTGCAAGTAAGTCCTCCACTATCTCTTTGTTTCGCTCATCCGGCCACACGCCCCTATGTTCTGTAATATCGCTCTCTATTGCACTTATTCGTACCTCCAAATTATTGGTTTTTTCCTTCACGGCATCACATACTTGCTTCACCACACCCAGATTCTTCTCCCCCTCATCTAACCGATTATTAACTGCGGACAGACGCTCATCGATAACTGTGTGTAGCTTCCTCATTGCCTCTTTATTTCCCTTATCCATTGCTTCCAATCTTTCCTTATTTGCTTCCAATCTTTCCTTACTCTCCCAATCTCTCTCCTTAGTCTCCCTATCTCTCTCCTTATTATTTCTATCCATCGCTTCCAATCTTTCCTTAGTTGCTTCAAATCTTTCCTTATTCTCCCTATCTCTCTCCTTATTCTCCCTATCTCTCTCCTTAGTCTCCCTATCTCTCTCCTTACTATCTCTATCCATCGCTTCCAATCTTTCCTTATTTGCTTCCAATCTTTCCCTAGTCTCCCTATCCATCCTCTGTAAAAACTGCAGTAGCACACTCTCATTTGCTACTTTCGGTGTGCTAACCTCGTTCGCCTGAGAAACCGTAGCTTCGCTAAGGGCAGCTGCACTTTCACTGCATACCTGACCTAGTCCCAGCTCGCCTGCGTCGTCGGGAAAAGCCCGCGTTTGTGAACAAATCCCGCCGCACAAAGGATCACCCAGCAGCGGTCCACTGAACAATTCAGCCCCTTCGGAGTGTTTGTCTTTCTCGCTCATTAATCCATGGTCAACAGCTACTTCCTGCTGCACTGCTACGTTCACGCCAGAATCGCTATTCTCCATGATGACTACACTTTTCGACTGCGACCTAGTTACCACGGACATTACGCAAAAAAATTATACAACGATCTTCCAGCCTTGGGCGATATAGCAATTAATTACATAAAAAAATAAAAGATCCTCACCAATTCAGAAAGAATTCGCAAACAAAAAAAATTTTACTTCTTAGCGCTATCACCATATATTCCATCAAAATAAAAAAAATCTTAACAGCAAACCCTAACGGCAAAAAAACCCTGGCAAAGAAATATCCTGGCAAAAATATCCTGGAAGAAAAATATCCTGGCAGGGTCGAAATTATGAGAGGCACCCACATGCCTTGCTCATACTGTGGCATCAAGCAATCAGGCCTGCAAGATGAGTGGTCTGCCAAGCGAGTGGATTCATTCTTATTTATTGAGTAACATGAACTCTAGCACTCACACTTAAGTTACAAGTTATCCTCCTATATGATTAATACGCAACGGAAACACGCATCTGACTATCAGTAATTTACAGAACTCTGACTGGACACTACGCACTGGCAATACCACATTTTCTTTTTGTCTTTTATTTAACGGCTTTTATCGACACGTGGCCACCGCACTGAATATGAATGGCGCACACATTATAAATTTGGGACATTATTACAACATACAATTCGAAGGAAAAGTCACCAATATTTTTCTTTTCACTAGCTTATTTATTCCGATAAATTCTCTAACCTAAACACACAAATTCTATAACCTACAACAATAACACATGAGAAATTCCGCCCAGTGGGCATGGCTTTACAATGGTGAATCTCTATATTATGGTCTCGTAATTATTTTTAACGCTACAGTGCACTTTCTGGATAGGATGGTGGATCTTTTATTATACCTCACGCTTCGACTCTCACAATCATCATCACGAAACTTTCCTCCAGACCGAGCGGTACTGAAGGAACAAGCATAACCCACTAATCTTTTGAAACTACCTCGCTACTCTCCCATGCAAACCACACATACCCAAATTACATGACATACACCACACTACAACATGAAATACTACACAGAGAATAGTCACAACATTATCACTTTCAGCTTTCCCACTTCAATTAATATTTATCCCAGTTTCACACGACACTGCCCCACTTTGTAATTCTACTTTCCTACTATGAACTCTGGAGATATTTGCGCGTCTTCCTGTGCAATGCAAGCCAAGTGGCGTTGCTGGATAGACGGCCGACTCACCTTGCTTCTCTCTCAGAGTTTGAATCTAGCGTCACACGGAATCATATCACGCAAAGTAATATTAAGAACATCACACACGCGAGTCCTCAACTGATACCATGGACGAGTACTTCTCTTTATCCTTTGTCTCATACACAGATTGAGACTCACACAGTACTCACCACGTGGAAGTACTCGTCTCTAATTTCAAGTCCTGCACACGCCATTTCTTAAATATTTCAACTTATGGTACACACGCTATTTCTTAAATATTTCAACTTATTGTACACACGCTAGTAATTCAGCTTAACTTAAGCACACAGAAGTATTTCAACTTATTGCTACACGTGGTTTCATTGTGACCGTTGGTCACTTCCGAAGATTACTACAATCCCTTTAATATTACCTGCTTGACATTTAATTCTCCCCATAAAAGTTCCTGAAATAGATAAATTAATATTTCAAACTACTCTTAAATATTCCACATGCATACCATGTCTCCACTCTTTCGTCATTACGGAGCACAACTAAAACAGGTCTTAACAGCACAAGATCCAGCGGCAGAGTGCCGAAACATGGCCGTTCTCTAGGTCCTCTCCCATCTCTGTCGAGGTGGGGGAAGTACCTTGCTATCGTATTGGTCAGCCACATTTCAGGCGCTCAAAGCTCTGGTAAATTTCGTCTCTTTGGTCCCACCAAAGGTGGCCAAAGGATCGACTCAAAGATGATCATATATTCACATTCACTATCTGCGGTTAGCAGACGACCATACATTCATTCATTTCACAGATCTCATCAAACTGGATGTAGGGATTTACTTTGTGGGAGTGCACATGTGATCAATTAAATAAATAAATTGTCATTCTTTCCCACACTGGTATCCGGCTTCGCTGTATTAATTGAAATTGAGTTATTTAAAAAAAAAAAGTGTTCTTCTGACAAAAATAATGAAGTATGTTGTACCTATTTTCAATGTCGGGCGGTTCTGTACCCTTTCATCGTTTATTATTGTTGTATTCTTCTTTTCCGATCTTCTTCGCTTTTCTTTTCATTTGCCTGTTTCCTTTCATCCATTCGTCCCGAATCTTATCCTTGTTTCTTAAATTCTCATAAATTTGTGTTTTATCGCATTTGAAACGCAACATAATTTCGCGCAAAGAGAGTTTGTCTTTCTCAGTCTCCTCGATTACATTAATCTTTTTGTTAAGTAGTAACGACACAAACCGTTTTTTCGACATCATGTTAACTGTCTCTCTAAAAGTGCTACTAGTCAACTGAAACTGGCAGAAAATAATGACCTTGCCGGGTAAAACCAATGTTTAACGGAACGATACCCACATCTTTCACTGCGCACATTGCAGCAGAGTGTTGGCAGATGCGCGATAATGTTCCTGTATGAACCGGCGTGCTTCAATAATGCGAAAACGAGAAAGCCGACAAACTGAGCACTGACGAACGAACCATTTCGTTTGATGTACTTTACCGACACTGAGCGTAACTTATTCGTTGTTGCACAGAGCGGCGAAGTTTTAGGTCCACACCAGCAGCGCCTCGCTGCGCTGGACCTTTTTCCTTGGTTTTTCGCTGCTTAACAGAGGTGTTAAAAGTAACGTCCTTGTAGAGTCGTGAATAACTAATGAACCGTAATACAGTAGTACTGTATAGGCTCTTTCCCTCATTATACAGAGAATTAGTATGTTCTAAGATTTTCTTTCCGTTTCCGCGTTACGCACGATCCGCTTTATACAAAAAGTCGTCATATAAAGTGCACTGAATCCGTCGGGACTGAAATACTTGCACAGTCTGGCCAGATTTCCAAATTATACACGTGCCGATTTGAGCAAGTTTTACTGTATAAATTTCCCAAGCCTTCTCTGGCAGTTTGCTGTTACTCTTGTCACCGCGGGTAGAAATGTAAAACCTGTCAGGAAGCTAATAAATTTATGGTCTTGCTGTATGGGGGAGGGCTCGGAAATAGAGAAAGGGTGAAGGCTGTCGCATGGACTGCTCAATATCCATCGGCTTTCGTCGATTGGTCGTTCGTCTCGACGCGGAGGATAGACTCCAATAAAATACGTACCACATTTTTTATTAAACTATATCTAACTGAAACCGATCCTTGGCAACTATTTTCACCTATTAAGATGTCTGCTCTCACAACAACTGGTCCATCTGTTTTTTGTTATTTTGTCAAAAAAGTGCATTCTAGATGAAGATTGGAGAACGGTCACTACCGCACTTGTTCTTAATACAGCATTATGAGAAAAATAACATAGTCAGTACAATGTGATGGAGATCACAGAGCGGGCAACAGAATACAGTTTAAGTTGAGACACACGGTAAGGCAGTCGAATAATCTAACACAAACATTACTGTCTTCTTGATGGCAGCCCATTGTAGCACTAATCAAAAAGGCTATCAGCATCAAATACTCAGGTCTGAGGAGGATGTGAATCATAGACAGATAAAATTCAAAGCATTGTTATGTATAACCAGTACATGCCGAGAAAGGTTCTGAGGGATGGCGTAGACGTGCTATGGTTGGATACCCATATTAAAAAGTCGCTTGCAACCGGTCTATGGTCTGCAGTTGGTTCTGATACGATGCTGTAGACAGTGAGTTATGCTACGTGGGAGACTTGCTGACATCATGAATCGTGCTAGCCGTGTAAGACAAAAGAGGATGTCCTCAGAGCTCCGGTTTGCAGCTGGATGCATGCAGTGCGATAACTACAGGCTCAGCCTCTTTCACATTTAGAACGAGACCTCCCAGCAAACATACGGAGTGCCCATTGTCGTTACTTTCCGGCGTAGCGTCATCAGTGATGCTATATTAAGAAATCCATTATATGCTTAAATTTTGAGTTCGTTATCACCAACATTCCCCTCTTCGGTTACTGTCCAGACTAGGCTGAAAAATTACTCACAGACTCAACAGACGAGTAAACTACTGGTGTAGGTAAGTTAAATGTCCACTGTAAGCGAGTTAGATTTCAGCACCAACAGGCCTGGTCCGCTTCTCGTTAACTAACGTACCTACACCAGTAGTTAAGTAACTTTCACAAGCTTTCAGTTTTGATAGGCGCATCTTACAATTAATTTTATTGTATTCCTTGGCGCAATTAAATGACTTCATTTCTGCCAAGTAGAGTGCAGATATGTTTAGTTTGTTAGCGCCTCTTCCTGCCTGTTCATTTGTAATTCAACAAGCAACTATGCAATATAATGTTGTGCGTGTAATTGTTTACAGAAGTTGGTTAGAGTTTATAATTTTCTGTTATTTTGTTATTCCCGTTGTTCTTTCTTTGTTTTTAACTTTGAAACGCACGATCTTAAGATGATAATAAGTTTCAAGAAAGCCGAAACAAGTTACAATAACTTTGGCATGATACGATACTGGAAAATACAATAAAAAATTTCAACCCTTGACGGGCTTCGATATGATATCAGAGCACGATGTAATCTCTTTTCCAGTGTAACTAAGCAACCGCCTTCTCCGCCTACCCTGAAAGAACATATGTAAACTATGTAATCAAAAGTATCCGGACACCCCCAAAAACATGATTTTTTCATATTAGTTGCGTTGTGCTGCCACCTACTGCCAGGTACCCATATCAGCGACTTCAGTAGTCATTAGACATCGTGTGAGCAGAATTGGGCGCTCCGCAGAACTCACGAATTTCTACCGTGATCAGCTGATTGGGTGTCACTTGTTTCATCCATCTATACGCGAGATTTCAACACACCTAAATATGCCTAGGTCCACTGTTTCGAATGTGATGGTGACGTGATGAACGTGAGCGGAAACATACATCACAAAAGCGTACAGGTCGACCTCGCCTGTTGACTGACAGAGACCGCCGACAGTGGAAGAGGGTCGTAATGTGTAATAAGCAGACATCTATCCAGACCATCACACAGGAATTCCAAGGTGCATTAGGATCCACTGCAAGTTCTATGACAGTTAGGCGGGAGGTGAGAAAACTTGGATTTCATCTCGAGCCGCTGCTCAGAAGCCACACATCACTCCCGTAAATGCCAAACGACGCCTCGCATGGTAAACACTGGTAAACATTGAACAGTGGAAGAACGTTGTGTGGTGTGACGAATTACGGTACACGATGTGGCGATCCGATAGCAGGGTGTCGGTGTGGCGAATGACCGGTGAACGTCATCTGCCAGTGTGTGTAGAGCCAACAGTAAAGTTTGGCGTTATGGTGTGGTCGTGTTTCTCATGGAGGGGGCTTGCAACCCTTGTTGTTTTGCGTGGCACTATCACAGCAAAGGCCTACATTGATGTTTTAAGCACCTTCCTGCTTCCCACTGTTTAAGAGTAATTCGGGGATGGCGATTGCATCTTTCAGCACGATCGAAAGCTTGTTCATAAAGCACGGCATGTGGAGGAGTGGTTACACGACAATAACATCCCTGTAATGGACTGGCCTGCACAGAGTCCTGACCTGAATCCTATAGAACACCTTTGGGATGTTTTGGAACGCCAACTTCGTGCCAGGCCTCACCGACCGACATCGATACCTCTCCTCAGTGCTGCACTCCATGAAGAATGGGCAGCCATTCCCCAAGATACCATCCATCACTTGATTCAACGTATGCCTGCGAGTATGGAAGCTATCATCAAGGCTAAGGGTGGGCCAACACCATACTAAACTCCAGCATTGCCAATGGTGGGCGCCACGAACTATTAAATCATTTCCAGTCAGGTGTCCAGACACTTTTGATCTCATAGTGTGTTATGGGTGGGACATAACAAGACCTTCCAACCACGAAATCAAGGTATTCCAGAAGATCATCCGGGATTCGTGAAAACTGGCGCACTAGACAGAGCATAAACAGTACATCCGAACCATGCCGAATGTTTCTATTCTGAATGTTGCTACACGAAATCGGGGACCAATAAGTATCCCAGATCTCAAGACTGTTGACGGTTGCCTATACCAGACGTACAGAGAAGTATGCGAACGCTTAGGACTATTGGAAAACAACAACCACTGGGAATTAATTTTACAAGAAGCACACACACAGCCCATTGAACAAATGAGAGACTTATTCGCCATGACTCTAATAACGTAAATAACGTGGAATCCAAAACGGCTATTGGGATGCTTCAAAGAGATGAATGATGACATACAGTACCAAATCCAACAAGTTCATTGTGAAATGCCCATCGAATTCAACGACGAAATCTTCTATGAAACACTCATTCGCCTAGAAGATAAATGTTTAGCAATAAACAACCAGACCTTAGTACAACCTGGGATGTAAGCAGCACGAAAGGATGCTATCAGTGTACCAAACTTCGAAACTACAAAAGAAAAAAGCTACAACATCAACGAACTATTTCAATACATTTCTCACAACACCACTCTTCAATGATAATAATCAAAAAGAGAAATTTACAACGTTATCGTGACCGGATCGACAACAACACTGACGGAAGTATTTACTTAAACGCACTAGGCGGCACCGGGAAAACGTTTCTTATATACGTATCTATTGCTGGCGAAAATACGTACTAAACGATACATCACACTTGCCCTGGAATCATCCAGCATTGCAGTCACACTTATGGAAGGAGGACGTACTGCCTATTCTGCCCTTTTATTGCCGTTGAATGTAACCGAAGAACAATTCCCGGTACGTAAAATCTCAAGAGCAAATGGACGGGACGAACTTCTGGACGGGGTTAGATTCTATAGGGAGCTAAAATTATTTTCTGGGGGGAATGTTTAATGGAAGAAAATCACTCGAAGCCACGGACAGTACATTACAAGATTTACGAAGAAGCTCTGAAGTGATGGAACGAGCTCTACTCATACTCTGAGGAGATATTCGACAAACACTTCCAGCTATCCCCAAGTCAACAGCAGCAGACGAGATCAATGCATGCTTAAGAAAAGCACATCTCTGGCCACTCATACAAATACTGCGACTAATAAAAAATATGAGATTTGAACTATCGAAAGACGAAACAACTACACATTTTGCTCAGTAACTTTTACACAAATAGGCGAAGGCAGACATCGTATTGACCAGACGACAGGCATCATTAACTCAACAGTGATTTCTGCAATATAGCCACTGCTAAAAACGAACTTATCGACGAAATTTATCCGAATATTGTTCAGAACTATACCAATCCGGACTAGCTATTTGAAAGGGCAATTTTGGCAAATCAAAATAAAATTTTAAACCATATCAGCTTTAATATTCAAAAGAAACTTCCTGGTAAAGAGAGGATATACAAATCGATTGACACGATAGTAAACGTCGAAGAAACTATGAACTTCACTAGAGAATTTCTAAACTCTCTGAAAGTACCAGGAATGCCATTACACTGCCTTAGATTCGGATCTCCGGTCATACTACTCAGAAATCTCATCTCACTAAAACTAAGTTAAGGAGCAAAGATTATTGTCAAACAGCAGTCGAACAACATGATGGAACCAGAATGAGATTTTCACTCTGCAGCGGAGTGTGCGACGATATGAAACTTCCTGGCAGATTAAAACTGCCGAGACTCGAACTCGGGACCTTTGCCTTTCGCGGGCAAGTGCTCTACCATCTGAGCTACCGAAGCACGACTCACGCCCGGTACTCACAGCTTTACTTCTGCTATTATCTCGTCTCCTACCTTCCAAACTTTACAGAAGCTCTCCTGCGAACCTTGCAGAACTAGCACTCCTGAAAGAAAGGATATAGCGGAGACATGGCTTAGCCACAGCCTGGGGGATGTTTTCAGAATGAGATTTTCACTCTGCAGCGGAGTGTGCGCTGATATGAAACTTCCTGGCAGATTAAAACTGTGTGCCCGATCGAGACTCGAACTCGGGACCTTTGCCTTTCGCGGGCAAAGGTCCCGAGTTCGAGTCTCGGTCGGGCACACAGTTTTAATCTGCCAGGAAGTTTCAACATGATGGAAGCGTAACTGATGACTATTTATTAACAGAATACCATTGATCTCTACTAAATTGCCATTCTGATTTAAAAGACTGCAGTTTCCAATCAGATTAGCCTACAGGTATACAATTAACAAAGCGCAAGGGCACAATTGAAAATATTGCGGCATCAACCTCAGAGACTCCTGCTTCTCTCACGGTCAACTACAGGTACGCTGCTCTCGAGTAGGAAATTCGAAAATTTGTAGATATATACCCCGGATAACAAAATGAAAAATGTTGTTTAAAACAAGTATTGTAAATAGTTATGTTTTCAATCAATTTTTTACCTCTTTTACTTTAACAGGTATTGCAAATAGTTGGAATGTGTATTCGATAAATTGTGTTTATCTCTTTATGTGTATCCTTTTATTCCAAGTAAACAGTTAGAATGTATATTCAATATATTGTTTTTACTTCTTATACTTTAAAATTTATCTTTTTATTCTAACAACCCCGTAATTTCATATCAACTGCGTGAGAGAAGCCGGGTATCTCTGCTAGTGTACGATATGTACGGGTACCAAGAAAGATCAGTACAACTGGAAGAACAAGAACGAACTGCTCAGATTAAAAGGAGTATAAGACAGGGATGTAGCTTTTCTCTCCTACTGGTCAATCCATACATCGAAGAAGCAATGACGGAAATAAAAGAGAGGTTCAACAGCTGGATTAAAGTTCGAGCCGTAAGGGTATCAATAATAAAATTCGCTGATGACGTTGGTACCCTCAGCGAAAGTGAAGATAAATTACAGGATCGGGTGAATGGAATGAACAATCTACTGCGTACAGATATAGATTAAACCGAAGAAACACGAAAGTAATGCGAAGTAGCAGAAATGTAAACAGCGAGAAACTTAACATCAGAATTGGGGTTCACGAAGTAGACGAAATTAAGTAACTCTGGTATCTAGGCAGGAAGATAACCCATGGTCGGTGGAGCAAAGACATAAAAACCGGACTAGCACATAAAAAAAGGGAGCACTCTTGGCCAAGAGAAGTCTACTAGTAGCAAACATAGACCCTAACCTGAGGAAGAAACTTATAAGAATGTACGATTGGACACAGCATTGTACGTTAATGAAGCATCGACTGTAGGAAACGGGAACAGAAGAGAAACGAAGCATTTGAGATGTGGTGTTAAAGACGAATGTTGAAAATCAGGTAGGCTGATGAAGTGCGAAATGAGGGGGTTCTCTGGAGAATCGGCGCGGAAAGGTATACAGGGTGAGTCACCTAACATTACCGCTGGATATATTTCGTAAACCACATCAAATACTGACGAATCGATTCCACAGACCGAACGTGAGGAGAGGGGCTAGTAATTGGTTAATACAAACGATAAAAAAATGCACGGAAGTATGTTTTTTAACACAAACCTACGTTTTTTTAAAATGGAACCCCGTTAGTTTTGTTAGCACATCTGAACATATAAACAAATACGTAATCAGTGCCGTTTGTTGCATTGTAAAATGTTAATTACATCCGGAGATATTGTAACCTAAAGTTGACGCTTGAGTACCACTCCTCCGCTGTTCGATCGTGTGTATCGGAGAGCACCGAATTACGTAGGGATCCAAAGGGAACGGTGATGGACCTTAGGTACAGAAGAGACTGGAACAGCACATTACGTCCACATGCTAACACCTTTTTATTGGTCTTTTTCACTGACGCACATGTACATTACCATGAGGGGTGAGGTACACGTACACACGTGGTTTCCGTTTTCAATTACGGAGTGAAATAGAGTGTGTCCCGACATGTCAGGGCAATAGATGTTCAATGTGGTGGCCGTCATTTGCTGCACACAGTTGCAATCTCTGGCGTAATGAATGTCGTACACGCCGCAGTACATCTGGTGTAATGTCGCCGCAGGCTGCCACAATACGTTGTTTCATATCCTCTGGGGTTGTAGGCACATCACGTTACACATTCTCCTTTAACGTACCCCACAGACAGAAGTCCAGAGGTGAAAGATCAGGAGAACGGTCTGGCCAATTCATGCGTCCTCCACGTCCTATGAAACGCCCGTCGAACATCCTGTCAAAGGTCAGCCTAGTGTTAATTGCGGAATGTGCAGGTGCACCATCATGCTAATACCACATATGTCGACGCGTTTCCAGTGGGACATTTTCGAGCACCGTTGGGAGATCATTCTGTAGAAACGCGATGTATGTTGCAGCCCGCCGACCGTGGCCCGTGTTTGTTACAACACGCAACTGAACGTCGGAGGTTTTCAGCGTCAACTTTAGGTTACAATATCTCCGGATGTAATTAACATTTTACAATGAAACAAACGGCACTAATTACGTATTTGTTTATATGTTCAGATGTGCTAACAAAACTAACGGGGTTCCATTTAAAAAACGTAGGTTTGTGTTAAAAAACATACTTCCATGCATTTTTGTGTGGTTTGTATTAACCAATTAACTAGCCCCTCTCCTCACGTTCGGTGTGTGGAATCGGTTCGTCAGTATTTGATGTGGTTTACGAAATATATCCAGCGGTAATGTTAGGTGACTCACCCTGTATATGGGAAACATTGACAACAAGAAGGGACAGGATGATAGGACATTTGTTAACACATCAGGGAATAACTTCCGTTGTACTAGAGGGAGCTGTAGACAGTAAAACGGTAAAAGCTGTAGACGACGACAGAAAATGGAATACATCTGGCTAGTAATTGAGGACGTGGCGGGCCGCAACAATCCAATCATAAGACTGATGAGGTGGGAAAAGAAAGAAAAAAATCTGATGGCCTCTTGGCCGCTATGAGCAACTACCGAAACTGAATTGACTATTATTTCCAGCGAGTGTGTGTCCCAATTATATTATCTTACATGCCTAAGAAACACGTTACTCGGATGTGTTGATAGACGGTCTGCTGTTCGTGGCTGCAGAATTCACGGTTAAAAGGTAATAACTGGGAGTAGTTATCGGTGCTTGTTGGACTTGTTTGGTGAGTACCTTAGCGCGTTCACCGATGGAACAGTTATTCACAGCTGTCCTCTGTGTTGCAGGGTTCCTTACATTACGTGTTAGGTTTGAGTTAGTCCCGATTTTATCTACACGGTTTACCGCTTCCATCTTGATTAACTTATACTGCTAAATGTTTTTGTCTGTCTGTGCCACAGCTACTCCTATCTGTGGGGTTCGAGCGCCGTTTGTAATATATTAATTTTCTTTGAGCTGACCTTGTGTACTTTATTTTTGCACTCAAAACTGATTTTACTGAATGCTGTTTAAGTTGAAGGCATATCGGCTCTGTGTTTAAATTTCAGTTTTACATCATTTGTTGGTAATCTTTACTGAAGACGTACCTCAACAGCTGTCTGACCTGCATAATTTTTTCAGTTACATCACTACACAAACAAGTCGCATCCGTGAAATGTACAGACGCGCAAAAATAAGAGTTGTCGCATCGTTGTTTTGTACCCCTACAGGAGAGCCAGCTGCTGATATTGCGTGCACATGCTGTAAATGACGCTGCTTGCTCTTCTAAACCTGTAAAAATGAAGAGAAATGAACGCCGTAAATGATGTATACTACTCTTTGGATTCGCAAACAATCTATTTTTAATCTCTATTTGAATAAATGCACTGACTGAAATGGGAAATATTAATTCCGATTAAGTCCGATAACCGTCAAACTTTATGAAGATGTTCATTACATAACGCGTATTAAATGATTGCATTTTTTTCATTTTCTTTCCATTCGCAACAATATCCATCACCAACGTCAATACCAGATGTGTCCCCATGGGCATGAATACACTTATAACTTCACTGTGGCATGCAAACGAACTGCTTCCGGTTGCCATCGTGAGGAATTTCTAGTCATACTTGCAACACATGCTACGTAAGCTGAAGATAGCTGGCTAGAATCTGGTCCATGTTTTACCATCGCATCCCAGAGATGCTCTGTGGATGGTAAATCAGAGGACTTGTTAGTACTGATAAGGAGCCTTTCATTCTTCAAGCAATTTGTTCTGCAAACTGCGCCGTAGGGTCTTGCATTATCCTGCTGGAATATGTCATTTGGTACACTGCTGAAACGGGATTTACTATTCCTGTCACATGAAGGCGAGCATTCAGATCCCCTTCAACAATTATCGAATCAGTCTTCTTGTCAAATCCAATAGCTGCCCATACCGTGATTCCAAGATTTTTGAATGAAAAACAATCGTACATGTGATTTATTCTTACATTAATAACGCGTTTCGCTTTCTTAGGCCGTCTTGGTTTATCTATAGGGATGATAAAACAAGCAAAAATTGCGGTACTGTTCTAGCGTGCACGATTATAAATATGAATAAGAAATTGCTCCTAATCTTAAAATGTTCCGTTTACAGCGAACAAGGAAAACCTTAATAAAGTCGTACCAGCAGGTGAGAATGGTGAAATGGCAGGACTACACTCACAAAGATGTGTACACATTTAAATATAATACACAGAGATGCCGCCTTAACTTCACGGCAGTAGCGACAAACAGGCTCAAAGACGAACAATGGAACGAGGGTTGCGTATAATAACTGCAGAGGACACACATGATTGTATGACAGTCAGCACATTTAATGCTTACAAAAAACGTCTAAAATGGATGAATCACTATAATAAAACTAGGAGGTTACAATTAATCACAACACTGCTGCCAATAAAGGAAACCTTTGCAAATGGATGAAATAATATGACCAGCCAAAACTGAATAAAGCCGTAAGATAACCACCAAAGATTGGTGAGATCTGGGTAACAAGGGATAAAAAAATTCTTAAAACAGCAAGTCTTGACTCGAATTTAAAAGTATGATACCTAAAAATGAATCAGTTGGGTGGGGGAGGGAGGGGGGGGGGGGTGAGGAGAGGGGATTCATAAAACCGTAAGTGAAGCCCATTAGAAGAGCATACCAGAAATTATGTAAAAATTTCAAAAACTGACATAATTAAACATCTTGAACCGGCAGTATACCCGTGGACTGTTCGAGCAACAAATACGCCGGGAGAAACTGAAGAATCACTTCTTGCATTGTGCTCGGAGAAGCAAAAAACCTTGATCTGTTGGAACAGTTGGAAATCTCTAATCGTACTTGAACAGACAACGAACAATTATCAAACGATCACCTCACTGGCAGGAACCAAGGCTACTATGATTCATTTGTGTCAGTTTTTTAAATATTTATATTATTTGATTATTCTCTTCTAATAGACTTCCATTTCGTTTTATTAATCCCTTCCCACACTGATTCGTTCTTAGACATTATACTTACAATGTCGTGTCGTGATCTGTTGTTTTAAGAATTTCTTTTATCCCCTGTTATTGGGATGAAGCCCATCTTTGGTGGTTACATCATGGTATTATTTAGTCGCGGCTGGTGCTACTATTTTATCTCTTTGGAGTAATTTAAAGGTTTCCTTTACGGTCGACTAAGTTGTGGTGAACTGTAACTTCTTAGATTTAGTATAATGGTTTAACCATTTCTGGAGCATCACACACAAATAAAGAAAAGATGTTATGTGGACATGTGTCCGAAAACGCTTAATTTCCATGTTAGAGCTCATTTTAGTTTCGTCCACCTACGCTCAATGGAGCACGTTATCATGATTTCATACGGGATACTCTACCTGTGCTGCTAGAACAAGTGCCTTTACAAGTACGACACAACATGTGGTTCACGCGCGATGGAGCTCCTGCACATTTCAGTCGAAGTGTTCGTACGCTTCTCAACAACAGATTCGGTGACCGATGGATTGGTAGAGGCGGACCAATTCCATGGCCTCCACGCTCTCCGGACCTCAACCCTCTTGACTTTCATTTATGGGGCATTTGAAAGCTCTTGTCTACGCAACCCCGGTAGCAAATGTAGAGACTCTTCGTGCTCGTATTGTGGACGGCTGTGATACAATACGCCATTCTCCAGGGCTGCATCAGCGGATCAGGGATTCCATGCGACGGAAGGTGGATGCATGTATCCTCGCTAACGGAGGACATTTTGAACATTTCCTGTAACAAAGTGTTTGAAGTCACGCTGCTACGTTCTGTTGCTGTGTGTTTCTATTCCATGATCAATGTGATTTGAAGAGAAGTAATAAAATGAGCTCTAACATGGAAAATAAGCGTTTCCGGGCACATGTCCACATAACATATTTTCATTCTTTGTGTGTGAGGAATGTTTCCTGAAAGTTTGGCCGTACCTTTTTGTAACACCCTGTATACGCTGATTGTCATGTAACTGCTTTGAACGCTCCGTGCGGGATTAGCCGAGCGGTCTAAGTCGCTGCAGTCATGGACTGTGTAGCTGGTCCCGGCGGAGGTTCGAGTCCTCCCTCGGGCATGGGTGTGTGTGTTTGTCCTTAGGATAATTTAGGTTAAGTAGTGTGTAAGCTTATGGACTGATGACCTTAGCAGTTAAGTCCCATAAGATTTCACACACATTGTTTTGCTTTGAGCGCCAAATATGTGTGTCCTCTACAGTAACTATGTGGAAGCCTTATTCCATTCGTCGTCTATGTGCCCGTTTGACGCTCTTGCCATGAAGAGAGACCGACAGCGTGCGACGGCTTGAGACGACAAAACATCACCGCAGGTGCAGTTGCGGAAGTGTCTGTCCCTCAGTAGGCGAGCGGCGTTCGTGTCGCTGTACCACGCCCGACAGTGAGAGCGACAGCTACGATTCTTCTCGGCAAAGGGCTGGAGCGAACGTGCCGGCTGCTGTGAGATACTTGTCATCCGATTTTAACAAAACTATCTGGTGAAAAAATTTTATTCTTCCGCACTCTACAGCTTGATATCTCCGCTCAATGGAGGACTGAATTTATTTTCGTTATTCGACGTAGTTACTGTGCTGCACGAAACTAAATAAAGATGGCACGAAATATTTAAGACATTCGAGAGATAAAATCACATTGCATAGGCTTTGCGTATAGTTTATTTTAGGTCATACATTATTGCGTAACAAATGTAGCCAACATATCAAAATTGTATTCAAAGGTGAGAACGGGATGATATCTCTTTTCATTCTCTAGATATTGGTTGTTATATCCGCGGACGGGACGCCCGCAGAGCACACGAATGGTTTCCTGCGCATCGGGAACAAAGTGATCATAAAAATCGTCCTATTTCACCAACGGTTCAGGTATCAAACCGAGGTATCTTGGAAATGGCAGCACGCAAAAAGCACTATTTTGTCGTATGATTAATACGAAGGCTATCCACACAGTACATTACGTTTTGGAATTAAAAATAAATAAAGTATTGGAAATTTTTTTTATTATATACAGATGAAAGTCACACTTAAATACTACTTTTCTACATAGTTGCCGTTTAAATTAAGGCACTTATCGTAGCGATGGACGAGCTTGGAAATTCCTTCGTCGTAAAATTCGGCCGCCTGCGCCTTCAACCACGTGGCGACTGTCTTTTGGGACAGAAAAGGTGTGATTTTTGTGGATTTCCTGGAAAGAGGCACTACAATAAACTCTCAAAGGTATTGCCAAACTCTGCACAACCTCATAAGAGAAATACAAAACAAGCGCAGGGGAAAGTTGGGCTCAAAGATCTTGCTGATTCACGACAACACCAAGGCCCACACGGCAAATGCCACTCGTAAAGTTCTCGAATCTTTTACGTAAGTGGGAGTTGTTTCCTCATCCGTCGTACAGTCCCGACCTGGCAGCGAGCGACTTCCACTTATTCCCAGCAATGAAGAAGTGGTTGGCTATGCAGCGTTTTGATGACGACGCACAGCTTCAAGAAGAGGTAACCACGTGGTTGAAGGCGCAGGCGGCCGAATCTTACGACGAAGGATTTTCCAAGCTCGTCCATCGCTACGATAAGTGCCTTAATTTAAATGGCAACTATGTAGAAAAGTACTATTTAAATGTGGCTTTCATCTGTATATAATTAAAAAATTTCCAATACTTTATTTATTTTTAATTCCAAAACGTAATGTTCTTTGTGGATAGCCCTCGTACTCGAAACGTTTTGGTCCAATGTTTGAGAGGATCGAAAACAAGACTACTTATAACCTACACAATGAGTATTTGTCCAAATTTTGATATCCAAAGAAAGACTGAG
Source organism: Schistocerca piceifrons (assembly GCF_021461385.2). Lineage (NCBI taxonomy): Eukaryota > Metazoa > Arthropoda > Insecta > Orthoptera > Acrididae > Schistocerca > Schistocerca piceifrons. The sequence goes on from NC_060140.1 coordinate 509,620,317, forward strand.
GAATGGGCAAATGGTGTATTAAGTGACCAGCATGGGGTCTAGTGCTGCAAGAAAATATTTACAAGTAATTGCTTGAAAATAATCAAGGTTATTAAGGAAAAAACCGAAATATTTCACAAACAGCTGCAGTTAGCTACGTAGGTGAAGTGTCAAAAAGTTCATCTCTTCAAAACGTTGCCATCTTGCACATAAGAAGGTACACTGGTGCTATATGTAACTGTCAAAAACGTTTCCTACAAATTAAGTATTAAATTTAGGAATTTCTAGAAGACACTAGGAAGGCAAATTCGGTGGCTATAAAATGTGCTTCTGAATAAAATTTAAATAAAGAGAAATCGGTCAAATATTTCGTGAACTGATTTGCGTAAAAATAAAATAAATCAGAGAAACATTGGTAGTGCCTTTGAACGATGCTAAAAATCATGTACAGAAAATGAGCTACATCAAATGTTTCTCAAATGAGTATTATTTCGCAGTTTTAGAAAAATCGTTTCACAGGGAGTTGGACTTTCTTGTCAAAAGATTTGTATGCTTTACTAATAAAGAGTATTTAGATTAATTGAAACGCTTGGCCTTAACATTGATTGCTGATGATTTATGTTCCCAACAATGAAATATCAGTAACATTTTGTGTTCAGTGTGTTTTATTCGGAATTGAATGTGTGTGGTGTTATGGGATGGATGTATACACACTTTCTGAAGACCAAGTACTTTGATGAGACCTAAAAATATACATTGAGATGCAGTGTAAACAGTATAGATAAACTTGGTACACAGCATTGGTCACAAGACTATAACCAAGTCAGTTAAAATGTAAGTAACAATCGAACCCGGATCCCACAAACGATGCCATTTACGTACCTACGACGCTATCATTACACGATGGATACCTTGTGGAGGTTTATACTCATCTGTATTTACGATGGTCAGTCATTCTTCTAAACTTATCGGCTGTTAAACGTTCTTGGTCATGTAAGAAACATTTGTCTTAAGTTTCTTGATGAGGTAATCGAACGTCTCTCTGCTCAACCATGTATTTTCGAAGATTTGTCTGGTGATCTTCGCAGTTGATGATATTAATTATGAAATTTTCCATGAAGATTCCTCCCTTCGTATATTGTACACACAATGTTTCTCTATCGCCTTATTGTGCTAAGCAAAGAGCTTATTTTGTTGCCTTACTCTCCAGCTACAGTACCGTACCGTTCAAGGGCGCCGTTTCCAGAAACAGCTGGTTGGCTCTAGTAGCCATCTTGTAGTGGGAGATCGTCGTTTGCACGCTGGACACGCGAGCGTATCACACGTTGCTGCCGCTTGTTTCTGGAGTGTCATGCATCCAGAGATGACTCGCTGTCGTTCGCTTCAGACGCTTACGTAGGACACGGCCTTACTACGGAATCTCTGTCTACTATGTTTGAATGTGTACACATCTTTGTGAGTGTGGTCCTACCACTGCACCATTCTGGCCTCCTGGTACTACTGTATTAAGGTACACTTCGTTCAGTTTGATTATTTATTTAACATTATACCCCGAGGCCACACGATATTATATTGTTTTTAACTAGACGTCTGTGGATTCATCTGATTCGACTCTTTCCTCAGTCTAGTACGGAGCCGTTTCATAGTTTTTAAATGTAGCAATTCCTTATTCACATTTATAGCTGTGTGTGCTACGAGCATACGCTAAGTTTTACTATCCTTTTATCCCTATAGATAATCTGAAGAGTGTTAATAGAAAAATAAACTGCAGCGAAGACTGTTTTTAATTTAAGCATTCTTCATACGGTTGCCTTACTAGACAAGGTAAAGGAGTGGAAGACATTTTATGACTGTAAGAGTTTGGAAAGGTACGGCTCTCGAGATTCGTTGCTTAGTGCGGCCTTTCTTTAACTCGTCGACGGTCACGTCGGTTACCATTTGAAGACCATCAACGTAAGCAAGAATCATTGATTAACACCATAGAATGTCAGTCTCCGAGGTAATTCTAGCTCCATACCGTGGAACTTTTGTTGTCTGTGGTGTTGTGTAAGCGGTAAACACGCGCTGCAACTCAAGATCTGAACCAAGTTTCCACTAATCAGTTCAGATGTTTCGTGGTGACACTCCACCTGTAATCGCTGCCTGGGTTTCATCTAATGCCTCCCTTCTGTTTCCCAAAACCAGTCGAACAATCCCTTCGATTTTCTCTTTCTGTAATCCTTGTAGGACCTGTCCAAAGTATTCTATCCATACAGCTGTTCTGATTGTGTCTCGCCATCACTTGTTTCGCCATCATTGGGCTACATTCGACTGTCTAGGTGATTTGTCGGTATGATTCTCCCCTGTCCCTCAGGGCTATGATGAATCATTCTCAAAGTGTGAAAGATGCGACAAGTTTCTCGAGAAATGTCTTACGATCTCGACCTGAAACGTTAGGTAAAACCAATAGGCATCATTCTTCATAGTGCGTTACCTTTTACTTTTCTGTACTGAAATTAATAATCTCGCATAAGGACGAAATTACAATGAACAAGTCCCGTAGACACGGAAGTACGTCAGTATCTGTTCGGTCAAGGTACTGACAGTAAAATACTTTCCATTTCCAAGTGTGCGCATAAAAATGTATTAGGTGTTCAAATATGTACAGAATAACAACCGAAGACTTGAAATAAAAAAGGCTGTAAGTACCATAATAAGGAACTTTGAAGTTTTGTGTTAAAATGGGATCTACATGCCAAGCCCCAACCGCAAAAAACTGACACGAATGAAAATGTAATACCAAATGTGATCAGCAGATGTTATACCGTCTGCTGTTAACGTATGAAAGGATCTATATTCCTTAGCCTTTACTGTTAAATAAAATGGCGGAGCAGCTGACTTTTGTAAGATTGTGAAAGAAAGAAACGACAAATTAAAGGAGAAGGTTTTACAGTAGCAATAAGGAAAAAGCTGGAAAATGAATACATAAGTTCAAGTAATGAAAGTATTCGTCCAGGAGCTTGTCCAGTGCAGGAGGTAACTCTCATTACTGATCTCGGCACACCATACACTATAACTGGACAGAATATCTATTCTTGAGTTACCAACTGTATTGTTCCGGCAGATGTAAAGGACATGATACAGACGAATGAAGCCATTTATCGTCAGTGACATGACTGCATCTGACTACTTAGATTTCAAGAAAGCTGCAGTTCGTAACATAAACACAAAATCTCAAATATATCCAAAGTACAGTGGCTGTGGTTGGACAAACATAAGCCACATGTTGTTAAGACCCGGAGAAACGTAAATGAAATCCAGGCGTGGGAATGCATCCTGTTTTGAGAAAAGGTGTATGAGTAAAGGACGTCAAAAGATAGCAAGTATCCGATCTCGATGTTACAAGCTATATACGCGAAGAAAACCGTTTGATCGAAATGATGCAGTACCTGAGAAAGAATTATAACATTCGGTTTTACAAAAGGGGAGTGGACTTTTACGATTTTTTTGCTGACCATTGAACGACGGCACTTAGAGATTATCATTACAATTGTAAACTAGATCCATATTACGCGTAACTTTCAAAAATATGATTCAAATGGCTCTAAGCACTATGGGCCTTAACATCCGAGGTCATCAGTCCCCTAGACTTAACTACTTAAACCTAACTAACCTAACGACATCACACACACCCATGCCCAAGGCAGGATTCGAATCAGCGACCGTATCAGCAACGCGGTTCTGGACTGAAGCGCCCAGAACCACTCGGCCACAGCGGCCGGCCGTAACTTTCAAATAAAATGCATTAATAGTGCAATTATGGCCATTCATTACCTAAGGTATCTGAAATTTTTTTTTTCAAAGTCTTCAATTTAAGATGCTTTATTAATAATGGAAAACGGGTTTGGTGGAAAACTCCCCTAATTTGGGGTGAGAGAGGAAAACATAACCGTTAAGAAATACCTGCTGCTGTAGATGGCCGTACAAACAAAGAAAAGAGTAATCGAATATCAAGTCAGAAGCCGGCCGGTGTGGCCGTGCGGTTCTAGGCGCTTCAGTCCGGAACCGCGTGACCGCTACGGTGGCAGGTTCGAATCCTGCCTCAGGCATGGATGTGTGTGATGTCCTTAGGTTAGTTAGGTTTAAGTAGTTCTAAGTTCTAGGGGACTGATGACCACAGATGTTAAGTCCCATGGTGCTCAGAGCCAATACCAAGTCAGATCACTGCTTCAGTGAAGAAGGTTCGATAATGCTGTTGGTGTTTTGAAATTTGTTAACGAGGCGCCCGTAGGGAAGTGAATGAGTGTCCAAAATGAGAATGTTCGTTACACGAGCAGCGCTGAGTACTGTAACTGCATCGGAAATCGGAGGTCGTTGCCCTGAAGTGCAAGCAGTTGAAGACTTCCGCTGTGATTGTCGCGTCACTCACGAGTAATCGCCCCCCTGTGCCGACGTTGGATTCGGCGCCAGGAAAGACAACAGTACTCGAGTTGTGCCGGTCCTGCAGGCGGATGGCCTTCTCGTCCGACCAGTGATCCTGGCACATTCACGCGCTTCGATTTGTCTTGTCCTGTCCTGTTCGTTTGTGTTGCGGCGCCGAACCGGCCTGGCTCGTGCCTGGGATCCGGCACGGGCCAATAAGTGGGATAACCGAATGATAAGCGTAATGAGGAGAGAAGGAGTTGGGGACGGAGAGAGGCGGTGGACAGCGGTCTGTAAAGGTGCGGGGAGTGGTGAGGGTGGGGGGGGGGGGGGCAGGCGCTGCACCTGCCGCTAATGGTTTTGGCAGCTGCCGCCTCCCTGGAACTGGACTGGCCGAGCAGACGAGAGGACCGGTATACGCTGGCCACGGGCCATCCAGCTGTCTGCTGCTAACAGCCGCTCCTGCGCGTGCCTACTTCTAGCAACCGGCACCTGCTCTGTGCACATCACGCTAGGAATCCATAGGCAAATACCAGGTGTAAAGAACCAATACAGAGTGTGCGATAACTGCGAAAGAACAGTCTCGGAATGTGTTATAGTTCGTTGTTGAGGTCGTCACACTACAACTCAAGCCCGTCTCGCCACGCGCTGAGACACGTACAAGATCTGATAAAAAGTATCCGGGGATCACTTGCTAGTGGACAATAATATCAGGTGTGTGCACTCTTCGCCTTTATGACAGAAATCGTTCTTGCCTGGGGACACATTCAATGAGCGATCTGAAAATCTTCGGAGGAATGGAAGCTCGTTCTTCCGTGACAGCCGATACCACAGAAAATAGTCCTGTTGGACTCTGGGATCTGGAGCGAAGACGACGTTATAATTCATCCCAAAGGTGTTCTTTTGGGCTAAGGCCGGGAATCTGGACAGGACAGTCAATTTCAAGAATTCACGGACACACACAGACACACACACAAGTAGTTTCACAGACTGGCAACATTCACAACGTGAACGAAAACAAACGAACAGACATAAACACTGTTACTGAGCAGAATGAAAAACAGTTTTTGCCGGCCACTGTGGTAGAGCGGTTCTAGGCGCGCTGCTGCGGTCACAGGTTCGAATCTTGTCTCGGGCATAGTTGTGTGTGATGTCCTTAGGTTAGTTAGGTTTAAGTAGTTCTAAGTCTATGGGACTGATGACCTCAGATGTTAAGTCCCATAGTGCTTAGAGCCATTTGAACCAATTGACAAACAGCTTACAAAAGTGAAGTGTAAATAATGCAGCAGCGCGGGATTAGCCGAGCGGTCTCAGACGCTGCAGTCATGGACTCTGCGGCTGTTCCCGGCGGAGGTTCGAGTCCTCCCTCGGGCATGGGTGTGTGTGTTTGTCCTTAGGATAATTTAGGTTAAGTAGTGTGTAAGCTTAGGGACTGACGACTTTAGCAGTTAAGTCCCGTAAGATTTCACACACATTTGAACATTTTTTGTAAATAATGCAGCGCAAGAAATACTGCAGAATGCCAAATACTGCCAAGTGCAAATATGAATCGAAGTCTTTCGACATCAACCGCTGCTAGCAAGGAGGGAAGAAGCAGAACGTGTAAAGAAGCACCGTAATTAAAATGTATTTTTTTTAACCTGAAACAACCAGAAATGCACAAACGTATGTATCCAGTTTGCAGAATAACCGCGGAAGATGCTTTATAAACGAAAGCGAGACGCATCTGATACTATTCATTTCAATGCAATTGCGGTCAGATCAAGACGGATTCAAGAGCGTTGTTCACAAAACATTTCCTCGCAAATTCTGCTTGATGAGAGGGTGCACTACCATGCTGAGGCAATCAATTAGAGTTTTCGAAATGTTCGTCTATTGCACGCAGTACACAGTGCTGTTGGATGGGTTCATATCCTTGATATTAACATTTTCTTAAGCACGATGAAGGTACCACTCCCTGACAACGAAGCACATCCCAATACGCTAGTAGCACCTCCTCCGTACTTCAGTATTTTCACCAAAAATAACAGCAGGTAACATTTCCCAACCATTCACCTAGCCCAATCCATTCCATCGGATCAGAGTATAACGTGATTCATCACTCACAATCATTAGTCTCCAGTCCACTGGCGTCGCTTTTTATACCAGTTCAATCGTGGCTCGGCATACACTACAGAAATGTATGGCTTACGAAGAGCTGCTCGATAGTTCTACCCCATTTTTTCAGCTACCTACGTACAGTCATTGGCCCAGATGGATTGCTGGCAGCGCTTTGGAACGAACGATTGCCTCCACTGATTTCATGCGATGTCTTACAACCACCTTCCACAGTCACTGTCCGTCAGTATATGAGGTGTGGCTGGTCTTGGTTTAGATGTAGTTTTCGCTTCGCGATTCCACAACACAGTCACATCACCAGTTTTAGAAGGGTTCAAATGTCCCTGACGGGTTTGTTACTCAGGTAATACCCAATGACATCTCTTCGTTGAAAGTCACTGAGCTCTACTGACCAACCCATTCTGCTGTTATTTCCTCCTTTTATAACGACGGGTACACCTCCCGTGACAGCTATTGGCCAATCCCGCATTACGTAGGAGTGTTTTGATAATTTTGGTCAGACAGTGCACTGTAACAGTGCGTTGTAACACCTCCGATTTCTTACCTCAGAACTGGAAATAGAGGCATGCGGTTTGTTTTAAAATACGCGTGCACTCGTTGTGAATGAGTGACAGAGATGGCAGCAAGTTTACTGTACGGAACACAGAACTCCAGTGGCAGCAGCGAGAATGAAGAGTATTTTTTACATTTAAAATGGCGAAAAGCGTCCTCCAGGTGGGTGCCACGAACGCTGATGGACGACCAAAATACTGTGCGCGTGGCACGCTGCTAGGCAATGTGAACGCGTGATAAGAATATGAATGAGACTTCCTTTTCATACGTCGTGACAATAGGTGATAGACAGATGCGATTTCCAGTGGTCAAACCAGACTCCTAAAAGAGCGTTTTCAGTGGCCATGTAATAATGGCGTCGATGTAGTAAGTATACGGCTGCAAGGAGATTACGTCGGGAAATGACACAAGTTTCACAGTTTACATATTATTATTTTGTGAGAGAAAAAAATTGGTGGTTTTGTCGCTTGAATGCACCTCGAGCAGGATCACTAGCAAGAGGTCGAATAACGAAGTGTTATCATAACAGAATCAAGCCAATTCTATATTCTATATCTCCCCTTTACAACAATATCACAGGTGCCCTTCGTTTTTTTTTTTTTAAATATTGATACTATTTCGATGTCTGTATATCCTTACATGCAAATTTCCCCGGCAAAGAAAAATAGGGAAGAGAATTGTAGCCAGATTTCTTGCATACAGTGAGTAGGACTTTATAATCGAGTAGGATCCTTTAATCTGATGTATGGTGCGGTCAGTATGAAAGAACTTGGCAGTTTCTCCAAAGTGACAATAACCGTTCGAATCTATTGAATATTTGAATGGCGTTTTGTTCAATGAACGGCTTATGTACAGGAAGCGTCATTTCGTCGGTTCACTTGGCGCCCAGGCACGACGGAAAACGTCTGAAGAACAAAGAAATCTAAATAAAATCATTTTTGGGATTAGGCCCCCTCTTTACGAAACGTAAAATAACTAAAACACCGACGTTTCGACAGATTTTGGAGCGGTCCTCTTCAGGACTAAAAGAAGACCACTGCAGTGTCGATCGAAAGGTCGGCGTAATCAGGGGCCTAATCCCCAAAATGACTTTATTCAGGTTGACACTGGCCGTGGGAAACTAGTAACTGGAGTCATTGTCTGTTTTCTGTGTCCCAGCAGGTAGAACTTGGTCACTGCCTTTCCCAGTAGCTGTCTCTGACATCGGAAGCTGTCTTACGAGCAGTCACACGGTAGTCATAAAAGTCGAGAACGCGACTATTTCAGCAGCATTTCTCTCGGTCGGTCATCAGCTGTGGCAGTTAGACGGTAGGGAAGAATGTTATACTTGTGCGAAAGGTGTACCTTTAAAGACATGATGTTACCTGTTCCGTTATTTGACCTAGTGAATGACTTTCGACTCACATGAAGACCGCTATAAGCAGTTCGGCGATTTTGTGCTGTTTTTGTTGTTGTGAGACGTTGTAAATAATACGTGTTCTACACATTCAAGTGCCGTATAACACGATGGTTTGCCGAAAAGTAACACCTCCGAATTTTTATATGAAAATTCTTTCAGTATTTAAAGTAAAAAAATTATTAAGATTCTTCACGTCTACATATTTATCTCTCAAAGTAGTCACCCTAGCGACTAACACATTGTTCCTAACGAGAGATCAGTCTGTTGATATCGTCACTGTCACTGAGTTTGTTGACGGAGCCACAATCTCATCTCAGCTTGTATCACTTCATCACTATCAAAGTGAATTCCTCAAAAGTGTTCTTTAAGTTCTGGAAACACCCGAAATTCTGTCGCACATAGCGTAACCGTTTCCTTCATTACGAGCACGAAATCCCAACGTTGCACATTACTGATGTCGACACAGTCATCACCGTACGCAGCTTTTATTCTTTCAGTGTTGCATTACACACTGTCATGTTACACGCTGCATTAGGAGCCCCCTTAGGGGAGAGGGCTACAACTTGCGTCTACGATGAGGGGAAAGTCGACCGAGTAATATTCGTGATATGTAGTAGTCTACCTCAACCGACAGTCAGAGCAGAATAAGAATTCGCAGGCATTACTTTTCAATCCCTCCCCGTATGTTATAGCTATTTCAAGGACGTTGTTAATTCTTCAGTTAACGAGTTTTATGGCGAGTAAAACGCTGCTTATTTTTAAAACTGGTTACATAACGTGTGAATGGTTAAGCCGTGCTCCGTTAGTCACAGGCCATCTTGTATCTCGAAACGAAGATGACCTTCTCCCATGGAAGATGTGATATTTGCCAATGAATTGAATTTTTCCATTGTCTTAACAGTTTTCTCTGTCTTGAAAATGGTAACTTGTGTTGGCCACCAATAGCTTCTGTTTCAAATTGTTTCTTTTTTGATAATACTTCTTCTTAATTTATTTTCACTTAACTGATTCCTGGTGTGTAGTAGAGTAATAATGTGACTTAAAACCTGTTAAGTACAGTATTCACTCAACACCTACGCCATCTATTCCCACACCCTCGCGCACTTTACCTTCTCCCGTCTCGACACCCTCGTCTAGCCTCCCTACTATGGCGCGACAGCAGCACCGTATTCTGTTCACCAACATCCGCTCCCTCCCCACCAACAACCATCTCCTACTCCACACCCTCTCCCACCACCGCGTGAATGCCTTCGTCCTCAATGAAACCTTTCTCCGGCCTACTCACACGATTGGCACCTCCCCGTATACCCTTCACCGCACCGACAATCCGCTTCCTATTGCGCATGGCGGAGTTGCCATTGGCTACCTCCGTCATCGCCGTGTTTGACGTCAACCTCTCTTCAATGATCCTACCAAACACCTGATCCTCAGTCTCTTCTTCCATGGCCTTACCATCATCTGTACCACCATTTACATCTGCACTAATCCCATATGATTTCCTCGCCCACATAGACTGCACCTTCTCCTCCTATGTGATTGCCGCTGACCTCAACACCCACAGCTGCACACGCGCACAGTTACGGCGGTGGCATCAGTTTATTGCCACCCTCCAAGGTGACCTTCTACCTCTCCCTCAACATACCTGCCCAGAATCCAGTACCACTCCCGATGTAGTCCTTGCCTCCCCAGACCTCCTTGGGCGCATTACTGCTGATGTCCTTGACCCTATAGGTAGTGATCACCTTCCCGTTGTGCACACCCTATCAGGGAGACCTCACCCTCACTCTGCCCACGACCCAGACCCACCCCAGTGACTCGTCCATGATTACTCCTGTGCCAACTGGGATGCCTACCGGGATATCATAGATACTGAGGTCGGAAGCCACCCTCTCACCTACCAGCACCCTTATGACATCACCCATGCCACTTCCTTTCTCCACCGGACTTTGTTGGAGGCCGTCGAGGCACATGTCCCCACCAAAGCCATCCACCCTCACCGTTCTACCTTACCACCACAGGCCGTACTATTCCTCCACGAATTCCATCGTGTTTACTGATCCTTCCTCCGTACCCGGGGCTGGGACACACTCCTCCACCACTGGCAACTCCAATACCATATTAGAAACTAAGTCGCGGCCAAAAATGCAGGGCCTGGCGACAGACATGCACCTGTCTTAATGCTTCACCACCTATTAACTCCTCCAAGTACTGGTCAGCCTTCCACTGGCTTACTGGCATGAAACCTTCTCCTCACTATCCTCTCCTACGTGATGACCACCCTTTCCTGGACAACACCAGTAAGGCCAATCATCTTGCCTCCCACCTGTCTGACGTCCTTTCCATCCCTGATGATCCCTGAGTTGATTACTCCCTTTTCCCTGACATCCAGGACCGCACTGACACCGCTCTCCCCCCACTTGCTCCTAGCTTCCAGTGCTTGGGGGCCACCACACCATCTGATCCCAACACCCCCATCGTCACACAAGACATCGTCACCACACTACACACCAAACGCAAAACAGCTCCTGGTCACGATTGTATTGCATACTGCCACCTCAAAGAAGGCCCCCTCTCCTTCCTTACTGTCCTAGTCACCCTCTATAATGTTATCCCCTCCACTGGCTTATACCCCAAACTGTGGAAGACTTCCCATATCCTTATGTTTCCCAAACCTGCCAAACCTTCAGACACCTCCTCCTATCACCCTGTCAGTCTCACATCAGCAAGGTCCTGGAGTCCATCCTTAGCCGCCACATTCTCCACCACCTCCACCAGCACTGTATCCATCCCTTGACCCAATGTGGCTTCTGACCTTCCTTCTCTGCCAATGATCTCCTCCTACGACCATGTACGGCATCCCGGCCTCCTTTTCAAACTCCATACTTACTCCTTCCCCATCAAATATGTTCGCCTGATATTCTCCTTCCTCTCTCACCACCTCTCCTATGTTACCATCCACAACTCTTACATTTTCTACCCTTCTACTGGCATGCCCCGCCGGCCGCAGTGGTCTCGCAGTTCTAGGCACGCAGTCCGGAACCGTGCAACTGCTACGGTCACAGGTTCGAATCCTGCCTCGGGCATGGATGTGTGTGATGTCCTTAGGTTAGTTAGGTTTAAGTAGTTCTAAGTTCTAGGGGACTGATGACCACAGCAGTTGAGTCCCATAGTGCTCAGAGCCATTTGAACCATTTTTTTGGCATGCCCCAAGGCTTTGTCCTTTACCCTCTTCTCTACCTCTTGTACACAGTGGACATGCCACAGCCCCCACCACCTGTCTATCTCCTGCAATATGCCGCTTACACCGCCTTCCTTGCTCTTGCCCCCTCCCTCCAACGCCTCCTCCAGTCTCACTCTGACCTGTTCACTGCATGGCGCAACTAATGGCTCCTTTAAGATCAATCCCTCCAAGACCCAGGCAATCATCGCACGCTGTACCATCCCCTCCTAGATTTCTACCTTACTATGGCCGCCCCATTGCCCTCACTCCCACCCTCAAGTAACTTGGCATCACTCTCACCTTGACCCCCAATCTCCTCACAGTCCAAGCCAAGGCACGTAACTGTCTCTGTCTCCTCAAACTCCTCTCTGGTTGAACATGATGATTAGACCCTTCCACTATCCTACATACATATCTCATCTGCCTGATCCTCTGTTATGCCCACCCCATTTGGATCTCCACCCCCCCCCACCTACTACAAATCCCTCCGAATCCTTGAGCACCATGCACTCTGCCTCGCTTAACACATCTGTCTCCCATCCCCCATGCAGATCCTTTATGATATGATTCCCTTCCCCCATCTCCTCCTGTTCCTAGAATGAATGCAGATCGTGTATGTCTCCTGCAAACTGGATCCCCCCCATCCTTTGGTTTTCCCCATCCTCTCCCACCCTAGCCTGCTGCTGCACCTGTACCACAGTGTCCCACCTGGTCTCCATACCCTCACCCAAGGTGGCTTCTACCAACTCCCTCTCCCGGATGATATCCTCGTGCCTTCCGTCTACCCCTCCTATCAGATCTAATCCCTCCTTCTTCTCCCCTTTCTCAGGGCTATCTCTCTCCCTCCCTCTCCCCCTTTCCTTCTTCATCCTTTTCCCCTGCTGAACACCTAATTTTTCCTTTTCACCCCCTCCCTTTGGGGCTTCCAGCTCCTCTCCTTCTCCCCTCCACTGCCCCCATCCTACCCCTCCTGGTTGGTTCCCCCTACCGTCTCCCCCCATTTTTCTCCCCCACCCCTCCTCCTTTCACCCAGTGGTAGGTCCCCTTTTGTGCAGCACTTTTTAACGTTTTCATTGTGGTGTCAGTGTTACTTCAGTGCCGTGTGCAGTGCTACATTCAACCAGCACCAGCAGTGTTGCCAGCGTCATTCATTTGTGTTCCCACTGTGGTGTCGACTCACAGTGTTCATTCTCCACATGTGTGTACGGCTCTCGTCTCTGTAGTTTTTAAACCTACCGTTTCTACTCATCTGTTTTTCTTCTTGTTAATTTGTCACTTTATACCATTCTATGTTATGTGTTATTTTCTCAATTGCCTATGTTTTCTCTGTACTTCTCTTGGCTGAATAGTGGAAAATTGTGCCACTTTTTGGGGAGTGAAATTACAATAAAGATAAAAAAGTACAGTATTCACCAGATTTCATCTATTGCAATACTTCTAAAATTTGAATAGTGTATTTGGTCCTAGGTTGGCCTACATGACTCTATTGAACCTTCAAAAATTTTTTTTACATTTGCAGAAACCTTACTTTTCTGAAGCAATTTTTGCAGTTGCAGGAAGACTGCACCACAACTACAGTGAATATTATCATTTCCTAATAAAAGAATATATATTAAGACATAGCAGTCAATATCCTTTGATGTCTTATTCATTTCGCCTACCTTGAAATCTTTCCCCAACAGGCTCTGCAGTCTAGAATAACTGTTCATTGCTAGCCACTCTGTTACCACTTCCCGCTTAGTATGACTGCTTGTTTCCCTTTTAAGTATTAGTGTTTTACTAATAGATCTTTGCAGTGAGCTCCTGGCTGCAAACGACTATTTTGGAAGCTTTTCTCAGCTAAGTGAAATATCCTGTTTGTAATATCCGAATATTTTTTAATGACAATTTTTCTTTCTGTGTGTCCGCAGCTCGTGGTCTTGCGGTAGCGTTCTCGCTTCCCGCGCAAGGGGTCCTGGTTTCGATTCCCGGCGGAGTTATGGATTTTTCCTGCCTCGAGATGACTGGGTGTCGTGTCGTTTACTCCTCGAAGTATGGGACCTCATCATCATTCTTTGTGTGTTGTAGCCGGCCGGTGTGGCCGTGCGGTTCTAGGCGCTTCAATCTGGAACCGCGTGACCGCTACGGTCGCAGGTTCGAATCCTGCCTCGGGCATGGATGTGTGTGATGTCCTTAGGTTAGTTAGGTTTAAGTAGTTCTAAGTTCTAGGGGACTGATGACCACAGATGTTAAGTCCCATAGTGCTCAGAGCCATTTGAACCATTTTGTTTTTGTTTTGTAACCACTGTCAACATCTCAGCCACTTAATCAAGCAGTATGGAACATCTTCCGAGTTGAGTCAACGACTGGCTGCCAGGCCGTGAAGGTTCCGTTTATATAGAGCACATAGAGGGCACCACCAAACGTCACGTGGGGCCGACTGTAAGTCTATCTTTGACTATCGTCATTATTCTCGATTGAAGGTCCAAATTGCGAAGTCGACCGCCATATCATATTTAACTTTAAGCCTATCTGTTTCCTGTTAAAATTATTGTGGTGTTTCTGTGTCTCTATAGTTTCTCTATACATGCGTGCATAATAATATGATGTCCTGGATAGCACGCTCGTCTCACTAAATTTTATTTCATGATCACCGTCCTTAGAACCCTGTTCGGCTACAGCTAATTTATCGGTATGCCCCAGTCGACAGTTCCTTTTGTGTTCGCTTAAGGGGGGTATTAATAAACTATGTGATCAAAAGTATCCGGACACCTGGCTGAAAATGACTTACAAGTTCGTGGCACCCTCCACCGGCAATTCTGGAATTCAATAAGGTGATGGCCCACCTGTAGCCTTGATGACAGCTTCCACTCTCGAGGTATTCATTCAATCAAGTGCTGGAAGGTTTCTTGGGGAATGACACTCCATTCTTCACGGAGTGCTGCACTGAGGAGAGGTATCGATGTCGGTCTGTGTGTCCAGCCACATGGTCGGCGTTACAAAACCTCCCAAAGGTGTTCTATAGGATTCACGTCAGGACTCTGTGCAAGCCAGTCCATTACAGGGATGTTATTGTCGTGTCACCATTTCGCCAGAGGCCGTGCATTATGAACAGGCGATCGAACTTGTTCAAAGATGCAATCACCATCCTCGAATTGCTCTTCAACAGTGGGAACCAAAAAGGTGCTTAAAACATCATGTAGGCCTGTGCTGTGATAATACCACGCCAAACAACAAGGGGTGCAAGCCCCCTCCATGAAAAATACGACCACACCATAACTCACCGCCTCCGAATTTTACTGTTGGTACTACATACGCTGGCAGATGATATTCTCCGGATGTGCGCCATACCCGCACCCTGCCAACGGATTGCCATATTGAGTACCGTGATTCGTCACTCCACACGACATTTTCCCACTGCTCCGTCGTCCAACGTCTACGCTCCCTACACCAAGCGAGGCGTGGTATTTACCGGCGTGATGTGTGGCTTATGAGCAGCCGCTCTACCATGAAATCCAAGTTTCTTCACCTCTCACCTAACTGCCGTAGTACTTGCAGTGGATCCTGATGAAGTCTGGAATTCCTGTGTGAGGGTCTGGATAGATGTCTGTCTATTACTCATTACGACCCTCTTTAACGGTGGACGGTCACTTTTCAGTCAACAGACGAGGTCAGTCTGTACGCTTTTGTGCTGTATGTGTCCCTTCACTTTTCCACTTTATTATCACAACGGAAAAAGTGGACCTAGTGAAGTTTAGGAGTGCGGAAATCTCGCGTGCAGACGCGTTACGTAAGTGACACCCAATTACCTGACCACGTTTGAAGTCCGTGAGTTCCGCAGAACGCCCCATTCTGCTGTCTCAATATTTCTAATGACTACCGAGGTCGCTGATGTGGAGTACCTTGCAGTCGGTGGGAGCAGAATGCACCTAATATGAAAAACGTATGCTCCGGGTGATGTTCGAGTACTTTCGATCACTTAGTGTACTTCTGTCTGTTGTTCCAATATAAACCTTCCCACAGCTACACAGTGTGGTGTCACCGCCAGACACCACACTTGCTAGGTGGTAGCCTTTAAATCGGCCGCGGTCCGTTAGTATACGTCGGACCCGCGTGTCGCCACTGTCAGTGATTGCAGACCGAGCGCCGCCACACGGCAGGTCTAGAGAGACTTCCTAGCACACGCCCCAGTTGTACAGCCGACTTTGCTAGCAATGGTTCACTGACAAATTACGCTCTCATCTGCCGAGACGATAGTTAGCATAGCCTTCAGCTACGTCATTAGCTACGACCTAGCAAGGCGCCATTATCATTTGATATTTATCTTGTGATGCATGTACCGTCAGACCGATGTTCACCAATTATGGATTAAAGTTAAGTATTCCAGAAGCTCCGTACTTTATTTACTAGACTCAACTCCTTTAACTGTTCCAGACCTCACGCCAGCCTGCGTGAGCTTAAACGCGTGCCTTTCGGCTTCCTCTCATAGTGACTTGGCTGTCTTGCCAAGTCACAACACACAGAATTTTATACATCCCAGTAGTAGCTAAGGGGTGTCATGCGTCTTTCGCCGATCTTAAGCACTGGCTAGTCTTCTTGGTGCTCTAAAGATTGTTTGAACTTGAAACTTCGCCAGAACTTTTCCAATACGGTCCATAATATTACGAGTAAATGGAAGAAAAACTTTTGCAGCTGGCAGTTGTTGTTGCTGAATGAGTGACAGCCAGTCGTTGAGTCACCTCGGAAGATGTTGTCCGCAGTTGGCAACGAAACGTCAGGAAGAAGACGTTTTACAGATCGACCACGGCCTTCAGCCCGGAAGTTTCACGTTATTGTGGTTATTGTTCCTATTACTATTAGGGGCTGTGGTTAGACACAACCCGATGTCTCCCTACTTCTACCAATAAATATGTAAGGAGTGCAGCAGTCAAGTGATTTACTCACAGTAAGTATAGTGCACACATTTAAACTCGGTTAACTTTAAATGGGGTTAAAGCGTGAAGGTCAAGAAAGTGGCGCAATGGAGAGGAGTAATGCAGGGGAAGTATGTTTTGCAACAAGTGTCCACTCTCACTGTGGATAGTTGACTTTCGTATTTGTGAAGGAGTTGTGGGTAGCACTTGCGATGCACCGTGAATTCCTTCGTCATTTGTTCTAACACACACACACACACACACACACAAACGCACACATGCACACATGACACACACACACACACACACACACACACACACACACACACACGCACGCACACACAAACTAAATTTCATTCATCTTTCACCATTTTAAAAATAAAAGTGTTCCAAGGGAAGTCTTTCTTCTATAATATAGTTATGTGCTAAAGTTGGTGATAATGTGGGAGAGGGAGGGGCAGATAAGCGAACTGCTTTACGTAGGTCATCGCCGAATCCACCAATGACAATTAGAATTACACATATATTAAAATTATACTCACTCCATAAGTATTTTTGTTTGTTACTTGTCCCACGAACTTTCAACGTTAGTTGAGGTTTCTGAATCCGGATATTAATTGCTACATGCATAATATTATGTAACAAGGCCGAGAACCATGGGTCCCACGAATACTTGATTGGGGCTGTAGTTTAGCTACTATTGATCTAAGCTAACGAGCGACTTATGTTTAGCTGTGATAGATTAGGTACAATACACATTATTCTTTGTCTGCATCTCTGAGCAATCCATGTGAGTTTTTACACAAATTTCAATAAGCGAAAGTATAATCAATGGATGGCATGATGGTTAAATATACATACGAGGGTTATTCAGAAAGTAAGGAACAGTTGGTCGCTAAATGGAAAATACAGTGAAAATCTGATGAATCTTTGCACAGATACGTAGGCACTGTGCACAGTACGCCCGTCGATCGCATCATGTCGCTCTTTTCAGTTCTGAGCTCACAGTGAGGACGTAAAGACGGCTAGAAATTAGCGTCTCCCGCCAAGTATGAGGGGCTGGTGAAAGATTTCGCCTGAAGCTGTGCAATCCACATAACTGTCATGCGGTTCGTTCTACACGACTATTCTCGGCCGCACTCTCCAGGGGCAATGAAGATGCTCGTGCAGTGTTTTCGATGGGAAGTGTTTGATCACCCACAATACTGTCGGTAATTGGCTACCCCTGAGGTTCGTCTCTGACTAAATGAACCGCTGGGTATGAAGACAATATTTTGACACAAACAACGAGCTGCAGTCCAGAGTAGAAAAGCACTGGCGGCTGTCTTCTATAACGAGGGAATTGAAAAGTTGGTACAAAGCTACGACAGATATCTACGTCTGAGCGGCGACTGTGTAGAGGAGTAGTTAGGAGGTGTAGCTGACCGTTGCGAATAAAACAGTTTTGATTCTCACTGTGGTTTCCATTTCGCGACATATCATTCCTTACTTTCCGAATAGCCCTCGTATAAGAGGTTACGAATGATTCCTCGGATGACGTTTCATCAAGAATGTAACAGGTAAATCTGAATACAGTAACAGAACATAGCATGTTCCAGAATTTATAATATTTTCCACAACGAAGCTTTATTTCGGAACCTGGCAGAAAATCCAAAGAGATTCTGGTCGTATGATGAGTACGCTAGCGCCAAGACACAATCAGTGCCTTCTCTGCGCGATAGTAATGGAGATACTATCGAAGACACTGCTGCAAAAAAGGACTTACTAAACACAGTCTTCCGAAATACCTTCACAAAAGAACACGAACTAAATATTCCAGAATTCGAATCAGCAACAGCTGCCAGCATGAGTAAAGTGGAAGTAAATATCCCAAGAGTAGTGAAGCAACTTAAATTACTTAATAAAAGCAAGTCTTCTGGTCCAGACTGTATACCAATTAGGTTTCTTTCTGAGTATGCTGATGTAATAGATCCATACTTAACAATAATATACAACCGTTCGCTCGACAAAAGATCCGTACCCAAAGATTGAAAAATCGCACAGGTCACACCAATAATCAAGAAATGAAGTAGGAGTAATACACTAAATTACAGGCTCATATGATTAACGCCGATATGCAGCAGGATTTTGGAACATATACTGTGTTCAAAGATTATGAATTACCTCGAAGAAAACGGTCTGTTGACACACGGGTAACACGGATTTAGTAAACATCCTTCTTGTGAAACAAAACTAGCTCTTTACTCGCACGAAGTGTTGAGTGCTATCGACAGGGGATTTCAAATTAAATCCGTGTTTCTGGATTTCCGGAAGGCTTCTGACACTGTGCCACACAAGCGGCTTGTGAAATTGCGTGTCTATGGAATATCGTCTCAGTTATGTGACTGGAATCGTGATTTCCTGTCAGGAAGGTCACAGTTCGTAGTACTTGACGGAAAGTCATCAAGTAAAACAGAAGTTTTTTCTGGCGTAGTGTTATAGGCCCTATGCTGTTCCTTATCTATATAAACGATTTGTGAGACAATCTGAGCTGCCGTCTTAGGTTGTTTGCAGATGACGCTGTCGTTTATCGACTAGTAAAATCATGAGAAGATCAGAACAAACTGCAAAACGATTTAGATAAGATATATGTAAGGTGCGAAAATGGGCAATTGAACCTAAATAACGAAAAGCGTGAGGTCATCCACATGAGTGCTAAAAGGAATCCGTTAAACTTCGGTTAAACGCTAAATCAGTCAAATCTAAAAGCCGTAAATTCAAATAAATACCTAGGAATTACAACTACGCAATTGGAAGTAACACATAGAAAATGTTGTAGGGAAGGGTAATCAAAGACTGAGTTTTATTGACTGGGCACTTAGGAAATGTAACAGATCTACTGAGGAAACTGCCTACACTACTCTTGTCCGCCACCTTTAAGAATACTGCTGCGCGGTGTGGGATCCTTGCCAGACAGGACTGACGGAATACATGGAAAAAGTTCAAAGAAGGGCAGCACTTTTTGTATTCTAGTGAAATAGGGGAGAGAGTGTCACTGAAATGATATGGGATTTGGGATGGATATCATTAAAACAAAGGCGTTTTTCGTTGCGACGGAATCTTCTCACGAAATTCCAGTTACCAACTTTCTCCTCCGAATGCGAAAATACTTGTTGAGGACGACCTACATAGGGAGAAACGATCACTACGATAAAATAAGGGAATTCAGAGCTCTTACTGAAAGATATAGGTTGAAAGGAGTATACTGGGGCACATTTGTATAAGACCGCAGACTAAGACATCTGCTTCTGATCTGAGATTATTATAGCTTGGCGCTCAGTTGTAGGTAGCTGTCTGTAAGTGAAAGACGATGGAATAGGCAGTTTTTCTGTGGTGTGCTGTGTGAAGACACTAAGCGTTAGATTTATTCAGGTATGTCAATGTTGTTGAGCTTGGAAGTCTGCATGCAAGTAAGGCAAACATGTTAAAGGATTATGATTTCTGTTTTCGCCAGCGCGTTAATATAGATGAGTTAGCTGATAATTTGTGATTGTTGAGTGACCCCAGAATGTACGTAAACTGTTTTGATAAAAAGGCTAGTTACATGTAACATTTTTGTAATGCTTATAAGTTTTGTTATCATAACTATATGTAATTTGATGATTTGCATTTGTATGGGGTTAGATAATACTTGCTATTAAAAATCTCATAGTTCGTGAATCAATTGTGAGTAATATAACTTCAGTTGTCAATGTTTTTTAAAAGCCAAACTTAACTTGCAATATAATCTTGCTAAAAAAACTCGGTGTTAGTAATCCACCATAATCAGTACTGCCTCCCTGTCCAGGTCATAAATTTTTTAAAGAAGTTGGATTTTCTTAAATGTTTTCATTTGTCAGCCACAGCAGTTTCATGTGCATTTCAAAGTATTACAGCCAGCATTGTACACCACCGAGCCTGTACCTAGCATATTTTGGTTGCTGCTCTAGAGGTAAGACAATTTAATTTATTGTTATGTGCACAGGGACAAAAGTTCAGTTTTGAACAGGGGCAGACGATTAAGTGCTTAAGGGGTTGAATGTACTTTGCAGTACTTGTAGATTTGAATCATTGCCTTGAGGCTGTCAACTCAGTGTCACTCAGCGTCTTGTGGAAAGCACTGTAGAACAGAACAATGAAAATCCTAATCAGTAAGACGGGGCAACACATGTGATAGTGCCAGGCTCATTCAGGAGAAGACGGCAT
The DNA here is from genome assembly GCF_021461385.2 of Schistocerca piceifrons. Lineage (NCBI taxonomy): Eukaryota > Metazoa > Arthropoda > Insecta > Orthoptera > Acrididae > Schistocerca > Schistocerca piceifrons. Next base: position 509,641,102 of record NC_060140.1, read on the forward strand.
CAAATTCCTATCTGATTACCTGGATTTAAGTTTTCCGTCATTTTCTCTAATCGGCTAAGGCAAACAGTGCGATGATTCCCTTGATGAGAACCTGCTCAATTTACTTCCCTCTCCTCGTATAATCAGAGCTTGAACTCCGTCTGTAATGGCACTGTAATTGACGGGACGTTAAGACGTCATGTTCCTTCGGGACCTAGTTGCATGTAGTAAGATGGAAGTTTGCTGACATGGCTCTTAACAAATTCTTATGCCCGCAAATCACATTTAATATTTTCCTATTGTTTTACACGTGCTCAGATCTCACAGCTTTTACTTTATTTATTTATTTCACCTGATCTGAGTAGGGCTAACAGGACCTCTTTCACACCGGACCAGGGTTTCATACCTACAGTATCTATTATGTAACAGTTACCTAAGAAATAACAATTTTAGTATGGCAAGTCGTATTAAAATGATATGAGTGTCTATAGAGACAATGTGAGTAAACAATACTGATTATGGCCTAATGCAGTTGATACTGGTAGTACTTCTGCTAACGGTTTTGCTTTCACTGATAATAATAATAGCAGTTACAAAAAGAATTATAGATGTATTAAATAGCTGTTTTCTGATATAGCGAATTCTGGGGAAAGTGAATTTAAGGAGACTGCATCACCAAGTTCTGGTTGAAAGAGGGATGTACAGGGCTAACGAGTGCGTACACGGACAATAGTAGTCACTATTGTTGCTTTAGTAAATATATCATTAATTGTCTTCTAAAGATGAAGATGTTATTCAGTTCTCCCGAGTCGGGAGGTTATTCTCAAGTTGGGTCGCTGCTGCTCAGAAGGACTTCGAGTATGTGTTTGAATGATGGAGTCGGACGAATTGGATTTTGCTCTGATGAAAACGGATATTTCCACCATATTGTTCAGACAATAGCGTAAACGTCGACGAGAGATGTGAGAGACGGTGTACATTGATATGGCATTAGAGAAGACAGACGCTATGGAAATCTGTGCGCTTGTCTGCACACAAATGATTCAAATGGCTCTGAGCACTATGGGACTTAACTTCTGAGGTCATGTCCCCTAGAAATTAGAACTACTTAAACCTAACTAACCTAAGGACGTCACACATATCCATGCCCGAGGTAGGATTCGAACCTGCGATCGTTGCGGTCGCGCGGTTCCAGACTGTAGCGCCTAGAAGTCCTCCAAATACGATTAAGACAACTGCGGGAGTTGGAAAGGCACTTGGCAGCCGACTAGACTGGGCCACGTACAGTGGCACGAGCAGCAGCTGCGCCGTGCCTCGCCCAGAAGCGGCGGCGGCGACTCTCACTGCAGCGAACCGTTAGTTCAGTGCTCCGCCGCACTGTCCGCCGGCGGCGCGGGGCGCTGGCGGCGCGTGTCGCGTGCCGTGGCCGGCAGGTGCGGCCGGCACACGCGCGGTCGCGCGCTCCACTTGTCGCGCATGCGCACTGCCGGCTGGCCGGCCGACACTTAACGCCAGACACCTGCGCTATTTGTTTTTCTTCTCGCGGCTTCCAGTGACTTCCAGGCGGCACTCGCCGCACCGCACAGGCGGCTCCTCTGTCACCACGATGACTACTGCGGACACTCAGGACTGCCAGAGAACAGCAGTGTAGCAGATGTGGCAACGTGCTTCGCTATTACACTTTCAATTTCTTCTATTTATTTTGTTCGCATATAGCCACTTCTTTTGAGAGTTTGGTATCTCAAAATAGATTTCCCTTATTTAAAATTCCCATTTCGTCGTTTGGAAAAAGATGAAACTATCGGTCACTCACAATGTTACTGAAGGCTTTTTATCATACTGTATGCTGGAACTTTGTTGGATGGTTTGTTACGGATTTCGTTGTCTCTTAAACGCGATGTGACTTCATTCTTGGGAGGTTTAGAGAAATGAAACCGGTATAAGAAATTCATTCTCTGCATTTGGAAATGCGAGACAGATTCATGGCATGTTCACTGTCAAACATTCGCAGTAAGTGATTAAAAGGTTATATCTCGGATTTACGTTGTGGTTTTCAGAAAGTTTCTTATAGACGGGTTTATAAATCAGCTATCCTAAAAGCGCTTTTTGTGGTATCGATAGCTACGATGCCACGGCGTAGGTGCAAGTTCGTAGGTCGGCACTACGACACCGACACAGACGACAGCGCCCTCTAGCCGGCGCTGTGCAGCTCTACGAGCGCCGCTCCAGATTCTCCCCATTTGACTCCTAGCAGACGACCAAGCAACATTGTTTCTATTTCGTAGTGGGCGAGCCACTACAGATTTTGCCTGTGTAACGTCTACATCTACATCTACATCATTACTCCGCAAGCCACCTGACGGTGTGTGGCGGAGGCTACTTTGAGTACCTCTACCGGTCCTCCTTTCTATTCCAGTCTCGTATTGTTCGTGGAAAGAAAGATTGTCGGTACGCCTCTGTGTGGGCTCTGATCTCTCTCATTTTATTCTCAAGGTCTCTTCGCGAGATATACGTAGGAGGGAGCAATATACTGCTTGATTCTTCGGTGAAGGTATGTTCTCAAAACTTCAACAAAAGACCGTACTGAGCTACTGAGCGTCTCTCCTGCAGAGTCTTCCGCTGGAGTTTATAATCTCCGTAACGCTTTCGCGATTACTAAATGACCCAGTAACGAAGCGCGCTGCTCTCCGTTGGATTTTCTCTCTCTCTCTCTTCTATCAACCCTATCTGGTACGGATCCCACACTGGCGAGAAATACTCAACCAGTGGGCGAACAAGTGTACTGTAACCTACTTCCTTTGTTTTCGGATTGCATTTCCTTAGGATTCTTCCAATGAATCTCAGTCTGGCATCTGCTTTACCGACGATTAATTTTATGTAGTCATTCCATTTTAAATCACTCCTAATGCCTACTCCCAGATAATTTTTGGAATTTACTGCTTCCAGTTGCTGACCTGCTATATTGTAGCTAAATTATGAAGGATATTTCTTTCTATGTATTCGCAGCACATTACACTTGTTTACATTGAGATTCAATTGACATTCCCTGCACCATGCGTCAATTCATTGCAGATCCCCCTGCATTTCAGTACAACTTTCCATTGTTACAACCACTCGATATACCACAGCATCATCCGCAAAAAGCCTCAGTGAACTTTCGATGTTATCCACAAGGTCTTTTATGTATATTGTGAATAGCAAATGGTTGAAATGGCTGTAAACACTATGGGACTTAACATCTGAGGTCATCAGTCCCCTAGACTTAGAACTACTTAAACCTAACTAACCTAAGGGCATCACACACATCCAAGCCCGAGGCAGGATTCGAACCTGCGACCGTAGCAGCACCGTGGTTACCGACTGAAGCGCCTTGAACCACTCGGCCACAGCGGCCGGCTGTGAATAGCAACGGTCCTACGACACTCCCTTGCGGCACACCTGAAATCACACTTATTTCGGAAGACTTCTCTCCATTGAGAATGACATGCTGCGTTCTGTTATCTAGGAACTCTTCAATCCAATCACACAATTGGTCTGATAGTCCATTTGCTCTTACTTTGTTCATTAAACGACTGTGGGGAACAGCATCAAACGCCTTGGGGAAGTCAAGAAACACGGCATCTACCCGTGAACCCCTGTCTATGGCCCCCTGAGTCTCGTGGACGAATAGCGAGAGCTGGGTTTCACACGATCGTCTTTTTCGAAACCCATGCTGATTCCTACAGGGTAGATTTCTAGTCTCGAGAAAAGTCATTATACTCGAACATAATACGTGTTCCAAAATTCTACAACTGATCGACGTTACAGATATAGGTCTATAGTTCTACACATCTGTTCGACGTCCCTTCTTGAAAGCGGGGATGACCTGTGCCCTTTTCCAATCCTTTGGAACTCTACGCTCTTCTAGATACCTACGGTACACCGCTGCAAGAAGGGGGGCAAGTTCCTTCGCGTACTCTGTGTAAAATCGAACTGGTATCCCATCAGGTCCAGCGCCCTTTCCTCTTTTCAGCGATTTTAGATTTGATTGAGGAACGGCCTCGCACCTATGTGCTCATCTGTACGCAAAGCCATAATATCAGTTTTATTTGTTCATACACCAGTAAAAGAGTTTTAGCCTATACGCAGTACCTTTCCCTGCTCCTGCTCGCTTCCTACATTCGGCGTACCCTTCAGTTTACAGGAACAGACCTACACGCCGCCTTCCAGGCGGCAGTGAATCTTCAGTTTTTACGAGGGAGTACCGCAACAAAAAATGGAATAACACTGCTTGTGCAGTAAGCTTTACCGCCGCTTGGCGTTTATAGCGCAAGTCACTTGGCAGTTCGGTGACCCCTGTGTTGTGACCTGGCTTGTTCTTGTCATCTGCAGTGATTGTTTTTGCTACCACTGTTTTGTTCTTGTTTCGTTTTTTGTAATGACAGGTTTAAGAGAACAAGTGCAACTGTGAACTTTCGTTTTCTACTCGGTAAAAATGCTGCTGAAGCTGTTTTAATGTTGAAAACATCTTACCAAGATGACGCTATGGGAAAAACTCTAGTGTAAGATTGGTTTGCCTGATTTATAAATGGCGACATGTCGATTGATGAGAAACCTCGTGCTGGAAGACCACCAACTGCCCGAATCGACGACAACTGATCCACCGTCAGAGATTATTGGGTTATCTTGGAGCTCGTTGTTGGTCAAAAAAGACCCGATGTTGCAGACAGGACTCTGGTTCTTCCACCATGACAACGCACCTGCACGTAAAGCTATCTCTGTTGGACAGCCGCGCGGGATTAGCCGAGCGGTCTGTGGCGCTGCAGTCATGGACTGTGCGGCTGGTTCCGGTGGAGGTTCGAGTCCTCCCTCGGGCATGGGTGTGTGTGTTTGTCCTTAGGATAATTTTGGTTAAGTAGTGTGTAAGCTTAGGGACTGATGACCTTAGCAGTTAAGTCCCATAAGATTTCACACACGTTTGAACATTTTTCTGTTGGACAGTTTTTGGCTGAAATAGGCTTAGTTACGCTGCCCCACGCACCTTACTCGCCTGATCTGGGTCCTTACGACTTTTTCTTATTTCCACGCATGAAAAGAGACATTAAAGGACATCGACTTGACAGCACTGAAAAAGTCAAGGGAAAAACGAGGGAGGAGCTGTCAGCCGTTTCTAAAGATGACTACGAAAGATGTTTATAACAATGGAATCACCGATGGGAGAAATGTATTAGTTCTAATGGAGAGTATTTTGAAGGGGATAAGGTTGTTTTGCAAGCAATTTGAAAATATGTAGCTTTAAAAAAAATTCCGTTTTTTTGGGTACCCGAGCGTATGCTCAGCTAACGCTGTTAGTTCCCGATGTTTTTTGGAAATCTGTGGTAAGATCTTATGGGACCAAACTGCTGAGGTCATCGGTCCCTAAGCTTACACACTACTTAATCTAACTTAAACTAACTTACGCTAAGGACAACACACACACCCATGCCCGAGGGAGGACACGAACCACCGACGGCGGAGAGCCCCGCGAACCGTGACAAGGCGCCTCAGGCCTCATGGCTACCCCGCGCGGCATTCCCGATGTTCTTGCTGTGTGACACGCGTGAATGAGTTATTCCAGCAATCATCATGCTGGCCGGTCCTGAACCACCGTCATACGTGATACACAGCCAGTTTCACTGAAACGATTGCACCAATTAATAACAGTTTGTCTCTTAGATGGTGGCTTCTAATGATTAGTCTATAATTTTCTCTGAACTGTAGAAGCGGATTCGGATTCATGAAACCATAAGCAACGCTGCACACACTCTGCACCGTTATACGTCTCCATAATGACTGTTGGAATAACCCATTCACACATGCCATCTAATGCGAATGTCAGGAACTAACAGTGTTAGGTGAGGATAAAACTTGAAGGTATACTGCATTCAGTGCTGTATCAAACATTCCTGCTGTACCCAATGTAGTAATTAAAATTACTAATTCTGACCTAGCTTTTATTATGCAGTGTAATCTTCAAAGTAGTTCCCTTGGTAGTGAATACACAATTCCAATGTTTCTGTCAATTCTTATATGCACGATGAATAAGTCTTAATTTCTTATGGTTCTCAGTGCCCTATGTGAATCTCGTCCACTGTGTCACATCTTCTCCTCTTCAGTCCAGTTTTTACTCTGGGAAGAGAAGTAAATCACGGAGAGTTAAGCCTGGTCTGTACGGCATGTGAGGAACGTTTAATCAAAGGATATTAAATAATCTAGAAATGCGGGGTCCTGTATTGTCATTGTGCAGGCCAAGTCTTCATGTACGACTTCCGTTAATGTTTCCTGTTTTATCGTCCCTCAAACAGATCAGAACATTTTGACAGAGCTGTTTAATGGCCATCTAAAAGGGAGGGACGCATTCTTTACGAGTAATTATATACATTAACAGGGACAATTTTATTTTTGATATGTCAAGATTTTCTTGACAATGATAAAGAAAGAATATTGCATAACCATAAACTCAACTTTCTTTATTAGAGACATTCTTTGGAAGAAAGTTCGGATTCTCTTGAAACAGTTGTTTAAAATCCCTCCAGGTGAAACGCTCAATCGTTACTCTGTGACTGACTGAAGGTGTTGTCTCCAAAAGTTTGTTTAAACGTTTGACATGTTTGTGTCATGGTTTTCCCTAAGATAAACACAAAACTTTATAGATACACTCTCCTCTTTCAGGTCGATCATCACAACACTGTGAACTCACGGAAATATGACAATGGAAATACGCTCGCCAGTCAACTAACCACACAACTCAGCTCGCACCCATGTAACATACTAATTCCAATGGATGCATTGGGAGATACCTACTGATATTTCAGTGTACTTTTAATCACTGTACACAGAATTCACAGTATATGAACTTGAGGTTACCACTTTGTATTTATTCAAGATAATACAGAATATGTGCTTGGCATTATGGGGAATATGGGATGGTATCTCTTGCATTACACGAACGTAATAAATGGAACCTTCTTGAATTGTAAATGTTTCCTTTTTTGGCAAAGGAACTCTGTTATCAAAGCCAATGTTGGTCTAATCAGTGTAATGCTTTATTGGCCATGATTCCTACGAAGATAATTTTTCATAAACCTCTGAACTCCTCACAATTGGCTCACTTAGCTAATAACAGGACAATTGTTAACAGTCCATTTAAAAATTTTTACATGCAAAAACAATGACATGTATGAAATACATATGAGTAGTAGTAGGGTACTGCCAGTTCTGGCACACTTTGGTGTCCATCTACATGAGGGTCTAAGCCTTCCATCTCGAGGTCAGTGCTCCCCATCAAGGTCACCCCCTTCCCTATTCCTCAAGGCCACCACCTCCTACTTCTTCCATCAAGACCATCCACTAATTCTTCCCTCACTTACCACCTCCACTCTGCCTCTCCCAAGGAGCGTTGACATATTTCTGGTGGGCAAAAAATGTAACATGTCAGCCAAATGGGACAGTTAAAATTGTATAGGTGAAATTATGTATTTACTGTTATGTTGATGATAGCCCAGTAGTGATACTTAGACATGGTGTACTTCAAAATTCTAGATGGTGGATATAATTCTCTTGTCCTAAGATAAAACTATGAAATCGTCATCTATATATTTTGTGTTGTGTTGGAGATAGCTTGCTTGTACAACAAAAAAATTCAGTACTTTGAAATTCAAAAATCTGGGAATAGGTCGCTTGCCCTAAGTTAAAATAATGAAATCTATGTTTTGTTTCTACTTTCATTATGTATTTATAAACAGTTTCTGCATTAACACTAGAGCATTGGGTGAGTACATGAGCAGTAAACACTCAGGCAGTCTATGCCATGAGAGATGGCTGTTGATTGTGCCCACCATTTGTGCAAGCAGAGTTGCCAGCTGAGTGTGTTGGTGTCACACCACATCACTCAACCACAATTATAATGGATTCAGGTATATTTGAAGTTGGATGATAGGTTGAAATTAAGGTATAACAAACTTACAGCTGCCAGATGAACTCATTTCAAATGTTTACAAGAAATTATGGTACAATCTTTTTTGAGAAGTCATTTAGTATGAATTATCTGCACACCTCCTTGCCAGACATTTTTTTCTAATACTTGTTTGAAGCCGCCACTGCCTGGGACACACCACGGAGTTAAGGGAAGAAGAAGATTCCATAGCTGAAATTCTGCTGGCTGTGGAATTCTTTTATTTTTTTGATGATCTATGACTGTGTCATGAGTGAAGTACAACTGAGCTGGAAAGAAGGATCACACTCAGAAGATATGTGCATTTTTTTTCACTCAGCCACATAAGCTCGAAAGAAGAACCACTCCCACACAGCTACCAGTATTGAAAAGATGAACTGCACACAGTACACGCCAGATTTTTCTCCCATGTTACCTATTAAGCTGGAAAGAAGCATGACACATAGGAGGGTGGCAATGTGTGTTGAAGGTGTCAGTGTAAAGTGCATGATAACAAGTCTTGTGTGTCCACGATGTGTCTAGCTGAGCAGTACAGTGCTGTTGAGACATTGAGACACATAGTCATAAGCTGACTCAAGCTCCTGATCTTCCATGATTCTAGTACATCATGCAGCTGTCTTGCAGTGAACTTTTTAAGTTTCAATAGGTTACATACTCTGCAGTAATAATAATAACAATGAGCAATTGCAAACCTGAAATGTACAGTAGCAGCATTTCCACCTGACATAGCACAACAGAAAGAAAAGAATTTCAGACAGAATGCAAGTATTCGTTGGTCCATGATAATAATATATTGTTGATGTAAATGTGTGTGTGTGAGTGTGTGGGCAGATGTTTGTGTATGTGTGTGGGTGTGCTTGTGGGTGCAGTTGTGGGCAGGTACACATGTGGGTGCATGTGTAGGTACACATAGGTGTACCTGCAGATGTGTACATGCCTATGTGTGAGTGCTGTATGTGTGAATGTGTGCGTGATTTTGATGAATGCATCAGCTGGGAAACATATGAAAATATGTAAATTTCTGTGAGGACATATGAAGAATTTGGAGTGGCTTGTACATCAGAATATACACCCTACAGAAGGAGCCATTACCTAGCATTGTGATACATGTTGTGTGTCAATATGGATCATTGATGAGTATTGTTCCACTATGTGAGATGTAGATGCAAAACTATGGCCATGTTTAAGCATGTTCATATGTATTTGAGTACATGCACAATTTTATAATGTGTCTATGCACAAAAATAAAAAGTGTACATTGTGTTTTTTTTTCATTTTACTAACTCTACAAAATTGCCTATGTGCTAATTTAACCACAAAATCAATATTATGAGTGGATGTAAAAAAACACCCTATTCACACTGGCTTTGAATTAACTATCTGCTCATGCAATTCTACAGAAGAAAAGAATAAGTCTACTTCTGCCCAAGACCATGAAACCAATAACTATGGTCCCATCAGGCTGTGTCAAGATGAATATAATCATGTTATTGCCTACAAAACCTGATGGTTATTGCTTTGTTCATAATGGTATTTTATAGCAAAGGGATACAGTAAAAGCAGAATACAGGAAGCTATGCACCCTTAAACAGCAGATGGAACAATTAATTATCACCAGTAGTCGTACACTTTTTGGTCTGAAAAGTTTATCCACAGTTTGCAACAATAGCTCATATTTGACATTTTATGAAGAGTAAAGAAAGTTTAAAAATGTTGTGATCCTACCAGGCACTGAAGGTGTCAAAGATACAACATGAAGGATTAATACACATTACAATTTCTCAATCAGCTTTGAAACTGTCACATTAGATTTGTTTGACTTACTTTCAAAATGTAAATGGAAGTTTTCATAAAAGCTTCTTGTTGTTGAACTGCTCTCTAAATTTGTTGAATTATGCCCCCTAGGAAAGGCAAACATTAAAGTTATACTTAAGAAGTTAAAAGGAGGTGTGAAGATAATTCACACTAAATGACTTCTCACAAAATATTGTACTATAATTTCTTGCAAACATTTTGAATGAGTTCATCTAGCAGCTGTAAGTTTGTTATATCTTAATTTCAACCTACGAAGCACCACTGTGTAGCCAGTTATCTGACAAAAAGAAAAGAAAAGAAAAGAAAAGAAGTGACAACATTTTTGTAGAAATTATTAACATTGAACAACGCCAGAAGATATCCCAGAATATGGTGTCAAAAACGCTAACGAAAGGCATTAGCTAGAAAGCTAGGATATGATAGATTAGTTTGGCCAATTAATTACAAGGTGAATGATGATGTTCTGATTACGTCTCACATGAAATTGCCCTTACATGTGAGACTTCAGTAAAGTGTGATGAACGAAACGGCTGTTAAGATCTCAATAAAGCACAATATCCACAAGTGAAATCAATATTTAAAATAAAATAGTACAACATCACGTTTTTTTATGGATGTCTCCTAAAAATTTTTGAAATATTTCTGTACAAATATTAATATCATTTCCTGTATTTTCTGTTCGGTGAAGAAGTTAGATATATAATTTTTTGTATTTTCTTTACTCTTATTTTGTAAATCTTTTGTAATTCTTTATTTGAAGCTATGGTCTTACGTAACAACATCTGCAAAATTTACCTTTACGTAAGTGCTCTTGTAGTCTCAAACCATTGTTCTTTTAATAGCCACTAGGATCCTATTTTCTTTGAGTTAACACAGAAAACGTTTCTCTAAAATTTCAAGTGAATTTTCCTTAAAACCCAGGAATACGTAGGGGTTGGTTGAGCTGTATCCTGTTATGAAGGTATAATAGGGCATCCTGCATTAAAAATATTCGTTGCCTTCTTATTACAAATCATCGTTTCTTGTGTTGCATGCATATGGAACGTAACACTTGAATCAGACCAAATTAGTTAGTTCTGTTATTGAGATACATTTATATGTAATCAAGATAAAATTGCAGCCATTTCGAGATTATGACCAATTCATTTATTCACACCATGGTTCGATAAACATGAACTCTCAGTGTGAAGAAGTGCGTTATACGTTTTGACATGCGAAACTTTTCGAAAGCAAAGTGTAATTTGAAGTGATTTTTGGAAAGGAACAATTCCAATAATAAACAATGTATTTTGTTAACCATAATTATTTGTTTTCATTTAAATTTTCTATTGTCTGCCAAACGGATAATCGGATGTAGACAGGAGTAACCTGTAAATACGTTCGTGGTAGTGTTACTATGTTTTAAAAATTGTCATTCGGATGTTGTCAGTGGTCTAACACCCTTCCGTAATTGATTTAAGAGAAGTAGCAAAAATTTAAAGAAGACCTACGTACTTCGCTTGGGGTTGCTTAGAAAGCACGACAGATTCACACGATTTCCAGTTGGAGGCACTGCAAGAAAAATATGGTGCATCATCCCAGAGTTAACATTCAGGTATTAGCCAAGAAACTTGTTTCTCCTGCTCACAAACATTCCATGCAATGACCATTAAGGCAAAAAAATGTACTCAGGCTTAAACAGGGAGATACTGTCAATTTTTCCCACCGTCTACCATATCGCTGGAAAGTAACAAGCGTAGTTGTTGATTCAAAAATATTGTGACCCTCCCGCCACGCACCATATGATGGCTTGTCGACTAAAAGAATAGACCTTGGTGCTCTTCTGCAAACTTTTCTTGACTATTAATCTACATGAAAGAATTTAGCGGAGAAAAGCCGTGCCATATCTGTTGGTTGCGCTCTAGTGACGGCGAAGAAGTAGCTCCGCGACACAGTTTTAACGTTAGGAAGGTTAACTGCAGCACTGTTTATTACACAGCGAATATTTAATTCTGAGTTTATTTCCCGGATGTGAAGAAATGGAAAGGGAATAATGAATGAAAAATAAATAAATAACATTCAGATAGCGGAACCAGACTAAACTTCACGAATACGGGAACTTACAGACAAGAAGAGACGTTCTGCGAAAGTTAAGGTAGGTCTCCTCACCCAAACACAAATTTCAGAGACAGGCGATTAACGTAAACTGAGAGCTGTTTGGTGTCAGATTCGCTTTTGGGAACATATCAGTACGCGGTGGCAGGTGTGGTTTTGGAAGCTGGGGTAGCTGCTACCAGTGTTTGGTGAAGTGGAATGGGGTTCAGCCAGAATTACTGCTCATCTTGCAAATGCGAAGACGTTTGTACATGTGATATTGCCTTCGCTTCTTACTATTTTCCTTTGAGCATGAACCCAAATTTTTTCCGCAGGTGGTAGTACTGTAGACAGAAACATTCCTCCGAGCGTGAAGAATTGTTTTGTATTCACGATTCCTGCGCAGTACTCTGACCGGAACCGATACTTCACAGTCCACACTAAGCCAGTCTCCTCCTTTCTTTAGCGTTCTCCATTTTAACACTGCACTACGGAGTCGGCTATGTCTGCTGATCTTATTCTGTGGTTCTTTTATAACTACGTCTCTCATACATGTGATGAATCTGCTATGAATAACGTCACGATAAATAAACTACTTACCGGATTCATGATAGATAGTCGATTCCGGTTATCTGTGTAAAGAAAATATGTCAGAGACTGTCAACTGTGTGACTTATTGGGGAACAAAGGCCACCTGTCTCCAATCTCCGATCTCAATTTCAAAACTAAACCACACTGCAGACGGATAGGGAAGATGGAAAATAATTGTCATGGACATTTAAAATTTACCAAATAAAAATGTGTACAGTATATGGTCGAATGACCTGATAGTATGGCAGCGGATCGATTTTCAGTTCTAAACAGTTCACCGCTCACGTAGCGCAACTTTTTAAAATAAACTGAAGTACTGGATCACTGCCAGATAATTACTAGTGTAACACAGCATTTAGTGATTCAGATTTCGCTAAACCTATAAACCTACTACGAAAAACGGTCTGAGCTCGTGAACACATTATCAGATGTTCTGAGCACATCAACATGAGATGAAAGTACGTAATTCTCGAACAACACTCAACACTGCACAATACGAGTCCATAAAATGTCGTGTGTATATGTATGTCTAGCTCCGTGAACCTCTTAGAACGTTGCCTATGTACGGAAAATTTCAAACTCTTTCAGAAAACGACTGCTGTGCTGCATTTTAAAACTATTTTGGAACAACGTTTTATGGTTGTAACGTGATATTTGAAGTATTTTTCGTTATGACTTAAAATCTGATTTTGCTTTTTCTTTGTAATGTTGGATCTTATTACTAACAACGTCTGAAGTTCTAACTGACACGCCTTTTTTTCTTGAAATTGTATTACAAACAATCAGTTTATCTTATAACCCTGTATAAAACACTACATAGTGCGTTAGAGTTGACCATGGTTTACACTCACTTAAGAAGCTAATAATTATTGCAAACACGCGACACATGCATGACGTTTTAATTTGATTTCGCTTCTCACTGCATCAAGTTCTTTCTGACACTGGGCGAAACAGGTATCGAGCGAAGGAAATTTCCATTATGATATTGTACACATGTATGTCTACGATCTGACGACTTTTCACTACCGTGAAGATCACTCGAAATCGGCATTTCGAATGTAAAATTACTGTGTACAAACATGAATACAATTGTATCGCGCCGATTACAACCGCTCATGTTCACCACCAGCTGCCGACTGACAATCTAGCGGTGTAAACACAACGACCACCATGTATGCCTATTAGGTAGCACTGTGGCGGCTGAGGGGATCATCATCTTGTATACAGCACAAAACATACATACCTAATTCCATATACTTGTTAATACATTATTAAGGATCATTTTTATTTACATAAATACATAATCCAAATCAGAGAAATATAGATACTTTATATAAGGTTAAAGTACAAAACTTCGATAAATTTTGTAGGATAAAAATATTTATAACATGTATTCGGTGCAGCGGGAAACGTATCTGTATCTGGCGACATTATATTCAACTGGCAGCAGCAGAGCACCGATGCGATGAACATCAGCTGCGGGGGTTCACAAGGCTGATAACACTGTGTCCCTCTCGCACCACCATCGCGAACCCAGAACACTTTACAGCCTACGATGCGTCATTGCAGCTTACGGTATTCGTGATCTTGAACTGAAAGTGATTTGTGTTATCGGTAGCAGTACAATATCTCTTTAATATCCATTTTCATAATGGCTACAAATTGAGAGTAATAGCATGTGCAGAAAAACATGGGAACAGATCAGCTGAGCACCATTTCGGCTCTCCACCAACAGAAAAAAACCATTCGCGACCGCGCTAGCAAAGAATAACTGAAAAAAATGAGGAAGATTAAATGTGCAAAAAGACGACTGAATGCAAAATGGTGAGAATTAGAAGATGGTGTATGGAAATGGATTCAACGTCACCTCAAAATGGCATTGGAATTAATACAAAAATGATTCCAATACAATCTCGAAAGCAGGGGCTATAGTGGAACTTCACAGAATTTAAGGGTAGAGTTGGCTGGCACTAAAGTTTTATGAAGCGTCTTGTTCTTAGCAAGCGAACCAAAATATCGCAAAAATGCCACAAGAGTGTGAAGAAAAAATATTATCTTGCCATCGCTTTACTGTTAAACAATGAAAGAAAACCAGACTGAAAATAAGCCAAATAGAGAATATAGACGAAACTCCTCTAACATTTGATGCGCCGAGTAACAGAACTGTTGCCACGAAAGATACTAAAACTTTAACTATAGAAACCAGTAGACATGAAAAAATGCACTGCACTATCGTCCTTTCACGTTGTGTTGAAGGTACTAACCTTAATCCAGTGATCATTTTGAAGCGCAAAACAATGCCAGAACCTTCTGAAATTCCGCAAAGTGCTGTTATTCACGTACACGACAAGGGTTGGATAGACAAGGTTGGTATGAAAGTAAGGATTAACAGAGTGCGGGAGGGAAGGAAATGCGATTTATTGAAAATGAGTTCTTTTCATGTGTTAGATAGCGAAATACAGAGCTTGCTGTTATTCCACGAGGACTTCCTTCAGTATTATAACCTGTTAATGTATAGATAAATAAATCATTTGAAGTGTGTGTGAGCAAGGAATGTAGCAAATGGATGATGGATGCAACCCAACATGAATTCACGCCGAAGGGAACTTTGAAACGACAACCAAGAGAGTCACGGGATAAAACAGTCGCGCTCTAGCGTGAGAGAAGACATTATTGTTAAATCTTTCGAGAACTGCGGCATAAGTAACGCTCTCGATGACAGTGAGAAGAAGAAGGAAGAAGAAGAAGAAGAAGAAGGAAGAAGAAGAAGAAAGTTCAAATAACGATTTTCAAGGATTTTAAACTTCAGTTTGGTTTCAGAAACTAATAATTTTTTAAAATCTGTCTTTGCAGTCTAATAATAAAAATGGCACTACTGTTATTTTTTTAAATTTACTTAAAATTTAAGATGCGCCTTATAGTTCCTAGGATCTTATAGTCGGTAAAATATGGTATATTCCGAGATGATAATTTTTTAACCTTCTCTACAGCCATATGAGAAATTTTCTTCGTGTCCTGACGCATATACTGAAACACAGTAATGAATGATGCTCTGTCATTAACTCATTCTAATAGTTCGATATGAAACATCAGGAGCCCCAATAAATATGTCATCTTCTTTTATATTTTTTTCGGTTAGTTTGCGTAACTCGTAGCTTCGAAAAACATTCCTTTCTTAGATTTCGTTTAATTTTGTGAGTTTGTCTTCTTATTGGAGTATTAGGATTACTATTATTCTGCAAATAAGTATTTGCTTCTCGATGTTTTCTCGCAAACGTATATTTACATTTAGGCGTTTTTATTTATTGCCTCCTACCGTTAGAAACAGGTAGCCGAACTTTTTCTCTGGCACTAATGGCAGCGTGAAATTTTTAACTGGAAATTCGCGGTTGGTTGCCGTTCATCGAATGTGCGTCGATTATCCACGTAGCCCATTTTTGGTCTGTGACCAAGCCTGTTTCTTCAGCAACGTTAATCGTTAATGCGTGGACGCAACACTTTATGAAAAGAAAGAAAAGGAAAATGGTCGCTGAATGATCTTAACTGGTACCTGGAATTTTTCGGGTTTCGTTAGGCACACTACTGAAAAAAGTAATACTCTCTGTCGCCGTCCCCACAGCAACTTTATAACTTATTTACATCATTCCACCTTAGTCAGCAGCTGCTACTAGCCGAAAACGGATACAGCGCCTCACGTCACGGTTCCCGCAGGCTGAAGATACTTACTTCATTCACTGTTGGAGAATAACTAATTCTAATGGAGTATTCGTTTGCTCGTTTCCATCGGCATTAATCGTCTGGAGACGTTAATGTCTCTTTTCACTCTATATACATTGAGTGCGGATTTTAATGTTTAACGTTAAAGGTGAACCGAAGAAATGTGGTTTCTTTATTGAACAGCAACGAAGTTTTGAAAACGTGGGTTAATTACATAAAAATTTCTCAAGAAAATTTCATAGTTGAACATGTACTTGTCCCCTCTTGTAAGTCCACAAGATACAGAAGAGTGTTTGTGCAACAAACTACACTACTGTCCATTAAAATTGCTACACCACGAAGATAACGTGCTACAGACGTGAAATTTAACCAACAGGAAGAAGATGCTGTGATATGCAAATGATTACCTTTTCAGAGCATTCACACAAGATTGGCGCCAGTGGCAACACCTACAACGTGCTGACATGAGGAAAGTTTCCAACCGATTACTCATACACAAGCAGCAGTTGACCGGCGTGGCCTGGTGAAACGTTGTTGCGATGCCTCGTGTAAGAAGGGGAAATGCGTAGCATCACGTTTCCGACTTTCATAAAGGTCGGATTGTAGCCTATCGCGACTACGGTTTATCGTATCGCGACATTGCTGCTCGCGTTGGTTGAGATCCAATGATTGTTAGCAGAATACGGAATCGGTGGGTTCAGGACGGAAATACGGAACGCCGTGCTGGATTCCCACGGACTCGTATCACTAGCAGTTGAGATGACAGGCATCTTATCCGCATGGCTGTAACGGATCGTGCAGTCACGCCTCGGTCCCTGAGTCAACAGAGACGTTTTCAAGACAACAACCATCTGCACGAACAGTTCGACGACGTTTGTAGCAGCATGAACTATCAGCTCGGAGACCATGGCTGCAGTCACCCTTGACGCTGCATCACAGACAGGAGCGCCTGCGATAGGGTACTCAACGACGAACCTGGTCGTACGAATGGCGAAACGTCACTTTTGCGGATGAATCCAGGTTCTGTTTACAGCATCATGATGGTCGCATCCGTGTTTGGCGACATCGCGATGAACGCACATTGGAAGCGTGTATTCGTCATCGCCATAGTGGCGTATCACCCGGCGTGATGGTATGGGGTGCCATTGGTTATACGTCTCGGTCACCTCTTGTTCGCATTGACGGCACTTTTGTTGTGAATCACGGTAGAGCAGCGATTAGGAGTCTAACAACACTTAATTTCATAGTCACAGAACATACAACATGTTAAAGATATACTGCCCTAAGAGTAAACAAACAGTCTCTCACTTGCGAGAAGTACATTGTGACATCCTCCCCACCCTGGTCGACCTACAAAGGTACGGCCAGCTGCACAGGACAACTAATGATGTGATCTTCTGGTGTCCGGAGTATTATCGTCCTTACCCTGCCGTCTCTTCCTGGTAGTACCTTTTCTATCCTGGTCTTCTTCTACTTATGTCGCGGACGGAGGTCCTCTTGGATCAGTACGATGTCGCCAGGGCGAAAGGGGATGACTCGTCCCGATGGGCGTTTAATTTCATGGTAGTTCCGGAGCTCCAATAGGTATTCTTTAATCCAACGGTTCCAAAAACTGTCACAGAGTTGCTGTCTCAGTTGGAATTCCTTTGTTAAATTCGTGTTCGCTGAAGGCTCTGGTCCCGTCGGAATAGTCGTAAGTTTCTCTCCCGTCAGAAAATGGGAAGGTGTGAGTGTATCAGAATCATCTCCTGGTGTGATGGGCCTGGACTTCACCGCGGCTTCAATTGTTCCTCAGTGAGTTTTTCGAGTTATAATACGTTCTGTAGGCAACGCTTTATAGTGCCCACCGTTCTTTCCCACCATCCTCCCCACCAAGACGCTCGGGAGACAATGAATTTCCAAGTAATACTGTGATGGGCGAGGAACTGATAAGTTTTTGTGGTGGTTAATGCCTTCCAAAGTTGGGCTAGTTCCATGTTCGTCGCATGTAATGTTTTCGCGTTATCGGTATATATTGTGTGGGGTAGTTCGCGTCTTCCGGCGAATCGCTGAAGTGCCATAAGAAACGTGTCCATTGACAAGTCTGTACAGAGTTCGAGGTGTACAGCTCGTGTGGTAGCACATGTGAAAAGAGTGATATATGACTTGTGCGTTTCCTTCCCCACTTTGATGAACAGTGGGCGAGCAAAGTCTATTCCTGTTACAGCAAATGGTTTGGCAGGCTAAACTCGTTCGGGTGGCAGCGGTGCTTCGATCTGTTGCCCTTGTGGATTCTTCAAGATCTTGCACGCGAAGCTTGAGTGTAAGATTCTTTTGATGGCCTGACGAGCTCTAAGGATCCAAAATTCGGTTCGCAGTTCGGATAGTACAGAACGAACACCAAAGTGATGGAGGCGGATGTGTGTCTCTCGGATAATCAGTTGTGTGAAGTGGTGGGAACCGTCAAGGAGTACAGGATGCTTTTGTTCTCTATTTAGCCTAATGCACTGCAGTCGACCTCCTACACGTATCAGTCCATCTTCTACGAAAGGATTGTATCGTGCGATTTTTGACTCTTTTGGCAGTGGTAAGTTATTCTGAAGTGCATTTAATTCGCTGGGGAAGGAATCTCTTTAGCCCACTCGAATCCAGTACATTTTGGAAGCCGATAATTCGATGGCTGTAAGTTCTGCTGAAGATTTATTCTTCTGACGAATGTTGTGTAGGAAGCGGAGAGTCCATGCTGTGATACGAATGAGTTTCCAGTATGAGCTGAATTTAAATAAGTCCAGAAGGCTGGTTGGCGTAGATATCGACAAGACTTGGCTTTGGTTTTTCTTCCTCTTTTCTTCGGGAGGAAGTCGTACCATCGTTGGAGTATCGTTTGCCCAGCATTCAGGAGGGCGTGTAAGCCAAGGCGGCCCGTGCCACCAAATATCCAGAGAATTCATTTGGTAGCCGAGGAGTCCACGTGAGAGGTGGTCAGCAGGATTGTCTGGTCCTGAGCAGTGTTTCCATTGCTTGGGAGTCGTGTGTGTTTGTATCTCAGTTACACGATTACAAACGTAGGTCTTCCATCTGTTAGGATCACAGTGAATCCAACTTAGTGTTACTGCAGAGTCCGTCCACAATATCGCATGGGCAATTTTAAAGTATGTTGCGCGGCAAAAGTAACACAATAGTCTGGTCCCAACTAGTGCCGCTAAAAGTTCGAGTCGAGGCAATGTCACCTTCTTAATAGGAGCAAGTCTGTTCTTGCTACATACTAAATGGGTTACGACATCATCACCTAAGACAGTACGAATGTACAAAGCTGCTCCAAATGCCTTTTCCGAGGCGTCACAGAATACGTGCAGCTGAGAGTCTCTTCAATGAGTTGTAGCTATTCATCTAGGGACACGTATATGTGACAATGAAGGGGAGCTAGATATTCAAGTGCGCCGTAGTGCCTCTAAGTCCCAGGGCATAAGTTCATCCCAGCCAATTCCTCGGCACCATGTGTCCTGGAATAGCAATTTCCCAACAAGAGAAACAGGAGAAAACAGTCCGAGTGGGTCATAGACTTTAGCCGTACGTTGTAAAAGGAGTCGTTTGGTGGCTGGCTCTTCTAACGACCTTCTGATGATTTCGCTAGGATCGATACAGAAGTAGTCACCACCTGCAGTGTTCCAGTCTACGCCTAAAACTTGAGTCTGGGTGTGGAGTTCTCGCCCTTCTGCCCTCCAGTTAGTGTGGAGGTTTTCACAGTTGGTAGCCAATTTAGATAAGGGGAGACTAATCAATTTCATTAGGGTTACAAGTTCATAGTATATAGTTATCACCAAATTATCACCTTCTACTGAGATCACAAAGTCGTCCATGTATGCAGTCTTGTTTATAAGTGGCGCTACTGTGGGAAGTTCTCTTAGTGTTGCAGAAAGTAAAAATGGGCTGCAGGTCAGGCCGAATGGAAATCTGTTAAAATGTTATTCTGTTAGTTCGTCCGTCGTTTGAAGATTTCCTATTTGATCCTGGCTAATCTCGAACCAGAAGAATCTGGTCAAGTCTTTGTTAAAATGGTTTAAACGGCTCTGAGCACTATGGGACTCAACTTCTGAGGTATCAGTCCCCTAGAACTTAGAACTACTTAAACCTAACTAACCTAAGGACATCACACACATCCATGCCCGAGGCAGGATTCGAACCTGCGACCGTAGCGGTCTCGCGGTTCCAGGCTGTAGCGCCTAGAACCGCACGGCCACTCCGGCCGGCCAAGTCTTTGTCCTTTTTGTTCAAGATTAATTGAAGGAAAGCTTGTGTGATGTCCGCGACGATAGCCGTCGAATATAGTCTGAAACGCAGTAAAATTTCCAGAATCTCTGCTAATAGATTCGGTCCTACTTCTAATACCTCATTCAAAGAAGGAGCATTGTTTTCGTAAGATGAAGGGTCAAAGACTATTCTCCACTTAATGGTTCCGTATTTCTCCTTCCTCACTGGATGATGAGGGAGATAAAATAGCTCCTTTCCTGAGAGTGGGGTGGGAGCGACCTATACTTGCCCCTTCGTAATGTAGTCTAGCATAAGATCGAAATACATTTGCTTAAAGTTCTCTTGATGTTGAAATATTTCCCTAAGGTGCTTGAATCGTTTTTCCGCGATCGGTCTGTTACTCGAAAGCACTGAATGTTGTCTTTTGCGAAGTGTAACCACTGTTTGATGATCCTTTATAGAGAAAGATGCTCTAAATTCATGAAGAAGTCTCGTATCCTTGTTGTTCACAGGTAGATCCTGATCGGCAGCAATCCCTATGATTTCCAAGTCCCAAAAGCGTCTGAAATCATTGTACGAGTGCAGAGGAGATCGGGCAGTCTGAGCAAAATTTACCACGGTTGCATGCACACTGGCTTTTGACTTGTTACCACTAAGTATCCAGCCAAATAGAGAAGGAACTAACACTAAGGTTTCAGAGATGTGTATGGGCGAATTGTGCTTCACGGGAAGATCATCTGTTGAATCGGTTTTCGGATCTGCTAACGTAATCTTACGGACATCTGGTAAACTCTTTATATGTTGTGGAACCGAAGACTGGTGAGAAATAACGTACTTTCGAAGGCAATAAGTGGCACTGAAGAATTCTGCCAACGCCCCTTCATATTAAACTGAACAAGCCTGCGGTGGCGTGGGCGTGTGGGGTTTGATTCAAAGGAACAAACGGTTAGTTCTTGTCGGTCTACTGTTTGCAGTTGCAGATCATCAATCAGCGATTTTGCTATGAAGCTGGACTGATTACCTGCGTCCAGTAGACATCGCGTTGTCCAGCTCAATCCTGTAGGTCCTGAGACGCATACTTTTGCTGTCTGAAGGTACGTGTATCCATGGGGAGCGACAGATAGCTTTCCCACGGAAGTAACGTATGCCTGACCCGCAGGACTCCTAATATCCTTTCGTTCCTCACAAATGGACTTATGATGCAGCCTTTTACAGTTAACACTTTCTTTCTTTTTGCAGTTTGACACTTTGTGCCCACGTTGAAGACAAAGAAAGCATCTGTTTGCTAGTTTCAATTTATCTATTCGATCATTAACGCGTACGATCTTCTTACAGTCTTGCGCCCAATGACCGCAAGATTCGCAAAAGACCCAGAATGGTTCCCTTACGCTGGTATCCTTCGGGGTCGATCTTTTAGATGTCGCGTGTACGTGAAATGTGGACGCTGTGGGGAGGTTACTAGAAGTGCTGGAAAATTCACCGCGTATCTTCTGTATGGTAAGCGCCCCGTCGACTTCCTCGTTCAGAAACTCCATCAGTTGCAAAATGTCCCCTTCGGATATTCCCGTACGCTTGGCGTGAATTATCCAGGGGCGGCAATTGTCATTCGGAAAAGCGCGTAAAATTTTCGGCGCGAGGACTCGGTCGTATCCGTTCACGTCTTCCCCAAGAGCCCGGAGCCCTTCAATACGTCGCTGGCATTCAATGAATGTTGAATTAAGTTCCTCTGGGGTGGGCAGCTGAATTGGTTTTACGGCTTCGAGATAATCTAAGTGAGCTTGAATTATTCGATCCTTGTTGCCATAAGGCGCTCGGAGAATCCTCTTTGTTTCTGCGTACATCTCGACCGTCACCGCAATACCGTCCACTAAATGCTTTGGTTCTCCCGAGAAATAGCCGCGAAGAAATATGAGTTTATTAATTGTAGTTACCGTCGGATCGTTGTCAGCCGACTGCTCAAACTGCTCTCAGAATCGCGACCATGTCTCGAGATCGCCTGAAAAGGGCTCAAACTTGATCGGCGGAAGTTTTACTGAAGCTGTGGGAACACTCATTGTTACAGATTGTACCGGCGGATTGTCGGGAATATTTACGTCTGGTACCGATTTCGCAAGCTGTTTCTCTATTTCGTGAGACAATCGAGAAAATGTGAGTTTCGCGGTGTCTATATAATCTTTGCATTTAAGAACATCTTCTTCGTATTCGTCATCGTCCAACAAATCGTGAATATCCTCATCTAATTTAACGAGGCGGTTCAGAACGATTCCCAATCTGCCATTGTAATATTTATAATCCGCGATTTCCGATGTGTCTGACAACCTTGCAGCTTGCGCTACGAATCGCGTAATGTTTGCTCTTTCTCTCATACGTTTTCTCTTTAGAGAGTGTAATTGTGCTTCTGGTTTGTGGTCTGGCATGTCCATTCCGTCGGATTAAAGCAGTGTCGGCTAGCGATCAGCTGGTCCTAGCAAGGTGTTATCTTTGGATCGCTAGTCAAAGTAGTTCAATTGATGGTCGCTAGATGGCAGCACTAGTCATAATCAACCTACAGGCGTAGCGTAGGATCTGTTATTCGTTAAAGTCTAATCGAAAAGCTACAATAGCAGTACAGAGCTGCAATAATAACCTACAGGCGTAGTGTAGGATCTGTTATTCGTTAAAGCGCTAATCGAAAAGCTACAATAGCAGTACAGAGCTGCAATAATGTAATCAGTATCCTTTACAAATGGCACTCCAAAACATGTCGCGTGATAATTCAATTGAACTTAACTGTATATGCAGGCGGTTGTCGTCGAAGAGCTTGTTGTGTGGTGTAACAAATCGCTGCAGTAAGCCCCTCGTAGTATTGCCGCGTGACGTGCGTCCAGAATTCGTGTTTCACAACGGCAATCGTGGAAACTGTCTCCCGCATTTCGGCACCAAATTCTTATGTCGTGAATCACAGTAGAGCAGCGATTAGCAGTCTAACAACTAAAATGGCTCTGAGCACTATGGGACTTAACATCTATGGTCATCAGTCCCCTAGAACTTAGAACTACTTAAACCTAACTAAATCACACAACACCCAGCCATCACGAGGCAGAGAAAATCCCTGACCGCGCCGGGAATCGAACCCGGGAACCCGGGCGTGGGAAGCGAGAACGCTACCGCACGGCCACGAGATGCGGGCAGTCTAACAACAGTTTATTTCGTAGTCACGGAACATACAATACAACATGTCAAAGATACACTGTCCTAAGAGTAAACGAACAGTCTCTCACTTGCCAGAAGTACATCACTTTGTGACAACTTTGAACAGTGGGCGTTAGATTTCAGATGTATTACGACCCGTGGCTCTACCCTTCGTTCAATCCCTGCGAAACCCTACATTTCAGCAGGATAATGCACTACGACATGTTGTAGGTCCTGTACGGACCTTTCTGGATACAGAAAATGTTCGACTACTGCCCTGGCCAGCACATTCTCTAGATCTCTCACCAACTGCAAACGTCTGGTCAATGGTGGCCGAGCAACTGGCTCGTCACAATACGCCAGGCACTACTCTTAATGAACTGTGGTATCGTGTTGAAGCTGCATGGGCAGCTGTACCTGTAAGTGCCATCCAAGCTCCGTTTGACTCAATGCCCAGGCGTATCAAGGCCGTTATTACGGCCAGATGTGGTTGTTCTGGGTACTGATTTCTCAGGAACTATGCACCCAAATTGCGTGAAAATGTAATCACATGTCAGTTCTAGTATAATATATTTGTCCAATGAATACCCGTTTATCATCTGTATTTCTTCTTGTTGTAGCAATTTTTATGGCCAGTAGTGTACGAATTAAATGGGTAATAATATGCAACACATGAAATAAACAGTCTCGAAATTGTCAAAGTTTCATGTATGATTTATAAAATTGATCGCCAAAATGCAAGGAGACTCTAAACTCAGTATTTTACTCGCGTTAAACCGTAAATATGAAATATAAAGCAGATTATGTAATGATCATCATCATCAGCAACAGCAGCAAAAAATCGGTCCACGCTTGAGTGAAAGCACCCACGAGACCTCCCTATGTATTACAGCACTCAACTACACGTTACACGTCTTCCAGCGTGGCAGGCAGGAGATCTTGTATAAAGTTTGGAAAGCAGAGGAGAGGTGCTGGCAGAAACGAAGATATGAGGATGGATCGTGATCTGTCAAGCCCTCATAGCTCAGTTGGTAATTGCATTACGAGTAAGATGTCACGTGATAAGAGAATATTTGATTGCCGTCATTCGTCTTACACGTTGGACAAATATCCTCCGTAGTCGTGTAACTACTCTGATTTTCGCGTGTCATAGTCTCAAGGGTGTGCCTTGTTTCGAAGAAATCCCTCAGTGTCAACCATTATTGGTATTTTTTTATAACAAATGTTGCTGTCGACTATAGCGAAATACAGCAGCGAATAAAGGAGCCACTAAGCAGTAAATTACACGCTAATTCAATGAAAGGTAACTAATGAGGACAGCTGTACATCCCAGGACTTTATCCTATGTGAAACCATTGAATCACACCAATACCTCAGTTCATTCCTCATCACTTGTCACTGAGATTAGTAAGACTACTAGAAGGCCGTCATTGGACTTACGATGGAGGTCTAATGAGCCGGTGCTGGTTCGGTGTGATCTATCCCACAACTTAGCGTGTAAGGAATGCTGTGAAAAGAACTATATCTTAAGCTGGTGAACTCAGGCCTTGCCAAGTGTGGTGATCCCAGCCAAGCTGACTATTAAAAATCAGAAAAATAGCTGCCGTCGATGCACCTAAAATATGTCAGTGAGTAAGGTGGGGGTGGGGGAGGGAGCTGGAGAGGGGGGGCGATACCTGGAGAGGGTGGGGGGGGGGGGGGTGAATCTACCTTAGGACAAACAACAATCTCTTCCCTGTACAGAAGAATTTACTACATGACTTACCGTGTACATTTATATTCAAGATGTGGAACTGGTAATCTTAGGAAAAATATCTGTCTCAGCGTCACCACAGACCATTAAGTGCTCTGTGCAACGCACCACACCTCCTGACAGAGTGTGGCCTCAATTATCCCTACGTAATAGACTATATTGTCGTTGACTTCCACCTGTGTACCACAGCTTCGCTTTTTTCCACGATTGGTATCGGCCGATGTGCCTGCTTGTTACTGTCTACTGTCGCTTAGTCTACCAATAAGTAATCTCCGAAACAAACTCCTGCATATGTGCGTATGCTCCCTTCCTCCGGACCAACAAGCGCTCGAGTTTCCCTTCTTGCGTTAAAAGCTCCTTGAGGCCAGGTGCTCAGTACATGAAGCATATGCACTGCCCACGGTAGTGTTACGTAATTTTATTGTTTACGGAGTACGCCCTCGGTAGCTGAGTGGTCAGCGCGACAAAATGTCAATCCTAAGGGCCCGGCTTCGATTCCTGGCTGGGTCGGAGATTTTCTCTGCTCAGGGACTGGGTGTTGTCATACTCACTATCATTTCATCCCCATCGACGCGCAAGTCGCCAAAGTGGCCTCAAATCGAAGGACTTGCACCCGGCGAACGGTCTACCCGATGGAAGGCCCTAGTCACACGACATTTACATTTATATTTATTATTTATAGAAAGCCCATGACACTGCATTTTGTGATTCCCTCTCGCGCAAATCCAAGGACTGCGTCCACTGTCCACTAATTGGCCTTGCTGCTGCGAGGGTTACTGTGTCATGACTCGCTTAGTGTATTTTCCTGTAACGTGCCTACGTTGTCAACTGGAAAACCTCTTTCACTTCATTTCCACTTTACTACAATACGCATTTATCCGCATGCTAAGGCGGTAGGAATTGTTAGTACCGTGTACATGCAAACCACGTATTTTCTTATTACACTTTGTGCCATGGAAATTACCTAATTGCTTTCATAGTATGGCTTGTGACATATGAAACGAATCGTCTTCACGAGTGGAATCGGCCTAACGAGGAAATTAGCCTGTCGGGTGGTAAAAAATTCCCTGCACCAAACACAGGTACACACGTGCACTCGCGAAATACACTGAAAACTAAGTGAAGACTACCATGTCAGTAGATATGCCAGAACAATATTGGGCAACCGGTTGATAAAGTTATAATGGGTATCCACCCTTTCGGTTTGGTGGCGTGAAACGAAATTGTGGCGTTGGGATTTCAGGGTGTACAGAAATCACAGACATACACCTGCAAACAAACAAAAAATTTATTTCGTGACTTAAATTTTTTGAAATGGTAATTAAAGCTTTATGAGCACCTCTCGTATTCTGGTGTGACGGTTGCTTATTTGGGGTAGAACGAATACCCTGATAAGCCAATCAATGTACCCCAGTGGCACTGTTCCATCATGTGCATCAGTTTAATCGACTGCAAAAATCTACACTCGTCGCCTTACCTCTCATATAAGGAACAAACAATCCTATCTGTTGTAACCTGTAACAACAACCGCAAGTGTTAACGTGGGGTTTCCGCCCCCGGTAGCTGAGTGGTCAGCGCGACAGAATGTTAATCCTAAGGGCCCGGGTTCGATTCACGGCTGGCTCGGAGAGTTTCTCCGCTCCGGGACTGGGTGTTGTGTTGTCCTAATCATCATCCTTTCATCCCCATCAACGCACAAGTTGCCGAAGTGGCGTCAGATCGAAAGACTTGCATCCTGCGAACGGCCTACCCGACGGGAGGCCCTAGTCACACGGCGTTTACATTTACTTTAACGTGGGCTAAACCAAGAGGCAACACTAGCAGCGCAAACTGATGCGGATGAACAACAATACAAACGCAAACGCTCTTTCTGTGGGTCCCAACGTACTCAGTTTCCTACCTAAAACTGCCTTGCTTTGTAGCTCAGCAGGAGCTACTGAAGGAAGTTGATAACTAAAACGATGAACCTCTGTAGATCACGTCTAAGTTTCCACAGCTGTATCAGGCTTTCTGTAAGCACGTGGCTAGCTTCCACTCTTCAGCGCTCACACTCCAAGAGTCTGCTAGGCTTGAGAATTCTGGGGGAGGCATTCAAGCAGTGGGTCCCCACTCTGGCATTGAGCCTTGTCCCCACCAAAGGCCATACAGACATTGCTAATGTTATTTCTGTCAAACAAGGCACGAAATCTCCCGCCCTCCCCCCTCCTCCCCCCACCCCCGCCCACACCACAAATCTCATGGGAATTTGGACAAAGGCATCCTAGCTTATAATACCCTGACGTTGTTTTGAGCAGATCGCTTCCTCAGTGTCAGTCATAACTGCGCAGAACCTGTGATGGTCGATTTACGATCAGTGATGTAGAACTTATCATTTTCGTGTGTTGCCGCTCCACTGAGATAACAGGCTCCACCATACTTCCCGTAGATCTTGATTTTTTTGTGCCGTCCATCTGTGGCACCTATGTACTGTTGATCTGTAAGATTTCAACATTATGAGGAGTGGCAAGTTTGTCTGTGGGATTTGCCACAGAAAGAACATTTCATGAGTATGTGTATAAGGGAGACTCTGGATTCCCCTGTTTATACTGTTGTCGAATAGCCAGTCTGTGCTGGTGGACACTTCTTTGTCGAATTTTCGTTGAAACAAATGTGTTGACCTGGCCGTGCTAGTGTGGCGGTGTGATCTTGGAATGTTTTTGTTGCAGCTCGGACTACATTAAATATGGTAACATCTGGTTACTCATTCGTGTGTACCAACATTCCCAGAAATGGTATGTCGCATTTAGAGAGCATTTTGATTTGGGTTTGTCAACAGCATTGCGTAGCTGGTGTATGTTTTCGTTGTCTCACAGGTAAGGCACATCATAATTAAGGCCAGGTTCAGAAAGTGTTCGGTGCATTTAGGGAATAGTGTTTGTTAATACATTTTGCATGGATTCAGATATGGTTCAGTGAAAGGGTATTCCGGTTTACATGCCGGTGTTGTGCGATTAAAAGAGTGTGTAAATTTTTATATTAGAAGGCCAAAGACAAGGATAAAATGGCTCTGAGCACTATGGGACATAACGTCTGAGGTCATCAGTCGCCTAGAACTTAGAACTACTTAAACCTAACTAACCTAAGCACATCACACACATCCATGCCCAAGGCAGGATTCGAACCTGCGACCGTAGCGGTCGCGCGGTTCCAAAGACAAGGATACTTACAAAGGTTATGCAATTATATAACAACCACATCCAGAAAGGCAGATATACTTCGTACAGAATGCACATTATTTAGAAACTATACAGATGGGGCTTCTGTATATAGAAGTTTCATACGGTTACAACTAATAGTTATGCACAGTCACCAACGAGCATAAAATTTCATCACATAATCAATGACATGGACAGGGAATTAGAACACAGAAAACTTACAGCTTATACTGAAAAACAGATAATACGAAGCTACTAAAGTTCATTGCTGGTTTCTTTAAATTTGTATTTTTTCGAAACTTTCCTCAATTAGACGATTTCAGTACCGATTTCATTACTATAGGACACAAAGCCACATTAATTTTCAGTGTTAAGCTTACAGCAGTTTTTTGTTGATCGCTTATAACACCTCATGATGACGCACAGATCTTCCAGCCACAAATCATCGCTTCCAAATTGTGTCAGAAAACGCCTTGGAATGAAGGTGCTTTTACGCCAGGCTCCTTTCTCAACGATTCCTGATTTCTATGCTACTGAGCACATGAGTGGATGGGACACAGCTTCTTAATATATTGGGTGGGAGTCGAGTGCCCATGTATCAGGACGTGCCTTGCACCTTACCAACCACATGCCATAGGCTCATATCATCGATGACACATGTGAAACATGTGCTTCCTTGATGGACATTGCGGAGTAATGACATTCTTAAGTTTTTTGGTTTCTCCTTATGTTAAATACAACTGATTATGTAAGTAAATAAGCAAAACAATAGACAACAGAATCAGATCTGCCTAGCTTCTGATAAGTTAACAATAATGAGAATTATTATAGATAAAGTAAAATATACAATAATTCATCATCATTGCAATAATTTTAAGTTAAATTTCGTTTATTGCATAGGTTTCAGACTCAAAATAAGAGCTAACATAATTTAAAATTTTTGAAAGATGAAAATATAAATGAAACTAATAAAATCTTTAAAACATCGAAGAGAATAGAAGTTTAAGGATTACATACAATTTAATACATGTTGAATTAATTGTTGCATATGTTCTTTTTATTTTTTCATACACTCAATAATTCACTTTTCATTTAATATAGTGGTGGCAGTTTTCTTTCTAATGTTTTGAATTATATTTATATTTTCAGTAATACATTCAAAATTATGCCTTTTGACTTAAAAATTAAATTTATATGTTTAAATGAAACAAGTCATACATACTGAAAGGATCACTCAAGGAAATTAAAACATACTGAGGTGTTGAAATGCACGTAGAATTGGTTGAGAGTCCAGTTGTCCATGTAAGCTGTTTTATTGAAGTCAACAGAGACAGGTACAAATGATTTCATACCATGTAGGTGCATCCTCAGCTGTATTTCTGTGTAAACAAACCTTTCTCAGAACAGTGGTACTCTCTAAGTTCAGATTTTTTAATAATAAAATTGAGGAACATGGTACGCAAATTAATAGCAAAAGGAATGAACCGCAATCATGAGGATTATTTACAGGGGTCTAATGTCGCAAGTTATTTAAATGGTTTAATGCATGCTCCAGGGTTTAATAAGGAGCACTACTAGCGCAACAGCCAATGGGTATCAAACTTAATACGGCCAATCGTTACTCATTATTTACGTTCAGAGAGCGCCAGATGTTCCTAAAATAAAAGTGTCATAAAAGTAATGGTGAGGAAGGTCCAACATAGGGTACAAGTAGTCTCAAATGAAATAATAATTTAGACAATCATGTTGGACTCCTTGTAGTAATGTAAAATCTCCTACACTGTCTAACATCTGAATATTGGGATGACACTGGAGAATTCACCAGTGTCGACTGCTCCGATTTTGACGACACCTATATATATTCATAGCTGGTAGGTGTGTTCCTATAATGAAAGTCTGTGTGCAGTGAAAGTTAAACTTCTGATCCTATACAATTTCAATTACTTAGTGCCGCCGTTATTTTAGCTAAAATCTAATAAATACTAAAAAGGAAAGTGATTTATTTACTTTAATTATTCTTTCCAGTTATAATTAAAAGAAACAGTAACAGTTGTGGAACTTTCTAATCTAAGTGGTTCGTTATTTAAAGATATTTTTTACATTTTATTTTGTGTTAATTTCATTTAATCAAATAAACTCTTACAAAATTATAAATAACTGTTTTATTTACCATTGAATGGTTATTACTGAAGAGTTCCAATCACGAAAAATAGAAGAGGTGAGGTATTTGAGTTGAATTATAAAATATTTCAGGTCAAGGTGTAACTTGTAATTGATGTTAGTTTTTGCACAACGTCGACAAACTACAATTTGCGCTGCCAGACTGGAAGATGATCTGCAGTGCAGATTGAAACTGGTTTTCGGTAAATAAGGAGTTGTGTTCCAGAATGTGTATGTCAATTGCTTTTAAATGAGCGAGTTCAGAATGCTATGAATGTTCCCTCTGCAAGGTATTGTTTTTCTTCCCAATGCACAGACTAGTTCTGTGGCTTGTGTGGTGGTTGTGCAGACATTGGTACCAGAGCATGCTGGCTCTCATGGAATTCATGTGCCTGGATCATTGGAGTATAGGGAAGGGCTGAGGCCATTTTATGCCTCCAGTTGGCTTGTCTCGGTTGCACTTGTAAATGATTTGGTTCAAATGGTTCAAATGGCTCTGAGCACTGTGGGACTTAACTTCTGAGGTCATCAGTCCCCTAGAACTTAGAACTACTTAAACCTAACTAACCTAAGGACATCACACACATCCATACCTGAAGCAGGATTCGAACCTGCAATTGCAGTGTTCGTGCGGTTCCAGACTGCAGCACATGGAACTACTCGGCCACTGCGGCTGGTGTAAATGATTTGCTTTGGGTCCCAAACCCAATGTGCTCATTTCCAACTAGCTTGTGGCATTTGAAAATTTTAAACCATTTTATAGTGTGGTGCAGTGTGTTACACTTTCTGTGGTGTTAATCAATATTTCGGACCCTCATAATCCTTTGTCCTCAATATGCAAGTCATGCGTTCCCTGACTGATTGTTGCCACACCATACCATTGTCTACTCAGTTTACACTTAAACTGTGCCATTTAGTTGAATTAATAAGCCTACCCTCTTGTGCCTGGCAGGAAGGTCACTCCACTACCTGCATTAAGATGATTAGATGGTGTAGATGTTGAAACAAGTCTATTTCATTCAGTGTAATTTTATCATCCCGCACATCCTTTCATCATGTATGAATTGCAGCCGGAGAAATGACAGCATTTCTGGTGTTGTACCATATAGATTTTGTTGCAAAATGTTCTCTGAGAAAAGAGTGCTATAAGATATTATGTTTAACTCTTGCATTCTCTTCAGCAGTAATCTCTTAAAAGGAAACTTGTTAACTAGATATTACTTTTCATAGTGTGATTTAGTCCTTAACGCCCACAATGCAGAGTCGTGGAGTGCTATGGAATGGCAAGTATCATACAATAAGCTGATACTCCTTGCTTCTTGCTATTTTTTTCCAGAGTGTTGTATGCCATTCCATTGTTTGTTTAGATGAGCTATGTTAAATCTAACGAATAGCGATTTTCATTGTAAAATTAAAGTGCAAGATTCTATGTTTGTATCTCTTACCACTTCAACAAGCAGTACTTCCCTCAGGCAGTACATGCATTGACACGAAATAAGTCGTGGCACAGCAGTATGTATATAAACAGATGGTGGTAGTAGTATCATATACACAAGGTATAAAAGACCAGTGCATTGGGTGGTAGTGTCATATACACAAAGTATAAATTGGCAGTGCATTGGCAGAGCTGTCATTTTCACTCAGGTGATACACGTGAAAAGGTTTCCAATGTGGTTATGGCTGGACAATGATAATTAACAGGCTCTGAACGCTGAATAGTAGTTGGTGCTAGATGCATGGAACATTCAGTTCTGGAAATCGTTAGGGAACTTAATATTCCGAAATCTACAGTTTCAAGAATGTGCAGAGAATACCACTCGCCATGGACAACGCAGTGACTGACGGTCTTCACTTGATGACTGAGAGAAGGGGCGTTTGCGTAGAACTGTTAGTGCTAACAGACAAGCAACATTGCGTGAAATAACCCCAGAAATGAATGTGAGACGTACAGCGAAAGTATCTGTTAGGATAGTGCAGTGTTATTTTGAGAGAATGGGCTATGGCAGCAGACAACTGACGCGAGTGCCTTTGCCAACAGCACAACATCGCTTGCAGTGCCTGTTCTGGGCTTGAAATCATATCAGTTGGTCCATAAACTACTGGAAAACCGTGGCTTGGCCACGTCTGTTCCGATTTCAGTTGGTAAGAGCTGATGGCAGCATTTGAGTGTGATGGAGACCACATGAAGCCATGGACCCAATTTCTCATGAAGGTGCTGTTTAAGCTGGTGTTGGCTCCATTACTATGTGGGATATATTTACAAGGAAAGGCCTGAGTCCTCTGGTCCAACTGAACCGGATGTTGACTGTAAATGTTTACGTTTGGCGACTTGGATATCATTTTCACTCAGTCATGGACTTCATGTTCCTAAATAACGATGAAATTTTTACGAATGTCATGCTCGCAGTCACTGGGCCAGAACTGTTCGCGACTGGCTTGAAAAATATTTTGGGCAATTTTAACTAATGGTTTGGCCATCCACATTGCCCAACAAGAACCCCACAGAGCATTTATGGGACATAACTGAGAGGTCAGTTTGTGCACAAAATCCTAAATTGGTAACACTTACACAATTATGGATGGCTACAGAGGCAGTATGGCTCAATATTCCTGCAGGCAATTTCAGTGACTTTTTGAGTCCATGTCATGTCGAGCTGCTGCACTACACCGGGCAAAAGGTCCGACATGGTATAAAGATGTATCCCATGACTTCTTATAGCTTTGGTGCAACTGGAACACTTACATTACAGAACTGAATCGTAGCAACCTGAGATCAGTAACTTCACATATTTGAAAGCATCTAACAAACAACCTCTGCACTACTAGCACAATAAATATTTAACTGTAATGGAATGGCAGGATGGTTGACAATGTAATCTCTCAATAAAACATGACTGTCCTTTTCAGCACTTAAGACATATTGCTACAGACACAGGTAGGCAAACGACAAGTCAGACTAAACATTAACTTCAACCAACAGGGACAAATGAGAAAAGTTTCATATTCGAAAACAGGTCACTCAATTGTCTGTTCATAGTTTTAATATAAATATACACAAATGATCACATTTTATATCATTAGAGTTCTGTATTCTCTCAGCATTGTAGAATAAATCATTTTTTCCAAATAGTTAACTACTTGTTTTGGTATATATCCTCCAAATCAGTCAAAACCTAATTTGACATCATTGTTCTAATAATAAGAAATCAAATGAATACCAACATGATCAGATGTATGTAGATTTACTATTCCTCATTCACAATCTGTAGGATGATTTGGTAAGTCATCAGTCATAAAAACACCAAGAAAATATTTAATTTTTAATTGTTCAACTAATTCTTGTGTTAAAATTAGATATATAATTAATAAAATATTTGTTGATTTCGTTGAAATTTTTTACTTTTTTCAACCTATTCCTTTAATTGTGTCTTTTTTGTTCTTCTAATTTATCACTTTTTTGTTCATCATGGACTGATTTTGTGATTGCTGCTGCACCACTGTGTAATGAACCAAATGTACCTAATGCAGCAAGTAAAGTTGGTAAATATCCATCTTTGTGTTTTGTTAATCCTGAATCTTATTTCTTTTTAGTATATATTCAATAATTTTGTCTCAACTGGGATACTTAATGTAATAAGTAAATCATCACCAGTTTTAGTTGTATTATCTCTTTTTCTAATTTCAGTAAGAAAGTAATACATTCTACTTTATTATTCATCATTGAGTTTAATTTTAATTGATTTTCATTTATTTTTGTCACTAGGTACTAAAGTATAATCAATACTAAATTTATTCATTTACATAAATGAAAAATTAGTAAAGAATTTCTTATAGACAACAACCATTTTCATCAACATTAAATCCCTTCCTAATTTTTTTTTCCATACGTTATTCCTCTAACTGCAGTCGCAGTTTTTTTCACCAACTGAAAAATCTGAAGCATACATTCTTTTTTTATAAGTCTTTATTTCCTCTGTAAGCAATATAATGCATTTTACAAGTTCTATCTGATGGATTTCTTTCTTAATCTCCCCTAGATATTCTTTCTCCTAATTTCTTTCCAGGGCCACACTTATTGCAACCAGTAAAACATATTTTGAAAGGCCATTTCTTAATTAATGTATTTACAAATCCTTTACCATAATTTCCAAAACATACGGGGAAGGTTGTTAAAAAATCTAATTAAATATGGAATTCCCTTCCGATTGTTGTCGAAGAAATCACTAAATTTATTTGTTAACATTTGAGCTATTCCAACTTTTTCATTATGATAATTTTTATTTCTAGCCAATTCTTCACTATGAATTATTGTTAATGTATTGATTAAATCATGAACATCTTTCATCTAAGTATATTCTATTGGTTTTAAATGAACCCTTTGCCAAATTTTTGAAATGAATTATTAATATATGTTTCTGGAGAAATAGGAAAATAACATTTAACAACTCTGTGTATCAAATTTTTACATTTACTGCCTTTACTTGCTTCTGTTTTATTTAGATTACTTTCATTAAATAGAGGATTTGAGTTGAATAGGATTGTAGCATAATTCTGTAAATCAACATAATGAAATTTGTAACATGAAGTATCCATTGTAATTTATTTTTTAGTTAATATTTACATCAGTCCATCAGTACCTTCATATTCTTTTTCATTAATTTTTAATTTATCACAATTCTATTTAACTGGGTATTTACCAATATGTTTAAAAGTAAGGTCTAAATCCAAAAACAGCATCTTCACTATGATTGATAACATCTAACATTATTTCACTCTTTTTAGCATCTTTCTCTTCTAATTTTTCCTTCTTTTTCATAATTCTCTACCACATAATTTATTTCTGATTCACTTTTATCACTATCATATTCTTTAGTTGTTGTAATACAATTAAATTCTTCTAAATAAAGTTGATTATGAGTAACCATTGGTTTTCCATCTTCTCTATTTTTGCAATAGTTTTCAAAGCATTATCACATAATCCTTCAATTCCTTGGTTAACTCATACAATTGGATTTATAAGTGATTGCTCTCCTTCTCTAATTTTTTCATAGTATGTTCTTAGTTGCTTTTCAATTTTTTAAACACTTCATTGAATTGTTCTCTTATTAATTCTTAGTTGCTTTCCAATTTTTAAACACTTCTTTGAATTGATCTCTTACTTATCTGTTTCATCTAGCTTTATTAACAAACTTCGTCATATTTTGTAAACAACTATTAAGGATAAAAAAATAATCATTTCTATTTTATGGTCCTCAATTATTTTCATAATTAACATTGAATCTTTATATTCAATGTTTGTGTTCATCGTTTATGTTTAATGATTATGTTCAATTTTTGAAAAATTCTTAACCTCTTCTCTGTAATCATTGTTAATTTCGCTTATCATATCTATTGTAATATAATCAAATTAATCTTTATTCCAACATACACTTCAAATTTCTTTAAAATCGTCAGCCTTTAAGTCATACTAAATAAGATTTAAATTTGTATCAACTTGTCTGAAAATATTTTAAAAATTTGAATTATCTCTAAGTAATTGATTTTGTAGTTTGAATATGTTTGACTTAAATAAAAACAATCTATTCCTTTGTTTCTACCTCTAGTTAATAGTCTCTTGATTTTAGAGACTAGATCATCAAATGTAACAACTAAATTATCTTCACATTCATCTAACAGAATAATTTAGTAATTATTTTCGACAAAAGTGGCAATTATTTCTTGATTCTATATACTATTTTCTCGCACCTTTTAAAAATTCTTGATAATTTGGTTTGTCTAATCTTGCAGAATAAATTTACAAATGATTAATTTTACTCCAATTCAACCATCAAGGTGCTAGAATATAACTATCAAACATTTGTGTTGTTATTCCGCAGCCACTTGGTCCTATTACTGAACATCAAATAGAATTGGGTAAAAGTTTACTGTGTATATTCCCAATTTTTTTTCTAGAAATCTTACTTGTGGTTCACAATTTGTCATTTCATTACCTAATTTTTAATAATGTATTGGAGTAAATTATTTCAGTTGAATGATAAATTATCCATTCTTATAAAAAGATTAACTGTACCATAAGTAATTCTTATAAAAACGTCTTCCTAGTTGGTTTTAATTCTACTTTTTCAAGTCCAAAACTATATCAAAAAATTATAAATTATACACTAACCAAGAAGTGATGGACATTTTTAAAAATATATATTCAACTGAAAAAATCTAACATACACATTAAAGAAGATAAAATTCAAAACAGAGTTACTACTGAAGGTGATGTGAAATTATTTACAGATAAATATGATTGTACCAGACAAATTTTAGCTTTTAATATAGAAATTATTGAACCTAAAGAAAAATCATTACTAATAATGTTCCTAATTTTTTTGCATTTGAAGTAATAAATATAAATTTTAATCTAGTTGTTGGATTGGCTGTTAAAAAACTCTGATCTTTTTCATAGAGAAAATCATTCTATTCCTTCATTTAAACCATGTATTTTGGAGGACCAATTACTTATGAAGCAAATTATCTTATAAGTATTCCAATTGTTGATACTATTCAGAATTTGGAAATAACCATAACTGATGAAAATAATAATTTGATTGAGTTCAATGGTGCTTGTGTAGCAGTAATTTTAAAAATGCATTAATAATGTTTTCATTAATAAATTAGGAAAATGTTGAGAGTTATTAATTTTACTCATTTCCTGGAAATGAGGAAACAAAAAGTAATTTAAATAGTCTAAAGAAGTAAATAATATTGTAGGTGGTTGGATTAACAACTTAATAAGATATTTGATGTTTTTTACACAGATGAAACTGATTTTCAGAATGTGATGGTCAATCAAATATTAAAGGATTTGATAATTATGTGTAAAAGTTTTCTGATGTTAGTACAGTTAGAAAAGGAAACAATATTTTGTCTAGAATTTCTTCACCAGCCCACATTCAATTAACTTCATCTCCATCAAATTGAAATGTCCCCTGTGAACAATTATACATGACTGTGCTTAAGCTGACACACAATATTTTTTAGTACAACGTAATCTGATTTTCAAAAATCCCTACAAAAGAATGGCCCTGACTAATATTAAGCTATACCTTTCACAAATCACTTACCTCACAAAATCTTCGTTACTCGAACTACTGCAATACAGCGAGCGCCACTACTGCCAGCTAAATAAAAGATTCAAACTGCGGAAGGCACTAACTACTGATAGGCATAGTTAGCAAATGAAATATTTTAACAGAGAACAAACAATGTATTTACCTTAATAGAGTTGAAAAATCATAATATACACTCCTGGAAATGGAAAAAAGAACACATTGACACCGGTGTGTCAGACCCACCATACTTGCTCTGGACACTGCGAGAGGGCTGTACAAGCAATGATCACACGCACGGCACAGCGGACACACCAGGAACCGCGGTGTTGGCCGTCGAATGGCGCTAGCTGCGCAGCATTTGTGCACCGCCGCCGTCAGTGTCAGCCAGTTTGCCGTGGCATACGGAGCTCCATCGCAGTCTTTAACACAGGTAGCATGCCGCGACAGCGTGGACGTGAACCGTATGTGCAGTTGACGGACTTTGAGCGAGGGCATATAGTGGGCATGCGGGAGGCCAGGTGGACGTACCGCCGAATTGCTCAACACGTGGGGCGTGAGGTCTCCACAGTACATCGATGTTGTCGCCAGTGGTCGGCGGAAGGTGCACGTGCCCGTCGACCTGGGACCGGACCGCAGCGACGCACGGATGCACGCCAAGACCGTAGGATCCTACGCAGTGCCGTAGGGGACCGCACCGCCACTTCCCAGCAAATTAGGGACACTGTTGCTCCTGGGGTATCGGCGAGGACCATTCGCAATCGTCTCCGTGAAGCTGGGCTACGGTCCCGCACACCGTTAGGCCGTCTTCCGCTCACGCCCCAACATCGTGCAGCCCGCCTCCAGTGGTGTCGCGACAGGCGTGAATGGAGGGACGAATGGAGACGTGTCGTCTTCAGCGATGAGAGTCACTTCTGCCTTGGTGCCAATGATGGTCGTATGCATATTTGGCGCCGTGCAGGTGAGCGCCACAATCAGAACTGCATACGACCGAGGCACACAGGGCCAACACCCGGCATCATGGTGTGGGGAGCGATCTCCTACACTGGCCGTACACCACTGGTGATCGTCGAGGGGAAACTGAATAGTGCACGGTACATCCAAACCGTCATCGAACCCATCGTTCTACCATTCCTAGACCGGCAAGGGAACTTGCTGTTCCAACAGGACAATGCACGTCCGCATGTATCCCGTGCCACCCAACGTGCTCTAGAAGGTGTAAGTCAACTACCCTGGCCAGCAAGATCTCCGGATCTGTCCCCCATTGAGCATGTTTGGGACTGGATGAAGCGTCGTCTCACGCGGTCTGCACGTCCAGCACGAACGCTGGTCCAACTGAGGCGCCAGGTGGAAATGACATGGCAAGCCGTTCCACAGGACTACATCCAGCATCTCTACGATCGTCTCCATGGGAGAATAGCAGCCTGCATTGTTGCGAAAGGTGGATATACACTGTACTAGTGCCGACATTGTGCATGCTCTGTTGCCTGTGTCTATGTGCCTGTGGTTCTGTCAGTGTGATCATGTGATGTATCTGACCCCAGGAATGTGTCAATAAAGTTTCCCCTTCCTGGGACAATGAATTCACGGTGTTCTTATTTCAATTTCCAGGAGTGTACATAGCAGTTCATGACATCCAGTCTTAGAAGTTTCAAAATCCGCCATTTCTCTCCCTACAACCACCACTGCTGGTAGCTCACATCCAACTGCGCAACGCTACGTGCTATTAACAGCCAACTGCCCAACTGCCCAACACTACAAAGGCAGACAACAATGCAAACTAGCCACAGACTGCACACAGCACAGACAGTCATTTTTCATACAGAGCGCCACGTGGCGTTACCAATAAGAAAACCTAAACAGCCTACTTACATAGCCCCCATGCTCCCCACAAAAAAATTTACGAATTGTTTTGGGCACTGGCCAATACAGATTTGAAAAAAATTTTCATAATTACAGTAAGAAAGATATCAAATGCATTCACTTATTAATACAATGTTGGTCAAAAGCTAAAATGTTCTCACAGTCCATAAAGACAGTCCCGATCATTCATCACAGTAAAATTGCTGTTTCTTTTCTCAAAGTCTGAGCAGTAAAAGACAATGCACAAGGAAGTAGTGGATTTACATGCAGTCTTGAAGAAGTAGTGTTGTCCTTCCAATGGAAAGACAGTGCTGACTCTAGACATACAGACAGGTAAAGAGCCACAACAGAGCAAACCCACAGCAGAGTCATTCGAAGTTTTGAAGAATATTGGTAGGTAGGTCATCACAGAGTAGACCCACTGTAGTCCTGGTAGAGATTACGGTATTGGTGGGCCACCAGAGGTGCAGACCCACTGTAGTCCTGGTAGAGATTGTGGTATTGGTGGGCCACCAGAGGTGCAGACCCATTGCAGTCCTTGTAGAAATAATGGTACTGGTGGGTCAGCAAAGGTGTAGACCCACTGTATTCCTTGTAGAAATAATGGTATTCGTGGGTTATCAAAGATGCAGACCCACTGTAGTCCTTGTAGAGATGGCCAGCAGCCACCTGTTGTGACTGCGAAGGTGCACAATTACCACTGAAGAGTCTTTTGGAGAATATAGCAAGACCATAAACCACCACTTGTGCACTCACAAAAATTTTTTGAAATGTCCTTAGAACCAGCAATGCTGTTATCCAGTCCCTTGCTGAATTATTAACACACATGCAAACACTTACAGTCCCTACTTCTCACATATTGTCCATATACTATGACCAACAGAAACATGTGCAGTGAAATGGAACTTACAAGTTAATAATATGATGAACTGGTGTCAATTACAATTTTATAACACAAGAATACAATTACAAAAGTACAAAATACATCATTAAAGAACATAACAATACAGATAACTCTGTAGTAGTACAGGCTTTACAAAAGAATAGAAATAAACAGATACATCAGTGTTACAGAGATTATGACATAAGTACATACATAAAGATCAGAATAACTTTT
This sequence comes from Schistocerca piceifrons, assembly GCF_021461385.2. Taxonomy (NCBI): domain Eukaryota; kingdom Metazoa; phylum Arthropoda; class Insecta; order Orthoptera; family Acrididae; genus Schistocerca; species Schistocerca piceifrons. The sequence goes on from NC_060140.1 coordinate 509,681,834, forward strand.
GAAACATCACCTTCACATATGAGCAACAAAACAGAATAAATAATGTCTAAACATCTTTTCAAAGTAAATAACATATTATCAGAAAAATTCTACAATGTAACTCTCATCAGATAAACACATAAAGACAGGAAGAACACAAATATACAAGAGTACACAAACACATAGCGGAATAACAGAAAGGGAAAGTACAGGGTTTGTTTTACTGCAGTATCTTGCAAACAAAACTTTCTTTACTTCTTGGAGATCTCCCTTCGTTCTTCATTATTTCGAAAAGTGCTATCTATACCTGATTTCTGTACTTTTTTCGTAAAACTTCTCAATGTATTTCTTCCAATTCATCGCAACTCGTTCTCTTATATAGTCTACCCGCTCTTAAGCTAGCTTAAATCTACTGAGCTCAGATGCTAAACTAAGGGACGAGGCAATGCAGCAGCATAAAACAATTAATACAAACAGCGATGAAAAAAATAGAAATTGCCAAAGCAAGCTGCAGTAAATCTAAATTACCAAGCAATGCAACATTACAACTAATATGAGCCAATGTGCAGCAACAAGAAAAATAAATCAGTAGTAAAACTAGCTTAACAGAGTAATACAAAGTGAAACTTAGTAGCCCTATGCCTGGCAAACAGCAGCAGCAAATGTAATAACTTATATCTAAACATGACATAGCTCAAGCAAAAAAAATATTACAGTAAAGATGGCCATGTCTAATAACTATGTCACATCTTAATACTAGAGTGATGCATCACGATAAGTTACTGTAGCAGACAAGTTACCAAATCGTTTAAAAAATTATTTATGCAGTTCCTGTGAAGGGAAATGTCTATTTGTGCTCTCTTTTCTAAGAAAGTACATCATAAATGTATTCTTTCCTGGGTCTGTAGACAGAAAATAGTGATATTAGTACATCTATTAAATTTTATGATAACCAATGCTGCAGTGCAGCTAGAAACTAGATATTAAACGAAATGAGCAAATATATATAGCCTATATAGAGCAATGATGAAACGTCGTTCACTAGGCAAATGGCGTCTCCAAAGGCAAAAGTATCTCTCAATTAGAAAGACAATAAATGTAAAATGTTTCTCATAATTTCATTAGGCATTTCAGTAAATATCATAAATTAAGAGCTCCACAGTGTAATCATATGTTTTCAAGTTTGAGCGTGTCCTATTTGTGATGCTTTCGACAAAGAAATGTCAATAGCGAGGATAATGGCCTCTTTTTTTTCTACCTGTGCCTCTGAAAGGTACACACTAATGCTTTTTTTCGAGGCGACTGTCGTGCAGTTGCCCACGTAATGCGTCGTGCCCACGATGCATTACGTGAAGGTCACTTAACTTTCTTACCGAAATATTTACAACACCAGTTTGCACTACAGTGGTAGTCTCATATACAAAATTTCAAGGGTCGAGAATTTGTGTTGCAAATGTGTAGAAACAAAATCCTGTATATATAACAGTGTCCAAAAAGCATTCATCGGAATTGTGATACATTCACGCATTTAGACACATTTCATAACTCTTAAAGTACGATTCTTGGTTTCCAATATCCTTTTCCACAAATCAGAGTCTCTAACCACTACTCATTATTCATATACGTATTCGTCGACACTTCTGCAATATTTCATCATCATAAATACATAGCATAATCAAATTCCTCATATATGGTAGCATCATCTTATTGATCATAAACATACCTCAATGGCATAACACACATTGTCGTCATAAAAATAACATCATGACACCTCAGTCAAATCTCAAAATCGTCATAGCTTTCTGCAATAATTTCAAAACCTAAAAAAAATTCTCTGCTCATTTCAATAGTGTCATCTACCTCAAACGTACTTTAAAAATCATGATCCCATACCAAATACATCATTCAACACTCTCATAGTATCACAATGGTTCCGAAAAAATATGAACAGTTCACAAAGTACAGACAAAATACAATTTCATAAGTGTGAAGTAATACAACTCTGTAGTTGCGTAAACATGTAAAAAAAATGTTTATCTCTCAGTTAAATGTTCAGATAGCTGTGTAGTTTGTGTGTTAGAGAAATATGGTACCAATGTGTAAAGTTGTATAAGCAAATACCATATTAGCTAGGGCTCCTTGTACTTGCCAAACACATGGTACACAAAGTAAGTGTGTACCCCCCTGAGGATTAATGAATAATACCCTCAGGTGTTACAGATTACAGCAATGGAATGAAATGTATCACGAAAACCTTTGTATCATTGTACTTCAAATATCCTTAAAAATAAATGTTTTAAGTACAAAATTAATCACTCAAATACGTGTACTGTAGCGCTAAACTGTGCGTCTTGTAGTAAGATAATCTCTGTGAAGTGTCGTAGTTATCGTCCTCCGAAAGCTAAGTTCCGCAAAAGTCAATGTACTTACTTCATGATAAACATAAGTGAAATGCTTTGCGTATAGATATCTTAGTTATTACGCTTATTGCCATGATGAAGAAAGTACTGTGCTGTAACGTATTCTTGTGCCACGGAAAAGGCTGTCTCATTGTAGCTATACCACAAAAATTACTACTAAAACATGTTTTAGTTTCCAGAATAATTCAGAAAAACTGTGCAGATATGAAACAGAAAGACCGCAAAAGCAACATTGTAAATTGTCACTCATTAGTAGCGTCGTGATACAATCGTGTAGCTGTCACATAAACATACCACTGTGTCATCTGGTATCTCACAGAAAGTACTTTAAATCCAGAATGTATTTTCAAGTAAACCAAAATGTTGCATTAAAATCTCATTAGCAGTACCAGTATATGTTCTAAGTATCTAAGCCTTATAGTCGTTACGTAATCGTGCAACTAGCAAGCAAGAATGTACACACACAATAACACTGTGATGTCTGTTCACTATAACAAGGCATTCGTAATTTCTGTTTAAATAAGTTCTCTTGGTTCTTGACTGGATATTTAACTTCGAACATTGTTGCATGTTAACAGATTCTAAGTCTGACAAAGCATACTAGAAATGTGAAGTGAAAAGTTATATGGCAAAGACAAAGTTAAAAAGCAGATTATCTTTCAATACACGGTTTTGCATGTGAAATGTGATGTAAACCTTTACTCTTCCCAGTACACAGAGTTTCAGCTTTAGTGGAATTATCATATGGTATATGGTACATCGGCAAAGAATGCTAAAATTTTTCTCAAGGTTAGCGTCTATGTAATTTTTCCCTGAGCCAGCCGGCGCACGTGGCTGCCTCCGGTGCTAGTCATTGTCTGTCTCTTTGTTGGCGTGCATCGTTATTGGTATTAGGAGACCTGACTTCTACAAATTCACCTTGTCGAGAGTGCCCTGCTCTGTTTGAATCCCGCCAGTTCTGATGGAATTCAGGTCTGTCGTTTTGTCGGTAGTTTACATAGTTTCTTGTTTGTCGGTCATGTGGTGGAGAATTTCTCCCGGAATCGTAACTGCGCACTGAACTGTTGTGTCTGAAGTTATTCTGTCTCCCTTGATAATAATTGTTTTTGTTCCCATATTGTCTGTTTCTATGGTAATCTCTGTCATATTCATTACTTCGGAAATGCGATCTTTCTCTGTAACCATTATTACTCTGCCAGTGGTTGTCATATAGGTGGTGTCTGTTTTGGTCACGATTTGCATTGTAAGAATAGACCTGTCGTGTCCAGTTATTGTTTCTGTCGTCACGGAATTGTGACTGATGTGACCTGTAGTGACTGTTTTCCTGCTTTCGCATCCCGCGACTGTCTGTGTCAATGTCTAATTCTTGTAAGAGTGCCTGAAAAGCTTCAATGTCGTCTTTGCAACGTCCTGCCAAAGTAATATTTCTTAAATGTTCAGGCAATTTCATTAAGCAAATGCGGATGAGTTGTGAAGGGCTGTATGGGTTTGAAAGATATTGATTCTTATGCAACATGTCTTCAAAATATTTGACAAGACTGGAAAATTCAGATTGTTCAAAGTGTTTCATCATCATGATGCTGTGTTTTACTCGGTCTTGTGTAGCTTGAGACCAATATGCTGAGAGGAAGGCATGGTAAAATTCTCCTTCACTGTGACAATCGTGCATTGATGGAGCTATGCTTGTGGATTAATGTCGTTGCCAGAATTCTTAAATGTTTTGAATTTACGTGTAGTAATGAACAGCTTATAGTCAAAATCACCATGTTGGCGACTCGCATGTGGGTCATTGTTACGTAGTTTCGGCGGTTCCATCTCAAAATTCGGTGTACCTTGCCAATTTCTTTCATAATTTCTGAAGTGCCGTGAGTTGTTATTTTGTGGCTGTGCCGTATTTCTATGTCCCTCTTCCCGTATTGGAGCGCGAGTGGCCTCTGAAATACGTAATTCTTGTATTACCTGTGTCAGCTGATCTTGTACTTCCCGGATTTCTCTTTGGTGTTGTGTATTAATTTGATTCTGATTTTGATTGAATTTCGTAATTTGTTCACACTCTTCTGTGTCATTAAAGACTACCGGTTTTGCGTCATTCAGATTATCATCTACCTTCGTAGATAAATTATTTAGCTGATCCGAAAGTTCAATTACTTTCTCTGATAATGAACTAATTTCCTCCATGTGTCTTTCTGAACCAATTTTCAGAGTATCTACTGTGTCCTTTAAGTTTTCCTGAGTTTTTGCAAGTTGCGTAACCGAATAGGTAGATGCAACTGAGTCAATTTTAGCTTGCAAGGTCTCATGATTTTCATGAACAATAGTTTGCGGTTCTCTTATGGCTGCTTCGTGATTCTGTAATGCATTTTCATGACGCGAAAGAATAGGTTGGGAATGCTCACAAATTTGTGTTTTTACGTCATTACAGACTTTTTGACATTTCGATTCGGTTTTATGTAACTCAGTAGTTAAATCTTCACGTGTTTGTTCAAGCATGGTGTGAAGATTTTGTTCCATTGCGTCTAACTTTTGAAGCTTTTGCTGTGTTTGTCCCATTTGTTGTGTTAATTGTAATAATAATGCACTGGTGTCTGAAACATGTTCCTCAGTGCTTTTCGGCAGTGAATTTGCACCGGCAACATTCACATTTTGACAAGCAGAAAATGTGTCTTGACTTATTTGAGAACACGGTGAGGACCCAAAACCTGAATCTACAGTATTTGCGAGATTGTGTCCTGTCATTTCAGATTCCTGAGGCAAGTTGTTGCTGACCGATCGATCGATAATGCTTCCCTGTTCACTAATTGTTTCACTGCCTACACCATTATTTGCCGCCTGCTCCATTTCCCTATGCACAATTACCAAATTACTAGTTCAAACATTAGTTAATTCATTACACGGTGGCGCTAACACACTGCTTTCGTCTTCACTGTCATTTCTCAGTTTACTTTGGAGCCTAGTATTACGTTTCTCACACGCCGTTATTGTCACAATATTTCACACGACAACACAGAAAAGCACAATTTGAAGAGCAAAATAAGGAAACACATTAACATAGCACTGAAAATAATATCTAGTTAATTGCAAGCGCAGCTGCGAAATACTTGGTGCAAATCTACATGCATGCCACAACTGTTTTACTGTACAAGAATGAAAAACTACAACTACAAAGGAAATTCTCTCTACAATTACGTGCTAGCAATAAACAAAAGCTACACTAATTACACAAACTACAAGAAAAAATCAGAAGATTCCAGTGGGGTATCCTTGGCTAAGGATCGACATATGAAACGTCCCCTTTGAACAATTATACGTGACTGTCCTTAAACTGACACACAATATTTTTTAGCGCAACTCAATCTGACTTTCAAAAATACCTACAAAAGAATGGCCCTGACTAACATTAACCTATACCTTTCACAAATCACTTACCTCACAAAATCTTTGTTACTCGAACTACTGCAATACAGCGAGCGCCAGTACTGCCAGCTAAATAAAAGATTCAAACTGCAGAAGGCACTAACTACTGATAGGCATAGTTAGCAAATGAAATATTTTAATAGAGAACGAACAATGTATTTACCTTAATAGTGTTGAAAAATCATAATATACATAGCAGTTCATGACATCCAGTCTTACAAATTTCAAAATCCGCCATTTCTCTCCCCACATCCACCACTGCTGGCAGCTCACCTCCAACTGCGCAACGCTACACGCTGTTAACAGCCAACTGTCCAACACTACAAAGGAAGACAACAATGCAAACTAGCCACAGACTGCACACAGCACAGCCAGTCATTTTTCATACAGAGCGCTATGTGGCGTTACCAATAAGAAAACCTAAACAGCCTACTTACAGAACGAATTAACTATGGAAGGACATACTCTTAACAATAATAAAAATGAAAACAAACTAAATGTAGAACTTTATTCCTTAGAATTATTTGGAGGATTTTTTTAAGGATTTTACATAAGTAATCTGGAAAGGAGTTATTAGAGTCATTTTCTCCATGGAGTTAAACAAAAGATCAAAAACGTTCTCTTCTTAGACAGGTGGGTAATGATGAAAATAGCTTGCTTCTAAATGAAGCTAAATGTGTTGTAAAAGTATGGACATATGAGTTCCTGTTGTTAAATATAAACCAGAATATTCAAGTGAAGTAGAATAGGGAAGACTGATAAATGCAAAATTTCCAGTTAATTTTTTTGAACCACAGACAATTGAAATTGCTGGATTTAGTGGAGAAAGAAATTTTGAACTAGATACTACTAATTGTTATAATTCTGCTGAATTTGATACACTTTCTTTTTATTGTTTTCCAAACTAGTCAAAAAATGAATCACTAGAAAGACTCTTCTTTATTCAATCATGTTAAATTACAAAATAGCTATGAAAGAAATGAAATTCTCCTCATGAATTATAGAATCTTGGTCCACCAAATAATTTTTTAAAAGCTTATGATGTTTTTAGAAATTTTAAAGGAATAACACAATTTAACAATGATGCAAATATATGTCCTTTAAATTTTATTGAAACTATAATCTATGTAATAAATATGTCTATAAGAACTAATATTTCAAGAAAACAGAAACCAAGAATCAAAATTTTTTAATGAAAATACAACAGATGGTACAATTACATGTATAACAATGCATGGTAAATTAATTTAACTTATGATTCACGTCATACAATAGGTACTTTCAATTTTGGTTACATAAATGAATAAAAATGATTAAAAGTTATAGAAGTGTTGACTTCATGTTTAAATTTTCTTTTGAAGTATTTTCAAAAAGAAAGAGGAAATAACAATGGGTAAATTTAGATTTGAAAAGATTAAAACTGTTAATAAACATTTTGATTTTTGAAACTCGAATTTTATTCTGTATAAGTAAAAGAAAAACAAAATGAACATAGATGGCACCATTTAAAATGTAGTAAGTAAACTTAATGGTAATAATAATGGCTATACAGAGGTGTTCACTAAGTTAACAGAATTGAAAAAATAAATTTTACAGTATTTCAGAAGTTGAAATTTTGGTAACTGAATATGGTCAGAAAATTTTATTACTATTATGTGATAAATACAAAATTACTCTTCCACATCACTGTACAAAAATATATTCAGGAGATGAAGATATATTAAAGAAAGTTGTTGGATTAAATTTTAGATATTGAGGTAAAAACAAAATAAAGTTCATTTGTTTCTTGTTCTTAATTTTCAATAAGTTTTAGAATTTTTATATTTTTTAAATTTTTACCTTGATCTACCTGAATTCATTTCATTTCTTGAACATAGGTTTTAAATAAGTAAAGTTGTTTTTTTAAATAATGAAAAATCCTTTGTGGGTAAAGATAAATTTTTGAATACAGCAAAACTAAAAAACTGGGTTTATATCAGGGAATTTTCAAAAAAATATGTTCTATATATACTATTGGCGCACATGATCATGGTTAAATATTTAATCCTGCCAAAGAGCTAGCTCTAGCTTTGTAGGTTGTGATGGCTAGAATTAGTATCCGCCTACTGTGTTATATGAGGGCAACCCATCAGTGTGATATGAGGATGACCTGTGAGTTTAATGTGAGAAACAAGCTTTGTGCCTCTCATGATACATAAAAAGGTGTCGAAATTGTTACCTGATACTGTAGCAGCAATATTTTTGATGGTGAAGCTTAGATACATTTGGATGTTGTTGGTGTAAAATTGGTAGTTATAACAACATAGTACAGATTAAGCAGTGTTGATGTACAGTGAGTAAAGGAATCCTGGGGAACTCTTGTTTTTATCACAACTTTCTTGACCTGTAGACGACTCACTGATATCTGTTCTTCACATAATGGTGGGACTGCAGTACTCGATCGTTTGAGAAATTCAGCTGTTTAGTTTTGATACGTAATACTGTATATCGAAATCAACACTTTCAAAAGCCTTGCTGGAATCAGGCATGTTAAAATGGCGCTAAACGGCAAGCTACCTGATACACTGACTAATACACATGCACTTCTGTGATGTTAACAGATGACTGGTTGATATTTGGGATGGATGTGTTAAGGTACTCCATCAGCTGTTTCAGCTGTTTATGAGCTATATTCTCGAAAGGCTTATATACTACGAATAATATACTGTTTGGCCTATAATCGCCTGGTAATTTTGGGCGACTGTTTTAATCAGAATTATCTGATTATCGCTTTATCCGTCTTCAGCAACTGTAGTCGTCTTTTTTATGCAACTATTTCCTTATTAATTCATTATATTATCTAATTATTTTCTGTTTTGTCTTGTCATGTAATGAATTGTCGTACTTCATTTTCTTTCGTTTCTGCGTGTTTACGGAGGAAACCTGTAATATTAAGAAGGGTATTAAGAACAATATTCTGAAGCCCACATGTATATTTTGCCCAATCGTTCCAAAATTTGCAGCTAAATTTCAACCACGCAACTTGAGGGCTTAGACTTTGCCACTTCACCTGACTGGCAACTGGCACACATCAGCACTGAAAGTTCTTTTGAAGATGCATGTCACGATTTCCACATTTCCGCCCCTCCGCCTTTGCAGTTTTTATGCTGACGACACGACGGCTTCAGCGCTCTCGAGCCACATAATCTCGGGTCCTTATTCACGCATTACCTGCCCTGTGAGCCCCGAGGCAACAGTGCGCGCGTAACGTTCTGCGAATCGCAGCACAGCGACGCAAGTAATGCCCGTGAACTAATGTGATGAACGCTTTTTGCCGCGTACGTCGCGCGGCGCACATTTTTGCGAAGCAAGTCGTGTGCTGTGCCCTGGTGGCGGCAGTTAATTGCAGCAGGCAGGCAGGCCGTTGGGACCAGAAGAGAAGAGGAGGGAACAGGTCCGAGTTGATGTGGTGCCGGTCCTCCTAATTCCTCTAATAGCCTCCGCAGCAGCCTCTGCAGCAGCCGCAGCCACACGCAAACCGTGCCATCGCCCCCCCCCCCCCCCCTCGACCAATTACGTGGACCTCCAGAGAGCTTCTTCTGTCTCGCCGGCGCGCGTCAGCCTCCACACTCATGCTTCGTCTTTGGCCAACACCGGCGCAGCAATTATCGAGCCTGTCGTCGCTGCCAAATTAGGATTTACGTCCCTAGTTTCACATTTCCGCAACACGTTGAGAGTAGCAGAACACTTGTGAAAGACGGATTGGAATGGTGGCGAAATCTTCTCGGGCTTCCAGACGGATGCCTGCGATGAATTTCCGTCCTGTAGCGATGGTTGTCACTCTCATCACCTTCTGGCAAAATGTTGAGATTACGTAGGAGTATTGTATATAAATGGCTCTGAGCACTATGGGACTCAATTTCTGAGGTCATTAGTCCCCTAGAACTTAGAACTAGTTAAACCTAACTAACCTAAGGACACCACACACATTCATGCTCGAGGCAGGATTCGAACCTGCCACCGTAGCGGTCTCGCTGTTCCAGACTGCAGCACCTAGAAACACACGGCCACTTCGGCCGGCTGTATTGTATACAAACTGTGGTTAAGAAAGTCATGGGATACCTCTAATATCGTGTCGAATCTTCTTTTCCCCAGTGTAGTGCAGCAGCTCGACATGGTTCAAATGGTTCAAATGATTCTGAGCACCATGGGACTCAAAATCTGAGGTCATCAGTCCCCTAGAACTTAGAACAACTTAAACCTAACTAACCTAAGGACATCACACACAGCCATGCCCGAGGCAGGATTCGAACCTGCAATCGTTGCGGTCGCGTGGTTCCAGACTGAAGCGCCTAGAACTGCTCGACATGACAGACACAAAAAGTAGTTGGTGGTCCCTGGCAGAAATGTTTAGCCATGTTGTTTCTATACAAGTCCATGATTTGCGCAAGTGTTGCAGAGGCAGGATTTTGTGCACGAGCAGAGCTCTCGATTATGTCCCGTAAGTGGTGGATGAGATCCATGTCTGTCGATCTGGAGGGCCAAGTCATTCGCTCGAATTGTCCACAATGTTCTTCAAACCAGTCACGAACAATTGTGGCCCAGTGATGTGGTGCATTGTCATTTACAAAATTTACATCCATGAATGGCTGCAAATGGTCTCCAAGTAGCCAAACATAACAATTTCCAGCCAATGATCAGTTCAGTTGGACGAGAGGACCCAGTCCATTGCATGTAAACACAGCCCGCACCATTAAAGGGCCACCACCAGCTCACACACTGCTTTGTCGACAACCTGGGTCTATGGCTTCGTGTGGTCTGCCCCACACTCGAACCCTACCATCAACTCTTAGCATCTGAAATTGGGTATGATTTGAGCAGGCCACGGTTTCCCAGTAATTTAGGGTCTAACCGATGTGGTCACGAGCCCAGGAGAGGCGCTGCGGGCAATGTCGTGCTGTTAGCGGAGGCACTCGCGTCGGTCGTCTGCTGCAGTGGCCCATCAACGCCCCAATGTCCTCAAGAATACGTTCGTCGTACGTTCTACATTGATTTCTGCGATTATTTAACCCAGTGTTGCTTGTCTGTTAGCAGTGACAACTATACGCAAACGTCGCTGCTCTCGGTGGTTACGTGAAGGCCATTGGCCATTCCATGCTGACTATTGACTGGATCTTGAAACATCGAATTCCCCAACGAAATCTAAAATGGGGTTCTAAGCGTCTAGCTCCAACTACCATTCCGTTTTCAAAGTCTGGTAATTCCCGTCGTGCTGCCATATTCACGTCGGAAACATTTTTACATTAATGACCCGACTACAAACAACACCCGCGCCGGTGCATTGCCCTTCTATACCTTGTATACACGATGCAACCGCTATCTGCGTGTGTATTTACAGCTATTCGGCGACTTTTGTCACCTTAGTGTACTCGTTTATGTCAGCGGTGGCCTTCTCCCAACCACTACCTGCTGGCGCGGGGTTCGTTGACTCGAGGTGGGGCGGGGGGAGGGGGGAGCGAAATTCGACTCTGGGTGGGTTCAACCTTGACCAGACTCGTGAGGTGTTACTGCAGTGCAGCTTCGATGTACAGCCGCTAGTGCAGAGTTCCATTCCGAACTTTCGTGGTAGCACCCGTCCCTGTTGCCGAGATCGTCACAGAACCTAATCTCAACTGATTTTTTTAGTAATGCACTCCCAGAAGCCACTGGCTGGGTACGAAACTTTTGTTTTCTTAAATTCGAACATATGTCCCCGTCGTCAGCCACTGCCGACTTGCCTTCGTGTCACAAACGCAACGTTCCGAGAAGCAGCACTGTGTTTTCCCACGTACTGGAGGCCACACTCACAATGGGTGTTATATATACCGGATATTTTCAGTTGCATTTTGTTCTTCAGTGAGTGAAAAACAATAGTTTTATCGTGTTGGTCGAAAGACGATTCCGAGGATCCTCGTAGTTTTGCCTGAAAGGTTCAAATCAGGGGATAATGACGAGTTGCTCTTACTCGTTCCCTCCTTTTCTTTGCTGATATTCGTATCACTTGCTTTCTTCACAGCACGACCAGTTTGTCTTCACTGTACCCATTTTAGTTATTGCAGCTCAACTGGAGGACTTCCTTTGTCACAGATGGCACGCATCCTGTGAACTAAAATTGTTGCAACAGTGTACCGATGTTCTGGATGACGACAGCTCGTTGTATGAAGGTACAGATCTGTGCTGATCTTGTTTCTGTAGATTGCATGATGCAGAGTACCGCTCCTTTTCCTTTTGTCAGAATTTCTAAAACTACAGGTTGCCCATTCTGTCCTAGTTCCATTGTTAACTGTATGTTTGATAAATAGACCGGGATTCATTCAGTGCCTCTCTGCAGTGTTTTTATTTATTTATTTATTTACACGTCAAGTTCCTTAGGACCAAATTGAGCAGCGGATCTCCAAGCTCATGGAACGTGTCAGTACAGGAAATTGCAACATAAAAGAAATAACAGACAAAAATAAAATATTAATGAATCCGAAAAAGCCATAATTTAAAGTAAAGTTTTATTTATGAATCCGAAAAAGCCGTAATTTAAAGTAAAGTTTTATTTATGAATCCGAAAAAGCCATGATTTAAAGTAAAGTTAATCATCAATACAGTAAGAATCAGCTTAATTTTTTCAAGGAACTCGGTTTGAAAGCGCGTGGATTACTGCTAAGATTTTAGAATGCTAATGGAAGCTTATTGAAAATGAATGAAGCAGTATACTGCACACCATCCTGCACAAGAGTTAAGAAAGTGTAATCCAAATGCAGGTTTGATTTCTGCCTAGTATTAACTGGGTAAAAGCTGCTTATTCTTGGTAATAAGCTGATATTATTATTAATATATAAAATATTATTAACAAGAAATGACAGAAAGGATTATATATATTTAGAGGCCAATGTCAAAAAATCCTGACTCGTGAACAAGGGTCGACAAGAGGTTCGTGAACTTACACCACTCATTGTCCAAACCCCCCATTTCTGAGCCAAAAATATCCGTTTAGAATGGGGAGAGTAACTCCAAAATATAATACCATACGACATAAGCTAATGAAAATAATCAAAGTAGACTAATTTTCGTGCCGAACGATCACTTACTTCAGATACCGTTCAAATAGTAAAAATGACAGCATTACGTCTTTGAACAAGAACCTGAATGTCGGCTTTCCATAACAGTTTACTATGTATCAGAACACCTAGAAGTTCGAACTGTTCAGTTCCACTAATCATATGCCCATTCTGTGAAATTAAAACGTCAGGTTTTGTTGAATTGTGTGTTAGAAACTGTAAAAACTGTGTCTTACTGTGATTTAGAGTTAGTTGAGTTCTTACAAGCCATGAACTTATGCCATGAACTGCACGACTTGAAACAAAGCCAATGTTGCACACAATATCCTTTATTACCAAGATAGTGTCATCAACAAACAGAAATGTTTTCGAGTTACCTGTAATATTAGAGGTCATCTCATTTATGTAAATTTGGAATAGGAGTGGCCCCAACACTGAGCCCTGTGGCACTCCCCACTTTTGTACCCCACTCAGACCCATATCACAGCCATTCTCCACACTAGGAATAATGACCTATTGCTGTCTATTGCTAAAATAGGAGGTGAACCAATTGCGAGCTACTCCCCATATTCCGTAATGGTCCAACTTCTGGAACAATATTTTGTGATCAACACAATCAAACACTTTAATTAAATCAAAAAATTTGCCTAGCCTTCGAAACCTTTTGTTTAATCCGTCCAGTAACTCACAGAGAAAAAAGGATATAGCATTTTTCGTTGTTAAACGACTTCTAAAGCTGAACTGTACATTTAACAACAAATTGTGTGATATAAAATGATGAATTATCCTTACATACACAGCCTTTTCAATTAATTTAGTAAACACTGATGTCTTAGAAATAGTTATAACATTGTCTGCATTATCACTTTCTCACTATTTATGAAGCGGCTTTACTACCATTCCTAAAGGAAAAATTACAAATATGGCTAAATACAGGGTTAACATGTGGAGCACAGTACCGAACTTTAATATTCTGCTAGGCACTCCATCATATCCATGAGAGTCCTTAGTCTTCAGTGATTTAATTATTGACTCAATCTCCCCCTTGTGAGTATCACAGAGGAGTATTTCAGACATCAATCTCGGAAAGGCATTTGGCAAGAGGGTTATATGATTCTCTGTAGAAACTAAATTTTTATTTAATTCACCAGCAATGCTTAGAAACTGATTGGTAAATACTGTAAATATATCTGATTTATCAGTAACAGAAATATTTTTAGTATGAAATGGCTTTATAGCATCGACGTTGCGCTGCTGACCAGACACTTCCTATACAACTGACCATATGGTTTTAATTTTATCCTGTAAATTAGCTCTTTTATTCGCATACCACATTTTCTTTCCCTACCTAATAACATTTTAAGCACCTTACAGTGCTGTTTGTAATGGGCTACTGTAGCTTGATAGTGATTACTTCTAACATTTTGAGATAATTCCCACTTTGTTTTACATGATATCCTTATCCCACTAGTCAGCCACCTGGGCTGCCTGTTACTGCTAGTACCCAGTCTAGAACATTCTAATGGAAAGAAACTGTCAAAGATTATGAGAAATGTGTTAAGGAAAACATTGAACTTGTCATCTATGTTATCGGCACTCTAAACATTCTGCCACTCTTTTTCCTTGAGGAGGCTTAAAAATTTCTCTATTGCTGTTGGGTTAATGTTCCTACATAGTTTGTAATTATATGTGACATTTGTTGGAGTACAAAAGCCTTTTAGAGTTAAAATTTGTGCATCATGGTCTGAAAGGCCATTCACACTTTTACTAACAGAATGCCCATCTAGTAATGAAGAATGAATAAAAATATTATCTATGGCTGTGCTACTGTTCCCCTGCACCCTAGCTGGAAGAAACACAGTCTGCATCAAAGGATATGAATGTAGGTGATCTACCATCATCCTTCTTCTTTCACCATCATGTACAAAATTTATATTGAAGTCACCACGTATAACTAATTTCTGGTTCTTCCTAGAAAGTGAATCAAGAATCCTCTCTAGCTTGAACAGAAATGCTCTTAAGTCAGAGTTGGGGGACCTATAAACAACAACAATTAGAAGTTTAGTTTCACTAAATTCAACTGCAACTGCACAACATTCAAATATCTGTTCAGTGCTGTGTCGTGATGGACTCAAATGGAATACTGTTTTTTTACGTACATGGCCACTCCCGCCAACCCACAAGGAACTCCTTTGAAAAACAGCCAGCTAGTCTGCATCCTGGTAAAGGAAGCCTCTGAATTGTCAAATTGTTTAAGTGGTGCTCTGATATACCAGTAATTTCAGAGTTAACATCTACAAGCAGTTCACTAACTTTATCTCTAATACCTCTATTATTTTGATGAAATGTGCTAATGCCTGCTCTACTTGGAGACACGATGTCCTCTGAAGGCGAGGGTTTAGTTAGAGGAACTTCCTTTAAGCAGGTATACCTATCTGCTCACTTTAACCTAAAAAAGGTGCAGCTCTAACACCAAGTACTACAGGAATTTTTCCATGAGTGATCCCACCACCACCCACTACACTTGTCACCTACAAGCTTTGCCAGCCTCCCCTTCCCATACCTGCTGAGATGCAGGCCATGCATAGTGAAACGCCATCTACCGATAGACCCAACTGGCACCACACAGTTAAGGTGTTACCCACAGAAGTGTTTAGTGTTGAGCCATACAGCTTTTAACGCCAACCCTGAGAATGCTGCATATCGAAATTGTCAATCCCAAGGGCAAAAGGTGAGCCCTAGGCTACTCTGTCAATTTGTAAGTAGAACTTCCAGTTACATAGGAAGTGGGTTGTTCAAACAGCTTTACTATTTGGTCCCAAAATGATCTACTGAAGATACCATGGCTGTACTCGTATGAAAAGAGAAGTTATTTCGAAACTCACAAACAAGTCGTCCTTCTGCAACCACACCTCTTTTGATAAAGTCACTAATACAGTCAAGATCTTCAGATGGTGACTGCAGTGTCCATTTTCGTCAGCAGAATACTCCAGGAAAGTCTTTATTCTCACGTGCAGCTTGCTTTATTCATACAAGACACTGGGCAAAGAATAGAGGCAGCTGATAAGGTAGAGTCCGTCTTCATAGATTTCCCTGAGGCATTCGATGGTGTGCCATATCGTCGGCTGTTAAGTAACATACAAACATACGGAGTATCTTCGCAAAATACGTGATTGGATACAAGTCAGTACGTTATTCTGTCCAGTGAATGTTGCATAGAAATGAAAGAAACATCAAGTGTCCCCCAAGGAACTGTAATAGTGCCTTCAGTGTTATCAGTATACATAAACGGCTTACCACTCAGCATCAGCAGCACTTTAAGACTGTTGCCCGACGATGCAGTTGTAACCGGAAATGTAATGTCGATGTACGCTCGCAAAGAATTACAGTAAGACGTGGACAAAATTTACACTCGATGTGATGAATGGCAATTCTCTTTAAATATGGATCAGTGTACAGAATAAAGAAGGAAATCGATAACATCTGATTGCATCTGTAGTTAACAACTTGACCACATCACATTGTATACATATTGAGGGCAATTGCAAGATTTGTTGGAAGGGATGTGGGAAAGTGTGATGCATCCTGTGTTCGGAACCTGTATCATGTAGGCATGCAAGCGAACATCGAACAAATCTGAAGCACTGCTGTGTTCGAAGTTTAATTTAAATGTTTGAGGAACTTGGAATCCTTCGAAATACGGTGTAGTTGTCACAAAGGCTATTTGGATGACCTTTTCTTTTTTTTTTTTGAGTCATCAGTCTTCTGACTGGTTTGATGCAGCCCGCCAAGAATTCCTCCTCTGTGCCAACCTCTTCATCTCAGAGTAGCACTTGCAACCCATGACCTCAATAATTTGCTGGATGTATTCCAATTTCTGTCTTCTTCTACTGTTTTTCCCTCTACAGTTCCCTCTAGTACCATGCAAGTCATTCCCTCATGCCTTAACAGATGACCTATCATCCTGTCCCTTCTCCTTAACAGTGTTTTCCACAAATTCTTTTCTTCTCCGATTCTGCGCAGAACCACCTCATTCCTTACCTTATCAGTCCACCCAATTTTTCTACATTCGTCTGTAGCACCACATCTCAAATGCTTCGATTCTCTTCTGTTCCGGATTTCTCGCAGTCCATGTTTGACTACCATACAATGCTGTACTCCTGACCTACGTTCTCAGAAATTTCTTCCTCAAATTAAGGCCTATGTTTGATACTAGTAGACTTCTCGTGGTCAGGAATGCTCTTTTTGCCATTGCTAGTCTGCTTTTGATGTCCACCTTGCTCCGTCCGCCATTGGTTATTTTACTGCCAAGGTAGTAGAATTCCTTAACTTCATCGACTTCGTGACCATCAATCCTGATTTTTACTTTCTCTCTGTTCTCGTTTCGGCTGTAACTCATTACTTTCGTCTTTCTTCGATTTACTCTCAGCCCACATTCTGTACTCATTATATTGTTCATACCTTTCAGCAGATCATGTAAGTCTTCTTCACTTTCACTAAGGGTAGCAATGTCATCGGTGAATTATATCATTGATATCGTTTCACCATGAACTGCATTCGAAGAAGACTGTGCTGCCACCAAAGTATATCTCACATTGCGCGAAAACTGATAACGGCCAGGGGAGCGATGTGCTGACTCCACGGTCCTTCACACCGCATCCAGCGACACGATTGCCAGTGGACGACACGGCTGTTCGGTCGATACCGAAGGGACGGTCACGGCCTGTCTCCAAAGTTTACCTAACGTACATCTCGCATAGTGAGAAAGAAAAAAATGTCAGAGGCATTAGGGCACTTGAGGAGGCACATACACTATTTGTCCCTCACTCAGAACATTAAAGCAATAGCCAAGAATACCTATAACATTTCTGTGATATACCTTCCGCCGTACAGTGTACAGTGGCTCCGAAAGTATTTTTGTAGATTTAGATATATATTTAGAACAGTGAGAGCACTCAAGAGAAATCTCAGAATGTGTTTTGTGAATAACGCCGTCCAGATAGCTTAACACCTTTCTTCTTTTAGAACGATGTTTTGACTAACGTCATGATCA
Source organism: Schistocerca piceifrons (assembly GCF_021461385.2). Classification (NCBI taxonomy): domain Eukaryota; kingdom Metazoa; phylum Arthropoda; class Insecta; order Orthoptera; family Acrididae; genus Schistocerca; species Schistocerca piceifrons. The sequence goes on from NC_060140.1 coordinate 509,699,767, forward strand.
GGTCAAAAAACCTACAGTGTCAGTTTCAACTAAAGCCTACAACACAAAATAACAGTTCACATTTTTTGGAATTGACACTTTTATGCAACTTCTCAGTTTGATCTGATGATGATACTAGCTGAAATGTTGTTATAAACAAATAAATGTAGCAATCTATTGGCTTTATTCACAAAATCCTCAATGGCTTCATTCCCATTAGGGAAATTTATTTTTTTAGTGAAAAATATCATTCTGACCGCTCTATTTGCAGATTGTCGAAGTTTACTAAACCAATTCGTTGCTCTAACATTATTCAGTAGTTTATTCTTCCATACATTCTTCGGGTTTCTTAAATAACATTATGAAAGAAGATCTTCAGAGATGTGGAGCACATCGAGACCTACATTAACAGAACTGAGAGAACTCTTTGTTCTGAACTTTTATTTGTCTTCAGAAGAAGTCCTTATCTTCAGGTCAACATAATGATACATCCGCTGAACTGAGATCCTTCGTTAATTTGTTTATTTATTATGTCTATGCTTTTTATTCACCTGAATCGCAAGGAATTGTCCATATACTATTTCATGTAATGTCGGATTACTAATGTATGTTTCTGGTACCATCACGACAGTTACGTTTCTTTGAAACTGGAAGCTCCTTGATAAGACTGTGGCTTATACTGCTTCCTGGGCATCTGATGTAAGCCTGTTGAGCTATAATATTCGGAACGTTCTTGCCTGGACCCTCGATTAATATGATTGTATTGTAAGTCCTTTGGCAACGACATAACGATGCTTGACATTAACCAAAACTGAGCTGCTGCTGTACTGCTATTTACGTCAGTTCGCAATCAAATTTTCCTTATGTATTTCAATGTCTATGTAAGTCTCTCAATACAACTGCGATTGCGTAGGAAGTGGAATAGGCCATGCACAGTGTATTGGTCAGGCCCGCCCTAATTAAGATGATCTTTTTTTGTATTACCTCTGAAGCTCTCATAGATGAGAGGCTCTGCGGCTGACAGAAAACTGTTTATCTCTTTCTTCATATTTTACTGCTTCCTGGAAACACGCAAACATGTAACGTAACACACTGTGACTGTCAGGAAATTAGCTTCATCGCTACTCCCATTCTCTTTATGTTCTTATAAGGCTCAGTGCTCTCGGAAATATGGTAATCTAGCCCATTGTAAAGATTTGCTCAAAACACTGGGAAATTTGTGTACTTGTGAGGACATTTACTGATCAATTCAAAAACACTGAAAATTGCTATGGAAACCACTCTGCCCATGACTATGGGACAAGATCTAGTCTGAACTTAAATATTCCCAGAAAAGACCAATATAAAACTGAAAACAACACGTTCAACCAAGAGTAAAACTGTAAGATATAGAAAATTAAAAAGGCTTCCAAACGAATCTATTTAAAAGAGCGATAAAAATTAGCTAGTAAACAATACATTCTATACAGCGAAGGTTATACAGGTAACGAAGAGTAGGGGTTTGGTAAAAATGTTACACAAGTATATAACAATACTGCTGATAATAATAATAATGATAAAAAATCGATCATTTCACAAAACAAATTCGCGCTATGTTTATTGTCTTCCATCCATCGTTTCTTTTCTGTGAAACCTTACTCCCAAAACTACGCTTGTACAATACTAAAACTTCATTCATTTTCTTTCTGAGCTCAAAATCCTACTCATTATAGAGGAATGCTGATTCAGTTCTTCAAGCTAGCAAACGGGAAGTTACGATACACACCATGGAGACCAAAAATCGTCACCTGACAGCGTGTGTACTGTTAAACTATGGAGTAATATGTGTATAGTGGGTGTAATGCTTTCAGGACTGGGAGTGAGACATGAACAAAGCAGCACTAACCTTTACATTACTAAACAACTTACTTGCAAAAATGTAGTAAAATGGAAGACCTACAGACGCGCTTAGTATATTATTTATTATATGGCTACCAGCTTCGGTGCTTCAGTACACCATCTTCAGGCCTTAACTGACGCTGAGGAGGTTAACTCCAATCGTATACAGGATTCCATCAATGGCCAACATCTATGAACTGGTTTTCACGGACTACTTGTAACAACAGTGTTGTGTCTCCAACTATCGACTACTTGATGTGTATATACTATTGGAGTTAGCCCCCTCAGCGTCAGATAAGGTCTGAAGACGGTGTACTGAAGAACCGAAACTGGAAGCTGCATATTAAATAACATTGTAATGACAGTTGTAGGTGTTCCATTTTATTACATAAGTGAACGACCGAAGTCCCTCAACATCCAATCAGAAGGATGGACATACAAGACTATATGCTAGAAAGAATGAGGTAGCACTGCTGTAAACAGGCTACCCTTTTATTCGGGAGAATGGAAGTTCCAGTCTTCATGCGGCTCTCCTGGTTTAGATTTTTCTTGGTTTCCCTAAATTACTTCACTGGAATAATTACTACTATAAAGCCACGACCGACTACCTCTCAAATCCTTGTCAAACTACACCTATAAATATGTAAATGCTTCTATGTATGAGTTACATTACTCTTGCTTTTCTTAAATGTAATACAGTGACTAGTCAAACATTCTTGTAAAAGTGATCCACGGTTGAATAAAATTACTGCTAGCGCTATTACTATTGCTACTGCTAGTAGAACTATCACTGCAGAAATCACATTAGGCCACAGTATTTGGGGTATTTCATAAAGGAAGAAGCCAACATTAGAGAAAGAAGACTTTATGTCCATTTCTCTTAATTATATAACGTTGATTTGAAAATTTCTGCACTCTCTTCATCCTGTATCATGTTGAGACGGTTGTGCGACCACGCAGACCATGATATCTGTTATCGTAACGAGCTGCATACTCTGGTGTAGCTGTTTGAGCCGGTAGGAAAGACAAGCTACTGACGCCACAAGCGACTGATCGTCATGCCGTATGGACTGGAAATGTGGGAAAGCGAGGCGGGTAAGTAGAGTTGCCCTTGAGCAACGGTAGATAGCAGGTAATCCCGTATCTGATTTGGTGCAAAGACTTCACTTATTAAAACTGACCTGAAAAGATTAACAAAAGAATTAATTTCATGTTACGAATGACATGTTGACGCAGCCGATCAATCATGAAAGTGTACCCCGTACGGGCAGGCGGGAAATAGTAAGGCATTGTCCAAGGGAGTCAAAGACTAGCTTTTATACAGACAACATGTGTGCATTCCGAGTGGTTATTTAAAAGTGAGTTAAAATCTAACTTTGCCTCGAGAAACGTTTTTATCGGGTCTAATTCTGCCATCCAGAGCGTGAGCACGTAATCACGTGTACTTCATTTGATTTAAGAATATAATCTGATTTTATTGTGACCAGTGTTACAATCTGAAATGAAGTAAACCGGGAAGACATAAAGGGCACTGTCTTGTGAATATTGTGGTGCTTCAAGGGCAGCAATCAGATTCCGCTATCGGTACTGTTTGTAATGAGTTCAGACTGGCACTCATTTAGGATTGATTGTAAAAACGCATTTTCCTTATTTTGGGATGAATTAGCAAATGATGTGGCTTCTCAGATATATGTTAGAAACCGCGGCCTTTACAGACAAGAATTTCAACGAGGACGTCGAGACAGCTTTAGAAGACATGAGGTAAGGAAGTCTTCGCCTGATTATACTGGTAAGAATCAAGTGCATTTTACCAGAATTTACCTTTGCGGGCCATTCAACGTAGCTCTCCTCACGCGAACTTCCAGAAACCACAGTTTGCTTGGTTGCTATGTCTGATGTAGCAATGCCTCAAGACAGGAACTTCGTCTCATTTTTAAGAGAGGAAACTCAACAATGCCCAAGAGCCTGTCGCAAAATGTATTTCTTCTTTCGTCTTTTTTCTTGTAGTAGGAGAAGGAGTTTTTTTAGTTCTTAGCAATGACTGGATCGAAATCTAAGAGCCAAGTTAGTAACCTAGGTGAATATCTCAATGTCACTAACGGACGCATTCACGACGGTATTACGGACCATGAAACTGGGACATGCTTGGCAACAACCTCGTGACCTACACTGTAACGTTTTTGTTTTGGATAGTTTTAGCGAAATAAAGCAATGTGTCAAGATTTGAAGTCCATGAGACACTAAAAGCCAATCACGTGTTACGCGAATTTCACGGAGACTGATTAGAGTTGGGTTATAAGGTACGTATCTCGCTTGATGTGTTTCTGTATGTCCATCTTTTCAGCGATGGTTGCGGGACTCGGCTGTTCGATACAGGATATCAAGTCAAACATCTTTCAGACGTCTAGTTTCCAGACATTTTATTTGGCAACCAGTTTCGGCGATTTACTACACCTTCTTCAAGCCCCGTCTACAGACAACAATGGTACTAGTATGAAATAGATAACCAAAAAAGGGGCGAGGTGCAAGTCTTATATACAATGGTAATATGTAATAACATAACAATACCAATCAGTACAGGAAGTTACATAAAGTTGAGATAAATTAAGGAATAAAATAAGAGAACAGTTGCGCCCTGTATTAACTAAAACTAGTGAGATATGTATATAGGTCATATAATCGTAAAAAAGGAATCTACTAAACGCAAGTCAATCGTCACGGTGTAATGCTAATGTATTGCCCGTGAAATAACGGGACTAATAGAATACAGTCATATACTGACGAGTACAGACTAAACATAAAACATTTGATTACATGCTGCCATATACTAGTAAAACTTATACCACTTACTGGAGGTCAACACTGTAACTACCTGAATCATCATGTTCCATATACTACTAAAAACTAATAAAAGTAGAATATAAAAACATATCAGTGCAATTTATGGATCACAAACTCGTAAGATGCAACTTATTTAATAAAACATTTCTAGTGAACCAAAATATGAATCTAATGTAATAACCGGTAACGAATTCCTACTAAGCAGTAGAGCAGTGAAGTAGACGGAAAAGGCAAAACCAACGTTATCACGGAAGTGACAAGTCTGCTGGTAAGCACGCGTTTGGCTAGGTGATATGCCAGACCATATCCTATGAAATAAGCCTAAAAAAAAGGAGTGTGCTACACACGCAGCATTTTAGAAAGACATTCACTGCAGTCAGAACAACCAAAGGCGCCTATCTCTCTGTCATGCAGCCGTCAAGCAAGGGAAGAGGAAGGATAGTATGACCCACGACAGAAAAACCACCAGAAAACACTTGTCGGAGCATATCAGACAAAGTGTAACATGGCAGTTAGTACCTCTGTGATTAAATGGTTAACTGAGAATGTGGATACGAAGAATATACCAGAACACAGTGTCGTGTAATATCAAGGCATTAGAGGTACAGGTGTGCAATCTGAAGAAACACCCATGTTAACTAATAAAACTAGTAATCGCGTGAAAACGAACACTCGTCATGCAACATGAAAACAGTGTAAAGAGTGCAAGAGCTCACAAAACTTAACACCATAATGGCATCCAGTGTAGTGTAACAACCGTCGTGATTACACGTCGGAGCAGAAGGTAAGCAAGTAAGTAGGTTGAGGCAACGTGAACCTACGTCACCCAGGTCTTGCGGTAAAACTAAGAAGCTGCAAGAAACTAATTTCTGTATTACTTGAAGAACAGTGACTGTACGGTTGTAGTGCAGCCTATAAAAGTGACGTTACAAACCAAGTGATGAATATGGGTAAAGAGAAATTCCTGTACATGTTGAAGATCAGTAAAAACAACATACGTTTATTGTGTGAAATTGTTAGAGAGAAGTACGAAGGTCAAAAACTACAATTATGTATTCCTCCTAGAGTGGTGTTCTGTATGTGCGGTACACGTGAAAGCGTTGCACTCAGTACTGAGTCATAACCAGGAAACTATTTTATGTATTTTAATATACAGGCAAACACAAATGTAAAGTAGAATTCCGTTTCAATTAACAATGACCAAAATGATCCAACATTTAATACTTGCAGTCTGTCATACATTAGTCTACAACCATACATTGGAAACGAAGCCCCTGTGTTTCAAGTAGATCAGCCGGCCGGTGTGGCCGTGCGGTTCTAGGCGCTTCAGTCTGGAACCGCGTGGCCGCTACGGTCGCAGGTTCGAATCCTGCCTCGGGCAGATGTGTGTGATGTCTTTAGGTTAGTTAGGTTTAAGTAGTTCTAAGTTCTAGGGGACTGATGGCCACAGATGTTAAGTCGCATAGTGCTCAGAGCCATTGTTTCAAGTAGATCAGTACTAAAAAGAAAAAAGAAAGAACGTTTAGCACAAGTCATCGAGCGTGTTTGTGGTATAAAAACACTTTATGTGAAAGGAAGTTTGACACACGTGCATGGACTAAACAAAGGGGAATAACAGAGAGAAAGTACATCCATATCAGATTGAGAACATCATGTTTTACCGGGATTCCTGTGTTAAAAATCATTGATAAGAAGCCGTTGCAATGTGAAATCGTTAAAACAAGGAAAGGGATCCACGTCATCACCACATAAGGTGCTAAAGACATCGCTTGATGAAAGTCAAAGATGTCCTCAGTAGGACTGAGATTAGATAACCTGCGCTGTCAGACAAGTTATATCGTGTCCTTTAAGATTCCTTGTAACACAAATCGAGAGTGCTGGGACAACCAGCATCGACCGAAAGAGTGTGGCCCTGGTCAGCACGATCTTCAGACTGCTCACCCTTAAGAAATCTGGATACGGGTTAAAGAGAGTCTGGCACACCGCTTTTCTTCAGCTACTACGTCACACAGAAACCTGCACTGGAGATGAAGCAACATCATATTACGTACCTGCATTTGTTATACAAGCTGACTTCCATTCGATGCGCAGTCGGATTGGAGCCATTGTTCCCGCCACAGGTGACAGCTCTGTGTATTAAATTTCACACCATGTACAGGCCCGTATCAACTACAAATTTAGCGATGTGTTCTTCCTGTCATACTGTATACCAGGAATCAGTAAAATTCTGTTATTTGTTGTGCTAAATATGGTTCAAATGGCTCTGAGCACTATGGGACTCAACATCTTAGGTCATAAGTCCCCTAGAACTTAGAACTACTTAAACCTAACCAACCCAAGTACATCACACACACCCATGCCCGAGGCAGGATTCGAACCCGTGACCGTAGCAGTCCCGCGGTTACGGACTGCAGCGCCAGAACCGCACGGCCACCGCGACCGGCATTTGTTGTGCTTCCTGGAGAGCAGTTTTATTGGCTATGAGTGAATATGTGTGCAGGTCATATGTAGTTACCAAATACGGCGTAGCGTGGTATAGGATCTGACAGTTCACCATGGGGCATACATGCACCTGACGAACAGGAGGGCCGGCGCACAGATTGGGCAGCGAGGCTCTCCGGGATCAGCGCCCTGGCGCTGGTAGCCGGCGAAGGAGCGGGCTGGCGCGTGCCGGCCGCATTCCTGCGCCAGAATAACGAGTCGGGTCGGTCTGCTCCTCACCTGCCATACCATTACCCTCTTTGTCTCTCGGCGCGCCGCGGCGGGGCGCTGGCTGCTCGTTACACGAACCGGACAGGACCGACCCCACCGCCAGACCTGCCGGCTCCTCTCCCAACCGCGCATTAAAATCCCCGTGTCATCAGCTGCACGCGCCCCGTCACCTTCGTCTCGAGAGGCAACGTGCCGCATACGCAGTCACTGCCACGCGCAGCTAAGTTCTCTCGCGTTCCTCCACAAACTTCACACAAGCCACTTGCGTCCCTGCACAGCCGGTGCTTAAATTTCTGCCGATTTCAAGGACAATATCCCGCGACCTGTGCTCGTACTACAGTGTGTTACAGGGTACAGTTATTGAGCTGTATAAGAAAAGACGTAAATTAGTTACAAACTACGGAGTGCACACATTTTATTCAGCACGATGTGGCGCAGACGAATAGCGAAATTCTGCCTGACCCGCTGAAGTTCTGGAACATCGATGCTGTGGATGACGTCCTGAACGGCTGTTTTCAGGCCAGCAACGGTTTTGGGGTTGTTGCTGTACACCTTGTCCTTAATAAAGTCACACAAAAAGGAGTCGCATGCGTTCAGATCCGAAGAATATGGCGGCCAATCGAGACCCATTCCAGTGGCCTTTGGGTACCCCAGAACCAGAATGCGGCCCCCTATGTGCTCCTCCACGATACCAAACACTCTCTTGCTTAGATGGTGTCGAACTACGTCATGCATGAACCACATCTTGTCGAAATCAGGGTCACTTTGGATAATGGGGATGAAACCAACTTCCAAATGCTTCTCGTACCGTTCGGTAGTCACCGTGCCATCAACGAATATCTCACCGATTATTCCACGACTGGACACTGCACGCCACACAGTCACCCATTGAGGATGAAGAGACTTCTCTATCGCGAAATGCGGATTCTCAGACTCGCAAACGCCCCAACTTTCCTTATCGAGGAACTTATTGAAACGAAAGTGGGCTTCGTTGCTGAAGCAAACCATACAACTTATACCAATTCCCATCATGTCCAAACGTAAACTGTTGAGAAGTTATGCAGATTTTATTTCATATAGTTCAAGAATTGTCAGCCTGTACGGCGAACGAAGCCTTGTCTGAAGGTTTACAATATTTACAAGGATATCATCAAGATCTTTCATTTACTTTTTTAATTTTTAGCAAACATTTTCCCACGGTGTGTCGGACTGCGTGTACAAGATTGGACTTTTACTGTACGTCCAGAGCTCACAGAAACTTGAGACTGAGTGTTTCATTCGTTCCAGTTCACAAGTAACTGAGAAAAATGAATAAGTCATTTACTGTTTCGCACTCATTTATTTATTATCTTTGTTCCTAAACTTAATTATCCTCTCTGTACAAATTCCACAGTGGGTCGCTAATAAACTCTATCTGAAGCAATAATGGGCAAGAGCAGATTACAAATCATCAATTTTTGTAATTCGCCTGTATGGTGACTGCTTTATAAAAAATTTACTGTTATTCAACTTTTTCACACAGGCAGCGAATAAAACATAAATTGCTCTGTCCTTTTCAACACTGATAATGTCAAGTGGTGCAAGGAACGCTCGATAATTAGTGCTCTGGAATGAAGTTATTACATTTTAAAATTTGTAATGTTCATTCCGTACAGGATTCGTTCACCAAAACTTAATATTACCTTTTTACTTTTTGAATTACAGTTAGTGATTGCTAGTTAGATTTTATCTTTTCCTTTCCATTCACTTTTGCATTTAATACAATAGTGAGAAATAAGCTGACATTTACCATAAAACAGGCTTTTGCTAACGCCGACGGGAACTCATACTTCATATAATGATCGTCAGATGAAATCTGACGCTGAGTGCATTTTTTTCAATTCTTTATTTTGTTTTAATATTTTCCCGATATTTTTCGAAGCAAATCAAGAAAATAAGTGTAGTTCATTCATTTCAAAACATCACTGGTTTGTGAAGCAACAGCTTATGAAGAAACTTTACAGTGTAGTGCGGATAGCTTGTAGAAAATAGTTACCAGGATACACAGCTACACCAAACATTTTAATGAATTAATCGCCACAACTCATCTGCTCTCACATTATTAAATGAAGAGTTATGTGGTGTTGGCATTAAGAGCTAGCCGCCCGTGGTGGCCGAGCGATTCTAGGCGCTTCAGTCCGGAACCGCGCTACTGCTACGGTCGCAGGTTCGAATCCTGCCTCGGGCATGGTTGTTTGTGATATCCTTAGGTTAGTTAGGTTTAAGTAGTTCTAAGTTCTAGGGGACTGATGACCTTAGACGTTAAGTCCTATAGTACTCAGAGCCATTTGAACCATTAAGAGCTCCCGTTTCTTGTAAGTATTGTATAATCACGGTACGAAAGAATATTTAACACTTCTTTAGCAACTTAATTGTTTTAATCAAATTGATTATTTTAACGTTAACATAGTGTTTAGAATGTTAACCGACGACGCCTTAGAGCTTCATTTATATTTACCGATTAATTTTTTTCATGCTTTGTTAATCTAGTAAGACATGTCGGTTTGTTTATGAGATACGCTTCACTTCAATTTTCTTCTGCGTTATGGGACAAAAACTTTGTACTGAACTTAATACACTAGTAATCACTCTCGAGTCCTCGATTTGCTCTGGAAACAATATGAAAGCAGTAAGTAATCAAATGGTTCAAATGGCTGTGAGCACTGTGGGACTCAACTTCTGAGGTCATCAGTCCCCTAGAACTATTTAAACCTAACTAACCTAATGACATCACACACATCCATGCCCGAGGCAGGATTCGAACCTGCGATCGTAGCGGTCGCGCGGTTCCAGACTGTAGCGCCTAGAACCGCTCTGCCACCCCGGCCGGCAGTAAGTAATCAATGTGTCACATCCATTCATCAAATAAATTTCATTCTTTACTTGGAAAACTACTCATTTATACAAAAAACCGAGTGGAGCCATCATATCACTTTGAAAAATCAAAAGTAGTTGCTATACGTTGAAGATAACGGATCGCGGTCACTCTTACCTTTATTTTATATTGGCTCCAAAAAATTACTCGGAGCTCTCAGTATTATACATCCAGCAGGGGCGTCTCCGTCTAGGCTGTTCGTCTGATTCGTTGGCCATGACATGTGAAGAGCGTGATCATCGGGAGATGTTCATTCAGCCGACAGCAATTTGTACATGGCATTCAGCTTAGTTTAACTAAACATAAACACATATCTGTGTCAATGCTTTGTACGAAAGATAACAATTCTCTTTCGTCAATTAATATGCAGTGCAGTTGTAATTAAACTTACGCTACTTGAGACAGTGAGACAGTGAAGACGGAAAACTGTTTGCCGTGTGGCTTTATAGGAACGATGTTCTGATCGTACGCTGTAAGATTTACGTTGTTAGTAGTGCTAGTGTCATCACACGCCATCAGGCGCCAGTGGTGTGTACGATTAAAACACAAGCATCAGCGAAAATGAAACGTCGTGTGGCTAGGGCCTCCCGTCGTGTAGACCGTTCGCCTGGTGCAGGTCTTTCGAGTTGACGCCGTTTCGGCGACCTGCGCGTCGATGGGAATGAAATGATGATGATTAGGACAACACAACACTCAGTCCCTGAGCGGAGAAAATCTCCGACCCAGCCGAGAATCGAACCCGGGACCTTAGGATTGACATTCCGTCATGTTCACCACTCAGCTACCGTGGCCGGACACAAGCATCAGTGTACGTTATAGTCGTAGACAGCCAATATCGGTCTGGACAGGGTGAGCAGGGATTCACTCGTAAAGCTGTTTAATCAAAATAACAACAAAAGTTCTGCTGCTCTTTGCGAGTATAGATGCACCACAGCATTACAGAGAAGTCCTCTTCCTGCATCGGGGTTGAAGTTGGAATTTTTCAAGCCTCGAGGCCATCGAAATCACCAGATATAAAACCGTATGATTTCTGGCTGCAGGTTCACCTGAAGAACAGGTTTCTGTCAACACTAAGATGCGCTGGAAGTTGAAGACGAGCATAGCGAGGGAGGCAACCAACATCCCAACAGTGCTGTTTTGGGCAGCAGTAGAGGAGGAGGAAGATGAGGAGGAGATGAGTGTTTAATTTCCCGTCGACAACAGGGTCGTTAGGGACGGAGCACAAGCTCGGATTAGGAAAGGATGCGGAAGGACACCGGCCATTACCTTTCAAAGGAGCTGTCGCAGCGTTTGCTTGAGCCATTTCCGGAGAATCGCGGAAAACCTAAATCAGGATTGTCGAACGCGTGTTTGAACCTTTGTCCTGTCAAATGAGAGTCCACTGTGCTAACCAATGCACCACCTCGCTCAGTGGCAGCGGTAGAGCAATCTCTTCTGCTTTCCGGACTGTCTGCGATGTCACATTGAACAACAATTCTAACCTGGAACCTAAACATAGAACGTAAACATGGTACGCATTTAACAAATGTTGCTCTCTCATGCCGAAATTAAAATGTCTTTCTTCAATGGTTATACGTTATCTATCTTCCGCATGTACGTACAAATGTTCCACAAAGTTTCATTGTCTTACGATCACAGATTTTTCACGTCGGCCCTCTCAAGTAGCGGAAGTTTAGTTATAACCACGCTGTACATTTTTGATCCTGTACGAAGTCGTTAAAATTTTATTGTTTATTTATTCTAGTAGCAAAACGTGGTTAACTAGTGAAAAATAGTCCGAAAGCGTGATCTTTATGTCAGCCCTGTATGGAAAACCAGCAGAAATGAAATGAAGCCGTTTTGACATCTGGAGGAGACCACTGCTCTTGGATTCTACGATTTATGAGCAGAAGGTCATAGGAAAAACACAGTCGTGTACCACTCGATGTAAATAAATGTTGGGAACTGAACGCATTCAAGAGTGATGATCTATGTACTGAGTAGATAAAGAAATTACTGAAGTCGATATTTTGTCTCAACAGAAGTTAGTGATGTGATTTTATTATTAAATGCACAAAACCGTCTTCACCAAGTTTTACATAATAGTCATGGCTGGTTTCGGCTGAATTAGACCATCTTAAAATTTAATCCTAAACCACAGTACTGTGCTACCATTTACATAAGCTTGTGTGCCTCGAATTGCGTGGGTTGTGAGATCGTCTGACGATGACAATAATCTATTTATCGATGTTTTCTTTGCCAGCAAATTGTAGATGTCTGGATGGTAGGCACTCATCTAAAATAGATTTTCTCGGATACACTCTTTTAAAATAGATTTTCTGGGATAACTTTAGCGTCTATGTATTTACAGTGTACCATCAGAGGATGAGGTAACCATACAGTGTGCTGGGGAAACATTGGAAGAAAATAAGTACCACACTACACATGCTAGACCAAATATATTAATGAACTAACAGCCACATGCTATTTTTCCTCAATTTTGTGCCAATGAGGGGTTAACGAAGGACTGCTGCCACAACTACAGAGGGCGACGGTCGAGGGAAAACGGCTTGAGCCGACTAGTATCTGCCATGTTTGGAAAACAGTGGGTTTAATGACCATCCAAAACGTAAGTAACCAGCCCAACGGGAAAACCTTTGATAAACGTGCCCCTCACATACGTGTGGCCTATTCCAGGTCACGTTACATTTTTCTCTTGTGGCGAAAACGCCTTCTCCAGCGAAAACGCCCCGCATGGTTGCTGAATATGCCGGGCTGGCGGTTTAATACTTTAAACGATTTGTTTTTCTGATGAAAAACGGAATTCCTCTTCGCTTTACGGACAGCACACTCAGTTTTTGACAACCATGCAGTCCAGTGTACTCATCATGCATTATGCCTTCATTATGGCGTATGATGTGCATTATAACGAACATTTAAATGTTAGTAATTTTTATCCGAAATGGCAGTATGGCAACAATTACTCAATTAAAAAGAAAACGTGTTTTATAGACTGGGAATTTTATAAGGCAAGTAGGCACAGTTCATTCACTTTTATTTTGGTGTGAAAGGTTGCAAGCCAAATTTCCTCGACGTACGTCACATTCCATGATTTTTGTGTTCTACAGTTATCGTAAACGATAAAAGAAATTCACGCGAAGGTTATTTCCGTAGAATGTTCGAGAGTCACCAGTTGCAGAGAGAGGCAGTTATGGAGATAGTTGATGTTGTTACCCGTTAAACGGCAGCTCAGGTCCTCAGTGGAACACTTATCACGTTCACGTGCGCTCATTGGCCCCTGTGAGCTGCTCGTTAACAGCCTATGTAGGAGCCGGTGTCGGGGTATTATAAGGCAGTTACGGTGCCGCTAGTGGACCACGGCTCCTCCCATCTTCCGGGAGGTCCGACGCCGTCTTCACGCCTCCAGCACCACGCTGGAAACATTCCGGAATTTGTTCGAGGAAATCACTGGACATAGGTATATCGTCTTATATGTGTGCATATAGGTATGTGCGATTATTTAGCTTTGTGGTCGATGTGTGTGACTTTCTTATTTGTACTGAAGCGACTGTCCGTTAAAATTGAGACAATGGATGTCTTTAATGGCTTTCGAGAATTATTGAAAGGATACATTAAATAATATGACGATTGTTTATCCATGCAAAGGGATATGAGAAAAATTTTAACAGTTCTTGCACATCATTTCCATTTAAGGAAAGGTTACAACATTTTTCTAAGATCAAAGTCACAGTAAATTTCATTGGCTAAACAGGCCCTGCCAATTCGGCACAGAGAGATCATTTTCAAATGATGCTAACAAATTGCCAAATACATCATTTTTCACAATATTTGGCAAAAGGCACACGAAATTACAATTAGCAGTAAGAGACTCTTTTCGAGATATTATGACAACTGTCGTATGTACCAGCTTCTTAGTACCAATTAAAAATTACCTGTTAAGGAGGAAGCGGCCGATCGTGATAAAACAATAACTTTGAATGTTCATGACAAAGGTTATATTACTGGCACAACTTTGTTTTCAAGCTTTACAAAGTTCATTTTGCTTGCTGAACATTACGTGTTTAAATCAAATTTGATGCACTGATAAATAATTACGTGATGAGTAACAATACACACACACGTAGAAAATTCTTCCAAACCTTCGTACAAAACAATTTCAAAGCGGAATTTTTGTTTTCTACTGTTCCTTAGTTGCTTCTCTAAAGTTATTAGTAATATCTTCGTGGATATGTTGTCTGTCTATGAAACTAAACAACAGACTGTTTGTTTTTATGCCATTAGCGTTTTGCTACTTTTTGTCTGAACAGCATTCTGTTTGTTTATGCATATTACTATGTTATAGTTTTTAGTTGATCTCTAATTGTTAGGTAAAAATCAACTTTTTGGTGCACAAGTTTCTTAAGAGTAAATTAATTTTTGTTTCTGTTTACGCTTTTTGGGATCTTGCTATCAATGTGGGTCGCCAAGAAACTGTACCTTCTTGTCCTACGTACTCCGATTTTCCCCGATAGGAGCACAACTCATCTAAACATTTATCTTCAAAAAGTATATTTATTCAAATTCGTGTGTTGCGTATGCGTTCAATGTGTCCAGTGTTTTCAGAAAACATCCACAACTTGTACACTGTGCAGAAAATAGTAGAAGAAGACTTAAACCCTTAGAACCATTACATGTACTGATACAGAGATGAGAATTTATGAAAACATGTTACATGAACAAACTGAGTTTAACAGCCGCAGTCTTTTCCATAATATCAAAAGTTTGTGTTTTCCTAAGGTAGTCAGAGTTTAACAGTTTCAACTATTTTACAACATACAGACGCGTCTAAAATATTTTCAGAGACGCTTTTCAATTAGAAGGATCAACCGGTAGATACGTCGCTGCTGATAAAGAAATGCTGAAGGTCGAGAACTTTGAAGCTCACTCACTGTTTGGCCACCAACCGCGTCAGCGTAGGCTGAAATCATGGAAAAGTTTCCTCCAGACGTCAAACCCTTTGGAGACTAGTCCAGATAAGGCAAAAGTCTCATTGTGGAAATCTAAGCAAATCTGGATAGAGCCAAGTGACCTTCCTGCTGCTTACATCGAGCACCAGGTTGTCTGAACGTGCCGTAACGGAATAAGAACTGGAATCGTCAGGGCTAAATCATCGTTGAAGTCATGGGGCTTCGCTTCACAGGACAGCAAGTGCTTATAGAAAGCCATTTGCGCCAATGTCCCCCCCCCCCCCCCCCCCCCCCCGCCCGTTTCATGCTCAAAACAAGACTTACTGTTTGGCAGAGAAAACGTGCTAGGTATGGCTCAGTTTGGGAAAAATATTATCTGAACGTAAATTTGGTCAATTCCTTTGTCTTGTGTGATTTATTTTTTGTAATCTATCTACGTATAAATTTGATTATTATATAATCATATATATATATTTAGTTGTAAATATTTAGCATGCATTTGACTCGAGTGAATAGATCTGATAACTGCAGAAAAAAATTCGTGTTGGAGATAACAACTGTGTATACATTAAAACGTAAAAAGTTAATATCATCTTGGGAATAACAACATTTGGAAACTTAACATTTTTACAGTAAGATACTATTTGAATTTTTTAATTTTTTTTGCAAATGTGCTGCGAAGGTAAACGGGTGCGCATGTAAATGCTTTTACAGTGATGTACCTGAAAAAGATGTAAGTGCTACTGGAAACAATAAGTAATTATCTTTAAATCTTAGTTATGTAAAAACTGTAGCTGCATTACGGCACGGTGTAAAACCATGTAACATACAGTCTAAGACAAAAAGAACGACTCGTCCCATAGGAATTATCCGAACGGGACTGGAATCAATAGACGTGATGTACATGTACGGCAAACAAATGATTGCCATTTCAGAACAAATGGATTATCTGTTCAAGAGAGAGAGTTTTACAAATTCAGCGAATCAATAATGCTCTGGTCCATCACTGGCCGTCACGCAGGCAGTTAATCGTCTTGGCATGATAGAATTGTTGGATGTCTCCCTGAGCGTTATCGTGCCACATTCTATCCAATTAGCGTGTTAGATTGTCAAAATCCCTAGCTGGCTCGAGGGTCCTGGCCATAATAGTTGAAACTTTCGTTCACCATATGGCCCTATAACCATGAGGAGTGGTCTGCAGAGTCACTTACTTCATAGCAAGATCCCTTTGGTTTTCATCCGGGACACGCTTAAAGCACAGCGGTATGTCGACGATATTCTAAGCCCCGTTTTGTTCCCTAAATGACAAGCCATCCTGGATTTACATTTCAGCAAGATAATGCCCGCCCGCACACGGTGAGAGTTTCTAATATATGTCTTTGTGCTTGTCAAACCCTTTCTTGTCCAGAAATTTTGGCAGATCTCTCCCCAGTTTAGTAAGTTGGTAGAGCACTGCTGTCCAGGGCATCTCCAGAGACGCCTTCACTGGTCATCGGTAATCACTTCGATGGAACTCATGACTGAAGGCAATTTTACTCCATTAAATGAGATTCCAGGCCGAAGACGTGACTGGATAAACATCCGACAGCAGTGGGATGCCAACCAGCCATACGGCAAGAAAACCAGGGTTGATGGTCTGGGGTGCCATTTTATTTCATAGCAGGACTCCTTTAGTTGTCATGCGGGGTACCCTTAAAGCACTGCGATGGAACGACGGTATTCCTCACCCCGTTTTGTTGCCATTCATAGGAAGCCATCCTGGGCTTAAATTTCAGGAAGATGATACAAGGCTGCACACGGCGCGTAATTTCGTTTGGTTCAAATGGTTCAAATGGCTCTGAGCACTATGGGACTTAACTTCTGAGGTCATCAGTCCCCCAGAACTTAGAACTACTTAAACCCAACTAACCTAAGGACATCACACACATCCATACCCGAGGCAGGATTCGAACCTGCGACCGTAGCGGTCGCGCCGCTCCAGACTGTAGCGCCTAGAAGCGTTCGGCCACTTCGGCCGGCAATTTCGTTTGTCTTCGTGCTTGCCAAATCCTACCTTGGTCAGGAAGGTCATCTAATCTCTCACCAATTAAAAACGTTTGGAGCATTCCTCCCACCATTTACGGCGTTTTGGCGATCTAACTCACCAGTTGGACATAATTTGGCATGATATTTCTCAGGAGGACGTTCAAAAACGCTTTCAATCAGTGACATGCCGAGTAACCGTTTGCTGAAGTGTCAGAGGTAGACCAACGCGTTATTGACTTTCTCAATTTGTGATACTCTTTCTGTTGAACAAATCGCCGAATTTTTCTGAAACTGTAAACATTTGTTGTCTGTACATGTACATCAGTGTCGATTTCACGACAGTCATTGAATGTTTCTTTTCTTTTTTGCCAAAGTAAAGCTCTCGTGGCGACAACACTGACAAGAATGGAGAACACTGAATGCAAAAATACAACAGTTTACATCTTCTTAGTGATATCAAATTTTGAGTTGGATGTTCAGATTTTTGTAGAAACTTGAGGAGACACGGACATGCATATATGTTTTCCTCCAGGTGAATTCCAATATGCTTTCTCCATCGCTACCTGTTTGACCAGCTAACATCTCACTGCTTAGATAACAGCTGTACACCGTAGATATCGCATCTAGAAACTGGTCATGTAGCTTACTGACAAGAGTCTTCACTATTTTCAAGAGCGGATGTGATTCCTATGCATTCGTTCACGTAAGTATTCCTCATCACCACTGTTTATTTATATGCTACCAGATTTCATCGAGAGGCCAGAGCTTTATAACGGACTTAGTAGACGTCTTCGTTATGCTGCAGCTCCGAGCTGTACGCCGAACCTGCACCTGCCGCTGCGCGCTGCTATTCCACAGATGTGGATGACCTCACCTGGACGGCGGCGACCACAGCTTCCACGAAACGGAGCTGTTTTCGGCTCTTGTTGGCAGGAAACTGGGAAGCACGCTTCGCGTGCGCCACCAGCGGCGCCTTCACGTTTGCCTTCTCTACGGAGGAAACAATTACTCTTCCGACCCTGCGTTTTCGCGAGGCACCTAATTCCTCCGCGATAGCCATCGCGCTGACTCCTGAGTCATGGACTCATCAGCGGCCGTTGTTTCTCCGCTTAGTCATCGCGCAGTTGGCGTAGCGGCTCGCTCTCCCGGCTTTCCGAAATAGCCTCGAGAAGGTGTAGTGACGTTTCTACTTCCCATGTTCAACCACTACCAGGATTTTCAAAAAGAGAGTTATGTACAGGATGTCCATAATTGGATTCAGTTTCAAAACGGTGTAGAAAGAAAACCATTCCCCAGAAAGACGTCAAATTTGAAAAGCACATTGTTGATGCCAGAGGAAACGTCATGGAGCAAAAAGGCAAAAAAATAAAAACGAAAATTTACCAACAGATGGTACTCTATGCGTCAGAATATGCACAGCAGCCACGGGGGACACGTATGTACCTCGCTTGCGCTCGGGAAGCCCAACACAATTGTCTCTATAAAGGATCGTTCACTGTCGGTAAAATTCTTTTACAAGAACGGTGACAGTGCGCTAATATCCCTGCGGAAGTTCCGGACGCTCAAGGGTATAAAAAAAAAGGTATTGGTTTCATGCCAGCCGAGGGTCTGGAGAAAATAATTACGAAATTCGAAAAGACAGGTCTTTTGAAGTGGAATGTGGCAAAGGGAGGAAAGCTGTTGATCCGACGTCTGTCGAATATGTGGCCACGGCACAGCAGGAGAAGTCGAGAGGTGCTGTGCAAACAAGCAGTGCACGGGGATTCGCCCCCCGATAGCTGGACATGTCAGAGAAAACGGTGCATAAAATCCTACGAAACATCCTGCATTGCTATCCATACAACATGACCCATGTTCAGAAGTTGCTTCTTGCTGACCTGCCAGCAAGACAAACGTTCGTTCTGGGATTTATAGCTCGAGTAGAAGTGGACAATGAATGGCCATAAAACATTCAGTTGACAGACAAAGTCCACTTCCACCTCCAACCACATACCAAAACCCAGATTTGCAGAATACGGGCAACGGAAAATACGCACGCACATCAGCCGGTACCACCTCGTTCTGCAAAGGTGACTGTGTGGCGCAGGTTGACGGCATCGTCTATCGTACGGCCGTATTTTTTCAAGCAAATGAGTTCTGCGGGTCGGTCCTGTTACCTTACAGCCACTGATAAACCTTACATCTACCTCTACATCTACATGGTTAGTCTGCAATTCACACTTAAATGCCTGGCAGAGGGTTCATCGAACCATTTTCATACAACTTCTCTAACATTCCACTCTCAAATGGAGCGTGGGAAAAAGGAACATCTAAATCTTTCCGTTCGAGCTCTGATTTCTCTTATTTTACGATGATCATTTCTCCCTACATAGGTGGATGTCAACAAAATATTTTCGCATACGGAAGAGAAAGCTGATGAAAATAGATCTCGCCGCAAAGAAAACCGACTTTGTTTCAGTGACTGCCACCCCAACTCGCGTATCATATCAGTGACACTTTTACCCCTATTGCGCGATAACACGAAACGAGCTGTCCTTCTTTGCACTTTTTCGATGTCCTCCGTCTGTCCTACCTGGTAAGGATCCCACACCGCGCAGCAACATTCCAGCAGAGGACGGACAAGTTTAATGTAGGCTGTCTCTTTAGTGGGTTTGTCGCATCTTCTATGTGTTCTGCCAACAAAGTGCAGTCTTTGTTTCGCCTTCCCCACATGTTATCTATGTGGTCTTTCCAATTTAAGTTGCTCGTAATTGTAATTCTTAGGTACTTAGTCGAATTGACAGCCCTAAGATTTGTGTGATTTATTGTATACCCAAAATTTATCGGACTTCTTTTAGTACCCATGTGGATGACCTCGCACTTTTCTTTGTTTAGTGCCAGTTGCCACTTTTCGCACCATACAGAAATTCTCTCTAGGTCATTTTGTAATTGGCATTGATCGTCTGATGATTTTACTACGCGGTAAATTACAGCGTCCTCTGCAAACAATGTAAGAGGGCTGCTCGGATTGTCAGCAAGACCATTTATGTAAATCAGGAACAGCAGAGGGCCTATGACACTACTTTGCCGAACACCAGATATCACTTCTGTTCTACTCGATGATTTACCGTCTATCACTACGAACTGTGACCTCTCTGAGAGGAAATCACGAATCCAGTCATACAACTGAGACGATACTCCATATGCACGCAATTTGATTTATAGTCGCTTGCGAGGAACGGTATCAAAAGCCTTGTTGAAATCTAGGAATGTGGAATCGATCTGAGATCCCTTGTCGACAGCACTCATTATTTCATGGAATAAACAGTTAGCTGCGTTGCTTATGAAAGTCTTTTGGGCAACAACGTCATTCCAACCCTTCAACAGCGTGGATGTGTGGGTAGATGGCGCTACTCCACGTAATGCACAACCAATGAATCAGCTGCTGGAGAGGCATTTCGGAATTGCTAGAATTATCAGTCGTCATTTCCCTACAGCCTGGCCGTCCAGATCACCTGATCTTAACCTGTGTGACTTCTGGCTGAGAGGTTATCTGAAAGATGTTGTGTTCAGTGCTCCAATTACGAACGTAGTTGAACTGATGCAATGCGCCACGCATTCTGAACGTGACCCCGGCGACGCTCTCGATTCCAACTTGTGGCAGAAAACGGTGGCAGCATATTGAACGTGTCTTCCGCCAGTCTCAAGGCGATTAGAAACGGATGTAATTTTGCTTTTTATGCTGTATTTAGACCCAGAACAATTAGAAAGCTTTCTTATTTTACCTCTTATGCGGTTTTTGGCTCCAGGACAACGAAAAACCACCGATGTCATTTCGTTCTTTATGTGGGTTTTAGACTCAGAACACTTAAAAACTAATGTTTCCCATCCGAGGTGCTACAGCTTTGGAGAGGTGGATGGGCTTACCTACCTAACAGTGCCACGAACACTGCCGAACTTGTGCAGTCATGCACATTGCACGGTGCAGATGACGGTACTGTGCAGCACAAAGCACGACCGTCGTTCTGGTATTCATCAGTAATTTGCAGCCGGCCCTATTTACGTTATGTTGCTGACAGCTCCATCTACTGATAACACTGTCGTTAATTTTCTTTTTGTTCCATAACGTTTCCCCCCTGAGTCAATAATAAGCTGATCACATTTGATATCAATCTGAACAGTGGTTCTCTTTCTACATCGTTTTGAAACTGGAACTGTAATTATGGACACCCTCTATTTAGTGCTAGGTGTTGTTTGTAGGCTGGTCTGGTCTTACGTATTATGTAAGATAATATAAGATGATGAGAAATTTGGTAATCGGGTGATTATAGCAGAGTAAACTGTCACAGAGAGACAGCGATGTCTTTACTGTGCAACTACATATTTTTCTTCTTATCACTTAAAATGTTTTCTTGCTGCAGATCTGTGAGATTCAGTACGAAAACTTTCACTAAATGCTAAAATGGCTTCTACATGACCAATAAAAGAAGCAAAATAAAAACCTGTGTCTCATCAGCCGTTGATAATGTGGATCGCCACTTTTATGGAGGTTGCTGAGTGACCCTACCTTCCACTGTTTTCCCACTCTGAGGCTTGCAGCGACCAGAGACGGAATCTTCTCTCTAGTGATGTGCATTACAGCGGAACTAGTCAGCAGTTGGCCCTCCTCCAGCTACAGTGTGATAGTTTACCTCCTTGGATCGTTAACGGGACCTACGAGAAATACTGGCCCTGCAACCAACCTGTGGTGTCGCTGTGGTCGCATTGTATTGCAAACGCTCTGCTCCGTGCAGGGCCGACGGCAAAACGATATGTCAATATAAACGTATCCACTTAAGCTTAATATTTGTTGCTGGTTAGTTCTAAGAACGCGCAAGCGTTACGGAGATGCTTCAGGAACTCAAATGGGAATCCCTAAGGGGAAGGCGACCTTCTTTTCGAGGAACACTATTGAGAAAATTTACAGAACGTGCGTTTGAAGTTGACTGCAGAATTATTCATTGCTTGCAATACACACTGTGAGTAAGGGCCACGCAGATAAGATACGAGAAGTTAAGGCTCATGTGGAGGTATACTGAAGCGCCAAAGAAACTGGTATATGCATGCGTATTCAAATGCAGAGATATGTAAACAGGCACAATACGGCGCTGCGGCCGGCAACGCCTGTATGACACAAGTGTCTAGCGCACATGTTAGATCGGTTACTGCTGCTTCGATAGCAGGTTATCAAGATATAAGCGAGTTTGAAAGTGGTGTTAGAATCGGCTCACGAGCGATAGGACACAGCATTTCCGATGTAGCGTGAAGTGGGGATTTTCCCGTACGACCATTTCACGAGTGTACCGTGAATATCGGGAATCCGGTAAAACATGAAATGTTCGTAACGATGTGGCCAGAAAATGATCCTCCAAGAACGGGACTAACGACGACTGAAGAGAAACGTTCAACGTGACAGAAGTGTAACCTTTTCGCAAACTGCTGCGGATTTCAACGCTGGACCATCAACATGTGTCAACCATTCAACGAAACATCATCGATATGGGCTTTTGGAGCCGAAGGTCCACTCGTATACCGTGGATAACTGCACGACACACAGCCTTACGCCTCGCCTGCGCCCATCAGCACCGACATTGGACTGTTAATGACTAGAAACGTATTGCCTGGTCGGACGAATATCGTCTCAAATTGTATGGAGTGGATGTCGGTATCGAGACAGCCTCGTGAATCCATGGACCCTGCATGTCAGCAGGGGACTGTTCAAGCAGGTGGAGGCTCTATAATGGAGTAGGCGTGTGCTGTTGGAATGATATGAGACACCTAATACGTCTAGATACGACTCTGACAGATGATACGTACGTAAGCATCCTGTCTGATCATCTGCATCCATTAATGTCCTTTGTGGATTTCGACGGACTTCTGAAATTCCAACAGGGCGATGCGATACTCCACACGTGCAGAACTGATACAGAGTGGCTCCAGGAATACTCTTCTGAGTTTAAACACTTTCCCTGGCCACCAAACTCCCCAGACATGAACATTATTGATGGGATGTCTCGCAATGTGCTATTCAGGAGAGATCTCGACCCCC
Organism: Schistocerca piceifrons; assembly: GCF_021461385.2. Classification (NCBI taxonomy): domain Eukaryota; kingdom Metazoa; phylum Arthropoda; class Insecta; order Orthoptera; family Acrididae; genus Schistocerca; species Schistocerca piceifrons. The sequence continues at coordinate 509,723,129 of NC_060140.1, forward strand.
TCGTGCTCTTACGGAAGCCGACCTCGTTGGCCACGCCGTTCTAGGCGCTGCAGTCCGGAACCGCGCGACTGCTACAGTCGCAGGTTCGAATTCTGCCTCGGGCATGGATGTGTGTACTATCCTTAGGTTAGTTAGGTTTAAGTAGTTCTAAGTTCTAGGGGACTGATGACCCCAGATGTTAAGTCACATAGTGTTCAGAGCCATTTGAAGCCACTCCTACGGATTTTCGGACAGCCCTGCAGGATTCACAGTGTCAGTTACCTACAGCACTACTTCAGACATTTTTCGAGTCCATGCCACATCGTGTTAAAACACTTGTACGTGCTCGCTGGGGCCCTACACGATATTAGTCAGATATACCAGTGTCTTGGGCTTTTGAGTGTGTATGGACAGTCATTGTTCCCCTGTTCTGTTTTCGAGTGAAACGGGAAAGGAAATGACTGGAAATGGTACAGCGTACCCTCCGCCACTAGTCGTAAGGTCGATTGAGGAGTATCGATGTAAACGTAGAAATGTCTTTAGTGCTGGCCGAAGTGGCCGAGCGGTTCTAGGCGCTACAGTCTGGAACCGCGCGACCACTACGGTCGCAAGTTCTAATCCTGCCTCTGGCATGGATGTGTGTGATGTCCTTAGGTTAGTTAGGTTTAAGTAGTTCTAAGTTCTAGGAGACTGATGACCTTAGAATTTAAGTCCCATAGTGCTCAGAGCCATTTGAACCAAATGTCTTTAGTGTGTTATTGAGACTTTGCTTGTGTTTAAACGCGCAGTTACGAATTATTAAATTCGTCCGAAATTGTAACTCGCTCCCCTCCGAAGAAGGCTGCTATCACTCGTAAGACCTGGAGTATCACGTGCTGTGACGCACGCCGCAGGGCCCGTCTATACCGTTGGCCCCAAGGCGTGATGTCACATATGTGGAAGTTGTTGTGACAGGTTCTCGTCCCGTCGTGCAGCCAAGTGCAGTTGCATAACGTACCGTATTCTTGCAAGTAGCAGAAGTGCCTATAGTACTTAGCTTAGCCGTCCGATGGTGTGGTCACTCACTTGCTAATTGAGTAAGCATCGGCTACTCTCGTGTCGCGTTGTGTGGACCGGCAAGCCGACGTCTGCGTGGTTTCTTAGTGGGTATAATGTGTGTGTGTGTGTGTGTGTGTGTGTTTGGGTGTGTGTTTGTATCTGTGGCTTCCAGTCATGTATCATGTATCAGGAAACTGGTTTTGGCCCCACTGTGGGTGTTTTCACAAGGATTTGCGGTTGGTGATTAGAAACACATGTGTTATCTTTTAGTAAGCCTACAGCCTGAAGGATTAGTTACTAATACGTTAGCGTTTGATTTGACATTATGCACCAGTGAGCGTGTGTATTCCGGGTGGGTTTAGGCTTCACGTCTGTAGATATTAGTTCCGGCTCGCTTTTCAGAGTATCTACAGTGACGTGCGGTTAATAATGGGACATTTATGCTCGCTGTTCGTGCGAAACGTCTGAGCGATCAGTTATCAATAGCTGGTACGTCAGGGGATTGTACTGTCAGTTGCAAATTGAGATCTTCTGAATTTGTGCAGTCTGATTGGAACCCTTTACTTGTTTTCTGTATCAGTGAATGCACCATTCGTCTAATGAGCTTAGTGACTGGCAGTGAAATCCGCACAGAGATAGATACTGTGTAATATGCTCCTGGAAATGTAAGTCCATTCGAGTTGTTTCTGTTAGGTGACATATAGCTTGGTAACCCACTTACGAACTGGGAAAGTGCCGAATAGCGTTAGTCGTATCCTATCGGCAGCACCGTTGTGATTCCTCCTCTAGGCACGATCAAGTTGCTCACCGAATGATTCTGCATTGAGTTTACTGTGCATGTGTGTTCTCGGTCAGTCATGTCTCATGTCTTGATTAACTCGTTTTGGGTCGCTTATGAGTGTTTCCGCAATGTCGTGTTGTTGGTAATTCGCGACGGTTACGCTTGTCTTGTTTTCTCACACGTAAATTAAGTGGAGTATCAGGTACTAGTATGTCTATTGGTGTCATGTATTACTTATTGTATTTGGAAATGTTTTTGGAAACCGACTGTAGTTTCGAACTGATTCCCTTTCATAGTTCTACACATGATTCGGGAGAAAATAACCAGTAAGTCTTGCTTGTGTAGTGATTGGAATCTTACGCAGCTATAGTTGAACTGGACCTGTGTACCACAATGGGTTAAATTGTCAGTCGGTGGAGCTTACGGCCGTTCAAAGAAATAGAGACTATAATATTTTGTTGGTGAGACTGAATGAAATGGAAGTTCATCAAGTTGTGACTGATGTGAGGGGTTTCTCGTCAAGTCAGATGTTAACTATGGTAACTATGGAACATGACTATAATAGTTTCTTTGTAAATCAACACTCATTTCCCACGTTACGCCTCCTTTGTATTCTTTCCTCGGTGTTATAAATGAGATGTGACTGTCCCCTTCTGTACTGGAAATAGAGGATATGCAAGGGGCCGAACTGTGTTCTGCCACTTCAAGGCAGAACACAAACTGTGTCATACATTACTAACTCGAAATCTTCTATACATGTCGTTGTCTCAGCACTGATGAAGTGTTCAGGTTGGGAGTTCGTTTTTCTTGAAGTGAGGCTGGAAAGTAACTGTTTGTCAAAACGATATTCTGGTCTCAGGTGAAACCTCCACAGCTTTTTGTAACTGTTAATATAACTAGCTGCGGGAAACATCTCGTTGAGAAGAAACTTAACTAGCTGTAGTTATATCAATAGTTATTCAAAATCTGTGAAAGCTTCTCCTGCGACCAGAATTACCCTTTTGAGAAAAATCTTTTTCGCTTTCCGAAGTTACGAACAAGCAAATTACCGTTGGGGATGACAATAATCTTAGAGATTCTACTGATGATTCAAGCAATTTCGCTTCGCCAGACGAAAACAAGAAAATTACTACTGGGGATGGAAAAACGTCATAGCGGTTCCACAGGTGATTTGAGGTGCTTTATATGCGACGAAAAATTTACGGGGACGTGCGTTTGACTTGTTGCTGGCGTAACACCACATACTTAAACAGACATACAGACAAAAATTGGACGGTTAATGAGAGTAGTAATTGTTTCTCAAGACAATACTTTATGTAAGTAGTGTACATCACTTCTGCATGAGGTTGAGATATTAGACGTGGATCTGGATTTACTAAATGATGGATTAACGAATTACTTAAAAGTGAAGGATCAGTTACACAAAGAAGATTATGAAACATCAACTTGCAGAGATGGAACAAATTTTCCTCTTTACTATTAGGCGGAGAGTAAAATTGACTGCAAGAAGTTATGTGACAAGGAAGGAGGGATAATATTAGATGTGAAATCTAAATATGAGTGTGAAAATATTCAAGGAATATTAATCAGAGCAATAAAGAGTCCCAGAAAGGTAGATGTTGAAACAATACTGGATGGAAGACCTGACAAGCGGAGGAACAACAAAAAAGAGTACTTTAGAAGCTTCAAGGATTTCAAATGATGGCCAGTATTCCTCCACAAATTAGGAACACAAATTCTGTCTGCGTGAACTGACAACTCCTGATATATTGAATATAAAGCTCATTCTCCCAATAAATATGAGGCCATCATCTGCGAAAATGAGTATGTGACTTTTCAGGGTACCCAGAAATAGGTAAAAAATATTCATTCAGTTGAGTGGATGTGCTCTATCTGTAACATGGTGTTTAAGGAAGGAAACATGGTCGCATCACATTCACAAACAGATACTCGTATTGATATGGTACAGCATAAAATGCAGAATGGGCACCCTTTTAACAAGAAAACAAAAATTTTCATGTCTGAACTATACATATGTAGCATTTACACCTTCAAAGCGGAAAACATAGTGACTTACGGAGACCATAAGCAGTTTCATTTTCAAAATCCCTCAGAATATGGCTCATCATGTAAATCACGTGAAAGCTTTCTGAAGGGATCAGATGGCCAAAAATCAGCTTCTTACAAAACAGATGATGATTCTATTGACAGTGCAGAGAAAGCAGGTGAACGCGCCGTAATCCAGGAAGTGCACACATGTAATTTAAAAAAGGTTATTGTAAAATAACTGGTGAGATGACTGAGAGTCTCGATTCTAGTAAATGATAAGTTCCAGAGCAGGTATGGCAATATCTTTTTGTTCTCAACACACGAAGCATTTGATGCTACAAACCGTTAATGAGACATTATGCTTACGTGAACCTCGAAAGTCACGCGCGTCACAGTTCAGATTGGAGTCTCTATAAAACAAGTTCACAAAAGTGATACATACTGTTTCTCTATTCTTCTTTACTTCGTAAGCAGAGTTGCGATATTTGGGTACAGTTTTACGTGGTGCACATCCTACACTTTATTCGTGGGGCCCTTAACGCTAAGTATGCGGTTCAATCCCTCGCTCCAAACTCACTAGACAGCCCGAAACGCTTCACTTTGTAGCGCATGTTTTGCGGGACGCAAAGATGCATGAAGTGTTTCGTCCGAATATCGTTAGTCTATTGTAAAAAGAATTTGTAATAAAATTGAGATCTGATGTAAGTGGATCAAACATAGCTGTTGAGAAAGTATTCAGTATGATACACAGTTAAATCTGAATTATACTTTATCAAATGTTAAGAAATTAATCGAAAAAGTTTGACACGCTGACTGGTGTGTCAGCAACCAATCAGATTATCCTCCTACAAAAATGGCTCAGTTTCTACCGAAATTGGTACACACTGTACCATCAGTTGTCTGCGTCTTACACCACTTCTTACATCATGCTTCAGCTACTGCAAAGTATAGATTGAATGTTAGGAAGAGGTCCTCTGGCTCTAAAGCAAGAAATGTCAAGTTACCTGAGGACACGTGTCTTGCGAGAGCCGTGTCAGAGTGAGCATCAGGATTGGGTGACTGGGGGTTCTATCAATTTATTTTAATCTTATTGGCTGGGTGTAGAACGAGTGTGCGCGCATCATGTCTTCGCCTTATGCTGCTCTGTTTGCCTTGAGTATTATCTCCGTGTTATTGTGTTCTGAACACTAGTCTGCGTATTCGTTTCAAGTCATCGCCGTGTGTTGATTAGTGATTGGCTTCAGTTTTGCCACTGTGTGTGCAGTTGGTTCCAAGGAATTTGTTGGCTGTGTTAAGTAAAACTTTCATGTACTTGTTGATTTTTTTTTATTGTACGCACGTGCCTGTATTTATTAGTTTGTTCATTTGTGTTGCGTGTAAAGAACACCCGTCATGCGCTCGTTGTCTAGGTTGTCGTTTCTTCAGTGGCTTTCTTGAGCTTTCAGCAGCAAAATACTACAGTGAGAACTGTTCTGTTTATTTCTGTGATAACTAATAATGCTACCGCCGTATGCTGGGTTTTGTTGTTACTGTTGATCAGCTTAATGCCTGTTTATAAATTGGAAACCTAGAGTAATCTCCGGCTAGTATAAATCAGCGTAAGAGCGTTATTTCACAATGACTACTGACGTGATTTTTTGTATTTTGTTTAAAAGAAGTTATTGGCTTTCGGTACCTGCCCATAGAGATATCTCAATAGGGGAAAGACAATACGACTGTGTGCTCGGACAATTCAGAATTCTAGGTTTAGACTTGTCTTATGACGCCATGTAGGCACTTTCGTATCAGTCATGATCATACGAAGGCGAGGACAACACAATACCGACTCGGATAAGAATCAAACGCAAGCCCTTCCGGCAGCAATCTACTACACTGACGCCGTAGCTACCGAGGTGAACGTACTGACGTAGTTGTAAGAGACGTTAAAGTCGTTAAAGTTAACAGTTAGTAAGTGAGCCTTCTAGAGTAAGCAGCTTTATTGTAGCTTAGAGAAGGGCCTCTACTCTATCTATTAACGTTACTTTGCAGTGAATGTTGTTTCATAATAGTAGTGCGTGTTGCCTTCACATTCAATATTTATTGAGGCCAAAAGATGCTAAAGTCTCTGTTTTATGATTACTCATTGCATTTCTGCTCAAGTTTTGGAACATTGCTCCAGTTGGGGTGGTTCTAAATGCTGTCAGCCATTGGTGTTATTCCTAGGAGTGAGATCAATCTACTTTTTCAGATATTTGTTTGACAGCAAGAAAGTTTCCGCTTTCCACTGATCCTACACTCTCACCAGTTGAGGGGTGTGCCCCGTCTTTGCTACCGACGGTGGGCGCTGGTCGAGCTGGGTCAGGTTATCATATCTGGCGCGTGGCTAATTCCAAGGACGTCGGGTGTTCCAAATTGGTAGCGAGTCTGAAGACTTGTTAATGAAACCTGTGTAGGGAAAATAAAAAAAGAAACTGAAATAATTTTTTTCACTCCAGCTGACTCTCAATTGCAAACAACCCAGCACTCCACTCCCCAACCACATTCCCTGTATCAGTAGATATCCTAGTACCAGAAAAGTATATCGACGAAAGAGATAGTATTTTCTGTATGAAATGCCGGGAGGAATAAGTAAGCCTTTCTCTCAAAACATGTGTTATGCAGTACTGTCCAAAACATGAAATAACTTATGATCTGAAAAGTAAGAAACACATTTCCAAAAATAATACAAAAGAACGGTGGATATAGTGATCCCTAAGTACCAAGTATACTTAGAATCTATGTACCATGCCACTTATAAGGAGGATCAAGAAGTTTGTTGGTGATCGACAGTAGTCATTCAAACAAATCATCGAGGCGTTTCGCAAGTACCTGGGGGCGACTGACAAGCAGCAATGTGTCTCCCCAACTGACTCCTAACATATTCTGTATGAGATTTCCCATATGACGAATATGAAGTGACATTTGAGAAATGCATCTCCAAAGTGCTGCTTGATGTGAACGGGCATTGTCGCCATAAGAGGGGGTCAGATCATCTTTACCTCTGAAACGTCAGACGTATGGTGGGAGAACCTCGTCTCTCTACCTCTGTCCATCAACATTTTTCCTCCAACCACCAAATTAACATATTAAGATCTGCTGTTCCGTATTCTACTCCAGCATGATTTTGCTCCGTCCGAGAACACAGGGGTGAAAGTGTTTTCTTTCGAAGATGTCACTGTGATTGTGGGTATTACCTGTAGCACTCCAGACAAATATTTGGAAAGGGTAATTTTACTTTAGCAGGGACACATCTATGAAGAGGAAATTCCTTCGTCCTTGGAAGAACTTCGACATTACTGGCGACACAGAAGACGACTTCACTACTGCGCCTTACGGGGTGTACAGCATACCCACTGGCATCTCTGAATTTATTAGCACAGTTCATGGAGAAAATGCGACACCTGAGGCATCTGGAAGCCCTGGAGACAGTTGTTTTGCAGACATCGTTGTGTTTCGTTATATAGGGGACACCAGGGTGAAATGGGTCCACTGGAGGAAAACTATTGCTGTCACTTTCCTCTCAGTTAGTGACGCCATCATACGGACACTTAACAACTATCTGCTAAGTTTAGGCTCAAATCGTGGGCGTCATATCTGCCCTTCATACTTTAGAGAAGGATGCGCTGCTTCAGGGCCTGCTGATGTCGGGTTAATGGTAGATGGAATTCCTTTTATGCCAAATTCATTACCTCTGCAAGTAATCGCAAATGTTTGTGTGAAGAAAGTATTAAATATAGAAAACTGCAGACACTTAGTTTCCTTCGTAGGCGATGACATTCAGCCCGTAGCTTGCACTTCTCCTGGACAGTCATCTGAGGCAAAATGAACTATCAAAAGGAAGATAATATCTTTGAAGGAAAAGTATTTCCTCACTACTTTTTTATTTCATTTATTTATTACGTATTTTTATCTATACACCCTCTTGACCCCTTCATAGTATCAAGCACCAAAGAAACTGGCATAGGCATGCGCATTCAAATACACAGATAGGTAAATACGCAGAATACGGCACTGCGGCCGGCAACGAATATATAAGACAACAAGCGTCTGGCGCAGTGTTAGATGGGTTACTGCTGGTACAACGGGAAGTTATCAATACGTAAGTGGGTTTGAACGTGATGTTATAATCGGCGCACAAGAGACAGGACACAGCATCTCAGAGGCAGCGATGAAGTGCAGATTTTCCTATACGACCATTTCAAGAGTGTATCGTGAATATCAGGAATCCGGTAAAACATCAAATCACCGACATCGCTGCGGCCAGAAAAATATCCTGCAAGAACGGGACCAACGACGACTGAAGAGAATCGTTCAACGTGACAGAAATGCAACCCTTCCCCAAATTGCTGCAAATTTCAATGCTGGGCCACATACAAGTGCCAGCTTGCGAACCGTGCAAGGAAACATCATCGATAAGGGCTTTTGCAGCCGAAGGCCCAGTCGTTTACCCATGATGATTGCACGACACAAAGTTTTACGCCTCTCCTGGGCCCGTCAACACCGACATTCAACTGTTGATGACTGGAAACATGTTGCCTGGTCGGACGAGTCACGTTTCAAATTGTATCGAGCGGTTGGAAGTTTATGGGTGTGGAGACAACCTCACGAATCCATGGAACCTGTATGTCACCTGGAGACTGTTCGAGCTGGTGGAGGCTCTGTAATGGTGTGGGGCGTTTGCTGTTGAATTGGTATAGGATCCCTGGTACGTCTAGATACGACTCTGACGGGTGACATGTACGTAAGCATCCTGTATGGTCAGCTTCATCCATTCATGTCCACTGTGCATTCCGACGGACTTGGGCAATTCCAGCAGGACAATGCGACACCCAACACGCCCAATATTGCTACAAAGTGGCTCCAGGAACACTCTTCTGAATTTAAACACACCCGCTGGCCACCAAACTCTCCATATTATTGGGCATATCTGGGATGCCTTGCAACGTGGTGTTCAGAGCGGTTCTCCACCCCCTCGTAATCTTATGGATTTATGGACAGCTCTGCAGGACTCATGGTGTCGGTTCTCTCCAGCACTACTTCAGACATTAGTCGAGTCCATGCTACGTCGTGCTGCGGCACTCCGGCGTGCACGTGGAGACCCTACACGATATTAGGCAGGTGTACCAGTTTCTTTGCTTAGAACTGGGTTTCCATCTGAGCTCTTGATATTCATACAAGTGGTTCTCTTCTCCCCAAAGGTCTCTTTAATTTTCCTGTAGGCAGTATCTATCTTACTCCTAGTGAGATAAGCCTCTACATCCTTACATTTGTCCTCTAGCCATCCCTGCTTAGCCATTTTGCACTTCCTGTCGATCTCATTTTTGAGACGTTTGTATTCCTTTTTGCCTGCTTCATTTACTGCATTTTTATATTTTCTCCTTTCATCAATTAAATTCAATATTTCTTCTGTTACCCAAGGATTTCTATTAGCCCTCGTCTTTTTACCTACTTGATCGTCTGCTGCCTTCACTACTTCATCCCTCAAAGCTACCCATTCTTCTTCTACTGTTTTTCTTTCCCCCATTCTTGTCAATCGTTCCCTAATGCTCTCCCTGAAGCTCTCTATAACCTCTGGTTCTTTCAGTTTATCCAGGTCCCATCTCCTTAAATTAGCATCTTTTTGTAGTTTCTTCAATTTTAATCTACAGTTCATAACCAATAGAATTGTGGTCAGAGTCCACATCTGCCCCTGGAAATGTCTTACGATTTAAAACCTGATTCCTAAATCTCTGTCTTACCATTATATAATCTATCTGATACCTTTTAGTATCTCCAGGATTCTTCCATGTATACAACCTTCTTTTATGATTCTTGAACCAAGTATTAGCTATGATTAAGTTATGCTCTGCGCAAAATTCTACCAGACGGCTTCCTCTCTCATTTCTTCCCCCCAATCCATATTCACCTACTATGCTTCCTTCTCTCCCTTTTCCTACTGACGAATTCCAGTCACCCATGACTATTAAATTTTCGTCTCCCTTCACTACCTGAATAATTTCTTTTATCTCATCATACATTTCATCAATTTCTTCATCATCTGCAGAGCTAGTTGGCATATATCTTGTACTACTGCAGTAGGTGTGGGCTTCGTGTCTATCTTGGCCACAATAATGGGTTCACTATGCTGTTTGTAGTAGCTTACCCGCACTCCTACTTTTTTATTCATTATTAAACCTACTCCTGCACTACCCCTATTTGATTTTGTATTTATAACCCTGTGTTCACCTGACCAAAAGTCTTGTTCCTCCTGCCACCGAACTTCACTAATTCCCACTATAACTAACTTTAACCTATCCATTTCCCTTTTTAAATTTTCTGACATACCTGCTCGATTAAAGGATCTGACATTCCACACTCCGATCCGTAGAACGCCAGTTTTATTTCTCCTGATAACGACGTTCTCTTGAGTAGTCCCCGCCCGGAGATCCGAATGGGGGACTATTTTACCTCCGGAATATTTTACCCAAGAGGACGCCATCATCATTTAATCATACAGTAAAGCTGCATTTTCTCGGGAAAAATTACGGCTGCAGTTTCCCCTTGCTTTCAGCCGTTCGCAGTACCAGCACAGCAAGGCCGTTTTGGTTAATGTTACAAGGCCAGATCAGACAATCATCCAGACTGTTGCCCCTGCAACTATTGAAAAGGCTGCTGCCCCTCTTCAGGAACCACACGTTTGTCTGGCCTCTCAACAGATACCCCTCCGTTGTGGTTGCACCTACGGTACGGCCATCTGTATCGCTGAGGCACGCAAGCCTCCCCACCAACGGCATGGTCCATGGTTCATGGGGGGGGGGGGGGGATTTTATTATATTTATTTATTTTACTGTTTCAGATTGCCGTGGGCTTTTGCACGCCACTTCAGGGATTCGGGGAGGAACGCGGGTACCGGATCAAATACACCTGGCGGATTAACGACGAGGCCCCGTATACCGGCCAGTCTGTGTGTGGTTTTTAGGTGGTATCCCACCTCGGAGTAGTTGAATTCCAGCCCGGTAACTGCATCCCACCTCATTCCCACGAGTCATAAACATCTCGAAAACGTTCATACACTTCCACACGGGATAACACTAGACGCAGCATAGAGATAACACACAGCAGAATAGCGTATAAGGCACAACAGTTGTACCTTTTACGCCATTTAAACTGAATTCGCACTGTTTAGTACGTGTTCAGCATGTGTAAACAGATGTGCTATTGTGTACCGTATTTGTATTATGTAACAAGCATCTGTGAGCAATATGTCTGTTGACATGTCCTTTTGCACAAGGTGTTGTGTGTTTTTAAATATTTTAGCGATGACAAATGTCTATAACGTGCTGAGTTTTATCCACTTGAGATCTTTTGCAGGAGGTACAGCGTAAAATGAACATGTTTTACTAAAAAAAAGTTTAAGACCTGAAGATGACAGGTAAGACTGTTGAAACCGGTTGTCTTGAATAAATAATATTTTGTGCGATCTTGGCTTCTAATTGTTTTTAACTATTTAATTGCTGATGAAACTGGGGCCAGTGTTTGGGCAGCTTCAATACGCTCGAGTAGTCTGTCGTGCAAAACAGGCTTCCAATATGGTCTTTGCGGCCTGTGTTGCAAATTTTTCCAAGAGGCTATACGTCCCATAGAACGAAAATACAGATAGAAATGTCACACTGAAGACATTCGTTATCTTTCAACCACTCGTCAATTTGAAGCAAATGGTACTCAGTTTCTTCTTGGAATTATTTACAGCGATTAACTGCATTTTTACCATCGACATTCCCTTTTATTATCGTCAGTTTTAGGAAGATTTTAGGTTTGTAGTTACCTCTGTCCCCCTAGTTTTACGTCACTAAATTTTGGGAAAGATTCACGAGGAAGCTGCTGTCCTAACACTACATTTCTTACACATTCTCTGTGGCGCGTGGGAATGTATATACGACATATTCCTTCTTGTAAACAGAGTAGCACGCCCATTGGCGCAGTTTTGCAAGCACTGCTGGCCTTAAAATTTCTACTGTGAAATGACTCAGTACTCAGCGCCTTACCACTTGTGCTGTTAGTCTGCCTTTCTTTTGTAAGCTAGTAAGATAAACAATTTATTTCTTTGTCTAATCTATCTATGACATCTGCGTTTGCATATTTTCAAAGTTCACTTAATACTTGTATCCCTTTGCAAAATCAGATTTTAAGGCCATCAAATTGTTCTCACAGTGTTTGTGAATCACTTATTCATGCAGTATTCCAGAGATTCTGCTTCACAAGACTCTGCTTCTGAGCGAAAGTAATTTTAACCAGCCACGCGGGATAGCTACGCGGTCTCGGCATCCTGTACGGTTCGCACGGCTCCAGCCATCCGAGGTTCGATTTCTCCCTCGGGCATGGGTGTGTGTGTTGCCCTCATGGTAAGTTAGTTTAAGTTAGATTAAATAGTATGTAAGCTTAGGGACCGATGACCTCAGAAGCTTGGTCCCATAAGATCTTACCACAAATTTCCAATTTAATTTTAACACCATCACATTTCTTTTGTTAAAGAATAGTTTACTTGCACAGGTTAATCCGCCCCTTACGGCGTTCTTGTTCTTCCCAGCTTGTGTGAACTTGCTTCCCAGTACCTCCAGCCTTACCTCACTTCAGCCGCTTAATCTCAAAGTGCGATACTGCCGCTAGCTACTTTTTATTTAGTTTGTTTTGTCCTTAAAATTTACGCAGAGCTGCCAGAAGTTATCATGACATTTTCTCAATGTTTCCGTTATTCTTTCGCCTTAATGATAACAGCATATGCATTAACGTAGTTACCCGTTACAATTGCGCATTTACTTCCTTTCTCCACCGCTTCTTCAAATGATGTATTAAACAGCACCCGTGTGTACAGTTCATGAAATAGCTATGCCATCGCTTATTACATACACAAATCACAGTATACAGGTTGTCGACACGAAAACTCCCTAATTTCCAAATACGGTTAGAAAAGAACTACGTCTGAGGATACTTGCTGTTTGCACATCATGTCATACAGGTCTAAAAGGTTTGCGTAGACTTTTTTCTAAGCGATTCCTTTCGTTTTGTTTCACGTACTACATAATTACGTGATATGACAACAATCAGAGCCCGGGAAAAGAAATCAGCCCGTAGCTCTCTAGCAAAATATCTGACTTTAAGACAAACGATGGAAGTTCGACCAGATCGAGCAAAACGTGAAAGGTCTCTGATGGATTCGTTTCATGTTAATTTCTTAAATCTGTTGTCATTTACGGCATAAATTCCTCTTCTAAATTTACTGTGGTGTTTCTGACTATCTAGGAGGAGACTGAGCAGTGAAACGTGTTACTTTTACACATAAACAAGAACGATCTGTCACACTACTACACTTTAAAACACAGTTTATATTTAATTCATGTCACACAGTTTCATACGGAACCTACATCTGCTTTCTTTTATATACTGTATATGGTAAGATACTGTCATCCCCTTCCCTTCTGTGTGAGAGGATGAATGAGCAAATGTATTTCTAGTTGCATGCTTGATGGTAGCAGACAAGCCTGTCTGCTAGAGAACAGTAGGACCAACGTCAGAACAGGTACCTACGCTTTCTAAAAGCAGAGAGGGTTCTATTCTTAGTATGGTCCTGTCCGTCCTTTGTCATGTTGGTGTAGGAAGCTGCCTCTCTGGTCACTTCCGTTTGTATCTGTTAAGCACACTCGGTAGGAGCCCAGGTCAGTCTGTCTGCAGCGAGTGTCTGAAGTGGTAAGATCTCCAGCTAAGCGCGTGTCTGCTAAGTCCGTAGGACAATGGATTTCTTAAGTTCAGCCTAACTGAAAATTTAATCACCTTTATTTCAGGTTTAGCTCTAAAATATCTAGTGTTATCTTAAATTGCAACGCAGTGTAATTTGAGTCTGAAGTTCAGAATATCTTCCGGTAGTTGCTTTGTCACCACTTTGTGAGTGAAGTGGAACCACGTGTTGATCAGTAACTCTAACTAAGATCATCAATCTTAAATGCAAATGTGCGTGAGATTATAACGTCTCGTCTTGACAATAATTTTCAATATAGCAACTTTTCTTTATATTCAACCCACGTGGGGAGTACTTTGTGAGACCAGAACCACGTGCCTATACAATTGTTTGACCCATCAGGTTAATAGTTAGACGATAGTAACCAGTTCGAGGTTTTTCTTTTGTAAATTGCGTTTCGATCTAGTTGATTTTAATTATCAAAATTATTGTGGAGTTGCACTCTTTGTGTAAACCAAGTTGACCACGTGAAGCATGTGGTGTAAGCATCAAAGTAGCCCTCAGCTATTCTTTTCGGGAAGATTTCACAGAGAGTTAGTTTGAATTTAGTATACCAACGTGTGGTAATTTCGTGATGGACAGGATTGGGCAACGAACGTAACTTCTTTGGGTGACAATTGAATCGGTTGGTTGTGGTTAATTTTCTCTTGGATATATTTCAACGTTCTTCGTGTGTTATTTTATGAATGCAGTGTTGTATGTAGTCTCCCAATCTTGGCTCCCTATTTGATGTGTTCTGTAAGATTACAAACTCACATTTTCACAATCCTAAATAAGGCACCAGTTTAGTTATGAATCAAGTTTGATATGCTGAAATTCTAACGGAACAATGATCAATGTTAAAATAAATGTCCAAATATAAACTGATGTATTTCTTTTTATTTAAATTTTTTTATATATATATCACTTGTTATGGTAAGATGAGTACTAAAAGATTATAATTAATGTTAGTCTGGTCGAGAATTTGGTAAGCTAGACTGGACACGTGGTGAAACAATTGCGCAGTAATGCAAGGTTAACTTCCCCAGATAGCTCACGGCTTTTAACCCACTTTTATGGTCTTGAATATCAGCACCGCAATCAGAATAAATTAATGCAACAACATTACAAACGCCACAAAATATCGTACTTTGAGTTGAACGACAGATTTTCGAACGGATCGAGCAATAGACCAGCTATGTATGAATTTTTGTGTTTTTTGACGAAGCAAGCTACCAGACTTGTTGGAAGTTTAATATGAATAACATTCGCGTCTGTGTTCGGAAAACTCACTTAGTTTTCTGGAAAACGTCAGAGACAGTGAAAAGGTGAATGTGTGTTCTGCTCTCATCAAAGACAGTATAGTTGGATCAGTTTCTCAATCTCGACGAAATGATCAAATAGTAACAGGAATCGCTTATCTGGCCGTGCGTGCAGTGTCGGATTTACATATAGGCCAACTAGGCACGGGCTAAGGGGGGCACCTCAAGGGGGGCGGCATTTCTTGCTCTGTGCTCATTTTAACCTTTTAAGTTTTAAAATAACTGCGCTTCCAAAAGCCAAAAAATTTTAATATTGTTAGACAACATGCTAGTTTAAATAAGCCTTACGAACGAAATTCAAGTTTGTAAATATACATAGTTTACATGGAGAATGAATGGAAATTTAACATTGGGATTCTGTCTGGCATCAGCTTCATGATTGTTCAAAATATTTTGAAGTAAGCTGTCAGGACGGAAATCTACAATACAATGTCTGAAACATTATTATTCCGAGAATGTTGTTGGTTTCTATTTTCCCTACCATATTTTCTCCATGAAATTATCGGGACAACTGAAAAGCTGTGATAAACTAATCAGCAGTTTCTTAAACACTGTGTGAGCGTCAGAATGTAAAACCCGACTCTACTTAAATTTCTTGTAGAAATTACGGGGAAGTAACAAGTCAACCCTCCGCTACTGTTATTAATGTGAAAGCTCTGTGGTCTTCGTTATCGGAGCTTTGATTTAATGACACGCGTTTAACAAAACATGTTGATACTGGAAATGTTTTACACTTTTAAACACATGTTTGTACGAAAAGAACATAAGCAGAATATCTAATAATGTGTGAAATACACTTCACAACAGTTTAAAAATTTTATGTATTTTTTACTTAGCTACATTTTTTTGGTGAAATAAGAAAAAAAAATGGCTGTGAGCACTATGGGACTCAACATCTGAGGTCATCAGTCCCCTAGAACGTAGAACTACTTAAACCTAACTAACCCAAGGACATTACACACATCCATGCCCGAGGCAGGATTCTAACCTGCGACCGTAGCGGTCACGCGGAAGCAAACTGAAGCCCCTAGAACCGCTCGTCCAGTGAAAAAAGAAGAAGAAACGAACTTCCGTTTGTCTCATTTACACTCCTGAAAATGGAAAAAAGAACACATTGACACCGGTGTGTCAGACCCACCATACTTGCTCCGGACACTGCGAGAGGGCTGTACAAGCAATGATCACACGCACGGCACAGCGGACACACCAGGAACCGCGGTGTTGGCCGTCGAATGGCGCTAGCTGCGCAGCATTTGTGCACCGCCGCCGTCAGTGTCAGCCAGTTTGCCGTGGCATACGGAGCTCCATCGCAGTCTTTAACACTGGTAGCATGCCGCGACAGCGTGGACGTGAACCGTATGTGCAGTTGACGGACTTTGAGCGAGGGCGTATAGTGGGCATTCGGGAGGCCGGGTGGACGTACCGCCGAATTGCTCAACACGTGGGGCGTGAGGTCTCCACAGCACATCGATGTCGCCAGTGGTCGGCGGAAGGTGCACGTGCCCGTCGACCTGGGACCGGACCGCAGCGACGCACGGATGCACGCCAAGACCGTAGGATCCTACGCAGTGCTGTAGGGGACCGCACCGCCACCTCCCAGAAAATTAGGGACAATGTTGCTCCTGGGGTATCGGCGAGGACCATTCGCAACCGTCTCCATGAAGCTGGGCTACGGTCCCGCACACCGTTAGGCCGTCTTCCGCTCACGCCCCAACATCGTGCAGCCCGCCTCCAGTGGTGTCGCGACAGGCGTGAATGGAGGGACGAATGGAGACGTGTCGTCTTCAGCGATGAGAGTCGCTTCTGCCTTGGTGCCAATGATGGTCGTATGCGTGTTTGGCGCCGTGCAGGTGAGCGCCACAATCAGGACTGCATACGACCGAGGCACACAGGGCCAACACCCGGCATCATGGTGTGGGGAGCGTTCTCCTACACTGGCCGTACACCACTGGTGATCGTCGAGGGGACACTGAATAGTGCACGGTACATCCAAACCGTCATCGAACCCATCGTTCTACCATTCCTAGACCGGCAAGGGAACTTGCTGTTCCAACAGGACAATGCACGTCCGCATGTATCCCGTGCCACCCAACGTGCTCTAGAAGGTGTAAGTCAACTACCCTGGCCAGCAAGATCTCCGGATCTGTCCCCCATTGAGCATGTTTGGGACTGGATGAAGCGTCGTCTCACGCGGTCTGCACGTCCAGCACGAACGCTGGTCCAACTGAGGCGCCAGGTGGAAATGGCATGGCAAGCCGTTCCACAGGACTACATCCAGCATCTCTACGATAGTCTCCATGGGAGAATAGCAGCCTGCATTGCTGCGAAAGGTGGATATACACTGTACTAGTGCCGACATTGTGCATGCTCTGTTGCCTGTGTCTATGTGCCTGTGGTTCTGTCAGTGTGATCATGTGATGTATCTGACCCCAGGAATGTGTCAATAAAGTTTCCCCTTCCTGGGACAATGAATTCACGGTGTTCTTATTTCAATTTCCAGGAGTGTATTTTATGCAGCCTGCTCGATATCACAATTCCTACTCTGTGCATTGGAATAGTACTTGGCATTGAAAATTTTATATTAAACTCCTTAAATAAGATTTTTTCTTCGAAAGGTTATTTTTATTTTATGTTGGAACACAAGTTGCATTTGCATGTACGCATAACAGCAGTGTTCATGAAAATGACAGAACACCACATCAACTGCCAACAAAACTACTTACATTTTCTACTCAGTCTTCTCTACCCACAGAAGCCACTAAAATGTTCTAAGAATAAGTGAGATAAGAGTCGATCCAGCAAATCTCACTGCAAGAAACTGCAAAAATTATTTAATTTTTAAATTTCAAAGACAGTGTCAAGAATATTCAGAACATATTTGCGTCCTAGCTAAAGTTCCGGCGACGCGGGAAACAAAAGCCAAAAAAAGAACTGTCCCGTTTTCGTTACGAGACGAATTCCGGCCTGCAGGTGTGCTTCTACTGTTCACCGACAACAGAGATACAGACGACAATGAAATTAAATTATTCTGCATTGTCGTTCTTTCATAGCACAGCCACATCGAGTAATCCGAGTTGGTCAGTTCATCGCTCCGTGTTTAAAGAAACAATCTTCGCGCACGTGTTCCGTGTTCAATGCAAAAAGCTTTGTGCTCATGTGCAGCGTAGTAAGATTTGAACTGGATACAGTTTTTTTTGTCTCCGTTTACAACTTTTTTTTTTAACTGTTGGTTGACAATTTTGTAAGTGCCTTAACATGAATAGCAGTGAAAAAAGCAGACGTGCAAAATTAGGTGGGGGGGGCGGGCATTTCGGAAATTATCCAAGGAAAGGCGAGAAAGAGAAGCCAATGTTCTAAAAACACTTGGCAGAGTAGATAAAGTTTTCACGATTAATGTTGCGGGTTCGACTTTGTGTTCAAATAGTACAGATGATATTTCTGGCACTGCAGCTGTTGTAAAATAAGTAAATACAGAAAAAAACAAAAGTTAAAAATGAAGAAAAGCAAGTTGTTCCTGATTTCGAGTTTAACGACAAACTGAGTGTCGAGTCAGACATTATAAAATGAAATATCCTCCTTAGTGATGCTCCTGCAGAATGGTGTGTCAATGAATCAACAATCGACATTCTCTTACAATGTGGTGTTAATCAAAATTGTAACGGTGATTTTTCTAATTCAAGAAGATCAATAGGTGACGAAACCAGATATTTGAACAAAAACGTATTTTACCTTAAACTTTTAAATGGTGAATCAACTTTGCGTCATTTTCTAATATACTCCTGAAGCACCGGTGCTGTTTCTTGTACACCATGTAAATTGTTCGGAGGTAAGGCCGTGAGTGCTACTAATGGTATTATTAATTGCAAAATTGTTTCTAATGTTTTCTCTCATCATGAGAATTCACTTGAACACAAAAATTCTGAGTTTCACTCTTAAAAAGAAGAAACTCATTTGGAACAATAGATTACCATTTCAAGTAATATGTTGAGACAGAAAAAGGTAGCCCTACTGGCGCAGTGTGTTGAAAAGGGTGTTTGCAGCAGTGAAGAAGCTAACAAGTCGTGGACTTCCCCTCCGTGGACACGTTGAAGTATTCCATTCATTACATAATTGTCAATTTATGATGTCTCTTGAACTTATAGCCGAGTTTGATCCTTTTCTCGCAGAGCACATTGAACGATTTGGACGTCCAGGGTAGCGACATACAAGTTATCTTTCTTCAACAATCTGTGATGAAACAGTATAACTTCTTTCTGAATGAATAAAATGAATTATCATAAATGGAATGAAAGAGGCCAAATATTTTTCTATAATAGTAGATTCTACTGCGGACATTTCACACATCGATCAGTTATCTTTCATACTAAGATATGTGAACGAGAATGGTGCACTTGTTGCATGTTTCCTTCTGTTTTTATCAAACCCGGAACACAAGTCCGAAAACTTAGCTGAGGCCGCTCTAAAAGTCCTGTCTACAAATTCCATTGATATTACTGAGTGTAGAGGCCAGTCATATCACAACGGAACAGTATGTCAGGAACATTCACTGGTTTGCAGGACGAAATCCGAAAGCGCATTATGTGCCTTGTGCAGCACATTCTTTGAATTTAGTCGGCACTAGTGCTGCAAGCTGATGTCGGGAAGCGTGTTCATTTTTCAGTGTAATGCAAAACCTTTATAATTTTTAGTCTGCTTCTACACAGCGCTGGGATAAACTTCTTTTTTCCATGAAAACAGGAAGCAAAACGGTAAAAACTCTGTCAAAAACACGTTGGTCAGCAAGAGAGGAAGCGTGCGTAAATCAATATGAGAACTGGGGGGGGGGGGGGGGGGGGTTATCAATGCCTTCACACATATTGCCAATAATATGTTTGAAAAACCACTTGTGCGAAGTGAGGCTTCAGCTTTATTGAATCAACTCAGCAGGCTAGAAACAGTATTCTTGATGACAGTTTAGACAGTTTAGACGGACATACTCCAGATATTTAATAGTGTAAATCTGAAATCGCTAAGTGTAAATATTGATCCTAAAATAGTGCATGAATTATATGAACCACTTGTAGGTTTTATTGCATCTATTCGTGGCATGTTCGACTATTATGAAAATAAATCCATGGAGATTGTGACTGATATAGACTATGAATGCACCTGTAAAAGACCATGGAAACGCCAACTTCATGATGACTAAGAAGCGGATTATGAAGATTTTTTTTCAGACTGGAAGGGAAAAATTGAGTGTTTAAACAATGACAACTTGTACGCCGAATTAGTGAGGAGGAAGGAAAGCTTTAGAACACTGTAGGACTCCTTCACTGTTTTCAGTAACCTTAAGAACAATTCACCTGACGATATTGCTGAACGTGCAGCAAAACTCCAAGCGTCATGTGCCGCAGATTTAGAGCCTTCCTTCCCGAGTGAATGTGTACCTTTCGGGGAACTTTTAAAATCCTCTCAGATTAGTGATGTACAAGTCGAAATGAGTAAATTTTTACGAATAGAGAGGTTACAGTCCGTGTTTCCGAATGTTGACATTGCTCTTAGAATATTCCTATGAATGGAACTTACAAATTGTTCAGCAGAACGCTTGTTTCCGGCTCTTAAAAGACTGAAATCGTACCTACGTTCATCGAAGCCTACCTCCTAACTGATAACCGTCTGAAGTATGACGATATGATCAACGAGTTTTCTGTCGTCAAAGCCAGATGCAAAATTTGCTGACTGGTGAGTTTATTGATTTATTCAAATTAGTTTTCAAAATTTAAGAGTATAATGTGATTTTTATTATAACTTACAGCACTTTCATAGGATTTACAAACTACGTATTACCTGTTTATTTTACAATTGCCGATGGCAGAACGCGGAACTAAACCTCGTTTAGATGTAGACGTAACCTAAGGCGCCCGAAAATACTAAAGAATACCCGAATGACCCAGGCCGCTCGGTGCTGTACAGTCAATTCATACTGATACTGTAGTATATTATAACACATGTGTATTCTTGGCGTCTGCTGAAATGTATAGTTGTCGCAGAAATATACGTTATCGGAGAGTACTCTCAGATGAAAAAGTGTTAAATAACGTAGTTCTGTTCTGTCGATAAATACGGAGAAGCTTTGCTAATACCGTTAGAAAGAGCTATGGTTAGAGCAGTAGCTGCAGTACAAAACTTTTCAGCCCTTACATGGACTCAAGGTATTGTGTACACTTATTATGCAGCATGTAGCTACACAGGCCCTAATGTTTCACACGTTAATTATTAGATTATGAAACAAATCTCATTTTTCCACACTAGTCTGTAAAATTATGTAACAGCAAATCCAGTTCTGTATTTGTTCGTTTGTATTTAGTTCATAGTTCGTGCACGTAATCTCTGTTTCATTTTCATTTCTTACGCTTTCCTATAGAATCACATATCAATACCGAAGGCGTTTTTTTATCTGCTACATTCAAATTATTAGATCGTAAACCGGCAGTTCAATTTTAATTTTGAAGGCATCTCTGTAAAAGTACGTATTAATTCCTAATGTATGGCATGTTCGCTTCAATTTTTAGATCGTAACACAACTTTTTTATTTTCATTTTCAACGGTGTGTAAAAGAACATATTAAAAGCGAATATACAACAAAAATCCTTTGTGTCCTACACGTTCTGCTTAATTTTTAGGATATGAAAGGAAAGTTATTTTTGTTGTGTTCGTTTCTGTTGCCTCTCGGCAGAAGAACGTGTTAACACAAAGCAGTTTTAAGTTTTGTTTTATCCGCTGCCGTACACTAAGTACAGTTCAGGAACCATGTTACATTTTGATTGAGCACGACTAGACCGCTGACGTGTCCTTCAGAACAACGAATAGCAGAGTACGGAAAAACAACTCACAGTGCTCCCACCCAAAACGGCGTTTGTGAAGTTGTCGGGTTATACACACATCAAAGAAAATTTTGCATCCCCTCGGTTCCGAGAGTTACGGAACCTGTACAGAAAACTGGAATAGAGATCAAAATAAACATCATTTTCACCCATTTTATTACTCATGAAAACCACACATTGCATGTTGTACCATCATACAGCGAGACCTTCACAGATGGTGGACCAGATTGCTGTACACACCTGTACCTCCAGTACCCAGTTGCACTTCCACTTGCATTGATTCATGCCTGTATTCATCGTGGCATACTATCCACAAGTTCATCAAGGCACTGTTAGTCCAGATTGTCCCACTGCTCAACGGCAATTCGGCGTACATCCCTCAGTGTGGTTGGTGGATCACGTTGTCAATAAACAGCC
The DNA here is from genome assembly GCF_021461385.2 of Schistocerca piceifrons. NCBI lineage: Eukaryota > Metazoa > Arthropoda > Insecta > Orthoptera > Acrididae > Schistocerca > Schistocerca piceifrons. The sequence goes on from NC_060140.1 coordinate 509,745,347, forward strand.
CTTTTCAATCTATTCCAGGTGTGTTCGATAGTGTCCATGTCTGGAGAACATGCTGGCCACTCTAGTCGAACGATGTCGTTATCCTGAAGGAAGTCATTCACAAGATGTGCGCGATGGGGGCGCGAGTTGTCGTCCATCAAAACGAACGCCTCGCCAGTATGCTGCCGATGTGGTTGCACTATCGGTCGGAGGATGGCATTCACGTACAGCTGTTACGGTGTCTTTCATGACCACCAGTGTGTTACGTCGGCCCCATATAATGCCACCCCAAAACAGCAGGGAACCTCCAGTTTGCTGCTCCCGCTGGACAGTGTGTCGAAGGCTTTTAGCCTGACTGGGTTGCCTCCAAACACGTCTCCTACGATGGGAGATACTCATCGGTGAAGAGAACGTCATGCCAATCCTGAGCGCTCCATGCGGCGTGTTGTTGGGTCCTATATTTACCGCACTGCATGGTGTCATGGTTGCACAGATGGACCTCGCCATGGACGTTGGGAGTGAAGTTGCGCATCATGCAGCCTATTGCACAGAGTTTGAGACGTCCTGTGCTGCACGAAAAGCATTATTCATTATGGTGGCGTTGCTGTCAGGGTTCCTCCGACCCATAATCCGTAGGTAGTGGTCATCCACTGCAGTAGTAGCCCTTGGGCGGCCTGAGCGACGCATGTCATCGACAGTTCCTGTCTCTCTGTATCTCCTCCATGTCTGAACGACATCGCTTTGTTTCACTCCGAGACACCTGGACACTTCCCTTGTTGAGAGTCCTTCCTGGCACAACGTAACAATGCTGATGCAATCGAACCGCGGTATTGATCGTCTAGGCATGGTTGAACAACAGACAACATGAGCCGTGTGCCTGCTTCCCTGTGGACTGACTGGAACTGATCGGCTGTCGGACCCCTCAGTCTAATAGGCGCTGATCATGCATGGTTATTTACATCGTTGGGCGCGTTTAGTGACTTCTCTGAACAGTCAAAGACACTGTGTTTGTGATATAATATCCACGGCCACCGTCTATCTTCAGGGGTTCTGGGAACCTGGGTGATGCAAAACGTTTTTTGATGTGTGTAGTTATTATTTAAAACATGTTTTTTTTTTGGGGGGGGGCGGGGGTGCATGTTGTGTAGTGTGCCTAGGGGTGCAAAATTTTGAAACCTGCCACTGCGTGCGTGACGAATTTGCTGTCTCTCGGTTTCTTCCCCTTCATCCCAATGTTGTCTTCCAGCAGAATGGTGTACGACGCTCTGAGGTTTACGTGATCGTGACTTCCTGTAACGAACACTTACCATGTGGAAAAGTATTAAATCTTTGAATAAAACTTTTTGAGTTGCTTTACACGATAATGCAAACCACTAGTATAGATGTCTCGCAGTTATTTCATGTCGACACCTTGTATTGCAGATTGCAAAATCTTATTTTGTGGTTTCCATTGTACTAATGCATGCTTCGTATAGCGAAGACACTTGTTGACAACGATGTTTCTAAGCAGTCTGTCATCTGAAATATACCGATAGGAATAGAACTTGTTACACCATGGGTACCTCGACTGTTTGCTGATTCTCCAGTATTTCCGTGCCTATGGGATGTGTTGGTTAAAACATCATTATTTTTGCGATTATATTTTCTTTATTTTCAGTACAGACAAATGCTATCCTGTAGATGAAGATTGATTTTTCTAATGGTTACGGGTCGTGTCATATGTTATTGGATCTCGTCACGTGGGGGGCCCGCAACGCACCAGAGGATGTACACGTTCCCTTACATCTACCCTTCGTACATGGAAGAAGGCTAATCATTGGCGTGAACGACATAGGAGCATTACAATGACAGATCGCACATATAGCTGGCTGTAGCGCATTATCTTCGGAACGAAATGGTGATTACATGACTTAGAGCAACAAGAAGAAGAGCAAGTGCAGATAGATGCGGAACGACTACACAATTAGAAGATTTTAGGATTGTTCGACTGGCTCTGACAACATCTGAAATTCGGGCAAAGGTTTCGACAGTGTCACCATTATATGCGACGATTTACTTGATGCTGGATTCAGATCTCGTTCTGGCCCTGCGCCCATTTACGACACCATACCGTAGACAACAGCGCATCGCGTGGCGTCAGAGTCAGTTGAGACACCGAGCGTCATTCTATGATGCTCAAGGTGGATCTCGCTTCTGCTTGCGGTTGTCAGAGCGAAATCATCGTGTCAGTAGACGACCCTATTGTTCAGTTACAGAAAACAGTAATTCTCGAAGTCCATGCTCCCATATGTCACCAGCTCCTGGAGTCATGGTACGGAGAACTACTGCAACACATATAATTTGGTAATTGTTAAAGGGAGGCTTGAATGTTCGCCAGTATTTGGTAGCACTGGTATCCCCAGTTTTCTTACAATTCAAGACGAGGGATACCAAAACCGTATATTCCATCACGACATTGCAAGGGGACCACACTGCAGTTCACACTACAAAAGCCTCAAGGAATGTATGGATCCCTGACCGGCCTGCCAAGTCCCCTGGTTTGCCACCCATATAACGTGTCTGGGATCCGAGGGAAGATTTTTATACCATCCTCCAGCCTCCAGATAGCAGTCTATAGGAACTGACATAGCATGTGCCATAGGTGCGACATTAAATTCCTCATGATGACATTCAGTGCTGTTTGCTTCCACACCACAAAGACCATGGGAGTGTATTCATGCCGGTGGGATCACACGTCATACTGATGTTGGCGATAGGCGTCATTTCTGAGTGGAATGAAACTTAAAATCTCGTAATACCTGTTGTGTGATAAACATCACCGCAAAGTTTTATAAATAGAGGACTGGTGGTTCATAGTGTAATACTTTTCTCTCCCTTGACTGGCTCTGAGCACTATGGGGACTCAACTGCTGAGGTCATTAGTCCCCTGGAACTTAGAACTAGTTAAACCTAACTAACCTAAGGACATCACAAACATCCATGCCCGAGGCAGGATTCGAACCTGCGACCGTAGCGGTCTTGCGGTTCCAGGCTGCAGCGCCTTTCTCTCCCTTCTATACGGCAATTGCTTCTCCTTCGTTACTTATATCATAAAATCTATTCTCGGACGAAATTGACAATATCGATGATATGAACTGATTCTGGAAATTCATCACACGCATTCACACTTGTCCGTCTCGTCTGCTCTGGCGTTTGTGATAATCTCTCAGTCCGGACGGTATAGCATCAATTTTTTTTTTTTTTTAAAGGAGAATTCTCGAATATAAGATTGTCAGCTTCTAACCTCTCACTATCCCTTACTTTTATGACATGAATGTGTTTCTTTACGATCTTCTTTGAACATCACCTCTGCATTTTTTTCATCTTTCTTTCTCGTTATTTCATCTCCTGTTTTTACCAATTTCCATTTATTATTCTGACCCCTGAGAACTTGGCGACTTAGGAGAGTTATCTAGATGTAGTCAAGATCAGCCTTCGTAGTTTAGAATCTGATTCCATCCATCTCCTGTTGTCCAAACGAATGGCAAGGACTCGTCTATGAACCTTGTACAAACACATAATTTTAATCTGTCGGTTACACTACGAAGCTACTCCACTTCGATAAATCATTTTGGATTCTGCTGAATGCTCCCTAATTTTTTTTTTGGGGGGGGGGGGGGGGGGCGGGCGACTACATCTGACGACAGTGGTTAATAACGGCTGATGCAATCTGGAAACCCGAAACCTTATGTCTTACGATATAATAGCAACTAAATTAGGGTGTAGTTACGCTTCCCCAGCTGAGATACTGAAACATTACCAAGGCAGTATTTTGTCTCTGTTGTAACCGAACCAAACGGAAAACAAACAAACAGATTCGACACCGATAGAGCGCTTCCGGACACATTCAGAGGACCGCATAACAGTCCCATAGTGTACAAACTGCAGATTTCTCAGCATTTTTTTAGTTTTGCGTGCGAGTGATTACTTGACGTTTTGATGGACTGTGCTACAAACTAGGTGCAAAAACGCTGGTAGTCAAGTAATAGTGTTATCGGCGTGATGGAAGCTCGCACAACCGGTTCCGTTACACATGACAGCCTGGAGGCTGTATTGAATCAGCGCAGCAAAAAGACAAGTAGAACGGATGTGAGAGATGCGATCAGGATGGTGTTATTTTCGTTTACTCGACACTTTATCACCGGAGTTATAAAGCAGAGGTCATTTTTTGTGAAGTGAATTTCTGTTATTCTTCTTCCAGTACGTAAGGGATCGTACGCTTCTCATGAGGCAGATGCGAAGTTATGTGAGAGTTAAGTAAAGCACATCAGTTGGTGAACTGCTGAACAATATCGTTGATCAATGTTCCCTTCGTCATTGCTAAATGATTTAAATTATATGTTATTCCATGATATCCTATTTTGTACATTTGCACTTTGTACTTTGAAACAATATGATAATTTACAACGATAAAACTTGTGGAACAATTAGGATCCGATTTTGGCAATCAAGTTTTTGAATCGCAGTAGTAAAAATACATATATTTGATGTAAAGTTGAAGGTAATACTACATTTTCGTAATACAGTGATAAATGGTACGTTTTCATTTCATGAGGCTCGTTTTTATCATTAAAACTGCTACTAATGGAACGATTCTCACTAATAAAGGAATTATTGTTAGAACTTTTCTCCTCTTACAGTTCCTTGAAACAGCCTTTCTACACGTTTTAAGAAATATTATAGCAGCCGATTAATAGATTTCATTTATCATATATTTCTGAGTCAGTGTGAGGCCTTCTTGCAAATATTTACCACATTTAATGAGATTTCGTATAGGAAGGCTGTTAGCATCTAGGAACAGTACACTTCCAAAAAAAGAGAGCGGACAACGAAAGACAAGAAACGAAACATAATATTTCCGCCCAGAGACGTCATGACTGTAGCACCACTAAGACGATGAATGTTTGATTTAGTTTAAATAGTTATGTGTTACAGGTTCAAACGAAATCACGACACCTAATTTCACTACGTTTAAACTTATCTTTGCTAAAGAATGACTTTACGTGTCAGCTAACTCTTCCAATATCGACTACGCGAAGGAAACATCTGGGTACAATTTCTTGATAATATAGATAATAAGTAAAGCTAAGTATTTTTCTAAGTAATACATATTTCTAAAATTTATGTTCCAGATCTCATTTTACGTTCATGGAGCACCTAGCAACACATATTCTGAGCGGGCTTACGCAAGAGCTGCCAGATGCCAGTGAAAAACTATAGGTTTATAAACCTATATGGAAAATTTTTGCTCTTTTTCAAACGCGTCTGCTTTTCGCGTAGACTGCCGGCCGAAGTGGCCGTGCGGTTCTAGGCGCTGCAGTCTGGAACCGCGAGACCGCTACGGTCGCAGGTTCGACTCCTGCCTCGGGCATGGATGTGTGTGATGTCCTTAGGTTAGTTAGGTTTAACTAGTTCTAAGTTGTAGGGGACTAATGACCTCAGCAGTTGTCCCATAGTGCTCAGAGTCATTTGAACCATTTTTTTTTTTCGCGTAGACTCGTTTCATTGATACATTAATATGACGCTATCCTGTCTTATCCAATGAGACACACACGCACACACGCTGGTGTTGAGGTGTATTGTCTTGCATGGCCCATTTTGGCCTAGCAGGACGTATGACATGTCTGACGTGAGGCTCCTTGGGTTGTGGTGGCCAATCTGAAGCTAGCCACAACACTCTACACTCTACTTTGGGTCGAGGTGGGAGGCATTTTATTTATTTATTTATTTATTTTTTTTGAGTTAGCTCTTCTTCATTTCTTGACTCTATTCGCTTACACCTGATAAAGGTTTCTGTTTCACATCATGCTGCAACACACTATTGGCTTAAGCAGTGCATTGAAAATGTAATCGGCCGCCGTCATGTAGAACGAATTTGTTTTTCGGATGCACGGCTGGGCACCGTGAAGCTCCTACTTGGCATTTCGATTGAAAACGGAAATTAGTTCTTTATGGACGAATTTGAGTCGTGTGCCTACGTGATCCGAAATATCCATACTTTCTGTAGCCACTGATGATCATACTAGATACTAATAACCCCCGTCAATTAATACCATATCTATTCAAGTTCTGTGACATTACTGTTATATACTGTATATCCTGAAAAGTGGTCGGTTTCTTTTTAATTCGTTTGAATTTCGATGTTTGTAAGTGCAGTTCAATGTGCGTGTGCGTACTCTGTAGTAAGAATGGTTTTCTAATAAAGCAAGTTAATAACAAATGTTATACGTAGGTTACTGGATTTTTTCGAAGCTCTCTTTCCCGAAACTATTGTAAACTCACGGTCTGCAACAGGCCACACCGTAATTCCACATACACTTTAGCTGCACCGCCATACACAAATATCTTTCATATTTTCCAAACGTCAGAAGTATAATTATATATTAAATGATTTTTCGGTATTTTAGGCGGGTACTTGTGTAGAACACTAATGGTAAATGCGGCAGCGCAGCCATCAATCGCTACAGATCAACACTTAGCATACGCTCAGACGAAAACTCATTTTGTATTTCAGAGATAAGTGTTTTTGTATTTAAGCATGTTTAATAGTTTTCATGTTATACAAAGTGCACAAATACGTGCAGTGCACGGACGAGCCTCTATCACACTATCACCATTACTGTAAGAGTTCATTATCCTTGCACGTACCCAATTCCATTTATGATTCTTGTGATACTAACCAATCATTTCCTTTTGAGATTCATGAGACTGCCTTTGCGCTTGCGAAGGTTAACTTTAATCGTCCCAATACACTGACCGACAGGACTGAACGTATTTTATTTCACAAGAATAAAAATATGAGGTTTAACTTGTTTTGTACTGTGTTGTACATCATTAGCTGTTTGTGTGTATGTGAAATGCAATGTAATGTTCTGATAACACACAAACTCTTTTCGTCTCGTCGTATGTTTCCTAGTTCAGCGAGATTTGAAAAGAATAATTCTTTTTTGACTTGTTCGCCGAAGCTGTAGCCGCCTCGTTGCTTGCAGGTCCGTGGAATTCTCCTCATCGTCCCGTCGACGTTACTCACGTAAAGTCTGAAATCTTGTGATAGGTATTGATAATGAAGAGAAATGATGATTTTTAGTTGAGTCTCATGTAATAAATGATAAAAAATAAAAACACCTACAGCCGTCCTTATGATTTTATTTTATTTTGTCACTACCAGTTTCGACGCTTCATTGCGTCATCTTCAGGCCTGTATTCATAAAAAATTAAAGATAGCATTATCAGCTTATCGGTCAAGCTACATAGAAACAGATTAACATAGAATGAGAACAAAGGCAAGACTTTACAAATGAATTTACACCGAACATTTTGACAGAAAGAACAGATACATCCATTGTCACATATCTAAAACGTACCATCACGAATTCTCACTCAATACATTGTACAATTATACTATCTATGAAAACTTCTTTAAATACTGTTTACGATTTTTATTTGACAGTCGGACAAGCATTATCTGCAAAACCCTTGAAATAACTTACTGTAAGACAAAATAACTGTAAAAGATGATAAATGGAAAGAAACAATACCTCACAAGGAAGTAAAAAGAAGGAACATGACCTACGTGTCGGGAAGAAGTATCAAATGCTTATGTGTACACTGATGACGGGCATACACTGTGTCATATCTATAAAACGAACGTCGGAGACGTGGTGTAAACCGAATTTAGGACCCACATACAGAAAACGTATGAAAGACACTCACAAGAAAACTGTTCATGATGCAAACATTGATTTGCGAATGTATCACATATCGTGGATTGTGATTTTCGGACATATTTGGCATCTGGAACATCTCTGTTCTCGGTCCAGCCGTAGTCAGCCAGAATACTTGAACTCAACTTGCCTTGGTACCTTTTTTCCATTATCGAAATTTGTTGATGAGAACGCTCATCGTGCTTATTACTGACAGCTGCAAGATTTACCGGGAAGAAGTCTAAGTGAGGGTCCAAGAAGTGTATTTTTAATGATGTGTTGCATTCCTTCGCGTCATAGGAAAGCAGATCACCCACTGTGATACAGCATTTTTCTGCTTTATGGTTTCCACGGAAAATGTGACATTCATTTTTTAAAGACTGCCAGGCTGGTTTTTCCAGATCTTCATAACGCTCAACAGCCTTTAATCACCGTATTTATGGTCCTATAAAAATATCCTCTTACAGTTTAGCATCACTGACTTTGGGTAATCTCATGTTCAAATCAACAATCCATCAGAAAGTTTATCTGTATCTTTGACAACGTAATTCTTTACTCCCAACTTAATATTCTAATGGTTCAAATGGCTCTGAGCACTATGGGACTTAACATCTATGGTCATCAGTCCCCTAGAACTTAGAACTACTTAAACCTAACTAACCTAAGGACAGCACACAACACCCAGTCATCACGAGGCAGAACTTAATATTCAATGGAGGTAAATATATCTCTACATGATTCACTAAAAGGACATTCGCCACATTTTTTTCTGGTCGGGGATAAGAGATCTATATTTATGTCATGATTTTCTAACGTACTGAGACTTTTTATTTCTGCTATCCCAGTCGTACAAAAAAACACCAAAATTTGTTGAGCCAGAGTAGCAAACCAAGCAGTAAAGAAATGACCTTTAAGTTACCATAAACATTCAATTTATATTTTTCATATTTGATTTTGTCTAAAGCTAGTTTCGTGTTATCATATATCTCTTCCATATCAACGGCATGCCCTACAAGTACTGATGGAAGTTCATTGTCAATGTGTAGCAGCACAGCCTTCAAACCAACTTTAGAGCAGTCTACGAATAACAGCCTCTCTTCTGACCGATGTTGATGGCCATTAGTTAGCATAACAGATAAATTATCATTGTAAAACACAATACATTTTCTTCAGAAAAGCAGTCTTTGAAAGCACAGTGGCGCTGGTGATAGCTACATATACGTACATCTTGTCGGAGTAGATTCTAGCCTTTGAATCTGGAAGTTAAAACTCTAGCTCTTCAGCTTGCTGTTTAGACAGGCCATTAAGGTACTGTTTATTGGAAATTTATGGCTCTGATGAAGGATCGTTTTTATTTTCATCTGAATCAGTTTAAACTTGAGGTAGGTCAGAATCAGAGTTTTAGGTTAAGGTCGTATCCGCATGTATTGGCACACGGACCTCTTCATCGTGTAAGACAGGCCTCACTCCAGACGGCAAATTGGGATACATAACCGTCTTTTGATTTGGATGTGATCCTTTAATATCTGTTTAACAAAAATAATAATCCGTTAGATGATCTGTCAGTTCTCTCCAAATCGTGGGAATTGCACACGGTTTATGATGTGTACCAATTTTTCACCCAGTCAACAGTCTAACACAAGAAACACAACATCTATCTGGGGCTCAGTTCTTACACAAATCACCCACTTGGCAGCCAAAGTAATGTTCACAACTCTCTTTCATAACTCGCGTGAAAAGTTGCCTCTGAGACCTGAGGGTCTGCTCACCACAAATACAGGAGATGTTATCTGCATGATTTACACACTTCCTTGGCATAATGAAGCAACAAAACATTAAAACACAGCAAATATAATACACTCTACAGGGAAAGCTAGGAAATAATAATTCACAACTGATATTCATGCTAACACCGACACAGTCAGTTCAATAATGACACATCACTATGCCAGATTAACAGGTCTGTGCACCTCTAAACATGAATGAACCTGCGCAGTCCTGTCGTTTGACGCTTTGGTATGGTATTATACATCATTCTCTTAAATACAGCTCTTTACTAAGTGTAGATTTATGAGCTTCACTCATACATAGTATTTCGAAAATTATTAAGGGTTAACAGAAAAAAGTTTGAGATCACTATCTCCTCATCGTCTGAAGAACCTGTAGGGTTTCAACGTAGGTCTGTCGCTGCTTACTCCGTGACACATCTACATCTACGTGGATACTCCGAAAATCACGCCTAAGAGCATGGCAAAGGGTTCATCGAACCATCTTCACACTAATTCAGTTTTGTTCCACTCTCGAACAGCGCGCGGAAAAAGCGAAGACCTATATATTTCGGTGAGAACTGTGATTTCCCTTATTTTAATGTGATGATCGTTTCTCCCTATGTGGGCCGGCGTCAAAAAAATATTTTCAAATTCGGAGGGGAAAGTTTCCATCCGAAATCCTGATAATGTCCGTGACACTCTCTGTCCTATTCCTCGACAATATAAAACGTGCTGCCCATCTCTTAACTTTCTCGATGTACTCCGTTAGTTCTGTTTGGTAAGGACCCCACAAAGCGTAGCAGTACTCCAAAGGAGGACGGACGAGCGTAGTGTAGGTAGCCTCTTTTGTGGATTTGTTGAATATTCTGGAAATATTCTGCCGCTTAAACGCAGTCTCTGGTTCGCCTTCCTCACAACATTTCCCATGTGTTCTCTCCAATTTAAGTTGTTCCTAATTGAAATTCCTAGGTATTTAGTTGAATTTAGGGGCCTTTACATTTGACCGATTAGTCTTGTACCCAGAATTTAAAGGATTAATTTTAGCACTCAAATGGATGACATCACACTTTTCATTATTTACGCTCAGTTGCCAGTTTTCGTACTGTATAGAAATCTCATCTAAATCGTTTCGAAATTAGTTCTGATCTTTTGACGATTTTACTAGAAGATAAACGACAGCGTCATCTGCGTGCAACCTAAGACGTCTGCTCAGATCGTCTCCTAAATTGTGTATAAGAATAAGGAACGGCGGAGGGCTTATAACACTACCCTTGGGAACGACAGAAATCACTTCTGTTTCACTCTATGACTTTCCGTCAGTTGTTTTGTTACGAACTGTGGACTCTCTGATGGGAAATCACGAATGTAGTCGCGTAACTGCGTATTCTCTTCGAGGAAATTCATCATGTTCGAACACAGCCTGTGTTGCAGAATCCTACTGCATATCGACGCTAATGATATGGGCCTATAATTTGCTGGATTACTCCAACTACCTTTCGTGAATATTGGGGTGACCCGTGCAACGCGAGGTCTTTGGGTACGGATCTTTCATCGAACGAGCGGTTGTGTATGATTTTTAAGTACAGAGCTATTGCACCAGCATACTCGGAATGGGAGATAATTGGTATACAGTCAGGATCGGAAGACTTGCTTTTGTTAAGTGATTTTCGTTACTTCACTACACCGAAGATATCTACTTCTAAGTCACTCATATTGGCAGCTGTTCTTGACTCCAACTCTGGAATAATTAATTCGTCTGCGTTTGTAATACTGCTTTAGCAGCACTGTCATCGATAGTATTTCCATTGCTATCGCGCAGAGAAAGCACTGATTGTGTCTTGCCGCTAGCATACTTCACATACGATCATAATCACTTTGGATTTACTGCCAAGTTTGGAGACAAAGTTTCTTTGTGGAAATCATTACAAGCATCTGTATGAGCTAGAGCGACGCTGACACCTGCAGCTGCGGTCACGTTCGCAGCACCTGCCACGAAGTTCGTCTCATGTTCTCACAGCCCTGGGCGACAGTTTCGTAGGATACGAGAACTGTCGGATCAACAGGTTAAACACGGACCCTGCTGACTTCATTTCCTATCCCAAACATTCTTATCAGCTTCCAGTCTGACACAGCGTCCCTCTCGTTTCGCAGCTCTATCATATTAATGGATACGTCACGCTGGTTGTAATCCAGCATGATTTTCTTGCGACTGCCTTTTTAGTACGAAGCTCATGTTGGCTCCTGACTTGTAGCTGTTTGGCAGTTGGTAAGTTCCAGAGAAGCGTTGTTGAATACGCTGTTTATTTTTGAAGATACTTAAAGGCACATACACGTAACGTGACAGTGAACATCACAACATAACCATGCATCGATGTGCCATTACGCCATCAGTCTACGGATGGGTTTAGACAGCAGAAATTTCTTCAGTTACTTGCTGTCATTAACAACAGCGCTATGCATGGTGTTTCAAAAACATTCACACGATTTCAGAACACTATACTTTCTACGCGAATGATTATGGTAACTATTGGGTGAATTTTCACTTGCACATATAACTACAAAGTTTTTGTTTCCAAAAGTACCATTAGATTTTACATGGATCTACAGTTTATGGGCATGTAAGTACATGCGACCTACAGAGATTTCTTACCATTGCGTTTAGGATCACAGTTTTTATTTAACCTCCACCCTACATAAACATCTAGTAAGACTGCTCCCAAACTTTTGCAATCATATCTGGAGTTACTCTCTTTTATAATTTATGTACCAAAGTGTTGAAAATCAAACTACTGTTACTTTCCGTGCCCCCTCCCTCCTCCCCCCCCTCTCTCTCTCTCGTTGTATCTTTTCTCTCCCTCTCTTCAACTGGTTCAAATGGCTCTAGGCACTATGGGACTTAACATCTGAGCTCATCAGTCCCCTAGACTTAGAACTACTTAAACATAACTAACCTAAGGACGTCACACACATCCATGCCCGAGGTAGGATTCGAACCTACGACAGTAGCAGCAGCGCGGTGCCGGACTAAAGCGATTACAACCGCTCGGTCACAGCGGACAGCTCTCCCTCTCTATGTACACTAAGGTGACAGGTCATAGTATACCTCCTAATATCGTGTGGGTCCTCCTTTTGCCGGATTAGTGCAGCAGCTCGATGTGACACGGACACAACAAATCACTGGAAGTCCCTTGCAGAAACAGTGAGCCATAAAACATCCCTAGCCGTCTATAATGGCGTAAATGTTGCCGGTGTTCTATTTCGTGTACGATCTGACATCTAGATTATGTTCCATAAATGTTCGACGGAATTAATGTCAGGCACTCTCTGTGGCCACATCATTTGTTCGAACTGTCCAGAATGTTCATCAAACAAGTCGCGAACAAATGCAGTCCGAGGACATATTTGGGAATATGAAGTCCATGAATGGCTGCAAACGGTCTCCAAGTAACCGAACATAAACATTCGCAGTCAATGATCGATTCAGTTGGACTAGAGGGCCCAGCATATTCCATAGCAACACAGCCCACACCATTATAGAGTTACCAACAGCTTGTTGACGCCTTGGGTGGATTGATTCGTGTGGTTTGCCTCACATTCGAACGATTTTATCAGTAACACTCTGTGCTATCCCACACCATTGGTTAGAGACTAGCAGCAACTGGACGAGGGACTTAGTGTCGCATACGTTGCCTGCCGTTTACACGAAAACACAAACGGCTGCATGACTATCGTCGGTGAGTTTGGCAGCGTCTTGTGGAGACGCAAAGCGGTCCTATTCCCGGTGTTATGGCGTGTGGAGCCAGTCTTTTTATTCGGAAATAAGTCGATTATTTGTTCTCGGATGACAAGTGCAAATGTGAAGTCGCTACAGAGTGCCTGGGGCACAATACGATCATCTTCCCCTCCGGTGGTGAGACGTTGGTGACAGGAACCATGACAACGAGTATGCCTGCTATCACGTTCCCACACAGCCCAACATGTGACTAGTGTCACATCCGAATGGCCAATAAATCTGCATATTGCACAATTAAACCAGTCGACGAAATGAAGACCCAAAATGGGGCTACTTTCAGAATCAGTTGGGTGTTGATAAAAGTGTCTCGCACGAGCAGGCAGTATCTTTGTCTAATTCGTAGTGATCACATCTGTTCACGTCCCTAACATGGAGTCGTTCGGTGTTAATTGGCATTGAAGATAGCCAATCACACCACTGTGCGTGCAAATTCAAGCAGTCCACCACAGATGGTGTCGCTAAATGTGTTCTTCATTTGGTTTCCTAAAATGTGTTAAGAGAACGATACATAAAATAGACACAAGATGGCAGTAAGGATAAAACCTGAGCCAAAGGCCTAGCAGTCTCATATGATATTATCTACACCACTCCTGGCCAAGAAAGGGCACATGGGCTACCTCCACTAACCTAAGTCATCCGACCACCCCCTCTTCCGAGGGATTGGCAGGAAAATGACTCAGCCAGCACTGAGCTGCTGGAGAGAGGAAGGAGTGTACTTTACTTATTTTGGAACAATTTATTTAGGGATGGATTTTGAGAGACAGTATATTTATTAAACTGATACAAAACACACGTTCTCACATGCTTGGGGTCATGTCACACAGCCTACAGACTTTTAAACTACAACTAAATCACCAAAATAATGCACTACAAACCACCCGTAAATTACCGAAATAATTTTTGTACACAGAATACAGACCTGCAAACAACTCGTAAATAATGCAATACATTTATGTCCAGAGAGCCAAAGAACTCGTAAATCGTCAAATTAATAATCCATCTAAATACTCTGCATCACAGTTGCTGATTGTCAACTGTCGAAAACATGCACCAGTCTTTATTTAAACAATCTGAGGCACTACCGCCATCCAGTGTGTTTGCTGTGAGGTGCAGAGTCCAGCTGACCTAGTACACAGTACCACCACCTGAGGGTGCTATCGTCCATTCTGTTCCGTGACATACTCCAACATGGCAGACATGATGTCATCTGATGATGCAAGTACCCTTATCCAAGATGGCGGATTTAGGAGGGAAACAGTGTGTTCACCATGAGCTCTGGACCTAGCACACAGTACTGCCACCAGAGATTCTTTGTCGTCCATTTCGTGACATAACTCAAGAGAGTGGGGAAGAATGGTGGGAAACAGTGCTGTCGCCATGAGGTCTGGACCTAGTACACAGTACTGTCACCAGATACAGTACTGTCACACTGATACAAAACACATGGTCTGACATGCTTGGGGTCACTCCACATAGCCCACAGACCTGTAAACTACTCGCAAATAACGCAGTGCAGACACGCAAACAACTCCTAAATTGCCGAAATAGTTTCAGTACACTGCACACAGACATGCAAACGCCTCCTAAATAATGCAGCGCACTGATGTACAGACATGAAATCAACTCTTAAACTGTCCAAATAACGCATAGCAGAGCCTACAAATCTGTTTGCAAATTAATGCAATAGACACTCAAACAATGTGCGCAGGCACCACCTGCCACCCCCCAGTCCACTGGGCCACACAGGAGGCTTCCGCACACACTCCCAGAAGTCAGGATCCACTGGCACCCCCGTGAAGTGATGCACAAGTGACCATTCGGGTCCATCAAGCACGAGGCAGCAGCATCCCCAACACATTTGCTAATCAACTGTCGAAATCATGCACTACTCACTTGTTCACAAAATAATGCAACAAACACCAAAATAACTCCTA
Source organism: Schistocerca piceifrons (assembly GCF_021461385.2). Taxonomy (NCBI): domain Eukaryota; kingdom Metazoa; phylum Arthropoda; class Insecta; order Orthoptera; family Acrididae; genus Schistocerca; species Schistocerca piceifrons. The sequence goes on from NC_060140.1 coordinate 509,760,564, forward strand.
AATCGTCAAAAATTGAAGCATGTGTAACACTCACAATGCTCAAACAGCAGAAAGTAATAAAGGGCACAAACACTCAGTGCACTTAAAAATGCTTCCGAACTAACATCAACCGCAACTATCAGAGGCTCCAATGCATTCTGCAGGGCCAGCAGGACGCAAACCAGTGCAGGAGTGCTGCCGATGGCATGTCGAAGTCACCTCTACAGTTAAAGTTCTTCGAGTGTTATACTGACATTACACGTCTATCTTAATAAGCGACAAGTCATCATCTGCACCATGTATGCTTATGTTCGCCACAGCTGGTGTGATACCTCTCTCTACCTGCGGTCCAGCAAAGACCTAACTGCCAAGCAACTCACTCTCATAGATGCTGCAGAAATCCGTTCCAGAACAGTACAGGGTGCATTGTTCCTCCCATTTTGGCTAAGTGGTTCTATGTGCTTCAGTCTGGGGCCGCTCTGCTGCTACAGTTGCAGGTTCGAGTCCTGCCTCGGGCATGGATGTGCGTGATGTCCTTAGGTTCGTTAGGTTTTAGTAGTTCTACGTCTAGGGGACTGGTGACCTCAGATGTTAAGTCCCATAGTGCTTTGAGCCATTTTGAACCATGGTTCCTCGCTATCCTAACAGGGCATGTGAGACGTGTCTAGTCATGCATAACTGCGCAGTGTAACTGACAGAATGCGGTAAAATTCCTGCACATAGCTACAAACCATCGCAAGCACATCTAACAAGGTCTTAATCTAATACTGATATCATGTGGATATGTAAAATAAGAAACAAGTCAGCCTCTCGGAAATTTGAGCCTTGGTAATGTCTTGGTTAGTATGTACGGAAATTTTTGCCCTAACAGAACCTGTTTACAAATACAGCGCAACAGCACAGAATAATGTCGAATGCATTCTTCCTCGCAGTCCTAACGTGGCACCTCACCCATCACGTGTTACCCTTCCTGGAAATCGTTAAGTCCTGGTTTCAACAAACATCTCTGAAATGTAAACGTTCTCACTGCTACGTCCCTGACAAAGGGTATCTTGTGGAATAAATGGAGCATTATGATTAGCTCTTATCGAATTTACCCTCTGAATCATTGATGCCACCAGTGTGGAAGCACTGTCCATCTTTTTCTTTCTTTATGCAGACTGGACATTCAGTGGCAAAAAACTATTTTACACACATCGCCACATTGCACCAACAGTTAAACCTTACAAACTACCCTACATATTGTCAAATATGGAAAGAGTCTTACTCAATTACACTGCTCTCCCAGCGAGGACAGGAGCTTGAATATTAGAACGTGAAACTGATCTCCAACCCATCAATATATCACCGCATACCCTACATACTGTCAATTACGGAAAGTCTCTTACTCAATTACACTGCTCCCTCACCTTGAACATGAAACCAATCTCTGACCCATCAATATACCACTGCATACTTTGTCGATCTAGTAAACATACAATTCATATCCTGCACCATACAAAGTCACCTCTTTTACATCATTCATACATATACCAATAAGACAAACAGCACCATAGATATACTTATGGCCCCAACAGGTGACCATAGTGCCCTCAGTGGATCGAAGTCACTCTCAGAACTGCTCTACAAATTTGGACTCATCTCCCCTCAGCACAAACGCATTACTGTTTGTGGTCCAGACCTGCTTGCTCACTTGCTCACTTTCCTACACCCATCTCCACTTCTAGATATCAAGCACACAGCAGTATCCTATCAATCATTCGCATAACATAATTCCAAAGATATAGACTGGAATTTATTTCTCTACAAACCCTAAACTTTAGATAGGTGGGGAGTGCTGTAAACCACTGACTAACTAGAGACTTGTCACGTCTGTGAAGAAATTTAAGAGGAAACTCGAAAAAATTAGAGAACTGATATTTCCAATCACCAATGCGGATGTCGGTGATGTAGCAGATTCCAAATCATCCCTACAATTTACAAGGTCAAGTAAGGTGTTTCTCGTGCCTAGAGAACCAGCGAATGTGTCTTCCACATGCTAGATGCATACACCACAATCGATCTTCTCTCAACTAAATAAAGGCGCGTAATGTGCAGAAGCAGTCAACCCAACAATTTACGTGGGAGAAAATGATGGTCCACTGCAAACACAACTCCATATTGAATTTTCTCAAATTCCATGCGATCACGAAAACTATCCAACACATACTAAGTATTAATTTGCTTTTCGGTCGTCTAGAGGATGAGAAGGTTAAGTCATCTACATTGCTACACACCAACAGGCCTCTCCATTTGGACAGCTCCTACTGTTAACAGGAAACTTGAATTATCCCTGCACATGTCACTGGTGCTGCATGCCAAGCACACACAGGTAGAATCATCATCCAAAGAAATCGATCACATATTTATTTTATCACTGTACTTACAACTAAATGTTACGAGCGTGGTCTCAGTTGAATGACATTCGATAATGAGCGAAATACCAGATAGACACGTTGTTGACGGCTGTTGATCTGGAAATAGAAATATAAGCGATGGTTAGACATGTCTCATAAGTTTTCCTTGTGAGTGCTACCACCGTGTCTTATAAAGAGAGGTTTAATCGTCCTACAAACCACCAGATGTTAAAAAAACCCGATCCCAACAAGTAATGTATGTTACTGTCACAAGCGGTCTTGGTTCTACATGTGCACATAAGTATCCACGTCAAAAGCTATACCGGACTTATAAATCAAGGTATGGCATTACTTATGAAGGAAATACTTTTCCAGATAAATATCGTGACACTGAATGTAGACAATGCACCCTCATAATAAAGTAGGCGAATTTTGAAAGTGATTCGGCTAAGGAGCATGGTATGGAACAGGTATTTGCAACCCCATCATGCCTCCACCACTAGATATTTCCCACTATTTGTAACGCATTTGTGGTGCTCTCATATCTTCAAACGAGTCACCTTTCTTGCTACAGTAAAATTCCAATCTGGTGTTTGTCAGTCCCTATGCATCTCGCAACTCCTGCCATTTCTGCAGCTTTTCACATATGATCATTCCAATTTAAGTCGGAACTGAGCAGAAGTCAGAGAAAGCCATATCCACCACCTTCTGCAACCCGTGTAGAAACAGAGCGACCTGAGTTAGTGCGAGAAGACCCTGTTTTGACCATACGGTGGAAATGGGTGCATTGTGGTGCATCACCAAACTAGATACAGATACTACAGTCCAAAGCAGATCCGCTTCCCTCTGGTCCCATTCACTTCTATCAGCCCAACATGCTATCATCGTTATCCTGTACTATCTGACAGAGAAAAATTACGAACTATGAAACCTCCACCAACTTCATCCAATATAGAACTCGATAAACTTTTTACCACACCTCTCTCCTCCCATGTATCGAAAACAAATACCATCTGCATGCCTGCATCGAGCACACGTGACGATCCTATTAAATATACAGGTATTGATCTTCTGCACAGAATAGTTTAAAGTCTCATCACCTGTACTGTAGGAGGATGGCTATATACCACATACTACAATGTAAGTCGCAAGAGACGCTCCCTATGACCCAGTGATGTTGTCTGAAACATTGTTTCTATCTGCTCTAACACGCTTTTTGCACTACCATACATTTTGTTTTTCCGCCACGACTTTGAGGTAAGTGTCAGGTTCTGAACTGACATTAACACGTTCTGATCCATAGCCTCTTGCAGAAAACTAAGGCAACAAGACCTCTCACTGTGACGTGATTGACATCCTTCAAGATGGCTGCTGTGACGCCCGCTGATTTTGCGATTGACGTCATTCAAGATGGCTGCTGTGACATCGGCTGATGACGCGAGTACCGTTACCCAAGATGGCAGGAAATTGCCACAAACCCCCTGCCGAACCTCCCTGGTGGGAAGTTTGAATTTTGGAGCGAGGATAGGTCAACTGGGCTACCTATATGTTTAAACTCATCTGTCACAGTGACGAAGTAGCTGAAGGCTCTGTTCTGTTTCGACTGATTCCTCATACTGCACTTATGTACGTGGTCACTGTTTTGGTACTAGCCATCACCGGAAGGTGTCACCCCAACACAAAACTCTTACTCCAACTCAAACAAACGTTGTCAGTCAAACGTTATGTGGTAACCAACAGCGTGTCAGTGGACGGATGGGATGGGAAAGAGACCGCCGATGTACTAAAATAATGAGCATTACAGTTGATAATATGAACAATTTAAACAATTTTATAGTAATTTCAACACCAACCAATGATGTGACAGCATGTTTCCCAATTTCAGTATCATAGCTAAACCACCCCTTCTCCACTTTTCGAGTATCATTGGAAAAGTAGATAGATGACTATGCTGTACATCCATTAATTGTTAATTCTCGAACACTTACATCTTCAAAGTGTATCATACAGTGCTCTACATATTTCTAACATCTCGAGCATAACACATAATTTACGATGTATCTCTATGTTGATGGGAGTCACAGAGCATTCTCAGAGTCTTAGGGTAAAATTATAGACTGAAAGATCCCCTCACATGGTCATTGACCAACCCGCCCTACAGCATCATTACCAATTTAATCTGCACGTGAACTGAAGTAGACCGCTACATTCCACATCTCGTGAATGAAAGGAGCTTACCGAGTCCTCGCCGATCCAAGTGCACAAGATTTCTCAAGATGCATCCATGTCTAAGAGGTTAGCACTCCTTAACGTTGTATGATAACAGATTTGAAAGTGTTGTGATGTAATAGCAGATGGTTAAGTAGAACAAGAAGCAAGTGATTTTTATGCGCAATGGAGCTCTGGACAGATGCCGTTCAAAGCATTTTTACGTAAGTCAACCAAGCTATCAATTTTAAAGTATTATTCCAGAGTCTAGGATGAGTACCTGGAAGATATTGGTAAGAAATAACATAAACACAAGCACTCTTAAGGCTACAACATCCTGCACTTAAAACTGCCTATAATATTAGCTCACTTGAGTTTCCAACCCATCAGTCATGTGGAGTGCAGCGCTGTTAATACATACATTTCCAGCACATGACATACATCCTTCGTGCGGGTGTATCTATGACAAACTATGGTATCGAACCGTAATATGAGAGAACTATTGCCTTAAAAATTTGGCTCTGTGTGATACACGCAAAATATAGCTTTCCGGAGAAGTTTACCATCCACTGTTCACATCCAATCATGGTTCAGAAATTATACTATGCCCACATCAGTCCTATGTAAAATGATCGTTAGTAAGAGAGAATACTTCTTAAACCCATAGCAGCAGGGTCCATCATGTGAAAATTACAAGTCATTCCGTAACTAACTCTGTAAACAGCACATCTGTCAGGCAGATGTATACATGGGGACGGCAGGGCCTCACAAACACTTACAGCTAACTTAGTTATGAAACTGAAGTATCGATTTTACACTTAACATGCGACACGGTATTGCATCAGTTACGCTGGGCAGTTAAGTATGGCTAGATGCAACCTGTATGCCCCGTTAGGATAGCGAGAAACAGTGCACCCTGTGCTATTCTGGAATGTAGTTTTGCAGCATCTATGAGGGTGAGTTGCTCGGCAATTAGGCCTTTGCTGGACTGCAGGTAGAGAGAGGGATCACACAAGCAGTGGGGAATATGACTTGGCACTTATTTAGATACACATGTGATGTCAGTATAACACTCAAAGAACTTTAACTCTAGAGATGACTTTAATAAGCCGTTGGCAGCTCTCCTGGGCTGGCTTGCATCCGGCTGTCCCTGCCGAGTGTGTTGGAGCACCTGATAGTTCTGGTTGATGACAGTTTGGAAGCGTTTCTACGTGCACTGTTTGTTGCCTGGATTATTTTCGGCTGTTTAAGCGCTGTGAGCGTTACACATGCTTCATCTTTTCACGATTTAGTAGTTGTTTGGGTGTTTGTTGCATTATTTTGAGAGCAGGTGTGCAGTGCATGATTTTGACAGTTGATGATTAGGAAACATGTTAGGGATGCTGCCACCTCATGCTTGATGGACATGAATGGGCACCTGTGCGTCTCTTTGCGGGGGAGCCGGTGCATTGCGACTTCTTGGAGTGTGTGCAGTAGCCTCCTGTAGGGCTCAGTGGGCAGGGGGTGGTGGGCAGTGTTTGTGCACATTGTTTGCGTGTCTGTTGCATTATTTTGTGAGCAGATCTGTAGCCTGTGCTATGCGTTATTTGGACAGTTTACGAGTTGATTTCTTGTCTGCGCATCAATGTACTGCATTATTTAGGAGGCGTTTGCATGTATGTATGCTGTGTACTGAAATTATTTTGGTAATTTAGGTGTTGTTTGCATGTCTGGAGTGCAGACTAACCAAAGGACAGCACACACATCCACACCCGATGCAGGCTTCGAACCTGCAACCATAGCAGCAGTGTGCCTCAGGACTGAAGTGCCTAGAACCACTTGTCCACAATGGCTGCCCACGTACATTGTTTCAAAATAAATAAAGTACACTCCTTCCTCTCTCCAGCAGCCTAGCACACGCTGAGTATTTTCCCCTCTACACAGTCATCTTCTGTTATGTCACGGAATGGATGACAGTGCCCTCTAGTGACAGTACTGTGTACTGGGTTCTGACCTCATGGCGGCCACACTGTTTCCCGCCATTTTCCCCCACCATCTTGGGTTACATCAGAGAATGCATTATAGTGCTCTCTGGTGGCTGTATGGTGTGCTAGGTCCACACCTCATGGCTAAAATATTATTTCCTGCCTAAATCCGCCATCTTGGATAATGGTACTTGCGTCATCAGCTCACATCATGGCCGCCATCTTGTATTACGTCATGGAGTGGATAACAGCGCCCTCTGGTGGTGGTACTGTGAACTAGGTCAGTTGGACTTGGGATCTCGTGGCGAACACATTGGATGGAGGTAGTGCCTCAAATTGTTTAGTTAAAGACTAGTGCATTATTTGACTGTTGACGATTAGCAAGTGTGTTTTTCAGAGTACTTAGATGGATTATTATTTTGACAATTTACGAGTTGTTTGGATCTCTGGACATAAATGTATTGCGTTACTTATGAGTTGTTTGCAGATCTGTATGCTGTGTACTAAAATTATTTGAGTAACTTACGAGTCGTTTGTAGTGTGTTATTTCGGTAATGTAGGAGTAGTTTACAGGTCTGCAGGCTGTGTGACATGACCCCAAGCATATCAGAGCGTGTGTTTTGTATCAGTGTAATGAATTTACTATCTCTCAAAATCCATCTCTAAATTAATTGTTCTAAAATAAATAAAGTACACACCTACCTTTCTCCAGCAGCCCAGTGCAGGATGAGTCATTTTCCCGCCAACCTCTAGGAAGATGTGGCGATGAGATGACTTAGGTTAGTGGAGGTAGCCCAAGTGACCTATCTTCCTGCGAAAATCCGCCAGTTTGAATGATATCATGCACTGTTGCCAAGTCTACAGACCGCCATCTTGGATGACGTCATCGCTGCCATCTTGGATACATCTGGAAACAATGGAGAGTGAGGCGGCTCCTGCCTTGTCCACTACTAACATATTCTAAAACGAAAATGAAAAAAAAATTACAACTCTATTTTAAATTCCTGAGTGTAAAACTTTTTATAGTTCTACTTATCCTATTAGCTCTATCTAATGTATTTATTTAATCAAGTAATAAAAGTTATTGCAGAGATATAAAAAGGTGAGAATATACATACAGGATAAAATGCTGCCTGTGAAGGTATCTTGCAATATTCGCCTCATATAAGTAGTTGCATTGTGTTGCAAACACGTCGTTTTAAGTTTCCTGTGTGTACAGACTTCAAACACTCACTCAGAACAGGGCTGTGGTGGTGGAAGCGAAAGCACTGAAAAGATACAGCTGTTCTCGCAGAGTGCAAAAACGCTCCAAGAGTGCAAATCTTGGCGAGCCCAGATCTACACTGTGAGAACAATGGACACTAATTATATGTGGTGGGCCATTAGAATGTGCCTGTGTAACAGCCTAACTGGTTAAATTCAGTTCAATCAACTCAGAAACGGCAAAATGCAACGAATTTCCTTGCAATTGTTTCACAGCACAACTTGAAAAATAAGCTTTGTGGGCTGTTTCTGACCGCCCCACACTCTACCAGGCCTGGCAACAACACTAAACATGAACAACTCTAAGTCACTTCGTGGTCGTTCTACCTTCCGTAGGGTATTGCGGTTCTGATCATTTACATATCTCCGATGGTGTGTGTGTGTGTGTGTGTGTGTGTGTGTGTGTGTGTGTGTGTGTGTGTGTGTGTACGAAGACACTGAAATGTCAAGAATGTGGAGATTCAGGAGTGGTAAGCGACTGGGACGACACTCAGCAGAAAACTCTACAACTTTTTTCACTCAAAAAATTTAAGCAAGGCACAGGAAGGGGCGGAAGAATTTATATGTAACCACTAATCATATGGTCAGCTCCAAATCCGTCGCCCTTGCAAGTTAGCAACTGTTACTTGATGCACTCGCCGCCGCCAGGAGACTTCGTGCCCATAGTCCAACCAGAAACCCATCCTCTGCCGCACGCTTGCGCACTGTGCTGAAACTACCGCCGGCAGCACTCACACCCTCTCGCCACACGCCAAGGAAAACAGTTGACACCACACGTCGAGGCATCGATTCTAGTTCACAGGATACTGATACTTCCATATCTACATCATAGCTCTCAAGCCATCTAAGGGTGTGAGCGGAAAACATTTCACATACCGCTAACTGATACTCCCTTTCCTGTTCCATCTCGAATGGCGCGTGGGAAGAATGATTGACGGTAAGCCTCTGTATTAGGTCTAATTTCTGAAATATCTCGTCGTGGTCATTTCGCGAGATCCAGGTGGGACGAAGTAATACGTTGTCCGACTCTTCCAGAAAGTGCTCTCGAAACTTTAATAATAACCATCTCCGTGATACACAACACGCCTCTTGCATTAGGCCTTCTCTATCTCTGTCAATCCTTCCTGGTAAGAATCCCAGACGATGAACAATACAGGCCGGACGGAGTGGCCGAGCCGTTCTAGGCGCTACAGTCTGGAACCGCGCGGCCGCTACAGTAGCAGGTTCGAGTCCTGCCTCGGGCATGGATGTGTATGTTGTCCTTAGGTTAGTTAGGTTTAAGTAGGTCTAAGTTCTAGGGGACTGATGACCTCGGATGTTAAGCCTCATAGTGCTCAGAGCCATTTGAACCATTTTTTGTGTACGCAAATATGTTACCATTACACTCCTGGAAATTGAAATAAGAACACCGTGAATTCATTGTCCCAGGAAGGGGAAACTTTATTGACACATTCCTGGGGTCAGATACATCACATGATCACACTGACAGAACCACAGGCACATAGACACAGGCAACAGAGCATGCACAATGTCGGCACTAGTACAGTGTATATCCACCTTTCGCAGCAATGCAGGCTGCTATTCTCCCATGGAGACGATCGTAGAGATGCTGGATGTAGTCCTGTGGAACGGCTTGCCATGCCATTTCCACCTGGCGCCTCAGTTGGACCAGCGTTCGTGCTGGACGTGCAGACCGCGTGAGACGACGCTTCATCCAGTCCCAAACATGCTCAATGGGGGACAGATCCGGAGATCTTGCTGGCCAGGGTAGTTGCCTTACACCTTCTAGAGCACGTTGGGTGGCACGGGATACATGCGGACGTGCATTGTCCTGTTGGAACAGCAAGTTCCCTTGCCGGTCTAGGAATGGTAGAACGATGGGTTCGATGACGGTTTGGATGTACCGTGCACTATTCAGTGTCCCCTCGACGATCACCAGTGGTGTACGGCCAGTGTAGGAGATCGCTCCCCACACCATGATGCCGGGTGTTGGCCCTGTGTGCCTCGGTCGTATGCAGTCCTGATTGTGGCGCTCACCTGCACGGCGCCAAACACGCATACGACCATCATTGGCACCAAGGCAGAAGCGACTCTCATCGCTGAAGACGACACGTCTCCATTCGTCCCTCCATTCACGCCTGTCGCGACACCACTGGAGGCGGGCTGCACGATGTTGGGGCGTGAGCGGAAGACGGCCTAACGGTGTGCGGGACCGTAGCCCAGCTTCATGGAGACGGTTGCGAATGGTCCTCGCCGATACCCCAGGAGCAACAGTGTCCCTAATTTGCTGGGAAGTGGCGGTGCGGTCCCCTACGGTACTGCGTAGGATCCTACGGTCTTGGCGTGCATCCGTGCGTCGCTGCGGTCCGGTCCCAGGTCGACGGGCACGTGCACCTTCCGCCGACCACTGGCGACAACATCGATGTACTGTGGAGACCTCACGCCCCACGTGTTGAGCAATTCGGCGGTACGTCCACCCGGCCTCCCGCATGCCCACTATACGCCCTCGCTCAAAGTCCGTCAACTGCACATACGGTTCACGTCCACTCTGTCGCGGCATGCTACCAGTGTTAAAGACTGCGATGGAGCTCCGCATGCCACGGCAAACTGGCTGACACTGACGGCGGCGGTGCACAAATGCTGCGCAGCTAGCGCCATTCGACGGCCAACACCGCGGTTCCTGGTGTGTCCGCTGTGCCGTGCGTGTGATCATTGCTTGTACAGCCCTCTCGCAGTGTCCGGAGCAAGTATGGTGGGTCTGACACACCGGTGTCAATGTGTTCTTTTTTCCATTTCCAGGAGTGTATTTACGTTCATGGGCACCTGCCAGAGTCGCACCATTCATCAATTCTCCGGAGATCATTCTGTAAATCGTTACTATCTTCAGGCGTTGCTTTTTTCTTCTAGACAACCGCATCATCTGCGATCAGCCTTAATGAGCTTACAGGGCTTTCTACTCTACTTGCCCGCATCTCGTGGTCGTGCGGTAGCGTTCTCGCTTCCCACGCCCGGGTTCCCGGGTTCGATTCCCAGCGGGGTCAGGGATTTTCTCTGCCTCGTGATGGCTGGGTGTTGTGTGCTGTCCTTAGGTTAGTTAGGTTTAAGTAGTTCTAAGTTCTAGGGGACTTATGACCACAGCAGTTGAGTCCCATAGTGCTCAGAGCCATTTGAACCATTTTTAGGGCTTTCTACTAATCATTTATAGAAACTGTAAACAGCAACGGTCCTATGACACTTCCTTGCTATAATCCAGAAATTACATTTACATTTGTAGATTTTGTTACGTTAAGAGTGCCATACAGAGTTCTATCTGCAAGGATGTCCCGAATCTAGTCGCAAATCTGGTTCGATACTCGATAACCTCGTGTTTTTTTTCTTTTTTTTCACTAAGCAGCAGTGCTGGGCGATGTAAAATGCATTCCTGAAGTAAAGGAACGCGGCATCGACCTGGTCGCCGTTGTCTACAGCGTTATGGAAGAATATCTCTGTTTGCAGAATCCATGTTGATTTCTGTAAACGAGAGTTTCGTTTTCCAAAAGTCTCATCATTCTTGAACACAAACCATGTTCCATAATTCTACTATAGGCTAACTTTAACGACACGGGCTGTGACTAAGAGCATCTGTCCTGCGGCCCTTATTGAAAACGAGAATGACCTGACCTTTGTTACGGACGATAGGCGTCGGTTTTTTACTCCAGCCGTGTACGACAAACTGCTGCTAGAAGGAGAGCAAGTTCTTTCGCGTAATCTTTGTAGAATCTTAATAGGAATCTCATCTGGTAACCCCCTCCAAAAATAAACGAAAAACATACCCCTTCAAAAAAGCAAGTTAAAATTCACTTGACGCCTTCCTCAGAGACAATCTTCGTTCCATCCAAATTAACAATATAATCGTAGACTATGTGTGGCTTGAATTCAAAGAAATAGCATCCGCAGCAATTGAGAGATTTATACCAAACTAATTAACAAATGATGGAGCGATCCTCCTTGGTACACAAAACAGGTCATAACAGTGTTGTAGAAACAACGAAACAAACATGTCAAATTTAAACAGATGCAAAATCCCCAAAATTGGCAAATTTTTACAGAAGCTCGAAATTTAGCGCGAACGTCAGTGCGAGATGCATGTAACAGTTTCCAAAACGAAACTTTGTGTCGAAACCTGGCAGAATATACAAAAAGATTCTGGTCGTATGTGAAGTATGCTAGCGGTAAGACGCAATCAATGCCTTCTCCGAGCGATAGCAATGGAGACACTATCGAAGACAGTGCTGCCAAAGCAGAGTTACAAAACACAGCCCTCAGAAATGCCTTCACGAAAGGAGACGAAGTAAATATTTCAGAATTCGGATCAAGAACAGCTGTCAATATGAGTAACGTAGAAGTAAATATCCTCGAAGTAGTGAAGCAACTTAATAAAAGCAAGTCTTCTGGTCTATACTATTGAAAGGTCTCTGTTGGATTCCTTTCATGTTAATTTCTTAAATCTGTTGTCATTTACGGCATAAATTCCTCTTCTAAATTTACTGTGGCGTTTCTGACTATCTGGGAGGAGACTGAGTAGTGGAACGTGTTACTTTTACACATAAACAAGAACGATCTGTCACACTACTACACTTTAAAACACAGTTTATATGTAATTCATGTCACACAGTCTCATACGGAACCTACATCCGGTTTCTTTTGTATGCTGTATATGATAAGATACTGTCATCCCCCTTCCCTTCTGTGTGAGAGGATGAATGAGCAAATGTATTTCTAGTTCCATGCTGGATGGTAGCAGACAAGCCTGTCTGCTAGAGAACAGTAGGACCAAAGTCGGAACAGGTAGCTACGCTTTCTAAAAGCAAAGAGGTTTCTATCCTTAGTATGGTCCTGTCCGTCCCTTGTCATGCTGGTATAGGAAGCTGCCTCTCTGGTCACTTCCGTTTTGTATACGGAAGCACCCTTGGTAGGAGGCCAGGGCAGTCTGTCCGCGGCGAGCGTCTGTAGTGGTAAGATCTCCGGCTAAGCACGTGTCTGCTAAGTCCGTAGGACAATGGATTTCTTAAGTTCAGCCTAACTGAAAATTTAATCACCTTTATTTCAGGTTTAGCTCTAAAATATCTAATGTTATCTTAAATTGCAACGCAGTGTAATTCGAGTGTGAAGTTCAGAATATCTTCCGGTAGTTGCTTTGTCACTACTTTGTGAGTATAGTGGAACCATGTGTTGATCAGTAACTCTAACTAAGATCATCAATCTTAAATGCGAATGTGCGTGAGATTATAACGTCTCGTCTTGACAATATTTTTCAATATAGCAACTTTTCTTTATGTTCAACGCACGTGGGGTGTACTTTGTGAGACCAGTACCACGTGCTTATACAATTGTTTGACCCATCAGGTTAATAGTAAGACGATAGTAACCAGTTCGAGGTTTTTCTTTTGTAAATTGCTCTTCGATCTAGTTGATTTTAATTATCAAAATTATTGTGGAGTTACACTCTTTGTGTGAACCAAGTTGACCACGTGAAGCATGTGGTGTAAGCATCAAAGCAGCCCTCAGCTATTTTTTTCGGGAAGATTTCACAGAGAGTTAGTATGATTTTAGTATACCAGTATGTGGGAATTACATGACGGACAGGATTGCGCTACGAACGTAACTTCTTTTGGTGAAAATTGAATCGGTTGGTTGTGGTTAATTTCCTCTTGCATATGTTTCAACGTTCTTCGTGTGTTATTTTATGAATGCAGTGTTGTACGCAGTCTCCCAATCTTGACTCCATATTTAATGTGTTCCGTAAGATTACTAACTCACATTTTCACAGTCCTAAATAAGGCACCAGCTTAGTTATGATTCAAGTTTAATATGCTGAAATTTCAATGATCAATGTTAAAATAAATTTCCAAATGTAAACTGATTTATTTCTTTTTATTTAAATTCTCTTTTATATATATATCACCGGTTGTCGTATGACTATTAAAAGATTATAGTTAATGTTAGTCTGGTTGGGAATTTGGTAAGCTAGCCTGGATACTTGGTGAAACAGTTGCTCAGTAATGCAAGGTTAACTTCCCCAGACAGCTCACAGCTTTTAACCCAGTTTTACGGTCGTGAATAGCAGCACCGCTTGCAGAACAAATTAAAGTAACAACATTATACTATATTGCGATGGGGTTCCGTTCAGAGTATGCTGATGCAGTAGCTCCACACTTAACAATCATATCCAACCGTTCACTCGACGTAAGATCCGTACCCAAAGACTGGAAAGTTGCACAGGTCACACCAATATTCAAGAAAGGTAGTAGGAGTAATCCACTAAATTACAGGCCCATATGATTAACGTCGATACGCAGCAGGATATTGGTACATATATTGTGTTCGAACATAATGAATTACCTCGAACAAAACGGACTATTGACACACAGTCAACATGGATTTAGAAAACATCGTTCTTGTGAAACACAACCAGCTCTTTAATCGTATGAAGTGTTGAGTGCTGTTGACAAGGGATTTCAGATTGATTCCGTATTTCTGGATTTCCGGAAGGCTTCTGGCACAGTACCACACAAGCGGCTTGTGAAATTGTGTGCCTATGGAATATCGTCTCAGTTACGTGACAGGATTCTCGATTTCCTATCAGAGAGGTAACAGTTCGTAGTAATTGACGGAAAGTCATCGAGTAAAACAGAACTGATTTCTGGCGTTCCCCATTGTAGTGTTATAGGCCCTTTGCTGTTCCTTATGTATATTAACAATCTGGGAGAAAATCTGAGAAGACGTCTTAGGTTGTTTGCAAATGACGCTGTCGTTTATCGACTAATAAAGTCATCAGAAGATCCAAACAAATTGCAAAACAATTTATAAAAGATATTTGTATGGTGTGAAAATTGGGAGTTGACCGTAAATAACGAAAAGTGAGAGGTCATACACACAACTGCTAAAAGGAATCCGTTAAACTTCGGTTACACGATAAATCAGTCAAATCTAAACGCCGTAAATTCAACTAAATACCTAAGAATTAGAATTACGAACAACTTAAATTGGAAGGAACACGTAGAAAATGTTGTGAGGAAGGTTAACCAAAGACTACATTTTATTGGCAGGACACAGAAAATCTAACAGATCTGCTAAGGAACTGCCTACACTACGCTTGTCCGTCATTTTTTAGAATACTGCTGCGCGGTGTTGGATACTTACCAGATTGGATTAACGGAGTACATCGAAAAAGTTCAAAGAAGGGCAGAACGTTTTGTATTTTCGCGAAATAGGGGAGTGAGCGTCTCCGAAATGATACAGGATTTGAGGTGGACATCATTAAAAAAAAAAGACATTTTTCGTTGCTGAAGAAGCTTCTCACGAAATCCCATCCACCAACTTTCTCCTCCTAATGCGAAAATATTTTGTTGGCACCGACCTACATAGGGAGAAACAATCATCATGATAAAATAAGGGATATCAGAGCTCGTACGGAAAGTTATAGGTGTTCGTTCTTCCCGCGCGCTATACGAGATTAGAATAACAGAGAATTGTGAAGGTGGTTCGACGAACACTCTGCCAGGCACTTCAATGTGATTTGCAGAGTATCCATGTAGATGTAGATGTAGATATGGTCCTGACGTCTTTCCACTGTTAAGCGATTGTAGTTGCTTTTCTGTTCCGCGATCGGTTATCTTATTATCTGCCATTTCGACATTTGTACGATGATTGAAAGGAGCAACTGTATTACGATGTTCCACAGTAAAACAATTTCGGAAGACAGAAATAAATATTTCGACTTCTCTCTGTTAGTCTTCATTTCGCTGCCAGTACGGTCACTGTGTGAATGAACAGAGGATTTCGAACCTCTTACTGACTTTACTGAGATCGGTTGACAAAATTTTACTTTCAAAGTCATTGAATGCCCCCTCGCACTGTTTACGAAAGTACCAACTAGAATGACATCCGACCATGTCTTCCGGGTGCTCAGATTTCTCTATGAGGAGCAGTGTATATTCATAACGTATCGAAAAAAGTGTAACAGAATTGAACGTTACTTGAAATTGCGAGAGCGGTAGGTGTGTGAGTGTCACTGTCAACGACTTTGTGACACTCTATTAGGTATCTGTCTGTCGGCCTCTGGGCTGGCAGATAGTGCGAGAAGTCGTGGAATCTGCCCGAATCTCTTCGCTCAGCACAGAATGCCGGTTCTGGCTTCCTCCGGCGGCTCGCCACCTGTGCCTTTGTATCTCGCCGCCGCCGCCCTCCACTGTTGCAGACACAATGCTGTGCCGCCGCGCTTCCCGGACGTGCTGGTGACACAGCGGCGCTTCCTCTTACTCTGTGACGCCTCGAGCCTCTGACTTTCCGTGCGCCTGAAAAAACACGCACACAAACGCGGAACAAGCTTTCACCAGTGTCGTAAATCTCACCTGTATAAACTGAGTATGACTTCGAAATGTTTTCGTCCTACGCCCTTTACTAAATGAGATGTGACGGTCTGGTTGAATAGCTCTTCTGCTATGATTGCTGCTTGACACAGTAAACGTCAAAAGACAGCTCAGCTGTTTGTAGTAAACCACCAAGCAAGGCGGCAAACCACGCCATTTGGGTCTCGCACCCATTTAGTGAAAATGGATCTATATGATAGTAATGTTTAGTTTTTGTGCAGTTAGTCTCAGAAGAATGGCATAAGCTGCCCTCGAGAAGATCGGTACGGGTGCCGGAGAAGTGCACGAACATCAGGAACAATACAGGCGCTGCTGCTTGTTTCACAAGTAAAACCGACGTTCGTAACATTTGATACAGGGAAAGCTTTCAATAATCTTGATGGGAATATGTTTTTGGAAATTCTGTAGGAGCAGGGGATAAATCAGAGGAAACGAAAGTTTGTCTACAAGATGTATAAACGCCAGACTGAAATTGTAGAAGTCCAGTACATGAAAGTCAAGCAGTAGTTAATAGTGGAATGGGAGAAATTACTTAACATCTACACGGAGTAATCATTAAAGGAAAGCAAGAGAAATTAGGAAAGGAAAAAAAAAACCTAAGAAATTTAAGGTCTGATGGTAACACTTTAATTTTGTCAGAGTCAACAATACATTTGGAAGGTTAGCTGAAAGGAACGCATACTGTCTTCAGCAGAAGCCATAATATGTCAACCAATGGTAAAACAAAGATTACTAAAAGTAGTTGAATTAAACCGGGCGGTGCTGAGGACATTATACTAAGAAAGGATGCAGTAAGTGTAGCAAATGAGTAGATGAATTCTGTTGTTTGAGCACGAAACTAATTAAAGCTATAATGAAGAAAATCAGACATCATCTGGATCTATTTTTATGCTCGTTCGTATTGCCCTTTCCGACATTCACACTTAAGTTCGTCCAGCCACTGATGAGCTGCAACTCGCAGAATTTAGATATGACTATCAAAATGACCTCTAACAAGGGCAGAACTAGGTAATGGAAATGCCGAGTGGCTAGGGCCCCCCGTCGGATAGACCCTTCGCCTGGTGCAAGTCTTTCGAGTTGACGCCACGTCGGCGACTTGCGTGTCGATGGGGATGAAATGATGATGATAAGGAAAACACAACACCCAGTCCCACAGAGGAGAAAATCTCCGACCCAGCCGGGAATCGAAACCGGGCCGTTGGGCATGATATTCCGACTCGCTGACCACACCAGGGGCGGACGCAGAACTAGGTAATCCGAACAAACATAAATGACCTATACGGTAACCGTTGTGCACCCGTGGTCTAGTGGTAGCCGGCACGGTAGCTCAGCGTGTTCGGTCAGAGAGTTAGCTGCCCTCTGTTACAAAAAACTGAGTGAACGGATCAACAATGAACTTGGGCAGGTGTTATGGGACGTCCGCGCCGAAGAACGCAACGAACAACAACGAACAAAATGAGATAAAAGAAGAAGGCGTAGCGTTTTTGATTCACAATCTTTGATTGTCAAAGAGGACGGAGGAGTGGACAGAGGTTCAGGGCACTTTCTTGTCCTAGGGGTGGGAAACTACCCCCAAAGGCGGAAGAATCAGCAATGATCAACAGCATGAGGATGCAGAACGCATTGTAAACCACTGCATTAGAGACACGTAACGTGTATTCACAGGACATGTGGCCTGTAATTGAAGAAATGTCATGATGATCTCTAAACTGGCGAAAGATTCTGGAACAGCCCCAAATTCGGATCTCCGGGAGGGGACTGTCGAGCGACAAAATAAAATAAAATCATAAGGACGGCTGAAGGTGTTTTTATTTGCTTGTCATGATGACAAGAGGGAGGTTACCATGAAAGAAAGATTGAATAATCAAGGAAAGGATAACGTTCTACGAGTCGGCGTGGAATGACAGAACCTTGAACGTGGCAGGGAAACTAGAAAATCTGAAAATGGAAATGCAAAGGCTCAATCTAGATACAGTAGAGGTCAGTGAAGTGGGAAGAAGACAAGGATTTCTGGTCAGATGAGTATAGGGTAATATCAATAGCAGCAGAAAGTGGTATAACAGGAGCAGGATGCGTTACGAAAAGGAGGGTGGGGCAGAGAGTGTGTTTCTGTGAACAGTTCAGTGACAGATTCGTTCTTATCAGAATCGACAGCATACCAACACCGACAACGATAGTTCAGGTATACATGCCGACGTCGCAAGCTGAAGATGAAGAGATAGGGATAGTGTATGAAGATATTGAGAAGATAATACAGGATGGAAAGGGGAATGAAAATGTAATAGTCATGGGGGACTGGAATGCAGTTGTAGGGGAAGGAGTAGACGAAAAGGTTACAGGAAAATATGGACTTGTGACAAGGAATGAGAGACAAGAAAGACTAATTGAGTTCTGTAACAAGTTTCAGCTAGTAACAGCGAATACCTTGTTCAAGAATCACCAGAGGAGGAAGTATATATGGAAAAGGCTAGATGATACGGGAAGATTTCAGTTAGATTACATCATGGTCAGACAGAGATTCCGACATCAGATACTGGTTTGTAAGGCGTACCAGGAGCAGATATAGACTCAGATCACAATATAGTAGTGATGAAGAGTAGGCTGAAGTTTAAGACATTAGTCAGGAAGAATCAACACGCAAATAAGTGGAAAACGGAAGTACTAAGGAGTGACAAGATACGCTTGAAGTTCTCTAAAGCTATAGATACAGCAATAAGGAATAGCTCAGTAGGCAATAGAGTTGAAGAGGAATGGACATCTCCAAAAGGGCCATCATAGAAATTGGGAAGGAAAACATAGGTACAAAGAAGATAACTGCGAAGAAACCATTTGTAACAGAAGACCTACTTAGGAATACATAAATACAGGTTGTTGAGGGATGAAATAAATAGAAAGTTCAGGGAAGCTAAGACGAAATGGCTGCAGGAGAAATGTGAATACATCGAAAAAGAAATGATTGTCGGAAGGACAGATTCAGCATACAGGGAAGTGAAAACCACCTTCGGTGACATTAAAAGCAAGGGTGGTAACATTAAGAATGCAGTGGGATTTCCACTGTTAAATGCAGAGGAGAGAGCAGTTAGGGGGAAAGAATACACTGAAAGCCTCTATGAGGGGGTAGATTTGTCTGATGTGATCGAAAAAGAAACAGGAGTCGATTTAGAAGAGATACGGGATCCAGTATTAGAATCAGAATTTAAAGAGGTTTGGAGGACTTAATGTCAAATAAGGCAGAAGAGATAGATAAAATACCTTCAGAATTTCTAAAATCATTGGGGAAGTGGCAACAAAACGTCTATTCACGTTGTTGTGTAGAATTTATTAGTCTGGAGACATACCATCTGACTTTCGAAAAAGCATCATTCACACAACTCCGAAGACGGCAAGTGCTGACAAATGCGAGAATTGTCGCACAATCAGCTTAACAGCTCATGCATCCAAGTTGCTTACAAGAATAATATGCAGAAGAATGGAAAAGAAAATTGAAGATGCGCAAGATGACGATAAGTTTGGCTTCAGGAAAAGAAAACGCACGAGAGAGGCACTTCTGACGTTGCGTTTAATAATGGAAGCTAGACTAAAGAAAAATCAAGACACGTTCATAGAATTTATCGACCTGTAAAATGCGATCGACAATGTAAAATGGTGCAAGATGTTCGAAATTCAGAGAAAAGAAGGGGTAAGCTACAGGGAGAGACAGGTCATATACAATATGTACAACAGCCAAGAGGGAATAATATGAGTGGACGACCAAGAACGAAGTGCTCATATTAAAAAGGGTGTAAGAGATGAATGTAGCCATTCCCCATACTGTTTAATCTCTACAGCGAGGAACCAATGATGGAAATAAAGGAAAAGTTCACAAGTGGATTTAAAATTCAAGGTCAAAGGATAGATTTCGCTGATGACATTGCTAGCCTGAGTGAAAGTGAAGAAGAATTACATGATCTGCTGAACGGAATGAACGGTCTAATGACTACACAGTATGGATTGAGAGTAAATCGAAGAAAGACGAAGGTAATGAGAAGTAGTAGAAACGAGAGCAGCGAGAAGCTTAACATCACGAAGTAGATGAAGTTAAGGCATTCCTGGACAAGAGAAGTCTACTAATATCAAATATCGGTCTTAATTTGAGGAAGAAATTTCTGAGAATGCAGTGCAGTATTGTATGGTAGTGAAACACGGACTGTGGGAAAACCGGAACAGAGAGTATCGAAGCATTTGAGATGTGGTGCTACAGACGAATGTTGAAAGTTAGGTGGACTGAAAAGGTAAGCAGTGAGGAGGTTCTACGCAGAATCGGAGAGGAAAGGAATATGTGGAAAACACTGATAAGGAGAAGGGACAGGCTGATAGGACATTTGTTAAGACATGAGGGGATGATTTGAATGGTACTAGAGGGAGCTGTAGAGGGCAGAAACTGTAGAGGAAGACAGAGTTTGGAATTCATCCAGCAAATAATTGAGGGCGTCGGTTGCAAGTGCTACTTTGACATACTGAGGTTAGCACCGGCCAAGAATTCGTGGCGGGCCGCATCAAACCAGTCAAAAACGGTACCTATCTTTCTTAATTATAGTAACAGTAGCGACAGTCCTCTCAGATGATACGTTTTCAGTTAATTCACGATGGCCAATGGACAAACGAAGTGGAGAGACGGCTGACAATGGCAAGAAATGCATGTCTGAAAAGGAGTGGTTTGCTAACCTGAACATAAATTACTGCGTTATGAGTATCTTCTGATGGTTTTTGTCTGGACTGTAACCTTGCGCAGAAGCGAAATTTGAACGACAAACAGCTCAAAGAACGGAAGCTTCTGAAACTGATGCTGCAGAAGAATTCTGAAGATCAGCTGGGCAGATCGTAAAACTACATGAACAGGTACTAAATCGAACTGACATTTATAGCACAACTTGACTAAAAGGGGACAACGGTTTACAAGGTGCATCCTGAGACATCAAGGAATCATCAGTTTCTTAACCGAGAAACTGAGGGAAGGTTTAAACTGTAGAGGATGACCAAGGCTTGTATACAGTAAGCAGATTCAAATGGATGTAGTTCCAGTAGCTACGCAGTGTTATAGAGGCTTGCATAGGAGAGCGTGGAGAATTTCATCAAACCATTTTTCAACAGAAGACCACGATAACAAAAATCAAAACCGAACCAGACTGTCAAATGGAAGTCCGTTTCTATGATGAACACAAATTTGTTTGCTGTTCGCCTGTAAATATACAGAGCAACCTTAGACACACGTTTTTTTTCTAAATCTGTGAATTTGAAGATACTTCTCAATCTGAAACTTTTAAAATAATGTCACAATATCATTCCACTCTTTACGTTTTTGTTTCTCTTATTAAGTGCGAGTGCTCATTACTATGCTTTTAGGGTTAAATAGCTCAGTCGGTACAAAAGGGTTCCTTGTAGGATCACTTCGTTTTCCGCCAGGCTGTTTGTTCTACTGTTAGAAACCTTTTTTCTGAGGAACGGCAGCCGTATGAAGTAGAAATTTGCGTCGCATACTGTGGTCTACGGTCTCTTGGTTGTATACAAAAGAAGCTTCTCCATCAGCGCAGTCAAAAGACATGGCAAATTTTGTCGCATATTTTGATACTCGCTAACTTACACATCAAAACCTCTAGTCTATTTTCCGTTGACGTAGACACACGAAATTTGGCAAAAACTATGATTTTACAGCCAACTAAAGACAAAATCCGAAATTTGTGGATTTGTAGTTACATTACACGAAAAAACTTCTGTTTGTCATTTATTATCTCAATGTCTGTGCGTCCCTCTGTTAAGACCCTTTTTCTTCTGTAGGCAGTAGGCATACCCTACTGGCCATTAAAATTGCTGCACCAAGAAGAAGTGGAGATGATAAACGGGTATTCATTGGACTAATATATTATACTAGAAATGACATGTGATTACATTTTCACGAAATTTGGGTGCTTAGATCTTGAAAAATCAGTACCCAGAACAACCTCCTCTGGCCGTAATAACGGCCTTGATACGCCTGGGCATTGAGTCAAACAGAGCTTGGATGGCGTGTACAGGTACAGCTGCCCATGCAGCTTCAACACGATACCACAGTTCATCAAGAGTAGTGACTGGCTTATTGTGACGAGCCAGTTGCTCGGCCACCATTGGCCAGACGTTTTCAATTGGCGAGAGATCTGGAGAATGTGCTGGCCAGGGCAGCAGTCGAACATGGTCGTGCATTCTCCTGCTGAAATGTAAGGTTTCGTAGGGATCGAATGAAGGGTAGAACTACGGGTCGTAACACATTTGAAATGTAACGTCCACTGTTCAAAGTGCCGTCAATGCGAACAAGAGGTGACCGAGACGTGTAACCAATGTCACCGCACTACGCCGGGTGATACGCCAGTATGGCGATGACGAATACACGCTTCCAATTTGCGTTCACCGCGATGTTTCCACACACGGATGCGACTATCATGACGCTGTTAACAGAACCTGGATTCATCCGAAGAAATGACGTTTTGTCATTCGTGCACCCAGGTTCGTCGTTGAGTACACCATCGCAGGCGCTCCTATCTGTGATGCAGGGTCAAGGGTAGCCGCAGCCATTGCCTCCGAGCTGATAGTCCATGCTGCTCCAAACGTCGTCGTGCAGATGGTTGTTGTCTTGCAAACGTCCCCATCTGTTCACTCAGGGATCGAGACGTGGCTGCACGATCCGTTACAGCCATGCGGATAAGGTGCCTGTCATCTCGACTGCTAGTGATACGAGGTCGTTGGGATCCAGCACGGCGTTCCGTATTACCCTCCTGAACCCACCGATTCCATATTCTGCCAACAGTCATTGGATCTCGACCAACGCGAGCAGCAGTGTTGCGGTACGATAAACCACAATCGCGATAGGATACAATCCGACCTTTATCAAAGTCGGAAACCTGATGGTACGCATTTTCCTCCTTACACGAGGCATCACAACAGCGTTTCATCAGGCAACGCCAGTCAACAGCTGTTTGTGTATGAGAAATCGGATGGAAACTTTCCTCATGTCAGCACGTTGTAGGTGTCGCCACCGGCGCCAACCTTGTATGAATGCTCTGAAAAGCTAATCATTTGCATATCACAGCATCTTCTTCCTGTCGGTTAAATTTCGCGTCTGTAGCACATCATCTTCTTGGTGTAGCAATTTTAATGGCCAGTAGTGTGTTAAGTTGAAGTTTGAGTCACGTACTAACGTTTACAGTCTGTTGTCACTGTACAAAATTGAAGCTTCTAAGTTAATGCAATCAGAAGATACGACAATCTATGTCATGTATTTTGGTACTGCCAAACTCACTCATCGGAGTACCTGCTGTTGATCTAGAATCATGAAATTTGGAAAGAAACAAGATTTCAAAGTAGAAATAAAGGAAAAAATCCGAATAGTGTTAATCTGGAAACATATCACACGAACAAAATATTTTTTGTCGTTTGTTTCCGACTGACTATATGTCCGCCTGTTGTGACCCCTTTTTCTCATAAACTGATAAATGTATCACGTTGAAAATTTATGTCAAATACTAAGATCTGTATAAGGAACTTAAGCTTCTAAGTCAACGCAGCCAAAATATGCGAGCATTCATGTCACGTATTCTGGTATTCGTAAACTCAATCATCAAAATCTATAGGATACTTCTCGTTGACCAAGAATCATGAAATTTGGCCAGGAACAATGTTTCACAGTATAAATAAAGGAGAAATCAGGAAATTGTTAATTTCTAATTGTATAACATGAAGAAATATTTCTTTTGTTATTTATTGTCGACTTCAAAATCAAAAATTAAAACTTCCTCGAATATCTTGAAATACTAAGAAAAGATGACTTGCCAGTATGAGTGTCGGTAACAAGCAAAAATCGTAGAGATTCTCGATTCTGTGAGGGATGAACTGTCTAAATAGTAATTAAGTTTGTATGGAACGCTCAGAGCGTGAGTTCTACTCGCACGTAACAAATTTTTCCGTCGCTTTTAAAAATGGAGAAACTGATAATGTAGACAATCTTAGATCTATTTCTATGTCATCAGTGTTTGCGAAAGTTATTGAAAAAAAAATACGGGGAGTAGCTCAATCTGATTCACGTCTTACTTTAACAACAGACAGTAAAAGGTCGTTATGCATACGCTGAGAATGGCCATGATGTGGGGTATGAGTGGAGCACAGACAAATGGGGTGGGGGGGGGGGGGCGATACCTCAGGGGTCAGTGATGGGACTTCTCCTGTTCCTTATTTATATAAATGATATGCTCTCTAGTATTACAGATTATTCTAAGAGATTTATGTTTGTTGATGACACTAACTTGGTAGTAAAGGATGTCGTGTGCAACACTGGCACTGTTTCAAGCAGCGCAGTTCATTACGTAAGTTTACAGCTTGTAGAAAATAAATTACCACTAAATCATAGTAAGACTCAGTTTTTACATTTTCTAACACACAGTTCGACAAAACCCGACGTTTTAATTTCACAGAATGAGCATATGATTAGCGAAACTGAACAGTTTAAATTCCTTGGTGTTCAAACTATGAAACGTCCCCTTAGAAAACTTATTGAATTACTGTGCTGATAAACCCCTTACGTTATTTGATTTTCAAATAGCTGAGCAGAACTGAACGTACTCGGACATTTCGCTCTTTACCTATTCTGATCAACACTAAACTGACACACAACATTTTTTAGCGCAACGGAATCTGACTTTCAATAATCCCTACAAAAGAATGGCCCTGCCTAACATTAACCTATACCTTTCGCAAATCACTTACTTCACAAAAATTTTCGTTACTCGAACTACTGCAACACAGCGAGCGCCACTGCTGCCAGCTAAATAAAAGATTCAAACTACTGAAGGCACTAACTACTGATAGGCATAGTTAGCAAATGAAAGATTTTGATAGACAACAAACGATGTATTTACCTTAATAGTGTTCAAAAGTCATAATATATATAGCAGTTCATGACATCCATTCTTACAAATGTACTGTGTCTGACGGACACACCTCCAGATCATCCGCTCTCAAAAATCCGCCATCTCACTTCCCCACATCCACCACTGCTGGCGGCTCACCTCCAACTGCGCAACGCTACGCGCTGTTCACATCCAGTTGCCCAACACTACAATGGCAGACAACAATGCAAAATAGCCACAGACTGCACACAGCACAGCCAGTGATTTTCATATAGAGCGCTACGTGCTACGTGGCGTTACCAATAAAAAAACCTAAACAGCCTACTTACAAAATATACAGTAAACTGACGTGGAAAGCCTACGTTCAGGATCTTGTTCAAAGACTTGATACTGCCATTTTTACTATGCAAACGGTACCTGAAGTAAGTGATGTTCGACACGAAAAGTAGTCTATTTCGAATGATATTATGTTTTAGGGTAACTTTTCCCATTCGCAAGGGATAATTCTGCCTCAGAAGCGGTCGATTCGGGCAATAAGTGGCGTAAGTGCGCGAATCTCTTGTCGACCCCTGTTCACTAGTTTGACTATTCTGAAATTGGCGTCTTGCTGTATATATTCCTTACTATCGTTTTTTGTTAACAGTATCAGGTTATTCCGAAGAATTAGCAGCTTACACTGAGTTAATACTAGGCAGATATTCAATCTGCATTTGGATTCCATTTCCTTGACTCTTGTGCAGAAAGGTATGGAGCATACTGCTGCATCCATTTTCAATAAGCTACCACAACAATTCAAAAATCTTGACAACAATCCATGCACTTTCAATTTGAAGCTGAAGAATTCCCTCATGGGTCAATCCTTCTATTCTGTCGAGGAGTTCTTTGAAAAATTAAGCTGTTACCTGTGTTATACTGTTGACTGCGTTTACATAAAGTTACAGCTTGTCTTATTTTGGGTTCATAAAAACTTTATTTTGTCTGTTATTGCTTTTATGTTGTAATTTCTTGTACTGACACGTTCCATGACCTTGGAGATTTGCTCCTCAATTTGGTCCTACGGACTAGATATGTCAAATAAAAAATAAAATAACATGGATACATGTATATAAAGACTGTAGGCCTAATGCATGAAGAAGTCAGCTGTGGATCCCAAAAGACTGGCATCGTTAATGATGATGACTCGTCAGGAATAAGTACAGCTATGATATCAGTTATATTACTGTCACTGTCATCAATGACATTTCCAGTAAAATTGATCGACAAATCTCGTCGAGAATATTAAGCAACTGGCTACAAAGTATAGGTCGCGGAGTATTCTTTGTCGATCTGTATAACATTCCAAACACTCGTGGGAGACCGTTTCAATAAAGATACGGAGGCTATAAATTTCAGCACGAATAGTAGAAGAAGCCGCTTCTACCACAGCTCGCACTTTTCTGGACTCCGGGAAGGGACGGACGGTGGTCGGTGGGCCGTAATCACCTGTCACTGCATTCGGCGACCGCCCCATTGACAACACTCAGCTGCCCATGAAGGGGTACTCCGGAGGGTCTGTAGCTTTTTTCTTGGTTGGCCTACGACTTGTCAGGCATGTTATTAGGGACTGTTTGCGTTAGGGGCGGCTACACGCAAGGTGACAATTGTTTGAGGTCAGGAGGCGATTAGACGCCCCTAGTACCTGCCTGGCCCCCGTGTTATTCCGAGAATGGTTGCACCTGACCCAAAAGAACTACTCAACGTCTGTTTAAAGAAGATACCACAAGATTCGATATGCTGTTGTCTCGAGGACTGTATCAGTGACAGAAAAATATCTAATATTTATTTCACAATCTAGTTTTACAAGCTGTTCTTCACTTACCATTTGATTGCACTATCTGATATGCATTTCTTATGTTCGACTTATAAAACTACCACAACGCTTTGAGGTCCTGGACAACTTTATCGACGCTACTTGATGACAGCTCAACTGTCAAATATTTCGTGTTATCTGTAACTAGTTTTCAGTTTTTAAAAGTGCTTCATGTACAGTAGTGCCTACTGATTCACAATCAAATCAACATACTTACAAGCGCGTGTGACAGTAATACTTGACTGCAACCAAAATGAGAATCAGAAATTGAGATACGATCATAAGAACTTTAATTATAGTCCTAAAAGAATTGTCTACCATTTATTGTATAACGTCTACTGTTCAAGCCAAACTTTGGGACTATATGGACAATAGTGGGTCCTGATGGAACTTACATCCCACGGTAATTGATTTCTGAGCTTTGAGGCATTACATGCGGTCTCGTCGGAAAGGCAATGTCAGCTATAGGTCAGATCATCAGTTGAAAGCCCCTTTCTTTCGCTCGTTTTTGTTTACATGGTACTGAGAAGATATAGTAAGTACTGTAGGCATACTTTCCAGTTTGCCATTTGCAAGACTCGGCAACTGAGGATCAGCTAACGTAATGTTCGCAATAAGGTCTTTCCAAGACATTCAGTGCGCTGGTGGCCGTAACTAGACCATCTGAGTATGGCAGTACAACTTTCCTGAAACTAGTGACCAGTATATGTGTGAGCCACCATCCATTTTGGATGCTTTTTTACACTGATGCAGATATCGCTGTCTATCTGACGATGTCAGGTAATTATGCTGACACAAATGTCTACGTCAGCGCGGCGACTATGAAGAGGGGTAACTGGAAGGTGTATATAACTGTCGCAAACAAAGCATTTTTGATTTTCGCAGTGGTTTCCATGTCGTGACCGATCGGACCTTACTTTCCGATTAGCCTTCATAGTAATGAACACAAGGAATATAGGAAGTCTTAATTCTGTCTATATTTTGTTGAGAAATTTTCTCGTTACTTTGTTGCCCAACGGAAATGCATGGAAGCAGTACAGAAGAAATCGGATATGGAGTTCACTAGTCAGCAGAGGAGCGAGAAACGATAGTAAAAGATTAGCGGATGAGATGGAAGGAAGAAAAGACAGGGTGATCAGGATGAAGAAAGCGTGTACGTTTTATCGTTATGCAAAACTGAACAGCGTCTCGGAGAAAGACATACGAGAAATAAATGGCGAAGGAAAGCTATCAACATCAGCGGAAGAACATGCATATTAAATTACCTTCCACTTTTATTACACCCAGTTAGAAACTAATAGATGAAACAACGTAACAGTAATTGTGACAGCTACAGGACGCTCGAATTTAAAGGATATTTACATTAATTACAGTCAGCGTGGACAAACACAACCGGTACGAGGTTTTTCCGTTAGTCATTACGTGTAGGTATCAGGTGAATTACACGATGTCACTGCGGGCGACTGGCGTGCGGCGACAATTACGCCGCGTAGTGGGAGAGAGGGTAATTAACCGGCGTGGCTGAGCAGCCCTAGAGGGCGCCGTGGCGCGCTTTTTGCTGGCCCCTGGTCCGCCGCGGCAGGAGGGTAGGGACGGGCACAGCCGCCCAGCTGCATCCGCCCCCTCCGTCCCCCCCCCCCCCCCCCCCCCAATACTGTGGCCCCGGGCACACTCACGAAAATTACACGCCAGCCAGCCAGCCGGGCGGGCGGGCGGCCGGCGCAGCGCCGCGCCACGGGCAGATCACAGGGCTCTGTGCGGCCACGTGGCGCCATGGCCGGCCCACCGCTGCCGGCCGCGGCTGTGGTCAGGAGGAGAGAGGCCAGTAACTCAGCGACTCCTGCGCTGAGGGTTGCGTAAATATGAAATCAAGGAACCGCTGCTACGTCAGTGCTGTATTGGCTCCCTTCCTTCCAACTGCCCCAGGACCACGAGAAAGGTCGTGGCGCGTACGTCACAGCACGTGATCCTACAGGTCCTACGAGGTGCAGCAACTGTACCCGGCGGAGAGCGCCTAACTATTGAAAGGGTACAGTACCACCCGACATTGAAAATAGGTACAACATCCTTCGTTATTCTTGTCACAACGACATATTTTTTGTAATAATAACTCAATTTCACTTAATACACCGAAGCCAGATACCAGTGTAGGAAAGAAGGACAATTTATTTATTTAACTGATCACATGTGCACTCCCACAAAATAAATCCCTATATCCAATTTGGTGAGATCTGTGAAATGAATGAATGTATGGCCGTCTGCTATCTGCAGATAGTGGATGTGCAATATACGTTCATCTTTGAGACGATCCTTTGGTCACCTTTGGTAGAACCAAAGAGATGAAATTTACCTGAGCTTTGAGCGCCTGAAATGTGGCTGGCCAGTACGGTAGCATGGTGCTCCCCCACCTTGAAGGAGGTGCGAGATGACCTGAAGAATGGTCATGTTTCAGCAGCCTGGCGCTGGATCTAGTGTTGGTAAGACCTTGTAATGTCTCTTGCAGCGGTCTCTCCACGATATTTTCAGAAATTTTATAAATTATATAACTCAGTACATATCTCGAAATATCTCTTCTTATCTTACCGATTATCAATGCAAAGTAGTTTCAAGCCCAATTATTCCTTGGAGCGTTCATTTACTCCATGGAATAGCTTCTCTGCTATATGTTTTCTCTTAGAAAAAAGAATAGTGGACTTCTTGCCGATTAGTCGTGAAAGAAGGATTTATATGTATGTATTGTTGAGCTAGTCGCCATCTTGATGAGATTCTGTATGAGAAGGAATTTAATACATGAACTAAACTAAAAGTAAATGTGTTCGCGTATTATTTAACGGATTATTATTATTGACAGTGTCTGCTTACTACGCTGTGTTGCACGGGATCAGTGGGGAACGTCTGATTTACACTGGACGAACCTGCCGTTTTGTATGCTCAAGATATACAGTTACTTCAAATAAATAGGCTAACACGGTCTTACCAGCAGATCTCCGGTCTTCCCCATGTGATCACCGAAAGTTAATAATTATTACAAATGTTTCCAGGAGATCAACTGACAATTTTCGTCGCACCGAGACTTCGAAATTGCTTCACTGCCTTATGGAATTTAAGTTAAGCTTAATTTAATCAGGATAGAACAGTATTGAACTGTGTGAATGTGATAAGCCTGCTTTGTCAATGAAAATTCCCTTAATATACGCATGTTTTTTACTATCCTGATCAGTGAAGCTAAATCAGGCCGGTGTGAGAGAGGTTTTTAAATTTTTAGATCCCATACAAAATATATTAAATTTGGCTTCACTGTGACAGGACACATTTTTGAGCATTACTTAAACATTGTGTGAATTTTATGTTGCATGTGTACGAGAGAAAAGAAGACGAGGCCTGTTCCAGAAGTCACAATTTCGCCACAACCTACGAGAACGTCGTTCAGGCCAGACAATACACAATTAAATTTTTGTAGATAGAAATTTAGAATAACTATTTAAATGTCTATCGGTTTGAATCAGATTCATTAAGTGAATGTTGAGTTGAACTTTAGACAGGAAGTGTTTATTATAAGTGAGTATTATGCAAAATTTAGGTCAGTGACATTATTAACTCAGATGCGAGTGACTTTATACATTTGTTGTTCGGTGTATTAATGGTTCTTACTAGGGCGGCTTATAAAATGGCAATGCAACAGCAGAGCGACTCACAACAGCCCTCAGCTGTTTCTGAGGTTAGTGAAACATTAGACGCTAGCTTAACTGAAGTAGTGCCTAGCGGCAGCATTAGTCAGGCCCCACAACAAAGCTTAAGTGTTTCGATGTCATCTGAGCAGGACGAAATAAACCCATTGACTTTAATCATGCAGCAGTTAACACTGTTAGCCAAAAATGTAACAGACTTAACTAAAGCGCAAATAGAGACTAAAAGGGAAATAAATGAACAATTAGCAGCCAATAAAGTTGAATTAAATAATAAATTAATAGAGAGTTTCCAGAAACTTGATGATAAATTAAATAAAAATGTGGAAGAATTGAAAATTCAGAATGAAAAGACAGAATTAAAATTAGCTGCTCAAATTGAGCAAGTCACTCAGCAGTGTAATGAAAATGCGAAGAAGTTACGCCTAGAGCTAACTGAGTATGTTGCTACTAAGCTTGATACTATTAAAGAGCAGGTCGAGTCAATTCCACAGATAGTTCAAGCAAAAGAACAGATGCAATGTTCTATCGCAGTAATTCCGGTATTAGTTGAAGTTCAAGATGAGTTAAAGCAACAAGTAAACGAGATGTCAGCAGATATGCAGGATTTGAGACAATCACAAGACAAGATCCCGAAGGACATCCAAAATTTGGATAAATCCATAAATCACATACAGGAGAGACAAGACGAGGTTGATCATAAGGTAAACATTCTCGCGGGAAAATTCTCGCAGTTAAGTTGAGAAAGGAAAAGCATTTCTTCAGACAATATTGAACACACGGTCCACGCATGACCTCCCACACTCCTCGGTGGTCCCACCGCCACACCCTCACCCGCCCCTGTTGGGCAATATCCTTCTGTCTGACTCTTGCAGTACCATCACCGTCAGAGGGTGGTGCGGGGCCACAAGTCCCACCGCCACACCTCCAAAGTGAATCGCGTCACTGCCCTGCGCTGCCCCACCAACACAGCTAGACCGCAATAGACCGGCGATGCTGTATTGTAACATATCACCCCGGACTACAAGTCCATTTAAAAGATAAAAGAAAAAAAAAGAAAAACACACGGTCACGGTCAGAGCAGGTATACTATCTATGACCGAAAGTTCTGAAGAAAATTTATTTAATGAAAGTTTTTTGAGAAGGCAAAGAACAACTAGGCGAAGAACTTAAACAATGGAAAGAAAACATTGAGAGATCCTTAAATCTATCTCGAGATTTGTGTTCCACGCAAGGAAATGAACCCATGACAAGATCCATCAATGAAGCTACATTAATTACCCGATCAAGTACAGACAGGGACATTAGTGCACACGTTCGTTTTTGCAATCAACATCAATCACAACACTATGAGGGTAGTCATAATGCCTGTAATTGTAAAAGCAATACTGAGGAGAAAATGCTGAAACAACGTCAATTCCAGATCTACAACCCAGACAAGCAAAATGTTCATCCAGTAGTGTTTATAAGAAGTTTTAGGGGAGTATTGCCAAAAATTTGGAGTGAGTGGCAAAAGGTTAGTTTCGTGACCGGTTATATTCAGGGGTCAGGAGCTATATGGGCATCTGATATGATATCAACTTGGGACACATATGAAGATTTTGAACGAGCATTTTTATCCAAGTACTGGTCTGAAGGAGTACAAGAACGTTTAAGGCAGGAGGTATTATACCCGGAACCTATTTCCTTTTCACGTGGGTCTTTAAAGAAATACTTTGAGAAATATATAAACAAATCGCGGTATTGGGATAAGCCTATGCCTCTAAGGGACGTGATTGGCATATTAAAATCTCGACTTCCGGCCAGCATCAGAAATAGAATGCTGTATATTAATGAGCATGACCTTGACTCTTTCATGACTACGCTTGACACTATAGATATGATCGAGGAAGATGAACATCGGCCAAGACAACCGGTTATGCAGAGGAGAGCGATTGAGGCGCCAAATGCAAACCGGAACGGAAACGGATTTAATAATTATTATTCTAGGAATAGTCAGAGATCTTAAACAATGGAAAGAAAACATTGAGAGATCCTTAAATCTATCTCGAGATTTGTGTTCCACGCAAGGAAATGAACCCATGACAAGATCCATCAATGAAGCTACATTAATTACCCGATCAAGTACAGACAGGGACATTAGTGCACACGTTCGTTTTTGCAATCAACATCAATCACAACACTATGAGGGTAGTCATAATGCCTGTAATTGTAAAAGCAATACTGAGGAGAAAATGCTGAAACAACGTCAATTCCAGATCTACAACCCAGACAAGCAAAATGTTCATCCCGTAGTGTTTATAAGAAGTTTTAGGGGAGTATTGCCAAAAATTTGGAGTGAGTGGCAAAAGGTTAGTTTCGTGACCGGTTATATTCAGGGGTCAGGAGCTATATGGGCATCTGATATGATATCAACTTGGGACACATATGAAGATTTTGAACGAGCATTTTTATCCAAGTACTGGTCTGAAGGAGTACAAGAACGTTTAAGGCAGGAGGTATTATACCCGGAACCTATTTCCTTTTCACGTGGGTCTTTAAAGAAATACTTTGAGAAATATATAAACAAATCGCGGTATTGGGATAAGCCTATGCCTCTAAGGGACGTGATTGGCATATTAAAATCTCGACTTCCGGCCAGCATCAGAAATAGAATGCTGTATATTAATGAGTATGACCTTGACTCTTTCATGACTACGCTTGACACTATAGATATGATCGAGGAAGATGAACATCGGCCAAGACAACCGGTTATGCAGAGGAGAGCGATTGAGGCGCCAAATGCAAACCGGAACGGAAACGGATTTAATAATTATTATTCTAGGAATAGTCAGAGATTCAACGGAAACAATTGCAACGGAAATGGAAATTTCAATAACGTTGCTGCGAGGGGCAGATTCAGAGACAATCGATCAGGTCGCAGATACAACCCAATGTTTGGAAATGCAAGAGATTATCAGAACCAGCAGTTTTCAAATAATAATAATGCGTACAGAAATTCTGACACTCGATTTGAAGCAAATAACACAACCAGTCATCAACAACAACCAGTCATAACAGAAGTAGTAGATGATTCAAGATAAATAACAATAATCGACATTTAAACTGAAGAGGGCCGCTTTATGCTCCGTAAAGTCGACCGGGGAATACAAAAGGGGCAAACCTGTTTGAAACGAAATTAATTCCGTGGCAATGTTGAGATATAATGAAGGCGAATTAATGACAGATGAATTGACAAGAGACTTAGAGGCCTGTGTAGTCGAAGATAAAAGGGTTCCTGTGTCTGAGATCATCACAGAAGTGGGCGGAATTTTAACCAATGTTGTATTGGACACAGCTTCATCTACAGACGTAGTATCCGGAACTTTGTTTCGCAGAATTAGTAAAATTAAGAAAATCCCTGCCCTACCAGTACAAAATTGCCGAGTTACAGGTGCAGTGGGAGTAAGATCCAGGAACGTCAAGATACAAAAGCTTATAGAGATAAAATTGGGAAATGTAGCTAAACAATGCACATTCCTTGTAGTGGAAAAGTTGCTAGTAGATTGTATTCTTGGCATTGGAACTTTGCAAGCCTGCAATTGCAAGTTGGACTTGGTAGAAGCAAAGGTGCATTTTAAAATCGAAGATCAATTTGTTACACTGATCTTACTGAGAAAGGAGGCAGTGTATGAGCGATATTTCCGTGGTGCTGCTGTGCAGTTGATTTGTGCTGAAAATAATAATATGTGCCGACTACCGATCAAGTCAGTTCAAGAAGAGGATTTCAGACAAACAGTCGAACAGAAGATTGCTGAGTCAGATTGCCTAACGGATAGTCAGAGGGAACAATTATTCAATATATTAACAGAATATGAGTCAGTTTTCGATGAAAAGCCCGGAATTATTAGAGGATATGTTTGTACATTACAGATGAAGCCCCATAAGACATTTTGCCGCACACACTATCCCATTCCCTGGCGATTAAAACAACCAGTTCAGGAAGAGATAAAAAAAATGTTAAACTGGAATCTTATTGAACCGTCGAACAGCCCATATTGTTCTCCGTTGCTTGTTGTACCAAAGCCAGGAGGAAAAGTTCGATTGGTTTTAGATGCAGGGGAAATTATCAAAATTATAGTACCTGTGCGCACACATCCGGAGAATATCGATGAGCTAATACAGAAATTTCAAGATGTATCCTATTTAACCAGTATTGATTTGAGAAGTTTGTTCTGGCAAGTCCAGTTAGACAAGGACTCAAGAAAATATACTGCTTTTATATATGGAGGGAGAAGCTATCAGTTCAAGGTCGTTCCGTTTGGTCTCAATATCAGCTCTGGAGTTTTTATTTCTGCGTTGGACTATGCCCTAGGACCAGAACTACGTAGTCGAATAACAATTTTTGTGGACGATCTATTAATTGCCTCTAAAACTTGGGAGGAACATGTATAACTTATTAGGAGGATTTTTGCTGTGTTCAAACAAACTGGTGTAACTGCAAATCTAAAAAAAAAACAATTTTCTCTACAGAGAATTAAATTCTTAGGACATATGATTAATGCAAAAGGCATTCTTCCAACAGAAGCGAAGATTAGTGCGATAAAAATTTTCCAACTCCAAGAAACAGAAGACAACTGAAAGGCTTTATAGGCTTGGCTTCATTTTTTCGTCGATTTATTAAAACTCAAGCAATGAACTCTGAAGCACTAAACCGGCTCCTGAGGAAAGATGTACCATGGCAATGGTCTAATGATTGTGAAAAGGCTTTTTGTGAAATTAAGGATCAACTGATAAATGCTCCGTTATTATACCACCCTGATATGAATGTCGGATTCTGTTTAGCCACTGATTCATCAGATGTGGGATTAGGATCTTGTTTATTTCAAATTAGGTACATCGATGGTGTAAAAACCTTTTGTCCAATTGAATTTGCTAGCAGAGTTTTATCCACCTGTGAAAGAGCATATACCACTACGGAATTGGAAACTTTAGCAGTTATCTGGTCTTTGAAAAGGTTTGACTATTATGTATATGGCTCAAGGATAGCCGTTTATTGTGACCACCAATCACTAAACTTTTTACAAACTTGTAAGTTGCTGCATCCTCGCTTGTCAAGGTGGACGCTGGCGCCGCAAGAATATCAGTTTCAAATTATTCATGTAGCCGGAAAGGAAAATATTATAGCTGACGCGTTGTCAAGATCTCTAGAAGGAATAACACCTGAACTGGATGTAAATAATAAGGCACAATTTCCAGTGCTTCTTCTTCAAGAAAATAATTACAAGTTATATTATATTCATTTATGTAAGACAATGGCTCAGCTTCAGCAGAAGGATCGACGATGGAATGCTATAATACGACAATTCAATCAACAAAATTCTATGGTCAATTTGGAATACTACCGGCTTGTGAATAATATTTTATTTTTAAAATCTGGGAAGGCTGAGAATCCAAAGTGGTGTGTCTGCATCCCCGAAGAATATGAAGAACGATTAATTTGGTTTACACATTTGACCTGGGGTCATGTTGGTGTTGTAAAGTGTGCTAATAAGATTAGATATTATTGTTACTTCCCAAATATAAGGCGAAAAGTGCACAAAGTCATCCAGAAATGTATTCTCTGTCAAAAGGCTAAGCCGGACAACAAGGGAAATAAAACTGCGCTTCACTCAATAACACCTGAAGCACCAAGATCACTTATATCATGTGATATTTGTGGACCACTTCCTAGAGCCAGAGGTGGTGTTAAGTACATTATTGGATTCTGTGATGTGTTTACAAAATATGTTAAACTATATCCTATAAAACCAGCAACTGCAAGAGCTGCCGCAGTAAAGTTTGTAAATGACTACATTCCTCATGCAGGGATTCCAAAATCTATAATTTCCGACAATGCGAAGATATTTACTGGATATTTATGGAGAAAATTAGTATCACAACTAGGAATAAAACAGATATTTACATCTTGCTATCATCCACAAGGGAATTTAATTGAACGGGTTTTTCGATAACTAAACAGATTCATGAGAACGTACTGTCATGATAAACAAACTACCTGGATAAACTATTTGACCGAGTTTGAGCAGATTTATAATAATTTACCTCATAGTTCTACAAACTTTACCCCGAATGAACTGATGTTCAGGGATAACGAAAGAAACTTGCCTAAACTCGAGGGCACCAAAATGTCATGGGAAGAAAAAATTCGCAATGCTCTCGTTAATATTACGGAGAAAGCAAGACAGCGAAAGGAAATCCATGACAGAAACATCAAACGGATTCAGACTTTCAATATCGGATAAAAAAATTCTTTTAAGAAGACACATCAAGTCATCAATGTTGAAGAAGACCAACAGAAAATGGATCCTAATTTATACAGGTCCATATATAATAGTTGATATACCGAATCCTGGTGCGTATTTATTAGCATATCCGGATTCTGGAAGAATAAAAGGATTATTTCCCCATGTAGACCTAAAGAGGTACTTTTGAGAAAAGTGTTTCAAATTAAATGAAAAGTCTGTATGAAGTATTTGGGTGTTAAAAATGAAGTGCGAAGGACAGTATGCCTCAGCTACTGTGATAGGTTAAATGACAGCATGCCAAGCATCTGTGATAGTTCAATGAACAGTAAGCGATAGCTTCTGTGATAGTATAGGAACATTTAGAAAAGTAAGTGGAACTGTAGCTATTGCTGCTGTGAAGACCTACGGTTTATCTGTCTACACGATGATCACCAAAGAAACTTGTGCGTGTGAAATAATATACATTCAGGGAATGTTAATCTCCAGTGAGAATAAGTTTACTGAAACTATATGGTCGAATACGGCGCTTACGTGTGAAGTTAGTGTTTGTAAACTGACAGTTCACAGGAGAACAAATGAACTGCGTTAGGAAATTAGAATCGATTGGTACTGTCCACAGATATAAAGACTCCCTGGTTGCTTTTTTTTTTTTTTTTTTTTTTTTTTTTTTTTTTTTTTTTTTTTTTTTTTTTTGGCGCGAGCTAAAAACTATTCAACAGAATTTAATTAACCAGCTTAGTGTGTGTTTATAAAATTAGAGTTAATAAGAAAGTTCTTCATTGAATTTATAATAATGTGTCATTTTCCAGTTGGATTTGTTTATTGTTATATTGCATTCATATATGTTCATGAGAAAATGCGACATTTGGAGTATAAAAGAGAAAAATTAATTTCAGCTGGAGAGGTCATGCAGCAAGACTTAATCAAACGTTCTCTTTCAGCAAAATTTCGTTTTAATCATGTATGAGTAAGATATATATACATATATATATATATGTTTTTTTTTTTTGGAAATTGTCTCCAATAATAAAGTTTTTAACATTCTGACATGCTATCCACATTCGTACTTGAAACCAAATTAGGAAAGATTCAGATCTACTTCCACCTGGAAAAGCCAACGAAAAATAAATAATTAAAACCAGGATTAGAACCTTTCGGCTTACTCAAGAAGATGGATGATATTATCCATGTTTTCAAAATTGTTTTCCGATCTGGAGTTGTGATATGGTGCAACTACAGTATCGATTAAGACACCTAAGTGTGGAAAGTAAAGGCGAATGGATTTTCCCATTCCTCAGATGGAAGATTGGATGGATCAGGTCCATATTTGAGTTCAAAATGAATCTGGAAAATTTCGACTAACCATTCTCTTCCAGGAATCTTTAATATTTGACCATTCCTTAGACGAATTTCGATTGTTTCATGCCACAGTCCTGAGTACCTGTTCCTGAGGTTCCTTCTGGTCTCTCAAATCCGTTACGTCTCCTGTGCGGTACGCCAATGTGACGCCTGTCCTCCGTGCCGTGTCCCATGTTCCTGTTCGATCAGTTTCACCGCAGTTCAGTAAGACATCGATGAAGAAAATTTTTCAGAAGATTGTAAAAAATTTGCATGTGCAAAGATTTTTTTTTTTTTGGCTATGAGGCAGATTTTATCTTTCCTATGAATTCTAGATAACTCTCAAATTTCTAAATTATTCTGTCTTTCCTATCATCTGTGATACCTAGTTGGGGTCTAAGCCTCCAAGTTTTCCGGGGTTTCCCTGTGAAGGCCAGTTCCTGAATAGGTAGACCTGATTAACAACTATATAAGTCCATCTTCCCTGGTTGTGTACGTGGGATGCGGGTATGCCCCAGTACACGTGAGAGCAACAACTAGGTATCTACGTAACGAAGATACCAAATCTCTTTCCATTCTTGTAAAAAAAAAAAAAAAAAAAAAATTCTTACCAACTTCTTAAAATTTATAGGAACGTATGTTCCACAAAATTCTAACGAGCTAGCTACGCCAATAGTTAGCTCGCAAAGGGGATACAATTCAACTTTGCTCGCTGCGAGGGGCGATGTAATGTCTCTTGCAGCGGTCTCTCCACGATATTTTCAGAAATTTTATAAATTATATAACTCAGTACATATCTCGAAATATCTCTTCTTATCTTACCGATTATCAATGCAAAGTAGTTTCAAGCCCAATTATTCCTTGGAGCGTCCATTTACTCCATGGAATAGCTTCTCTGCTATCTATGTTTTCTCTTAGAAAAAAGAATAGTGGACTTCTTGCCGATTAGTCGTGAAAGAAGGATGTATATATATGTATTGTTGAGCTAGTCGCCATCTTGATGAGATTCTGTATGAGAAGGAATTTAATACATGAACTAAACGAAAAGTAAGTGTGTTCGCGTATTATTTAACGGATTATTCTTATTGACAGCGTCTGCTTACTACGCTGTGTTGAACGGGATCAGTGGGGAGCGTCTGATTTACACTGGACGAACCTGCCGTTTTGTATGCTCAAGATATCCAGTTACTTCAAATAAATAGGCTAACACGGTCTTACCAGCAGATCTCCGGTCTTCCCCATGTGATCACCGAAAGTTAATAATTATTACATATGTTTCCAGGAGATCGACTGACGATTTTCGTCGCACCGAGACTTCGAAATTGCTTCACTGCCTTATGGAATTTAAGTTAAGCTTAATTTAATCAGGATAGAACAGTATTGAACTGTGTGAATGTGATAAGCCTGCTTTGTCAATGAAAATTCCCTTAATATACGCATGTTTTTTACTATCCTGATCAGTGAAGCTAAATCAAGCCGGTGTGAGAGAGGTTTTTAAATTTTTAGATCCCATACAAAATATATTAAAACCTGTCTTAGGTGTACTCCATAGAGACAAAAGAGTGGAGACATGGTATGCATGTGAAATACTTAAGAGTAGTTTGGAATAATTATTTCTCTATTTCAGGAACTTTTGTGGGGAGAATTAAATGTCAGGCAGGTAATATTAAGGGGATCGTAGTAATCTTCGGAAGTGACCAACGGTCACAATGAAACCACGTGTAGCAATAAGTTGAAATACTTCCGAGTGATTAAGTTAAGCTAAATTACTGGCGTGTGTACTATAAGTTGGAAATATTTAAGAAATGGCGTGTGCAGGACTTGAAATTAGAGACGAGCACTTCCACGTGGCGAGTACTGAGTGAGTCTCAATCTGTGGATGAGACAAAGGATAAAGAGAAGTACTCGTCCAAGGTATCAGTTGAGAACTCGCGTGTGTGACGAATATTATCTCAATATTACTTTGCGTGTTACGTTTCCTTCTGACGCTAGATTCAAACTCTAATACTCTGAGAGAGAAGCAAGGTGAGTCACCGTCTATCCAGCAACGCCACTTGGCTTGCATTGCACAGGAAGACGTGCATACAGGGTGTTACAAAAACGTACAGCCAAACTTTCAGGAAACATTCCTCACACACAAAGAAAGAAAATATGTTACGTGGACATGTGTGCGAAAACGCTTACTTTCCATGTTAGAGCTCAATTTATTACTTCTCTTCAGATCACATAATTCATGGAATGGAAGCACACAGCAACAGAACGTACCATCGTGACTTCACTTTATTACAGGAAATGTTCAAAATGTCCTCCGTTAACGAGGATACATGCATCCACCCGCCGTCCACAATACGAGCACGAAGAGTCTCTACATTTGGCACCGGGGTAGACAAGAGCTTTCAAATGCCCCCATAAATGTAAGTCAAGAGGGTTGAGGTCAGGAGAGCGTGGAGGCCACGAAATTGGTCCGTCTCTACCAATCCATCGGTCACCGAATCTGTTGTTGAGAAGTGTACTAACACTTCGACTGAAATGTGCAGGAGCTCCATCGTGCATGAACCACATGTTGTGTCGTACTTGTAAAGGCACATGTTCTAGCAGCACAGGTAGAGTATCCCATATGAAATCATGATAACGTGCTCCATTGAGCGTAGGAGGAAGAACATGGGGCCCAATCAAGTCATCACCAACAATGCCTGCCCAAACGTTCACAGAAAATCTGTGTTGATGACGATATTGCACAATTGCGAGCGGATTTTCGTCAGCCCACACATGTTGATTGTGAAAATTTACAATTTGATCACGTTGGAATGAAGTCACATCCGTAAACAGAACATTTGCACTGAAATGAGGATTGACACATTGTTGGATGAACCATTTGCAGAAGTGTAGCCGTGGAGGCCAATCAGCTGCTGATAGTGCCTGCACACGCTGTACATGGTACGGAAACAACTGGTTCTCCCGTAGTACTCTCCATACAGTGACGTGGTCAACATTACCTTGTACAGCAGCAGCTTCTCTGACGCTGACATTAGGGTTATCGTCAACTGCACGAAGAATTGCCTCGTCCATTGCAGGTGTCCTCGTCGTTCTAGGTCTTCTCCAGTCGCGAGTCATAGGCTGGAATGTCCCGTGCTCCCTAAGACATGGGAGAGTAGCAAGACAGGTTCAGAGGCAGTGGGTTATGCATGTTCCTTTTTGTACCGCTCCGTCTGGAGGAAATTTTCGTGATGATGGGTGCGAGAGTCGAAGTGTGAGATATAGCAAAAGATCCACCATCCTATCCAGAAAGTGCACTGTATCGTTAGATAACTACGAGACCATAAGATAGAGAATCACCAACGTAAAGCCATGTCAACTGGGCGTAGTTTCTCATGTGTAATTGTTGTATAAAATGTAATGGTGTGTTTAGATTATCTTTGAATCATAATAGAATTTATCGGAATAATAAAGATAGTGAAAAGAAAAAGCTTGGTGGCCTCGTTCTTCAAATAGTGTGTAGTCATGATATCCAGAATTTATAATATGTGCGCCATTCATATTCAGTGCGATGGCCACGTGTTGATCAAAGCCGTTGGGTAAGAAAGAAAATGTGGTATTGCCAGTGCGTAGTGAACAATCTGAGTTGTGTAAATTACTAATAGTCAGGTGTACGTTATCCGTTTCCGTTGTGTAATATTCGAACAGGAGAATAATTTGTAGCTTAATTGTGGGTACTAGACCACATAATCAGTCATTGATGTTAAACCCACTCGTTTGGCAGACCACTCATCTTGCAGGCCTGACTGCTTGATGCCACAGTATGAGCAAGGCATGTGGGTGCCTCTCACTATATCAGACGAGTTTAAGTGTTTTTGATTGGGTGTTTAAGTGCATGTAAGTTTACGATACCGCACAACAAAATCAATATCTTTAAAGTGTACCCTCCCAATCAAATATTTTACTAAAGTTATTAAAATATTAATTTCCCGTAAGCCCTGCACGGAGCCGAGCGTTCGCCAAAAGTGGCAGACAACCCGACTAATGTGACGTCACATCTTTGACTGGGGGCCCATATAC
This sequence comes from Schistocerca piceifrons, assembly GCF_021461385.2. Classification (NCBI taxonomy): domain Eukaryota; kingdom Metazoa; phylum Arthropoda; class Insecta; order Orthoptera; family Acrididae; genus Schistocerca; species Schistocerca piceifrons. Next base: position 509,802,913 of record NC_060140.1, read on the forward strand.
CTCGCTGGCCCCTGTTCTGCCAATATGACGGCTCTGAGAAAGATGACGGAGTGGTCGCTTTGTACTCGTTGGGTGACCAGCTCTCCCATATTACCCAGGATCCACCGAATTACAGCAAATTTCAATACTTTTTTTTTTAGATCTCCCAGCTCCCTTATCGACCGCCGATTTCTCCTGTATATTTCATCAGTGGTCACTGGTGTAAATATGCTCTTCACGATAAATGATGGCACCCAAAACAGTTGCAGGATAAAGATTTATTAAAATTCTTGACCAAGGTTTCGGTATATATAAATATACCTTTATCAAAAGTAAAATATCTTGAACAAGAAGGCACTTTCATTAGCAAAAACTTAGCATCAGAAATAAGAAAGAAAAAACACTATAGCTTAAGTAACCGTAAAATTATCAGAGTATTACAGGCACAAAAACTTTAAGTCACTTACTAAAATTACGTCCTGCAATGGAGATTAATAAAATAATTGTGCCAAAGGCGTCTTCAGTAGTTAAGTAGTTGCAGTGCCTGTAATACTCTGGTAATTTTACGGTTACTTAAGCTATAGTGTTTTTTCTTTATTATTTCCAATGCTAAGTTTTTGCTAACGAAAGTGTCTTCTTGTTCAGGATATTTTACTTCTGATGGAGGTATATTTATATATACCGAAACCTTGGTCAAGAATTTTAATAAATCTTTATCCTGCAACTATTTTGGCTGCCATCATTTATCGTGAAGAATTTCAACAGTTGCTGTTTCGGCCATGTTTAAAATCTTTAAATATTCACTGTGTTCACACCGAACTTTAAGTGTCGCAGCCAACACACTGAACAATCGCTTTATCGCGAGCGACTCAGTATAGAGTATCACTCCAATTCGCTAACGACAGAGATGCTCTCTCAGTCCAGTACTAAGTAGAGACTTTGTTCCGTGCTCTCTGCGTAAGCGCACGAGCGCACTCGCTCCTGCTATGTGCTCCCGCTTCAAGAGCGTCACCGGAACGAGCCCTCTCCACGCAAAAAGCAAAAGGGTATATCATACGCCGTCTTTCCCTCACTTATGTGGCTCATTCCGTCAGAAATAGTCCGCCAGTCAGCATTACTCTTACAAACAGGAGAATGGCGCTCCTTTTAAGCCGACAAATCCGGAAATATATAGCATCTGCGTTAGGCGTTTACTGTCCACCTGTGAGAAGTCTGAAACTGTGCGCTAGGTCCGTCAAAAAATGCGTATGCTGAGGCTCTCCCAAACAATACAGAGGGTTTTGCTTCTGCAGTGAACACGCAGGCCATTAGCCCTTTTCTCTGGCAAAAACTTTGTGGTCCCCGGGCGGTCAGCCGGCCGGCACATCTGCGTGCTAACTCACCCTCCTACGGAATTTCCATTGGGCTGGTTGCCTCCGCCTAACAAAAACACCTGTGGCCATCGTGTCTTGAATGTTTGTGTACCCAGCCTCTACTTTTTAATCTTGGTGTGCACTTCCGATTTATTTATTAGATATGCAAAAAAAAATGGTTCAAATGGCTCTGAGCACTATGCGACTTAACATCTGTGGTCATCAGTCCCCTAGAACTTAGAACTACTTAAACCTAACTAACTTAAGGACATCACACACATCCATGCCCGAGGCAGGATTCGAACCTGCGACCGTACCAGTCGCACGGTTCCGGACTGAGCGCCTAGAACCGCTAGACCACCGCGGCCGGCTATTAGATTTGCATATTGATTAAATGGAAATACGTAAAACTGACATTACCCTATCGACTTTGGGCTCAAATGAAAAGTCTCCATACACAGAATACGATGGTGAGGTCGGAATATGTAAGAAATGAAGGGCAGGAGACCACACCACCTTACAAGTAGTCACTGGTATAAATACTGACCCTGCCAAGTACTATCAACAGTTAAAGTTTCGTGACCGACAGATCTCAAAAAGGTTTCGTATTATGATCAATACTACTGTTCACATAGTCTGTTTGTAACACCCCACCCGTCACTTATCTGGTTTTGGTGTGTGTTCACCCCAGGTAATTGTCGAACAGATCAACAGAGAGTGCAAAACTGCCACAATGTCGGTTAACGCAAAGAAGGTAATAAGGCCCTGTGACTCCTGATTGAACTGCGGTGGCAGTGTTGACATTAATTGATTACGAATTGATCCCTTTTAATTAAAAAGGGGTGCACATTGATGTTATATTCAGCTATTGAACACCAGATGCAAATGTTTAACATAAAGTTAATTAAGAAAGTGACTTGGGATTTTAACTACTTGGCCGTGCGGTTAAAGGCGCTGCAGTCTGGAACCGCAAGACCGCTACGGTCGCAGGTTCGAATCCTGCCTCGGGCATGGATGTTTGTGATGTCCTTAGGTTAGTTAGGTTTAACTAGTTCTAAGTTCTAGGGGACTAATGACCTCAGCAGTTGAGTCCCGTAGTGCTCAGAGCCATTTTTTTTAACTACTTGATTGAAAACGGATGCAGTCGATTAGGACAGATTTATTTTTAACCAGCATGGGGTCAACCACCTGAGGCCGCGCCCCGTTACCGCTTTCTTAGAGCATGAGCCACCCTAAGCTGCCTATTGTTGCTTCCCTTCGCCGCTCCCCGGCCGGCCTCGGTCAACTCTGTACACTTCCCTGGGATACACTAGCCTCCAGTAAATCGACGCGTTTCCACAAAGTTTTTCATGTCGTGTGAATTACTTTAAAACCATCACCCGACATTAATTATTCCAATACGTCCATACTATACCCTCTACAAGATGCATTGTGCCTTGTCAGTCATTTTTGTTCAGCCCTACTGTTCCCTCAACGTGAGTTAGGTGATCTTTAATGACTTCATGTAAGGGGCATAGTTCTTGCCACCTTACAAGATTTCTCAAGGAAACATTTAATTATGAGATCTGTAACTCAGTTTTCTGTCGGTGCTTCCACCGAAAGATCGGTCTGGTTGAACGGAATGCGAGTAGCATAGGAAGAACAACACCGTCTCCGCGTGTGGAGGGGTTGTAAGAGGGGGAATGTTTCTTTCTCGGTCAGTACTGGCAACCCGCGGGTGCGCTCGCTTCGTGCTACCTTACCACGAAATTATTACACTTGGCCTTAACAATAAACAAGTACAGTGGTAAAGAAAACGTATGGCACTGTGAAGGATTTCAAGACAATTGTGCATGTACTATGAGCGTGTCCTTGTGAAATATCGCAACAAAAACTCACGATAAGCTGACTGAAGTGCTCTCGACCCCAGGTGCAGTAATATCGTGGTCAGATAACACACAGAACTAACATAAACTTGCAAAAGAGGATTATAGAGACTTTCATGTCCAAAGAAGCCCGGTATGTTATTTATTCCTCACTGACTCACACAACACAACAGCGTTTCGCAACGCTTTGAAGGAGTTCTCACCATTATGAATAACAAGCGGACTGATCAGTATTTTAGTGCGATAAATTTTCGCTAGAAGCCACAGTTTATTCAAGAAAAGGGTGTTTGAAGATCACTTTGTGCGTTTTCCTTGAACAGTTCTAAAACTGTGGCTTTCAACGAAAATATATTGCAGTACACAATGTTACTACAATAAATATCCTAAAAAAGGTCGTATTCCTTTTTTCTGCATCACTAATAGTTCGGGTGTAGCTGGTGAGAGAATATGAAAATCATGCGTATGGTACTTAAAAGTGTTGTGGGTTGCTTAAAAACCAGCCGTAAGGGCAGTTGCATCACCGAGTATACACTCTAAGGAAAATTAAAGAAGGTCCACAACGAAGAAATTATCCGAATGGGCCAGAAATCGTTAGACATATTGTACACGTACAGGCAAACAAGTGATTACAATTTCAGGAAAATTAGGCAATTTATTCCAGAGAAAAGAGCTTCACAAGTTGAGTGAGTCAATGATGTAATGGTCCAGCTCTGGCCCTTATTCAAGTAGTTATTCGCCTCGGCGTTGATTAATAGTGTTTGAGGGTCCTCCTGAGGGAAATCACGCCCAACTTTATCCATCTGATGCGTTAGATTGTCAAAATCCCGAATTGATAGGAGGCCCTCCCCATAATGCTCGAAATGTTCTCAGTTGGGGAGAGATCTGGCGACCTTGCTGGCCAAGCACAAAGGGAAGCAGTAGAAACTTCTGCCATGTATGGGCAGACATTGTCTTTCTGAATTGAAGGTCAAGGATGGCTTCATATGAAGATCGACAAAATAGGGCACAGACTATAGTCGATGTATTAAGGGTGCCACAGAGGGCAACCAAGAGACCCTAGACTATCACTCCTTGTTATCGGACCGTATAGCGGGCGACAGCTAAGCTTGATATCCCACCACTGTTTGGGGCGTCTACAGAAACTCTTCGGCCTGTACTCTCATTGACTGTAGTACATTTGTCTTGAGTAATGAGTCCCGTTTGCAAATGTACCCCTTGGCCATCAAAGATGTGTCTGGAGACACCCTGGACAGAGTCGGCTACCATGTTGACTGTTGCCCACCATACGGCCCGATAACAAAAAATCGTATATACTTATATGGATATGGTGTCTGTTCTTTAGGACATATAAGGTGAGGGTTTCTACGGCTTGTCTTCGCGCCTGAAATACTGTATCTTGGCCAGCAAGGTTACCGGATCTCTCCCAAACTCTCTGACATCGATCTGTTGTAGAATTTTAGAACATGTTTTTTGCTAGCGTATCATGTCATTTCTGGAAACCCAGAATCTACTCTATAGGAATCAACATGGACTTCGGAAACAGCGATCGTGTGAGACGCAACTCGCTTTATTTGTTCATGAGACCCAGAAAATAATAGATACAGGCTCCCAGGTGGATGCCATTTTCCTTGACTTCCGGAAGGCGATCGATACAGTTCCGCACTGTCGCCTGATAAACAAAGTAAGAGCCTAGGGAATATCAGACCAGCTGTGTGGCTGGATTGAAGAGTTTTTAGCAAACAGAACACAGCATGTTGTTCTCAATGGAGAGACGTCTACAGACGTCAAAGTAACCTCTGGCGTGCCACAGGGGAGTGTTATGGGACCATTGCTTTTCAAAATATATATAAATGACCTAGTAGATAGTGTCGGAAGTTCCATGCGGCTTTTCGCGGATGATGCTGTAGTATACAGGGAAGTTGCAGCATTAGATAATTGCAGCGAAATGCAGGAAGATCTGCAGCGGATAGGCACTTGGTGCAGGGAGTGGCAACTGACCCTTAACATAGACAAATGTAATGTATTGCGAATACGTAGAAAGAAGGATCCTTTATTGCATGATTATATGATAGCGAATCAAACACTGGTAGCAGTTAATTCTGTAAAATATCTGGGAGTATGCGTGCGGAACGATTAGAAGTGGAATGATCATATACAATTAATTGTGGGTAGACGGGTGCCAGATTGAGATTCATTGGGAGAGTCTTTAGAAAATGTAGTCCATCAACGAAGGAGGTGGCTTACAAAACACTCGTTCGACCTATACTGGAGTATTGCTCATCAGTGTGGGATCCGTACCAGGTCGGGTTGACAGAGAGAAGATCCAAAGAAGAGCGGCGCGTTTCGTCACAGGGTAATTTGGTAAGCATGATAGCGTTACGGAGATGTTTAGCAAACTCAAGTGGCAGAGTTTGCAAGAGAGGCGCTCTGCATCGCGGTGTAGCTTGCTGTCCAGGTTTCGAGAGGGTGAGTTTCTGGATGAGGTATCGAATATATTGGTTCCCTCTACTTATACCTCCCGAGGAGATCGCGAATGTAAAATTAGAGAGATTCGAGCGCACACGGAGGCTTTCCGGCAGTCGTTCTTCCCGCGAACCATACGCGACTGGAACAGGAAAGGTAGGTAATGACAGTGGCACGTAAAGTGCCCTCCGCCACACACCGTTGGGTGGCTTGCGGAGTATAAATGTAGATGTAGAAACTGAGCAAGTTTGTAAAATTGCGAGGACGGCCTACAACGATTTTGGGATTTAGACGATCTAAAACACCAATTGGACAGAATTTGGCACGATAACACTCAGAAGGACATAAACAACACCGTCAAGGCCGAATAACTGCTTGAATAAGGATCGGAGGTGGATAAACACATTACCGATTTTGCTCATTTTTTGAAGCTCTTTCTTGAGAATAAGTCATCCAGTTTCTCTGAAATTGTAATCATTTGTTTGTCCCTACATGTATAGCTAAACCCAAGCTCCGCTCGGACAGGTTCCGGAAGACCCAACGGTACTGACCGACCACCCTGTCATCCTCAGCCTACAGGCTTCACTGGACGCAGATATGGATGGGCTTGTGGTCAGCATATCGCTCTATCGGCCATTGCCGGTTTTCATGACCGGAACCACCACGTCTCAGGTAGCTTCTCAATTTGCCTCACAAGGGCTGAGTGCACCCCACTTGCCAACAGCGCTCAGCAGACCGGATGGTCACTAATTCTGGTGTTAGCCAAGCCCGATCGACAGCGTTCAACGTTGGTGATGGGAACCGGTGTAACCACTGTAGCAAGGCCGTAAGAGTACATGCGCATCACGTCTGCCGATTTCCATCCCATTCGGATAATTACGGTTTCTATTTTTGCTTCTTTGCTGCAAGTCTAAGGCTGATAGATCATGTCATGAGGAGGAACATTTGTTAGAAACAAAATGTTCGCTCAAAGCATTCACTGATGCTTCTCGGTGTTGTTACGCATCTTTTGTTATTGGTTACCCCCCTTAGAGGTGGCATGCATAGGCTCCCTATGGTGCACATATGCAGTGTGTGTCGCCTGTAATTCAGCCATTCGTTCTGCGTGGAAGGGGTAAGCCAAGAAAACATAAAGTTCCTATATCTCTCCTAAAATATCGTTGCCCACTTCTTTGTAAATCACTCTACCAGTTTACTGAGGTAAGCAGTATGCAGGTGCAGCATACCTGGTTAGTAGACCCTGCTAGTTCGATGACATCTCGTTATCCCAGGGACAAGGAATTCAATGAAAAGATGCCCAGCTACCTTTCATTATTGCTAATGCGGAAGCGGTGTGTACCATGTCAGCTACTGGACTCAGTTCGAGACCTGGTGCTTACGTACGGCATTGATGGTTCCGCGTTATTTGACAACTTCAAAGGCGTGTTACTATAACACGTTTGACATTCTTTGAACAGAGCCGAGAGCGCTGTGTGAGGTGTGGGTAGTACTCTGTAGATATTGCTTTCAGTACGCAGCCCTGGAATATTCTTCTTCTCTTTCATCACTGGATGTGTGTTACATTCTGTTGCCTCTCGGAGACGTACCAACGTGCACAACTGAATTGAAATTCAAACCTATATTTAAGAATACCGGCGGAAGCGGGTAAGAAAGCACTGATTATGCACAGTCGCAACCTGGTGTCATCCCACCTGAATACCAAGTGACAAATGACAAGCATACTCAATTCCTATTGCTGCTTTTGGTTACAAACACAAGTCGTTTCGGCGTGAAAAGTTATTCCAGTCTGAGTCCTGCTAGCAGCAGCATTTATAGCGCTGATAGGATCAGCAGGTATGACCAATTTTAATGAAAATAAGTGATTACTGCTCATCAGTGGCTAATAAGCGGCCTCAGCTTGACACTGGTGATTCTACAGGTATGTATTTAAGATTCCCCTGTTTGTGCTGGTTCGTTATAGCTGCAGTCTGATGATTAGTTTCTTCTTGTTGTTGTGTTGCAGATGTGATGGCTGTGTGCCTGTAACTCCTGTTGCTTGACCTTACACGATGATGATGCTTTCATCACTCCAGCTCAATTTGTCAACGATGAATTCATTGTGCCTGCAATCACCATCGCAGCTCAGTCCGTCATCATACGTGTGGTACTGCCTAATGCCATCAGCACGTTTGCCAAACCAGCCATGAACCCTGACCATCTCGCATTTCTAGGTCCACTCATTGACACTATTGCGATGGTTGTTGATCCACAGGGTAAGATATTGACACTGCATCACAGTAAATAATGCCGTACGGACTGCTCTGGATGCCGCTAAACTTGAACAAGAGTAAAGAGAAAAACTACAAGTGATTATTATAGACAAATGCGTACACCTGTTTTTACGCATGATACTAATCATTATTTTCTTTCTTTGCAGATATGATGGACGTTTGTGTACTCGCACCTGTGAAAGCAACGAGAACACGACTTGACACAATGATGGGCCACAGGTTGCCCCAGCCTGATTCATCAGTCTCCAATGATGTACTCACTGTGCCTGCAAACACCACCACAGCCTCTTCTGTCATTATTAGCCTGGTTCGGGCTGATAACACCACTCATATGTCAACACAGATACACTCTCCATGCCTTGGAGAACCTCGCAACCGCCATGAACCTTCACGGAATCAAGAGTCGCCTCGACATCACTTTGGGCTTAGCAGCACCTTACCCTGCTTGCTCCGTTATCAGGTAAATCCTGCAGCCGCATTGGACTACTCTGTGTCTGCTGACACTTCTGGGGACAGGATCTCACGAGCTCGTATTGACAATACGAATGCTGGCTTCAGAGATTCAGCCACTTTCCTCGATGGTTGCCAAGGCATTTTGGACACCGTGCATCCCGAAAGCGTCAGCGACCTGTGGTATCCTGCTATTAAGTTTAAAACACTTCTCTAGCACGAGCTTATATACCTCCCGTCAGAGGGCGGTGAGGCTGGTGAGGGAAACGGCATTGTTCAAGTTTGGGGGAGAACCGACGTGATATCATCGGGCAATTCAATCTCAAAGTGGTTCGAAACTTTTACGACGAGTGTCATTCACGGCCATTTTTCCGAAATGCAGGAAAGAGGATTGCGTAAGGTACTCAGCCGTCTACACTACCTTGACGTATACTCACATGTTTACGATCCAATTAATGGGGTTCCTCGTTTCATCGCTCCTCCAAAAGACGTTGCCGCTAAAAGAAGAATGCGTTAGTGTCCAGAATCTTGATGAGAGGGATGAATATTGCTTCGCATGGTCATTTCTGGTTAGTGATAGAAATTGTCCTGCAATAACAGTGCTTGTGCCTACTTATAACACATCTAATTACAACACATCTAATGCCCGCAGGCTTCATAATTTCAATGTCTTCTCATTCACATAAAACTCCAGAACCTACCAAAATTTGAGAGGCAGACTACTGCCTGGATGCTGATGATAACAGAAAGCCTGAAGAAGAAGAAAATTACGATTAAAAATGACGATCGAAGAACGAAACAGTCAAGCATAAAGTAGAGTGACGCTTCTACTTTTGATAATTAGCCGATCAGCGCCCAAAAAATATAGGTTAGTTGCTATTCTCCAAGGGTGAAAAGCCACGTTATGATGTTGATATACTGCTTTTTTTCGAACACAGGGCCTTGCAGAGGACCTTGGCATTGTGTGAACAGGTATAGCACAAATTTAAGTTATATTCTTTTCTTGGATGCGAACAACCTCTATGGACAAGCCATGCAGCGATTCCTGAAGACTGTAGGATACCGATGGATGTCTAACGGGGAAATCACCGGATTGAAAGAGAAGATCCTGTACGTGGCTGAGGGTCCTGGTGAGGACACTTGGATTATTGTATCCATTTACGTGACATGCACAGTGACTTGCCACTGTGTGTGCACCTCCCAGTTCCACGCAGAAGTTCTGCCAAACTGATGACAACCTGCAGAAATCTGCAGCAATGTCTCGAGTTGGGAATGGAGCTCACAAGAATCACCCACGTCATCTTCTTTGCTAAGACGCACTCGTTAAAGAGTACATTGCTTTAACGCTGAAATGAGGGCATCTGCGATGTCTGACACTGGAACTCATTATGAGTGACCTAGAAATATGATCGTTATCTTGGCTCAAAATGGTAGTGTTATCCTCATGGTCCTTTAAATAGCGCCTCTTTAAATCGCGTGCCTTTGAAACCAGTTGTCTTAGGTAAGTGACACTAGAAGTCTAGAACTGGCCCTCTATATTCACTTACGGGCTTCAGCTGCAAACGACATTATCTTTAGTTCTGTTTGAGACATAAAACCAATCTTACATCTTACTGGCCACCTTCCTCTCCACAAGGCAAAGAGCTGACTTGGATACTCTGGTTTTCCTGTTTCTCAATGCAGTGGAAACGGAAATTCACATCATGACCTCACAAAACCCCACCAGCTCCTCGACGACGAAGGTTTTCACGTTTCGTGTAAGAATAACTCAAGGTAATTCTTATTAGGTCACTGCTTCAGACAGTAGCAAAATTTTTAGAATAATTGAAATACCTGAGTTGAAACAAGAGAGTGTAATATTAATGTTAAATTTTGTGTACTTAACGTAGGTGTGTGTGTGTGTGTGTGTGTGTGTGTGTGTGTGTGTGTGTGTGTGTGTGTGTCTGTGTGTGCGTGCATACACTACATAAATGAATTACGTTTCCCACAATCTGGAATGCTTGCTACACGCGTAGACAAACAAATACACAAGCGGATTAAGAGAGAGATGAAGGAAGCGTAGAATAAATTTCTTTTATTTCCGTCATCAATCACAAAATATTTTGGCTGTTATACTACCGGTTTCAGTATACGATAACCATCTTCAGATCTGCATCAAAACATGGGAAAACAACAGCATCTAGTGGACAATTAATATTTTAAACTGATATATACATAGTAATGAAAAGTAATAGTAACTATGCCGTAGTGAAAAGTGTAGCTTTCATAGATGTGGAAGCATGCGCTTAAATACGACGAGGCATATTTGTATGCAGGTATGCATCGTTTTATGCAACTGCATGTTTTCACATCTATGAAACATATGCTTTTCACTAAGGTATATTTTACTATTTAAACATGTAAACTGTCCACTAGCTGTACTGTTTTCCCAAGTTCTGTTGCTGGTCTGAATATGGTTGTCATAGACCGAAACCTCTAGTATAAGGACGGAAATAAAACATAAATAAATACTGAACTGCTATCGAATCAGGCAGTAACGTAGAAAGCGATCTTGTAGTTAATTGGGGGATGATATCCATTTGCTGAAAGCAGGACGCGAGCCAGTTACATTACGTTTCCCACTTCCGCACCTCTATCCGCCCCACTAAGTGACATTTTACTACTTCACTCTTTGTCTTTGATGTGCAATGTCCTGAAGCCCTGGACCGCCGATGTGTCAGTACCTGACACGTTGTTCCAGTGAATGAAACAGAGAATGATGTGTTTTTGACAAATTTTCAGTTTGCCTTTGTCTTGAAATGGTATACTTCCATAACACCCAAATTACATATGAAAAGAAGCAAATATGGAAATTCAGGAATCAGGAATGTGCCATCGACCACTGAGAGACACAAAGAGCTACTGAGGGCATACGTTTTTACAGCGAACGCCACTGAGCGATGGTGATACCAGTCAGCTGTGATCCTCGGAAGAACGTGCCTCATATCAGTTAGATGTACATATACTAGGTGGATCTGAGGATGTGGTTTGTATCCCCGAAATCACTAAAGTCATTTTTGCAGTCAGAGGTAAATTTATTCCTCATCTCAAATAATCGCTTTCCGGCTATTTACACGATTATTGCAGATCCTTACCCAAGGAGTAGAAAGTTGCACAGGTCACACCAATATTCACGAAAGACGATAGGAGTAATCCATTTAATGACAGGTCCATATTATTAACATTGATATGAAGCAGGATTCTGGAACGTTTATTGTGTTCGAACATCATGAATCACCTCACAGAGAACGGTCTGTTGACACACAGTATGCCGGTCGGGTTGGCCGAGCGGTTCTAGGCGCTACAGTCTGGAACTGCGCGACCGCTACGGTTGCAGGTTCGAATCCTGCCTCGGGCATGGATGTGTGTGATGTCCTTAGGTTAGTTAGGTTTAAGTAGTTCTAAGTTCTAGGGGACTGATGACCTCCGACGTTAAGTCCCATAGTGCTCAGAGCCATTTGAACCATTTGACACACAGTCAACACGGATATAGAAAACATCATTCTTGTGAAACACAACTAGTTCTTTACTCACAGGCAGTGTTGAGTGCTATCGAGAGAGGATTTCAGATTGATCCCGTATTTCTAGAATTCCGGAAGGCTTTAGACACGCACATCACAAGCGGCTTGTAATCAATGTTCTGGAAGTAGTTGCACTGCTGCGGGCAATTCTTAGTGATAAATACGTGGTGGCAAATTTAACCCGTCTCGCTCGTCAAAGTGAGCTGGAGACTCTTGCTTGCACTCATTTAGTAGTATCGCGGTGCTAAGGATGCAGTCATGTCAGCTCATAAAAGTGTGAGCGTGTGGGTGCTATTCTGTCATTCTGCGCAACGGATTAATCTGAGATATACCCTTTCCCTGTGGCTCCTGTAAGATGCAATTTCCACCCCCACATTACTACAGAAGTCAGATAGACGCTTCTAACGTTCTAAAGAGAAATGCCTGAAAAACTTTCAGCAATAAATATCTTCTGGAGTCGTCCGCTGTAAGGAAATGACACAAAAATTCCCAAAATTTCTTACGTAACTAGTGGGTTACTTGGGTACTGGAGTAGTGCTAGTTAGTGTAAGAAAAACATGAAAGTAACGAAAATTATTATTTACTTTGCAAAAATTATGAGAAATCACAATGGCACTTTTAGTTATGAACTGAACACGTTATTTCCGGGTTCTTAAGAAAACTATGTGCTATGTTTGTAAAGAATGCATAGGCTGGGTGCCGAACACGGGGTCGTTCTCCCTTTCACTCGGGCAAACGCTATCAGCTCTAAGGGCGATCGCCGGCCGACATAGATAGGTTGCTCGTCCTCTGAAGAGACCGGCCCTCCAGCATGCGTTTTGCCTCTCCCGAACTAAAAGCCCCTGCGACCGTCGTGTCTTGAATGTGTGTGTGTACGCCAGCCTCGAGTATTTCAATCTCGGTGCGCACTTGCGATTTACTAGTTATTTGCATATCGTCTACATGAATTCATACAACATTGGCTTTATCTTATAGAGTTTGGGTTCGAATGAAGCGTCTTCATGTGCGGCATATGATTGTGAAGGCGGAATATGTAAGCAATGAAGGTCAGGAGACCACGACATCTTACAAAAGGGTCTGAGTTAATGAGGGATAGCGACACGATATTAGGATGTGTTCCATGACTTCTGTCACCTGAGTGTACGTGTTAATGGAACACCTGTTAACCACGTTTGTTAACAGACCCTTTCACATTTTGGTCCTCAATGATCCAAAAGTACACTACCAGAAAGAGGTGAAGCAACGAGAAGGACATTAGCAGAACATAATAGCTTCATAGGTTGAAATTGTGTGTATATTATTTTATTTATTACTAAATCGAGTCAAAAGTACAAAGAACGTGGCAGTATGAGCCCTCATGGCAGAACGACATTGCACCCCCTCCAGCCTAGATGCTTACGCTCATTCGGTTGGGAACGGTATGATAAAGCCGTTCTATCGTCTTCTGCGGCACGCTGGCAACAACTGTTGTTTGATACCCTGGCTACTGGCGGTTGGGCGGATTTGATGTTCACACTTTCTCTATCATCAACATGCCTATGGAATTTTCTGGCCGCGGACGTGCATTCACCTGACGTAGACAGTTTATAGAGTCGAGTGCGATGTGTATATCTCTTGTAGAGGTCTTCGTTAATTGGATAAGGGTCATTAGAGAAAGCATAGAGAGAGGCAATGTAGACGCTCATTTTTTCAGTACGCGACCAGCACTCTGCACTGATTCGCTCAATATAAAATATTTCGTCTAAGGTATCCAGACACCGCTGCATAATGCAGAATTAGTCACAAGAGCCGAACCCGCCAGTGTAAAAGAGGGTGGAGTGTATTGCGTTGTCAGTAGAGAGGCAGCAATAGCAGATCGGGTCGGTCAGGAAAGGTCAGCGACTTTAAATGTCAGCGTCATTGGATGTTACCTGGGTAACAAATACGTCAGGGAGATTTCAACCCTCCTAAAGCTTCCTAAGTCGACTGTTAGCGGTGTGATTGTGATGTGTAAAGGCAAATGAACTATCACAGCTAAATCAAGATCAGGGAGACTTCACAGACCGACGGGCAGGGACTGTCGATCGTTGCTGAGGTTCGTTGCAGAAATTTGCACGAAATCGTTCGTGAGTTCCAAAGTGCTGTGAGCAGAATGAATTTTCACTCTGCAGCTGGCTGTGCACTGGTTTGAAATTTCCTGGTAGCTAAAAACTCCCACGATTTTTCAGATCTGTTGCTACCGTCATTCCAGCTAGCACAATGGCTGTGCGCAGTAAGTTAAAAGGAAAGTACAGTGACTGAGCAGCTTCTCATAATCCACCCGTTTCTGTTGTCAGGCCTTAGCGACGTCGGAGGTGGCGTAAAGAGCAGCGCCACTGGATGTAAGATGACTGCCAACGAGTGATTTGAAATGACGAAGCACGCTGTACCCTGTATCAGTTCTATGAAACGGTTCGGGTTTGGCAAATGCCTGGAAAACGTTACCTGTCATCATGTGTAGTGCTGAAATTGATGTACGGAGGAGATGGTGCTACTGTATGGGAGTGTTATTCGTTGTTACGGTGTGGTTCCTTTATTGTGCTCAAGAGAACGCAAATTGCGGGAGGACATTAACACATTTTGCAGGACCGTGTACTCCGTATTGTTGAGGAACATTCCGGAGACAATTATTGCACCGGCAGAACAACGTACCCTGCCAGAAAGAAGCTTCTGTGAGGCAGTGGTTTGTGAGCAATAACGTTGCTGAAGTGGCCTACACGGAGTCCTGACGAAAGGAAGCAACGGGGAGGATATTGTTACGCGTGGCCAGTATCCTCTTTCTGCAACATAAATGCACACATGGATTAATATCCTTACTTTTACTGGATACTTAACTTGAATAGAGTTCATGTGTTGTGGTGCAAGCTGATCAGTAATAATCCTCTTGCAGACAATGTCGACAATCTTGCTATTACAAACTTCAGCCACTAATCTGGTCGCTATGCTCTATCACAGCCTGAGAGAGCCAGTGAGTCAGTGAGAGCCTCCGGTCAGCGGCTGCGGCCTAAATACTTGCTGTGGAGACGGCTTTGGCGGCGTGTTGCTTGTCGATGTGTCTCTGGCCTCCCTCGTCATAGGTGCGCTTGATCCAGCGCCTACAATCGATCTTTGCGCTACATCTTTGCCGACTGATGACAGCTTACGCCAGTACATGAACCAAATGGAACATATTTGGGACAACAACTTAGACTTCGCTCCAGTCCCCAGTGGCAGCATCACTACCATCCCTGTTTTCGGCTCGAAGTAAAATGGGCTGCTATTCCTTCACAATGTTCAGACACCTCACTGAAAGTCTCTGCAGCAGACCTCAAGTCGTCAAAAGGGCGAAGAGTTGACACACCCTGTATTGATGTCCACTAATAGGTGTCCATATATTTTTGATCACATGGCATCCATGTGGGTGTAGAAAATCTTTTCCATATCAGTGCACCCAGTAGCCTCAAAGGAGACGAAACGTAGGGCTTCGACAGAAAAGAAGCCAACGCAGTGATGCTGCACAAGTACTACACAGCTAGGCTTAGTTGTCCTCTGACACGGCTTCGGGCGCCCGCGGTTGAGCGGACGCGGCGGTTAGCGCTTTTTTGTAGCCGTGGGTCCAGCCATCGCCGGCAGCTCGGGGAGGCGGCGGTACGGCAGTCGTCGACGTCCTCCGGACCGCCGATCCGTTAACTCGACGCTCAATTACGGCGGCGCAGTAACCAGAGGCGCTATTCGTATCGCTGCCGCCACTCGCTTAGTAATTTCTCCTAATGGCGTCTCTAATGACACTCATCTACTCGCGCCGTTCTTCAGTACTCACTCTGCAGCGATCGCTGACCACACTCGTGTTTACCGCTCCGTTTTGTGCCACACGATTAACCTACTTCCGTGTAATCAGAGTAATAACCATCATTTCTGATTGATGTACGCATACTTACGACTAAACCTACCTACAAGTCACCGTGTACTATGCAACGGGGTGTGCTTTCCATTGTAACTTGTAACACGTAGTAGTGTTTCTTCCCATTACATTCGCGAATGAAGAGCGAGAACAACGAATTGCTTAAATGCCACTGTGCGTTCGCTGTAATTAATATAATCTTATTGTCATACATCTATCTACAAGAAAGTAGTCAGACTGCAGCTCATGAGCATATCTGAAGGAACCAATAATATCATCAGGCCGTCATCATTTGCCTGATGACGGTGGAGTGGACCATCGAAACCGGTCGCAATTAAATTAGTAATACACTGTCTAGTCACACTGATGTACCCACCCGTCAAAAGGCTGAATATCTACCTTTCACACAGCGGACCACTCCGAGACTTCCAGGGAGAAAGTCGATGAGATTCTGGATGATACCGACAGTGTTGTGTCGCCATGCCGACTATAGTGTCGTGATCACCACCGCTAGATTACTCGGTTGAGGATGTATAGCGCGAACAGCTCTATCTAGGTGGCACTACAGATTATCGTCTGGTTTTAAATCCGGGGAATTTGGTTTCCAGGGGACTAAGGAAAACTCATTATGATGCCCTTCGAACTACGCTTATACATTGGGTGCTGCGTGACACGTTGTATCGTCTTGCTGGTAGAAGCCACCTTGCAGAAGGAGAAACAAACTGCATATGGGAGTGGACATGGCCCCCACATAGATACATGCTTCTACTGATCCATTGTACCTTCCAGAATGACGACATCATCCAAGGGACGGCAGGAAAAACATTCCCGAGATCATAATACTCCCTCCTGGTTGCAGAGTGCGACATTAAGACGTTTCAAGCCGTACACCCCAACGGTCATCTTGAAACGTCCCCTTAGAAAAATTATACATGACTGTGCTTAAACTGACACACAATATTTTTTAGCGCAACGCAATCTGACTTTCAATAATCCCTACAAGGGAATGGCCCTGACTAACATTAACCTGCACGTTTCACAAATCACTTACCTCACAAAAATCTTCGCTACTCTAACTACTGCAATACAGCGAGCGCCACTGCTGCCAGCCAAATAAGAGATTCAAACTACTGAAGGCACTAACTACTGATAGGCATAGTTAGCAAAAGAAATATTTTGATAGAGAACAAACAATGTATTTACCTTAATAGTGTTCAAAAGTCATAATATATATATCAGTCCATGATATCCAATATTACAAATTTACTCTTTCTGATGGACACACGTCCAGATCGTCCTCTCTCAAAATTCCGCCATCTCTCTCCCCACATCCACCACTGCTGGCGGCTCACCTCCAGCTGCCCAGCGACACGCGCGCGCTGTTAACAGCCAACTGCCCAACACTACAATAGCCAACAACAATGCAAACCAGCCACAGGCTGCACACAGTACAGCCAGTGATTTTCATACAGAGCGCTACGTGGCGGTGGCGTTACCAATGTAAGAACCTAAACAGCCTACTTACAATCTGTCCGATGGAGCATTAAATGTGATTCATCTGGAAAGGCCACCTGTCGCCAGTTGCTGTACTGGCGTTCAAATTCCAGTCTTTACCTGTCGCGGAGGCCCATACACAGCAACTTTTGCTGAACGGACGTTGAGGGCACACTGTTGGTAGGCCCTTGGTTCATTTGAGCGGTCATCTGGCCAGTAGTAACATGTCTGTTCTCCCGGAAACACCTCAGCAGCCGTCGTCCATCCCTATTTCTGTAGCCTGTGGTAAATCATAGATGCCTCGTCGCCAGTTTTGGATAGCGCTGTTTTGCCATGCACGGTATTTTCAACCACGGCGGCATGCGAACAGTTTAGAAACTTATCCCTTTCTGAAATGCTCCCACTCTTGGCCCCAAAGCCTTTGATCATGCTTGAACCGTGATAAAATTTGCTGTTTTGAAGAGCGCGCCGCACGCTGTGGCAATCGCAGCTTTGGTGTCTCCCTCTGGTGGAAAAGGGGAAACGTAGTCTGCCCACGTGCATTTAAGGGGCGCTATGAGCTCGCTAGGGGCGAGTCTGGTCGGTTGGTCAGCCGGGTCAGTGTGGGCCACTCAGTGTCTGTCTGTCGTCCGGAGTGCTAGTATGTGTTTGGCCCCCAGTCTGCTCGAGTTTGTTCAGGCAATGGTCATAGGCGGTCGGATCGATCGGTTGGTCGGTCACCCACTGAGACTCAAGATGACTTGTCCGTCTTGAGCGTCGGCGCATGTGAGGTTGCCACGTCAGTCCAGTGGGCCGCGCCTTATAGCGACGTGTAGAGGCTTCGTGGCCGACACGAGAGCAACAGGAGTCAACCCTCGACATCGGGATGGCCGGTGCGAGCCGCGACGCCGTGAGACGGGAGCTCAGCACGCCTTCCAGCGTCCGTTGAAGCGGCTGGCAGCGGACGATTCGGGAGAGCGTTTTGGGCGTGCTGCGCCAGGTCTTCGCCAGACACCGCAGTTTATTAAAAGTTAAGTGATTCGTGATATGTTGTTTCATTTACTTGTTAAATTCTACTTGTTTTCTTGGTCAGTCTCTCGTCCCCAGCTTGTTTGTCTGTCTCTCGTCTGCATTGGTTAGGGAGTTAGTGTCTGTCTGTTTGTACGTTAATAGCTGCCTCTGTCATGTTTGTCGGATTCGGTGTTAACAAATTTATTGCCTAAGGTGTAAAGGCCGAATTCCTGAAATATGTTTTTATCTTGCCTATCATATTGCGAGGTGGTAAATGTGTAATGTAGAGCATGTTGGTACATTTTATCTAAAACTGCATTTCATGGATTTTATTTAAATGGTCATTTTAGTATATAAAGTTGCCACCCTTCCACCGTAAGAGTTCTTTTAAAAAAAGAAGTTGCACTTTCTGTGGCAAATAATTTTTAATGTGTTTTGTACTATTTCCATCCCTCTTATGGGGTGCATAGTTTATGTGTTTGTGTGAGTTGTTAAAATTTTTAGTTTAAATTAATCTGGTGTGTTGCAGATTTGCACCAATGTAGTCTTTCAGAGGTTGTTGTGAGCGGTCCTGACTACGGCCGTGTTGAAAGGAAGCGGCAAGGTTCTCAGCCCGAAAGCTCATAGTATAAAAAAAAAAAAAAATAAAAAATAAAAAAATAAAAATAAAAATAAAAAAATTTGAAAATTCTTATTTCTGCCTCTGAATAAATTGTAACTTGATATTTACAGGGTGCTTTCTGATTATAATTTTAAATCTGTTGGCAACTACTTCCACGCTCACATAGTGTGATTAAATGTGTTAATGTTCTTGATGAATCGCTAGTAAATAAAGTAAATTCTTAAGAATAGGTTTTGAAAGTTTAAATTCACGGCTCAATGCACTTTCGGAAGTGAGACAAATCGCTTCGTTTCCGTGTTTCGGCAACGAGTGCAGTGATTACTGCGTGCCCCCCCCCCCCCTTTCCCCCGACAGGTATTATATACTCTCCACTGCTAGTGCTGCCATCTGCCGTCTGTGTGTGTTTATTGCAGTTTACATCCTGCGTGGGTAGTGGTCATTTTAGAGTGACTGGACCATGTAAATACACAGCTGATGGAGTAACTCATTGCTTCGCATACTAATATGATCTTGCATTCATGGTCGATACGGAGCGATAGGGGCAGGGCTGTTAATATTTTCCTAAATTTCTAACTTAGTAGTGTTTTTTGAAACTAGCTAGGTAAACTTACGCGGAATAGTTGGCATCTATTTTGAAGCGTCTGCCAGTACGTGTTCCTCAGCATCCCTGCGACGCTCTCCAGTGGATCAAACAACGGTGTTACAATTGAACCAGCCCTTCTTTCTATATGTTTAATATTCCGCGTCACTCCTGTTTGACATAGACCCAACATACTTTGACGATATTCTAAGATGGGTTGCACAGCTTTTTCCGCAACAGACTTTTTGTAGACTTATTGCATTTTCTGAGTGGTCTATCAATAAAGCCTACAACGAATCCAACGTGCTCGTTCTTTTCACATCCCTACAGATTGTTGCAGCAAAAATTTGTGTGAGTTGAGGGCTTCCATTTGTGACTCATTAATATTTTATCATAGGATACTACTTTTTTCTTCTCTGAACTGCTATATTTTATGTTTCTGAACATTTTAAAAGAGGTTGCAAATTTTTGAGGTGTTCTGAAATCTTACCAATATCTGACTATTGAAGCTGCTTTTTCCATAGGGTTCATACATCTCTGCAAGTCACTGTGTGGTATGAAGCGGTAGATACTTTTTATCGTTGTCAGTCTTTCACTGCTGTATTCCACAGGCGTACCAAGGAAAACTGACTGGATGTACGGCTGTTCTGTCATTTGATTCTCACGGTCGGCAAGCGTTATGTATAACGGAGGCAGTGAATTTGTTGCACAATCTACATCGAACACTGGCTTTCTTAAAAGTCTTCTGCCTAGACTACTTGAAAATTTTCTCCAGACACTGGAGTGATCACGTGCCACAGGTTGTTTTCTCAGTAAGATGAGGCTAAGACCAAATTCAGCCAGGGGAGCATTGTGCACTGTGTCCCGCAAGGTTCTGTGCTTTGCTCATTCCTGTTCTTGATCTTCATAAATGATTTGTGTGCGACATTAGACGGCCATTCAAAAACTGTAACATTTTTTTATGACACTGTATATTTCTTAGAGATCTACACATTTTCATACCAGAAAAACTTAGGAAAATAGTCGAACAGGCTGTAATCCTGCTTCATAGAAACCGGTTGCCTATAAAACATAAGACAAAAACAGAAAATCTACCGGTAGTGCGAAGAGCAGAAAACCCGACCGATAAGATCTACTTTTTTGTCGATGAAGGTGGAGAGAAGGAATGAACGTACGAAAAAGTTTCAAGTTCAAGGCCAGAAGAGCAGTGTATTTACTACCAAATGTGATTCCGCTGGGCCCACGAATTCTGTACGGGAGTACACAGTTTGAACTTTACTTGCGAAAAGTGTAATTAATGTAATTCGAATCACGTTTTACAATAAATATATTTAGTTCATTGCTAAACAAGATTTTTAGCCCTTGTTTGTCAGTTTAAAACTAAGTTGCCGCTTTGCCCGCGCATGTCATCTTGCCATTTCGTGAAAAATGAATTGCTTATAGTATTTAATTTCATCGCAAGGTTGGTTTAAACTACTCTATCTTTTACTTCAGCAGCTGCAGATTATACTCACTCACTTCTATGCATTTCGGTCTATCGCTACTCCACTTAAAAATAGGAAAACGTTAGCCTGGCCACTTTGACCCCCTCTCCCCTATACAGACTTGACTTCTTTGTAAAATTAAATAAACGCTTTATTTGGAGTTTTAAGTAAAATCAGCAGGTAAGTAGTGCAAGAGGAGCAATGTTTTCTTTTTTCTTTTTTTTCAAAATAGCTAGTTTACTCGCAATAACCAGTTTGATTAGATTACTGCTGATCATAATTGGATGCTAGTATACTCACAGCATTAGCCAGTAGTGGCTGCGATTTACGGTACAGCACGAGTGACTGACTGAATAAATGCACTTGGGAGCAGCACTCTAGATTACATGAAATTTCTTAAATTCGTTTCACAAGAAATCCACAAACAAACTAAAACTTTTCATTGGCCTTCGCCAGTAGTGACCCAACATATTCATTTCATTTGGCTTCAAATTAATACGCTGAAATTTACGCAGCACTGTGTGATGCTACTCGTAAAGGCGAGCGTAAAAATGTTCAAAACTGACTCAAGGAGCAGCACTAAAGCGAAATTTATCTCCAAGAAATTAACGGAAACAATAATGCAGGAAAGATTTATTCTGTACGCTTCGAAAATATTAATATAAGGAAGTGCTGAAATGAACCTCGGAAGGAGAGCAAACTGGTCCAAAGACTGCATATCGGCGGTAGATGACACATGTTAATTGGTGTAGGATGGCAAACGAATTTATGGTAAAAGCGTCATCAGCCTGCGACTTTGCATATTGGATGGAACACCTGCTGCCTTGCACCGTTCCTTCGTTATTCTCTCGTCTCTTAATTGGCAAATTTCAATATTCCATCAAGCTCGGCTTGTGTAGAGGCGCTATAATTTCAGTCGTTCTTAATCGCTAAATTACGGTAAGGTTAGGTAGTATTAGCATTCCATCCAGCAGACGTCTGATGTAATTCTCAGCGATTAACATATGTCCTCCTTCTTGAGAATCATCATACCAGACTTTCCAAGTTATTGTTGTTCTGCGCACATTCCGCTGCTAAGAATATCACGGCGAGAATTATGTATGTTTCGTTTATTGTTCATTTTACCATTAAAGGGTATTGTTAAGCACGACATATTACTCTAATAAGTTTATCAGAATCTCGTTTCATGACCATTGCAGCTACAGTGTTGATCTCGATTTCTATTTAAATGAAGCTGGTCCGTTATCTTCTCTTATGATAAACAGACTGGAGATAAGCGAGTGAATGCGTTTGTAGTTTCCATGATCCCGTGAGTTACAGTTTCTCCTAACGTATGTTACTGAAAGCCGTTTCACTGCTGGATCTTAAGAAGCATGAACTTCAGTCGATAAAGAAGTCTCTTATTTCTCCGACAACATCCTTCATTTCTTTTTTGATGCTGGTTCATTATTGTTTTTTGTGTGGCCGTCGGTATATGACCATCTCATCTCAGAATTAGACATTTATTTACTCTGTTTCTATTTTATATAGTACTCTCTGGAAAAGTGTGTTTGAGCTACATAGCCTACTACTGTGGCGGTTTTAATTCAAATTAAATTTTTTTAATTTCCTCCCTTCCCTCTGATTCATTTAACTCGTTCCTTTCTTCTGAAAATTCCTAAAAAATGTGGACCGCTCATTTAAAAATTTGCGAGGTTGTCGGGTCATATTGCGGGCAACAGTCTGGGACGTTACCACACGCGTCGTCTGTCTGGAATCTCATTGACCAGAGTAGAATCGTCTTTAGTGATGAGTCCCGCTTCGAACTGAGCCCCGATGACCAGCAAAGACGTGTCTGGATACGCGATGGGGTACCAAACTGACTGTCGCCCACCATACGGCCATGCAATCAGGAATGATGGTCTGGGATGCCATTTCTGTTATTAGCAGGAGCCCTTTGGTTGCCAGCAACGGAGCCCTTATAGCATAGCGATACATTGACAGTATTCTACTCCCCGTTTCGTTGCCATTCGTGGCAAACTATCCTGGGCTTACATTTCAGCAAGACAATGCCCACCCGCAAATGGCGAGAAGTTCTGCTGCTTGCCTTCGTGGTTGTCAACTCTACCTAGGCCAGCAAAATTGCCGGATCCCTTCCCAGTTCAAAACGTATGGAGCATTATGGTTCAAATGTCTCCGAGCACTGTGGGACTTAACATTTGAGGTCATCAGTCCCCTAGAACTTAGAACTACTTAAACCTAACTGACCTAAGGACATCACACACATCCATGCCCGATGCAGGATTCGAACCTGCGACCGTAGCGGTCGCGCGATTCCAGACTGAAGCGCCTAGAACCACTCGGCCACACCGGGCATTATGGCCAGGGCCTCAAGCCAGCCCGGGATTTTGACGATCTAATGCGCCAATTGGACAGAATTTGGCTCGGCATCCCTCAGGAGGAAACCCAACAAGTCTGTCATTGCCAAGCTGAATAACTGCTTAACTGTTTTCATAAGGGCCAGAGGGGGACTACTGCGTTATTAACGTTCTCAGTTTTTGAATCTGTTCCTCTTTAATGAATCAGTCAGTTTTTCTGGAATTGTAATCACTTGTTTGTCCGTACGTGTACATCACATTTACCGATTTCCGTCCCATTCGGATAACTCCTTTATGTTAGCGTCTATTTTAATTTTTTTTTATTTTTGTGAACTTTCGAGAGTAGTGGGAAGTTAATTTCTCTATTTTGGATTCCTTCCTGAAGGAGAAAAAGTACTGCAACTTGAGTGACGCAGTCATAACAGAGAAAGGCATAAAAACAAATTTAGGTAATATACTTTCTGAAAATGTTTCGTATGTAATATTTGACGTAGCAGTTAGCGAACGCTGAAGATAAGCTGGAATACGACACAAATGGACTGTCACTTTTAAAACTTGATTCCATCGTAGCAAAGAATGCTGTAGGACTCTGGAAATTATACAGTAAATCACAAAATGGAATGATTACTATAGGAACAACGTCAAATGAAATTAAAATCAACCATCTGGCTTTTGTAAATGATAGAAAGTCTGATAGCAGCAGTTACAAAAATAAATATTTTAGAGCGAATAGGGGAAATTAGTGCTCTAAGAATTTCGATAGAAAACAAATTATGATCAAGTACGGGAAAGTGTATCTGACAGTAATAGGTTCAATGGTTCAAATGGCCCTGAGCACTATGGGACTTAACATCTGTGGTCATCAGTCCCCAAGAATTTAGAACCTAACTAACCTAAGGACATCACACACATCCACGCCCGAGACAGGATTTGAACCTGCGACCGTAGCAGTCGCGCGGTTCCTGACTGAGCGCCTAGAACCGCTAGACCACCGCGGCCGGCACAGTAATAGGTACAATAGGTAAAGTGAGAAAGTTTAAATATCTTGACCAACTAACACACAAAATGAATTAGAAAGATTGTCAGGAGAAGAACGAAGCTGTAAAGTGTTTGTTCTAATTAAGAACATAAGCAACAGCACATGTATTTCAGTTCCTTAAACGCTAAGCTGCTACACTACAGTGGTAAGCCAGAATGTTTAACAAAGCTTAGCAATGACATATAAACTACATAGATTGAAGACAATAGAAGCAGAAATCACAGAAAAGTAATCGGTACAATACAAACAAAAGAAAGATGAATGAAAAAGAAACCTAATGAAAAGTATGTCAAAATGTACTGAGAATATCTGAAGTAATTTCAAAGAAAAAGTAGTTCTCTTTCGGACGGTTTTGTGGAATCGATTAATGCAGGTTAACCGAACAAGATTCCATGTTATTAGAAAAAATCGATACATAATTCCTTGACTCGGAGAAAGAAATAAAATACAAATGGAATGAATTAATACGAGCGACGTACAGAAAAAGCAGACTGAAAGTGTTTTAAGCGTAAATATAGTGTTTTGCTATTTGGGGAGCAAAATAACTGGTCGAAGTAGAGAGGATACAAAATATAGACTGGTAATGGCAAGAAGAGAAGTTTGTTAACATCCAGTATAGGTTTAAGTGTCAGGAAGTGGTTTCTGAAAGTATTTGTATGGAGTGTGGCCATGTATGGAAGTGAAACGTGGACGATATATAGTTTGGACAAGAAGCGAATAGAAGCTTTCGAAATGTGGTGGTACAGACGAATGTTGAAGATTAGATGGGTAGATCACATAACTAATGAGGAGGTAGTGAACAGAATTGGAGAGAAGGGAAATTTGTGGCACAACTTGACTAAAAGAAGGGATCGGTTGGTAGGGCATATTCTGAGGCATCAAGGGATCACCAGTTTAGTACTGGAGGGCAGCGTGGAGGGTAAAAATCGTAGAGGGAGACCAAGAGATGAATACACTAACAGGTTCAGAAAGATGTAGGTTGCAGTAGGTACTGGGAGATGAAGATCCTAGAACATGGCCGGCCGCGGTGGCCGTGCGGTTCTGGCGCTGCAGTCCGGAACCGCGAGGCTGCTACGGTCGCAGGTTCGAATCCTGCCTCGGGCATGGGTGTGTGTGATGTCCTTAGGTTAGTTAGGTTTAAGTA
The DNA here is from genome assembly GCF_021461385.2 of Schistocerca piceifrons. Taxonomy (NCBI): domain Eukaryota; kingdom Metazoa; phylum Arthropoda; class Insecta; order Orthoptera; family Acrididae; genus Schistocerca; species Schistocerca piceifrons. The sequence goes on from NC_060140.1 coordinate 509,828,460, forward strand.
GTTCTAAGTTCTAGGGGACTTATGACCTAAGATGTTGAGTCCCATAGTGCTCAGAGCCATTTTTTTCCTAGAACATGATAGAGTAACATGGAGAGCTGCATCAAACCAGTCTCTGGACTGAAGACCACAACAACATAGTGGGATAGCCATGCAAGAAAAAGAAGAAATCTAAAGAAGAACAAAGTGAATTATAACCTGAGTAAGAGATGAAACATTTTTTGAAAGTGCAGGAAACAGCAAAGATAGAAAAGGAACTGAAAATGGGATGTGCTTCTTGTTGATAAACTGCAACGAAGAAGAAGGTATACGAATGTAAATGCACCGTTTACCAAGCTTCAACATTTTATTATCTTTTCCTTATGGAACTGTGGGCCGGTGAACTACAGTGATATGTGTTGAGATACGAATCGCGTGGTGAATTCCCGATCGTTAACCGGAATTTCTATATTGTGGTGTACTGATAGATGTTGTCCACTCAGGTTAAAAGAAGCTCTCGTTTCGTTGGCATAAAAGGAAAGAAAAAAAAGCCTTTTTTGATATTCTAATTGCTACGTTACAGCAAATTTAATAACTTGCAGCGAATAGGCAGTTGTGCCTTCTGAGTGGTCGGTATAAACTGGGTAAGAATGATGTTAGGTTTAATATTTCAAGAACTTGTTACCGCTGATGCGGAACATTGTGTAAATGTATCAGTCAGAAGAAGCCGCCAAGAGAGCGGGAATAATCGAAGTGTTTTTTATCAAACCGCGGCGCTGTGTCCGCGACCAGCAACCAGGAGAATCGATTGAAACTACCGTCATTCTCTGGAGGACAATCCAGAACAAATTGGATATGTATTACAGAGACTCTGAGCGTGAAATATACACACAGTAAGAAAAACCTAAGCGGTCCGGAAAAGGATCGTCTTCACTTGGTTAGAGACGGTGTGGCTTAACGGAACAAGGTAGGGCATCTTAAAACCCGTGAAGCACGTACTTTCTTCCAATAGTTACAGGCCTCTCGTTGAACTGGCATTCCTGCGCAAGTATCCTAGGTCATTTCCAACACGTTGTTCGAGACACGTGCAGATTAAAAGAGGACTGTTATTGATCAGCAATCACTTTCTGTGACTAATTGTAGATTTCCCAAACGTACCATTGCTGCGTAATTACTTACAGGGTTGCTACTTAGTCGGTAAATGGATGGAGCCGGTGAATGCGTAAGGAGCGATCGGGATTATCGGCCGTTAAATTATGACTCTCTTGCAACCACCAATTAAGACTTAACGGAGGACGAGTTTGCTCGTAAAAACGTTCGGCTACCAGCTTGTGTCAGATCAGAATTCCGTCTCGGGTCCGCGGTAAGATCGGCGTTCTCGTTTGATTGCTAATGGAGGCTTTTTTTACTCCTCTTCATGTGTTATCGTTTCTCTAACTTCTGCTGAGGCTACTCTGCAAATTGTAGGTCGTAGTGTCAAGAGATGAGGTTATACATAGCGTTGTGTGCGTGATTACGGACCAAACCGTTGTTGCGGATGATGAATTATTCTCCCCTGTGTGATTATCTTACGTCTAATACTATACCGTGCCACTTCCACCTTCACTGGCAGTGCCAGAAGAGAAGTTCGGAGCGCACGTGTTGCTGTTTTGCGGACTGATCATATGGAGTTACTGAGAAAGTTGACGCAAATGTGCGCAGTTTTGCTCGTTTATGAGGTCATCAAAAATACGAGATCTGAGCAGGTGTGGAAGAAAATTCCAGCATATTATTACAGATGGAGTCCCAGAAGGAATGGCCAATATCCAGGGATACGAGGGGAACAATCTTCGAAGAAAAAGATTCTAGTAAGCATGGGCTCTAAAACGCATACCGTAAGAGCTGTGAGCACTTGTTCATCTTCAATACTGTGAAACAAATCTTTTCTACGGCTAGCTCTTTGCCTTTCATTTTTTAAGAGACAGTAATATGGACCAGAAGAAGGAGCAAAGTCCTGTAAACATGGAATCTAAAGTGCGTGCCTTCAGAGCAATGAATACGTGTTTATCTTCGCTATTGTGAAACATTTCTTCTACTGAACGAGAATTCATAGCTCTCACTGTATGCATTTGAGAGCCCTTGTTTTGTAGCCAATTTTGTTTTGTGTTGGATCAAACTACCAGCTACGAAAATAAGGAACACCTTTCTTAAAAAGCCTATATACTTAGATTGTTCTCTCGAAACCACTGTGAAGTTCATCGCACTGGGTGCTTCCTAAGGTACCGATCACTAGAACTTCTTCCCATCACGTTCGCAAGGAGCGTGGGACGAATTATTGTTTAAATATGTCCGTATGCGGTGTACTAAGCTTAATTTTCTCACCGTGGTCCCTGAGGGAGCCATACGTAGGGCGTTCGTGAAACTTGGTAAGCGGCTCACAGAACAGTTCGCCGCCGTCCTCAAGCGTGTGGCATTGCATGTCCGCGAAGATCTCTCATAGATGAAAATTGTGCAGTGGAAAAGAGTGTAATTCTTCTCTGTCTTCGTCCAAATCCCTTTAGCCATTTTTGACATGGATTCCCCACACTTGAACTGAGTTCTACGATGATCTCACCTATATATTGTAAGAAATCTCTTTTTTGCAGACAGGTAGCATTTTTCCATTATCCGAGCTAAGTCTACCATCCTCTTTACCTATTACGGAACGAACGTGATCACTCAATTTCATATCTCTGCAAATTATTATATCCAGGTAGTCGTATGCTTTGTCTGACTGCAGTTGTAACTCGTTGATATATCTGGCACAGGAGACTATATTTCTTCGTTTTGTGAAGTGTGCAGGTTTACATTTCTGAACATTTAAATGAAATCGCAACTGTTTGGAAACCTGTCAAGATATGACAGAATATTTGTGCAGTTCTTTTGAAATAGTGCTTTACTACAGCTCCTGTAGCATCTGTGAAAAATTTGAGGTTACTGTTAACGCTGTCTGCTATGTCATTAGTATACGATATTAACAGCAAGAGACCCAACACGTTTCTCTGGGGCACACCAGCAGTTGCTCCTAAACATATCGGCCACTCTCCATCCAAGATAACGTGGTATGCCTACAGTAACAACAAAACCAAAATCTAGCCATACATTTCGTTTGATATCCGTCTCATACAGAGTTATAGAGAAAAGAGAAACAATTGTGTGCATGCTTGCTCTCTTACGAAGTCATCAGAAATACGCACCCTGAAAGAGTGCAATGAAATCCTCCATAATCCGTCTCATTCCTGCCGTGTTCTCATCCCGCTGGTCATCAGCGGTCCGTTATGGCAGGGCAGGTGTAGCTCACCAGCTCACCTTACAAAGAGACCGCGATAGCGAGTGCTTATGTTTCCTACTGCAGTTTCTCGAAAGCAGAGCCGGTTAACCCGCTTTCAACAGGCTGCGCCTAATACGGATGTCGTAAAAGTTTGTTTTACAGTCGGCAGTTGGAACGCACACAGCCCAGCCGTCACGGCTGCAAGACCCTCTGTGCGCTTTCCAGGGACGGCGCACACATTCCGGAACGTGCAGCGCTGGAAGGTAGCCGCGAAGCTACGACGGCTTCTTTTCAAAAATTAAATATTTTTGTTCAGTGAAAAGAGCCAAACAAGTGACATGTGGATCATGATCGTCGTAAAAGCAGGACAAGTGACGCTAAAATTGGAATGGAGGGAAACAAACGCTGAGGTTCATGTTACTAATATCCGTTTGTGAAGCAGAGGAAATTTGATATCAGAACAGCCGCGTTCCAGCAGCCTCTTGAGCCATCTTCATTGCATCTTTAATATTTATTAGCAGCTACTTTTTGGTTGTATTACGGGATGTCAATTATGTCCCATTGTCACTTCAAAAATTAATAACTTGGAAACTACGAGGGGGATCCAAATGTAAGATCTATTTTTTTATAAGTGCATAGACCTCTTTATTTCTACAATGGTTTACACCAGTTTACATCTTGAACATTTAGCGACATAATCACCATTCCTGTCGATGCATTTTTGTAGGCGCTGTGGCAGTTTTTGTATGCCCATGTCATACCAGCTCACCGCCATGCTCTTCAGAAAGTTATTAATCTCTTCTTTCACCTCGTCGTCGGAGCTGAATCGCTTTCCGGACAAATGTTCTTTTAATCTAGGGAACTGGTGATAGTCACTGGGTGCCAAGTCAGGACTATAGAGTGGGTGGGTGAGTGATTATGTTCCATTGAAACTGTTGTAGGAAAGCAACGGCTCGCCGAGCGATGTGTGGGCGAGCGTTATCATGGAAAATGTGTATGTCCTTGCTCAACATTCCTCTTCTCTGGTTCTGAATTGCCCGTTTGAGTTTTTACGGAATCTCACAATACCTGTCAGCGTTAATTGTGGTCCCAGCGGGCATAAAGTCGAGCAACAATACCCTTTTCCGATCCCAAAAAACGGTTGTCATTACTTTACCGGCAGACTGTGTTTGAATTTCTGCGGCTTTGACGAAGAAGGATGCCGCCACTGGCGTGACTGTTGCTTGGTCTCAGGTGTAAAGTGGTATGCCCAGGTTTCGACAACCGTGAGAATTGAGTTCAGAAAATTGTCCTGTTCGGCTACAAGACGGTGAAGAAATGCGCGGGAAGCATCAACTCGTTGCCGCATGTGGTCCTCAGTCAGCATGCGTGGCACCCATCTTGCGCACACCTTCCGGTAGTTCAATGTTTCCGTTAAAATTCTGTGAGCGGTGCTTCGGGAAATCTCAGGAAGCAACGTGCAGAGATCATCCAGGGTGATACGCCGATCTTCACGCATGCTTTACTCAACCTTCAACACTGTCTCCTCAGAAATTGACGGTCTCCCGCTCCTTTGTTAGTCGTGAATTTCGGTCCGACCAGTTGCAAACTCTCTACACCACTTACGAATATTTTTTACATCCATGCACGACTCACGATACACTTCCGTCAATTGTCGATGGATTTCAATCGGCGCAGTGCCTTTTGCGTTCAAAAACCGAATAACTTGGCGCAATTCGCACTTGGCGGTAACATCCAACGGGAGCTCCATTCTCAACGGCTGCCAAGCCAAGATTGAGCGCCTCAGCACGGTGTGCACATGTTTACACACAGCGCGTGAAGCGCTCTTCGTAACAGTGTGACCAACTGCCACACAAACACAGTCCTGTACTTATAAAAAAATAGGAGGCCTTACTTTTGGGATTACCCTCGTATTAGAGACAGAGCACTGTGCTTTGTTGTACGAGAGGGTTCGATAAGTAATGCAACACATTTTTTTTCTGAAAAGAGGTTGGTTTTATTCAGGATTCCAATACATCATATTATTTTGCACTCTTTCGGCTACAACACCCTATTTTTCAAAATAATCTCCTTACGCCATCTTACTGGGAAGGCGTATATGCCCGCATGGTAACACTGTAGTGGCCGACGTCGGAACCAACATTAGCTGCATCAATAACTTCCCCAGCATCCACGTATTGCCTCCCTTAAAGTGCATCCTACATTAGGCTAAGCAACGGAAGACGGAAGGTGCGGCCGCGCGGGATTAGCCGAGCGGTCTGGGCGCTGCAGTCATGGACTGTGCGGCTGGTCCCGGAGGAGGTTAGAGTCCTTCTTCGGGAATGGGTGTGTGAGTTTGTGCTTAGGATAATTTAGGTTAAGTAGTGTGTAATCTTAGGGACTGATGACCTTAGATTTCACACACACTTGAACATTTGAACGGAATGTTCGAGATCCGGACTGTAGGGTGGATGAAGCGGTACAGTCCAATGACGTTTTCTGAACTCCTCTCTGGTGCGCAGGATTGTGTGAGGCTTTGCGTTGTCTTGGGGAGGGAGAAGATCGTTTCCATTTTTGTGGAAACGATCACGCTAAAGTCGTTTCTTCAGTTTCCTGATGGTATCACAGCACAATTCACTTCAGAACTGATCGTGGCACCTTGAGGGAGGCCATCAAACAGAATAACCTCTTCAGAGTCTCGGAAGACCATCGCCATAACTTTACCGGGTGCGACTTCGAACTCATTCTTCGGAAGAGAGGCGATGCAGCCCACTCCAAGTATTGCCATTTTGTTTCCGGTTCGAAGTGATAGACCCATGTTTCATTACCTGTGACGAGGCTCGACAAAAAAATTATGAGCTAAGCCTTGCACCACAGAAGTAATTCCACGCAGATGGTACTTTGTTGCTATTTATGGACTTTTGTTAGAGGGCGAGGATCCCAGCGGTCACATACCCTTCATTACACCAGGTGGTGGATGGGTGTATCAGCGATAACCAACAGAGACGTCCAGTTTAGCAGCGAGGTTTTTGATCGTGATCGATCGGTCACCTCGAATGCGAGAGACCGCAAGTTCCAAGAGAGCAGGAATCACAGCTGTGTGCGGTCAGCTGGCAGGCGCGACCTTGTTGCTATGATGGCAGACGTCTCGCCCAACGACTCACCGCGCTATTGTTCACTGTCAGGTCTCCGCAGATGTTTGGCAAGCGTCAATGAGTGTCTGCGATGCTCTGAAGGGACTGCCTACAATATGCTTTTCCGTCCTATTCTGGAATAAAGCAGCCCTGTAAGGGGACCGTATCAGATATGACTGTCGAAGGACGTCGAAAATTCCGAAAAAAGGGCAGTTCCTTTTATATTATCGCGACACAGGAGAGATCGTGTCACTGATATGGTGCGCGAATAGTCGTGGCGATCATTAAAACAAAGGCGTTTTTCGTCGCAGCAGGATCACCTCATTAAATTTCTGTCATCAACGTTCCGCTCCGAATGCGAAAATATTTTGTTGCGCCCACCTACATAGGGAGAAATCATCATCTTAATAACCCAAGAGAAATCAGAGTTCGCACTGAAAGATTTAAGCATTCGTGTTTCCCGTGCGCTATTCGAGATTGGAACGATAGAGAAATAGCTTGAAGGTAGTTCCAATTCGGTTTTACAGAGAGTACTCTACTGCATTGGCTCTCTACTCAGCTTCCATTTATCGCGAATCTATTGCTTAACGTGAAGTCCCGAGCGACTGGAAAAAAAGCGCAGGTGACGCTTGAATATAAGAAGGGTAGAAGGACGGATCCTCAAAATCACAGACCAATATCCTTAACATCGTTTTGTTGCAAGATTCTCGAACATATTCTCAGTTCGAATGTAGTGAATTTCCTTGAGACAGAGAAGTTACTGTCCATGCATCAGCACAGCTCTAGAAAGCATCGCTCCTGCGAAACGCATTTCGCCCTTTTCTCACATGATATGTTGCGAACCATGGATGAAGGGTATCAGTTGGATGCCAAATTCCTTGACTTCCGGAAAGCGTTTGACTCGGTGCCCCACTGCAGACTCCTAACTAAGGTACGAGCATATGGGATTGTTTGCCAAATATGTGAGTGGCTCGAAGACTTCTTAAGTAAAAGAACCCAGTACGTTGTCCTCGTTGGTGAGTGTTCATCGGAGGTGAGGGTATCAGCTGGAGTGCCCCAGGGAAGTGTGGTAGGTCCGCTGTTGTTTTCTATCTACGTAAATGATCTTTTGGATAGGATGGATAGCAATGTGCGGCTGTTTGCAGATGATGCTGTGGTGTACGGAAAGGTGTCGTCGTTGAGTGACTGTAGGAGGATACAAGATGACTTGGACAGGATTTGTGATTGGTGTAAAGAATGGCAGCCAACTGTAAATATAGATAAGTGTAAATTAATGCAGATGAATAGGAATAAGAATCCCGTAATGTTACAATACTCGATTAGTAGTGTAGCGCTTGACACAGTCACGTCGATTAAATATTTGGGCGTAACATTGCAGAGCCATATGAAGTGGGACAAGCATGTAATGGCAGTTGTGGGGAAGGCGGATAGTCGTCTTCGGTTCATTGGTAGAATTTTGGGAAGATGTGGTTCATGTGTAAAGGAGACCGCTTATAAAACACTAATACGACCTATTCTTGAGTACTGCTCGAGCGTTTGGGATCCCTGTCAGGTCGGATTGAGGGAGGACATAGAAGAAATTCAGAGGCGGGCTACTAGAATTGTTAGTGGTACGTTTGATCATCACGCGAGTGTTACGGAAATGTTTCAGGAACTCGGCTCGGAGTCTCTAGAGGAAAGGAGGCGCTCTTTTCGGGAATCGCTACTGAGGAAATTTAGAGAACCAGCATTTGAGGCTGACTGCAGTACAATTTTGCTGTCACAAAGAGAAGATAAGAGAAATTGGGGCTCGCACAGAGGTTTGTAGGCAGTCATTTTTCCCTCGTTCTGTTTGGGAGTGGAACAGGGAGAGAAGATGCTAGTTGTGGTACGAGGTACAAAAAAAAAAAAAAAAAAAAAAATGGTTCAAATGGCTGTGAGCGACTTAACTTCTGAGGTCCTCAGTAGCATAGAACTTAGAACTAATTAAACCTAACTAACCTAAGGACATCACACACATCCAAGCCCGAGGCAGGATTCGAACCTGCGACCCTAGCCGTCGCTCGGCTCCAAACTGTAGCGCCCAGAACCGCACGGCCACTCCGGCCGGCAGGTACGAGGTACCCTCCGCCACGCACCGTATAGTGGATTACGGAGTATGTATGTAGACGTAGATGTAGAGTTCGATGAACTCTGCCAGGCACTTTATTGTGAATTGCAGAGTATTCATGTAACCTTATTGTGTCGGTAATTAACTGTTTTCCAAACAATTGTTCACTTATCGCTGTCGTCTCGAATACGAACGAAATGTCGTTCTTTCCAGAATTGAAACGCAGTCATATCCACCTCCTTTGAGGGAGAAAAAGTGAAATTACGGTAAAGCGGCGAAATCAGAGTGCTGTCGTAGGTAAGACGGTTCTAGTATTTGGTCGGTCGCTGCGTGCAGATGGCGGCTGAGGCGCGGCCGCGGCTGGTGTGCGGTGGTTACTGCGGGGCCCAGTGCTGGAGCTCGGCCTGGGCGGCGCGTGCCGGTGGCAGGAGGCACGCGCCTCTGCCGACGGCCGCCCCGCGACCAGCCTTGAACTCACCTGTTGCCGCGGCCGCTACCTCACCTCGCCTCACCACCGGCCGAAACAGCGGCCCGGCCGAACACTTGTTCCTACCTCCACTCCCGCGCGCCGCGCCGGGCTGTCGGCGTCTGCAGCCAACGCCCGTGCGCTGCAGGGGTTCCACCTGCCAAAGTACAAGGATATCATGTTGCAGAATGGTGAAGAACCACCGTTACACACGCTAAGAAAAAAATGTAAAAAAAGAAAAAAAGACTGCGTACCACGAAGGAATTATCCGAATAGCACTGAAATGGCCGGCCAGTGTGGCCGAGCGGTTCTAGGCGCTTCAGTCTGGAACCGCGCGACCGCTACGGTGGCAGGTTCGTATCCTGCCTCGGGCATGGAGGTGTGTGATGTTCTTAGGTTAGTTAGGTTTAAGTAGTTCTAGGTTCTAGAGGACTGATGACCTCAGATGCTAAATCCCATAGTGCTTAGAGCCATTTCAACCAGCATTGAAATGGGTAGGTATGACGTACAAACACAAACCAGCAATGGATTACAATTTCAGAAAGTTGCGAATTTAATAAAGAGAAACAGTTTCACAAACTCAGAAAGTCAACAACGACTTGGTCCACCTCTGGCCATTATGCAAGCTGTTATTCTGCTAGAAATTGATTGTCAGTGTGGGATATCGTGCCAGATGCTTTCCAACTGGCGTGTTAGATAGATTCGAGAACAGCTGCCAACATGAATAACGTAGAGGTAAATATCCTCGAAGTAGTGAAGCAAATTGTTGTTGTCTTCAGTCCTGTGACTGGTTTGATGCAGCTCTCCATGCTACTCTATTCTGTGCAAGCTTCTTCATCTACATCCTTCTGAATCTGCTTAGTGTATTCATCTCTTGGTCTCCCTCTACGATTTTTACCCTCCACGCTGCCCTCCAATTCTAAATTTGTGATCCCTTGATGCCTCAGAACATGTCCTACCAACCGGTCCCTTCTTCTTGTCAAGTTGTGAAGCAACTTAAATCACTTAATAAAAGCAAGTCTTCTGGTCCAGACTGTATACCAATTAGGTTCCTTTCGGAGTATGCTGATGAATTAGCACCATACTTAATTATCATATACGGTATGAGATTTTCTCTCTGCAACGGAGTGTGCGCTGATATGAAACTTCCTGGCAGATTAAAACTGTGTTCCGGACCGAGACTAGAACTCGGGACCTTTGCCTTTCGCGGGCAAGTTCTGCAAGGTTCGCAGGAGAGCTTCTGTAAAGTTTGGAAGGTAGGAGGCGAGGTACTGGCGGAAGTAAAGCTGTGAGGACGGGGCGTGAGTCGTGCTTGGATAGCTCAGTTGGTAGAGCAATTGCCCACGAAAGGCAGAGGTCGCGAGTTCGAGTCTTCGTCCGGCACACAGTTTTAATCTGCCAGGAAGTTTCAATCATATACAACCGTTCGCTCGACGAAAGATCCGTATCCAAAAACTGGAAAGTTTCACAAGTCATGCCAGTATTCAAGAAAGGTAGTAAGAGTAATCCACTAAATTACAGGCCCGTATAGTTAACGTCGATATGCAGCAGGATTTTGGAACATATATTGTGTTCGAACATTATGAATTACCTCGAAGGAAACGGTCTATTGACACATAGTCAACATGGGTTTAGAAAACATCGTTCCTGTGAAACACAACTAGCTCTTTATTCACGTGAAGTGATGAGTGCTATTGGCAAGGGATTTCAGATCGATTCCGTATTTCTGAATTTCCGGAAGGCTTTTGACACTGCACCACACAAGCGGCTCGTAGTGAAATTGCGTGCTTATGGAATATCGTGTCGGTTATGTTACTGGTTTTGTGATTTCCTGTCAGAAATGTCACAGTTCGTAGTAAAGTCATCGAGTAAAACATAAGTGATTTCTGGCGTATCCCTTGGTAGTGTTATAGGCCCTTTTCTTTTCCTTATCTATACTGTATATGTGGTGTCACCGCCAGACACCACACTTGCTAGGTGGTAGCCTTTAAATCGGCCGCGGTCCGTTAGTATACGTCGGACCCGCGTGTCGCCACTGTCAGTGATTGCAGACCGAGCGCCGCCACACGGCAGGTCTACAGAGACTTCCTAGCACTCACCCAGTTGTACAGCCGACTTTGCTAGCGATGGTTGACTGACAAATTACGCTCTCATTTGCCGAGACGATAGTTAGCATAGCCTTCAGCTACGTCATTTGCTACGACCTAATAAGGCGCCATTATCAATTGCTATTTATCTTGTGATGCATGTACTGTCAGACCGATGTTCACCAATTATGGATTAAAGTTAAGTATTCCAGAAGCTCCATACTTTTTTTACTAGACTCAACTCCTTTAACTGTTCCAGACCTCACGCCAGCCCGCGTGAGCTTAAACGCGTGCCTTTCGACTACCTCCTAGTGGCTTGGCTGTTTTGCCAAGTCACAACAGTTTGGCGCCGAGGATTGGCAACAAGGATTTTGCGTTTGTAAAAATACAGACTGATTTACTTGTGTAATGGCTTCACCACCATCTCCAGATGTACTGCCGAATTTTATCGCTTACAGAACCAGCAGACGCAGGCCTTATTGGATGCCCTTGGACAGCTCGTCCAGGGTCAACGTGCGATGCAAAACGATGCGGCGGCCGCCGCTTCACCGCTACCGCAGCCACAAAACGCAGTTGCACCACCTTTTCGTCCTTTTGATGCTGCACTGGAAAGCTGGACGGAGTGGTCGCGCCAATTGGATTCCATCTCGCCGCCTACAGAATTCAAGGTAACGAGCGGCAGCCTTTCTTATTATCGTGCGTCGGCGTGTCCACGTACCATGTGATAGTGATATTATTTCCCCGACGCGACGTAGCAACTCTGTCCTACGAAGAAATTTTGTCTGCATTAGATGCTTATTTCAAAGAATCAGTCAATGTAGTTGCAAAAGGTATACCTTCTTTCGTACAAAACGTATGGCCGGTCAAACTAATCAGGAGTGGGTTGCAACTTTGCAAGGCCTTCTAGGGATTGTGCTTTTGAGTGTCAATGTGGCCTCCATTATTCAGATACTATGGTACGTGATGCAATTGCACAGTACGTTTCTGATGTTCATAGCAGGGAACAGATTTTGAAACTAGTCAATCCCTCCCTTCAACAAGTGGTGGACATATTGGATCGGCAGGACACACTTGACTTTGCTCAGGAATCATTTGAAACTTCGCCACTCGTGTGTCAGATTAACCGGCCCGCCGGGCGAGCTACACGGAACAGTGAACAGCCCTCGCGCCCGTCCGCGCAGCTGCCGCCAAGCTCTCCGCCATGTGTGCCGCGCCAGCAAGTAAATGCAGTGCTACAATCATGCCCGCGGTGTGCTACTAGACATTCGCGTGAGACTTGCCCGTCACGCCAAGCTATTTGCTTTTTCTGTAATAAACAAGGACATGTTCAGATTGTTTGCCAGAAAAAGCTGCGATCGGACACTCACAACCATTCCAGGCCCTTTGCTTCACGCTGGAATCGGAATCGAACCAAGGATACTCCGGCTCGAGAACCGTCGCCCATGGAAATTCATGTAGTTCATGCCACTCTGCCCAGTGCCACACTCTCTCACAGTGACTGTGTTCGTCCCACACATAGTGTGCGTCGACGTCGCCGGAAATCCCGTCCAGTCGCAAGTGATTCTGTACCAGTGTCAGTTCACGTTGCACGAGACAGTCGCTCTTGTCGTCAGCAGGACAATAAACTTTTTGTAGATTTGGACATAAACGGCAAAGTGATAGCATTCCAGCTCGATACCGGAGCTGCAGTTTCATTGATCAATCGCGACATGTACAAACAGCTGGGCACACCTCCGTTGCATGCCGCAAATGTTAAGCTAACTACATATTCAGGTCACAGGCTCCCTGTGTTAGGACAGTGCAGCCTACTTGCAACATACAAGGGACAAACAAAACTTGTGTCATTTCATGTCCTTCGTTCTTCTTCTGCAGTGAACTTGTTTGGTTTCGATTTGTTTCAGTTGTTTAACTTGTCTATAGTCAATCAGGTCCTATCAGTGAACCAGACTGTGCCTTTAGACAGTGTTTCTCGTCTATGTGAAGAGTTTGCAGACATTTTTGCACCGGGCCTTGGTTGCGCTAAGAACTATACCGCACATTTGGAACTGAAAGTAAATGCGCAACTGAAATTTTTCAGAGCACGCAATGTTCCCCACGCATTGCGTGATGAGGTTGCAAAAACATTACACGACTTGGAATCACAAGGTGTAATTGAACGTGTGCAGGCTTCTCTCTGGTCATCACCCTTAGTAATTTTGCAAAAGCCTTCCGGAAAATTGAGACTTTGTGTGGACTTCAAAGCTACAGTGAATCCACAACTAGTGACTGCAACTTTTCCTTTACCCTGCCCGGAATATCTTTTTGACACACTGTGCCCGGGTAAATATTTTTCGAAGTTGGACCTAGCAGATGCGTACTTGCAAAAACCGGTGGACGAAGAATCCCAGCGCGTTTTGGTGGTTAACACGCATCTTGGTTTGCATCGATTCAAAAGACTGCCATGCGGGTGTGCATCCGCCCCTGCATTGTTTCAGCAATATCTGCAAACAGTTTGTGCGTCGGTCTCTACTGCAGCAAACTATCTGAACGATATTATTATCTCCGGAAAAACAGAAGAAGAACATTTAGCCAATCTCAGAACATTATTTCAGGTCTTCGCTTTCGGAAGGACAAATGTGTGTTTTTTGCTCGTGACTTATCCTATCTGGGCCATGTACTCAATGCCCAAGGCGTACATCCCAGTCCAGAGCACCTCCGTGCCTTTGCGTCCAAATTGCTCTCGTCTGCGCAAAGAAATTATTCACATATCGAGAAAGAAGCTTTGGCTCTCGTATTTGGTGTTACAAAGTTTCATGATTTCTTGTATGGTCGTCACTTTACCATCATCACAGACCACAACCCTTTGACATCGCTTTTTCATCCGAACAAGCCTGTACCTCCACGTACAGCGCAGAAATTCATTCGCTGGTCAATTTTCCTCTCGCAGTACCGCTACGATATCTTGTATCGGTCCACTGCTAAGCACGGAAACGCCGATGCGTTGTCCCGTTTGCCTGTTGCTGAGGATAGAGCATTCGATTCCTCCGAACTTGCTTGCATGTTCATTGATGCGGAAACCGATGACGTGGTCGAATCGTTTCCGATTGATTTTCGTCGTGCAGCTACAGCCACAGCTGCTGACCCTGTCCTTGCTACCGTTCTGCGTTTTGTTGCTACGCAATGGCCCTTGTCAAAGTCACGTATCGGGGATCCGTTGGTTCGCCAATTTTTTGCTCACAAGGAGAGACTTTTTGTACGACGTGGTGTTTTGCTGTTGCGTTCTGATAATGATCAGTCCAGGGTCGTGGTCCCACGTTCGTTACAGTCCTCTGTACTACGGCTTCTCCACCAAGGACATTGGGGTATAGTGCGAACGAAACAACTTGCTCGTCAGCACTGTACTTCGTTCGGAATCGATGCTGCGATTGCGAATATGTGCTCTTCTTGCATGGCGTGTGCCGAACAACAATCCGCACCACCGCGGAAATTCTTTGCATGGCCGAAAGCCACTACCCATTGGCAACGCTTACACATCGATTTTGCTGGTCCATTCTGGAATGCTCGATGGTTGGTTGTGGTAGATACATTCAGTAATTTTCCTTTTGTTGTCCGGATGTCTTCCACGACGTCTTCTGCCACCATCCAAGCGTTATCCGCTATCTTTTGCATTGAAGGTCTTCCACAGACTATTGTTTCCGACAATGGCCCACAATTCATGTGCGCAGAATTTCGTACATTCTGCAAGGCCAATGGTATTCAACATCTGACGTCCGTGCCGTTTTCGCCACAGTCAAACGGTGCCGCTGAACGTTTGGTCAGGACTTTCTAGTCACAGATGTTGAAGTTGAAAGAGTCGTATTCTCGGGAGGACGCGTTATTGCTCTTTTTGTCCTCGTATCGCTCTCAGCCCCGAGATGGTCGCTCGCCGGCTGAGTTGCTCTGCTGTCGTCCTCATCGAACCTTGATGTCTTTGCTACATCCGCCGCATCAGGTTCCTGTGCAGCGGCAGACACCAGCTTTTGCTCCAGGCGACGTTGTATACTATTGTAACTATCGAGGTTCACGGCGTAGGCTCGAAGGGCGCATTCTTCGCTGCCTCGGCCGCGCTACGTATCTGGTTTTTGGGGCCTCTGGTGAGGTGCGTCGGCATCTCAATCAGCTGCCCCTCTGTCGTCGCTCGGGTTCTGCCGCTCCCCGTCTGCTTTCAGCGACGGTGCCGTCCGGTCAGCGCCCTGGGGACCCATCTACTGGCTCGCCTCATCCCCAGGTGTTACCGACGCTGCCTTCCATTTTGCTCTATGGCGACGCACCGCCACCTGTTCTCCCGCCAGCGACGCCCGCAGTGGACGCTTCGCTGCAGCCGCCGGACGCCTCTCTGGGTCACGCGCCGCCGATCGCTTCCCGTGGCCAGTTGTCCTCCGCCATGGAACTGTTGGCGTGCACCCTGGACTAGGTTTTCAGGCGTTTCCTAGCTCCCCTCGGACCGAATGGCAGGGTGCGGGTGGCACAGCCTCGCCTGTTGTTAGGCTCCCCACCTCGTCGCATACGTCAACATGGGGTCCTCCCCACGGCGGGCGGAAGCCTCATAACACAACCGTACGCCGATTTGCGGGGGAGGAATGTGGTGTCACCGCCAGACACCACACTTGCTAGGTGGTAGCCTTTAAATCGGCCGCGGTCCGTTAGTATACGTCGGACCCGCGTGTCGCCACTGTCAGTGATTGCAGACCGAGCGCCGCCACACGGCAGGTCTAGAGAGACTTCCTAGCACTCGTCCTGTTGTACAGCCGACTTTGCTAGCGATGGTTCACTGACAAATTACCCTCTCATTTACCGAGACGATAGTTAGCATAGCCTTCAGCTACGTCATTTGGTACGACCTAGCAAGGCGCCATTATCAATTGCTATTTATCTTGTGATGCATGTACCGTCAGACCGATGTTCACCAATTATGGATTAAAGTTAAGTTTTCCAGAAGCTCCGTACTTTTTTTGCTGGACTCAACTCCTTTAACTGTTCCAGACCTCACGCCAGCCTGCGTGAGCTTAAACGCGTGCCTTTCGGCTACCTCCTAGTGGCTTGGTTGTCTTGCCAATTCACAACAGTATAAACGATTTGGGAGACAATCTGAGCAGCCGTCCTCGGTTGTTTGCAGATGACGATGTCATTTGTCGACTAATAAAGTCATCAGAAGATTAAAAAAACTGCAAAACGATGTAGAAAAGATATCTGACTGGTGCGAAAAGTGACAGTTGACTCTAAATAACAAAAAGTGTGAGGTCATCGACATGAGTGGTAAAAGGAACTCGTTAAACTTCGGTTACACGATAAATCAGTCTAATCTAAAAGCCGTAAATTCAACAAAATACATGTGTATTAAAATTACGAACATGTTAAATTTGGACGAACACATAGAAAATGTCGTTGGGAAGGCTAACCAAAGACTGCATTTTATTGGCAGGATACTTATACCTACTAAGGCGACTGCCTACTCTACGCTTGTCCGTCTTCTTTTAGAGTACTGGTGCGCGGTGTGGGATCCTTACCAGATAGGATACGTTTTGTATTATCGCGAAATATTGGAGAGAGTGTCAGAGAAATGATACAGGATTTGGGCTGGAAATCATTAAAAGAAAGGCGTTTTTCGTTGCGACGGTATCTTATCACGAAATTTCAATCACCAGCTTTCTCTTCCGAATGCGAAAATATTTTTTTGACACCGACCTACATAGGGAGGAACGATCACCACGATAAAATAAGGGAAATCAGAGCTCGTACGGAAACATATAAATGTTAATTCTCTCCGCGCGCTATACGAGATTGGAATAACAGAGAATTGTGAAGGTGGTTCGATGAACCCTCTGCCAGGCACTTAAATGTGATTTGTAGAGTATCCATGTAGTTGTAGATGTAGATCATCAAAATCCCGAGCTTGTTGGAGGGCCCTCCCCATAAGGAGGGAGGGATCCAGCGACCTTGCTGGCCAAGACGAAGACAAAAAGTAGAAACTCTCCCCGTGTGGGGAGGGCTCAGTCTAGCTGAAACCTAAGCCCAGGATTGCTTGCTATGAAGGGCAACAAAACGGGGAGTAGAATATCGCTCGACGTACCACCAACCTTCAAGGGTGCCGCCAATGATAACTAAGGGGGTCCTACTATGAAAAGGAATGGTACCACAGACAATGATTGCCAGCTGTCAGGTCTTATGGCGGGTGAGAGGCAGGCCGGTATCCCACCGCGGTGCGTAGCGCCTCCAGATACGTCTTTGGCCTGGAATCTCATTGACTGGAGTAGAACTGCCTTCATTGATGAGCCCTGCTTCTACCTGAGCCCTGATGAAGACGTATCCCCCAGATTTCAGTGGGCTACCAACTTGACTCTCGCTCACCATAAGGCACGGCAACCAGGAGATATGGTCTGGGATTCCATTTCTGTTCATAGCAGGACCTGTTTGCGTGTCATCCGCGGCATCCTTACAGCACAGCGGTTCGTCGACGATGTTCTACGTCCCTTTTTATTGCCCCTCATAGCAAGCATTCCTAGGCTTAGATTTCAGTAAGATAATGCACTCCCGCAACGGCGAGAGTTTTTACTCCGTGTTTTCGTGCTTGCCAAATCCCACCTTGACCAGAAAAGACGTCGGGTCTCTTCCCGATTGCGAAAGTTTGGAGCATTATGGGCAGGACCCTCCAGTCAGCTCGGGATTTTGACGACCTAACGTGCCACCTGGACGGAATTTGGCACGATATCCCTCAGGATGAAATCCAACAAGTTTTTCAATCAATACCAAGTTGAATAACTGCATTCATAAGAGTCAGAGGTGGATAAATGCAAGCCGCCAGGTTAGCCGAGCGAGCTAACGCGTTGCTTCCTGGACTGGGGTAGGCGCGTCGGCCCCGGATCGAATCCGCCCGGCGAATTAACGACGAGGGCCGGTGTGCCAGCCAGCCTGTATGTGGTTTTTAGGTGGTTTTCAACATCCCCTTAGGTGAATATCGGGCTGGTCCCCACGTCCCGCCTCAGTCACACGGCTCGCAGACATCTGAACACTTTCGCACTATTCCATGGATTACACCAGTCGCATACAGTTGGGGTACACTCATTCCTTCCCAGGGGGTATGGTGTGGCAGCAGGAAGGGCATCCGGCCACCCCTTCAACTAACACCCGATTAACCATGCCGACCCTGCGTATCCGCAGGAGAAGCGGTACAAGCAAAAGAAAGAAAGAGGTGGATAAACGCGTTATTGATTTGCTCAATTTGTGAAGCTGTTTCTTTTGAATAAATCACCCAGTTTTCCTGACACTGAACTCATTTATTTGTCTGTTCCCATAAGTCATATCTACCGATTTTCGTCGAATCCGAATAATTCCTTCGTGATGGACGTTTCTGTTGTCTTAGACTGAACATTGACCAAAATTGAAGGTATTACATCACGAAACCTGGGTAATATCTTAGTATCCCAGAGAGGGAAACGTAATGTTTCCTTAATTTACGAAGTTCAATATTGGATCTATTTATTTACAACTTGTACAAAATAGATACTGGTTTCAAAGTTTTGCTGTCCTTCCGAGAAGTCACTAGTACTGTATATAAGCCCTTGCCAACAATGTGAAAGTCGTAGGATATACTTAGGAGGACCAGATGGGTTGATAGAGTGGAGCGGTCCGTTGCCCGACGGATCTCTGTAACAGTACTGAAGCGAATTCCGTGAAGTGCTTTCTTCAATTTACGAATCACGTTGAAGTCACAAGAACTTATCTAACGAACGAATCAGTCACAATTTGCACCGCAAGCGTACGAGCATTGTCCTGTGAAATAAGGGGTGGGTCCTGCAGTAACTATCACAGGCGGTATTCCAAAAATGGACAGCCTAGGCAAAGAGGTGGCGGCACTTTCCGCAGGTCGCGCCCATCAATTTGCAGGACAATGCTCCGACGAATGTGGTGCAAATTGTGACTGATTTGTTCGATTGAGGACGCTGGGAAGTACTGTACCATCCACGACACTCACAGAACTTAAGTCTTTGCAACTGCAATTTGATTCATAAATAGAAGAAAGGACTCCATGGCGTTCGCTTCTGAACTGTTACAGACATCCTTCGGGTCATAGACTGCTCCTCTCGAACTATCAACACAACTGGCACTTCCACATCGCTGCAACGGGTTATGCACAATTCTAGTGGCTCCTTTGAAGGACAGTAAAACTTTGAAACTTTTGAACGAGATGTAAATAGATACTTGCCAATAATAAATTTCCTAGCCTTGTAATAACTATAATATTGTTAGCGACGCGAATCGTCACATTTCTGGATTTTATCAGCTGTTGTTAACGATGTGCTGTAACGAAAGTCATACGCAAACTTCTGACTTTCGTTTCGAAGTTAGGAACGGGTATTATTAGAGTAGAAGCTGTGTAGGCAGGTCGTAAGTAACATCTAGATATCGGTAACTCGTACATTCCGGTAAAGTCATCTACGCGAATACGAAATAGCAGTGCCTGTCTTTTTAAGAAGCACGATGCAATGTTCCTTCGGACTAGCATGCCCTCGACTCTGAACAAATACGTCCTTCCTGGATGGGGACACGTTAACGTACGAGTACTGGTTCTGACACATGGACGACAACATATGGAAGTTTGGGCCTGGCCGTGGCTCGTGCAAGGACAGCCGGAGCTCTTAAGGCGACCGCTCGCGTAAAGCGGGAAATCCTGGTTTGAGTCCAAATCCGGCACAAATTTTGTCATACAGTCGGTGGCGGTTCGTATTCACAAGTGCATTTCCTTTAAAGTCAGCTAGCTTTCTGAGTCCGTAACAATAAAATAAAGTACGTAGAGATTGGAGGAAATGAGAGATCGAGGAAGAAATATGTAAGGAAAGCTGAGCTGACGATCGAGGACACGAGTCAAAAACTATTGGGTAATGGCAGGTTGGAAACTATGAATTTCGATGGAATTAAAACAGTCTAATTTTCGAGAAACGTTAAAAGAAAATCTCTCAGATTGAGAGATTGTCACAGCATCGAACCTGATCAACCGACAAATGCGAAAGATTGTGATAAATATCCACAAACAGTTCGTATCAACTACGTGGTTTCTTGCGTTGAAAATTGATTTGAGGAAGATGCTGAAATTGAAGATAAATTTAGTAACTAAGGAGAAGCAAACCCAGCTTATGCCGTGATGGAAGTTTTACACCATGAAACACCTGTCCAATATTTATGGAACTTCGTGGAGATATTCGTGATGTTCATCAGGAACATCAGTATAAGGTGCGACTCCCATGCGCATGAAAACACTCTTATATTCCTTACAAGGTGAAAACAAACACCAAATGTGAACTTGAGAAATTTCTTGACGTGCCTGAAACATGTGGTATCTCAGATCAGGAAGATCGCTGGCTGAAGGCCATCTCCTCACATCCCACACACTCCCTGTGGGTGACAAACGAGAGACCCAGCTAGGCCAGTCAAGGATTAGTAAATCCCTCGGCGCGTTTATAGTATCATACAGTGAGCAGTCTTTCATTATCTCCGCTGTAGAGTGAAAATTTCATTCTAGAAACATCCCCCAGGCTATGGCTAAGCCATGTCTCCGCAATATCCTTTCTTTCAGCAGTGCTAGTTCTGCAAGGTTCGCAGGAGAGCTTCTGTAAAGTTTGGAAGGTAGGAGACGAGGTACTGGCAGAAGTAAAGCTGTGAGGACGGGGCGTGAGTCGTGCTTGGGTAGCTCAGTTCGTAGAGCACTTGCCCGCGAAAGGCAAAGGTCCCGATTTCGAGTCTCGGTCCGGCACACAGTTTTAATCTGCCAGGAAGTTTCATATCAGCGCACACTCCGCTGTAGAGTGAAAATTTCATTCTAATCCTACGATTTGCTCTCTGTGTCACACTTCTTTAATGACTACTGTCGACATTTCTTCTGACAATGTTGCCCTAAGTCGGTAGTCCGTCACGTCAACACTCATTCTCCTTCCAACTGACTATGCCATCTGTCGGCATGATGCTCCTACACTGAAGCGCCAAAGAATCTGGTATAGGCACGCCTATTAAAATACAGGCGCTGCGGTCGGCAACGCCTATATAAGAGAACAAGTGTCTGGCGCAGTTTTTAGATCAGTTATTGCTGCTACAATGGCAAGTTATCAAGATTTAAGCGAGTTTTAACGTGGTGTTATAGTCGTAGCACGAGCGATAGGACAAATCATGTCCGAGGCAGCGATGTAATGGGGATTTTCCAGTACGATCATTTCACGAGTGTACCGTGGATATCAGGAATCGGGTAAAACATCAAGTTTCCAACATCACCGTGGCCGGAAAAAGATCCTGCAAGAAAGGGACCAATGACGGGTGAAGAGAATCGTTCAGCGTTACAGAATTGCAACACTTACGTAAACTGCTGCGGATTTCAATGCAGGGCCATAGCAAGTGTCAGCATCAGGGCCATTCAACTAAGCATAATCGATATGGGCTTTCTGAGACGTAGGCCCAATGGAGTGCCCTTGATAACTGGACGACACAAAGCTTTGCGCCCCGTCTGGGCCCAACAACACCGACATTGGAGTTTTGAAGACTGGGAACTTGTTACCTGGTCGGAAAAGTCTCGTTTCTAATTGTATCGAGCGAATGGATGTGTAAGTGGGTGGAACAACCTCTTGAAACCATGGACCTTGCATGTCAGCAGGGGAATACTCAAGCTGGTGGAGGCTCTGTAATGATGTGGGGCGTACGCAGTTGGAGAGATATGGGACCCCTGTTACGTCTACATACGACTCTGACAGGTGCCACGTACGTAAGCATCCTGTCGGATCACCGGCACTCATTCATATCCATTGTGCATTCCGACGGACTTGGGCAATTCCAGCAGGGCAATGCGACACCCCACATGTCCTGAATTGCTACATAGTGGCTCCAGGAACACTCTTTGGAGTTAAAATACTTTCGCTACTAAATGGAATAGTGTGGTAAATGCATTAACTAAACACCTACTGCTGCAGGTCGACAGAACAAGCTGCAGGGGCTGACAGAACACCTGGAAAATTCCTAACGTGCTGGGCTACGAAGATGCTCACCGTACACAGCACCCTGTCGTGACCAGGTCTTTGCTTGCTGCCGCAAATCTCCAGATGTGCGACTAGCTCGTCCGTGAACGGACTTGAGTGTTCGACTACACTGCGATCGACGCACCCCAGGCTATCGCTGCTATTCTGATTACCTCTCCACGCCGTTCTCAGATCAGTTCTCCTGATCGGCATCCCAAATGAACCCTCTCCTAAATTCTCTCGAAGGAGCCTACTCCCCTACAGTTCACATCAGTGGAGCACCACGGAAAATACACACTACTAATTGATATGCAGCAGGCGATCTCTACGCCAATAACATAAACAGCGGCCTAAGGCGCTGCAGTCATGGACTGTGCGGTATGGTTCCGGCGGAGGTTCGAGTCCTCCCTCGGACATTGGTGTGTGTGTGTTTGTCCTTAGGATAATTTAGGTTAAGTAGTGTGTAAGGGACTGATGACCTTAGCAGTTAAGTACCATAGGATTTCACACACACATAACATAAACATATTCTGACATAGATCCTCACACCATGAGATGGGAAAAATCATTCCCCGCAATAGAGGGGCTTGCCGCAAAAAATTACCAATATCCAGGGTAAGTCTTCTGACATCAACATCTAGCTTCCAGTCACGAAGCTTCGTTCTCTCCCGTCTGGGAAATCGCTTGGCGTGAGAAAGTAAAAGAGCTCTAAGAAACACACCGGCTGTAATGGTGCCACAGTATCGAACGTTTTCACAAGTCAAACAGATACTCTCCTCTCAAAAATAGTCATCCAAAGCCGGCGTGCAAATACCTGCAAATACTGAAGACGTCCTTTCTGCTCGTAGAGAACAATTTGCTGGGCACCGGCCCGTCGTGCATCAAGGCCTGAAGGTCGCAAAAAAAAAAAAAAAAAAAAAACTGCAGCTATCACTGGGAACAATGTACCGTAGTACATGAATGGCACGACGTTCTTCGCGGCTGGTCGACTCCCCGTTCGCACGGGTCTTCGGCTAGCTACTTCCATGATGCGAAAGCAGCTGTCGGTTCTCCTACTGCCCGTGGCATTCTACCTGCATCGCTGCGCTTACGCCTTCCCGGTATTGCGGCCCAGCAAGACGTCCCTGGGGTGACTATCTGAGCAGTGTGTTTCGCCCCATACCGTGCCAGCACAAACAATTCTCTAGATTAACCAATCGAAAGAAAGATCCATCACTTCTAGTTATGCAGAGAAACTACATGCCATGGCTAACTGTATACAATCACTGTCGACTCACTTTATTAAATGTCATACTTTCCTAGTGCCTTACTATTTGGAAAATGTACCTTAAATGCTTACACATTCATGTCTGAATTGCTTGAAAACAAAACGAGGCAATCCTTCACGACTTTCTGTATATTTGTAGGTGGGGATATTGAGCCGCCAAATAACGGTCAAAATTCATGGTGAAACCTCCAGCTGTCATGCATTTTCCACAATTCGAAACTAGTACCGAATTGTGCAAAATAAATGACAACTGAAGAGTTTACGAAATAGATCTCTGGCGAACAGCCTGGTGTGAGTGTACAACGGACAATATTTCGTTGCCATCATCAGGTGTGCTGATTTACTGCTCTCTCGGCCGTCCGCCCCGGGTTTCGACATCCGGCTTGTGGCCCAGCGTCTTTCCTGAATATCGAGTAAATTGCTGAGTATGACTTTCTTGGTAACAATTCAAACCACTCTCTAGTTGAATAGTCCTTGGATATCACACAATTTCTCCACAACAGTATCACTGCCCTCTTTCAAGGGGGGGGGGGGGGGGGGGGTGAGCTCACAATACGGTGTTGCTTAGCTCTTAATGGCAGGATATCACAGGTTATTTATTTATCTGGCGAGCTCCCTTTGAAGAACAGCTGACAAGGAAAGTGGTAGGATCTTGGTAGCCCGCATTCATGCTATCAATTCATGCCAGTAATATCCCACCCCAAAATTAGCCAGCAATTACAGAGCAGTTCCATATAGCTGCAGAGCTTACTTGGTGATCCTTAACAGCTAGACCCATCATAATGTCATAACGATGCTCTATGTCTACATTTGCATGACAGACCAGGATGTGGGGAGATTGGCACAGACCTTGGAAAATGAACCAGAGTTGTGCCATGCCATGATGATGGTTCAGCTTGGGATGCTGATGGCTTGACCTGCATCACAGATGAAAGACAGGGCTGCAGCATGTCCATTCGCAGGTAGATCACTGTCGATGCGCCAGGCTGTGATGTGACTGGTCGTGGGTACACAATCACTGATGATGCGCTGGGCTGCAACATGTCTGGTCGTGGGCACACCTCTATCATTGATGGCCAATTAGTTGTTGCTGTAGACGTTGATGCAGTTGCAAACCTACTTCCCCTATGTTTCATCAATACCGCCATCAACAAAAGAAACAGAAAATTAAGTATCATGCACATTTTAAAAAATGAAGATATATGTAGATATTTATAGTAGTTCTGGTCATATTCAAAAGCCATGTGTGAATCAGTCTATGGGACACTTTTGCTTAATATCTCCAGCAACATTCCATCCAATGTAGCCTGCGGGCGGACATCCCTTCGCTCAAGGCAATGTTGTCATCGAGTACGTAGAGCTGAACATCAAAACTCCAGATTAGAAATACATGCATGCGAATGTGGTGGGTAATAAGCATATTATTATTAATGTAGAAGAGGAATGGAAACAACTACTACTCAAATATTCACTTCTCAATAAATGGCATCACACGCCATGAGCTGAGTGGAGAAAGTTGTCGGTTCAAATACGGTGATTTCAGGATCCATTGTCTGAATCAATCCCGGGATTAACTACTGAGTAGACTATCTGTTGCAGCTTTCTAGAACCTCTCATTAGTAACAGTCTCAGAATTTCCCTCTTTCCCATTTCAGTAAAGTGCGTGGACTTATTGGTCCACTTGTTAGTAACACCATCGTCACTGCCAATTGATCTGTCATCTCAAACAATTACAATGACTGACTATGATGTTGAATTAATAATTATAGGACTCGATGGCACCTCATCCACTTCCATACCTGTGACCTCATTGAAGAATTCTACGTGAAGCAGAAAAAAAGTATGACGTTAGGCATCTGCATTATTGACCCTCACGTGGAGACGGAGGGAGAGAGGGAAAGAGAAAACAGGTCCTATTGTCTACATGATTCGTGCTTTATGCTGATGCCATCCTCTGGAACTCCAAGAAACCTCGCCAGGTCCTCCAGAGCACTGTTGCCCAAAAGGGGTGATGGCGATAATCGTCATCAGACTGCATGGAATAAATATCTACGCACACAAAAGACAACAATGAAATAAACTGAAGTCATCACCACACAGCTGTAGAATCATCAGAGTTCAATTTGGAATGCTTATGAGCGGCAACAAAGGCAGTGCCAATACTCCGCTTCATGGCTCACAGAACGCTGACAAGGTCTAGGAAGGAAGGAACTGACGAGGTGAATAGCAGTTCGTACTGAGAAGCGCTACAGTACTCTTGCCAGTGGAATGAAGGGAATGCTGCGATGGTTACTGTTGAGAAGCACTAGACTGTTGTTCCAGTCCACTCAATAGGGAATGCTGGAATATTTACTGATAAGCACCAGAAAGTGGCTCTGGCCAGACTGCTCGCTATCATAAGGAAGAGAAGTGACTCCTGTCAGCGATCAGACCAGAACATTCGTCTGCTCAAAATCAGGCCTTTTTATTGGCGAGAGTCGCATTCCATTCCAAATTTAAGCCAATAGAAATTGACGACACTTATCGCCTCATGGACAGGAAGGTCCATGCTTCTGAAAAGAGTGAGTCAAAACCTGCCCACACTGATGAGCTCCTGTGGAATTCAAATAGCTCTGAGCACTATGCGACTTAACTTCTGAGGTCATCAGTCCCCTAGAACTTAGAACTAATTAAACCTAACTAACCCAAGGACATCACACACATCCATGCCCGAGGCAGGATTCGAACCTGCGACGGTAGCGGTCGCTCGGCTCCAGACTGTAGCGCCTAGAACAATATTATTTCTCAGAGCTCTGCTGCATAATCTGTAATGGGGTTGTATGGAACAATAGCCGACGACATCAGAAAAATGTAGCATGTTGAAAAGTAAGTGATACCTAGTAATAAGAACGGTTACTCCTCTCTCTCTCTTCTCTCTCTCTCTCTCTCTCTCCTTCACGCTCAAACACACACACACACACACACACACACACACAGACACACACAGACACACACAAATATACACAAAAGTGCAAGCTTATTAATGACACGCGTGCAAAAAGCGGAAGCATCTGCGAGACAATCCTTCTTATGTTTAAGTTTTTCTTTTGTCAATATGTAAACATAATAATTAAAATGTCAGCACTATCACTGAAAGTACAGTAAACGTATCCGTTTGTTGATTAAAATGTTTGCAGATGCTCTATGTCGATAGAGCAGATTTCGTAATGGACTCTGAGGAAGCACAGACAAGATGAATACAACTCCCGAATGGAAGAGGAGCAGTTTAATGACCACTGGGTGATGGTTATTAAATCAACGAATCCCAGGTCTAATAACATGGTGCCGCAGATACGTGCACAATTTATGTTTGTTTACTGAGGATTGCTTTGCATCAAAGATGTCACAAGACTATCACATAAATTCTCACAACCGTAACGTCTCAGAGGAAGGGAAAAGCAAAGTACAAGTACAGTTGCATCTGATGCGTTGAGCCAACCTTGAAGTGCCGAAAGTAAAAATTAAAACTGACTTTTATTCTTCTTCCAATTCCCTATGGTCTTATTTCGTAACTTATTCCCATTCATCTTGCAGTTCCAATAATGGATTACATGCAACAGGTCAGTTTACCTTATAATAAAACTAGAAGCTGGTTATGTTTATTTGGAAAGCAAGAAAACCCATACTCGTCGGGTATTAAGCGAGTCGAACACATCTAAGAAGCAGTTGATGTTATCACAAACGGTCCAGATGAAGTAATAGCAATGTACAAAAGGCCACTATCGCCGCACCACTTCACGCTTTGCGATAAAAGCTCTTACTTCGAACAACTTTAGTGTCGTCAGTATGTACTGTACTTCCTCGATTCACCGCCAGTTGGCTCAATTGAAGGAAGGTAATGTTGACTTCGGTGCTTGTGTTGATATGCGACTCATTCCTCTACAGTACTAGCATCAAGCACATCAGTACGTAGCATGAACAGGTTAGTGTTCATCACGAACGTGGTTTTGCAGTCAGTGCAATGTTTACAAATGCGGAGTTAGCAGATGCCGATTTGATGTATGTATTAGCACGGGTCAATAGCCGTGGCGCGGTACGTTTGTATCGAGCCAGATTTCTAGAACGAAGGTGTCCCGACAGGAAGACGTTCGAAGCAATTGATCGGCGTCTTAGGGAGCACGGAACATTCCAGCCTATGACTCGCGACTGGGGAAGACCTAGAACGACGAGGACACCTGCAATGGACGAGGCAATTCTTCGTGCAGTTGACGATAACCCTAGTGTCAGCATCAGAGAAGTTTCTGCTGTACAAGGTAACGTTGACCACGTCACTGTATGGAGAGTGCTACGGGAGAACCAGTTGTTTCCGTACCATGTGCAGCTGATTGGCCTCCACGGGTACACTTCTGCGAATGGTTCATCTAACAATGTGTCAATCCTCATTTCAGCGCAAATGTTCTCTTTACGGATGAGGTGTCATTCCAACGTGATCAAATTGTAAATTTTCACAATCAGCATGTGTGGGCTGACGAGAATCCGCACGCAATTGTGCAATCACGTCATCAGCACAGATTTTCTGTGAACGTTTGGGCAGGCATTGTTGGTGATGTCTTGATTGGGCCTCATGTTCTTCCACCTACGCTCAGTGGAGCACGTTATCATGATTTCATACGGGATACACTACCTGTGCTGCTAGAACATGTGCCTTTACAAGTACGACTCAACATGTGGTTCAGGCACGATGGAGCTCCTGCACATTTCAGTCGAAGTGTTCGTACGCTTCTCAACAACAGATCCGGTAGCCGATGGGCTGGTAGAGGCGGACCAATTCCATGGCCTCCACGCTCTCCTGACCTCAACCCTCTTGACTTTCATTTATGGGGGCAATTGAAAGCTCTTGTCTACGCAACCCCGGTACCAAATGTAGAGACTCTTCGTGCTCGTACAGTGGACGGCTGTGATACAATACGCCATTCTCCAGGGCTGCATCAGTGCATCTGGGATTCCCTGCGACGGAGGGTGGATGCATGTATCCTCGCTAACGGAGGACATTTTGAACATTTCCTGTAACAAAGTGTTTGAAGTCACGCTGGTACGTTCTGTTGCTGTGTGTTTCCATTCCATGATTAATGTGATTTGAAGAGAGGTAATAAAATGAGCTCTAACAGGGAAAGTAAGCGTTTCCGGACACATGTCCACATAACATATTTTCTTTCTTTGCGTGTGAGGAATATTTCCTCAAAGTTTGGCAGTACCTTTTTGTAACACCCTGTATATATGACGCCAACGCTTT
Organism: Schistocerca piceifrons; assembly: GCF_021461385.2. NCBI lineage: Eukaryota > Metazoa > Arthropoda > Insecta > Orthoptera > Acrididae > Schistocerca > Schistocerca piceifrons. The sequence continues at coordinate 509,857,031 of NC_060140.1, forward strand.
CTATTCTTACTTTATGCATTACAGTGTATGTATGTAATCCTCTACGAGTATCATTGCTCCTTCTCCTTGATTAGAACTGTTTACCATTTACCTATACTCACTACTTGTTTCCCATTTCCGTGTTACGCTGGACAACGCCCCCCCCCCTTCCCCAAGGACCTCACACTTGCAGTAACTGGCAACCCCATTAGCAGAGCCCCAGTGCCGACTCCCCCTCCGGTAGCTGTTTCCCCCAGTAACTGGGACCCCCATTAACTGATACCCACAGTAACTTACGCCACAGTAACTGACACCCCAGTAGCTCACCCCCCCTAACTGACACCACCAGTATCTGACACTCTCAGTACCTGACATTCGTAGTGGCATGAACCCCCAGTAACTGACACCTCCAGTAACTGACAGTCCCAGAAACTGACGTTGCCAGTACCTGACGCTCAAAATACCTAATACTGTGAGTAACTGGCAAGGCCAGTAACTGACACCCAAAGTAGATAACACTCCTAATATCTGATACCCTAAATAGCTGACGTCCCCGGAAGCTGACAACCCTGTAGCTGACACGCAGCTAGCTTACTCCCCAGTAGCTGACACCTCTCAATAGCTGACACCCACAGTAGCTGAGACCTTCCAAGGCCACTACGTGCCATCCCCAGTAAATGACACCCACTGTCAAGCTGTGGCATATGTGCCAACACCTTCTGGTGATAGGATAACTCTGAATGCTTCTTTGCTCATGTCAACTATCCCTGCCTTGCCTGCGTTGCATTGTAGTTTCCATGTGCGGTAGCATAAGCTAGCTACATCAGCAGAAAATGAAACATATCTTTATACTGCAAGATACACTAGCATGGAGTCGCTATAATGGTTGCATAACTCTGAATATGGATAGTTAAAAGCATAGTAACCCTCATTCCGTACCTATACAAACGTATGTTACTATTCTATTCCTCAAAATGTAATGTAGTTCCTAAGGTGTCATAGCATGATTTATTATCCTCAGCAGAGCATGAGAAATGTTTGATACTGCAAGATAAAGTTAATACCCTAGCATGGAACTGACTTTAATATCGATTTTAGAGACGAGTTTTTTATTAATTTAAATGTAGGGATAACTCGTTTACTTTGGTAACTCTCATCGACAAGTGCATTTTAAGCTGTAAGCTAGATCAGCAGTAGTGTCCATGTGTGGTTGCAACGCGGCATTATTGACATATTACGTAGAACCAAGAGTCAAATGCGTTGGGTGTCAGCAAGACAAGATTTGTCAGAACAAGAGAAACACTCAGTCAGCGAGTTCAATCGGCTGATGATTACCTGCTTGCTTTGTGACACTTAACAAATATGTTAGAACTATCTAGACGTGAAAAGTAATTGATTTGAGGCTCTGTTATGAATTAAATCATCTACGGTCAGTAATCGGACTTCACACATACTAACTGCCGCTTTACATAATTTTTGGGATAATACCTGAATATGGCAGAAGAAATTCAGATCCTTCAGATGATTTCGAATATGATCAATATCTTATATTGTGATTGTCAATTTCATTTCAGTGATCTACACTGTAATAGGATCTGATTGGTAGAGAAGGGAGGGAAGGTGTCACAAGGCACAAATGGGCTAGTTATGCAATTTGTATTTTTTATTTTTTTCATTTTCTTTAATTTCTCGCGCTATTGTATTTTTCAATTTTCCATCTCCGCCATCTTTGACTTTGAAATTTCCTATCATCCACTATGTTGATGACGTTATACATTTTAGGTAACTGATGCCGTCACTGACAGCGTGATGGAGGTAAGCCGCTGCCCTGTGCGTAGGCAAGCCAACAGACAAAGATCAATGTGGAACAGCACCGGCAGAGATATCCTACTTCCTCCATATTTCTAGACAAAACTCAGATAGAATTTTTACTACAGTACGATGTGTCATTAAAATAGCTGCGAAGTATTAATGTTCATTTAGAAGGAGCAGTGACAACGGCCTTGCCGCAGTGGATACATCGGTTCCCGTCAGATCACCGAAGTTAAGTGCTGTTGGGCCTGGCTGGCACTTTGATGGGTGGCCATCCACGCCGCCATGCGCTGTTGCCATTTTTTGGGGTGCACTCAGCCTCATGATGCCAATTGAGGAGCTACCCGACCGAATAGTAGCGGCTCCGGTCAAAGAAAACGATCATAACGACCGGGAGAGTGGTGTGAAGACAACAAGCCCCTCCTATCCGCATCCTCAGTGAGGATGACACGGCGGTCGGATGGTCCAGATGGGCCACTTGTGGCCTGAAGACGAAGTGCTTTTTTTAATAGGAGGAGAGAAATTCTTGATCTCTTGTCGGTGTTTAGCTAGTTAGACCTCTACCTTGATACTGACTGTGATGTTATTTGAAGATTGACAATTAGTGATGTAAACGTCTACAGAAAAGCGATTATTGGTTGACTATAGAGGGCTTAGAACCCTGCTCTCCATCGAAGCAGATGTCGATTTGATCATCGGCGTCCAAACATCAATGGAAATCATAATCGAGCCCAAAGTATCGAGGTGATATGGCGATTTTATAGTATAGTATTAAAAAGCACCATATAAATTCTTCTACAATCTAAGACACAGACTACAGTTTCAGAAAAATTTGATACTTGATTGAAGAGAGAGCGTTCATGAATTGAGCGAGTGAGTAACGCATTGGTCCCCCTCCATCCCTTATGTATGCAGTTGGCATTGATTGACATAGTTGTTGGATATGCAATTGACGCGTTAAATATTCGAAATCTGAAGCTGGTTGGAGCGCTCTGCCCATAAAGCTCCAAATGTTCTCAACTGGGAAGATGTGTCTTTGCTGGTGAAGATAGGATTTAGTAAGGGCGGAGATAAGCAGTAGAAATTCTCTCCATGTGCGGCGGGCGTTATCTTTCTGAAATGTCAGCCCATGATGGTTTGCTATTGAGGACAACAAAACTGGGCGTAGACTATCCTAGACCCAACGCTGTACTGTAAGGGTGCCACGCATGACAAGTAAATGCGTCCTGTTATGAAATGAAATGGCATCCCTGACCTGGTTGTTGGGTAGTATGGCGGGCGCCGATCAGGTTGGCACTCCACTGCTGCCCGGAGCGGATCCAGATATGTCTCCGCTGGCCGTCGGGGCTCAGTTCGAAGCGGGACTCATCACTGAAGGCAATTCTACTCCAGTCAATGAGATTCCATACCGAATATGCCCGGCACCACTGCAAACGGGTTTGTTAGTGTACAGGGGTCAATTCTAGTCGGTGCAAGGTTCACCATGAGCTCGGCCCCCTTTTTATGAGTCGCCTGTTTATGGTGCTTACGGTCGCTGAAGCACCAGTTTCACGTCGGATCGATTGTAATGGTGAATACGGGGCTCTGAGTGCCTCTCTGACGGTTGCTCGATCCCCACGTTCTATTGTCTCTTTGGGTCTACTGCTTCCTTCTTGATACTGTATTCAGCCACGGTTCATCCATTTCTGCCAACATCGTCGAATAGTGGCCATTGCTCCTATTCAGATGGTTCGGCGATTACTCGAACGGGCTTCTTTGAGACCAATTACAGCTCTCTCTCAAATGCTGACATCTGCGTGCATTGTTCATGCGCCTGTCTGCAAGGAGTAGTTACTGTCTAACTGAGTGAACAGAATGAAATTCACAAAGACTTTGTACCCTGAATGTTCCTGGTGTAGAACGCTTACCAGCTGCGAGGTGAAACTGCGCTGCAGCGTTACAGATTCATCCATCGGCTACTACAGTTTACAGTTTTGCATGCTTCGTCGATACTTGTATCCTTGTATGAATGTCAATTTGTGACCATGTTACTTAATTCCGTCATGTGTTACGTCGTTTCTTTCTTTTTTGTTTTTTAATGGGTTTAACATATTCATCACTTTTATTAATTAATAAAGACAGCAATTGTTGACATATATTACAACTTTTATTGCAGACTTTAAAAATGATGATTTTGACAAAAGTTTACCCATCGGTTTACTGCGCTACTGACATAGCAAATTTTGCTTTCGAGAACAGCCTTTTAGATGCTGACGATGTGGCTGTACAACTCAAATGCTTCAGAGCAACTTTTTGTAGCTTAGGAAATGTAGTACCGGTGATGTGATCCTATACTTCTAATGAAACTCGTTTGAATTACAGAAACAGATATGAACTTGATTGTATTCTTTTCTTGTGCTATTTTATAATATTCGCTTCATAAAACCAATTTTTTTAAATGTTTCCCTGTAATGTACCAATATGTTACCCGTATTCGTTGGCAATCTTCTCAGCAACTGCAAGTAAATTCTTGATGGTTTTACTTCCTTTTGAACACGATGAAGGACACTGAAACTGTATGTTCTTGAATCTAGGATCGAGCAACTTTGACGTGGCTAATATGTTAACATGGTCGGCTAGTAGTAAGCTCCTACTCTTCATATTCTCCCCAATATTTTGTGTTGACTGGGTGCCAGGTATTGTGCTACTCAGCATACCAGTTAGTGGCGGTACGTCACTGCCTTCAATGCACTTTTCTCACGTAGTTTCACATGTAGGCGACCTCTACAGACCACAGAATATCACAACCAACTGCCAGTCCTACAATATCTGCAGCTCTTAGCATGGATGGTGCATTAGCATGGTAGATAAAGATATTATTAATCACTGGATACAACTGTAAAAATCCTTCAGCCATGCTGAACGTTGAATTTTATCTAGTTCTTTTTCCCTACCTATTCAGTCCCGATTCTCGAGCACTTATTATGAGAGGCACCGACATGCCTTGCTCATACTGTGGCATCAAGCAGTCAGGCTGCAAGATGAGTGGTCTGCCAAACGAGTGGATTCATTCTTATTTATCGAGTAACATGAACTCTCGTACTCACAATTAAGTTACAAATTATCCTCCTGTGTGAATATTAACCCACGGAAACGGATAACGCACATCTGACTATTAATAATTTATACAACTCTGACTGTTCACTACGCACTGGAAATACCACATTTTCTTTCTTATTTAACGGCTTTGATCAACACGTGGCCATCGCACTGACTATGAATGGCGCACACATTATAAATCCTGGGTATCATGACAACATACTACTCGAAGAAAAAGGCCACAATACTTTTTCTTTTCACTATCTTATTTATTCCGATAAATTCTATAACCTAAACACACAAATTCTATCACCTACAACAATTCGGCCCAGTGGGCATGGCTTTACATTGGTGATTCTCTATCTTATGGTCTCGTAATTATTTAACGCTACAGCTCACTTTCTGGATAGGATGGTGGATCTTTTGCTGTATCTCACACTTCGACTCTCACAACCATCATCACGAAACGTTCCTCCAGACCCAGCGGTACAAAAGGAACATGCATAACCCACTACCTCTGAAACTACCTTGCTACTCTCCCACGCAAACCACACATACTTAAATTACATGACATACACCACACTGCAACATGGAATAAAACACAAGGAATAGTCACAACATTATAATCACATCACTTTCAACTTTCCCACTTCAATTAGTATTTATCCCCGTTTGAAACGACACTGCCCCACTTCGTAATTTTTCTTTCCTACTATGAACTCTGGAGGATATATGCACGTCTTCCTGTGCAATGCAAGCCAAGTGGCGTTGCTGGGTAGACGGTGACTCACCTTGCTTCTCTCTCAGAGTATTATAGTTTGAATCAATCGTCATACGGAATCATAACACGCAAAGTAATATTAAGAACATATTCATCACACACGCAAGTCCTCAACTGATACCATGGACGAGTACTTCTCTTTATCCTTTGTCTCATACACAGATTGAGACTCACACAGTACTCACCACGTGGAAGTACTCGTCTCTAATTTCAAGTCCTGCACACGCCATTTCTTAAATATTTCCAACTTATAGTACACACGCTAGTAATTCAGCTTAACTTAAGCACTCGGAAGTATTTCAACTTATTGCTACACGTGGTTTCATTGTGACCGTTGGTCACTTCCGAAGATTACTACGATGCCCTTAATATTAACTGCCTGACATTTAATTTTCCCCACAAAAGTTCCTGAAATGGAGGAATTATTATTCCAAACTACTCTTAAGTATTTCACATGCATACCACGTCTCCATTCTTTTGTCTTTACGGAGCACACCTAAGACAGGTCTTACCAACACTAGATCCAGCGGCAGAGTGCTGAAACATGGCCGTTCTTCAGGTCATCTCGCACCTCTGTCGAGGTGGGGGAAGACCATGCTACACATTGGTCAGCCACATTTCAGGCGCTCAAAGCTCCGGTAAATTTCATCTCTTTGATTCCACCAAAGGTGACCAAAAGATCGTCTCAAAGATGATCATATATTCACATTCACTATCTGCAGTTAGCAGACGACCATACATTCATTCATTTCACAGATCTCACCAAACTGGATGTAGGAATGTATTTTGTGGGAGTGCACATGTGATCAATTAAATAAATAAATTGTCATTCTTTCCCACACTGGTATCTGGCTTCGCTGTATTAATTGAAATTGAGTTATTATTGGAAAAAATATGTTGTACTGGCAAGAATAACGAAGAATGTTGTACCTATTTTCAATGTCGGGCGGTACTGTACCCTTTCAATTAAAAGAAGAGTTAATTGCCATGCGTTAATACTACTGGTCAGTTAATGGCCATCGAAAGTTTTTTTGAAAGCGTAGTGATTTTTTTTATTGGTGGTATCATATATGGTAGCACTTAATCAGGACAATTACACACACAACTCTGCAGCTTATCGTTGCTTTATTACAAAAAAACATCAACATTACACACACCCCTCATATTTGCAGTAGTTTTCTAGATAAGTCAGAATGCACTCTTAGTATCAAAACTTTCAAAAATTGGAAGTAAACAATTTGAAATACATAAACAAAATACTCGAAACAAAAGCTTTCAAAGTATTTCTGCTTTTTCTGATATTACCATATGGATCGATGGATCGGTATTATGTTAACCTTACTTGTACTGATCAAAATTTTTTTTTTTTGTGGAATGTGTAAAGCAATACCTTTCAGAACTGAAGCAAAGGAACGCTTTGTACTGTTCACACTTCACACCGTACAAACTCAGCATCATCTGAGCATCATCTGCCCAGCGTTTTGACCTGTTCTCCTGAACGTGGCACTCAAGCCTGCGAATCAGGCAAAAAAAAAAAAAAAAAAAAAAAAAAGATATAACCCCACTTCCAACGACGTAAACAGTGTTTGCCTTGAGCGCCTAGGTATCATATACGACACCCAGAAGTTTAAAGCTTTTAAATCCGTTACAACATAAACGTGTAGTTTGATATTTACTAAGGAATGTCGGTACAGCCTTAATAAGTTATTAAACCATGTGATAACACTCAGAATTAGAGCTGAGTGGTCAGCGTTACAGAATGTCAATCCTAAGGGCCCGGGTTCGATTCCCGGCTGGGCCGGAGATTTTCTCCGCCCAGGGACTGGGTGCTGTGTTGTCCTAATTATTATCATTTCATCCCCATCGACGCGCAGGTCGCCGAAGTGGCGTCAACTAGAAAGACCTGCACCAGGCGAACGGTCTACCCGACGGGAGGCCCTAGCCACACGCCATTATTATTATTATCAGAAAAAGATATGTCTTTACCTTAATTTCGCAGAGACATACTGTGCAGTCGTAAATCCTAAGTTTGCGGTCAATGCTGACACCTCGTAGTGCTAGGCAGAAGGATGAACAAGTGAGATGTGTAAGTGCGATGCGTATCGCACGTGATACCACAGGCCAGAAAAGATTCAGCTTGATACAAGCCCGAGAAAAACTAAAAAAACTAAAAGCTGGAGGTGTCTTATATGAAGACGTGGAGAGGTTAAGCAACTGCATTGATGTTGTGAGTCGTATTCGGAAAACGATCACTTAAATGGGAAAAAAAAGAGAGAGAGACAGCGGTAACAAGTAGCCTGGATTTGTTCCCAACGTCCAATGTCTTTAAAATTACGATGTGTCGAAGCCCTCAGTATTGACACTGGAACATCGGTAATTATCGACAAGCCTAGTAAAGATGTAGGTAGCTACTACGTGACCCCTTTGGTTCTAGAAAGGAGTAAGCTCAGACGAGCAGTCGCAGTGGAGTCGGCCGCTGGGGCTCAGACGGTACGACTCGGCGGCCAGGCCGGCTACCGCCGACGCTGCCTGGAGGCGGCCTGACCTTGACCGTAGATCCGCCAAGGTCGGCGGCGTCGCCCGCGTCGGCGGCGTCCCGTGACGTACCGTGTCTCTCCGCTCTGCCCCGTTGCCCCGTGACGCCGGCCAGCCGCGGCCGCTACCGACACGTCAGCCAGCAGAAAGCGGCTGCAGCTGGTGGCAGCGTTCGTAGGACGACGATTAGTAAGCCCGACTGCTTCTGCGAAGTACATCTAACTGCGCCTGCCACAGACCCAGCATGTGGTCGATGACACAGTGTGGAAGTGTGGTGACAAGACCTCTTGCAGCAGTATCCTATGAGGGTCTTCTTCTGTGTGCCCTGATTGCACTGAAGTCAGTGACCTTCCACTATTCCCTTCCATTTTGATTAGTCGATCGTTTGCGTATTACTCTCCACTTCTCTATTCGTGATTTCTAGAATAACTGGGGAAAGTGGTAACAAAACGGCTACTTACGTTGGTGCGTACAATGTATGAGACTGGCAATATACCATCAGACAACACACAACGCCGAAGACAGCAAGAGGCGACAAGTGGGAGAATTATCGCACAGTCAGCTTAATAGCACATGCATTCGATTTGCTGACAGCATTAATACACAGAGCCGGCCGGAATGGCCGAGCGGCTGTATGTGCTACAGTCTGGAACCACGGGACCGCTACGGCCGCAGGTTCGAATCCTACCTCGAGCATGGATGTTTGTGATGTCTTTAGGTTAGTTAGGTTTAAGTAGTTCTGAGTTCTATGGGACTGATGACCACAGCAGTTAAGTCCCATAGTGCACAGAGCCATTTGAACCACTAATACACAAAAGACTGGCAATGAAGTTTAGATTGTCTCAGACGACGACCACTTTTGACGGTGCAATTGGTAATGGAACTAAGACTGAAGAAAGATCAACATACGTTCATAGTATTTGTCGACCTGAAAAGGCGTTTGACAACCTCAAGTAGTGCAAGGTGCTCGAAATTCTGAAGAAGATAGGGGCAAGATACAGCGAAAGAAGGGTTATATACAACATGTACAAGAACCAGGAGGGAACAGTAACACTCTAAGATCAAGAATGGAGTGCTCTGGCTAAAAAGAGTGTAGGGCAAGAATGTAGCCTTTTGCCCCTACTGTTTAATCCGTACATCGAAGTAGCAATGATGGAAATAAAAGAGAGATTCAAGAGTGGGATTAAAATTCAGGGGGAAAGGATATCAATGATAAGATTCGCTAATGACATTGCTAACCTCGGTGAAAGTGAAGGAGAGTTACAGGAAATGTTGAACGGGACGAGCATTCTAATGAACACAGAATATGGATTGAGAGTAAATCGAAGAAAGAGGTAAGTAATGGTAAGTAGCAAAACTGAGAACAGCGAAAAACTTAACATCAAAATAGGGGATCACGAAATAGACGAAGTTAAGGAATTCTGGTACCTAGGCAGCAAAACAACCCGTGACGTATGGAGCAAGGAGGACATAGAAAGCAGACTAGTACTGTCAAAAAGTGTATTCCTGGCCAAGAGAAGTCTACTAATTTCAGACAAAGGCCTTAATTCGAGAAAGAAATTTTTGGGAATATACATTTGGAGAACAGCATGGACTATGGGAAACCCTATACAAAAAAAGAGTTGGGTTGTTGTGGTGGAGGAGACCAGACAGCGAGGTCATCGGTCTCATCGGATTAGGGAAGGACTGGGAAGGAAAGCGGCCGCGCCCTTTCTAAGGAACAATCCCGGCATTTGCCTGGAGCGATTTAGGGAAATCACGAGAAACCTACATCAGGATGGCTGGACGCGGGATTGAACCGTCGTCCTCCCGAATGCGAGCCCAGTGTGCTAATCACTGCGCCACCTCGCTCGGTATACAAAAAACGACTCGAAACATTTGAGGTGTGCTGCTTGAGAAGAATGTTGAAAATTAGTTGACTGATAAGATAAGGAATGAGATGGTTCTCCGCAGAATTGGTACGGAAAAGAATATACGGAATACACCGACAAGAAGAAGCGACACAATGATAGGATATCTCTTACAAAATCAGGAAATGAGTTCCATAGTACTAGAGGGAGTCGTAGAGGGTAAAAGCTGTAGAGGATGATAGAGAGTGGAATACACCCAGTAAATAACTCAGGACGTAGTTTGCAATTTCTACTCATAGATGAATAGGTGGGGCAGGAAGGGGATTCGTGGCGGGCCGCGCTTCAAACCAGTTGGAAGACTGATGGCTAAAAATAAAAAAAAATACTACACCCACAACTGCTTCTGTACTCTGGAACTCACCTCTTCTTGTGTCTTGAAGGATGCTTTGAGTGCTACTGTCACTCCCCCCCCCCCTCCCCCCCTTTTCCTGATCCAGTCGCGATTGGTTCGCGGGAAGGGCGGTTGTTGGCAAGTCTCCATGTGAGCCTGAATCTCTATATATATGTAGGAGCAAACAATATATTAATTTTTCTCTAAACCTATCTTCTCGGAATTTTAAAAGCAAACCACATTATGGTGCACAATCTCTCTCTTACGGTGCAGCCACTGTAGATGGCTCACTAACTCCGTGATACTTTAACGTTTGCTAAATGAACTAAGGAAACGTGCTGCTCTTCTTTCGATCTTCTATGTTTCCTGTATCAGTCCTACTTGATACGGATCCCAGACGAGCAGTTTTCAAGTTTTGGTCGAACGAGAGTTTTGTGAGCATCCTCCTACGTCGCTGCATTACACTTCCCGAAGATTCTTCAAATGAACCACAGTCAGGCATCCGCCATACATGTGATTTGTTTTATGTGGCCGAGCCACTTAAAATCACTCCGTACGCTTTCTCCCAGATATTTAATGAATTTGATTGCATCTAATGACTGTTTTTCAGTCATATAAGCACGCAGTAATGGGATTCTGTGGCAGTTCTAAGCGCAGTTCGTCCCATTTGTTTGGACTGAGGATCAACTGCCAATTCCTGCAGAAACGGTTGATCCTCCGCTCTTCTTCTTGCATTTCGCTACAACTTGCTAACGTTTGCTAGCGATGCTACTTCTCTGAGTACCAAAGTACCGCGCATGAAAAGCCTCATGGGACTTCCGACCTTCATATATTGAAAAGTAACGGTGTTATAGAGTGCTCTAGTAGACATCCAAAGTTACTTGTTCGTCTCAAGATTTCTTTCCATTAGCTACATGGTGATTGTGTTGTCACAAGATTTCGCCATTTTGCATTGGCATTTTATGTATAATTACTTGCGTATGACAGACTACCAGTCTTTCTCTTAAAATGCCACGCGCTATCACTTTATTACACTATGGTGAAACCCTTCAGTAGATGATTTGCCAGTCGCATTTCACGATTCTGAAGTCTACCTATAACAGATCATGTCTGATGCGTATTCGGAAAGTAAGATCCGATTGGGCGCGATATGGAAACCACTGTGAAAATCCAATGGAACTTTCCACAGGTGTGTTGCACGGTATCTTTAGCGTGTCTGTCGATCGCTTCACGTTGCTCTTTTCAGTTCAGAGCTCAAAGTGATCATGAACAAATGCCTAAAACAGCAGTGTCTCCCACCAAATATGTGGCTCTAGTGAGAGATTTCGCCTGAAGCTATGCAGCCCACATAACATAAATGCCATGCGTTTCTTTCTTCAAGACAATTTTCAGCTGCATTCTGCAGGGGCAATGAAGACGCTCCTGCCGCATTTTCGATGGGAAGTGTTCGATTACCCACAATACAGCCCTTAATTGACTCCCTCCGCTATTCATCACTGCTCACATGAACCGCTGGCTATGAAGACAACATTTTCGCACAAAAAACGAAAGGTAGACAAGCGTAGAGAATTGGCGGAAAGCGCAGCAAATGCTTTCTGTAACGAGGGTACTGAAAAGTTTGTACAGCGCCACGACAAATGTGTAAGTTGCGAAAAAAAAAGAAATTGTTTTTCGATGTGGTTTTCATTTCGCAACCAGTAGGACCTTACTTTCCGAACAGTCCTCGTATGTAATCTAAATACTAATCGGAAAAGCAGAGAGCAACCACTCAGACATTGTCACATGATTCCCAGAAAATCATACGTACAAACTCGATCCTGGACACACTGTACTACCTGCATATGCGAATGTGCTGCTTTCCCCCACACTGCGACAGCGTACTGCAGGACAATTCTTAGCAGTGACTTGTACAGGACGATACCCAGTTGTTTCGATGACGTTCATGAGGCGTTAAGCAGCGGGCAGAGGCGCTCGAGGATGAACAGTTCCGTCCCTCACAGTTTTTGCGAATGCTAGCGTTATTTTTACCGAATGTGACGCATGCGAAAATAATATTTTTTCCTTGACTTTGGACGGCTTACGAGTTGGCGTAACGTTCCGACGACTGGCGATAATAAGCTGGTTTTTGTCTGCTTTCACAGCAAACTGCTGTTCGAGGGTCCAGGTGATTATGCAATCAATCGCACCTTGGAAACGTTGGTCAGTGTTCCGTTCAGGATCAAAGGAACGCTGTGTCGTGTAGACGCGCTCTGCAATTCTCACGTCAGCTGTGAAAAAAGTGTAGTTAATCGCCCCAGAACGGATTCTTCCGCCTCACTAGCACCAATGTGGTTTGAAGAGATCCATGTTTTTTTTTTTATTTCTTTTTCTTCCATCAGTGCTCTGACCGGTTTGATGCCGTCCACCACGACTTCCCCACTTGTGTAAGCCTCTTCTTTTCAAGGTAGTACTTGAACCATACGATCTCAGTTATTTGTTAATGTATAGCAGAGTCAGTTTTACCCTGCATTTTTGTACCTATAGAGCTCCATCTAGTAATATGGAAGTCATCTCCTTGGGTCTTCACACGGATTACCCCTTCTTCTTGTCAAAGTTTTCCAAATGTTCCTCTCCTCGCTGATGGTGCGGAGAACCTCATATATTATAATACTTGTCCGTCTATCAATATTCTTATACACAATCTTATTTCATACTCTTCGAAGCTTTTCTTTTCCGGTTTTTCCCACAGTCCATGATTCAGTTCCATATAAATTCTGTGGTGTAAACATTCTTCAAAGGAAAGACGATGTTTGATATTACTGTCGTTTGTTTCGTCAGGAAGGCCATCTTAGCCTATGCTAGTCTACTATTTATGTTCTCCTTGCTTCCTCTGTCGTGTGTTATTTTGCTCAGAAGGTAGCACAATACCTTCACTTCACTTCGCAGTACCCAATTTTGGTATCAAGTTGGCCACTAATGACATTGACGAAACTTCCCGTTGCTTTCGTGTCTTCTTGGTTTACGCTCAGTCGATAGTAGATGCTCATTAGACTGTTCTTTTTGGGCTCAATAGGTTCTGCATTTGTCCTGAGTTTCACTGATGATGGCAATATAATTAGTGAGTCGTGTCCCTGTTAACCTTTGACCAAGAATTTTAATCCTGCTCCTAAATGTTTCTTTTATTCCTGTAATTGCTTCATCGCTGTAGAACTATGAAGTGGTAGAGGTACGTAATCAGCCGTATTATAATTTAAAAAAGTGGCAGATGATGCTGTGGACAAAGATGAGTGAGTCACAAGCATATTTTTACATTGTTCTAAGGCTTTTGATACTGTTGACCATAAGATTCTACTTAATATTCTAGAAGCATTATGGATAAGAGGGGTAGTTAATCACTGGTTTCTGTCATACATATCGAATGGGGTGCAATGAATAGATATAAAGAACTGAAATATACACACATCAAAAAAAAAAAAAAATTTGCATCACCTCTATTCCGAGAGTTCCGGAACCTGTACAAAAAATTGATACAGTGATCAACATAAACATCATTTCCGCCCTTTTCATTGCTCATGAAATCCACACATTGGATGTTATACCACCATACAGCGAGACCTTCACATGTGGTGGTCCACATTGCTGCACACACCGGTACCTCTAATACCCAGTAGCACATTCTCTTGCATTGATACACGCCTGTATTCGTCGTGGCATACTATCCACAAGTTCATCAAGGCACTGTTGGTCCAGATTTTCCCAGTCCTCAACGTCGATTCGGCGTAGATCCCTCAGAGTGGTTGGTAGGTCACGTTGTCCGTAAAGAGCCCTTTTCAATCTATCCCAGGCATTTTCGATAGGGTTCATGTCTGGAGAACATGCTGGCCACTCTAGTCGAGCGATGTCTTTATCCTGAAGGAAGTCGTTCACAAGATGTGCACGATGGGGACGCGAATTGCCGTCCATGAAGACGAGTGCCTTGCCAGTACGCTGCCGATGTGCTTAAACTATCGGTCTGAGGATGGGATTCACGTATCCTACAACCGTTGCGGCGCCTTGCGTGAACCACCAGCGGCCTACGTCGGCTCCACGTAATGCCATCCTAAAACATCAGGGAAACTCCGCCTTGTTGCACTCGCTGGACAGTGTGTCTAAGGCGTTCACCCTGAGCGGGTTGCCTCCAAACTCGTCTCCGAAGATTGTCTGGTTGAAGGCATATGCGACGCTCATCGCTGAAGAGAACGTGATGCCATCCCGAGCTGTCCATTCGGCATGTTGTTGGGCTCATCTGTACCGCATTGCACTGTGTCGTGGTTGCAAAGATGGATCACGCCACGGACATCGGGAGGGAAGCTGCGCATCATGCAGCCTATTGGGCACAGTTTTAGTGGGTAACACGACATCCTGCGTATGCACGAAAAGCATTATTCAACATGGTGGAGTTGCTGTCAGGGTTCCTCCGAAACGTAAACCGTAGGTTGGGATCATCCACTGCAGTAGTAGCCCTTGGGCGGCCTGAGCGAGGCATGTATCCCCTCCATGTCCGAACAACATCGCTTTGGTTCACTCCGAGATGTCTGGACACTTATCTTGTTGAGAGCCCCTCCTGGCACAAAGTAACAATGTGGATGCGATAGAACCGCGGTATTGACCGTCTAGGCATGGTTGAACTACAGATAACATGAACCGTGTACCTTTTTCCTGGTGGAATGACTGGAACTGATCGGCTGTCGGACCCCTTCCGTCTAATAGGCGCTGCTCATGAATGGCTGTTTACATCTTTGGGTGGGTTTAGTGATATCTTTCAACAGTCAAAGTGACTGTACCTGTGATACAGTACCCACAGTCAACGTCTGCCTTCAGGAATTCTGGGAACTGGGCTGATGGCAAACTGTTTTTGATACGTGTATTAATGTTGGAGTTCCTTAGGGTAGCACATTACGACCAATAGTGGTCGTGATACATACATCAATAGCTTTCCCGTTGGTGTTAGTCACGGGGAAGAAATTCGCTTTGATGTGACAGCAGTATTCTAGTTATTGAGGCAACAAGATATCTCCTTGCAGAAAAAGCAAATGAAACCCTCAAGTAGTTTACAAATGATCAATAAGCAATAAAGTGATACTGAACATAAAGAAAACTAATGCCATGAATTTTAGCTTTATGCAGGAAAATGAAACTGTTAAATCAAATCTAGATGGGACGACTATGAACTGGGTAAAAGATGCTAAAATTCTAGGAATGAATATTGAATTTCAGTTAGAGTGGTGTGAACACATGAAGACAGTTCCAAACAGAATGTCATCAGCATGTTACGCCCTTAGAGGCCTGTCATCAGTGTGTAACAGGTAGTGCCTTTTAGTTACATACTAGTCACATTTACACTCAATTTTTACCTAAGGAATTATTTCTAGGGAACAGATTTACAGAATATGGTCATAGTTTCAATATGCAGGAAAGAATCATAAAAGTAATAAGCAAAGATATTATTCAAGCTTATTATAACGATCTGTTCTATCCTGTACCATTTGAGTACATTTACCAGTAACTTATACACATAATTAATAACATTGCTAAATACTGAAACTTCCTGACAGATTATAACTGTATGCCGGACGGAGACTGGAACCTTTGCCTTTCGCGGGCAAGTGCTCTTTCTTCCAGGAGCGCTAGTTCCGCAAGTTTCGCAGAAGAGCTTCCGTGAAGTCTGGAAGGCAGGAAACGAGATACTGGCAGAACTGAAGCTGTAATGACGGATCGTGAGTCGTGCTTGGGTAGCTCAGCTGGTAAAGCACTTGCCCGCGAAAGGCAAAGGTCCCGAGTTCGAGTCTCGGACCGCTACACAGTTTTAATCTGCCAGGAAGCTTCATATCAGCGCACACTCAGCTGCAGAATGAAAGTCTCATTTTGCTAATTATTGCACAAACAGCTGTGCCCACTACAATGGAGAAAGAACTAAACTGAACTTGCGTTAACCAAGAAAGAATAAACGTGAACCTCAAAGCGGTATAAAACTACACAACACATTTCCAAAGGAGATTTAAAAATTACTGAAACAAAATTAGTTAAAAAGGCAGTTAAAACTACCTGTTAAGCAATACATTCTATACATTGAAGGATTATTTAGAAAACGCTGTAACACAAAAGACGATTACTGCATAAAACTGCTGTTTATTACGATGGTACAAGATCTATACCGAACTTATATTTACAAAGAATGGGTAAACATACAACTCAAAACAGCATTTTCGAACAAGTAGTAAAACTGCACAATTGGTCGCCAAGAGTAGATCAAGATATTGCTAAAACAATTTTTTTTGAAAGGGCAGTAAATAAGTTCACGTTAAGCATTAGATTCTATACAATGAAAGGTTACTTATATATCACAGATTGGGGGTTTGGTAAAAAATGTAACATAAATAAATAATAAAAATGATAATAAAACAATTATCATTCCACATAAGACATTCACGCAGTATTTTTCCTTCTTTCTTCTTTTCTGAAAAAACTTACTTCCGAAGCTATGCACTGTATTATACAACATCTCACTCATTATAGAGGGATGCTGACTCAGTTTTTCACTTTCAGAATTGTCATGACGTCGACTGATAGTGTATGTAACGTTAATAAGCAATGTGTGAATAGTGTGTGCATTAACTGGGAGTGAGAAATGAATGAAGAGTGTACCATTAGTATTTAATGTCATTAAATAACTTATTTGTTAAACTGTATTGTTGACTAGGGATAAACCGAATAAGGTAGTACTTTTTTTAAACAGAGTGGCCTTACATTCAGGAGGGTGGAGCCTCTAAACTTCATGCAGCCAACCATATTTAGATTTTCTTTTTCGCGTTTAAATTATTTCAGGCAAACGACAGGATGCTTCCTACTGTAAGGCCACGGGCGATTACATGTTTCACCCTTGTCACACTACACCTATAAATAGGTAAATGTCGCTATATTTGAATTTCTTTATTTTTGTTCTCAAATTTTAGTACAGAGGTATGTCTAGTATCGTTGTGAAAGAGATCTAGAGATGAATGCTTCTACTACTACTGCTGCTGCTGGTGGTGGTAGTAGTAGTAGGAGTAGTAGTAGTAGCAGTAGATGGGTGAAAGGCTACATCACTGTCTTACACCCTTTCTACTCCTAGGACTTCGTTCCTTGTTGTGAGTTGTTATTTTTTCCTCTTGGTTCGTGCATGTATCGCACATTATCCGTCTCTCACTATAGTTGGTACCGATTGTCCTGAGAATTTAGAACATCTCCCACCAGAAATAATTCGTTATCTTTGAACAGGCACGAAAATTCAATTACTGGCCTTCATGTTGGACACACACAAGAAATGCCACATTTTATGTTTACAGCGGCGCTGCTGATTTTCCTTGTGGATACGTTTTGGACCACATTACGTATTTCACTTTTTCGGTTTGGTTGCACTGGCATAATTTTAGAGATGGAGTTGTATATTTTCACAATAGGTCGTGTGAATTAAATAACATCAATTAAACAGGTGAATGGATTACCCACTAGCAGTTAATTAACTTGATGAAGTGTTTAATGGTACGTTTAAAGACTGAATGTTATATACTGACTACGGTACTGTTAGAGACTGGTAAATAAGAGTCGTTTCCTACATTTAATAATAACTTTTACAGATATCACTCCTGTTTCACAATTTTCACGAATTTTAAAGATTCACGTCCGTTATAAGGCGTTAACGTTGATCACCTCACTGTCTAAAGCCGAAAACCAAATCCTTCCACTTACACCCTTTTTTTGCGCTTGATAATGTACCTGCAGTAAAAATACTTTCCTCTAAATGTTTCCAAATAATAAAACAGTGGAAAACCTGTTTTCAGCGATTCGTATAGCAGTTTAAGATGTCCAGCGGCTCACCGTCTCCATCAACTTGTAATGAAGACGGGCCACGGTGATGACTGTTTGCAACAGCTCTGATGACGGCTATCTGCGGCTTCAGCCAACCATTAAAGGCGAAAAATACCGTGATTAAAAAATACCGCCAGCCTTTCATTCTTCTCTTTTTTCTCAGTTTCTTAGCGTTTTAATGACCAATCTGTTAACGCGACATAAATTGTGGCAATAAAACAGAGCTTAGATTTAACGCAGAGAAGACCGATACACTATACAATGAAGTCAAAGACACAGTTCTCTTCTTTAGTTTATCAGCGTCCGCCCTTTCTCAGATGTACTGTTTGTCATGTTCTCGTACTCCTAAAATGATTATTCGTTCTTTAACTTCCTTAACTGAAATTAGTTCATTAAAATTACGATGAAATTTACGTCAAACTTGATACATGATTTTCAATTCTGAAAGTTCAAAACATTTTCTATCTCTGCACATTCTACCCCTTGTTACTGGTGCAGAAAGTATTATAGAAAACAAAGGGGCGTTCGAAAATTACTTAAGCTACGCCTTTCCTTAACTAATTTGTATACCTATGCTCTTTCGGGTGACTATGACCCTATTGGTATTTAAGAGCCTAATATTCATAAATTATTAAAAGCTATTATAATTTTAAATCTAGGTTCTGTTTGCTCAATTACGGTTACATCGTGGGATTGTATAGTTTGAAATCGTAACCACTTAATTTTCCCATAGACTTCTCGTAGGTGCTGACTTCCCATCTGCTCTTTGCGGTCTTCAGTTAGACTTGCCTTAGAATCGTAACACACGTAAGATGTAACGGAATCGTTTCTTTGAAGTCACGGCAGACAGTATGGCTCCATCTGTTTCTGGATTCCATAGCCTCTGTTTAAAAGCCATACGATTTATTCACACGAACCATTAACAAGAAACCAATTAGGTTTCAAGTATAATTTGATCTACTTCCCAGCTGTTACTATAAAGTATAGTCGTTTCTGAAACAAGACTGTTAATGTTATCGTACACTACTTGTCATTAAAATTACTACACCAAGAAGAAATGCAGATGATAAACGGGTATTCAATGGACAAATATTTTATACTAGAACTGACATTTGATTACATTTTCACGCAATTTGGGTGCATCGCAGGCGCTCCTGTCTGTGATGCAGCGTCAAGGGTAACCGCAGCCATAGTCTCCGAGCTGATAATCCATGCTACTGCAAACGTTGTCAAACTGTTCGTGCAGATGGTTGTTGTCTTGAAAACGTCCCCATCTGTTGACTCAGGGATCGAGACGTGGCTGCACGATCCGTTTCAGCCGTACGGATAAGATGACTGTCATCTCGACTGCTAGTGATACGAGGCCGTTGGGATCCAGCACGGCGTTCCGTATTACCCTCCTGAACCCACCGACTCCATGTTCTACTAACAGTCATTGGATCTTGACCAACGCGAGCAGCAGTGTCGCGATACGATAAATCGCAATCGCGATAGGCTACAATTCGACCTTTATCAAAGTCGGAAGCGTGATAGCACGCATTTATCCTCCTTACACGAGCCATCACAACAACGTTTCACCAGGCAACGCTGGTCAATTGCTGTTTGTGTATGAGAAATCGGTCGGAAACTTTCCTCATGCCAGCACGTTGTAGGTGTCGCCATCGGCGCCAGCCTTGTGTGAATGCTTTGAAAAGCTAATCATTTGCATATCACAGCATCTTGTTTCTGTCGGTTAAATTTCGCGTCTGTAGCACGTCATCTTCGTGGAGTAGCAGTTTTAATGGCCAGTAGTGTAAATTATAAGTTGAAAAGAGGAGTTTTTTTATATCACATGTTAGGGAACAGTGTATTTTCTTGGACCAAAAGTAAGTTTTATAACGTTTTTAGTGGATGCTCTTTCAGTCTGCGTAAAATTAACGGAGTTCCACACGATATTTTTGCCTTTTTACTGACCCAGTGGCGCTTTTCAGTGTGAGGCAGGCCTTTTAATATTTGTATCATCTTCTGAGTCAGATGAAAGATGAACGCTGTTGCCGATGGTGTGATTTTCTTCTTCAGAAATATTTTCCTCATTGTCAGTTGCATTTACTAATATTTCCATCTGCTCGTCAAAAAAGTCAAAAAGTCATTTCGTCGCGATAGCAACACAGAAATTGCTGTCGTTGATCAAACATAACTGGCAGTGTTAATACTTCGAGAATTTGAACGCAATAAGCGATCTGTTGTGTAACTTCACACATCTCAGTAGTAACTAAGCAAATGCCTACACACACACACACACACACACACACACACACACATATATATATATATATATATATATATATATATATATATATATATATATATATATCTCAGACACGCAGAAACTAAATTTGACTGCGATACTTCACATGTTATGAATTTTTAGACACCCTTTTCATGCAAATCAAGGGACGTAAGCGGAACAAATTAAGGTATAACAAGGGGAAACCTTTTTTTTTTCATTTGACTCTCAAGCTATGTGGAACTCATTAAGTTTAAATATAAGAACGTTATGAAAGAACAAACTCCTTTCCGTGTCATATTGACCCGAAGATAACAGCAGCGTTAACAATTATATGTCGCTTCTGTAAATTCTGGTCACAGATATTTTCGTAACATCGTGGACGTTTTGCTCGCTATAATAAGAAAACTTGTCGCAAGGACAACCTGTTTCAATCGGAATTTGGCAACTGGGAGCATTCCACTCATTTAGAGTAAAGGACTGATAACACATACATTTGCTAATACTACATCAGCATTTGTGCTAATCATTGTACAGCGTGTGGCGGAGGGTGCTAGACACTAGTACTGTTTGATATCATTCCCACAGTACTCATGGACTCTGTGTAGGAAAAAAATTAAAAAGAAGCTCTGCCTGCACGCTTTTGTGTGTGCTGTAATCTGCTTAATTTGATCTTGGCGATCCTTCAGCGATAAGTCCGGAGCGAGGAGTAATATCTTCTAAGAATCCTGTGAGAAGACGGTTTCTCGGAAGCACACTCCACCTATTCTACATCGCAGGTGGGGTAATAATCTAGCAAGGTTAACAGGACAACTGTCGCGAGACTGTAGAATAGTAGAGAAGTCGCACTGACTGATTGCAATTTTGTTGCTTAATGAGACATGTTCGTACGGCTACGTGGTCGGTCAAATTTTTAGCGCTGTCGGTGGTCGTGTCAATCTATGAGTGGCGCCACTCAACTGGGTGATGTTTTGCCGTTACTCGATCCATCAAGCATCAGATTTCCGCAGGTTTGCTTGAGTTTCGTCACAGGTCTTTCGCTTATTTGCTTTCTCGACTGGTCCCGACCTGCAACGAGAGCATTCCTGAGCTTGTTGGCTGATATTCTTCAAGTATTTTGGTACAAGGATGGAAAGTTTCCTCCCTCCACTTTCTCTGAAGTGGCAACAGTTTTCAGAGAGGCGATTCAATCGAATTAAATAAATTAAATGATATGTATGCAATAGATGCAGACAACAATCGCCACGAGAAGACAACACTTCATTTGATAGTGGTAAGTGATTCTGTTGTCACACAGTGTTCTTCCTTCGAAAAGAAAGAAAGTATGTTCAGCGCAGAGTGCTGTATGAGAATGCTAGACATTTTTCCTGCTACCGTGTTTTTAAGATAAAACAGCGGGACCTGTGTCTGACCGACACCGAACACTGTGCGTAAACCAAGGACCGAATTATTCTCAACATATCTTGCACAAAAATTGCAGCAAGATAATTTAAATGACCGGTAAGTTATCTCAGGGCACATCCGTATGCTGTTCGTAGACAAATTAATGAGTGAACACTGTATGTGCTCGGTCATTGTCTTCCAAATATTCGTTACTGACTTTGCTGTTCCAGCCGTTGAATATTCTGAAATATAGTGAATAAATACATATACGTGTCAAAATTCGTAGAAAAGAAAGTTTTCTTTAAATGAGCAACAGTAGTATATCTACAAATAGGTGTTTTATCTTATTTAAAGCTAGCGAAAAATACTGCAGCTCTCAAGGCGGAAGGCAAGATAGCAGCACAGAATAAAGAGTGAGCAGAGTAGTGACTAAGCTGAAATCCAAAGGGCCAAAATTTAGTGCGCATGCGCCAACTCTGCCGTATTGAAACCGAGTAAATAGCTGTTAAGCCATAGCCGAACGGATAGGTTTCCATGGTTACATTAATTGTGCATTTTAGCTGCTGGGTTTGCTTACGAGAAAACAGTTATTTCTTGTACCTTAAATTCAGGAATATATAATGAACAGTAGAAATAGAGAAAATCACACAAAAAAAAAAAAAAACGGCTCTGAGCACTATGGGACTTAACTTCTGCGGTCATCAGTCCCCTACAACTTAGAACTACTTAAACCTATCTAACCTAAGGACATCACACACATCCATGTCCGAGTCAGGATTAGAACCTGCAACCGTAGCGGTCGCGTGGTTCCAGTCTGTAGCGCCCAAAACCGCTCGGCCACTCCGGTGCAGTATCACCCGACATTGAAAATAGGTGCAACATTCTTCGTTATTCTTGTCAGAACAACATATTTTTTGTAATAATAACTCTATTTCACTTAATACACTGAAGCCAGATACCAGTGTAGGAAAAAAGGACACCTTATTTATTTAATTGATCACATGTGCACTACCATAAAATAAATCCCTATATCCAATTTGGTGATATCTGTGAAATGAATGAATGTATGGTCGTCTGCTAACCGCAGATAGTGAATGTGCGATATATGATCGTCTTTGAGACGGTCCTTTGGTCACCTTTGGTAGAACCAAAGAGATGAAATTTACCTGAGCTTTGAGCGCCTGAAATGTGGCTGGCCAGTATGGTAGCAAGGAGCTCCCCCACCTTGAGGGAGTTGCGAGATGACCTGAAGAACGGCCATGTTTCAGCACTCTGGCGCTGGATCTTGTGTTGGTAAGACCTGTCTTAGCTGTGCTCCATAAAGACAAAAGAGTGGAGAAAATGGTATGCATGTGTAGTTTGGAATAATTATTTCTCTATTAAATATCAGGCAGGTAATATTAATGGGATTGTAGTAATTTTCGGTAGTGACCAACGTTTACAGTGAAACAACGTGTAGCAATAAGTTGAAATACTTGCGAGTGCTAGTACTAAGTTGAAATACTTGCGAGTGCTAGTACTAAGTTGAAATACTTAAGAGTGCTAGTACTAAGCTGAAATACTTCAGAGTGCTAAAGTTAAGCTGAATTACTGGCGTGTGTACTATAAGTTGGAAATATTTAAGAAATGGAGTGTGCACGACTTGAAATTAGAGACGAGCACTTCCACGTGGTGAGTACTGTGTGAGTCTCAATCTGTGTATGAGACAAAGGATAAAGAGAAGTGCTCGTCCAAGGTATCAGTTGAGGACTCGCGTGTGTGACGAATATGATCTTAATATTACTTTGCGTGTTATGTTTCCCTGTGACGCTTGATTCAAACTCTAATACTCTGAGAGACAAGCAAGGTGAGTCACCCGCCTATCCAGCAACGCCACTTGGCTTGTGTTTGCACAGGAAGACGGGCATATATCGTCCAGAGTTCGTAGTAGGAAAGGAAAGTTACGAAGTGGGGCAGTGTCGTGTGAAACTGGGATGAATACTAATTCAAGTGGGAAAGCTGAAAGTGAAGTGATTCTAACGTTGTGACCATTCTTTGTGTTGTATTGTATGTTGCCAGTGTGATGTATTTCATGTAATTTAAGTATGTGTGGTTTACATGGGAGAGTAGCAAGACAGGTTCAGAGGCAGTGGGATATGCATGTTCCTTTCTGTACCGCTCGGTCTGGAGGAAATATTCGTGATGATGGGTGTGAGAGTCGAAGTGTGAGATATAGCAAAAGATCCACCATCCTATCCAGAACGTGCACTATATGCACTGTATCGTTAGATAACTACGAGACCATAAGATAGAGAATCACCAATGTAAAGCCATGCCCACTGGGCGGAGTTTCTCATGTGTAATTGATGTATAAAATGTAATGGTGTATTTAGGTTATCTTTGAATCATAATAGAATTTAACGGAATAAAAATATAATGAAAAGAAAAAGATTGGTGGCGTTGTTCTTCGTATAGTGTGTAGTCATGATATCCAGAATTTATAAAGTGTGCGCCATTCACATTCAATGCGATGGCTACGTGTTGATCAAAGCCGTTAAATAAGAAAGAAAATGTGGTATTACCAGAGCGTAGTGAACAATCAGAGTGGTGTAAATTACTAATAGTTAGATGTGCGTTATCCGTTTCCGTTGCGTAATATTCAAACAGGAGAATAATTTGTAGCTTAATTGTGAGTACTAGAGCTCATAATCAGTAATTGATGTCAGTCGATGAATGAGAATAAATCCATTCGCTTGGCAGACCACTCATCTTGCAGGCCTGACTGCTTGATGCCACAGTATGAGCAAGGCATGTGGGTGCCTCTCAAAGTAACGAGCAATTACCACGAAGTGGCTGAAGAATTAGCCTAAGTGAGAAAACTGAGTTTTCTGATTTACTCGCTGTAAACACTAAAAGCTCATATAACTTTGAAAAATATCTAAACGAAGCAACGCTACATCAACTCATGGAGTTAGTTTTTCGGTAAAGGTTCTCCTTTTCCTTTAAAAAATTAAATCGACTTGTTACGTATTTACACTTTTTCTGCACTGCTTATATAATATTTCTCATTCGATTCTGAGGAAGCTAATTGGTACACAAAACAGACTTTTCTCGTATTTAATAGTTTAGTGTCACAGACTGATGATGAAGTGTCTATTTTTTCGATATTGGTCATAGTTACTGTGATACTTAAGTTCCAAGTACTCGGTAGCACAAAATTTGATGGGTTTGTACTGAAAAATGTTTGTTGCCTACTTTGCGTTTATCTTGTATATATTCAGTTTTTGCGTTACTTACACTGCAACATAAACAGGAACAGTTGTCAATATATTGTATATTTTCATAGAAGAGATGAAAAAAAGGGGCAAAGAAAAGTTTGGGATTGCGTATAATTTACCAGGAACCGATTATATGCTGTACATGAGAATTTCGTATACAAAATTAGTTTCTTCCATTATTTTACAGTTGATTTGCACGATATTTATTTTAAAAACAGGGAAACCAGTAATTTTCTCTGCATGCTGCACACACTATAAACGTCAGTTTCTTACAATTACATGGCTGTCTTTAAGTTTCTATAGAGAAACAAACTTGGCTTACATCCTTTGAAGGTTCTAACTCAATGCACGGTTTGGCAGCATCACGTCGCCAAATACTGGCGAAGATTGCCGGTGGCGTTCAGTAGAATGTATGTGGTTTATTTCTTTGTCTCGAGGAGATAAGAGAACTTTTGAAAGTTTCTGATTAAATTCTTTATTTGACGACAAAAATAGGCATCGCAGGTTTGCACTACCATAGTGAATTTGAGGGAATCACTTTAATACTGTACGATTCAAGCCCTCCTTCATCTTGAAAAATCGCTTTGTATAATTGGGAATTTATTTGTCCTTCCTACGAGTCAGTTAAGAGAAGAAATTTGTTCTCCTGCTCGTAGGGCGTCAACACATCAGTCAAAGGTTTCTTGAATAAGGCTGTTATAAGTTTCATAGATTTCGATGAAGCAGTGACGACATTCCTATATTTCACCTTTCCACGTCTTTTATGAAAATATTGATAAATTCAATATATCGAGCACTATGAATTCAATATATCGAGCACTAATTCAAAGTATTTCAATGTTATTAACATATAAATTGAAAATAAAGAAAGATAAAATAGTTTCCACGTATCGTCTCGGCCCCACGACCCTTGGATTACAATTCTCCACTCTTTCCGCTGGGCTACTTGCTGCTTCGGAACTACGCTAACATAAATGGCTCACGCTTCACCCGAGTCGTAACGAAAATGCTATTTTTTCTAACCGCTGGACCATCTGGAGCTTTCCCTTCTGTCATTTTTATTTCTGGCCACTCTCCACGTATACCATAAGTTGGGAGGAAATCAGTGAAGCCGAGTAGGCTCCCTTGTCAGTCGTAAACATTTCTTGGAAGTAGATGCACGTTTCTCAAATTAGTGATAGTGATTTATTGTAGTACTTAATGCTGGACGAATATGATGAATAGTAAGGCATTCTACTCCAATAGTTACATAAAAGAAAAGCTGAAACACATCACATATTTAGGACCAAGTGAGGAAGAATTTTCTTTGCGACATTTATCAGTTGTCATTTATTCAACGAACATGAATCGTAGCACATCGTATGTTAATGAACTTATAGGCCTCGTCCAAATTTCAAAGCATTTGTATAAGTTAAATTTTAAGGCAGCCTACTGTCTGCTTTTAAAGTAGTACCTATGAGTTACTTTCATGTTGAAAGTATGAATGAAAATTTCAGCGCTGTTACAAATACTGAAACTCCTGCACAGTGTTCCTCAACAGCTGTTTCTGTTGGTAGTGAAGTTGATTTATCAGTTCACAATCACAGAAAAGAAAAATTAAAGAGTAAAACAAAATTGCTGCAAGAAAAAAAAGGTATATATAAAACAAAGTGATATCCCTGAATGCAGGACGGGATGGGGAAACAAGAGTTGGAAAGGCAGGCCCACAATTGTCGTCATTTTTCGTTTCAAAATTCATGTTTACTTTTAATAAACGTAAAATCTTAACAAAGAGAATGAACAGTACGTGCCAATTTAAATACACTGTGGAATTCACCACTTAAGATTAATCAATGATTAAAATCAACAATACCATAAAGGTATGTAAACAAAATTATAATTTTTGAAAGGATATCAAACAATCTCAGCCCTCAAGGCTGTAACTTTACAGTTATTATTTAAGGACAGTTAACTATAAGATTTCTGAAAAACATGTTCCCCAAGCCATCAACAAACAATCTTAGCATTAAGGTAGGTAGACACAAATGGTCTTAATAACGATCTAGCTCTGGAGAAGTGACACAGTAGACAAATTTTCTTATAAAATGAAACAATATTTACGTGACGTTATGTTAAGGCATTAATTGAGGGACAATTTTGTACTTATCTCACTGTCGTAAGAAACTTATACAATAAGACTCACTAGCAATCAGAATGAAATAAGTATTACTGACTGAATTTAAAGCTCGTAATAGCCTGAAAATACAGCTTCGTTTACAGGGAGGCGCTAAAACAATAACGTTTAGGTGGGAAAGAGAGAAGCTGATAAAACTCAACTCAGTCTGCAGACCGCCGACGTAAACAGATTTGTGCCCACGGTGGGCCGCCGCGTTTCGGGGGCGATATCTAGCGTCGAATCCCGACGAACGTGGAACTTGGCGCGTTTTGAACGCGATTCCCTAAACACATTACCGATTCTCCGATGGACGTCTAGCGGTGTTTGAGCTTAGGCAGCCAAGAAGAGAATAAAAGCTCGTTGTTCCTGTTTGGACACATTTGGTAACAACGTCACCATAGTTAACATTTTTGTGTTCACCGTACGCACGTCGGAAAGACACAAATGCTACACTGATCCGTCGCCTACATCTTGGTGTTTACATACCCGCATCGGAGTCTCGCTTCGTTACATGTACGCTACAGAAACGTCCTCAAAAGGGAACTTTTTGATGTTGATACGAGTATATCAAATGCTTTGTACACGAAAGTATAGAATATAAGTTATAGCCTGAAGGTGACCAATACTTATGAGCACACGAACTGTAGCCGCTAAAGATGAGGTAACCTAAATATCCAATATCACAGATTCACTAGTTTAAAACAGAATATGCAAAGTTTTCACACAAAATTAGTTCACATAACTATTTATAGAAAATCTTCTTTCGAAACATAATAAATAAAATACACTGTGTGAAAAGTGATCGAATGAAGCAGTAACTGTTGAATTACAGTACTCGATGATCAGTGGACCATTCAGAGTGCAGACTGTCCTGCAGCGCGGGGTTAGCCGAGCGGTCTTAGGCGCTGCAGTCATAGACTGTGCGGCTGGTCCTGGCGGAAGTTCGAGTTCTCCCTCGGGCATGGGTGTGTGTGTTTGTCCTTAGGATAATTTAGGTTAGGTAGTGTGTAAACTTAGGGTCTGATGACCTTAGCAGTTAAGTCCCATAAGATTTCACACACATTTGAACACTGTGCAGAGTGATGACCAGGCGCCGCCTCGCGGCCTCCCTGTGGAACGTTTTGTCTCGCTGTGGCGGTGCTATCGGGACCAGACCTGTTCTCGACTCCGCCTGAGGCCAGCGTACGCATCCCATACCGAGCTGTTGCGTCGCGCGACGCTGCTCGCACTGGAAACTTCCTGAATACCTACAAATAGCCATGCAAGCCAGGCTCACTCTTTTCATAGAACAACAACTCCGGTGGCCGTTTTCTATATACGTAAGTCTTCATTCCTTGTAATAGGTTTAATAATTATCCTTTTGATGCTCTATGCAACGCTTGTAAACTACCCTGGATATTTCTCGTCACAAGATTTTCCCAGTACAAATGCGTATCAAATGCGCCTTACCTTAACTACAATCCTGGAAATGGAAAAAAGAACACATTGACACCGGTGTGTCAGACCCACCATACTTGCTCCGGACACTGCGAGAGGGCTGTACAAGCAATGATCACACGCACGGCACAGCGGACACACCAGGAACCGCGGTGTTGGCCGTCGAATGGCGCTAGCTGCGCAGCATTTGTGCACCGCCGCCGTCAGTGTCAGCCAGTTTGCCGTGGCATACGGAGCTCCATCGCAGTCTTTAACACTGGTAGCATGCCGCGACAGCGTGGACGTGAACCGTATGTGCAGTTGACGGACTTTAAGCGAGGGCGTATAGTGGGCATGCGGGAGGCCGGGTGGACGTACCGCCGAATTGCTCAACACGTGGGGCGTGAGGTCTCCACAGTACATCGATGTTGTCGCCAGTGGTCGGCGGAAGGTGCACGTGCCCGTCGACCTGGGACCGGACCGCAGCGACGCACGGATGCACGCCAAGACCGTAGGATCCTACGCAGTGCCGTAGGGGACCGCACCGCCACTTCCCAGCAAATTAGGGACACTGTTGCTCCTGGGGTATCGGCGAGGACCATTCGCAACCGTCTCCATGAAGCTGGGCTACGGTCCCGCACACCGTTAGGCCGTCTTCCGCTCACGCCCCAACATCGTGCAGCCCGCCTCCAGTGGTGTCGCGACAGGCGTGAATGGAGGGACGAATGGAGACGTGTCGTCTTCAGCGATGAGAGTCGCTTCTGCCTTGGTGCCAATGATGGTCGTATGAGTGTTTGGCGCCGTGCAGGTGAGCGCCACAATCAGGACTGCGTACGACCGAGGCACACAGGGCCAACACCCGGCATCATGGTGTGGGGAGCGATCTCCTACACTGGCCGTACACCACTGGTGATCGTCGAGGGGACACTGAATAGTGCACGGTACATCCAAACCGTCATCGAACCCATCGTTCTGCCATTCCTATACCGGCAAGGGGACTTGCTGTTCCAACAGGACAATGCACGTCCGCATGTATCCCGTGCCACCCAACGTGCTCTAGAAGGTGTAAGTCAACTACCCTGGCCAGCAAGATCTCCGGATCTGTCCCCCATTGAGCATGTTTGGGACTGGGTGAAGCGTCGTCTCACGCGGTCTGCACGTCCAGCACGAACGCTGGTCCAACTGAGGTGCCAGGTGGAAATGGCATGGTAAGCCGTTCCACAGGACTACATCCAGCATCTCTACGATCGTCTCCATGGGAGAATAGCAGCCTGCATTGCTGCGAAAGGTGGATATACACTGTACTAGTGCCGACATTGTGCATGCTTTGTTGCCTGTGTCTATGTGCCTGTGGTTCTGTTAGTGTGATCATGTGATGTATCTGACCCCATGAATGTGTCAATAAAGTTTCCCCTTCCTGGAACAATGAATTCACGGTGTTCTTATTTCAATTTCCAGGAGTGTATAAGCGTGCTCTCTGAAGTGGGTCTTTAAATTACTACTCGCCGGGCCAACACAGAACATTTCACAGTTCTGGAAGCTGATTTTGCAGACTCATATCCTGAAGATGTATTTCTTTTGTTGCCAGCTTTGTGACGTAGCCTAAAGCTATTCCTGAATTTTGTCTGAAGCTTGATCTTAACTTTGGTAGGACATGTTCTGAGGCATCAAGGAATCACCAAGTTAGTAATGGAGGGCAGCGTGGAGGGTAAAAAATCGTAGAGGGAGACCAAGAGATGAATAGACTAAGCCCGTTACGGTCGCAGGTTCGAATCCTGCCTCGGGCATGGATATGTGTGATGTCCTTAGGTTAGTTAGGTTTAAGTAGTTCTAGGGTACTGATGACCTAAGATGTTGAGTCCCATAGTGTTCAGAGCCATTTGAACCATTTGAACCAATACACTAAGACAATTGAGAACGATGTAGGGCACAGAAGTTACTTGGAGATGAAGCATCTTGCACATGATAAAGTAACATAGAGGGCTGCATCAGACCAGTTTCCGGACCGAAGATCACAACAACAACAACAACAACGACATTTCCGAAACCGTTTAAGATATAGTAATTCTGTCTTCACGCAGATGAAATGTGAAAAAGACCTCAGCTGTGGCGGTTCATTTCGCCTACCCACTATCGATAGCTTCCAGCTGGCGTCTCACCAGGTGGCACCTGCGGTTATTGGTGCCCCGGCTAGCCTTCAAAAGTGGCTGCTAGAGCGGCGTCTGGGAGACTTTCGAACAGCGCAGTGTAATGTGGTTTACATGTGGTCTTCGCTCAGTGTGGACCTGGGGCCAGCGGCAGTGCTTGGCGCAACGGACACGCGGTGAGGATCGGCACGACGTCTTTTCTGGGTGGTCGTTCGCCCTTCTTCGCCAGGAGTGGGTGGAAGGGAAAAGGTTTCGTTCGCCTGTGCTGTGCGTATTGTTACCCCTATACTCTGCGTATTGTTACCCCTGTTTTCGAAGAACACAACAGTAAATTGCATCTTGCTGCAAGAACATGTGACTTGTTTTCTGAAAACTCCCCCATCTTATTACATCTAGATTGGCCTGCAAAATTATCTGACTACTTAGAAAACTCGTGGGACATGGTGGAACAGCGGATGAAACGCCACCAATATGCCTGTAAATTGGTGGAATTGCGCTATCAAATACTCAGCAAGTAACTTAATTTGCATCCGACGTACCTGCACAATCCTGAGGACTCACTTCCTACCCGACTCTAGGAGATTATCAAGTCCAGGCGTGGGTTTACACAATATTAAACTACGGTTGTAATGATTCCTCAAGCGGTGACTAATTTTTCATCCGGTGTGCTTATTTAAGGGGGGCAAACCGCATTAGGAGGTTGTTTGACAGAAATTTTTTGGGATTTTTTTTTGGTGGGAGGAATAAATTAGAGTTTAATCAAATTTTGACATCGTTTCACCTATATTTCTAACAGTTCTTGTGAATTTTTTTTTTAATACGCTGGGAAGTCCGCTGAAGGTTGTCAGTATAGTTCTCCAATTGCGTGCAGTGTAGCTATTCCGATTTTCATCTGAAATCAAAAAGATTTTGATTTTACATTAATAACTTATGTCCTAAGAATATGAACATCGATTCAAGTAGAAATAATGAAAATTAAAAATTTTGCAGGCATTCGAACAATTTACTTCGATTTTCACGTTCTTTTCTCTCTATTTATGCAAAGAAAAATTCACTTAAAATCATGATTATTATCTCACAAGTTGGTTCATATGGTTCGCAATTTTATAAGGAATCAAACTATCAGTTTTCATAATGGTCTGTTCTATACTTTTTGAGTTAGACTGCACACAAACGTGAAAAAAGTTATTTCGAGATAAACGCATTTGAAAAATAAATGCAAGGAATCTAGAAATTCAAGGAAGTTAGCAATAATGTAAAATGCTTACCGGTTAATCTACGATTCCCACACAAAATAGTAATCCTTTTTCTTTCTCATGTGCTTCATTTTGAGCTTGCAGCAGTGCTTTCCGAGCTTTCCGACCTTCCTTCGATTCCAATGAACTACGTCGATTCTGCCGGCTCACGCGCTGGTTATCCATTTGTTTGGCATAACTAAAGCTTTTTGTGCCTACTACAATTCCTACCTCGTTCATGACCGTCAGAAGGGATGAATTTCCTTCATTGAATTAGCCCGTTGCTAAATACGATGCCAATTCTACGACTTTTATACCGGAGTGCAAGTGTTTAGGAGCTAACTGCCAAACAGTGGAATTAAAACTTTCATTCGCATTTTGTGTGCGGCTACCTAAACATCTCTCCAGTAATTTATCCCTTGATAAATTTTCATATATTGGAAGAATTCCCTTCTGTACGTCGAGGTGCTCATATATTGGAAGAATTTCCTTCTGTACGTCGTGGTGCAATAGAGTAGGGTGCGGTTCATGTTCCATTCCAAAAGCTGTTAGTTTCTGCCACTCGTACCAGCTGTCTTCTCCCTCTGGGAAATTATCGTATCGAGGATTTTCATCCGTGGAAATCATATGGTAGTATGTCGCCATAAGTGCTTTTTTCGTGTCTTGTACACTATCTAAAATCTAAACGAATGCGAAGTTTGCTTTGAAATCTTGACAGCGAATTCTTGGATAGTTAAGATGACGATTTATGAAATTAAAAAAATCGGATTTTTTAAACGTCCTAATGTGGTTTCCTCCCTTAAGGTGAACTGCTTAGCTGAATGACACTGATGCAGTCAAGACCGCAAAACATCTGTCGATTGATGTACAGTGTCGCCGGGAGTGGGGGCACCCCTCCTCACTCTCTCTCTCTCTGTGTGTGTGTGTGTGTGTGTGTGTGTGTGTGTGCACGCGGTTTGGGCGCGAGCCTCGGCGGCTCTTACGTATGCGGCTGTCGGCGGCTGCCGACGCCGGCTTTTTTGTGGTCGCCTCGCCCTTATGTACGGCTTACACCGGCTAAACTGCGGTGTTAATGCTATTTCAACAGTGAGTAAATGGGCTCCGCCGGTAAGTTACACGGTCTTTCGGCCATTACTGCCGTGTAGCCCAATGTGTTACGTGCTCAACAACAAATACCGTACATCTCTAGCCTCGGGGAACTACACGAAAGACCACGTTAAACTTGCCGAAGTGGTAAGCCGATACTTTCTTAGGAGATGTAAACGTAGTCCCTCCGTTCAACACCTTTCCGTTAACATATTAGTGTAACCCAATCACGCCGGAACTTTTACTTTCTTCTTTTAGCGTCGAAATACGAACGAGTATATAAATTTTAATTAGTTTCATACTGTCTTGTTGTGGAAGTTATTCGCTAACGACATAGCCGTGGCCAACGAAAGTTAACAGGAAATAGGTCAGGCGCAAAATTAAATGGAACGCCTGCTTGCTGACGGGTACAGTAATTCGTCAGTGCAACAGCTTTCGAGACTGTATGAATGGAAAACTGAGAAAAGTTAAGACTGAGGCCTTATTGCTTCATATGTTCTACATAGTCCCCACCCCCCACTACAGTACAACGCACTCAATGTTCATACAACTATGCGAAACTGTAAGAAAAGTCGTTTGAGATGTTGTTCAACCCGCGAATCACATTGCCTTTACTGTCGGTTACATCGTCAAAGTATTGATTCTTTGTGTGAATTTGTGCACTTCGTCCCTCCGTGATCTTTTCAGAAAAGAACTGCCTCCATTTCGCATTTCAATCAAGTCGCGGCAGGGATCCACGCGTTGCTGTTTCTGTTCGGGACTCAACAAGTGCTGAACATATTTTGCACACACTTCCCTTCTTCAAAGCATTATGAAAGACGTTCTGAGCACTTGATTTAAAGCTTTCGCTCGATTGCGACTTGTGACACAACAACGTTGACGCACAGGGGTCGCACGTCGACTTTTTTAACACCTGCCTGCTCACAACTGACTGGTCGATTGCGGATCTGTTGTTTGTATCTGTTAGTTCATGCTGCCATCGTAGTTCCCACACTGACATCACTTACACGTCACGAACAAAAAGTCTCCGGACTTTGTAGACGGGCGTTGTATGCACACGCTGAATGGATAAATATTAAACGTGGACGGACGCTCTCGAAGGTCTCGATGAATTTGCTACCTCAGAAGCAGAAGATAAAGAATATAAGAAACACATACAACAAACTGAAGTCAAAAACACGTGATACGAAGGAGAAAGTAGATATACAAAACGTTTATTGCCACGTCAATCAATGGTGCACTTTCCGTCAGAGTTGCACAAGCTTTCAGGGAAATGAATGTTGTGGCACAAATTCCTCTTCTCCGCAAATCTGTTCATTGCCTCCTCATTAATTACGTGATCTACCCATCTAATAAAAACTTTGAGGTTCGCCGATGACATTGTAATTCTGTCAGAGACAGCAAAGGACTTGGAAGAGCAGTTGAATGGAATGGACAGTGTCTTGAAAGAAGGATATAAGATGAACATCAACAAAAGCAAAACGAGGATAATGGAATGTAGTAGAATTAAGTCGGCTGATGCTGAGGGAATTAGATTAGGAAATGAGACACTTAAAGTAGTAAAGGAGTTTTGCTATTTGGGGAGCAAAATAACTGATGATAGTCGAAGTAGAGAGGATATAAAATGTAGACTGGCAATGGCAAGAAAAGCGTTTTTGAAGAAGAGAAATTTGTTAACATCGAGTATAGATTTAAGTGTCAGGAAGTCGTTTCTGAAAGTATTTGTATGGAGTGTAGCCAGGTATGGAAGTGAAACAAGAACGATAAATAGTTGGGCAAGAAGAGAATAGAAGCTTTCGAAATGTGGTGCTACAGAAGAATGCTGAAGATTAGATGGGTAGATCACATAACTAATGAGGAGGTATTGAATAGAATTTGGGAGAAGAGGAGTTTGTGGCACAACTTGACAAGAAGAAGGGACCGGTTGGTAGGACATGTTCTGAGGCATCAAGGGATCACAATTTTAGCATTGGAGGGCAGTGTGGAGGGTAAAAATCATAGAGGGAGACCAAGAGATGAATACACTAAGCAGATTCTGAAGGACGTAGGTTGCAGTAAGTACTGGGAGATGAAGAAGCTTGCCCAGGATAGAGTAGCAAGGAGAGCTGCATCAAACCAGTCTCAGGACGGAAGATCACAGCAACAACAACCGATCTAATCTTCAGCATTCTTCTGTAGCACCATATTTCGAAAGTTTCTATTCTCTACTTGTCTTAAATGACCACGTTTCACATCCATACATGACTACACTCCATACAAATACCTCTAGAAAATACTTCCTGACACTTGAATCTATACTCGACGTTAATAAATTTCTCTTCTTCTGAAACGCTTTTCTTGACATTGTCAGTCTACATTTTATATCCTCTCTACTTCGAGCATCATCAGTTTTTGGCTACATAAATGCCGGCCGAAGTGGCCGTGCGGTTAAAGGCGCTGCAGTCTGGAACCGCAAGACCGCTACGGTCGCGGGTTCGAATCCTGCCTCGGGCATGGATGTTTGTGATGTCCTTAGGTTAGTTAGGTTTAACTAGTTCTAAGTTCTCGGGGCTAATGACCTCAGCAGTTGAGTCCCATAGTGCTCAGAGCCATTTGAACCATTTTTTGAGCTACATAAATAGCAAGACTAATGCACTACTTTAAGTATCTCATTTCCTAATCTCACTCCCTCAGCACCACCTGATTTAATTAGACTACATTCCATTGTCCTCGTTTTGCTTTTGTTCATCTTATATCCTCCTTTCAAGACACTATCCATTCCGTTCAACTGCTCTTCCAGGTCCTTTGATGTCTCTGGCAGAATTACAATGTCGTCGGAAATCCTCAAAGTTTTATTTCTTTTCCACGGGTATTAATTCCTACTCCAAATTGTTCTTTTGTTTCCTTTACTGCTTGCTCAATATATAGATTGAATAACATCTGTGACAGGTTACAGCCCCGTCTCACTCCCTTCTCAACTACTGCTTCCCTTTCATGCCCCTCAAGTCTTATAACTGCTATTTGGCTTCTGTACAAATTGTAAATAGCCTTTCGTTCCCTGTATTAGTCCCCTGCCACCTTCAGAATTTGAAAGAGAGTGTTCCAATGAACATTCCCATAATCTATCTTCTAAGATAAGTCGTAGGGTCAGTATTGCCTCACGTGTTCCAACATTTCTACAGAATCGAAACTGATCATCCCCAATTTCTGAAATATGCTAACAAAACTAACAAAAAAGAGTATCTCCCAGAAAGGGAAGAAGAAACCAAATGAAACTTCATGAGTTGAGAGGGTATGTGATGTTATTTCAGTGATTAAGAAATCGAGTGAAAATTACAAAGCACTTAGCGTTATGAGCCCACTTCTCACTATGAGGATACACATCCTCTGGTATGGATGCATGCACTGATTTAGTTCGAATGCGTGTCATAAAGCCGTTGCATCTCCTGGAAGAAGCTGGCTCGCATCTCTTGTAATTGGTTCTAGATATGCTGGATGCTGGTGCTGTAACAGCGTTGACATCTGAGCTGGTCCCTCACATGTTCTATGGGGGCAGATATGGGGATCTCTCTGGCTATGGGAGTACATCATCACGCGGACTGTTCATAGAGACACGTGCCCCGTGTCATTTTCCTGTCGAAAGATCACACCGCGAAACTGTCGCGTGAGCGGTAACACTTGAGGATGCAGGATGTCAGTAACGTACCGTGGTGCCGTCAGATTTCCATCAGTCACTACATGCCGTCACACAAGGAGTGACAATGCTGTGCCTCTCCAAAACACTGGAACAATGGGACCTGTGCCGAGGTCACCACCATACTCACCGGCATTGGTCATCCGCGGTATTGTAGAAACGCGATTCAGCGCTGAACACAATGCGATCTTGTTCACCTGCTGTCCATGCTTCCCGGACGCGGCAC
The DNA here is from genome assembly GCF_021461385.2 of Schistocerca piceifrons. NCBI lineage: Eukaryota > Metazoa > Arthropoda > Insecta > Orthoptera > Acrididae > Schistocerca > Schistocerca piceifrons. The sequence continues at coordinate 509,894,167 of NC_060140.1, forward strand.
CTCTCCAAATGCCGCCGTTTGTGTTGTGATTGTAACTGCAGCCTACTCACGATATGGTAATTCCCTAGATCGGCTGTCGCTGGTCTCCGAGCAGTGGTGAAGAATGACACAAAATCTTACTTGTTCTAGATGGCAGGCGCAGATGTGAGGGAGCTATGATGTGGTTAGCGCACAAAACGGCGATCCTCCGCTGTGTCGGTCAGGTCTGGTCGTCCCCAAACTTCACGATGACTATGGCTTCCCTCACATTCCCACACAGACCAAAATTGGGCCACTAACACATCCGAATGGCCCCACAAATCTGCACGACTCGACCTGGTGGCCAAACTTTGACTTACAATGAGTCCCCCTTCAGCGTTCACTTCCTGATAACTCTCTCACACGAGTGGGAGCATCTATATGTCCATCATAGTGATCACTCAACATCTAACCATGTTCACGTACCAACCAGCCACAGTGACAGCACTAAAGACGAACCGTTCCAATGCAATCTGGTGATCATTCTACCTCTCACGGAGAAATGCAAGCCGGCCAGAGTGGCCGAGCGGCTCTAGGCGCTACAGTCTGGAACCGCGCGACCGCTACGGTCGCAGGTTCGAATCCTACCTCGGGGATGGATGTGTGTGATGTCCTTAGGTTAGTAATTATCACTCCAAAAAACTTGGGTACATGATTATTTTTTTGATTTGTTTACAGGGAAAGTAAACACAGAGGAAAACAGTTGCACCATCAGTTATGCCGCGACATTTTGTTTGATTAATGATTGATGGCGGAGATTCAAACCGTGTTAAGAAGTTCCTACTGCTGTGTCACGTTGACGATGAATTAACGCCAGGAAAATGTGTGACAACAGAAATATAATTTGCGGATTGGGAGATCGCAACTTTCGATGTACAATTCTGTTACAGGTATGATTGTATAGAAGCTTCATGACATTTATTGCTGTGAGTAGTACCTTCACATAAATTAGTTGGCGATATATTTAATGGTTGGTCCTGGTACAAGCAAAGAGCGTTTCGAGGTCTTATTACTCTATGTGGAAATGTCGTGAGAGCACTTTCAGGAGAATACACAGACCATTAACTTCTTGGCCTCCATAAAATAACAAATTGTGGAGGGAAAAGTATTAGGTCCTCTATTATCTACCTGCTCAGGATCCTGTTTTGGAACACAGTGAACTCTTAAGGAACATTTCAGAATGTCGACATCGAGCCAGATCACCTTGAAGCCGGTCGACAGAAATTTAAGTTGTAGCTGTTCTTTAACATTTTCCGTACAACTCTTTATTTGGTTTCAAGTGTGTGAAGATATGCAATGACAATCGTGCAGATAAAAGATAGGAGGAGAACATACTAGATTCTACGACCGACAAAGAAGTAACTACAACTCTTCACCTGCAATTTCAAGTACTCCAACAATTTCGATCAAGTAGTCTTTTTCCCTGCAAAACGAGAGTTGAAATTTACTACCAGCGTGCATTTGGTGAATTCTGAAAGGGTTGCCATCTGTATGGCGTCTCACAGTGGGAAACTGCTATTTCTGTTGTGGTTTCCTTCATGATTTAATCTGACAAATTTTCATCACGAGTAACTGGGTATGTAACGGACCACGTTCACTTAAACTATTTTAGTGGACGATAAGATAATTCATTAAGAGGCTCTCTACAAATGCTATGCCGGCCGGTGTGGCCGTGCGGTTCTAGGCGCTTCAGTCTGGAACCGCGTGACCGCTACGGTCGCAGGTTCGAATCCTGCCTCGGGCATGGATGTGCGTGATGTGCTTAGGCTGGTTAGGTTTAAGTAGTTCTAAGTTCTATTGGACTGATGACCTTATAAGTTAAGTCCCATAGTGCTCAGAGCCATTTGAACCATTTACAAATGCTGTTAACCAGTTTTACTTTGTTTGTGTGGTTGCCAAATTTATATGAAAGGCCAAGACACTAAGCTCACTCTCCCTGTATTCGATTCCATTCACAGTTTTCTCTTAAGATATTGTTTAAGAGTCATCTAAGAATGCATCAACACCAAAGCTGTTAACGATTTTTGACTGCATTACGTAAAGTAGCATTTTCGGTTGTAGAAATCCTTAGCTAGGCAGCAGCTCCAGTCCACGCAGCAGGACTTTGCAACACAGCGTTCCTTTTGTGATATGTAATGAGCTTTCAAATAACAGGAAGCGACTTATAGTTTTATCTATAGTGTTCATTTCAGTTCGAGATCCTAAATTTCGTGCAGATTTGTGTTTATAGTAGCCACAGTTTCGCGTTTAGTTCCTGTGCGGTGTATATTTCCTCTGTTTGTTTTTCCACAGGCGCTTTTTTTCGTGTGAGTAACAAGTTACAACTGTAGAACTCTTTAGTTGGGCACCAGCTCCAGTACATGCAGCAGAAATTCAGAGCACAGCGTTTCGTTTGTGAGTTCGGCATTTTCATTATTGTTTATTCGACAGTTCCTTCAAAAAATAGGGACTGCGACTACTGTGCACAGATGCGAGCTTTCGCTCACAGCTGTAGACGGTGCCGGCTTCCGTTGTGCAGCTTGTGGCAGTTAATGGCAATGGCTGTCGGGGCTGGACGTAGGGATGCAGGGTACTTCCAGCACGACCCATGTGTCCCCCGATCTGTGCATAGCTGTGGCGGCCTCAGGTATTGCTCACATTGAGGATGACCCCGCAGCAGTGGTTGGGTTGGAGGTTGTTTCGAAGTGTGGCAGGCAGCAAAAGACTTCCTAGGCAGCCAGTTAGAGTTTTGCCCCCTTCCCCCCTCCCCCCCCCCCCAATTTTTCTGACTAAAAGTCCAATGCTATCAGTTGCAAACAAAGATACTGCACCAGATGCAGTCGCCGACCTTGTTGCAGAGGAAGGCTCTCGGTCACAGGATCTGGATATTCACCGAGGGTGAGTTTATTGGTAGTTTGCAGCTCCATTGTGAGGAATGTAATGGGGGAGGAGGAAATATCCTGTGTGCCCTCTGTGTGCGTACCGGGAGGAGTCATTTTAGACATATGTGTAACGAGTGCTTCTGGATGCCATGAAGAGTCTAGGATGTAGACAACGGTAGGTAGTGTCTGATGTAGGTACCAGCGATGAGTGTCGCTATCGATCAGAAGAGATTCTCTCAGGTTTCGGGCAGCTACCTTGCGAGATGAAAAAATGACTCTAAGCACTATGGGACTTAACATCTGAGGTCATCAGTCCCCTAGAACTTGGAACTACTTAAACCTAACGAACCTAAGGACATGACACACATCCATGCCCGAAACAGGATTCGAATCTGCGACCGCAGCAGCCGCGTGCTTCCGGACTGAAGTGCCTAGAACCGCTAGGCAACCGCGGCCGGCTTGCGAGATGAAGGCGGAGCCTATCACCAGTAGCATCGTCTACAGGACCGACAGCGGAACTTTGCTACATAGCCAAGTGGAGGGTCTGAATCAGGGGCTCAGGCGGTTCTGCATCCGTGTAGGTTGCAGATTCCTCGACTTGCTTCAAAGGCTGCCGGGGTTTCGGGTTCCGCTTGGTAGGTCAGGTGTCCACTATACAAAAGAGTCTGCTAGCAGCCTGTATGCAAGGGATTAGGCAGCTTGTGGAAGTAGGAGTTCTTGGAAAAGAGCAAAGGCGGCATGCCGAACACGAGAAGAGGGTGGACACAGCAACAATCGAGAATGCTATATGAATACGTGATGTCAGTTCTTTCGGACATGTCTGAAGGAATAGACACAACGAATTCAAATAGTTTGATGGGGCTAGCAGGGCAATGGATCCACGCACAAATACGTCCAACCTCCGGTGGGAATCTCAGCGAGCGAACGTGGAGGAAATGGACAGGGACTGCAGATAGGTGGAGTCCGATGGAATGTGGATCGGCTGTGAGGCGTGCCAAGAGAGTCCGAGCACTTCCGATGGAGCAGTGGTTAACACACTTGCCTAGTAAGCAGCAGATCCCGGGTTGAACACCGGACCGGTACACAATTCTACTCGTCGCCGCTGATTTCGCGTAATGTCCCGATGCAGCTCACAGCAATCATCGCCTCCACTTCGTTTCCTTTCTTCTCCTCTGCACCTTCAGTTTACATATAATCAATAACATAGCTGTAAAATGAATTAGCTATGTTCTGAAAGAACCAGAGTTCAAAGCGCTAGTAGGAAGCACTTATAACACTCCTGTCCGCTACTGCTATACCATAACCTCGAAGCTGGAGGCAGATTGTGAAATAAAACTGTCTTATTAAAGCAGTTATGGTATAAAGCAACAGAGCAGTGTTACCCTCTGAGAGGAATTTTGTTATGTTGACCGTGTTGTACCTAACGGAGGTGGCTTATCGGAAATGAAAATCAGGATTACGTAAATATTTGAACAGTAACAAACAAAATTTTGCCTATCTGCACTGTTTAACGTATAAAGAAAACGGTCGCCAGCCTAACTAGGCAAGAGAATGATTAACATTCTCGTTCAAGAAAATAGTTATTAGTAATTTTAACGAATAAACACAACCTGTACTTTCTCACACGCGAGTGCAATGAACTCTGACACACACATATGTTTACGGTAAGATTGAAACCAACTATTTGCAAAATTATAACAGATACCGAAACACACTATTACTTTCAGGGCTTACACAAACTGAATGGTCTTTATAACGTTATTATTACTATTCAATGCAGAATCATTAATTGGATATAGTTTAAGTCTCTCTCAGTTAAATACTTTACTATTTAAAATGAAATTTAATTGGAATCCACTAACAGGTTGCTTCTCACTATCATTTGAATAAAGATATTATGCTTTTCCTAATTAGTGGTCTTTCCGTTACTTGTTACCGAGCATTAACACAATAGACAAACTGTGGATCCTGTTATACTATTAATATGCACTTCTAATACACAAGAGAGACAAACACATAACAAACATGAGTATATAACGTTTCACAACTGCAGTTTTCCACTTTTACTACCGTGAGACACAAAATTAACTTATATGTAAGAAACTGACTCACCTTCTGCGATTTACAACAGGCAGTAATGTGATCATTTATTAAGCAAAACTTTATAAGCCTCAGTCTTAAGAACTTTTAATTTGAAGTTGGCAACAACACATTAATAAGCAGTTTTACTAGGAAAATTATTTTTATCAAGCATCATTAACTTTAACTCACTCTCTTGCCACATTAACTTTAACTTTCTTTTAACTATGTTCAAGAGGCATCAATTAGCAAAACACTGGCCTTTAATGTTCTTTCAGTAAGGACACTCGGATATCACTTTAGTTCAAACGGAGAGGAACCTGAGAGGTGTTATGATGAGGAGAAAAATCAAGGTAGGTACATAAATTCAGATATAAATTACCTTATATTTGAGCACACTAACACATCCATTAAGCTGATCCTTCACTGTACATCATTGCAGCTTTCCGATGCAATGATTGCGCAATGTGGTGGCAACTGCATGTTGGTAGGTGTAATTGCAGGTAGAATTGCTGGACTCTGTCAGTTCTTGGTGGCGATGATAGATACAAATTCCAGAATAGTTTCAGCTATTCATCCATCCATCCGAGGCATTGGAAAGTAGCAGAAAAAGCCAGCACAATATGCATCTTTTACATGGCAGTGCACAGTTTGGTAGCTCGTCCCCGACTCGTAGCTCGTCCCCGACTGACTCTTGTTCCACCTTTTCTACCTAGGCCAACCACAATTTGCGCGCGCAACACAGTTCCGTTCCCGAGGGGAACCACAACAACTTTTACATACAGAATAACTAAGATCCCTAAGTGAGGATCAGCAGTTTACATAACAGCAACCAAATTCATTCAATAAAACAGAACATTTGCACATATTGACATTTCTACAAAAAATTATTCACACAGAAATTACACTTATATATAGTAAGTTTTGTTCCCTCCAAATGGGACAAAGAATTTAAATGACAGATATACTACACTGCATAGAGTCAGACCACGACATCCAAGTTTTAACAAAGAAAGGAATATACAATTTTGTGTTATAGATTCAATCAAACACATTTACAGAAGCTCAATGTTATAACATTAAATAAAACAAAAGCAAAATAAATCCGTAAAATCGTTAAAAACGGTCTTCAGAAAGGATAGGTTAAACGTGGGTGGTGGCTGCTTCTTTACAGCTGTTAGAAGTAACTTATCTTGCAGCGAAACTGAAGCAGACAGTTCCCGTGAGCATGGGTGATGTTATACCTGATGACCAGAATCAATTAATAATTTGTTTTTCCTATCGACTTCCCGACTCAGCCGATTCAGTTCCTCAATAGTCCACAGAAAACTTGAGACTCATCACACATAGGTACCCACTCGTACAATTATTGTTGATGCTGACTTCAATCTATCCTCTATAGCTTGGTGAAATTTTATAGTCAACGGCGATGGTAGGTACAAGATATCGTGAGAAATTGTCCCAAATGCTTTCTTCGAAAATTGTTTTGAGCGATTAGATCAGGAGCCGACTCGAAGTTAAACGGTTGCTAGAGTGGAGAGCAGCTACGAAGGCGGGTGAGGGTCGCGTTCTGCGCAGAGAGAGAGGGAAGATATGTTGCGACGCTGCCAATTTCCTTCCGTCCACAGTGAACTTTAAGAACTGCATTCTTAGTAACGAGAATCCTTACGAGTGCACACACACAACCTTCCACATAGAACTAATTAATATTGAACGCAATTACAACATTCGCAATCATATAAAATATCTAGATAAATAATTTCTCTACATTAAGTTCTATATAGATACAGACGACGGACTCTGAAAGTAAAACAGCTGTAAAGAAAAACATAAAAAAACCAGGAAAACCACTGCATGCCGTAACAAGGTTTATATGCGATACTTAACGCTGTTTTCAGATTTGTAAAAACTTTCTTAAAAACTGAAATATATATATATATATATATATATATATATATATATATATATATATATATATATATATATAAAACGAATATTTCTCCTGTTGTATAACAGAAAGCAAATGGAAGTCCAGCGACGATGCTGGAACCTCAACGAAACGTCTCTGGGTGATAGCACAAAAGGAAATAATTGTGTTTTGTTCAAGATGGATCCCTTCCAAAAGCACAGTTTATTTGTAAAGCAAACGCAGGCGAAAGAACTTCAACCTCAAGGCGATACACACACTATGTTGTCAGTAATCATGATGTAGCTTCATTCTTTCTTTAAATACCGTCAGTGATTAATGTTCCGTCTTTTGAACGACAGGGACTCTTTTCGTTAATCAAACGAAATTTTGCATTGATTACATTAGGCACCCATAGTGATCGAATACATTTAAAGCATTTTCAAGTTTTTATAATTTGTGACCATAAGGAGATCAGAAAAAGATCGTTTAATGTGTTACTAAAAGCTAATTTTCTTTCATTGTGCAATCTGATACGGCTTTATAGTAATTGAACGAAGTATGTTTTATGAAGAAAATGGCATCGTTACGAGGTCAAAGATGAAACTTGAGCTACTAATAATTTTTTATGCTGCTGCAGACACAGTCACACAAATTCATGAGTAGCAGTAACTGGTACTTACATACTTCACAGCACGAAATCCACTCCATCGTCTTCGCTGTACTACGTAGATGAATCAGACTCAGCAAGATTTATGACGAATGGTTCCATAACTGTGTCCCTGCCAATTTACCTGTTGTAATCTTCATTTGCAGTTTTTATGCGTGTCTTACGCAAGCTGCCCATGTAGATGTTGAGATGCTGTCTATTGCGTCATGTGTAAGTCTCTCAACATCTACAATTTTGAATGTATTGTTCTTTTCCGCCATATATGCTTTCCTCTGAGCCTATACCAGCTCGATTGGGTTGTAATGGCAATGGTATGGGGGTAATACAACGATACGGTGTCCATACTGCTTTGCAATTTCGTCTCTCTCATAAACTCCGTATGCAGGCTTGTGTTAATTGACAAGAACCAGTAATTCTGATCTGGTATACGACGAGTTATGAGGTATTCCGTTGGATGACGTCCATGCAATATTGTCTGCCTTTTTGGGGTTCTTATTTGGAGCTTTGTTCACTTGCACTGAGTGGATTCTCACACTGTCCGTGACTATAACTGGAGACGCAGGAATATGTGGCAGTAATTGTTGTGTAGACCACCTATTGAAGACGCTGTACATCATTTGAGAGTGGTAATCTTCAGAATACTTAGCTTTAGAAGCCTTAAAAATCATCTTACCCTAGGGAATAAAGCCAGTATCTGCTGATCACACAAAAAGCACTGTAATTCTGTTACCCTTACCAACAGGAATTCTTAATCCACCGTACCCGTCTCTCATTTTCCAGCACATAGCCCTTGCATGGTTCTGATTAGCGAAAGTTTCATCTAGGTAATAAATTCGAGATGTGTCGGCTTCTCTGATCTTATTCTCAAAAACTCAGTCCTTGCAGCTACAATATCGCTTCATTCCGTTAATAATTTCCTACCATCGTTCGTTTTCTGATACCTGAACCCCATCTCTTTCAGTATCCTCATCATGGTCCATTTTCTTCCGTTAAAATTTTCAGCTTCTTTCATGCGCAAAACTAGTTTCTCTGCTGTTGGATACACGCCTTCAGCATACATTCTGAACACTATGCACCGCAAAACGTTTTTCGCAACATCGTCTTGCTCACCCACTTCCATTTTGCGGTTGTGTGGCTTCCCTGGTGATTTGAAAACAGCTGAGCCGCAGGCTTGGATAGACGCCTTACATTCGCTGGATATTCTCTGAACGGTCCTCAAACCAATGCCACAGGATTTAGCTGTCTCCTCCTGGCGTTTGGCAACGGCGCCTTGTGCCGGCGTGAATTCAGCGGGAGACTGTCTCTTAAAGTATTGGTAAACACGGAACACTATTCCTCTTGCCTGTTTGTGTAGCATTTGGCGTGATTGCTTACCATCACTCAGAATTAACACTATGAAGACAGTCAGCACTCAGCACGGAACAAAATGACTGAAATAAACAGTTAGAACTTCGAAGCACAGCACGACCCGCACAGAACGAAGACAAGAATGTAACTGGCGCGCGATTGGCTGTGAGTCACGCGGTACACTTCCGCACGCTTCTGCGCATCCGACCCTCACCCGCCTCCGTAGCTGCTCTCCGCTCTAAGACACATTTGACATCTTAGCACCAAATAATCCTGAGGAAATAGGGAGCATCATGACCATGACCGGCACGAAAGTAGTCCTCAACGTCACGGCCGCTGCCTGCCGCCAGTAGGGGTTGCGGGCTGTGATTCGCCCACTTCTCTGCTTTGTTGCCATTTAGGTACCGTTAGAGGTGCGGTAGGTCAGAGCAGCTGAAAGCTCATTGTTACCGTGCTATATCGAGCGTTCACGTCTGATCTCGGTGTCTTACTGTCTTTAGAAAGGTGCTTTGACGTTAGTTCGGTAGTGAACAACAATGCAGGAGCAACGGCCTACTTGTAGTACTCCTCCGGTCGGTGTCCGTAAAGGGCGGAAAGGTATTCATAAACAATCGAAAATCGTCATATCGAATGTACTCATGTGTTTTACTGATATGGCCGACAATGAAGAAGTGACGAATAACTTAAATTTTGGCAAATTCATAAACTTACTGCTAAGCGTGTGGTGTCTCCAAGTCAATTGTTGACCGTATTAGCAAATCTGTGTGACTGGCAAAATCTCCATACATGAATCAGTGTTTCGATTCTCCAAGAAAGAGATACGAACGTGAACGGAAATCAGCCGACTTTGACGATTTGAACAAAGGGCTCGTGCGTAGAACTGTACTTGGATATTACGACAGAGGAGACTATCCACCAGCTAAAAACATACTCCATGAAAAAATTAATTACTCAGGCTCAGAGACCTCTGTTTTTCGTCTTCTCCGCTACCTTGGTTTCCGATTCAAGAAGTGTAGCGACAGACGAAAATTCTTCATGGAACGCAGAGACGCTGCAGGAGCAAGAGCGAAGTTTTTGTGTACAATGCACTTCTTGCGTGCCGAAGACACCAGGCCTGTAGTGCACTTGGATGAAACTTAGGTTTCACAGAACCACACCAATATGTATATATGGCACGACTCCAAAGGAAATGGCGGTTTGAAAGTGCCTACTGGTAGAGGTGGCCGATTAATCATCGCCCACGCTGCTTCGTTAACCACAGGCTTCATACCAGAGGCCAAACTCGTTTTTAGTGGTGGGAAAAGTTCTGGCAATGCGATTACCATTCAAAAATGAATGGATATTTTTTACAAATTGGTTTATTCGACTGTTGTCTGCGTTGGAAGGAGGGTCAATCATCGTGATGGATAACGCCAGCTACCACACCATTCAGATAGAAAAGCTGCCACGCAAGGTAGATATTATGCAGGGGCTAAAGAGAAAGAATGTTTCATTTTCAGTCGATGAAACGAAGGCTGAACTCTTGTCCAAGGAAGAAGTCGTAGGTGCCAAAAAGACTTACGAAGTAGATCAACTGACAAACGAATTGGGACACCAAGTGGTACGTCTACCACTGAATCACTGTCAGTATAATCCCACTGAATTGATATGGGCCCAAGTATAAATACTTTCAAACTTGCTGATGTCCAGAAACTAACACACGAAGCTCTTTACAATTTTATTCAGCAGAACCTGGAGAGGTGCGTAAAACACGCAGAAGCATGGCAAGAAAGTGATTTCTTGAACCAGAGTTTAGGAGATACCATAGTGGATACCATAGTGGCTGAAATAAGCGACAGTGAATCTGAAGACGAGGAGCCAGAAGAACCTTCAGTTTAGATAAGTGCCGTCTATGTAAAATGCTGACTTGATTTAAATGTTTTGTAAGTAGGCTGTTTATGTTTTCTTATTGGCAACGTTACGTAGCGCTCTGTATGACAATCACTGACTGTGCTGTGTGCAGTCTGTGGCTAGTTTGCATTGTTGTCTGCCATTGTAGTGTTGGGCAGCGGCAGCTGGATGTGAACAGCGCGCAGCGTTGCGCAGTTGGAGGTGAACCGCCAGCAGTGATGGATGTGGAGAGAGAAATGGCGGAGTTTTGATATTTGTAAGAATGGATGTTATGAACTCCTATATATATTATGACTTTTGATGATATTAAGGTAAATACATTGTTTGTTCTCTATTAATATCTTTCATTTGCTAACTATCCCTATCAGTAGTTAGTGCCTTCCGTAGTTTGAATCTTTTATTTAGCTGGCAGTAGTGGTGCTCGCTGTATTGCATTAGTTCGAGTAACCAAGATTTTTGTGAGGTAAGTGATTTGTGAAACGTATAGGTTAATGTTAGTCAGGGCCATTCTTTTGTAGGGATTTTTGAAAGTCAGATTGCGTTGCGCTAAAAATATTGTATGTCAGTTTAAGCACAGTCATGTATAATTGTTCAAAAGGGGACGTTTCAGTTTGTCTATACATTTCAGTCATAGAGGACATACTGCGAATGTTTTTCCCTTACAGTAGACGTATGATAAATTTATCACAAATGGTGGCGATTATTTTACTCGACAGTAACTGTCAATTAAAATAAGACTGATAATTCAGCATTAATTAACAATAGTTTTTCCTAAAAACCTGTATCGAATGTCTTTACATTCGGATATAATCTTACTGCATTCGGTTTGCTTGTACATTCGAAATTTAACTCATTTCTTTCATAGAAAGATTTACTGGCCGTTTCGTAGTAAGGATAATGCAGTTCATAAAATGAAAAAACGTTGTGGTGCTTCTGTATCGACTGTGTATATAAATAGTGCAGTAACATCAGAACAATCCCAGCACATATTCTGATTCTCAGAGAAGAGCATATAAATCTATGATATTTGAAGACTTTTACAAAAATCTAGAACGTAGAATTGTATTACTTTAGTATGACAGAGGATAGTATCAGATGACTAGAGAAATTTGTAAATGAAAATGATAATGTTATTTTATTACAGTGAGAAATTACTAAATAATTTTTCTCCCGGCTAAAGATTTTGTCAAGTGGCTAAAGAACTGCAAGTTAACGTTGTGTTAAAGTGTTGTCTGTAAATTGTGTAAGTGTCACTAAATCACAATTCATACAACAGATTCTATACAGCTATTGATTATAATGGAAACAGTTATCTTCAGCAAAATGATCATTAAAACCACCGAATATCAGCCGCGCACAACATTGACGTATGTTACCTGAAACAATATTCTTCGCAACTCGTGCGTAATTAATTTCGGCTCCATACATCAGCTAGAAAAGTTTGTTATATGGATCGTGCTATGAGCACTGTTTTTAAGGAACCAATCTGATTCGAATTATTTTCATTAAAATGAGTTCGGGACCACTGGTGCACATTTATTTTTACAAATTTTTATTACCTTCGACATTTATGTCTGCAGAGTTGAGTAATTTGAATTTGCCGCTGAGATAATTGTTAAGATGGCGGCAGACAATTGATCGAGACTTTATATTGTTAGAGCATATTTCCTTTTAACAGGATAAGTATTTGAAACGCTTATTAAACTTTACTTTCATATTGTGTACTATTTAGACTAATTTCTATCAAGCAAACCTTTGACATTTTCGTAAGAAAAACAGATAAAAACGCGATACAAATCGCTATCATCAATGGCTGCGCTCCTTGCAGCGGAAAGAAATAATTAACACAGATAATGCTTATTGAGAGAGGAATTAAAGTTACAAATAATTGTTCACTTATATTTATAGTAATAATGAACCATATTCTCAAGTAACAATTAACAAATAATTACAATTTCTTAACAGGCCTCAGTTTGATATACGTCTTGCGTCAACCTACAAAAGCCAACCAACAAAAGGAAAAAACTAAGGAAGAGAAACACAGATCACAAAAGGAATTTACAGTTATCATTGTCTTTGTATGATACACATCGATATGTCCAATTACATCATAAAAGATTATAAACACATCGATATGTCCAATTACATCACAAAAGATTATACAAATAATTAATATTTATCATCGTTTTATTTCACCGTTTTTTCATAAGTCGGATAGATAATGTTTATAACTGTTAAAGGCATAAATTCCTCTCGTCGCACTGTAGCTAAAATTTATCTTGTGGATGTTACAGTAGTAATCGACAAAATCATCAAGTAAAACAGTAGTGATATCTGGCGTACCCCAAGGACGTGTTACAGGACCTCTGCTATCCCTAACTTACATTAACTATTTAGGAGACAATCTGAGCAGCCCTCTCTGTTTATGATAGGCCTACTATTATTTACCCTTTCGCAAAACCATCAGAAGATTAAAAAACAATTACAAAATGACTTAGGCATGGTATCTGTATGGTCCAAGATGTGGCATTTTCTCTCAATAAGGAAAAGTGTGGGGTCATCTCCGTTAATACAAAAAGAAAACCGTTAAACTTCTGTTAAGCGATAAACCTCACTAATTTAAAGGCTGTCAGAGTAAAAATCTAGGAATTACAATTACGAACAATTAAGTTGGAACGATCGCATGGATAAAGCTGTGGTGAAGGCAAACCAAATACTGCTAACCGCATCAATTCCACAGCACTACTCCAATATGTGTGATTACAGAGTTGCCAGATTGCCAACGTTTCTGCTGTTGCTCCTGCTTTCCGATGTTGGCAATCGATATGTGTCCACCCTGGAAATGTAATTACTCGGCCTTGAGCATGCTGACCGAGTAAATAACAACATCGGAAATCGCAACACCAAACGATAATTTAACCTCACGAAACTTGTACTGCAAAAGTTGTTTCTAATCTGAAAAACAACAGAATAACAAGAGGAAACGTAATATGGTAACATACTTTTAACTACTACGTAACGTATTTGTTATATATATAAAACAAACGTGTTACAGGCCACTAAAGAAATTTCACAAATAAAAGAAACGAAATGTGTATGGCAAAAACAAATTGCCTTTCATTTAGTTGCAAGGAGCGAATATACCTCCACGAATAAACAAAAGGGCTGCCTCTGTATAGTCACTTTACAAGCAGTCACTTCGTTAATAAAATTCGACAATTACGGTGAGCGCCTTCGTTTCTGTTTGCGGGTGTGCCCCGACGGGAGGGAAAAAGACACAAACTGCGCCTAAAAGACACTCCCATCCATGCCAGTCATATCAGAAACCATTAATCTTTGAGACTGATGCATCGTTAAGAAGGCATTTCTTCGGACGTGATTCTTCACACTACGTTTCAAAATATTTCGTTCCATATGTTATTTATCTTATGATAATATGTGTGCGCTCCTGTTCTGCTGTCACTATTACTTGTTTATAGATCAACACAGAGTGAAATTGGACCACTTTTACATTAATGGAAGTAGCTGCTGCCATCCAGGTGCGGGTAACAGGGAGTCCTGATTGGCTGGTTTGACTGCCTTTCTTGAAGGCCAACAGTCTACTCGATTTTGGTTCTCATTTAAGCACTTAGCTGTTCAGAGTCAACAGACGTGTTTGGTTAGGTGTGTGGATGCTTTGTAATTACCAGATCAGGTTGAATCACATACCAGTAGCTGAATGAACGTTTCTGATTGTGGTGACTCATTTAATTATCTGTGTTCTTGGCACTATCTCAATTACTACGCATTCGCGTATTTAATTTAAGGCTGTGCTGTAACATTCTGGAAAAATGCTGAAGGAAAATCATTAAAGCATATGAAATGACCGGTCCGATGTACACGCAATTTCTTATATGCACATACAATCAGAGTATGTGTAAATTATTGCAGTTCTAATTATCCGTAAATGCTAGATCTGCTAACAGAAAATGTTAGTGTTGTGGCTATAAGACATAATCGACCCGTGGCCTCCGGCTGTTCGTTATGGAATTACTACAGTTAGTTTGATTTTGGTCCCATTATTCTTTGTAGCTGTATTGCACTGAAAATATCTGTAAAACAGTGCAAATATTCACAGCATCGCCGTCTGTCTTGTTTAGAAATAAAACTATTTCATTCCTCACAGTATCTACTGATAACAATAGTAATGCCACTTTCATCTTTGTCCTAAAGTTTGAATTCAGTACTGCTTGATTCTGACTCACTTGTTTTCCGACAGTGGTGGTTGAATTTTTGGAAAGGTTTACCGATGGAAAGTCGGCTACGATGTACCTCCTGCTTGGGTTCAGTAAAAGCAATGAAACAGCGGCGGAACGTCTCCAAGCAGAGCTGTTCCCGCAGTGGCAGCAACTATACAGGGTGAGTCACAAACTATTGCCACCAAGAATAACTCCGAAAGTATGATAGGAACTGAAAAGTTTGTGGGACAAAAGTTGCATGGGATAACAGGTACCATAATATTACATTGAATTTTTGTTGCTTGGTGGGGTCGCTTCAGAGATATGAAGGTCAACCTTTTTTTAATGGGATACTACAGTTTGGTACTTATTTTCTGATAGCGGCTATCGAGACGAATCCACTGATGTGTAACGAATCCAATGATGTGTAACAGTAAGGTCTTTGAAGGTCAACGAAGGTCACAAAGGTGGCACGAACATCCATTTGGTGCTCGATGTGATGACCATTGGTATCTTATCGTGGATTGAGTGGTATTCCTTATCATATAGGCGCTTATCTAAGCACATGCGCTGACAATTCTCTCTCGTGTATCTTCAGGTGTAGTTGGATCGTCTTTATAAACAATGTCTGTTACGAATCCCCACAAGAAAAGGTCCAGAGGCGTCAAGTCTAGCGAAGGAGCCGGCCGCGACACATCTCCTCCGCGTCCAATCCAACGATTTGAGAATTATCTCTGCAACTCATTTCTAGATATCAGCGAAAAATGTGCTGGACACCCATCGTGTTGATACCACATTCTGTTCCTTGTTCATAAAGATATTTCTTCCAATAGCAGACCTAATGTTTCTTGCAGGAATTTGGTGTACTTCATACTATTAAGATTGACCACTGTTTTTGGTGTGAAACTTGCCGCAGTCAACATGGATTTTCAGTTGCACGATAATGTTATGAAAATAAACATTTCCATGGTTCGTGAATGTAGCCTCGTCAGTAAATAAAATCAAATTAATAAATGTGTCATCCATCTGACTTTGAAGTTGAGCCCATCGGCAGAATTCAATGCGACGCATACAATCCGTACCAGTTAATTCTTGATGGAGACTGACACGATAAGAATGATATTTATGGCAAAGAAGAACACGAACAACACTACTCTGACTCATGCCAGATTCCCTAGCGATTTGACGCGAACTAACACAAGGTTCTCGACCGCAGTCGCAAGAGTACCAGTTTCCGTTTCTTCTATGTAAACGTTTTTTAAATTACGCTACCTGTCACAAACTTTGTTAACTATTCTATTATTTATTTATTTTGCTACATGATTCGAGGGAATACCTCATCTTCAGGCTAAATGACATCACAAAAACAATTTCACGATAAGGTTATACTAATGTTACGTAATCTTTTCCATAAATGCTGTGATTATCCTCTGAAAGAAGAGGAAACTTAGTAAGAGGCGATGTCACTTTGGAAGCTGGACTGATGTTTGCATGAAAATGTTTTGTAACAGTCACTCACTTTGTTATTCTGGCATATATTTTCAAATTAATGTGCTAATTGGGCTGGCGACCGTTCACTTTTTTTCATTCACTTATGATTTTGTCAATTCCATTAACATCCAAGGTTAATGTCTGTTTGTTTTTTTTCTGTTAATTTCACCAAATTCAAAATTATAGTCCGATACCTTTGTGCATTAGACACACTCGCGGTCAATCTTAAAAATCCTCCCAGAAGTTAACATTAGCTTGTTTCATGGCAAGTTAGTATTATGGGGTCCTTCTGTTAAATTTCCCGTAAATGCAGAAATCTAGATTTCAGCAACAACGGAAACAATTTTAAGAGCCTTCAGCCTGAGCATATTACTCGGGAAAGCTAGGTTTATGCTCAGATCTGCAGGCATTAAGCTTCATCACGTGATAGTTACCATCGCGTTCACACTCAAATTTATTGGGTGTTGGGTATTCTCAAAAACTGAAGCAACCTACCACACAAATTGTCAGTTGAGACAAGTGCCATACCTTGCTATAAATAAGTTAAAATATGACCAGAATACGAGTGTCGTCGGAGCCGTGACTGCATATTCTTCCAAGAAGCGAAATACATCAGTATTTTACTGATGATCTTCATAAATGTGCTTTGGGACAGTCATTGCTCACAGCGGAATCGGAACACTAGTATTTTTGCTACCCATTTTTCATCACGCACTTGGAATACATACAGGCACTGAAGACAAAATCTTCCTAGAAACAGGACAGTTCAATTAGATACAGTCGAGCTTTCGTGAGAGAGTATTGCTTTGAGGTTTCATGTTGAAATGTGGCAGTCGCGACCAATTAGAGTAGAAGAGCAAGGTATTGACCGAAGAGTATTGGAGTTTATATGGTTCAAAGGGCTCTGAGCACTATGGGACTTAACATCTATGGTCATCAGTTCCCTAGAACTTAGAACTACTTAAACCTAACTAACCTAAGGACAGCACACAACACCCAGCCATCACGAGGCAGAGAAAATCCCTGACCCCGCCGGGAATCGAACCCGGGAACCCGGGCGTGGGAAGCGAGAACGCTACCGCACGACCACGAGATGCGGGCTTGGAGTTTATAGATATATTCAAATAATACACAGACAGATGCATTGCATAATGGAACGAATGCTGAAAAGTCGATTTTTTGTCAATGTTATCATAAAAAAAGTGACAGCGAATGTTTAGTAGTTGTGACTTCTCTTGGTTTAATTCCACTACTTCGAATTATTCAAATAGCTAAACATGTAATCACGGAATCTGCAGTATCCTTTCCTCTACGAGTGCTAAACTTGCAAGTTTCGGAGGGGAGCTTTGCGATGTCTGGAAGGTAGGATAAAATACTGGAGGAAGGACATCTGTGAGAAGTGGTCGTGAGTCGCCCTTGTGTAGCTCAGACGGTAGAGCAGCTGCACGCGAAAGGAAAACGTCCCTAGTTCGAGTTTCGGTCCAAGACACAGTTGTAACATGCCAAAAAGTTAGAAATCTTGGTCTTGTTCTATTCGACGTTCCTTAGTCTGTTCCGATTTTTTTCTTCATATAACCTTCATTAGCTAAATATCAGTTTTTATGTATGGAATAAATGTTTGATATTGCAAACTCGTGTTTTCGTTTTCCTGCATTCTATTACTGTTGTGAAAGGAGGGTAGTATTTTATACACTTGTGTAACAATCTTATGGAAGATACTGCTGATGTCAGGAAATCTTAAATTTTGCATTGCAAACTAGCCATATTATATATATTTTTAAAAAATCGACCTTAAATTTCGAATGATTATACCAGAAATAGTAGCTGGAATCGCTGCAAGAACCATTTTGTGACCGAGTTTAATTTGATGTGCAATGAACCTGAAGAACAGAAACGTCAGGTGACACGTACAAAAGGGAAGATTTATTGTTACCATCAGTGACAGAGTCGGTAGAAACAGTTCTTTGGTCACAGATGACGAAAATCGTGAGATCTCTACAGAAAATAGCTTAAAGGACACTGCCAGCGAATCGTCACGGGCAGCAGAGGAATTAAGCTTGAATCCCGTCATAGCTCGAGTAGCACGTGATAGCGATTCAGTTGTAAAAATACTGCATCGTACCTCGCTTTTTCTCTCGCCTTAGGACTTAAGCATAACGATTATGTTGCCACTGTGGCGGACACTTCGGGCATCTTAGTTATATTAGTTACGAACGAATGGTGTCACAGCCCATGGTTGAGACAGCGGATACCCAGAAAGGCCGCAACCGATATACGCGAACAATCTGAGAAAAATAAAAAGTGTTTTTAATATCTCGTGCCTCTGCTTATCCAGCACGCTGACACACTTTCCCTAGCAACCTCGGGCAGCGCAGATTCCATACCAAATATCTCGTAAATATTATCAAATATCTGGTTGTCCATTAAAGTTATAAGGAGGAAATCAGATGCTGCTGTTGTCTCACCTATTGTATGATACTCCCTTCATTGTGTTGTATCAGTCATTCCTTAATTGTATTACAAGTACCCAATGCTAAATAAGAAGAAACAGATTAGTAACAAAGCAGCAGAGTTTCCGGCTGCTGGACAGAAGGGAAACAGAACACGAGTACTATCCAGTAAGGAATTGCTGATTTGCTTTATTTAAGCTACTGTGCATATCTTTCTGCATATCTTTCCCTCTGGAAAAAAAAACAAGAACATTCACAAGCTTAAAATTGGAAACGCTAGCGCAGCGCTACATTTAGAAGAACTCCTAACCAAATACAATAATTGAAGGGACGTATTTGTCTTGTAAGAACGACGTAAGCTGAAATAGGTGGGCACTGACTGGTAGAAAAGAATAATCTATGTTTTCCTGAGTAACATCACCTCCACGTCGATCCAACTGATTGTAGAACATCCACAACTACAGCAGCTCCAAGTAAGGATTCCGTGTAATCGATAGTTTTTCGACAGGCTAGTTGTCCATGATCTTGAACAGCAAGGAAAAACGAGTATATTGTAATTATTTTCAAAATAGGTAAAGGCTGTGAGTGCTGCAAGGGAATGGGTGTTACCTAAGTGGAAAATATGCCTCTATTGATGTACACAGTTGCTGAATTGGCCACCGTCTTTGTTTCCACACATTAAAAAGGAAGGATATACAGGCAGATGTTGTGGTGCCATTCTTAATTCCTTGGTCTAGGTGACCTTCCACTGGAAATTACAGGGTGTGTGAAATAAAACTGGCCCAGAAAATATTTTTCACAGCTGATTGTATATTATCTCCGCCCAAATTTAATGTATCACTATTATACCAGTTTTCTAAAACACCCAGAAAGAAGGATTACACATCAACAAGGTTTTATTTGCACTGTAACCTCCCAGCAGAAATGTTTAAATGAAAAATTTGAAATGGTGCCAAGTGCAACCTCCTCACACAAAAATTAAGGGATGAAAATTGACCATAAACCTACACATTAATAATAATTAAATAATGAACCATGAATAAAATGTAACCTCCTAACAGAAATAATAATATCTGGTAAATTTTATAAGGACAGCAGCGCTGACCTTCGGCCCTGTATTCTGAATAAAAAAAGCAAAAATTCTTACCTCAATAAAAGACTGCAAATATATCTGCTCTTAATTATACATTCCTCGACACAGCTTCGTGCAATGCTGGCGTATATATATATATATATATTTTTTTTTTTTTGATTCTTGGAGGGAATGCATAGGAAATATTCTTTAAATTGAAATGAATGTTTTTCTTTAAAAGAGTTACTTTATAAAAAAATTATTATTGGGGCATTTTTGAACAAATTAATTACAATTAACATACATTATTACATATGCGCAATGCTGCTTCTTTACCTTCTACAACAATACTCATCGTCCAGAGTCCTGACCAGAGTCGCGAGCAGAGCACACAGCCGACGCATGCCGACTCCCGCTCACTACAACCGTCCACTCGCTACTGTATCCGACCGACTACTACTGCACACTGACTACTACTGTATCCGACTGACTACTGTTGTCGACTCGCGCAGACTAGCGCAGACTCGCGACAAGCAACAACTAACAACAAACTACTCTCTGGTCAGAGATTCTGTCATGCTTCGCCCATCGCCGGCGAAGCATACTCCTTACAGCACATTACGCAAATTTATGATATTTGTTTTCAGTTATGTGTACATAAAGCAGAGTGAAAGTGTCCAAGACCTCCTAAACCTATGGATTAATTTCACCCAAATAATTTCACCAAAATTTGGCACAGAAAAAGGAGGTCTCATAAGTATCGGCATGCCAAATCACCCTGTTATGCAGGGCAGCCTACATATTACGCAAAAAGAAGTTTTCCGGTGCCTGACATGTAGGCCGCTCTACGTGACAAGTGGGATGTGTTGGTGTAGTATTGGTCTGCTTTATCGACCTGCTCAGCATGGCAGATAGGTAAATAATTAATTTTCAAGCCCTTGATGTGTAGCCTGCCCCGCATGACAGGTGTGTTATAACTGATGAGCATGGCTGGGGACAGACTGAGACGGATAGAAGAGGGGGTGGAAGAGTGGAGGGATTGTTGGAAATGGAGAGAGACATGGGAGGAGGTGCAGGTGCATGAGGTAGTTGTAGATGTAGAGAAGTAGTGGGCAGTTGGAAAAGAAAGAGGGGAGGTGGAAAGAGATGGCAGAGGACATGGTAAGAGGGAGGGAGGAGAAAGATATGGCCAGAGAGATGGGGAGGAGAAGGTGTGATCACACACATGTTGAATGTATTTGTGAATGGAGCCATGGAGGAAAGCCTTGTATATAACAGCCACTACGTAACACACATCTTGGAACGATGATATACTAACAGTTTCAGTTTCTCACACAGCGTCTGGTACCTACAATGGAGTCTGCATTTGACTGCAATGACAGTTAATTCATATGGGATACCACTATGGATTGGTAGTGTTGCATGTAACAAGTAACTTATCGCTGTTAGTCAAAAGATGTCACCATTGAAGCTGACCATGCCAAATACCATTCCATCAAGCCTCAAATATGTTCAGTTAAATCAGATCTGGTGATTGCGTTGATCAGAGTAATAAATAATGTGTTGTAGTAGACATAAAGTGATACTGAAAGTGTGTACATGTGTTTTACATTATTATGTAGCAAGTGAGATTCTCCATAACGGGGTAGGATGGTAAGAGATCGGGCTTCATGCTTCTGGATGGAGCCTGCACTCTTCATTATTCAGTCAATGAACGTCAATGCTTTTCGATCATAATATACTATCGGCCCGCACCCAATGATCCAGTTGGGTGTCGGTAAGACACTAGATTCACGTTCGGGAGGAAGGTGGCTCAAATTTTTTTCTAACTATTCAGATTTAGGTTTTGTGTGGTTACTCTAAATCACTTAACGCAAATGCAGAGGCTGTTCCCTTGAAAAGAACACAGTCCTTTTCCTTCCCCGTCTGCTCTAATTCGTTTCTACTGACCTCATCCTCTACGGAACTACAAACACACTATATTTTTCTTCTTCCATCAACGCACCGATGTACGAAGTCGACAATGTGTGTAGCTACAGAAACACAGTAACTGCTTTCCAGGCCTATTCCGTACTTGCAAAGTCATAAATGAATTCAAGAAGGAAGTTGCTATCATTGCTTAACGGAACTTTGTGTCATATATCACTTCACTAGCGTCTTGCATTACGTCATCGGCAGTGCTGTTCTCGGTTATTTGATAATAGAACTAGCCTGGGGAACAACACCGTTGCTCTTAGCCCAGGTTGCTGTTAGTGGTTTTTGGCAGTCCCAGCTGAAACCCTTGTTTTGACATTGGTCCTAATCCCTGCTGTAGTCACCGCACAGCTAGCAGTGGCCACCCGTCTCATCCATCGCTCCAAGCGTGTATCTGTGCTGCTGGAATTCCGAACTATGGCGGGCGTACTGGCTTTCATCGCCACCAACAGAAACTGATACGCAGCCAACACCTCACGTCTGAAGTAGCTTACTGGAAGAGTCAGCCAACCTGTCCCCAGTATTTTCTTTTAGCCCAGTTATTGGTGTGAAATGTATTCGCCGACGCCGTTTAGATATTCTACAATTTTACCAATCCAGCTTGATGGCGTACTGTTCACTCGTATTGTCTTTAGAGATGCTCGTATTACATTTTTCCCTGGTATGAGAGTCTGTAAGAATTAGAAACTTGAGAATGTACAGTTACTGTTAAGAAGAGTGTAAGCTATGATTTCAGTGTATAGTCGCAGTTGTCAGCCAAACATTTTGTCCAACAAGTAGCGTAAAAAGGTATTAAAATTTTAAAACCAGAAAGGAATCATATTCGAAAACGAAAGTTTTTAGATAACATAGGAATTGTGATGAACATTGAACCTGGTGAACAGAGTAGACAGCACACGCAAAACAGAACTGCCGTTAAGGACAAATAAAGCAAAGAGAAAATATACTGACGAGTGGCAGAAAGAAACTATTGTTTGTCTACACATAACAAATGAGGAAGACGTAAGGTAGAAATGTGACTGATTTCTGTTATATAGAAAGCAAAATCGCAAAAAGTGATGTGAGTAAGAATGATAACAAAAACTAGTTGTTTAAATGCATATTTCAACCATCAGTTGTTTTAATTGTAAATCAAGTTTTACCGGTTTCGCTCTTGGACTGTCTTCACGGATGAAGGGTTAAAATGGTGTAAGCCACCATATTGCATTAGTCAATACTTAAAATATATAGTGCATGCCATAAATGTAAATATATCAGACAGGACTTTAATAGCAAACATCCGAATTCTAAATGTTTACAGTCTGCTCTGAATACGTTTAGAATTGATTTGTCTAATATATTTTCATTTATGGTTCTGGCTCTAAGCACTATGGGACTTAACATCCGAGGTCATCAGTCCCCTAGACTTAGAACTACTAAAACCTAACTAACTTAAGGACATCACACACATCCATGCCTGAGGCAGGATTCGAACCTGCGGCCGTAGCAGCACCGCGGTTCGGGACTGAAGCGCCTAGAACCGCTCGGCACAACGACCGGCTACATTTATGGGATGCACTACACTTGTTAATTAATGACTAATGCAATATGGTGGCTTAAACCATTTTAACCCTTCATCCGGGAAGGTAGTCCAAGACCGAAATCGGTGGAATTTGGGTTTAAAATAAAAACAGCTGCTGGTTCAAATATGCATTTTATACATTCCTTAACGGCTGTTGGCAGCCATCTTCCAAAAATGTTTAAAAACTAATTCATAGGGAAGACGCTGTCTGACTAATGCTGAGTGTGAAATGGGAATAGCCGATTTCCTTCCCAGGTCTGAACCCTTAAGCCGTCTCTATTTGTCACGCCGTAGACAGGACGTGAAACTCTTACTTTGAACGCTTTGTTAGAAAGCCACAGTCAAAACACGAGAGATATAGGGACTACGTGATCGTTATCTATCTCATCCACAACAACCGGTTGCAACAAAAATTTGATGCCAAGAATAAGATTCAGATTTCACTATGGGATTCCTACGATACAGTACAGAATTGTATTGACCTACTCTAGAAGTCAAATTGGATTGTTGTTGTAGTCTTCAGTCCAGAGACTGGTTTGATGCAGCTCTCCATGCTACTCTATCCTGTGCAAGCTTCTTCATCTCCCAGTAAATACTGCAACCTACATCCTTCTGAATCTGCTTAGTGTATTCATCTCTTGGTCTCCCTCTACGATTTTTACCCTCCACGGTGCCCTCCAATGCTAAATTTGTGATCCCTTGATGCCTCAAAACATGTCCTACCAACCGATCCCTTCTTCTAGTCAAGTTGTGCCACAAACTTCTCTTCTCCCGAATCCTATTCAATACCTCCTCTTTAGTTACGTGATCTACCCACCTTATTTTCAGCATTCTTCTGTAGCACCACATTTCGAAAGCTTCTATTCTCTTCTTGTCCAAACTAGTTATCGTCCATGTTTCACTTCCATACATGGCTACACTCCATACAAATACTTTCAGAAACGACTTCCTGACACTTAAATCTATACTCGATGTTAAAAAATTTCTCTTCTTGAGAAACGCTTTCCTTGCCATTGCCAGTCTACATTTTATATCCTCTCTACTTCGACCATCATCAGTTATTTTGCTCCCCAAATAGCAAAACTCCTTTACTACTTTAAGTGTCTCATTTCCTAATCTAATTCCCTCAGCATCACCCGACTTAATTTGACTACATTCCATTATCCTCGTTTTGCTTTTGTTGATGTTCATCTTATATCCTCCTTTCAAGACACTGTCCATTCCGTTCAACTGATTTTCCAAGTCCTTTGCTGTCTCTGACAGAATTACAATGTCATCGGCGAACCCCAAAGTTTTTGTTTCTTCTCCATGAATTTTAATACCTACTCCGAATTTTTCTTTTGTTTCCTTTACTGCTTGCTCAATATACAGATTGAATAACATCGGGGAGAGGCTACAACCCTGTCACCCTCCTTTCCCAACCACTGCTTCCCTTTCATGCCCCTCGACTCTTATAAGTGCCATCTGGTTTCTGTACAAATTGTAAATAGCCTTTCGCTCCCTGTATTTTACCCCTGCCACCTTTAGAATTTGAAAGAGAGTATTCCAGTTAACATTGTCAAAAGCTTTCTTTAAGTCTACAAATGCTAGAAACGTAGGTTTGCCTTTTCTTAATCTTTCTTCTAAGATAAGTCGTATGGTTAGTATTGCCCCACGTGTTCCAACATTTCTACGGAATCCAAACTGATCTTCCCCGAGGTCCGCTTCTACCAGTTTTTCCATTCGTCTGTAAAGAATTCGCGTTAGTATTTTGCAGCTGTGAGTTATTAAACTGATAGTTCGGTAATTTTCACATCTGTCAACATCTGCTTTCTTTGGGATTGGAATTATTATATTCTTCTTGAAGTCTGAGGGTATTTCGCCTGTCTCATACATCTTGCTCACCAGATGGTAGAGTTTTGTCAGGACTGGCTCTCCCAAGGCCGTCAGTAGTTCCAATGGAATGTTGTCTACTCCCGGGGCCTTGTTTCGACTCAGGTCTTTTAGTGCTCTGTCAAACTCTTCACGCAGTATCTTATCTCCCATTTCGTCTTCATCTACATCCTCTTCCATTTCCATAATATTGTCCTCAAGTACATCGCCCTTGTATAAACCCTCTATATACACCTTCCACCTTTCTGCCTTCCCTTCTTTGATTAGAACTGGGTTGCCATCTGAGCTCTTGATATTCATAAAAGTGGTTCTCTTCTCCCCAAAGGTCTCTTTAATTTTCCTGTAGGCAGTATCTATCTTACCCTAGTGAGACAAGCCCCTGCATCCTTACATTTGTCCTCTACCCATCCCTGCTTAGCCATTTTGCACTTCCTGTCGATATCATTTTTGAGACGTTTGTATTCCTTTTTGCCTACTTCTTTTACTGCGTTTTTATATTTTCTCCTTTCATCAATTAAATTCAATATTTCTTCTGTTACCCAAGGATTTCTATTATCCCTCGTCTTTTTACCTACTTGATCGTCTGCTGCCTTCACTACTTCATGCCTCAGAACTACCCATTGGATTCAAGGAACAAAAACACAAGCGACCAAAAGTCGTTTTGAATAACGCCCGTGTTTTGTGACGCTAGGATTTTGTACGACGGCAGTATGTGAGTGCAGCTGCGTAAATTGTAGCGTAAATGCTCACAGACATTCGGTTTATTACGTCCAGGATCTGAATTTTAGTGTAGTAACATGATCCGCTATTGCTCGAACAAATGTAAAGGATGGAAGAAAGAAGCCAGATAAAAAGGGCATGGTAGGGGACGTTACGTTTTCAGAATTGCATAGTTGTGGAGCCACGGTCATAGGTCGACAGCCAATCACTAACGAAAGACCGGAAATGTATGGGTTCAAACTAACATGCACCAGATACTACCTGCGATGCTGGAGACCGCATTTAATCATTAAATCAATTGAAGATATTGGTTTCAAATTGACAATCAAAGCTAGGGTAATTTAAATCTCTATCCGTAGCTGATTACGTCAGTGGAGAATTTTCTGGGATGTTTCCTGCGTAAAACTGCAGTAAAAGGTCAACAGCGTTAGCGTGCCTGAAGTTATTAAGACAATAAGCTGTACTGCAAAAACAGCACTGAATTAAGATACCCGACACATGTTACTGCAAAGTGCAATGTTATTAGTAACGAATTCTAAAAGCCAGTGTTTTAATATTTGCTACCGTACAGAGAGCACAGTATGGTTCAACTGGAGCAGCATAACACGGCACCAGCTTAGTCAGACGAAACTGCACAGATAGGCACACCAGAGCACGTTCGCTTACCCGATACACGTCGCGCTGTCGGCGGTGTTGTCTCTCGTTTCACGGCCCTGACTGCGCGGAGTGGCCGCGGGGTTTAATGCCCCATGTCACGGATTGAGTGGCCCCTCCCGCCGGAGGTTCGAGTCCTCTCTCGGGCATCGGTGTGTTTGTTGTTCTTAGTGGTCAACAAGGACCCACCTTAAGCAATTACGTGGTGGGTCGAAAAATCAGGGCGGCAAGTGAAAAAAAAGTGTTCTTAGCATAAGTTAGTGTAAGTAGGGACCGATGACCTCACCAGTTTGGTCCCTTAGGAATTCACAAACATTTTAACATCTTTTTCAAGGCCCCGGCTCTGTAACGATGCATTTTAGGCCTATGATCATCAGGAAAACTTTGTCTGAGTCATTGTCCCATACCCTACTCCTATCTTACTAACAGGTTTTTTTCCGCTCCCTAGCGTGTAGTACTATACTACGTGATACCGTGATGATGCTACAAGCTTTCAGGGATGAAGGAAAGGTGTAAATGTGTCAATCTGCGGTAAGACACGCTTGTCCAGAAACGACCGCGTTGAAAGATGTAAGCGAAGATCCACTCAAGTTCCGCGCTAGCCTCGCGCAGCGCTCAAACTACGGGCCCCAACTTCAAACTCTGATGATGACTCACAGAATTCCCGCTGTATTCTACCCGAAACCCTCATACAATGGACTAGTAACGGCGCACGTAATTTCATGTCAGAGAGACCGAAAATCCTAAATCGCACGGTATAGTAATAATGAAATAAATTTACACGCAGGAGTTTCTCAAGCTGCTGCATTTATAACAGTTATTCAAAATGACGTCCCACGACATCGTCTCCCAAACTTCTTCCGTACCCGGTCTAATATCCCCTATGTCTTTTGAAGTGTTTCAGTCAGCTTGAATCCTACAGACCTAGAGAGGAGATCCTCTTCAGTCTCGACAAGCATCTCTTACACAAGACTTTTTACATGGCCTCACTAGGAGATATCAAGTGGGTTGAGATCAGCTGAACGAGCTGGCCATGAAACAGGGCCTCCTCTGCCTATCCACTATTCAGGGAATGCCTGATCCAGGTGTTCCGAACCGGTGGTCCAAAGTCAGGTGGGGATCCACCAGGTTGAAGCCATATACAATGGCGAATATAAAGCGGGATATTTTCCAGCAAACTGGGTAGTACGTCTCTCATAGGCATTGTATGCACTGGTACATTTAACTGGGAAGGAAGAAGAAATCGACCTGCTACATAATCACTAATGGCTGCACACACAATGTCTGATAAACTATATTGGTAACTTCTCACAGTTGCAGCGTGGGGATTTTCACCGGCCTGAACATGACGATTGCGATTTTTAACATTCCGTCTTCGGTGAAACATACGTCATCCGTGAAAACGTTTTCCTTTATAATTTTCGACGCGGTCGTTTCTGGAACAGGGTCCCTTACGAAAAAGTGATACATTTGCCCTACTCCCTCATACCTAAATGTTTGTAACATTACCCTGTATGCACCGAAGTTGTGTGTTCTAACGGCACATTTTTAAAGCGATTGACACTATTTTGTTTGGATTACATGAGAACATCGACGATGGCTATTTATTATTTGTCAGTGTTTCCCAGCCCATAGTATTCTTGCGCTAAAAGAGCGACACAAGTGCTCAAACGCTCACCATTTTCGCCTTACATTTCCCAGGCCATATGCTCTTCCGTAAACTGAAATATGTCCTCAAGGATGTTTAATCGATTAAAAGGGATGTGACCGCTATTCTGAATAGGTTTCCGGTCGCAGCTTTTGTCAAGGTGTTCCACACCCTCTACGATCAGCGCTTTGTGCGTCTGTGTGTGTGTGTGTGTGTGTGTGTGTGTGTGTGTGTGTGTGTGTGCGTGTGTGTGTGTGTCCCAAGGGAAGGGACGTACGTTGAAAACTTGTAGCATAATAAATTTTAACGTCATTTGGTATTTTATTTTGAGGAAGTCTCGGAATTTAATTGAACCTACTGTGTATGCTTTTTCAGTTCAAAAATGGTTCAAATGGCTCTGAGCACTATGGGACTCAACTTCTGAGGTCATCAGTCCCCTAGAACTACTTAAACCTAACTAACCTACGGACAACATACACATCCATACCCGAGGCAGGATTCGAACCTGCGACCGTAGCGGTCTCGCGGTTCCAGACTGTAGTGCCTAGAACCGCACGGCCACTCCGGCCGGCCCTTTTTCTGTGGTGTCAAGTTTTTACAGATGCACGCGACGTAGTGTGAGTTCCAGTCCCTGGATAGCTGCGTAATTATTGAAAATGAAGCAATAAAAGATCAGTAAAAGGGGAAGTAATTTAATAAATTTGCCTGCAGTGCATAATGATTGTTACTATGAACAGAAAAATAGAAACTCGCTTAAAATGATCTCTAGGAGAAAGTCAGAGGAATACTGACCTCAGAATTTTTACCAATTTCCTGCGTTCTTGTTGTTCGTGGACGGCGGCACGAGACTCATTGTTCACGAAAGACACAATGAGGCAGCCTTTTGTCATCTGCATCTGAGCTACACCTCCGCCAGATAATACCCCATTATTCAAAATATTCAGCTCGCGGGCGAACAAAGCGAATAAAGGGTCAAATCAAGAGGACATTTTAGCCGGCAGAAGAGGCAAAAGGAATGCGAGGCCGCAGAAGAAAAGGCCGAGTTTGGGCGACAAAAGCAGTTAATTCTCGAGGAACAAATTGTGCAGCGGGCGCGCGGATGTCCCCCTTGGCCCCGTCTCATAAAGTACGATGTTGATTAGAAATGTTAAAGAATTCGACTGTGGGTTTTGGCCGGGTCCCCGGCGCGGCTGAATGAGGCATAAATTGTCCGCGGAAGGGAGTTTATGTCACATTAAGGGGAGCGGGTGAGCCGCGGCGATGCGAGATAGGCGCGGCGTTCCCACAGCGCGGGCAAGGGTTGTAACTCAGCGCGTCTCGCGGAGGGGCGCCTTTGTCCCGGGGGTGGCAGGTGAGCGGGGCCGGCTTGTTAACGCGCCGGACAGCACAATGGGGCGGCCCGCCCTCGCTCGCCAATTCGTCATCGCCCGTAATAAAGTCGGCGACGCTCCGCCGGCGAGAGGTGGCCGCTGCCCTTTGTTTTCTTCCTTTTCTCGTGGAACTCTTCTCTCCATCCCTGGCGGGCGCCTCAGCACTGAATACATCGCTCTCGCGACACCGAGGGTTTTCAGTAAATCCCGTTGTACATGAGCGACTTCCTGCTCAAAATCCATTACGCGACGGGGTGCGCATTACACGCCTGCTTCTAAACAGCCGCTAACAAAGTCACGAGTTGATCGATGACAACAGTATGCAGTGGACTACGCATGCAAGGGGCTAGGTGGTCGTCTGCTACAGATGGTGTGCAAGTAAGAGAGCAGCAGCTCTATGGATTCTGCCCGGAGAGGGATGGATAAATCACTGATGTGCAAAGCTGTGCGACGAAAGCATATTCCGCATAATATGTCACTACAAAGCAACATAAATCGATGAAACTTGGACCATACTGCTACAGCATGGTGCAGAAGGTAGCTGAAATAAATACACACTGAGACGAACAAAAATGACACATTTATACAAAAACAATAATTACACTGACGTCATCGTGATTCATGATAGACCTAGTTACCAGCACATTATAAAAGATGGGACAAGTTTCTTACTGGGTTGTGCGACCATCATGGTCGGCGACGCATGCTGTGGAACGTGCTCCCATGTTGACCACGATCTTGGTAAGGTCTTCTTCATCTACATCTTCATCTACATGGTTACTCTGCAATTCACACTAAAGTGCCTGGCAGAGGGTTCATCGAACCATTTTCATTCTACTTCTCTACCATTCCATTCTCGAATCGCGCGTGGGAAAAAGGAACACCTAAATCTTTCCGTTCGAGCACTGATTTCTCTTATTTTATTATGATGATCATTTCTCCCTACTTAGGTGTCAACAAAATATTTACGCATTCAGAAGAGAAAGTTGGTGATTGAAATTTCGTAAATAGATCTCGCCGCAAACAAAACCGCCTTTGTTTCAGTGACTGCCAACCCAACTCGCGTATCATATCAGTGACACTCTCGCCCCTATTGCGCAATAACACGAAACGAGCTGGCCTTCTTTGCACTTTTTCGATGTCATCCGTCAATCCTACCTGGTAAGGATTCCATACCCTGCAGCAATATTCCAGCAGAGGACGAACAAGTGTAATGTAGGCTGTCTCTTTAGTGGGTTCGTCGCATCTTCTAAGTGTTGTGCCAACAAAGCGCAATCTTTGTTTCGCCTCCCCCTCAATATTACCTATGTAGTCTTTCCAGTTTATGTTTATCGTAACTGTAATTCCTAGATATTTAGTCGAATGGACAGCCCTTAGATTTGTGCGATTTATCGTATACCCAAAATTTATCGGATTTCGTTTGCTACCCATGTGAATCACCTCGCACTTTTCTTTGTTTAGTGCCAATTGTCACTTTTCGCACCATACAGAAATTCTCTCTAGATCATTTTGTAATTGGAATTGATCGTCTGATGATTTTACTAGACGGTAAGTTACAGCGTCATCTGAAGACAGTCTAAGGGGGCTGCTCAGATTATCATCTACATCATTTATATACATCAGTAACAGCAGAAAGCTTATGACACTACCTTGCGGAACGCCAGATATCACTTCTGTTCTACTCGATGATTTACCGTCTATAACTACACTCCTGGAAATTGAAATAAGAACACCGTGAATTCATTGTCCCAGGAAGGGGAAACTTTATTGACACATTCCTGGGGTCAGATACATCACATGATCACACTGACAGAACCACAGGCACATAGACACAGGCAACAGAGCATGCACAATGTCGGCACTAGTACAGTGTATATCCACCTTTCGCAACAATGCAGGCTGCTATTCTCCCATGGAGACGATCGTAGAGATGCTGGATGTAGTCCTGTGGAACGGCTTGCCATGCCATTTCCACCTGGCACCTCAGTTGGACCAGCGTTCGTGCTGGACGTGCAGACCGCGTGAGACGACGCTTCATCCAGTCCCAAACATGCTCAATGGGGGACAGATCCGGAGATCTTGCTGGCCAGGGTAGTTGACTTACACCTTCTAGAGCACGTTGGGTGGCACGGGATACATGCGGACGTGCATTGTCCTGTTGGAACAGCAAGTTCCCTTGCCGGTCTAGGAATGGTAGAACGATGGGTTCGATGACGGTTTGGATGTACCGTGCACTATTCAGTGTACCCTCGACGATCACCAGTGGTGTACGGCCAGTGTAGGAGATCGCTCCCCACACCATGATGCCGGTTGTTGGCCCTGTGTGCCTCGGTCGTATGCAGTCCTGATTGTGGCGCTCACCTGCACGGCGCCAAACACACATACGACCATCATTGGCACCAAGGCAGAAGCGACTCTCATCGCTGAAGACGACACGTCTCCATTCGTCCCTCCATTCACGCCTGTCGCGACACCACTGGAGGCGGGCTTCACGATGTTGGGGCGTGAGCGGAAGACGGCCTAACGGTGTGCGGGACCGTAGCCCAGCTTCATGGAGACGGTTGCGAATGGTCCTCGCCGATACCCCAGGAGCAACAGTGTCCCTAATTTGCTGGGAAGTGGCGGTGCGGTCCCCTACGGCACTGCGTAGGATCCTACGGTCTTGGCGTGCATACGTGCGTCGCTGCGGTCCGGTCTCAGGTCGACGGGCACGTGCACCTTCCGCCGACCACTGGCGACAACATCGATGTACTGTGGAGACCTCACGCCCCACGTGTTGAGCAATTCGGCGGTACGTCCACCCGGCCTCCCGCATGCCTACTATACGCCCTCGCTCAAAGTCCGTCAACTGCACATACGGTTCACGTACACGCTGTCGCGGCATGCTACCAGTGTTAAAGACTGCGATGGAGCTCCGTATGCCACGGCAAAGTGGCTGACACTGACGGCGGCGGTGCACAAATGCTGCGCAGCTAGCGCCATTCGACGGCCAACACCGCGGTTCCTGGTGTGTCCGCTGTGCCGTGCGTGTGATCATTGCTTGTACAACCCTCTCGCAGTGTCCGGAGCAAGTATGGTGGGTCTGACACACTGGTGTCAATGTGTTCTTTTTTCCATTTCCAGGAGTGTACGTACTGTGACCTCTCTGAGAGAAAATTACGAATCCATACAATTGAGACGATACTCAATATGAACGCAATTTGATTAATAGTCGCGTGTGAGGAACGGTATCAAAAGCCTTCTGGAAATCTAGGAATATGGAATCGATCTGAGATCTCATGTCGACAGCACTCATTACTTCATGGGAATAAAGAGCTAGCTGTGTTGCACAAGGAACCATATTTTCTGAATCCGTGTTGGTTATGTATCAGTAAGTCATTTTCTTCAAGGTCATTCATACTGCCCGAGTACGGTATATGCTCCAAAATCCTACTCCAAATTGAGGTCAGTGATATGGGTCTGTAATTCAATGGGTTACTCCCATTTCCTTTCTTCAACGTTAGTGTGACCTGTGCTACTTTCCAGTCTGTAGCAACAGACCTTTCGTCAAGTGGTAGGGCGTTCCATTACTCTGCCAGGTGGTCCTTGAAGCATCTGGACGCGCTGCGAAACGTCAGCCCAGCGCACCCCATACGTGCTCCATCGGACATCAGGGCCGAATGATACCTGAAAATGTGAATTACTATTATGTTCTTTTTGATACATCCTGTATTATGTTAACAACAATCATGAAATATTGATAATTTGCACAGTCGTATTAAATTTGTTACGTGGGAATGAAAAAAGTACCAGCAGCGAGATTCGATCCAGAGACCTTGCTCTCAAGACACTACCCGTTTACTCGCTCGGCCGCGGACTGCTTGAATATTTGCAACTGTACAAACTACAGAAGTAAGCCTAAATGTTTCAAATCCTGTCTTCTAGGAACCTCGAAAACGAGATATCTATTACAGGATTGTGTGCTTTTGTGTATTCTTAATCTTTTCCAGTTTCTCGTTCGATATTCTTATTCTCGTTGCAGTTATCTGACTGGGAAATGACCTTTCAGTAGCACCGGTCGTTAGTTCTAGACTTGAAAGACTTGGCCGGCAAGCAGTGATTTCTGCTGAAGCGCTACTGTAGGCCACAGTGAGTCCCTTCGGCACAAAGCGAAGAGGCGGGCGTACAGCTAAACGGATGCTACTTATACGTTACACAGCACACTCAGCAGTGCCCCGAGCTCCCACGGCAACTGAAACAGAATGACTTCACAGTATTGTGTTCTGGGTGAATAAGCAATTCGCTGATTCAAAATTTCATTGAAGTAAATGCCACGTCGATGTTGAGAACATTAGATACAGGAGCAATAAGTTCTGTTCAACGAAGGTGGGAGAATATATCGGATGTCCATGGTAATATTTATTTTATCCGCATTAGGCCGTGGTCCTAGTCGTATTCCTCTGCCTAACGATTCGTTTTCCAAAACTGGTAATATCACCAGAGGCTATAACGACTCAGAAGTTAAAATTCGAAACACGTTCAGCAAGCGGAACTGTTTGTACGTATCGACGCAACGGTCGGCTCGTGACGTCATCTGAGCACAGCCTAAAACCGCGAAGTCGACCCGACGCGTGTGATTCGAGCTTGCAGTGGGGAAGAATCGGAGTTGTTTGGTTTACTTTGCAGTTGTAGTGCTATCTCATTCGCTCACGTTTGGATTTTGTTTTAATTATTAAACAAGAGGGTAAAACACTGACGAAGGAAAGACGCATCACATTGACGACAGCAGGAGAGTGATGAAAACATTTATATAGCTGTCTGACCTGGTAATTACGCGTTCAGTTTAAGTTAATTTCTCTTGCCGTGTCACTGATTTTATTCGCGTTAGGGTCAGAGGTCGTCGTTGGTGACGTATGCTTGGTGACACAAAACGGTGTTATTGTTAAGTTTTAATGCAATTAAATGACTTGCATTGTAATAGTAATCACGCTCAGGCGTCCTTAGAAACTGGAGGCTCGACTTACAAATATTGAAATGTAAAAACGATAGTTCCCTTATGGCAAGCTATCGTTGTCACCAAACCGACCACTTCCAACATATTTAAAAGGCTGAAAAATATGCAGAGAGATGAATTTTAAGTAAAGAACAGAAACAGATTCAGTACTGCTAATAAGAACATGTTTAAGATTAAATTAATTATTATTTCACAATAAAATACGGAGCTCAATTTAATTTATAATCCTCTAGTAGCAAAGCTCAAGTAAGAACAAGGAAGAAGACGACTTTGAGTCTTTTGTATTTTTTAAACGTAAGACAATCGAAATTAATGCAGATAATAACTACAAAGTTGAATTAAAGTTCGGATCATGAGATACAATTTCATCGCTGGCCTCATTAGAACAGGAGGATCTGTTTCACACTGAGACTCACAACTTAATTTCGCTCCTTCCTCTTTCCTGTTATATTTTTTGAAATTTCTATGTCCTTCTGTACATCCCTTTATAGTAATCACTGGGTCTTGATGAAATATAGTACCTCAGAAACAAATGTGGTAGTTCCCTATTAACAGTGGAACACCTGATAGCACTGAATTATCCTTGTTGCCCAGACGACAATTTCTCTGGTGCTCCTTATGGCGGGTATATTGCTTCTTTTTGTAATTCCTATGTACTCTTAAGCACATGGGGAAGGGATTTTGTATACTCCTCTGTGGCAAGCAGGGGGCGCATATGCCTAGCAATGTTCGTATACTCACGCCACGCGTCTCCTTTCTTAAAAATAAATAAATAAATTTAAAACAAATGAAATAAATCTGAGTACTCTGCTGATGCAATCTGTGATTGTTTTTACGAATGGGAGGAAAACTTCCCTTTAGTGGGTTCTTTTTTCACTAGAAGCTCCAGACCTTTTAGGGTTAGTGCCGTATTTATCTCTTCTCTGGACCTCTGGACCTTTGCTCTGCTCTTCGACCCTAGGAATTGTGATGGTCTCCTGCTTTATTCCATGTATCAGGGATGCACTATTTTCATCCCTTAATATCTGAATAAATTTCTAGATGATAGACAAAAATAAAAAATCGTGGCACTTTAGAGGTACCCGAAACACTGAGGAGAATGCAGCACATGTCAGAAGCGTTGATAGCTTCTTGTAGAATCAGCAACTACCGACACTGACGCTCAAAAACAATTAGCTTCCCATTTATTGGCACAGCACTAGTACGAAACGAATTCTAGAAACCCGGTATTAAGCCTAATTTAGCCTTTGTTATTAGACTTTTATGAACTTATATTTTACAGGCTCCTGAAGAAGGAATACAGGTACAGCTGCAGCGGGTCGTGTCATTGATGATGAATGTCAACAGTTGTGGATGTCTCGTCAGGAAAAACATGTTTGTTACCAAGTCTTCTACATGTTCATGATGACTGCCTGTCTTCCAAGATGATCGTCGGTCAAGAAGCCAACAGCCATCTTCACAGGGCTACACACGTACGACCATCGTTTATGTAACACTTATGAAGCCAATCACATCTCGACTGACCCACTAAATAGCTCTATCTTAATCACAAAGAACATGTCTTCGACTATGTGGAACATTGGATGAAAGTAGCAACCAATATCCCCTACCAATTTGATAGCTTTATGGAAACCAATCATCAAAGAGTGGCGTCAACTGGAGATGACACACCTGTAGAATTTAATGGATCCTCTCTCTCACCGAAATGACGCCTTTATCAGGGCTATACACGGTATCACACATTATTACCGCGATCTCTCCAGGGAGTGACTAATTTTGTTCCTGGTGTGCTCAGTCTGAAGATGATTCTTCTATGTAATAATGATAGCATCTACTGTAAAATTTTTCTCAATAATATCTGTAAAACCACGTAGAAATTATTGTATTTTCCTCATTTATTTATGGTATTTGACAGAATGTACATTTATCTGCAAATTACTTTATTGGGGGCATACTGGGGATTATAATTTTATGTATTGTAACCGTTAGGAGCAGGGTAAAGTCGAATCAAATGCTTTGGACAACAATCTGTGGGCACAGACAGTCTCTTTTAAATTGGTCCATCTCTGAGCATCCGTTGACTACAGTCGAGTGAAAATTGGCGCTCGTGAATACATGCAAAGCGTGCATATTGGGTATTTATTCTACTAGTTGCCACGTATCTTATGCTCTGTGGAGCTAGTAGACCTGGTCGTCAGTGGGAAAGGGACCTATTCAAAGTGCCTTTCAAGTGATCCAGAGGGATTTTATTAAGAGAAATGTGGTGGAAAATTGTCATCTGCTACCACAGAGCACATCATCGTCGTCACCAGCATCGTCTGCTTGAGAATAAGTCTGACTGTATACCTGCTGCAATGAAAATTTTATCTGATTTAATTTCAGAATATAGCTTTGAGTGGCAGTAATTGGCCTGAAACGTATTATTTTTTTCTTTCTCGTTGTTATATTCTCGATTGGCCCTGTTGCAAAGTCCAAGGATGAGCATCAATAGTCCTCTAAGAAATGAAAAGCGTCAATTGAAATTTTGCTGATTTCATCTTGAATTTCGGAGGAAAATACGAAGTTACGTGTGGCACGGTAACTAACTGCTTCAGTGTCATTAACTTTAAAATTAGTAGCATTCTAAATTAAAAGCGAAAATAATTGCAATGAAGTTTATTAATTAAAATAACCTTATTTAGGTTGTACCAAGGCTACTCTGTTTTGCTTTGCGTGGTTTTGTCTTTTGTTGTTCAAAGTGTAGAAAAAGTATTTATTTGAGTGATAAAAAACAGGTTTGGTTGGCACGTAGTCCAGTGCATTTTTTTTCAGCGACAAAATTTTACATATATAGAAATGCTTAATGCATTGCTACGAGCCAGTATTCGTATTTAGTGTGCAGACTGTCACTACATATTTCTTGCAAATGTTACTAGATAATGTTAACAGTTAGATCCAAACAAACCCTTTTTCATTTTTGTGGCTCACTGGTATATTAAAGCTATAATCCCTCTAATAGCATATTGCCATCTGCAGTGCTCTCAGCACTTATTATTTTTTATTCAACAATGACAAGTCATCAGAAAATCACTACACAGCTTGTAACACCCCACTCATCACTTCTCTGGTTTTGGTGTGTGTTCACCCCAGGTAATTGACTAACAGATCAACAGAGAGTGCAAAACTGCCGCAATGTCAGATAACGCAAAGAAAGTAATAAGGCCCTGTGACTCCTGATTGAACTGTGGTGGCAGTGTTGACATTAATTGATTCAGAATTGATCCCTTTTAATTAAAAAGGGGTGGACCTTGATGTTATATTCAGCTATTGAACACCATATGCAAATGTTGAACATAAAATTAATTAAAAAAGTGACTTGGGATTTCAACTACTTGATTGAAAACAGATGCAGTCGATCAGCACATATTTATTTTAACTCACGACCTTCAATCATCACAATTACATGACACTCCTAACAGGCAGTGGTAATAAATTGCGTCTGCATGGAATAAAGCACGATAAATCAAAAGTAATTCCTATCGACTGACCCTGGCGTAATGCGAAGTGTGAGAAGAATTCTACAATACACGGCCCATCAAAACCTCATGGTGGAGCGGTGTCATTGTGTGGAAGTCGGCTGACCTCATGGTGCTGCAAGGCTGTGCTCGTCTTCTCACTCCTAGCTATCTTGCTCAGTACATAGCTGAACCAAAACTTCCTATCTCCAAGCTCAATCGTTCCGTTTGCTAAGTCCTAAACTGCAGAGATGCTTACTCTTTCTCAGGCAAGCTGTCAAGAACGCCATGTCTGCACTCTAGGCAAGCTGGGAATGGAAGACCTCTATGGAGACTTCTCACAGTCCGCTCTTCACCTCGGTTTCCCCTCCAGCAAAATCACTTACGCCAATTGCAGCGCAAGTCGCGTTAATTACGCGTCACTTCCCACCAATGTCTGCTCCTCTGGGAAGTGAACAAATTCCCACAAAATTTACCTTCCTCTCAACTTCTTCTGTTTAGCTCCCCCCCCCCCCCCCCCCCAGGCCACCCATCAAGGTTGGCATCCGCACAAACACCAAGATTTCCTGAATTCTGACTCCCAGGAGAGTACTTCAAATTCCTTGGTCCTTCGTTCCCATTGGAGGCTGGCGTATTCAATTTTGTCGCTCTTCACCTGATTTACTTCAGACTCTGTGGACCTTGAATTCACAGTGAAGTTGCTATAGTCACGAACACACATATTTTGACCTCTTTTGACCGCTCCACCGTAGCTTTGCGTGGCTTTCTCGCATGTTTCATAGAAAACAGGATGATGGACATTTATCAATAGGCGTACAGGTTTTCCGTCTGTTTCCCGGTACACCAGCATGGAGTTGGGGTCAACCACCCACCCACTGTCACTCATTTTCAGGCGGCTGGAGGCCGCGCACTGTTACCGCTTTCTCAGAGCTTGAGCCGCCCTAAGCTGCCTATTGTCGCTTCCCTTAGCCACTCCCCCGGCGGCCATGGTCAATTCTGAGTACTTCCCTGGGGTAAACTAGCGTCCAGTAAATCGACTTGTTTCCACAAAGTTTTCATGTCATGTGAATTACTTTAAAACCATCACCTGACATTAATTATTCCAATACGTCCATACTATACCCTCTACAAGACGCATTGTGCCTTGTCAGTCAATTTGTTCAGCCCTACTGTTCGCTCAACGTGAGTTAGGTGATCTTTAATGACTTCATGTAATGGGCATAGTTCTTGCCGTCTTACAAGCTCAACAACATGAGTTGTCAGATTGCAGTTACCACTGCGTGTATTTACCATAAATTTCCACTTTGCATGCAGGAGCAGTGGTCACATATCCACTGCGGACTGAGGTATTTATGGTTTCCGCCCAGTGAAAAGTGACAACTGGAAGTACAGATCACGCCAGACAGGTTCAGTGACAGGGCCACAGAGAGAATTAAGCTTTATGGTGCATTACGAGCATATAGTGGGGTTTGGTCGCATTGTACGTTCCAACACTTGTTACTTGATACACATCATTTTCTTAGATCCACTAGATCCATATGCAGTTTAGAGTCCCACCCAGCAGCTTTAGTGACCCAACTTGCAGAGCTGTCAGTTTTTATCAAAATGGGCAGCTGCTTTTTAACTTCCTCTTCTGATCATGACGCAGCCAACAACTTCCTGTCATGCTTGCAGGCTATTGATCCTTGGCGTTTCACTTACTCAATGTGATTGTGGTGAAGCCACTAATAGAAATTGAGGATGGGTTAGGAGATTACAAAGCTATGTAAAAAGATTTGTAGACTATAGTGAAACCTATGTAGTACACCTTTCCCCTACAAGGGATGCCATCTAGGCTGAAGTCAAAATAGGACAAAATAGCATACCTAAGAGGTGGAGCCCCTCCACGCCCACACCGGCATGATGGCCAACACAAAAAGGTCTACTGCCATCTCTGCATAAGGGTTAGTATTCACTAAAGTGAGGTGTCGCAGGATGTGGGTACTGCGATGTTTGCGTACGTCTGGTTAGGATTAACCATTAATACGCGCTCATCTGGAGATAGATTGGTCGAAATCTGACGAAGGGTAGCGGTTTGAAGGGCAGAGGAAAAAAAGTGCCAAGGCAAGAGCCAAGGGAAAAAAACCTCTGCGAAAGTTAGGTCGGGCGGCAAGAGCAGTAGCGGTTGTCTTGCTGCCTGCGATAGGTTGTGCAAGGATAGGCTTCGTTAGTAGTGGGTATCATGCATGTCGATACCTTGACGTTGTGCGTTTGTGCTGCTCGGCGGCTGGCGCTGGGTGCTGGTACAGAGTCCTCGTTCAGCGTCCTGCAACCTGCAACAGTTATGTTTGTTATCGGTCTTGTGTCCGATAGGTCATATACCGGAGGCACAGTGTGAGGGAGTGTTGGGAGATTGTTCGTGCGTCTGTGGGCGAGCTCGTCGGTGTCCCTGCTGTGGCCTGTTGGTCGGCTCTAATAGCAGCTGGTATTTGCCAGTCAGTATTGCTGATATGCAGGGGCTTACCGACGTTTGTCGCTGTTTGCGTATGTTAGTTTACCATAGGTGGTTATGCCCTAGCTAGCAGTGTCTTTGGTCGCTTGTGTTTCCACCTGTGGTTGTGATCGTAGTTTCCCAGAGTGAGGATGAAAGGATTGTTCGAGTGTCTCGAGTTCCTGTATAGTCGTGTAGCGTGTTTCTTGAATACTTCCTTGAGGGTATCAAGGCGGTATTCATGGTGAAGATCCACGGTGCGTGTGTAGCGTGGAGCATTGCTAATGATTCGTAGCACTTTGTTCTGTATGATCTGCAGGCGGCGCAGTCGTGTGGGAGCTGCATATCCCCAGACGGGAGCTGCGTACGTCATCAGAGGTCTAATCAGTGTAGTGTATAAGGACCTCGACACCCTCCTATTCAGTGTGCTTTCCCTGTTGAGCATTGGGTAGAGCTGTTTGAGCCTCGCGTGCGCTCGGTTGGCAACGTATTCGATGTGGTCCCCCCATGTAAGTTTCCGGTCCAGCCAGACACCAAGGTATCTGACTTTCTCTCGGAAACGTATTGGGCGTGTATGTAGTGTTATCGGTCTACAGTGTTGGTGTTTGCGCAGTAGTTTCGGTCTGCGTGTGAACAGAACTGCTTCGCACTTGTCGACGTTTACTTTAATACGCCATCGCTCCAGCCAAGGCTCAGCTGTTCTGAGTGCTGTCTGTATTCGTGAGTTGATGTTCGACGGTTTCCAGTCTTGCGCGAGGATGACTGTGTCATCCGCGTAGACGGCTAACGTCGTGTTTCGTGTCGCTGGGTAGTCATTAATGTACAGGTTAAACAAGATGGGCCCCAGAATGCTTCCTTGGGGTACTCCAGCTTGGATACCGTGTTGTGTTGATTGTTTATCCTGCACGTTAGTGTTGAAACATCTGTTCGTGAGATATGAGTGTATGAGACGTACGAGTCCGTCTGGAAAACCAGCTTCGCTTAGTTTGCGTATGAGTCCGTTGTGCCAGAGACGATCGAAAGCCTTTTCGATGTCTAGGAACACGGCCCCTGTGGCTTTGTTCATGTTGTAGCCGTGTGTTATATGTTCGACTACGCGGAGGAGTTGTTGTGTTGTCGAGTGGTGATTCCTAAAGCCGAATTGCTCCGGTCTTAGGGTGTCGTTGGCGATGCAATGCCTAGTGATACATTTTAGTATTACCTTCTCAACAATCTTGCTGAGCGAGCACAGCAGACTGATGGGTCGGTAATTTTGTGGGAGGGAGTGGTCTTTCCCTGGCTTCCTGAACATCAGGACCTTGGCCGCCTTCCAAAAGTCAGGGAAGTGTTGGTGTGTCAGGATGGCATTCGTTAGGTGTGTGAGGTATTCTACGGCTTTATCCGTGAACTCCTGGAGGACACGGTTTTGAATGCCATCAGGCCCAGGGGCTTTTCTAGCGTTGGTGTGCTTGATAGCCCATGTGACTTCATTTGTGCTAGCACGTCTGATTACGTCGCGCGAGGGCTGGGCTACAAGTCGTGTAACCTCCTGGTCCGTTTCAAGTGTGAATGCTGGGTCTGAAGGAACCAGATTCGGCATGAAGGACGCTGCAAGTGTTGTGGCCATAAGCTCTGCCTTCTCCGTCGCGGAGTA
This sequence comes from Schistocerca piceifrons, assembly GCF_021461385.2. Taxonomy (NCBI): domain Eukaryota; kingdom Metazoa; phylum Arthropoda; class Insecta; order Orthoptera; family Acrididae; genus Schistocerca; species Schistocerca piceifrons. The sequence continues at coordinate 509,936,557 of NC_060140.1, forward strand.
GGCTGGGCCGTCTGGTCCTTGTAACGTGGGAATGTAATGTTTCTCCCTGGTGAAGTGTCTGGCCAGCTGCCACACGCCAGGACGTGTGGTATCCAGCCGAGCGAGTCTCTGTCCCCATTGTTCGTTTCTGAATGTTTGGATTTTATTCCGTATTATGCCCTGGAGTCTGTTGACGTGCAGTTTATAGAACGGGCGCATGGTACGCTGCCAGTATCTCCTGAGGCGGTTCCTCATTGAGATAAGGCCCAGGATTTCCTGGGGCAGGGCCGTCGAGTGTTGTCTTGGTGTTGTAAATGGAATGGCGTCAGTCATTGCGTCTTGGACGGCAGTTGTGAGAGCCTCCACAGCCTCATCGATTTGCTGTGTGTTGTTAATTTCGTGGGTGTCAGGAATGCGACTATCAAGCGTTTCCTTGAACAGTGTCCAGTTCGCACGTTTGTAGTTAAGCATCCTGCGTGGTTCAATGTCCTGCAGTGTCTCTTCCATGTGCAGTATTACAGGCATGTGGTCTGAGTCCAGATCGTTTTCAACCGTTAGGTTGAGTGTGCATGTGATGCCCTTTATGAGGGCTATGTCTAACACGTCTGGCCTATGTCGGGCCTGTGTAGGCACGAACGTGGGAACGTCCGGCCCAAGTATAATGTAGTTTCGGCCTAGTGCGTGTTCGTACAGTTTCTTGCCGTTGGAGGTTCGTATTCGTGAGTTCCAATCGGGGTGTTTTGCGTTGAGGTCTCCAGCGGCTATTACCCGCGGTGCCATGTTGAGTACTGTGCTGATATCGCGTGTTACTATGTTTTTAGGAGGATTGTATAGCGATACCAGTGTGGTGTTGGCTCCGTTGAACTTGACCCTAACGGCCGTAGCCTCCAGTCTTTCAAGTGCTGGGAGCTCGATGTTCGTGTGGTCTATGTCTCAGTGTATAATGATTGCCGTGCCGCCTCCCCTCCTGCCATCCGCTCGGTCGGTACGATAGACGCAATAACCTGGGAGGTTTAGTTGTTTGCGAGGCGTAAGCAGTGTTTCGTTCACAAGAGCGATTCGGATACCCTTTCGCTCCATGAACGCGGCCATCTCGGCTTTTTTGTTTGCGATCCCGTTGGCATTCCAAAACAGGATCTGTGTGACTGTGTTTAAGTCTGCGTTTCGGGGCTGGTGTGGTGTATTATCCATGTAGTAGTGTAAAGAGCGGTGTGATAGTGGCTTGGAAGCTAGTCCAGTTGAGCGTACCCGACATGAACTGCATAAAGAGTTGTGAGACACACCCCATAATCTTCGTGACTATTTCGGTGGTCGTGCGTCCGGGGAATAATGTTTCCATTATTCTCTGGAATGTTGTTGTGATGTTGGTCATGTCGGCCTGGGAGTTGTTGGTCGTGTTAGCGGCCGGTTGTTCCAGTGTTGGCGTTTGGTGAGGGCTGGCCTGCGAGTCGGTTGTTCGTGTGGCAGTTGTGGGCGCCTGTGTATTTTCTGAGGTGAGTGGGTGTGTTATGTGGGTTGTTGAGTTGGTGTCCGGGATGTGTTCGTGGGTGTTGGTGTTCTGTTGACTGTGTACTTGTTGTGGTGCGGTCGTGTTCCTCGTGCTGCGGCTGTTTCTCCTTCTCCTTCTCCTCTGGCGCTGTGGTTGTCCCTGTGTGTGTGCGTTTTCTGTAGCCTGTGGTGGGCTGCAGTTCGCGATCTCAGGGGGTAGGGTGGTGTTGTTGCTTGTTTCGTGTGGTGTGCCCGGTGCGGGTGTGGTGTCATTTGTTGTGCATGTCTGTTGTGTGCCTGTTGCTGGGGGTGTTTGCTGAGCGTGTTCTGAGCTCTGGGGCTCCTCTGACCGTCCCGCGCTGCTGGGGCTGCCAGCGACCGCTCCAGCGAAGGATAATCCACTTCTTACTGGGCGCGGGGGCGGTTTTGGAACTGTGATGGCGGTTGGTTTCGCATGTTTGGCGATTTTGCGCCTCAGAGCTGCTTTGTATGCAATGCACCCTCTGTAGTTTGCCGGATGGGCAGCACCACAGTTGGCGCACTTGCGAGGTGCTGTATTGGGGAGTTTGCAGCGTTGGGTTGTGTGACCGTCAGCGCAAATGCGGCAGCGGGGTGCGAGACCGCATCTGATACCCGCGTGCGCATAGCGCTGGCAGTTGTGGCATTGTTGGGGGGTGCGCGGCGTGTTGTACACCTCTACATTAACGACCATGTGAAGAAATAATTTTAACTTCAGCAGGTCGCGGGATTTGGCCGTGTCGGCCAGCTCCGCCATGTAGTTATGTGACGGTCTCGCTGTGCCGAACTCTGACATCCGGTTTACCCGAATGCACTCCCACCCGAGAGCAGAGAGTTCGTTGTGTACCGTGTCGGTCGGGGTTCGTGAGTCTATCCCCTTAATCACGTACTGTTGTGTTTTTTCCAAGACTGTCCTGTACGTGAAGTGTTCTACCTTCCTTTCGTTGAGAAAGTCCAGTAGATTCGTGTAGTCTGCCTTGTTCGCCACTTACAGTGCGGCGTGTTCCCCGGTGAGCTTGGAGTAGTATGTTGTGGGGCTGTGCTTATTGTTAAATTCTCTGTTTAGGAGACTTAGGTCTCCATAGTTGTGAATGATGACCGGTGGGAAGCCAGTCGCGGTGTTGTTAGTGTTCTGCGTAGCTGCGTGTATGTTTGTGGTTGCTGCAGTCGCAGGGTTGCTTGTGTTGGTCCCTGTGTTGTTATTGTTTGTTCGCGGCGTGGATGGTGTTGGCAGTAGCGCTTGGCCGTTGCCTCGTGAGTTTGTGGGCTCACTTGTTTGTGTAGTTGGCTGCTGTTTGCGCCTTGGGCCGACCTGCTGCCACGGCCCGTCTTCATCAGTGTTTGTTGTGTCCTCTGTCGGCTCTGGATCCGGTTCCGTCGGTGCCTGGGCCGCCAGAGGTGAAATAGGGGGCATGTCCTTCTGTTGTTCAGCAGGTGCCTGTGTGTGTGGTGTGGGTGTTTCTGTTCGTGTGTTTTCGCTGCCCATCAGCTCTGCGATCAGCTCCAGCTGTTCCGCGATCTGCTGGTCCTTCAGGGCAACCTGCTCCTGGAAGGTGGACAGCGGGACGGAAATGATGGCGGGAGTAGCCGGCATTACCGCCTCTTGTGCTGCAGCTTTGCTGCGGGTGAGTGGTGGGGAAGCACAGGAAAGATCGGACATCTTCGCTGTTTCAGGAGTAATTATTTATTTGTATAGGGAAGGATGGAACACGACAATTTTGCTCTTTTTAAGGAGCGACAATAATGCTTTTTAGCGAAAGCGCTGTGTACCTTGTTCCTACAGAAGAGGGGTGTCCCTACGACCTATCTGCGCGGAGTGCAATGCGCGGCGCAAGAGAGCGCGGGTTGAAGAGAGCGGCCTACAGTGCGCGGGGTTATCCGACGTGAACGGGCCCCTGACACTGAGATTACCCTACCAAAGAACGGGAGAGTCCCGCTGGGGAGATTTGCAACCGAAGTTGCAGGAAGTGGAGCCGAAGCTCTTGCCACTTAGCGCCCGAAAGCGTTAAGCAGCTTGCGCGGGTTCGTGCCGCTCAGAAGAGCGTCACTGGCAGCTACGCCAGTTGTAGCTTATTAGAGACCACTCCGAGGAGCTATCCGCGGGCAGCTACGCCAGGTGCAGAGAGCAGCGTTCCGCTCGGGTCGGCTGCTCGACTGCGAGCATACCTCTTCTCACCAGTGATTAAATATGCGACGTTGTTACCGAAGCTGCGCGCTACTCCCTTCTGTGTGTTACCACAGATCGCACGTAGCTGTTTCCCTTTGCACTGGAATAGTAAGACATGTAATGGGCCTAGCTGTATCTCGCCAGAACATAACAAGATTCTGAAGTCCTTGCTCAGCAGAAAGAAAAAAATTGCACAAATAATAATGGAAATACACGAGAAATTGTAGAACAGCTAGATAGAGATGCTGTCAAGCAGTGCTACAACGGTAACAAAACGTCTGACGTTACCTGGGTGGTAGCTTGGGTGACAGTTTGGATGTGGTCTTACATTCGACGCACCTTCACTTATCCATTAATCTAGATAAATTTCTGAAGCTTAAAAACTCACTCAAGAACACTTCTACCACATGACACATGTTGGTCCTTGTGGCGAAGCGTCTGCATGTGCCTATCGCGTAAATGTATGTTGGCTTCATTAAATGACGGCAGAGGCACTGTTTGCTTAGAATGTCATCAATGGTCTAAAAAAAACCAGTCGACAGACCAAATTGGACTACTTTTTATCACGAACCTAGCCATGTATTTTGCAGCAGTTCTAGGCGGACCGCCTTGGAACGTTAAGTTGCTAGGCCTTGGCCTCTCCCATCATCCAACTTCAGCTTGCAGGTGTGTCATTAGACTTGAAAGCATTCCAATGGATATAAAGACTTGGTTTTAAAGGAAATCGCCCTTTTTGTTATTATTAGTAAGTCTTTAATGCAACTAGGTATCAGGTCGCAAAAATCGTGAGAAATATAAATCTATAGTCCTATTTAAACATCGCTGTTATCTGTTTATCACCTCTCCTGGCAAAACAAATAAAATATATATGCAGATTTGCACACTCATTAATTATTCATATTTGTGAACTAGTTTTTTTTTTGTTTCAAGCGCTTCATCATCTTTACTCTAAACTATTATAAAATTTGAGGGTGTGGCATGTGACAGCATTCATCAAGAGTCAAAATGTCAGTGCACCGAAAACCATTTATTAGAGCCAGTCATACGATCACACTGCAGTCTCTGACTTCAACAAGTTATACTGGTACATGTTTTCAGGTTCCCAAGTGATTTGGCCTCTTTTCAGTGGTGAGAGTGGTTGTACACCGTTCTTTATAGTTACATGCAGGAAGGCATTTATGAGCTGCAATATTTGTAACTTGTTTGTGCTGCACAGTCTTGCACATAGTGCCCCACCCACAGAAATGTAGTGTTGAGATCTGAAAATCGGAGATTGATTACAGTGATACGGTCGACGCAATATATACTGCCGCTCATTTCTTTATGTTGTCTACTTTGCATGATTTTCTTTACTCTTGGTGACCCGTTTTTTTACTATTAGCGAAGACAATTTTAACATACCATTCAACGCAAATTTACAGTGCACATACGTCTAAGATAAAAAAAAGAAAAAACGACGCACACCGCAGGAATTACCCGACTGGAACGAAAATTGGTAGATATGATGTACACTTGGCAGCGAAAAGAATAGGCCACTGCTGAGTGCAATCAACATAAAGTAGCAGGGTCGCAGGTCCTCTAAACGCTGAAACCTTGTGGGGCACAGTCGTTTGACTATACACAATAGCTGGAGGACCCTGTCTATAATGCTACAAACGTTCTGAGTTCGGGAGAAAATCGTTAACTTTCTGGCCAAGGTAGGGTTTGGCAAGCAGTAGAAACTCTCGCAGAGCAGGCAGACATTATCTTGCTGAAATGTAAGCCGAGGATGGCTTGCTTTTAAAACCAACAAAACGAAGCGTCGAATATCGTCGACGTACCGGTGTGCTGTAATGATGACACGGATGACAACCAAAGGGGTCCTGCTGTGGAAACCTAACTAACCTAAGGACATAACACACACCTATGCCCGAGCAGAATTCGAACCTGCAACCGTAGCGGTCGCTCGGCACCAGACTGTAGCGCCTAGAACCGCACAGCCACTCCGGCCGGCAGTCCCATAGTGCTCAGAGCCATTTGAACCATTTGGAAGGCGACTCGTGGGTCTGCTCTTGAAATCTGTAACATAGGCCGAATGTAGGAAGCGAGTAGGAGCAGGTGAGGTAAAGCTTTCGGTACTGCAAGCAAAGTAAAAGTGGTTTTATTATAGTCCAAAACAAAGTACACAACTGAATACGTAACTTGGTACAGATGAGCACGCAGGTGCGACGCCTTAGACCCGTCGTAACTGTCTCTATAGCAAGCTAAGCTGATGTTTCCCGGCCTCTGCGCTTGATGAAATGGGCAGAAAGTAGAGCGGCGCTCGTTGAGCTCCACAGCGTCGGTTAGAGGGCGCTGTGGTCGGCCTAGTTCGTCCGCTCTCGTAGTGCCAACCTGCGAGCGTGCATCTACGCTGTGGCATCGTAACTATCGATACCACGATGACAGGGAAAATTTGTGCCGGACCGGGTTTGGAAATCGGATACCCTGATTCACGAGAGCGGTCCCCTTAACCGAACTGGCTATCCGTGCACGACTCACGACCGTACCCAAACTTCCACATGCCATCTTTCCTGCTTCACCACTTGTAGACATACACACAATAAGTAACTCTCGTAAAGAGGAGAACATTTTAACAGAAGGTCACTATCTGATATCGGCGATACATACGATATTGCAGTGACTGAGTTGTTAAGAAGAACGATGCAGTTACCTTCTGACATATCCGAAGGAACGTTGCGTCGTTCTTCGTAACAACACAGGCACAGTAGAAGCCGTACCACTGCTGGTTATCAGGCCGTGTGGCGAGCGATAGTCAGGTTGGAATCTTACCGCTGTTCTGGCCGTCTTCAGACATGTCTTCCCTGATCATTGGGGTTAATTTTGAAGCGGAACTCATCAATGAAAACAGTTTTCCTCCAGTCAGTGAGATTCCATGCCGAACCGGTGGAGCATAGAGCTCATTTTATTCTGAGGAAATATCTATACTTCCGACCATTAAAACTGCTGCATGATGAAGGAGGCGTGCAAGAAACGTCCAATTGATATTAAGTGTGTACCACACGCTTAGATAGGCAACTTATTACCATTTCAGTGCAACCACGCAAAGTACATAGAATTAACGCAACCATTTACGTTATGCAATATGAAGAAAAGAAATGTATGTGGTTGCTCATTCAGTAATCAAATTTTAAAGTTAATTCTTAGTGAAAGGATGGTGTTAAGCGTCGACTAAGAAGGAGAAACGTCTACACGTACGTGTCGGAGTTTGACAGGAGCAGGATTGTAGACCGTCGCGACTGCGGTTATTCGTTCCACGATGCTGTAGTTCAGGTTCGTCGAAACGCCACGACTGTCAAAATGGCTCCGAGCACTATGGGACTTAACATATGAGGTCACCAGTCCCCTAGACTTAGAACTACTTAAACCTAATTAACCTAAGAACATCACACATATCCATGCCCGAGGCTGAATTCGAACCTGCGACCTTAGCACCACGACCGCCATGTGAATATGGAACTGATGAGATCTGCAAAGTCATACTCAACAACACTTTGCAGTATCTCAACCGCACGAGAGCAGCGCCCGAGGGGACAGACATGCTGTTGCGGGATCGTACTGCCATGTCAAGTATTTTGACTTAGAAATCGGCTTGACTGCAGATAGAGCAGCATTAACTCCCATGTGGAGGACATAGTAACAGGCATCCTCGGCATACTGAAGCAACTGAAAGAACTGAAAAGACATTAGACGCCAGATCCAGATGAAATCCCAATTAGGTGGTGCAAAGGGTACTCTAGTGCACTGGCCTCTTACCTAGTTTGCATTTATTGCAAGTGTCTCTCCCAGCACAAAGCCCTAAGCGACTGTAAAAAACGCAGATGACTGCTATATTTAAAAAAGGTAACATAACGGACCCGCATAATTGCAGGCCAATATCGACATCGGTTTGCTGCAGAATTCTAGGACATATTCTCGGTTCAAATATAGTAAATTTCCCTCAGACGGAAAATCTTCTGTCCACAAATTGGCACTGTTTTAAAAGGCATCGCTCGTGCAAAACGCACCCTGCCCTTTTCTCAATGTTCGGAGATTGATGGATGAAGAGCAACAAGGAGATTCCATATTCATACATTTCCGGAAAGCGTTTGTGACAGTGCCCCACTCCATACTGTTGGCGAAGGTACGAGCATACGTGATACGTTTCCAGATATGTCAATGATTCGAAGACTCCTTAAGTAATAGAACCCAGTATGTTGTCCTCGACGGCAAGTTTCTTGGAGACAGGGGTATCTACAGCAGTATCGTAGGGAATGAGATAGGACCGATATTATTCTCTAGTCCAATTTACATAAATGATCTGATCGACAGGGTGAGCATCAGTTTAGAGCTGTTTGCTGATGAGGCTGCCGTGTATGAGAGAATGTGTTCGTTGAATGAGTGTAGGAGGATGCAAGATGACTTCGACAAAATTAGTGATTTGCGTAATGAAAGGAAGCTAACTATAAATGTAGAGAAATGCAAGTTAATGCGCATGAGTAGCAAAAAAGAGGCCCCTAACGGTCAAATGCAGCACTAGTGGAGTGATGCTCGACACAGTCACGCCGTTTCAATATCTAGGCGCAAAGCTGCAAAGCGATATGAAATGCAACGAGCATGTACGGGTTGTAGTAGGGAAGGCGAATGGTCGACTTCGGTTTATTGGACTAATTTTAGAAAAAGGTGATTCATCTGTAGAGGAACTCCGTATACAACACTATTGTGACCCATTCTTGAGTATTTCCCGAGTGTTTGGGATCCGCACCAGGTCCGATTAAAGGAGGGCATCAAAGCAAGTGAGGGAATACCAGGTAGGAAGGCGAAGTTCTTTTCGAGGAACATCATTCAGAGAATTGATGCTCTATGTAGAACGATTCCGGCACCGCGAAAGTACTCGTACATTTTGTTGTGTTGGCAGCAGAGCCGTGTTACGAAAGGAGGCCGAAATGCAAGCGTTTTAGCTCACGCAGGCTGGCGTGAGGGAGGAAGAACTATACTGACGTGAGGTCTGGAACATGACAAGGAATTAGAATTCAGAAAGCGGACGAAATTACTTTGATACTGAACTTTAATCCATTAATGATGAACGTCGCTCTTGACGGTGCATGATTCACAATATTATCTGCCCAGAATACATTCGTAGTAACTGAATATGGCGCCTTGCTAGGTCGTAGCAAATGACATAGCTGAAGGCTATGCTAAACTGTCATCTCTGCAAATGAGAGCATATGAAATGGTTCAAATGGCTTTGAGAACTATGGGACTTAACATCTATGGTCATCAGTCCCCGAGAACTTAGAACTACTTAAACCTAACTAACCTAAGGACATCACACAACACCCAGTCATCACGAGGCAGAGAAAATCCCCGACCCCGCCGGGAATCGAACCCGGGAACCCGGGCGTGGGAAGCGAGAATGCTACCGCACGACCACGAGCTTCGGACAAATGAGAGCATATGTAGTTAGTGAACCATCGCTAGCAAAGTCGGCTGTACAACTGGGGCGAGTGCTAGGGAGTCTCTCTAGACTAGAACTGCCGTGTGGCGGCGCTCAGTCTCCAATCACAGATAGTGGCGACACGCATTCGGACGTATACTAACGGACCGCGGCCGATTTAAAGGCTACCACCTAACAAGTGTGGTGTCTGGCGGTGACACCACACATTTCACGCATGAACGCACAAACGTAAGATAAAAGAAATTAGGACTCATATGGAGGCATACAGACAGGCCTTTTTCCCTTGGTCTGTTTGCGAGCGGAACAGAAGAAAGGAAATGGCTAGTAGTGCTACAAGGTACCCTCCGCAAAGCATCACACTGTGGCTTGCGGAATATGTCTTCAGGTGTACATGTAGAACAGTGCAAGGGCATCTGGCGCACTTCGGACTCCCTGCACGGCGATCATTGTTATGGCTTCACGTGATGCGGAATCAGAGAGAGGTGCGAGGACATGGCCGTATAAACAATTACAATAATGGACACAGAAGTGTCACCTCGTCGTCTTTCTAGACGAGTCCCGGTGCTGCATACAGCACCACGATGGGGTAAGCTTTGAATGGGGCTTCTGATGGATGAAGCTTTGCCAGATATCATTCGTCATGGTCACACGCGTCCGCCGGCCGGTGTGGCCGAGCGGTTCTAGGAGCTACTGTATGGAACCGCGCGACCGCTATGGTCGCAGGTTCGAATCCTGCCTCGGGCATGGATGTGTGTGATGTCCTTAGGTTAGTTAGGTTTAAGTAGTTCTAAGTTCTAGGGGACTGATGACAGATGTTAAGTCGCATAGTGCTCAGAGCCATTACACGCGTCCAGTACCTGGTACGATGGTGTGGGGTTCCTCCGGGCACACAACACCGTCCCCCGTTGTTCGCTTAGCCGATAATGTGAACAACAGCATATAAATTTCTGACGTTTTAAACTCATTGGCTATGTACTATCTTCCAACTCTGCCTGCCGTTATGTTTCAACAAGATATTGCAAGACCACAAGTTGCCCTGGTGTCCTCCCCCACCTCGATAAAGAGGATGTTCCACTATTACCCTGGCCATCATGCTTTTCAGATCATTCTGGCAGTGAAAACATCACTTCAAGCACTGCCGAGAGGCTGGAACGTCACCACTGCCCATTCACAATGATTGATGAACACTGGTACAGAGCTGAAGCAACACGGAATGACATACCCATATCTGTACCCAAGAACAGTTCGACTCAATTCCCAGTTTGCTGTTGCCAGAGGTTAAAAGTCCGTGTATTAACATTTTGCACCATTCATAAATCCCAGATCACCTATAAATACTTCGTCCGGTCACATTAATATGTCCACCTGTCAAAAGACTGAATAATCTTTTGCACATGCGGACCACTAGCAGATGTGCAGGTAAAGGAATGGTGAGGGTCTGGAAGATACCTACAAGGGTCCCGTGCTGTGACTAGGTTCCTCAGCTGAGGATCCAGGGCGGGAACAGCCTGATCAAGGTGGTTCCACAGACTCTCGATCGGGTTTAAATCTGCCGAGTTTGGCAGACAGAGGAGTACAGTAAACTCATCCTGGTGGTCTCCGAACCACCCACGTAAATTGAGAACTGTGGGACACGTTGCATTGTTCTGCTGGTTGATGCCATCGTACCGAGGAAAAACAAACTGCGTGTAGCGATGGACATGGTCCCAAAGGACACATGCATACTTGTGCCGATACATTGTGTGTTCTGGAATGGAGACATAACCCAGCGAACGTCACGACACCCTACCTCTCCCTTTTCCGGCCTCGTCACTTCTGAAGATTGTTCCAGGATGGAGCATAAAACGTTATTCATTTGGAAAGGCCACGTGTTGCCACTCATTGGACATCCCGTTGCGACAGTGGCGTACAAATTCCAGCTTTCGTCGCCGATGAACTGCAGTCAGGATGGGTGGCATGAACCAGGCGGCTGCTATGGAGGCCGGTACGCAGCACTATTAGCTGTACAATCGTTCACGAGATGTGTTGGTAACGCCTTGGTTCATCTGGTCGGTCAGTTGCTCAACAGTTGCACGTCTATTCACCCGCACTAGAGATGGGCAAAGTCGTTCATCCTCGGGAACTAGTTCACTGGTGATCGCTCTTTTTTTGGAACCGTTCATTTTTACTCGTTCACCGTTCATTGTGCTTGGTATATGTTTCTTATGAAAAATTGAAAACTAGTAACATAGGTGACTGAAGAAGGAAGTCGTCTAGAGGGGGTACTTGCCTACCCCCTGGAGTACAGTGTTTTTATTCATATCAGAATTCTCACATACTTCTAATTTTCGTGATTCTGCAAAACATCTCGTTGAGCCAACTGTAGCGTTATGTGGCTGATCGCAGTGAAATAATATAAGGTGGCTCACGAAAAACCCGGTCCCGAGTACAGACTGCTCGCCAGTTACGCACGATTTGTTGACCGCTACGAGCAGAATAGATAAACATGTAATTACTAGGCAGTGAAGAAATAGTAAATAAGCTAATGCAAACAACTTCGAAACAATAGATGACGATTGGTAAGCGACAATGAGCAGTCTAGTACTCGGGGCCGATTTTTCGTGCGCCACCCTGTACCACTGAAATAATATTGTAGGAGTTATGATATTCCCTTTACAAAATGTGACACCATACACTCGATTACGAAGCACGGGCTTCATTCGGTTGTGAGTCTGTCTGTCTTCCATAACAATGAACATACTCTTGTACCTTGGATCAAAAAAAGACGGAAAATGGGCACTCCTGTGTGCCGTGCTAACGTCCTTTGCATGTGTAATAACAAAAAACCTTGCCTTTTTACAACTATTTCTTCTGCTGTCCATCGAAATAGTGAAGTAAGCTGATACGCCGTTTTGTTACTTGAAAAGATGTATGTATTACATTCCACATAATTTTTATGTAATTTACGTAATCATAAAATACATTTTAATTACTGGTCGTGGACGCTGAATGGAATACGAAAAGAACCAGAAGTTCAGCGTTCAGAAAAGATTTGAAAGGGATTTAGAATGGGCTTGCGAAGCGAACGAAACGAACAACTTGATAGTGAATTAACTGTGAGCAGTCGGCAGTGAAACTGGACTAGTGGCCATGCGAAGAAGAACGAGTCCGGCCGAGCGAGACCGAGACAGATGGGAACGGGACCGACGCTGGAACGAGACCGGCCGACGTGCCGTTGCTCGAACGAGACCGACATTTTCCCGTTCCCGGGAACTGTACGAAGAAAACCCCGACCGAAGTGAAATATGAGAGACCGTTCCTTAGCATTCGTTCCTCGCTCGTTCCCTTCATCTTGGTGAACCGTTCCTTTGGACCCATTAGTTGGCGAACGACCGAACTCTAGCCCGCACACATCTCCACAGACGTCGTTCATCCCACTCATCTACGGCTACGCCACAGCTGCCTCGGGGCCAGTTTCCAATAGCGCGATTTTGCTACGCATGGTAGGTCTATACTTTAACCACGGCAGCGTACGAATAATTTACAAAATTATCCGCTTCTGAAATGCTCCCACACTTTGCAGGAAAGCCAACGATCGTGGCCTTTCGGATGACAGGTACGTGTCTCCGTTTCCGCATTACGACAACGACTGCACTGTTTCCTACGCCCCCGCTACACCCTTCATATACCGGGTGATCAAAAAGTCAGTATAAATTTGATAACTGAATAAATTACGGAATAATGTAGATAGAGAGGTACAAATTGACACACATGCTTGGAATGACATGGGGTTTTATTAGAACCGAAAAAAAAAAAAAAAATACAAAAGTTCTAAAAATGTCCGACAGATGGCGCTTCATCTGATCAGAATGGCAGTAATTAGCATAACAAAGTAAGACAAAGCAAAGATGATGTTCTTTACAGGAAATGCCACCATCATTCCTCAACAACAGCTGTAGTCGAGGAATAATGTTGTGAACAGCACTGTAAAGCATGTCCGGAGTTATGGTGAGGCATTGGCGTAGGATGTTGTCTTTCAGCATCCCTAGAGATGTCGGTCGATCACGATACACTTGCGACTTCAGGTAACCCCAAAGCCAATAATCGCACTGAGTGAGGTCTGGGGACCTGGGAGGCCAAACATGACGAAGGTGGCGGCTGAGCAAACGATCATCACCAAACGACGCGCGCAAGAGATCTGTCTGACACTTTGTGAACTTTGTTCTTCTTTTGGTTCTAATAAAACCCCATGCCATTCCAAGCATGTGTGTCAATTTTTACCTGTCTATCTACATTATTCCGTGATTTATTAAGTTTTCAAATTTATACAGACTTTTTGATCACCTGGTATATCCTCCACTGCTAGTGCTACCACCTGCCGACTACGAGTGGTCATCGCATGTTGACGTCGAATACAGGTGACTGGACCGTGTATAACCATTTTATTCTTCATACCATAGAGTCTGCCGTTTATGTAAAATAATTAAAATTTCGTTATTTGATATGTTTCTGGTGTTGTAGTACTAATGGCCAGGAGTGTATATAGTGCTTCCAACACTATCCACAACACATTCATTACTATGTCATGTGTACTCACACCGAAAAAAAATGAACCTTATATAATACCCATGTAAGTCACTCAGATTTAAAACTCGCTTCTTTGACTGACGTAGGTCCATTACGAATCCGCCTCACTGTCTTGGCTACAATGTATCCGCAGTTGAGTGCTATGCCGTCCATCTGCGCCTGTCATGCGCGTGACAATTAGCGCGCAGGTCAGCGCAAAGCCGAACAGTGAGACCGGTCCCAGGAGCTGGCTTCCAAATGAGCTCCTCTGGCCTTGTGGAGTGTGAAGGTGAAGGGCGGTCACCACATAATGCTGAGCACACTACACGCCGACTGGCTGCAGTGGTCGGCCACCTACCTGTCCAGGCTCCGAACGGGGCGGTTTGCGCTTCGAGCCTCCTATTTTTCAAAAGTTCACAGCCGAGAAACCGGAGAACAGACAAAGTACTGCTACAACTCACTTTGCGACTGACATTATAAGTAATTAGAATTTAAGAGTGATCTCACCAATTACAGCGAGGATATGGACCAGTTTTTTGAATGGATTGGGCGTGGTAATATCTACAAAATATCTTCATATGATAGCTATCCGCATTAAAACGTGTGTTTTCTGGGGATGTACACAAAACCAGAGGACTTGTAAAACATTAGAAAGCAGTGGGTAATCTGCGTGTGACAGCTGTTACTTGCATAAAACATGTAATATTCAACATCTCATACGAGGGGATTACCAAGTTAAGTGTTAAATATTTTTATACTCATGTTGAAATTGTCTTTTATCACATTGTTATTAGTCAATACACTGCACAGCTGCCGCGCGGGGTAGCCGTGCGATCTACGACGTCATGTCACGATTAGCGCGGCTCCCTCGACGGAGGTTCGAGTCCTCCCTCGGGCATGGGTGTGTGTGTGTGATGTTCTTAGCGTAAGTTAGTGTAAGTTAGATTAAGTAATGCGTAAGCCTAGGGACCGATGGCCTCAGCAGTTTGGTCCCATAATCCTTACCACAAATTTCCAGTTTGCTACACTGCTCCGTCCTGGCCTTGCATTACTCCACGTGGATGATGTGTTACGAAATTAAAATGTATCTGCTGAAACGGTTACGCACACTAGGAAGTACTTAATCCACACTTATTAAGCAAATATTATGGGTAACACCTAGTGACCCTTATGAAGCCACATGGTTGCAACAGGAACGTCCAGACAAAAAATAAAGAGATTTACGTGTAGAAATGAACCATATTGGAGCAATTTAGTACACTAGTACGAGCACAAGTAAGGAAAAAAGAGAGAGAGAGAGATATGAATACAGAGGACCTTGCGTCCTAGAAAACATACATGCACCTGAATTCTCCCTTTCTTACACGATGGCACTGTTCATTCCCAAAAAAAAGTTCAACGCCTGCTCGACAGACAGACTCAGAACGTATTAGAAACTTCTTCTGAATAAATTTTAGATGATGACAAAAGAACTGGAAACAACTAAATAAGCATAGTGAATTAGCTTTGTGCACGACATTTTCTAGCCTCACGAACCCCGCGAACGTGCCTGATGAGCGATGTAGACGCCACTAAACCCCGGGTCAAATTACCCAACCAGACAAGCATTCCGCTAAGGCCTTCACCCGGAAACATTTGCCAAAGAGAACGTTACAACTGTGTGCAACTTCACATCAAAGAACATGGTGCGCCTGCGAACTATATGTCCCAAGCTTAGAGAAAGAGAACATAATCAAGACAGAATGTATTGCGATTTGTGAAAGTGATGAAAACATGTGACAGTCGATGTAAAGAGGAGAAACAGACTATTGTCGCGGAGATATGCCTGTATTCTTCTTCCTCTTGGCTTCTGAGACCTCGAAGATGCACTACCAACCTCACGTAAGGGTTCCAAATTCTTCTATTTCGTGCTCCTTCTTGCCAATTCTTTACTCCACTACTGCTGCATATTTTATGTACTACCCCCTTGGTATTTTACTAAATGACCTCTCTTGAAACCACTCGATCCTTTTCCAATGTCACTGAAGGCTTCTGAAATTATTATGCTCAATATTGTTGCATGGTGTGACAGCATGTGGATTTTATTTTACGGTTTTGGAATTCAATATCGTAGTGCGAAACAAAGATTTTCCTATAATTTTTTTTAAAAAAAACTTGTAACAGTGCCTCTTCCGTTTTAGTTAAACTCCATATTTCCACTCCATGGGTTAAGATTGGGCTGATAATTACGATATACAGCTGCATTTTGGTTTCTCTTGTAATTAGTTTAAAGCCTAGATGATTTTTCAAGGAATAGTAGGCCATATTACCATTATATAAGTCGTACAGGAGTTCTAAACACGGTTTTTGAAAAGTGGTTGTGCACTCGAGGCGAGTAACTTACACAATACTTAGTAGTCCTTTCTTTACATTTAGTGCAGTAATAATATTATGATATTTTTGCTGTTTACTGGCGCTGGAGATTGATGCACAAAAAGAATTATGTATTATAAGAGATTGTTCAATGGTTTGTTAAAGTAATTCAGGAAAGTACCTATATTAATTGTGAACATCAGAATACGCCACATATCTATAGCGAAAGAAAGGAAATCTTCATAAAAGTCTACGATCATGATGCACTTCTGCATCTACATCTGCATGACTATTTTGCAGATCACCATTAAGTGAGTGAGAGATAGTGCATCAAGCCACCATCAACCTATTTCTTTGCCGGTATCATTTTGACATGGCATGTCAATAGCACTCATTACTCCGTGTCAATAAAGAGCAAGTTGTGTGTGACAGGAACATCTTCTGAGTGTGAGCTGGTTACCCATTCGTATTATAAAAATGGATGTATGTATGTTCCACATCGCCTCCTAAGCCACTGGACTGATAACAACCAAACTTTGTCTACAAATCATCTCTGCCGGAGTAAAACCCAGATATTATGATAGGGGCGGGGAAGGGTGAAAAACGAGTGTAGCTCACCACGCAAGAATTCCCAGACTTTATTCATACATTACTTGAGGACGAAAGTACTTAGTGGCAACTAACTTTTTACATAATTTCAAACCTTTACGAAGTTTTTTCTCGCTGACGACCTCCTGGAAAAAATGACAGGAATCAATTTCATTGCTTACTACATTTTTCACTCTTAACACAGTAAAATTGCCGCATCGGTCATGATTTTTAGTACATTATTTCTTTACTACTAAATTTATTCACGAAACATTTTACCCGCAGTATTCACATATACCAATGAATATAGCTCGAAAATTATGTCATCTACGCCTCGTACGTCAGAAGACATGACGTCATTAACACTGAAATGCATGTAAAACCGCCACATCATCCAGGACGTTTAAATTTATTATTTCTCTGCCACTTACTCTATTCGCAATGCATTTCGCTGACAGCATTTCCATGTGGCGCTGAATGTACCTACAAAACCGTGTCATTGTATGACGCGTAGTACAAGAGATATAACGTCATAAAAATTGATCTGCGCGAAAACGAAGTACAGAGCGAAATTCCCTACAGATACAAGTGAAATACATGTACAAATATTTGTGAAATACGTTAAACATATGTGAAATATATGTAACCTGTGCGTACATCGGCAAAGTCGCGGAGAAAAATCTCCTAAACCCCTGAATAGATTTCAACGAAACTTGGTACCCACTTAATTACTATCTGGAAACAAATAATGTAGGAGTAAGAACCACCAGCCTACTATTGTGATCGTAACTTGGTGATAGTGAAAGAATGTGAGGAGAAGGATATGGACAGAGAGACGGGGAGCAGCAAATGGACAGACAGAGGAGGGAGAAGGAAGAAGCATAATGATAGGGAGGAAGGAAGGAGGAAATTGACAGAGAGTGGGAAACAGAAAAAATGGACAGAGGGGAACGACGTGATGGCCTAGCAGAAGACAGAAGTAAATACATACACGGGTAGTACCGGGTACACAGTTACTTTGTCAATAATTGTTTTTCCTTGAGGTAATTCATAACTTTCGATCACTGCAGATGTTCCAAAATCCTACTACAAATCGAAGTTATTAATCCGACATTTAGCGGATCTCTTCCTTTCCCTTTCTTGAGAACTAGAAATACTAAAACTGTTTGTCTAAATCGCACTTCATTTCTCCTAACGCGTTTCAGTAGACTTCCATCGTCAGATCACCTAAAGAATCAGTACACTTATCACGTCAAACAGTACATCCTCGCAGCGAGTATAAGTGCACAAATACGTCACATCACAAATGCGTTTGCGGGGAGTAATGGAAATGAGCGTTTGCCGTCATAGTCCACATGAAAGTGTAACAGAGGTGCTTGGGAACTTAAATGAAAGTCTTTGGAAGAAAGACGACGTAGTTGTCATGAAACTCTATTGCGTAAATTCAGAAACATGAATTCGAAGAAGAGTGTGCGACTGTTAAGCTGCCACAATTGTATACCACACGTGGAGCTCACGACAGTAAGATAAAAACACATGACAAGGTATATAAACAATCATTCCTCCCTCGCTCAGAACGAGAATGGCATAGGAAAGAAAATCGATAATACTGATACGATATGTCCCCCTGTACGCACTGTGCAATGGCTTGTGTAGTGTTCATTTGTGGCTGTAGATGCAAATATAAGTCAACACATTTATTTTACACGATGAAAATTAAAACATTATGACCACCTCTCACGTTTAAAAGAAATCTGTGCCTGGGTAACACTCAAGAACCATTGAGTTAGCTACTGCGTTTGAAGGAGAGAGATGCTGTCGGTACGAGGACTGATGCAGCTAGGTGTTTCACGTCACTGGAATGTCGTCAAATTACGTACCAGCCGTTGGCATGACGGACAGCCGCGCTGTAAGAGGATTTGATTGCTGCGATGACTGTAAAAGTTGTTACTGGTCGTTTTACTCACGGAAATTTAAGTTACGCTCTTTGGCCTTTATCTAAGCACCAACTCAGATATCCGTACAGAAAAAACAAATACGTCCTACATTACGTAACAATGTGTCATCGCAAATAATATCCCAAGAAATGCCATTTGGTTCAGTTCACGCATTTTCCTAAAGAGGCCCTGTTTCTGTGACGACTCGAAAATAGTACATAGATTACTTGGAAGACCACAGTCCTTGTTTGCCACTACTGTCGTGCAAAACGCAATGTTCTGTAAAATGTAAGCTGTTAGGATCCTCTGAAATCAACACTTCGTAAATCAGGACATTCTGCAAGCACTGCATAAAGATTCTGAAAAGATCTTTTTAAATGTGATTGCGACAAATGAACTACCCAACTGTCACATTCCAACCTAACCTAAACCTTAGGCTACGCTAGAGATCAACCCGTCCCACAGTCAGTTTTATTCGATTCATGTTCTTCGGCAACACCAGCTCACAACCAAATTCTCACATTTCCACCTCGCCTACATCTCGGGCTACGCTGTATATCTGTCGGTAACGACAGGCAATTTCCTTCCATTCACATTCATTGTCTTCGCCTGTAACACCAAAAGTGTCACATTACAACTAAACTAGACCTCGGACTACTTTGCAGGTCAGTGAGTTACCATATCCACCTTTTTACTCCTTCACGTTCGTTAGTATCGCCACCTCCAACTAAACGTAGCCGCCGGGTCACTACAAATCACTTCGTCACCATAGCCAGTTATTGTGCTAGTACGCACGCGTATTTACGGAAAGAGGCGTTACTTCCGTCGGTTTGTGACATTTGTTTGGGCATGACTTACAGAAGTCGCTGCTTCAGCCCCGAGTGTTGTTCTCAAGTTACCTTCGGCCCGGACTACAAGAAGGTACCCAAAAAAGGCCGGAATTATTTTTTAAAAGCTATTTATTTTCAAACTGTTTACAAAACAATCTTATCACCTCCAAAATCTCTCCATTACAACTAATACATTTGTCCTAAAGGTGCTTCCACTGTTCGAAATAATTTTTGTAATCGTCTGTACAAATGGCCGACACCTCCTCCCTAGTTTTTTTCTTGACTTCTTCATTGTTGTCAAAACGGTGTCCTTTCATGCCCGTTTAAAGCGTGGAAATAAGAAATTAGTCGCACGGAACCAGGTCAGGCGAGCAAGATGCGTAAGGCAGCGAAATCATCCCACTTTTAGCCAAAAACTGTCCAAGAGAGATGGTTGTATGTGAAGGTGCTTTGTCGTGGTGAAAGAACCGGTCTCCTGTCTTCCATAAATCGGGTCTTTTTTGGCGAATACTGTCGCGCAATCTCTGACAGTTGATCAGTTGTCTTTCAACGGTCTGTGAGCATAAACTCTCAAATTTTTCTACGTTTTCATCGATTCGGGCAGTTGATGGACGTCCAGGACGAGGTTTGTCATCTATCTACTTGTAGCCATTTTTAAGCCGAGCAAACCACTTGTTCGCTTTTTTTCCCATAGCATCATCTTGGTAAGCTGTTTTCAACATTAAAACAGTTTAAGCGGCATTTTTACTGAATAGAAAACAAAATTTCATAGGTGCACTTTGTCCACTTAAACTTACCATCATAAACAACGAAGCAAGAACAAACCAGCGCTAGCAAAAACAATCACTGAAGATGAACAGAACAAGCCAGATCGACAATACAGGCGGCACTAAACTGGTAATGAGTTTGCGCTTTACACGTTTAGCGGCAGAAATGCGTACTACACAAGCTCTGCCCACGGCAACGTTATTCAGCGTTTCTTTTCTTCTTTTCTGGGAGTAGTGGGTGGGAGGGGGGGAGGCATTGTACCCCTTTGTAATACACGGTCCAGCCACAGTAATATTACCACCTGTCGGTACCCTGAATAACCACATTTTTCAGCGCGGACCGTTGTGAGACGCACAGAAAGAGTGTCATTGAGATTTTGGATGGTCCTAACAGGGATGAGGAGCCATGCCGACTTGAGTGCAATGGCCAGCTGCGTTACGTTTCTCGGTTAGGGATCCATGGCACGAACAGCCAGTAGGTGGTGCCACGTATTTCCGACTGGGTTTAAATACAGAGAGTTTGGTGGCCGGGGAAGTACGGTAAGCTCATTCTGGTGCTCTTCGAATCATGCACGTACGTTGCGAGCTGTGTGACACGTTGCACTGTACTGCTGGTAGATGCCACCGTGTCGAGGGAAAAACAAACTGCGTGTAGAAGTGGACGTGGTTCCCAAGAGTAGATGCATACTTGTGTTGATCCACATTACCCTTAGAATGGCGACATCACACAGGGAATGCAAATAAAGTATTTCCGAGATAATAGCGCTTCCTCCTACGGCCTGGACCCTACCGACGGTTGTTGCAGGACCGTGCGCGACAACGGCCATTTGTCCAGTGCAGCATACAACGTGGTTCATCTGAAACTGCCACTATCGTCACTCAGTGGTGGTCCAGTTGAGTAATGGTGTGCAAATTCCACCCCTCGTTGCCAATGAATAGCAGTCAGCATAGTAAATGTCCCAGGAGCGTGCTGCGGAAGGCCCATACGCAGTAAAGTTCGCCGAATGGTCGTTGAGGAGATACAGTTGGCAGCCCCTGGTTCATCCAGGCAGCCTGTTGCTGAACAGTTGCACATCTATTAGCCTGTGCGCATCTCTGCGGCCGTCGTTCGTCCATGTCATCTTTGGCAGGTCCGTGGTCGCTTCTGCGCCCGTTTTGGATGCGCCAGTTGGCCACACACGGTATACTGTAACTACACTGGCACGTGAACAGTTTACAAACTCAGCCATTTCGGAAATGCTCACATCCTTGGTCCAACGAAACCCAATGATCGTGTCATTTAGGACCCGTTTCCGCGTTACCACAACGATTGCACTGCTATCCGCGTCTCCCCAATACCCTTTGTACACTAAGGTGACAAAAGTCATGGCATAGCGCTATGCACATATACAGATGGCTGTAGTATCGCGTACACAGGCTATAAAAGGGTAGTGCACTGATGGAACTATCATTTGCACCCAGGTCGTTCATGTGAAAAGATTTTCCACCTGATGTTGGCAGCAGGACGGGAAATAACAGACTTTGCATGCGGAACTGTAGTTGAAGTTAGACGCATGGGACATTCCATTTCGGAAATCGTTAGGGAATTCAACATTCCGCTGTGCACAGAGTCAAGAGTGTGCCGAGAATACCACGTTTCAGGCATTACATCTCACTAAGGACAACGCAGTGGCCGACGGCCTTCACTTCACGACCGCGAGCAGCGGCGTTTGGGTGATGTTGTGAGTGCCAGCGGACTAGCAACACTGCGTGAAATAACAGCCACCAACGTATCCGTTGTGACAGTATGGCGAAATTTGGCGTTAATAGGCTATGGTAGCAGAAGACCGACGCGATTTTCTATGCTAATAGCACGACATCGTCTCTTCCGGTTTCACGATCACATCGGTTGGATCCTAGACCTGGAAATCCGTGGTCTGGTCAGATGAGTACCGATTTGAGTCGGTAAGAGTTGATGGTAGGGTCTGAGCGTGGCGCAGATCTCACGAAGATATAGACCCATGTGTCAAAAAGGCACGGTGCAATCTGATGGTGGCTTCATTATGATGTGGGCTGTGTCTGCATGAAATGGACTAGGTCATCTGGATCTATGGCTACTTCGAGACGACTGATGGACATCAAGTTCCCAAACAACTCCGTATGGATGACAATGTACCATGCCACCAGACCACAATACTCTTCATCACTGGCTTGAAGAACATCCTGGACGACGCGAGCGAATGATTGGGTCACGCAGAAAGCCCGACGTCAATCTCATCGAACATTGTTGTAAATTCCTGCACAGACAACACTTTCGCAATTTTGGACATCTACAGAGGCAGCATGGGTCAATATTTCTGCAAAGGGCTTCCAACGGCTTGTCCAGTCCATGTCACGTCGACGTTCTGCAGTATACCGGGTAAAATGAGGCCAACAAGACACCCTCTAATACTAGTGGTGCCACCTGACGTGTGTGATGGTTACTGCACGTTAACGTCGAACGTAGGTGGTGGCAGCATTGACGTAATTGGGTTGTGCACTTAAGTTTCGCCAAATTCAGGTAAAAGACTTCCGGATATGGATGCATGTGGAGATGAGGGAAATGTCGATACGGTGAGGAGAATTTTCGCCTTATTCGCGCAGACCTATACCTATAAGGTAGAAAATGGTACGTTACGCACTGACCCAAGCGTCTGAACCTGTGTACGTGCGTGCGTGCCTCTCTTTCTCCGGCCAGCTGTTTCTATCAGATGCCAGGGTCATTTACCCGCATTCTCGCGAGGGGAGAGGGCGGATGCTGCATTTCTGAGCGCGTGCCCCCGGCGCGGGCAAGGTGAACAACCGACCTCGTTGTCGGTGGGCAAGAAGCCGCCGCCCTAATGAGGCGGCGCTCGCAGAATTGGGCGGCTGCGCTGGGTGGGCCGCGCGCCGTCGCCGGGCAACCGGTCGGCAGGCGGCGCGCTGTGTTGTGGCGGAGGCTGCGGCTGCACCTGTACGGCGGAGGCAGCTGCCGCGCGCCGGCGCCGTGGTGGGGGCGCGGCGTGTGGCGGTCGCGTGGCGGCGAGCGACAGAGACGGAGCATGGACACTGACCCACAGCTGCGCGCCGCCGGGAAAGGGATGACAGCGCAGCCGCGGCGCGCGCCGCGCCGCGCCTCGCCTCGCCTCGTACCCAGCACCTGCTGCGGCCGCGGCCGCGGGTACGTCGCGCGCCGCCCATCTGTGGCGTTTACCTTTTCCTGGAACGGCGCTATTGCTGCCACTACTGTCTATAGCGCTCTGCTTCGATTGTTTTCAGTGGAGGCGCACCGCCGGCCTGTCTCGAGCGGCAGCTGACAGCCCAGTTAGCTCCGAGACAAAAGAAAACCGCCTTTCAGCAAAACGAGAGGTTACTTCTAAAGTTGTAATCGCCATCTCCAAAAAAAGATTGATCTAAGACCGCGACACCTGATACGGTCTCCATATATTCACCATCCCGTGCGTCACATTTTTCTTAGTGGCAGAAGACTTCGCGAAGATCTTGGCTGTGGAATAACGTAATAAAATGAAGCACTTGCATATGTAATTTTGATTTTATTTTATGATATTGCATCCTGTTTCGGTGACTTAATACACCATCTTAAGGCCGTAAATGAAGCTGAGGAATGAACTCACAAATGGCCAACATCTATATCGTGGCTTCCTTATGACACTTTAACAGCGATGTTTGCCGGCTGGAGCGGCCGAGCGGTTCTAGGCGCTACAGTCTGGGACCGCGCAACCGCAACGGTCGCAGGTTCGAATCCTGCCTCGGGCATGGATGTGTGTGATGTCTTTAGGTTAGTTAGGTTTAAGTAGTTCTAAGTTCTAGGGGACTGATGACCTCAGAAGTTAAGTCCCATAGTGCTCAGAGCCGTTTGAACCATTTTGAACAGCGATGTTTTGGTGATGCTTGCAGACACAACATCGGCGTATTTTGCGGAAGCCTGTTCATATTTGTTGGCCACTGACGGGATGGTGTATACCTTAGGAATTCACTCCCTCAGCGTTAGTTATGGCCTGAAGATGGTGTACTGACTCGCCGAAACTGGTTGCAGTAGATCAAAATAACATCAGGACGAAGGATGCAGGTGTTTTGTTTTATCACGTGAGTCAATGGCCAAAGGTCGACAGACAGTTGCTCACAAGGATGGACGTACAAAACTTATCTGTGAAAGACTTTCCAGGAAATGTTGCACCTAGGAAATCACCTCGTCTTCGTTCTGAAAATGCCTGCCACTGCAGTGGTACTATCACCCTAGAAAAGAGACTGAAATTCACTGTACTGATACTGCCAGCGTCCAACGAGACATTATGTCGAAATAGTGCTAGAGCTCCGCCGTGGACTGTGTGAACTGCCTCCCACACTTTCGGCTTCAACATAGAAATGCTATATGAGCAAGTACAATCCTTTTTAAGCATTAGTTCAAACAAGTTAAGAATAATCTCTGAAGCATGAGTACCTGTATTGCAACAGGAATATCGTCTCAGTCAAATTAGACTGCAAATAACTAACCACACAGGCGGAAAAAAATCACAACACCAAGAAGAATTTACGTGACATAAGCGAAAGTTGGTAGACGTCTTTCTACATCCAAAAGACGATGACTACTGAAATTTCGCACCTGTCGCATTAGTGAGGCCACTATGAGGATACAAATCACGTCTGCTTCAAATCCATTTTGTAACAGTCGTGAGCGTTACTTTCCTTTGGGAATGGACTTTGTGATTTGATGTTATTCAAGAATGCCTTTAAGGCGACAAAGACGCCATCAAGCCCCACTGTGTTTGAACGAGCTTGTGTAAGAGGGCTACGAGAAGCTGGATATCCCTTCTGCGACACTGCAGAAAGACTTGGCAGGAATGTAGCCACTGTACGTTGCTACTGGGAGCGATGATCACGAGAATATACGGTCGCAAGACCGGACTCAAGGGGGCCACGTGGCACTACCTAGGGGGAGGACCATCGTGTTCAGTGTATGGCTGTGGCACATCGTATTGTTTGTGCAGCAGCAATTTGAACAGCAGTTGGCACCACAGTGACACAACGAACTGTTACAAATCGGTTACTTCGAGGACAGCTCCGAGTCAGAAACCGTGTAGCGTGCATTCCACTGACGCCATACCACCGTCGTTTGTGACAACAGTGGTGTTGTCGAGAGCACATTGGAGATTCGTTGTATTTTCTGATGAAAGCTGGTTCTGCCTCGGTGCCAGCGATAATCGTGTGTTGCTTAGAAGGAGGCCAGATGAGCGCCTGCAGCCAACCTATCTGCGTGCTCGACACCCTGGGCCCACACCTGGAGTTGTGGTCTGGGGTGCGATGTCTTACGACAGCAGGAGCACTCTCGTGGGTACCCCACGCACCCTGACTGCAAATTTGTATGTCAGTCTGGTGGTTCGACCTGTTTTACTGCCATTAATGAACAGCGTTCCAGGGGGTGTTTTCCAGCAGGATAACGCTCGCTCACATACTGCTGTTGTAACACAACATGCTCTATAGAGTGTCGACACGTGGCCTGGACAGGCTCAGTCACCAGATCTGTATCCAGTCAAGCACACATGAAACATCTCCGCACGTCAACGACAACTTCTTCCACAACCACTATTAACCGTCCCCGTATTGACTGACCAAGTGCAACAGGCATGGAGATCCATCCCACAAACTGACAAGCGGCGTCTTTACAACACAATGCATGCACGCTTGCAAGCTTGCATTCGACATCCTCACGGTTGTTATGGTATCCTCACTTCACATTTGCAATGGCTTATCTCGGATTTAAATTAACCTGTAATCTTGGAATGTTAATCACTTAACTATGTTACCTAGACATGTATTCCTGAAATTCCATTACTCTACATTAATTATTTCTTGATGTGTTGATTTTTTTTTCATCACTGTACATTTATTATTCAGAGGGTCGCCTAGTTTGGATTAGTTGTAGGACAAGCGGGCTTATAATTGACAGGCGACAATGCATGAACAATAGCTGTCTATAGTGATCAAAGCTCTACATGAACCAAAGAGAATTACTATTAAGTGGTTACTATCGTGCGAACCACAGTTCTCTGAAGATTAACAGCAAACAGTGGCTCACTAGAAGCTTAAATGCATCTGAATGTTTCACTAACACTTTGGAGGATACCTCAAATGTAGCTGAAAGACTGCTTGGAAAGCACTGCAACCTTTCGTAATTTGCACTGCTTGCAAATTCAAAGTAACTGAATGGGAATCTCGCGAAATAAGACAGTTAACCAAGCAATCTAAGTTGCGCTCTAAATCCTGCAAGTTGTAAGCTGCTCGGATAACGGACGGAACTAATGCGAAGTGCAAAACTAACTTACAGCTCAGCGAACGTGCACCACAATTCACAAGGCAGAGACGAATGCAAAACGGCAAAAATGGAGGTGGAGAAAAGCTACCACCGACGTCAGGAGAGGTCCAAACATCTTCCCCACGGCAAGACCCGAAGTGTAGTCCCCTCTCAACCTAATTCTCTGCTTCTTGAAAAATTCATCCTGGAGGGAAGGACTTCCAGCTAAATCCACACTGACCGCCGATAATTCCGCTTTCTTTTCCAGAACGCAGGGGTGCCTTTCACAGATTTTCCAGTCTTGTCTCAAAGAATGCGTTTTCTTATGCAGAAGGTTGGTATTGGCTTCTAGCCACATTCCACTCATTGGTCGAATCCTTCGCGCCAAAGCACGGTGTCGGACAGGATTCACATGACTGGATAACCAGATTTTGGAGGCAAGGCAACGTGTTTTTCCACGGGAGGCTAGCAGTGCCATAGCATTCTCTTCTACAGTATGTGTACAGGAAGGTGAACACAGAAATATTGTGGTGAGGGGGGGGGGGGGGGGGATAGTCGGCTACTGCTTTCAAACGAGAAATTGGTAGCTAGGGGCTTGCTGCAGACGTTTCTGCGAAAAGCAACACCTACGAAGACTGCGTCCTTCCACCAGAGGCTTTGTGACAGACCTACTATGGTCATGTCAGAACCGCTATGCAGCCACACAGCCCCTTCACTTTCCAAGGCAAGCTGAAACCTTTTTCCAGAGCTAGCGAGCCTTGTGCTTTCTCAAACTCAGCCAAAAGCGAAAAAATAAAAATATTAAACATCGCGTAGTGATATGTGACTGCAGTGTGACAAGATAACAGGAGCATAAGGAGGATGAGACAAAATAACCCCACATCCCATAAACAGTGATTTACTGTGATTTATCCTAAGCAACGGATCGTAAAACATAGTAGACCTACGGGGGTCCTGCCGTGACACAACGGCAAAAACGAGTTTGAAATTACGAGAAGAAGAGACAGAATCAATGGGACTGACCATGCATCATGTAAAAGGCAGGCAATCTGCAGCAAGAGCACAGGACGGCTGAAAAGGCCAGATGTTAACAATGTCTTTTTTTTGCTTGGATCTCGTAAATCGTTGACTCTGTAGCAAAACTTCTGGGATGTCTGTCATTCAGTTACTCGCATGTGCATATAATATTTGCGGCAATAGAATGAACACAAAGTGTGCCTGTCAGTCCAGTAGGATTTCAAGACTGATTTAACCCCATGCCGTACTTTCATGAGTCCGTCTCGTGGAAAGAAATGTGGACCAAACGTAAACATCACGAGTCACACTCGCAGGAATGAAATTCGGGCCAAACTCTTTTTATGTGTCTGATATGGCTCTATTCAGTACGTAAATTATCCAAAAAACAATACATGGTCAGAGAAAGGGAACAGATATTGATTAACGAATGCATACAGCAAAAATAATGTCAGGAAATGCACACCTTCCGGACTAAGGAGAGCGTGGAAAATCATCGTGGAAGACCTCTTCAGCTCCAAGGGCAACATTATGGTGTCCATTTCCCAAAGCATACCCATACGACGCCTAAAAACCAGAATAGACGCAATGTAAAATTACGTCTACCATGCAGGACTTCTAAATTTTAGAGGTATAGGTATTTTACCATTAGAAATTCGTTCAAGGCGTGCATTTCTTCTTGTAGTTACATTTTTGATTGCCAGCATCTACGTTTACGTGTCGTGTTATTACATTCCTTCTCAGTAAGTCACACCTGAAGACGCCCATAAGGATTACAATTTCTATTAAGTATGTTTACGTGTAAAAATGTATATTTATGTTTCGAACTATTGCTTTAAATACTTGTATTCTGTTACAAAAATATGTATAAGAAAAGAACAAGAATTAAATTAGTGTTGACGTATACAGGGGCAGCATCGAGCGAAACAAATAAAAATATAGCTACACAACACGTATCCGCATATCGGCTGGTACTGCTATTGCCTAGTGTACCAAGCTGGCGTGTTCCGTACGCGCCTTCTCCAGTCGCTTGGGCACTGTCTTCGTCGAAATAAATTGGTACGGAAAGAGATTAATAGAAAATAGACAAAAGTTAGGATAGTGGTTTTTTGCTTCAGATTTCTACATGGTCTCCCTGACTTGAGTGCGACGCGGAAAAATTTCGTACAACTATATGAAACTGTCAGAAAAGTCATCCTTTGAGATACTGTTCAACTCGAACGTCACGTTTTCCTGAATATCTGTAATGTCCTCAAAGTGCTGACTCTTCTTAAGGATTACTGTACCTTATCATTTTGTTATCCGTCATACGTGTTGATTTTCTCCAGAGACAAATTGCCCACGTTTTCAATCAAGTCCCAGCAGGCATCCACGCGTCGTTGTTTTTGTTCAGAAGTCAAGGCGTGTGGCATACTTTGCGCACACTTTACACTTCTTCAAAAGAATCTGGAGAATGCCCTCAACGCCTGATTCAAATATGTTTCTCCGTTGCGATTTGTGACACAGCAGCATTGATACATCACGGCCGTAGGTTCAGTACTTAACACTGGCCTTCTTGCCAAGATTCCAACGAGAAATACTGGTTCCGCAATCAACTTGTGACGTCCCATTAGTCGGCTTGTTCGCGACACTTCGCGAACACTCGCATCCGTGCAGGCCCCACGGAAAATCAGTACGTAATTAAAAAGTTACCTACAATAGGTCGTAACTCCGTGGCTTGCTATCGAGACCTTGCACGCATTTAAACACGAAGTTACTCGCTCGCCGCCGAAGGCGTCTGCTGCCACTCATCAGACCTTCAGTGTCTCGTGCTGTGACGTACGCGCCACGACCTGTCTTTCTCAGGGGCTTCGATTTGACCACAACTGACTGGTCGATTGCGCACCTGCTGTTTGCAGTTGTTAGTTCAATTTGTCACCGTAGTTAACGCGTTGACGACGCTTGCACACCACGAATAAAACCAGTTTTAGGAATTTTTGGAGGGACGGTGTATACATACTGCTAGCAACTTTTTTTACCTTTATGTTGTCTATGTAAGTATGCAGAATGATTAGCGACGTTGTCGTGGAGCAGAAACACTCTCTTGGTCAGTTTCCTGCGGCGCTTCGTTTCCACAACCTCCAGTAACCCCACCTGAGATTTCGATAGTGAGCTCCTGTGACTGGTTTTCCAATAGGAACATAACCACACCATGGCAGTCCCAAAAATCTCTCAGCTTCGCCTAGCCCGATGACAGTTGCTTCTTCTCATTTTTGGCTGTCGTAATTTCACATATTTCCACTTCTAGCTTTCCTTCTTTGTCCTGAGGTCATCTGGACCGATCTATTACAATTGCAACAATTCCCCTGTTGCTTTGGTTCAGTGCGCTTTTCGAATATGTGTGAGCATTCGCGGAATCCGACAGGGAGTAACCTTGGTCATGTACATGGTATCGGACAAGATGTTCGAAACTGACCATCATTGATTTTCATTTTTCCACTACATCTTCCATTGTGCTGCGCTGGTCTTCAAGCACCAGTACTTCTACGTCTCTTGTGATACACGGTGTCTGACGGAGAGATGGTCTGACACGTGGTTCTCATTAAGCCTTGGGGGATGGCTCTGAGCACTATGCGACTTAACTTCTGAGGTCATCAGTCCCCTAGAACTTAGAACTAATTAAACCTAACTAACCTAAGGACAGCACACACATCCATGCCCGAGGCAGGATTCGAACCTGCGACCGTAGCGGTCGCTCGGCTCCAGACTGTAGCGCCTAGAACCGCACGGCCACTCCGGCCGGCCCTTGGGGGATCTTAGCGCCTCTGTCATCATACACTTTCACCAGTCACCTTCAACTGCAGTAGACCTATTACCAAATGATGTTCCACTTCATGAGCTGACAGTGTCACTGTTTTGCTCCTCTACTTTTTTTGACCTGAGCCAGGATCGTTTTGTTATCAGGTGATCGAGCGAGATCGAGCGAAGAGCCCGGGGAGGGGGAGGGAAGGAGGAAATCCTGTGGAGCGCCGTGGAGGTAATGAAACATCAATTAACAATCAATTATTGGCCAGAGTTTTACAATCACTTCGTTTCCTTCCCAGTTCTGCCTACCAGCGACCGCGCTGAAGCCGCGTTGCTTGAGAGCGCGAGATGGCACGTCGATGCCAGCTGAGGAAATGACTGAGCGCAGGTCGTGGCGTTTTTTGTGCTCAGTGAAGCGGTCCATAAGAAGGTGCTGCGGCGGGACATCTCTGCAGCCCAAAATGGCTGTTAGCATGTATTGATTGGAGCCTCAGCGCTTTCGATGCTGCGCGTAGGTTGGATCCCAGAATACTGTGTACCCCTGTCGTCGGCTGTCGAGATGGCCTGAAGGCGGAAGACAGCCCGAGTGACGGTCCCAGCGTACAGCCGGTACGGAGCGCCCAAGTTGATAAGCTTACAGACGGACAGATCGGTTCTTCATCCAGAGAAGATCGTCACGGCCCTCATCCTCAGTCACTCACCAGAGTGACCGGCAGATCTGCGGCTTGCAGATCAAAAGTACCCATCACGGCCGGACGGCTGTGGACTTCCATCCGGTAGACACATGTTGAACTCATCAGAGCATTCTGCAACTTAACAGAGCTGGTGTTCCGTCAGTATTGCGACCTTGAGGAGCGTGGATGTTTCATAGCAGGTGATGAAGTAAATAAACCTTTTAACATAATCGTAGAAATATGCACCACACGCCTGGCAGGTGTGCAGTTTGGCAGTATTACTTTTACCGAGCAAGTTGGTTGACCTCGTCATCTACACATAAAGGTTTTATTTTATCCACCATGGAACCCAGCATGAGAGAAGAGTCATCAACCTCGTTAAGTTTCAAAACATTATCAAGATACGTTTTGTAAATTCAATTTGTCAGCTTCCCTGATTTTCAACACGTGAACATTTTTTGACGAATTGGATAAACGATTGATCTCTTATGTTTGAAAGAAGAAAACAACAGATCGCATTTAGGAATTGAACATAGACCCTCCGCTGTCAAGGCAGCCTCCATTTCAATAGCTAGCGCCGCTTTCGTCGAAAGACATTAACCCTATAGCTACAACAGCGGCAGTCACTTAAGTTTCTGTTATTAGTTTCTCAAAAAATATACGTTTATGATTCCCATAAATAACGATGAATAGTCTATCGATTCCGTAAATCTTGAATCGATTGTGCTTCATGAACTTCAGGGGTGTTTTGAATCAGAAACAAGGGTGGGAGTGGTGGGTCTGGGGAATGTACTGAGTCCTTCGTTATAGGTGATACACATCTTACCTGTCAAATATGAGACGAGTCGGTTGGCCCTTGTTATTAACAGATTACACATCCAAAAGCCCGCGGTTCGGTCCCCTACTAGTCAGAGGCATTTTATCTGTCACGTGTCACGTTTTTCGCTTCTGGCAATGTTTATAAATGTGAAAAAATCTTAATTGCGCCGTAGTTCGTAGTCCATGTTAAAATATACGACCTACTATAACTAGCTAGGCTAATCATTGCAAAGTTAGCGGAAAGCAGGCGTACACTACCTCCATTAGGATAGTACAGTACCGTGGTGTTCAAACCAACTATCAGGGTGTGACTGGTTTACCTTTTTCAGTGCTGGTATATCTGTACCTCAAAATATGGCTAAGATCGCGTCTTGGTTCTTATGAAGCCGTGAAATTGATTCATTTAACAAATTGGCAATGTCTTGAATTTAATAGAACAGAAGAGAAGGTACGCACAGTTATGATAGGAATATTTGAAAATGCTTTGCCCGAAACACTGCAATAATCATATTTACCAGAAGTTCTCGTTCAGTACTGCGGCGGCGGTATTTGTGTCTCGTACACGTATGACGTCAGGAACGACAGAGCAGGTGGAGAGAAGGTCATCGTTCTTCGCAACCGGTTCGTGGTGTGCAAGCGAAAGCGTCGCCAAATTGCTGAACACAGAACTACCAAAAGGTGGTTTCGCTAAGGATTTCTCGCGATGCTGTAAAACAACGACCTGATGTTACTGTCAACTTTAACTACCCAAACTCTAATGCTTCTTTTCTCAATCACCTGCGGACGTAATTGAAAGAAACAGTTGTTCGCGAATTGCAAGTACCGAGAATCTAAAAGTAATTTCACACAATGTGGAAATGGTGCTTCAGAACTTAAGATTGTGAAGTTATTTTATAGTTGTTCTTCTTTTATCGCTGACTCACGCTCGTTCACTCCGCAGTACAGTGTAATTTGATTTAAAACTCTTGCAGGCGGCTCAGCTTTATAACCCGAAAACAATATAATATTTTATGGTTGTCCACCGGTTCAGAGACAGCAATCTACGTAAAACTACGGACTGAAGATAATTTATTTTGCTCTATTATTCATGCTTTTAGAGCTCAATACAGGTGTAAACCAGCTCCATGCGATGGCCACAAACGCTAAATAATTTTGTTAAAGTATTATTAAATGCATAAAAGCAGACAGAATTTAAATACAATTAATAACTTTAAAGGAACTACATACACTGTGGACACACATTTGAGTAGCTGGGCAAGTCTAAAAATTGTCGCGAGGTGGTGGAACTCTGCAGAGGTATTTCACATTTGTTTTCAGTATGAGGCATTTAGCGACATTACTCTGAAGAAAGGGTCGTCTTAAATTACAGACCTAGATGCTTCGTAAAGCGTGTGTCCTCGTGCAGTTTCTGCTGCAACTGCTGAAAAGACTGTGCCCTAAGACACTCTACACAAATGACAAAATCGACAAAGCAAAGCTTAATTTGATAGTACACCTGCTTATTTATATCCTACCTAGTATTCTATCTGACCAGGAAAGCTCTAGGACGATTTCAGAGTCTTGTAATGGAAGTCAGATCGGCTTTCAACAAGATTTTTATTTGTTCTATAGTTGGACAAGACCAACAAAATGTTATTTGTCTTTAACATCATTTTAGTTCTACTTTTTATGAAACTGAGTAATTACAATAACGTTGCTTTTAGTAGAACCTGACGTTTCTCATAAAGTGAGCAAGTATTAGGATTGACAAAGAAAGTTACAATTAATCTGCTTTTCGCAGATTCTGACTTTCCTCTTCAGTTGCTCATATATTAACCAATTTTGACACTGGAAGAAAGAAATCAGTTGACCTTTGAATTAGCTTAACCAGCTGAATGAGATTAACACCGTGGAAAGATCCCTATGGAAGAAAGACTACATGGGAGCAACAGCGTCACCATTTCCGTATCTGCGCAGCTCACTGCCACAAGATTAAAGAAATTGAACTCCAAAACCAGTTAAGTCAGCAACTTTGGCTGCGCAGTCAAACACACGAGAAACGAATAGCGCAAATTTCGAATCGCGCTACCCTGCGAAAACTCACTTCTGCTGCAAGACAGGAGAATGCTGGAAGCCGCCACAGATGGCCAGCAGCTTCCGTCTCGGTAGGTCAGCGGCCACCCCACGCGAACCTCTGTCCCCGAAAAAATTCCTTCCTCCTGCCCAACTTCCAACCTTCCAAAAATTACAGGTGGAGGGGCTAACTCTGTGCTATTGCCAACAAGACGGCCAGGAAAAGACGCAAGATTTTCTAAAGGTCATGTAAAGACGTCTAACTTTCCCCTCTCTGCGTACACGAAGCACATTTAACTTTCACGAAGTTGTTACTGGAGTTATTTCCGACTAGCCGGTTCGTCCGTGCCCTAAGCTAGGCGAAGCGATGTAATCTCATTAGCTGAATCGTGATTCTGGAGCCAAACAGACGCGCTGCTACAACGTTCGCTGGCGCCAGGGCGTCAGTCCTCAAGACGCAGCACAGAGCAGCCTGATTATCGCACCACTTATGCGCAGGCTGTGGCGGGGCAGGTTCCAACCGCCGTCCTCTCGGCGCCATTCGCCAACACACAAGAGGTAGCAGTGTGGGGGTGTTCACAACGACGGCAAAATTCAGGGCACGCCAAAGTGGGCGTGGCTGAGGCAGTGAGATTTGCCGACGGCCTTCTTTGTCTTTACAAAAGAACCTTGCAGCCCAACACACCGCTGATGTAAAAATGGAAAAATATGATCGCCCTGAAATGAATCGATATCGAGTATAACTGGCAGCGCACTTTAAATCACCGACGTCCAGACTGCCAGCGATCCATGTAAGACCGACTATGTGTGTTCGATGGCCAGTTGTCTCTCTGGATACTATCACGACTGTTTACACAGATTACATTCACATAATCTTTCTATTTACTAAAAACATTCAGGAGGCTAGATGGCACAAATATTTCTTTATTTAAGGCAGCCGTTTTCGACAGGCTTTGCTGTCATTCACGTGACAACTTGGCGTGAGGTCGAATGTTAAATAAACGCGTTTCGTAACAAAACGCTTTTTAAAGATCTGAAGATGACAGCACAGCCGGTCGAAACGGGTTGTCTTAAGTAAAAATATATTTATGCGGCCTAGGCTGTTGTATGTTTTCAGCAAGTAAAAGAGATCGCTCCTTCGAACTTATCAACCTTCGTCGCAGGCACCAGAACAAACCGGCACCTAGAAATTTAACAGTATTCACAGTAGGCTTCCGGTTACTAGCAAGCTCCCGTGCGCACGAGTAGCTTATTACATATCACCTCCCTCTGTTCACAACAGGTTAGTGATATTCCAGGTACAACAGAAATTTAACAATAGTATCTTCGAGAATCTTACGTCATACTTCAAAGTCAGTCCAATACTCAGTGAATGATCGTAGAGAAGGAGCATGTACAGGAATTTTTATTTTACACTGCCTATTCTTTCAGACATATCTACATGTATGTTTGAAGGAACAGGCAAAGGTGACGATACGCAGCTGTATTCATATTACGAAACTTATACGCAAATGCGAGTTGTTTTGACATCAGCTGCATTGGGTATGGTAATATTACCTATTGGTGAAGCATGAAAATTTGTGCCGGATCGGGCCTCGAAGCTGGATTTTCCGATTGTGGCCGTCGTAATCATCTCGGCTATCCATGCACCCTCCGCTGACCAGTCGAAACCTCCATATGCTACACCCTGTGCGCCCCTATTTCGGGCAGCTTTACGTCGATTCCGGCAACAGGATTAATGAGACAAACGTTTTCAATGCTAGTATTTTTACCCTTCACCCGTCTTGGTTTGTAATACTTATTTTACAATGTCTGTTCTTTCAGACATGCAGATATATCTGAAGAAATGGACATTGGTAACGATCTGCAGCTGGGTTAATTTCACGAAATTTATTCGCAATTGTGAATTTTTCTGACATTGGCTATATCAGGTATCGAAATATTACCTATTGGTGACACATGTGAATATCTACCAGATCAGGAATCGAACCCTGTTTTCTCACATATCGCAAGCGGTCACCTGAACCATCTCGGCTGTCCGTACTATCCGGATCGATTCAAACACGCTACACTGTCTACACTCCAGTTTTTCGATGCAATGCTTGCATTCCAGCAACGGGGTTAATGAGACAAACATCTTCAAAGTTAGTACTATCACTGTCGCCGAGCGGTCTACGGCGCTGCAGTCATGGACTGTGCGGCTGTCCCCGGCGGAGGGTCGAGTCCTCCCTCGGGCATGAGTGTGTGTGTTTGTCCTTAGGATAGTTTAGGTTAAGTAGTGTGTAAGCTTAGGGACTGATGAACTTAGCAGTGAAGTCCCATAAGATTTCACACATATTTGAACATTTTTTTTACTATTACTGTCAATTGCCCGTCAAGGCTTGTAATACTTCTTTTATAACGTCTGTTCGTTGTGACATGCCAGCATGCACTCCTCGCGAATAGGGACGGATCTTACTGTCATCCATTAATACATTACATTGAGAAGTGGCATGCCTTTACGATGCACACAGTAACTTGCCCGCTCTCATATTTATGTCTTACTCTGAGTAATTCCATTTGGGGAAGTATAGCCGAGTATGGTCATTACAAGGCTAGTATTGAGAACTCAGAAGATATGAATATTTTCCTCTCTCACT
This sequence comes from Schistocerca piceifrons, assembly GCF_021461385.2. Taxonomy (NCBI): domain Eukaryota; kingdom Metazoa; phylum Arthropoda; class Insecta; order Orthoptera; family Acrididae; genus Schistocerca; species Schistocerca piceifrons. Next base: position 509,972,996 of record NC_060140.1, read on the forward strand.
GCATGCGGTGAAAAGCTGCTATTTTTTCACATGCGGACTTCCCACGCAGCATCTCTCGTCACCTGGATGGTCCAGTGACTGGTGGGTTCTGCTGATCTTGAAAGGGTTGTGCCAACGGGTGTGAGGGAGCCGAGTGGATGCTGTCCAGACGCCGACATTGTCATAAGAGCGGGGGCAACACGCCCACAGGGGCCTGAAGGAGCGGCTGGTGTTAGAGATTCCGTTACTTCGCAGGAACTTATTGCAAACGCTTTCTGATGGGCTATGAGCTAGGGGTGGAAATGACTTGTGTTCCCAGCCAGTCTTGGCGGGCAAATTCCCGCGTTTTCTGCAAAATCATAACTTTGGCTTGATCAGGGGATAGCTCCATGACGTAGCAAAATAGGCGCAGAAACTGGCGCCAAGTATTTCCATTGGTGGAATAGTAGTGCTTCGGCAATAGACTGGAACTTTCCACCGGTTTTCGAGTTTCTGATTGGCACGTTTAACCCCAGCCACTGTGGTGGGGGAGGTAATGTTCTGTGTTCGGCTTGTACGGGTGCTCTTGGCAGTGTGGAGTCTCGCCTTTGGGTCAGAGTAGTTTACAATACTGAGCTCTCGCTGCTCTGGACAACCTGCCTTCCGTTGGCTGTCTAATATACTTTCATTTAATTGTATCTGTTTGACGAAGTTGCTGAAGTCTGGACTTGAACTTAACTTTCCGAGCACGGTTGGCAATTGAACGTTCTGCGTACAAGCGGCCTTTGTTGTCCGTCTTGAGCAGTTTTGGCCAAAGTTGACTATCGGAGTTACTGTGTGACTTCGCCTGTTGAAACCAACCACTGTACCGTCAGTGATTGTATGGCGAGTCTTCTTCGTCTCCCTCAGGGGCGCATTTGAATTGCTAGGAAGTCTTTAGTCTGGAACCACCAGACCAGGATAATTTGTTTCGGGCTATACTCGCGACATCATCACCACGACGGGACGTCGAAGCAACCAGCCATAGCGTCCAGTACGCCAGATCTTGTCCTTGCAGTTAAGGAGACAGCCTGGTAATGTATGTCCGCAGCACCGGCAGATTAGGGAATATTGCTATGTGATAATCAGAGCTCAGCAGAGTATGCCTGTTCCCGTCTTTTCTATCGTGGTTCTGTCTTGGGTGTTCATGGTCTGAGTTCTCACTACTGTAGCAGCAATTACTGTTGGGCTGGCTGGGTGTTTCTCTCAAGATTTGAGTTGCAAGGAATTGGCTCCACATACCACTTGGTCATAAATCTCACAAGCTAGTTTATGGATAAATTCACCTTCACAGCATTTATTTGAGTATACAATCTAACGCATTGTAAATGTTTCATGTGTGTTGTTTATTATTTTGAGTTTAGTCATAATAAATCAAATTGTTATTTTGAGCAGAACTTTCATTCTGTAGATCGGTAGAGCAACCCTTTCATTTCTGACTGCGTTAATGAGGCTTTCCTTTATCAAATTAAATTATTGCAGGTGCCAAACGCTTCTCTACTCCACTTACAGGGTCGATTACAGTCAGTTCGCGTTTCTTCTTAATCCATGTGCAACAGCAAAAGTCGGAGTTACAGAAGGGTGGCTTAGAGCTTCATTTCAATATGAAGAGTCTAGGAGAATTTAGTGTTAAATACACTGCTAGCTCCGGCCCCTTGGACGCGCTACACTGCTTACACTTCAGTTTTTCGATGGATTGCTTGTATTCCAATAACTGGGTTAATCAGACAAATATCTTCAACGTTAGTACTATTACTGTCAATTGCCCGTCAAGGCTTGTAATACTTATTTTATAAAGTCTGTTTGTTGTGACATGCCAGCAGGCACTCGTCGCGAGTAGCACGAAGGCGCCTGCAGAGCTTAACGCCCCCATGCGAAGGACGGATCTTATTTTCGGCCATTAATGCATTACATTACTAAGTGGCAGTTCATACGCAACCTCAACAGCCGAGTAGAAGTAAGTTAACAAATCAGCTCACAGAGATATTGTGAAGCAATGAACCTCTGCTACGATGTATGGATTTACGGACGTTGATCGTTGGGGCAGAACTCGTTGAGAAACTGTGTATAACTTCAGGAAAGTATCACTCCGCAGAACATGGAAGTGCTGTCAACTAATCTGTATCTAAATAAAAGAGGGAGGCTCGAAATTCCTTGTTTAATAGCACGGAAACAGTCTAGAAGTTCTGCCGCGCGGGATTAGCCGAGCGGTCTGGGGCGCTGCAGTCATGGACTGTTCGGCTGGTCCCGACGGAGGTTCGAGTCCTCCATCGGGCATCGGTGTGTGTGTTTGTCCTTAGGACAATTTAGGTTTAGTAGTGTGTAAGCTTAGGGACTGATGACCTTAGCAGATAAGTCCCATAAGATTTCACACAGATCTGAACATTTCTTTCTAGAAGTTCTGCACATGTCTAGAAGTTCTGCCGCGCGGGATTAGCCGAGCGGTCTGGGGCGCTGCAGTCATGGACTGTTCGGCTGGTCCCGACGGAGGTTCGAGTCCTCCATCGGGCATCGGTGTGTGTGTTTGTCCTTAGGACAATTTAGGTTTAGTAGTGTGTAAGCTTAGGGACTGATGACCTTAGCAGATAAGTCCCATAAGATTTCACACAGATCTGAACATTTCTTTCTAGAAGTTCTGCACATGTCTATAGCTGTTCCCGAGAGCCAGACGCAATCTATAAACGTACGTGGTGCGGTCAGGTAAGCCCTACCACAGCTGCTTATATCTAAGTTGGTCCCTGTATTCAACAGCTGACACGCAACTAGAGGATGTTGGATGAAGATATGACAATTACATTAAAATTCGTATTGTGACTGGGTCGTGAGAGTGTAAGCACTGCAACAAAACATCTGATTGCGAACGTAATAAGTTCTCTGGACAGGGAATTAGACGCCACAGTGTGCCCACACAGAAGTTTCGTTAAACCATTGCAGATGGTGCAGTGATCGAGTCACGTGCTCAGCCTCGTGTGCACTGCCCCTACGTCAGCATAAGGCAGTAGTGATCGGCGAGGCATTCGTGTTTCATAAGTACATTGTTCGTAGATATGAGTAAATATGAGGGTGCGACAGAGTGCCAAAAAGAGACAATCGTATTTGGCCATGCCCGTGACCATACAGTGTGTGAAGTTGCTGGATTTATTGTTGCTCAACGTGTCTACAAGCAGCGGTGTAACACACGTAGGTGCGAAACATGTCGTCAGAATTGGGGTCGGAAAAATATGCTGACTGAGAGGGACTAGAGATGCGTTTCACGGCTTATGAATCAAAATCATCTCCAAACCTTACTGGAACTGGCTCACGCAGCAAATGAAGGTCCATCCCAACCCGTCTGCAAGTACTGCGAGGGAAACTGCATGCACTGAGGAGGAGGAGATTAGTGTTTAACGTCCCGTCGACAACGAGGTCATTAGAGACGGAGCGCAAGCTCGGATGAGGGAAGGATGGGGAAGGAAGTCGGCCGTGCCCTTTCAAAGGAACCATCCCGGCATTTGCCTGAAGCGATTTAGGGAGATCACGGAAAACCTAAATCAGGATGGCCGGAGACGGGATTGAACCGTCGTCCTCCCGAATGCGAGTCCAGTGTGCTAACCACCGCGCCACCTCGCTCGGTTCTGCATGCACTGAATATTTGGAGTTGGTCACCTCACAAGAGGGCATTGTTAACAGAGAGCCATAAAGACAATAGCAGAGTTCATTAGGCTGGAACAATCCCCCACCCTATTATATCTCGACTGGCCTGCAAAATCACCTGACTTCAACCCCACAGAAGATATGTGGGACGTGTTGGAACAGCGGTTAAACGGAGACGTCAGTATTCCCGCAATTCGGTGGAATTGCGCAATCAAATCCTCAGCGAGTGGTTTGATCTGGATGCGACGTACGTGTAGACTCAATTCCTAACGGAATCCTGGCGGTTATCAAGTCCAGGAGTGGAATTACACCGTACTAAATGATAATTGTAATGATATCTGTAGAAGAAACTAATTTTATTTCAGATGCGCTTAGTTCATTACATTTATATAATTAACGCCTTTAGAAAAACATCAGGATAGAATTGCAAATGCCACCAGTCTGATATCCTGCTGATTTTAATACATGACTCCTAGTAATTCTGTTCACAAAAATCTCACAGTTCTCACAGAGAAACAAATGTAATTTAAGTTTTGTGGGCAGGAACGTGTTTCAGCACCGCTACCAAGTGCCAAGACGGCATATCACGCCGTCTTCACCGAGCGAGGTGGCGCAGTGGTTAGCACACTGGACTCGCATACGGGAGGACGACGGTTCAGTCCCGCGTCCGTCCATCCCGATTTAGGTTTTCCGTGATTTCCTTAAATCGCTCCAGGCAAATGCCGGGATGGTTCCTTTGAAAGGGCACGGCCCACTTCCTTCCGTGATCCGACGAAACCGATGACCTCGCAGTTTGGACTCTTTCAACAAACAACCCAAACCAATGCCGCCTTCTTCGGATTACCAAGCCTACTTGAGAAGTTAAAGCCATCAAATAGCCGCTAGTGAAATTCACGATTTCTCCCAAGGAAGTGAGAGAGAATCTTTGGCGAATGACATGTCCTGCTAGGTTACTACTTCTTGAGAAACGCCAGCAAATCGCTGTGAGGGTATCTCTCCACTCTGTCTACATTTTCTGCTACTCTTTAATATTCTCTTACATTAACATTTTGGTTTTCATGTCTCAATCCGACTTGTCTCTTTCGTAAGCTAGACATTCTATTTTATAAATGTTAGTTTTAATTATAAATATGTTATCTCGCAGCTTCTTCGCGCGCAGCTTCTGCTATCCACTCAGAGGGCCATCTGCAGCAGCGTTTTGGTCTTTGGGGTAGTCACCCATTATTTCTAAGTGGTCACTGAGCCACCGTTAATTATTTTTACCTGTTTCGTATTGCTATTTTATTTTTAGTTTTATCTACCTGTTTTGATGTGCTGTTTCCAATCTTGAAATTTGAACATTTACAATTCTCGTAAAGATCGGCTCTGAATTGATCCTTGTTTAACAAATCTTGGCTGCATTCGTCAACATTTCTTTTGGGACCGGGCGCTGATATCCTCGTTGTTGTGCGCCCTAAAACACTAATCATCATCATCATTATCATCAGAGAATCTGCGGCGTTTTTCACCTGCGAATGGCACGGACAGCCGCTTCTAGCGGCACCTGCCTTGCCCATCACAGAAAACCCATCACACAGAGTCCAAGTGACGAGCTTCTTTAAGATATTTTAGTGGCTGGGCGGGAGGCTTGTCCCGTTATAGGCTAAGCTCAGGAACTGTGTAGTTTAACGTCTCATCTGGCTGTGTATCCACAGTGCGAACACGAGTATCCGTATATCATTCTATAAGACGACCGTAAAGAGTGACGCAACAAACGGAATACCCTACTCACTTATGACCCACAATTAAAGTGACTGTCAGTAGCTGCTTTTGGTATTTCTTCATTCAGACAAAGACGGGAAAGACACAATCTTGAAAGCGTGATAACCATAAAGTAGTATAACACGAAACAATGTATTTTCTTAAAGAAAGAACGGGGCTCTAAAGGGTAATAAATAGATACGACACAGCACGTAACCAATCAGAGCGACATCTAATTTGGGCCGCCAGAGATCACAGAGATTTGTGTATGGTTGCCCCAGGAAACCACAGCAGTCTAAGTGAGACATCCCAAGCTGCTACTGGATGTAACCCAGCTGTTCGAACTAAGCTTGGTTAGCTGGTTGCTGTGACATGTCTATATAAGTCACTCCTCGCATCGAGATATTGTAGATGCGCTGTCACGTGGAACGATAAGATTACGAAACAACGGAGATATCTTCCAAAATTCATGATGAGATTTGCGGCGAGTGAATACAAGTTTTAGGTTCTGGTATTACTTTACTATCCGGCCAGTGTGGCCGAGCGCTTCTAGGCGCTTCAGTCTGGAACCGTGCAACCTCTCCGGTCGCAGGTTCGAATCCTGCCTCGGGCATGGACGTGTGTGATGTCCTTAGATTAGTTAGGTTTAAGTAGTTCTAAGTTCTAGGGGAATGATGATCTCAGATGTTAAGTCCCATAGTGCTCAGAGCCATTTGAGCCATTACTTTGCTTGGAGAACGATCTTTGTCACCATCTGTAACGTCTACGGTGAAATCTGTAGGCAAGAGCCTGCTACTGAAGACCAGTTTCCTTGATATGTGCCACTAATTCCGCGTTGCCTATATTATAATGGTACACCAGTTGCTCATGCTGCGGACCCTTTCCAGGGTGATTTCGCAGCGACAAAGCAGCTGCCGGGACTTCTGATGTGGGTCAGATGACACGTTTATGAGATATTGTTTCCTAAGAGTTTTATGCCTGGTTACCAAAATCTATGTTTTGGTTGTCTTCGTTACAGCTCTATAAGAAAAATGGCGGATCCTATTGAAGATGCTTTAATTAACTTCTCTTCGTTTTTCGTTTGTTCTTTGTGGTACATACGTAATAGTAAAGCTCTTAAGTCTTACAGCTCTGAGAAAACAAAAGGGCATGATGAGGCTCTTTACCCAGCTCGCATACCGACAGAGTAGGACCTAGACACTGTCCGACGATATTCTACAAATTGTCACCGACCACTAAGGCCCGTTATTACCTGACTTTCAGGGAATGACGTGTTGACGTGTATGTGAATCAGACCCCAAAACGCGTATAGTTTCAAAATGCGAAAGAAATACCAAACGCAAAGCACCATCATAGATTATTTTAATGTGATGTCATTCAATAAAGAGAGTGTAAAAACATTACACCCCATTAGCTGAATTTTCACTCAGTGCTTGACGAAACATAACAATAACCGTAGAAAGGTAACACTTCCTCTATGTTCTGCAAATAATATTTATGTCGTCACGAACCAGTTTTCACCTTCTTAGGGCTTTGTCAAGTGGCAACCGAATGTCGCTGCTACAGATTAAGCGGGGTGCGACTGACCCGGATATTACTGATACAGATGAAGAGCGATGAAATACTGGGTGTTCACAAGGGAAAGTGTTACAGTTTTTTTTATCTTACATGGAAATGATTACATTCAATAAAAAGTTAAATACAAAGAAGAATTTATGATTGTAGTGTAACATTTTCATAACTGTAACTGAATTTAGCAGTGGAGAAAAATGAAACTGCATTTGGTTGTTTAAAATTAAGCTCGAATTTTGCACTATATGTTTATTCAAGTATTTTCAACAGTCTACATCAGACAAGGACAACCTCTGGTGATCCGCGTACCTGATTCATGTACTTCCTGAAGCTCACAAGCCATCTCGTCACATCTCGCGACTGCAGCGCTCTTGGCGCATGAGTCAAAACTATAGCGTCCGCGTCCATAATATTTGTGGGGTAATTCAACAACGTGAAGGGCACCCATTTCCGTACAATCCGCGCCAACAAATGGTTCAAATGGCTCTGAGCACTAAGGGACTTAACATCTGAGGTCATCAGTTCCCTAGAACTTAGAACAACTTAAACCTAACTATCCTAAGGACATCACACACATCCATGCCTGAGGCAGGATTCGACCCTGCGACCGTAGCGGTCGCGCGGTTCCAGACTGAAGCGCCTAGAACCGCTCGGCCACACCGGCCGGCCCGCGACAACAAATTAGGTTTCAAAACAGCGTTTCTTAGAATAGTTTAATTTTGTATGTACTCCATCATCAGTTGTCCACATTTACGTCAAAAATATGCTTACGATCTCTTAAAAAAACTGCCTTATGAACTTGGAAAACCAGTCCTAAGCAAAGAAGGGAAAACAGAAAGGTGAAAGGAGAAATGGAAGAGGACGTAGATGAAGATGAAATGGGAGAGATGATACTGCATGAAGAATTTGACAGAGCACTGAATGATATAAGTCGAAACAAGGTGAAGGGAGTACACAAAATTCCATTACCGATAGCCTTAGGAGAGACAGAAATGACAAGACTCTTCCATCGGGTGAGCTAGAGGTATGAGGCAGGCATAATACCCTCAATGTTCAAGAAGAATATAATAATTCCAATCTCAAAGAACGGAGGAGTTTAGAGGTGTGAAATTTACCGTACTATTAGTTTAATAAGTCACGGCTGCAAAATACTAACACGTGTTCTATATAGACGAATGGAAAAAAGTGGTGGAAGCCGACCTCGGGGAAGATCCCTTTGGATTCCGTAGAAATGTTGGAACACATGAGGCAATACTGATCCTACGACTTACGTTAGAAGATATATTAAGAAAAGGCAAACCTATCTTTACAGCATTTGCAGACTTAGAGAAAGCTTTTGACAATGTTGACTGGAATACTCTCTTTCAAATTGAAGGAGGCAGGGGTCAAATACAGGGAGCGAAAGGCTATTTACAATTTGTACAGAAACCAGATGGCAGTCATAATAGTCGAGGGGCATGAAAGGGAAGCAGTGGTTGGGAAGGGAGTGAGACAGGGTTGTAGCCTCTCGCCGTTGTTATTCAATCTGTATATTGAGCAAGCAGTAAAAGAAACAAATGAAAAATTTGAAGAAGGAATTAAAATCCATGGAGAAGAAACAAAAACTTTGAGGTTTGCCGACGATATTGTAATTCTGTCAGAGATAGCAAAGGACCTGGAAGAGCAGTTGAACGGAGTGGACGGGGTCTTGGAAATAAGATGAACATCAACAAAAGCAAAACGAGGATAATGGTAAGTAGTCGAATCAAATCAGGTGATCCTGAGGGAAATAGATCAGGAAGTGAGGCACTTCATGTAGTAGATGAGTACTGCTATTTGGAGTGCAAAATAACTGACGAATGTCGAAGTAGACAGGATGTAAAATATAAGATTGACTATGGCAAGGAAAGTGTTCTGTGAAGAACAGGAATTTGTTAACATCGAGTATAGATTTAATTGTCAGGATGTCTGTTCTGGAAGTATTCGTATGGAGTGTAGCCATGTATGAAAGTGAGACATGGACGATAAGTAGTTTAGACAAGAATAGAATAGAAGCTTTCCGAATGTGGTGCTACAAAAGAAGGCTGAAGATTAGATGGTTAGGTCAAGTAACTAATGAGGAGGTACCGAGTAGAATTGGGGAGAAGAGGAATTTATGGCACAACTTGACTAGAAGAAGGGATCGGTTGGTAGAACACGTTCTGAGGCATCAAAGGATCACCAATTTAGTATTGGAGGGAAGCGTTGAGGGCAAAAATCGTAGATTAAACAGATTGAGAAGGATGTACGTTGCAGTAATTACTCAGAGATGAAGTCGGTTGCACAAGATAGAGCAGCATGGAGCAGCATCAAACCAGTCTCTGGACTGAAGACTACAACAATAAGAACTTCCGTTTAAAAATTCTGCAGCACTTCGCTCTCCCTTCCGCTTAATGCCTTCGTGGGCCGAACTGAAACTAATCGCTGGTAGTCTGCAAATAACCGTTTCCTAAATACTTAAAATAATTTAACTCAATAAACAAAAGACATAAGAAGCCACTTCATTTCAAATAACCAATCGAAATTTCCTTTTTACTCTATGTTAAATTAAGTTCAAGTTGTGTTAGAATGCAGTTGTGAAATCACTTCATTTTTTTGAAATTTGCTGACGAGGGATCAGTCAGTTGAAAAATGCAAATATATATTATTGGCAGAGCATCACGTAAGTCTTTCCTCTTTGATGTTATTGTAGAACTATTTATCAATAGCTTCTAATTGATAAGTACAAACTCCGGACTGTACTGCCGTGGACATACTTTCAGGTGGGCTTCTGGGCATTTTCAGTTTCATAATCACAATGTCAGATGCTTAGTGCTGTAAATGAATTGCAAAGAGATACGAAAATGAATAAACTAAGAGAATGGGAAACTGCTGTGCTTGATGCTTTTTTGGTTTACTGGTCACATGCAAAAATGGTGCACACTAATGCATAGTGAAATCATCACACCGGACAAAACAGTAGCCACCACGCTAGTATATTGTCCAGTTACATCGTGAACATCTGTTAAAGTCCGAATAACCGCCTTTTGCATGTTGGACTGCGGCGAGACCAAGTAGGGACTCAGTGAGTTGTGGAAGTACGGACAGGAATGTGGAGCCAAGCCGGCAACGCTGCCGACGTCAGCTGCGCTAGGTTTGTCGGTTGAGGACCCATGACACGAAAAGCACGTTCGAGGTGGTCCAGCAGTTTCTCGAATGGGTTTTGATCGGGGGAGTTTGACAGCCAGCGGAGTATCGGTAATTTATGCTGTTGCTCTTCGAACGTCGCGCGTACACTGTGAGGCGTGTGACACATTGCGTTGTCCCGCTGGTAGAAACCTTCGTGCCGTGTCATGTGGAGGTTGACATGGTCTCAAAGCATAGATGCATACTTGTGTTGATCCATTGTGCCTTCCAAAATGACGGGATCACCCAGGGAATGCCACTAAAACATTGCACATACCATAACGCTTCCTCCTTTTCTGCTTGCAGACGTTTCACGGCTTACACGCCAACTGCCACCTGTCCAATGGAGCGTAAAACGTTATTCATCTGAGAAGGCCGCTGATGGACAGCAGTCATGATTGGGTGCATGAACCACGCGCCTGCTGCGGAGGGCCACACGCAGCAACGTTCACTGAGTTGTCGCTGAGGAGACACCGTTGGTCGCACCTTGGTTGATCGGGCCAGTCAGCTGCTCAACAGTTGCATGTCTGTCCACCCGTACGCATCTCCGCAGCCGTCGTTCATCCCTGTCACCTGTGTAGTACCACAGGCGCCACAGGCACCTCGGCGCCAGGTTTGGTCATGTGCGGTACACCTCACTCACGGCTGCACATGAACAGTCCACAAACTTAGCCATTTCTAGCCTTGGCCCGAAAGCCAATGATCATGCCCTTTTGGACATCAAATAAATCTCTCCGTTTCCTCATTATGGCAACGACTGCACTGTTTTCATCTCCCCAACATGCTTTATATACCCTCCACTGCTAGTACTACCAATTGCCGTCTGTAAATAGTTATTGCACATTGACGTCGAACATAGGCTGTTATCTGACGGACTGTCAGCACTTCAACGCTTCATAATGGCTTCCACTCGGCACAGAACTGAGTCCGTAAGTTTCTTTAGGTCTGCAGTATGCAGCTCAAACTTTAGAACTACCAAGCTGCGGGATCATCCGCTAACCCAAACAGTCTCACATATTTTCGACGAGATTAAGGAAATTTAAAAGGCCATTCAAGCTGAGATAGGATGCCAGGAACGAACACAAGGATGAGCCACGAGATTGTGACCGCCTGCTTAGTAGCATGTTGGATCATCTTTGGAACGCAATGCAGTGCTATTCTACATAGCATGGATTCGACTGATTCTTCATAGGTTACCAGAGGCCTGTTAACACCCAATGTCCAAGGTCCAAGCATACGTCACACAAATCTCTTAAATGCCCTGTGTGGATACGAAGCTGGCACCTAACAGCGTCCCAGATGTGCTCCTTCGGGCTCAAATGAGGCGAATTTGGTGGCGAGGATATCAAAATTAGTTCACCATAATGCTCCTCAAACTAATGTACCAAGGTTCTGAATTTGTTTCTCAGACAGTTACCTCGCTGGAAGATGCCATTGCCGTCGGGGAAGACATAAATCATGTAGGGATGCACGCAGGTGAATCCCGTAATTATGATATGTAGTCCACAGCTGTCATGGTGACTACGACTACTACCATTGTTACCATGGATGACCAAATGGGCGTCCCCCATTCGACTGGATGAAGGCGTATCAGGACTCGACCACAGGATGAGTTTACCGTACTGCCCTGGCCACCGAACTCGCCGGATTTAAACCCAATCGGGAATATTTGGGATCAACTCGATCGGGTTGTACGCGTCATGGATTCTCAACCAAGGAACCTAGCGCAGTTGGTTACGACTCTGGAGTCGGCATGGCTCATATTGTCGGTATCTTCTAGAAACTCACTGACACTCTTCCTTCACGTATCGCAGCAGTCCGCGCTATAAAAAGTAATAATTCAGATTTTTGACGGGTTGTCACATTAATGTGACTGTACAGTGTACAAACCACGTCACTGTCAACACTTGCTTCAGCGGTGGAGCAGCGATTGACCGCCTACTATCAGTTCTACACCATGTGCAGTGTTCCAAGGCAACGAGTTACCTCTTTTAAGGGGCAGATTGATATTTTTTCCAGCCTACTTTCAGGTGTGTTACTCGCGTTTTAACTCTGTTACGGTCCGTCGCCGGCGCCTGCGACCGAACGGTTCTAGGCGCTTCAGTCCGGAACCGCGCTGCTGCTACGGTCGCAGATTTGAATCCTGCCTCGGGCATGGATGTTTGTGATTTCCTTAGGTTAGTTAGGTTTAAGTAGTTCTAAGTCTAGGGTACTGATGACCTCAGATTTAAGTCCCATAGTGCTTAGAGCCGTTTTTTTCCACTCTTACGGTCCCATAACGTCAGCTGACTAGTGGTGTTAATCCCTTCCCTGTATTATTTCTGACAGTTATACTGACGTCAACGTATTTGTAGGATATAACGCGAAAAAGTTGTTCTGCAAACACAAACGTGATGTGTTTACGATACTAAAACAGCTGTGCAATAAGCGTTCACTATGGACAGGCTGTATGCAAAGTGGGGCAACAACTGCTCCTATTAATTTGACTGGGATGTGATCGAATCAGGCCACGATGATCTGCGGGGAAAATTTCGTTTACCGGGCCACTCGACTCTGAAGTGGAAGATTCTGCCAAGGAGATCTTATCAGTTTCTTCATAATTACCCATAAGATATGAAACTCATAACCCGGACATTAACTTTCTAAACCAATACGGAGCAGTTCTCAAATAAACTCGAAATAATCATATTTGAATATTTGGAGATTTCTACATTTTAGTAAAAACAGGGGTTTCTGATGCGTTTCAAGTCTGTGTTTTTAATTTAATAAATTAATGTTTTCTTTTCAAACATGTTTCTGTTAAGATCTTCAATTAATATCATTTTAATATTATGCAGTTCTCCACTTTAGGATGCACAAGTAGGACTATTACTTCTCCAAATTAGTAGACTAACTAATGTACACTAATTCAGCTTCGTAGTTAAAGGGGTCTCGGGCTGTTAATTAATTTTCTGTATCAGGGTAACCATTTGAAGCAACAGCGTTTTTCAACTGTTGAAAGGATCAACTATAGCTGTAGAACAGCAAGAAAAACCACTCTGAGCGGCTTCTGTAGTTTTATTGACCTTCCCACGTATTTCTGTGTTGATAATGAATTTGTGTTTTGTGTGTGTACTATTATTGCACCATACGCATTTTTGACAACTAACTTATGGTCAGCCCTTTATTTGCTTTTAACATTTCCACTTGCTAATAACAGGGAATTTAAGGAAAAGTAAAACAAAAAATAATAGCAGCGGGTTTCGAACCAGAGACTTTGAGACTACAAACCTGTTGTGCTATAGGCTCAGCTACTGATTAATACGGAGTTAGAAATGTTAGACGTTAGGACACTGGCCGTCAAATTCAATAAGTTTGAAGTACGTAAAGTCACCTTGTGAGCTGAGGGTACTTGCTTTGTAGGTGCGGTGGCAGAACGGTTCATATCGTCTCGCGGACGGGTGCACGCGCCTCGCCGAGCCGGAATGGGCCACGCCAGACAAAAGTCCCGGCGCTGCCGCAGGTGAGAAGCTGGCGCGGAGGAACACGCATTAACAACGAGCCTGGCAGCCAGCGGGAGGGGGGGTGGGAGGCAAAGGGGGAGCGGGGGACGCACTCAAAGGGGGGAAGGGGAGAGGGAGAGTGCGCGCGCCGAAAAAGGAGCACCACGTCTGAATTTATTCTATAGAAATACCCCTGCAGCTCCCAACAATAAGCAGAGGAAAAAAAGAGGTGCCATTTTTCACGATGGGAAACCCCTCTCGGCATTACGTGACCACACACACACACACACACACACACACACACACACACAGGAGTTCAGAACTGTGAGGCTGCCTAGACTAGGAGACCGACTAAAAAAGTCGGGAAGGCCGAGATAAAAAGCCCCCGGAGACGCGGATGAAAGAAAAAGCGGGCAGCGCGGACTACGTGAAATTTATTTCCCCCCTCGTGGAAAGTCTCGTCCTCTGCGCCTACCTGCGGCAGGCGGCCGTCATTAGCCGGAGCCCCGCCCAGGACCAATTACTGTGTCGGCACCGGCGGAGGTGTGAACTGGCCACGGGCTGCGAGCCGCTAATACCGGGGTCCGGCCGGCCCAGCGCGAGAGATGGCCAGCCCGCACCACCCACCGGCGTCTGGTCAGTTCCGCCGCGTCGTGCCGGGCAGCTGCTACCACTAAAGTCCAGGCAGAGGGCTGCTCCTTCCACAACGCCGAAAACGTGCTGCTGCTGCTGTCAACTATGGGGCTTAATTAGGGAATCAGAATGAACTCCAGTTACTTAACTTACCAGAGGCGTTATACACTACCGAAAAAATTACTATATACATTTAGAGGTCTCCATATCACTCAAGACTGATTGCTGCAACATTTCATGGGGAGTACATCATGTGGTTACATTTACAAATCAATAGCACAAGCTGGAAAAAATGGTTCAAATGGCTCGGAGCACTATGGGAATTAACATCTGAGGTCATCAGTCCCCTAGAACTTTTAACTACTTAAACCTAACTAACCAAAGGACGTCACACACATCCATGCCCGAGGCAGGATTCGAACGTGCGACCGTAGCAGTCTCGCGGTTCCGGACTGAAGCGCCTAGAAAGGCACGGCCGCCGCGGCCGGCCAGCTCAAGCTGAAAAACACATATTACTATGTGGTGTAGCCTCCATGGGCAGCAATACAGGTGCTGACTCTGGCATCGTACAGATGGTGAATACGATCATGGGATATGATATGCCACACCTGCTCGACCTGTTCACGTAGCTCTGTAAGGTTTGTTGGTTGATGAGTGGCACGAGTCGCCTCTCCTGCCCCTCATTTCCCACACATGCTCAACTGGAGATAACTCCAGAGATTGTATTGCCCAGGGTAACTGCTACACGTCCATCAGAGCACAGTGAGTTTCAGAGGCAGTATGTGCGATTACTCTCAACACACTACCTTCCTGTAGAAAGAATGGCGAAAGAACGCCTCTAGCAACATTCTGCACGTCCCGAGTACTGGTTAGTGTCCTCTCCAGAAACACTAACAGTGAACGTGAATTATAGTTTATCGCACAGCAGAACATAAGGCCTAGGGTGGGGCCAATGCTTCTTAAAGGAATGTACGCTACGAGACAGGATCGTCGTATTACACACCTCAAGAAAGTTTTGCTTCAACCCAGTTCCCAGAACTCCTGATGATAGACGTTGACTGTGAATATTTTATCACAGACACAGTTCCTTTGACTGTTCACGGATATCACTGAACCCTCCCAAAGATGTAAACAACCTTGCATCAACAGAGCCTATTAGACGGAGAGGGTCCGACAGCCGATCAGTTCCAATCATTCCACCAGGAAGGAGGTACACGGCTCGTGTTGTCTGTAGTCCAACCATGCCTAGACGGTCAATACCGCGGTTCGATCTCATCCGCATTGTTACTTTGTGCCAGGAAGGGCTCTCAACAAGAGAAGTGTCCAGGCATCTCGGAGTGAACCAAAGCGATGTTGTTCGGACATGGAGGAGATACATGCCTCGCTCAGGCCGCCCAAGGGCTACTACTGCAGTAATACGATGGCTACCTACGGATTATGGCTAGAAAAAACTCTGACAGCAACGCCATCATGTTCAATAATGCTTTTCGTGCAGCCACAGGACGTCGTGTTATGACTCAAGCTGTGCGCTGTAGGCTGCATGATGCGTAACTTCATACCCGACATCCATGGCGAAGTCCATCTTTGCGACCACGACACCATGCAGCGCGGTACAGATGGACCCAAAAAAATTTTTTCAAATGGCTCTGAGCACTATGGGACTTAACATCTGAGGTCATCAGTCCCCTAGAACTTAGAACTACTTAAACCTAACTAACCTAAGGACATGACACACATCCATGCCCGAGACAGGATTGGAACCTGCGACCGCAGCGGTCGCGCGGTTCCAGACTGAAGCGCTAGAACCGCACGGCCACAGCGGCCGGCGATGGGCCCAACAACATTCCGAATGGACCGCTCAGGATTGACATCACGTTCTCTTCAGCGATGAGTGTCATATATGCCTTCAACTAGACAATCGTCGGAGACGTGTCTCGAGGCAACCTGGTCAGCCTGAACGCCTTAGACATATTGTTCAGCGAGTGCAGCAAGGTGGAGGTTCCCTGCTCTTTTGGGGTGGCATTATGTGGGGCCGACGTACGCCGTCGGTGGTCATGGAAGGAGTCGTAACGGCTGTACGATACGTGAATGACATCCTCCGACCGATAGTGCAACCATATCGGCAGCATATTGGCGAGACATTCGTCTTCATGGACGCCAGTTCGTGCCCCTATCGTGCACATCTTGTGAATGACTTCCTTCAGGATAACGACATCGCTCGACTAGAGTCGCCAACATGTTCTCCAGAGATGAACACTATAGAAAGTGCCTGGGATAGACTGAAAAGGGCTGTTTATGGACGACGTGACGCACCAGCCACTCTGAGAGATCTACGCCGAATCGCCGTTGAGGAATAGGACAGTCTGGACCAATATTGCCTTGATGAACTTGTGGATAGTATGCCACGACGAATACAGGCACGCATCAATGGTACCGGCGTGTATAGCAATTTGGACAACCACCTCTGAAGGTCTCGCTGTATGGTGGTACAGCATGCAATGTGTGGTTTTCATGAGCAATAAAAAGGGCGGAAATGATGCTTATATTGATCTCTGTTCCATTTTTCCGTACAGGTTCAGGAACTCTCGGAACCGAGGTGATGCAAAACTTGTTTTGGCGTGTGTACCAGGACAGCAGCGGCAGGTCGTACAGCTACCAGAGCACATATAAGAGCGCTTGTGATCCCAGACATGTGAACACGAATTGTTGAGAACCGGTTAACAGAGTGGGACTATGGGCACGTTCACATCTATCTTGTCTTCCACTCACACCACAGCGCAGACGTACACTGCTGGAATGGTGCCCTCAGAGGATTTCGTGGAAGATGGACTGGCGCGCCGTGGGCTTCAGCGATGAAACCAGATTCTGCCTACATGCAAGTGATAGTCGTTTGGCGTATGACGTAGACCTGTTGCTTGGACGCCTAGAATTTCGTCTACGATTGCGAGGACGTTCAGGTGACCACTGATACCAGTGTTTTTGCACAACGGAAGCAGCACGTCCAACTTGTGGGGCAATTATCCGAAAGGAACATCCCCCCCACTCAGCACGCTACAATCTGACCACTTCCAAACTCGGTCAGTTGGCTGTAGGAAGCACGAGTGCGTCTGTATGGCATGGTTGCCTGCTTGCTTCACACGTCTGCATCACACTGAGCTGTCTGGCTATGAGCATTCCCTGTAAGGCACAGATGTCGCTCTGATAGCGTTCCTACTACGCTATCTGTTGGCGGACGATGTCGAAACAATTATAAGTACATATATTCTCAGGCGGCATATGATGTCGTCCTCGCCAAAAACTCTACAGACCTCTCCTGTTTGCCTTTTAGCGTAATTAATCAGCAGTGAATCTCTTCACCTTTTTATGCGCAACACATTGCATTTATCTAGGTTCTAGGTTAAGGTACAGGCCATGCACAAATCGTCTATCCTCTGGAGGTCTTCCCGCATTTCGCTACAGTCTCCTGGCGTTACGACCTTCCTATAGGTGCGAATAGCCTCAATAATGCTCCAACGTTACCCTCTAGTGTATTAACATTAACTGTAGACAATAGTGAACCTATAACACTCCTTAGTGGTATTCCCGAAACTAGCTTTACTTCTTCCCATTTGTATCACGGTTTACCTCCCCACTATAGATTTCTGTATGAAATGTAGCCTAAATTTACCTTCCACTCCATAAATAATCTGCGTATTATCAAAACTATGTACTTAAAAATTGTTATTCAAATTAAACTCGTATGCTAACCTTTGACTAAATAGGCCCTAATTTGAACTGAACTGTAACTGGTCTGAACACAACCTGTCTTTATATTAAATGCACGACTGAAGCAAAACAGTTACCTGGCCGTAATCAAAATTTCCACTTACCTCGCATCTTGACAATACTGTTGCAGTCCACATGGTACAATGTGTTAATGCGTAATGGTAAACCTTCTTTAGACAGTGGGATGGGGAGAGTAACTATTCCTATGAAATGATATTCCAAGAGAGCGATTTTAGAATTAAGTATGTACTGAAAAAGACAGAGTAAAGCTTCGCGTGACCTTCACACATAACATTGGCCTGATCAATACTATGCTTAACAAAGTGAACAATTGGTTAAGAAGGTTATATTATTAAGACTGAATTTCTATAAAAGCCAAACAGCTTAACCAGTTGATATCTTAATTCTTGATTCAGGGAAGTGGGATAGTCTTCCTCCCAGCTCTGACAGGTTAACCATTCCGTCTTCAGGCCACGAGTGGCCTACAGGGACCATCCGACCGCCGTGTCATCCTCAGTGGAGGATGCATATAGGAGGGGTGTGGGGTCAGCACTCTGCTCTCCCAGTCGTTATGATGGTATTCTTGACCGAAGCCGCTACTATTCCGTTGAGTAGCTCCTCAATTGGCATCACGAGGCTGAGTGCACCCCGAAAAATGGCAACAGCACATGGCGGCCTAGATGGTCACCCATCCAAGTGTCGACCACGCCCGACAGCGCTTAACATCGGCGATCTCACGGGAACCGGTGTATCCACTGCGGCAAGGCCGTTGCCCGACATGTTAACCAGCTAACATTAATCATCCCTAGTTGCGCAGTGTTGCATTCTAACCTCAGACATCTTCTCTTCAAAATCAATAACCTTACTCAAAATTTATATCTATTTCGCTTCCAGTACATACATCATATTCATCCCTTCTGTCCTTTACAATAAATCTTCTTTCACCGAACAGATAATTAATTAAGTTGTGGTAAGGTCTTATGGTACCAAACTGCTTATATCATCGGTCCCTAAACTTACACACTACTTAATCTAACTTAAACTAATTTACGCCATGGACAACACACACACCCATGCCCGAGAGAGGACTCGAACCTTCGACGGGGGGAGCCGCGCGGACCGTGCAAGACGCCCTAGACCGAGCGGCTACCCCCACGGCTCTAACAGTTACATCAGAAGCCAACACAGGACTACTGAATATGTCCATCATCTACCACACTTCAACTGAAAATATATCAGACTGCGCAGCGACAAAGACTGTGCCACCACAAGACCAAAGACTATTTAACAGTAACACAACTTGCTCTCTCTCTGACGTGCATACCGATAACCTACAAAAATCAAAATGACATGCACACTTTACAATGGCTCCTGATTGCATGATGTAGATCATGCCGTCAGTGTTGAAGATTCTGAATACTTTGTATTATTTTTATTAACAAAAACTGTGAAAATTGTGGAAGGTGGATGGTATTTCTTGTAGCTTATTTAAATAATATCTTCCATTTGCCACTATGTTAACATAATATTGAAGTCCTTTGAGTAGTCTACGGAGAAGTGTGTGTTGCAGTTTAAGTTAGGACGAAAAGCAGCGGAAGCTACAGCAGAATCGTAGGAAGGAAGATTCATCCCCGACATCATGGGGACGAAGTGGAATCGAAATTTTTACAGTCCACGAGCTGCCCATGAGAGACTGTCTTATTATCGTACTTAAAATAACTGATAGACCCGTGGTCTAGGGGTAGCGTCTTTGATTCATAATGAAAACGTCTTCGGTCCCGGGTTCGATCCCCGCCACTGCCTGAAATTTGACAAATAACCAGCATTGGCGGCCGAAGAGTTCCGGCATAAGAAGTCAGCCTCATTCTGCCAACGCCCTTGTCAAAGAGGGCGGAGGAGCGGATAGAGGTTCAGGGCACTCTCTTGTCCTAGGGGTGGGAAATTGCCCCTAAAGGCGGAAGAATCAGCAATGATCAACGACATGAAGATGCAGAAGGCAATGGAAACCACTGCATTAAAGACACGTAACGTGTATCCACAGGACATGTTGCCTGTAATTGAAGAAGTGTCATGATGATATCTCCATTGGCAAAAGATTCCGGAATAGTCCCCCATTCGGATCTCCGGGAGGGGACTGCCAAGGGGGAGGTTACCATGAGAAAAGATTGAATAGTCAACGAAAGGATAACGTTCTACGAGTCGGGGCGTGGAATGTCAGAAGCTTGAACGTGGTAGGGAAACTAGAAAATGTGAAAAGGGAAATGCAAAGGCTCAATATAGATATAGTAGGGGTCAGTGAAGTGAAGTGGAAGGATTTCTGGTCAGATGAGTATCGGGTAATATCAACAGCAGCAGAAAATGGTATAACAGGTGTAGGATTCATTATGAATAGGAAGGTAGGGCAGAGGGTGTGTTACTGTGAACAGTTCAATGACCGGGTTGTTCTAATCAGAATCGACAGCAGACCAACACCGACAACGATAGTTCAGGTATACATGCCGACGTCGCAAGCTGAAGATGAACAGATAGAGAAAGTGTATGAGGATATTGAAAGGGTAATGCAGTATGTAAAGGGGGACGAAAATCTAATAGTCATGGGCAACTGGAATGCAGTTGTAGGGGAAGGAGTAGAAGAAAAGGTTACAGGAGAATATGGCCTTGGGACAAGGAATGAAAGGGGAGAAAGACTAATTGAGTTCTGTAACAAGTTTCAGCTAGTAATAGCGAATACCCTGCTCAATAATCACAAGAGGAGGAGGTATACTTGGAAAAGGCCGGGAGATATGGGAAGATTTCAATTAGATTACATCATGGTCAGACAGACATTCCGAAATCAGATACTGGATTGTAAGGCGTACCCAGCAGCAGATATAGACTCAGATCACAATATAGTAGTGATGAAGAGTAGGCTGAAGTTCAAGACATTAGTCAGAAAGAATCAATACGCAAAGAAGTAGGATACGGAAGTACTAAGGAATGACGAGATACGTTTGAAGTTCTCTAACGCTATAGATACAGCTATAAGGAATAGCGCAGTAGGCAGTACAGTTGAAGAGGAATGGACATCTCTAAAAAGGGCCATCGCAGAAGTTGGGAAGGAAAACATAGGTACAAAGAAGGTAGCTGCGAAGAAACCATGGATGACAGAAGAAATACTTCAGTTGATTGATGAAAGGAGGAAGTACAAACATGTTTCGGGAAAATCAGGAATACAGAAATACAAGTCGCTGAGGAATGAAATAAATAGGAAGTGCAGGGAAGCTAAGACGAAATGACTGCAGGAAAAATGTGAAGACATCGAAAAAGATATGATTGTCGGAAGGACAGACTTAGCATACAGGAAAGTCAAAACAACCTTTGGTGACATTAAAAGCAACGGTGGTAACATTAAGAGTGCAACGGGAATTCCACTGTTAAATGCAGAGGAGAGAGCAGATAGGTGGAAAAAATACATTGAAAGCCTCTATGAGGGTGAAGATTTGTCTGGTGTGATAGAAGAAGAAACAGGAGTCGATTTAGAAGAGATATGGGATCCAGTATTAGAATCGGAATTTAAAAGAGCTTTGGAGGACTTACGGTCAAATAAGGCAGAAGGGATAGATAACATTCCATCAGAATTTCTAAAATCATTGGGGGAAGTGGCAACAAAACGACTATTCACGTTGGTGTGTAGAATATATGAGTCTGGCGACATACCATCTGACTTTCGGAAAAGCATCATCCACACAATTCCGAAGACGGCAAGAGCTGACAAGTGCGAGAATTATCGCACAATCAGCTTAACAGCTCATGCATCGAAGCTGCTTACAAGAATAATATACAGAAGAATGGAAAAGAAAATTGAGAATGCGCTAGGTGACGATCAGTTTGGCTTTAGGAAAAGTAAAGGGACGAGAGAGGCAATTCTGACGTTACGGCTAATAATGGAAGCAAGGCTAAAGAAAAATCAAGACTCTTTCATAGGATTTGTCGACATGGAAAAATCGTTCGACAATATAAAATGGTGCAAGCTGTTTGAGATTCTGAAAAAAGTAGGGGTAAGCTATAGGGAGAGTCGGGTCATATACAATATGTACAACAACCAAGAGGGAATAATAAGAGTGGACGATCAAGAACGAAGTGCTCGTATTAAGAAGGGTGTAAGACAAGGCTGTAGCCTTTCGCCCCTACTCTTCAGTCTGTACATCGGGGAAGCAATGATGGAAATAAAAGAAAGGTTCAGGAGTGAAATTAAAATACTAGCTGGAAGGATATCAATGATACGATTCGCTGGTGACATTGCTATCCTGAGTGAAAGTGAAGAAGAATTAAATGATCTGCTGAACGGAATGAACAGTCTAATGAGTACACAGTATGGTTTGAGAGTAAATCGGAGAAAGACGAAGGTAATGAGAAGTAGTAGAAATGAGAACAGCCAGAAACTTAACATCAGGGTTGAAGTCAATGAAGTCAATGAAGTTAAGGAATTCTGCTACCTTGGCAGTAAAATAATTAATGACGGACGGAGCAAGGAGGACATCAAAAGCAGACTCGCTATGGCAAAAAAGGCATTTCTGGCCAAGAGAAGTTTACTAATATCAAATACCGGCCTTAATTTGAGGAAGAAATTTCTGAGGATGTACGCCTGGAGTACAGCATTGTATGGTAGAGAAACATGGACTGTGGGAAAACCGGAACAGAAGAGAATAGAAACATTTGAGATGTGGTGCTACAGACGAATGTTGAAAATTAGGTGGACTGATAAGGTAAGGAATGAGGAGGTTCTACGCAGAATCGGAGAGGAAAGGAATATGTGGAAAACACTGATAGGGAGAAGGGACAGGATGATAGGACATCTGCTAAGACATGAGGGAATGACTTCCATGGTACTAGAGGGAGCTGTAGAGGGCAAAAACTGTAGAGGAAGACTGAGATTGGAATACGTCAAGCAAATAATTGAGGACGTAGGTTGCAAGTGCTACTCTGAGATGAAGTGGTTGACACAGGAAAGGAATTCGTGGCGGGCCGCATCAAACCAGTCTGTAGACTGATGACCAAAAAATAAATAATTAAGATAATTATCATTTATTGTTCCGTCTCAGTCGTACATTTTTAATTGTATTAAATGTTTCGATCATACTGGATCATCTTCAGATCTAAGTAGTTGCGTCAGCAACCTGTCTTGTCTAATCGGAATCACGTATCGGAGTTCTGTACCGCGTTATGCGATTCTGATAGGATAAGACTGGTTGCAAGCGCAACTACTTAGATCTGAAGATTACCCAGTGTGATCGAATCACGTAACATAATTAAAGATGTGCAACTGACACAGCACAATAATAGAGAATTACCTTCATTATCAGAACGTTATCGAATTCGAAACTCGATTACAGTACGCTGTTTCTCATGCATCCAAATAGTTACGTTACACACCGCCAATTTACACGCAACAATTAGGAGCCTTCTAGCGTCAGAGGGCTCCAGATAATTCTTTTATTTAAAAAGTTAATAGTTTTCACACTTTCGGAGTCACTACTATTCAGCAAGCCGTCATAAATTTTAAAGTCCACTACTGAGCTAATTCATCAGCGTTGTCTTATTATTATAATGTACTGAAAAAGTCCTGATTGTTAGTTTGTTAGTCGCTATTAGATACCTCAAGTGGCAGTAACCATACATTCACTACCACTAGAAAACTGATTAGCTAAATCACAGACGCCGTCTTGTTGCCCCACAGCCCCAACATCATTTTACAAATTAACTTCCTTAATCACTGCACGGCCTTTCTCAGTCTGAGTGAAGGGGTTGCTGTTAAGTACGAGATGATGGCGGTGTTGAGCCTTTAATAGTAATTAAAGCGCTACTTCTCGCGTCTTCTTAAAAATTATTGGGTTATGATTCTGAGGTTTTTCAAAAAAACGGTTCAAATGGCTCTGAGCACTATGGGACTTAACATTTGAGGTCATCAGTCCCATAGAACTTAGAACTACTTAAACCTAACTAACCTAAGGACATCACATACATCCATGCCCGATGCAGGACTGGAACCTGCGACCGTAGCAGTCGCGCGGTTCCGGACTGAAGCACCTAGAACCGCTCGGCCACCGCGGCCGGCGTCTGAGGGTTTTCGTCAAGTACGCAACCATATGTAACGGTACGGAAATTATATGTCTCATGGGGACAAAATGTATCTGATAAAAGTGACTTGAGATAGGAACTCACATAAGGGGACGAGTGCCGGTATTGTTGCGGGGCAGAAGTTCATAAAACAGAACACTGACTGGCAGTAGTTCGTGATTATGACAGTTCAACCATGGCCTGTATCACGGTACAAAGAATTTTCTGCGTGGTACCAGAACCGGGAGATGCCAGAGTCTTCAAAACGAATTCCTGTGATTGAATTCTGAACACAAGAGAAAAAAAGAGTCGATAGTGATCCTGACTGTCGTCTGCAAGATTCGTACGATCACTTTTTTTGGAGCACCGACGTTAAGCAGTTACAGAAAACCATGCGTCACACGCTTTGGCTTTCGAAACAATGCTGTTACAGCAATTCTCTACTTCCCACAGATAGTTCTTAACCGAATATGTTCACGATGATGCATCGGAATTAGCTAGAATACAGACATTATTGTATTCCGGGCTGGCAAGAGAAAACTGACACTGAATTGCCGTATTTCTCATAATATGATCAAACAGTGAAATTAATTCAGTCTAGAAGTGCAAGTGAAGAACTTGCAAAGGGGCTCCATTAAGCAGAAAATGAAGATGATATTCAAGCTAAAAAATAGACTGGGTAGTACAATAAGTGACGAATACGATTGTGCGACAGATACAAATTTACTCGCTGGCTAATGTTGAGCTATTAGAGAAATAAGAATGTGATTTGTTCGAAACTCTACAACAGGGGAAAATGAAGCTTTTTTATGTTGCTGAAATAAGTCTGCGGAATATTTGTCACAATTCAACTGAGTGCTTGATAACGTTAATAGTCTATATTTTGTCACTGATATACGATAGTTGGTAACATTTTTGCGACCTATACGGTTTTAGAAAGCATTCATTATTATAATGAGACGATATAAGTGCTACCTTAATCAACACCTTATTCTGTGCAATTACAGCGAACAGTACTAGCTGCTGCATGAAAATGGAAGGCGTCCTGACATATATCGATAATTACAGATTTGTTAACCGGTCTTACCAATACGTTCCAAAAAGCGGCCTGCCAAATTGCAATTTTTCAGGGGGTCATATCTCGGGATCTGTGTTTTATATAGCTCGTGGTCTAGCGATCATTTGTATACTTATCGGAAGAATGGGCATAGTTCAGATATCCTGCAGTACAGGGTAAAAATTTAAACATTACACACTTCGTGCAGCCTAAGCCAACTTAGCGCAAAACGGTTGGTTCTTCTACATTAGGAATGGTCGAGGGTGTTCCTCAGACGCCTCGTAAAAGAAGCGTTTGCTCATGGGCGGTTACAGAGAAAACGCTAAAGGACCATTACTTTCGGGTACCAAAAGTACCAGTTGTGGGAGTGGCCACTTCTGTAATTTTTATTCATGGCAAATTGTTCAAATTTTTACCAAGTGTTCTTAAGACAATGTTCTCGCGGAAAAGTGACTCGTTTTCCGATATCATTATCCATTATCGAGAGCCAATCGTTCAAGCACATAAATTACGAACATAAATTATGCACTAATATCCAGTCTGAGGCGTAAATGTAGTTTTAATTGACGGAATAAGCATACGTCAAGGTTTCTGGGGCCATTGTAAGTGTACAGGGATCTCTGTATAACGCACACTTCATCCGTATATATGGTTCTACACTAGGAAATTATTTCATGGTACCACAAGTCGAAGTAAGCACCTTACTAAACATTTGTTGTCATACGGAGTTCTTTGTATGTGCGAGTCAACCAACGCACTTTAACGCATTTTTAGTATACTACAGAAGTTGCCAAAAAATGTAATGTAATGTAAAGGGAATTTGCGTTCGATGGGAATCGATTTTGTTCCAACCTTACACTGTGAGTACTTATTTGTATTTTTATATGTGTCAAGCTATGTAAATGTGCCGTAGCAAATAAACTAACCAAACTTTACCGATTTAATTTTTTTTTTTTTTTTTTTTTTTTTTGTTACATATGCAGCACACTCTCCTCTGACAAGGAAAAGAAAGAAGCCAACTGAACATGCTTCAGTTGGAGATCAAAAAGGAGACATTGTAAATGAAAAAGAGGGATGAGTGGAGACCATATGTAGGCTTGAGAGTTGTGAACACCTCCCTCTCACCAGACCGGTGAACATGAAAAAGTTTGCTCATTTTCCCCTACCCCCTAAAACCAAGTGTTAAACCCTGAGCGAACCATCCCCAACGAAGTGTGTGGAGAGGAGACAATGGTGGTTGAAGGGAAAAACAGCATACTGTAAACGTGGAAGAAAGAAACAGCGGCACTGAGGGAGAAAAAGAATAGTACAAAGTGAATGGCATTGTGACAGAAAGACAGTGAAAGTGGCCGAGAAGGGGACAGCTGTAAGGAAGAGCGATGAATACGTACAGTGACAAGAGGGAGAGAGACAGACAGGAGATAGTGTCACTGGGAAAAAAAGGAGTGAGTGGAAGAGATATATGTATGAACAGTGGCAGTGAGAGGGAGGTGATGAGTACGAAAGCTTCACTACAAAGAGAGGCTAAGGATATAGAACGTCCTGCGTTAAAAGAGTGCAAATATATTAGCATGCCAAAATTATTGACGGGGAAGGCATAATGACAACTGGGGCAGCTGGTTCCCCACGTTTCTGTGAGAGACTTTTAAAGAGGGGCATATTCGCCTTTTTTGTACTCTGACAGAAACATTTTTCTGTTGCTATCAGCTATTGTTTAATCTAGTTAATCTAAACATAAAATCTGCAAAACAAATGTAAATTCAATATTTATCCACGCAGTTATTTCACCTTAGGACGCGACAAGGCACAAATATGATGAAGCAAATGATCTGAAGAACCTTGGGCATGGCTTGTGGCGGCGATTCCAAAAGTAAGTCACGTGATATCTCCAATGGACATCCAGGAGGCTTCCTCACAATATAAAACACCTAAGTAACGCTCGCTTAATAACCAACATGAAGACAGACAAACTGCAAATGTGCCTTCTGGAGCCTCTCATCTTTGGCAGGCGGCGCTATCTAACATGAATCTCTTCCGCCGGAATCATACAGTGCTTTTTTCCGTAAGACTGCTACACGATACTGCTACATGATTACGTATCTAACAGGGAATTATGCAAAGTAAGATTGATGTGTGGAGGACTTCTATCGACCTTGGCAGCATGCAGCGACCATCCGTGTGAGCGACCTGACTTCCAACAAGACATTCATCGCTATCTCGTTAAAATCATTTCGTAGAGCCATTTTCGAAATAACTACAAATGTCAACCTTCTGGCCATTCCCTTTGCACAATTATCATCTGTCTTACAACGACAGAAGCGGCGCATTGTCTGCTTGGGCTATGTAGTTTCGATTATAAGGTTAGTCACGTCTAGTTCCTGATTTTCAAATAATCTTTCTCCCAGAATGCTCAGAAATTGTGGTAATCGTAAGCAAGTAGAATAAATATTCATTTCAGAATATAAAGGCTGTTTCAAAAATAGAGTGCATGATTTCAGGTGTATATCCCAGTATTGGGACAAAAAAAAATGTTCATTACACATATTCTCAGAAAAGATTGTGAGCCGTGCGTGGCTCATGTTTATGCCGTTTATTGTTTGTCATCTTGTCTTTACGGTACTGTAGCCTCGTTTCTTATTCGATTTACTGGCGTCACTAAGTTGCTGGTTTGCCTGCCCGTGAGTGGCAGCAGCTGCGCATATCGATATGAGCACTGTCGTATTATCTTTGAAGCGGCCGCCAGTACTTCCGGCTCGTCGTCTGCCGGGGGGTTCATTCGGGACAGAGCGCCAGTGAGGTGTGGACAGCCAGTACTCGCCGACAGCTGGCGACACACATGCTCTGTCCGACGGAGGAGACTGGAGCGGGAACAACCGTTGGTTGGTCGTTCGGTCGGTCGTCTCATCGGGCGACGCGTACTTTGTCTTTTGACCGTTTCTGGGCCTCGTCAGTTGGTCATCTTGCCGGACGTGGGTCGGTTCCTTCCTTGTGGAGAGATGTCGGGTGGCCAATGGCCAAGTGTTGACTCTGCACGGTTGGGCCCGAGGTCCGAGCCAGTGTGTCCGGGTCGCCGTATTTCCGAGTTCCGAACGGACATGGAGTTGAGTCGGGATGGAGCTGCAGTGAGGTCCGGACGGCCAAGACTCGCCCGTCTGTTGCTGACACACATGAACGTCGGTGGGGACGACCCTGGTTGGTCGTACGGTAGGCCGTCTCATCGGCCGACGTATATTTGATCGCCGACCGCTTCGGGTTCTCTGTGTGTGTCGACTTGGCATTCGTCCTGGTTGTTCCACAGTGATTGCCTTTACGATTGTTCGATTCTTGTGGAAGTGTTTTCGTGGAACTGTTTCTAGCTTGTGTAATTTCGACTGAGCAGTTTTGTTAATGCTGTGTGCGTACTGCAGTAGGCAGTCGGTCGGTTGGGACAGTGCAGCGAGGAAGTCTCGGCGCCGAGGGCATTAGCGTAGTGTTCCGCACTGTGTTTTTCCTCGCCGTGTTGATGCTGTCCGTACCGCGTGTAGTTTGACAGCCTTTGGTGTTGTTCATATTTTTGAGTGGTTATTGTGCCTTCGCTGTTTTTAGACGCCAATTTTGAAGACGTTGTGATGCTGGTGTCTTCGATCTCGGCTGATATTTTCCTTTGTCTTGCCGTTGGTGGGCGCAGCGGAATTGATTAGGTTGTTGGTCAGTCCTGCAGCTGTCCCTGATTACTTAATCTTAGTCTTGGCTGTCTATCTCACCTAACCTTACGTTAGAGTTACATCCTCAGGCCGACCCTTGGAGCACTTCTGACCACCACTGTTCTGTTATTTTAGATTGCGATTTTCTTTTAGTCTCAAGTACTGTGCGAGGCCTTCAGCCGCCTATTAATTTAGTTTGTTTTCATTTTAAAATAAGGCCTTCAGTCGACTTAAATTAAGGTTTCGAGGTTGAATTGTTTAAAACTTATTTTAAGAAAGGAGATTTTGTTCTATTGAAACGGTACAGTAGTTTCCGCTCTATAAGCAGCAGGTTTCGCTGCTCGCTCGCACCGGGAAATAGAAACAGGGGCGGCTCCGCAGCCAATTTTATTACACGACGCGGCCGGCCGCGGGTGCAACAGAACCCATGTGAACGGGTGGAAAGAAATGTGTCAGGCTTCATAATACGTATTTATATGTGTCGTGTATTATGCATTTCTTGTACGTGGATATGAATCTGCACATGAACTTTCCTAATCCTCTTCACACCTTTCCGTAAAGCGTGGCCAAATCTTTGTTGGGAAGTAGTTCTGTAGTATAGTAGTGCCAACCTTACTCCTGGCTAGGGGATCAGAGAGACAGCACAGGCAGGTAAAAGTCAAAGACTTTCCAGCGGCACAAGATTTTGGGGTGGAGAGGTTGGTCACGGCCAAGTGGTTCGACCACCCCCTCCACCTGACCCAGGAAGACCTCAGGGTGCCCGCCATATTCTAGGACTGTGACAGAAGACGGGTAAGTGAGCGGACGTGCCCTCAGTGCGTCTGTCTCAATGTTCACGCATGGACGAGAGGTATTTGAATATTTGACTAATTCTTTTATTTCCAGCTTCGGATTGTGCAAGGAAATGAATGATCTCGTTAATTTAGGAAATTTGACCCCCTGTGTTAATGTGTCTGGTCCCCAGTTTGCCTGTTATCCTGCTCACGTAGTGGATGTCGTATGTAAAATATTGGGAGGCTTCCGTGGTTTACATTTGGCCAACGCAATTCCGTCTTGCCCGTAAAAAAGTGCGTGCAGATTCCTATATAATGTACCCGAGCTATAAGTTGTAATATTGTAATATCTGTAAACTGAAACAATTGCTGCAATCGCTGTAAAGCCGAGTGATAATGTTTAAAATAAATAGATAATCGACTGTCATCAATCTTGAACATACCTTAAAAATCACAATGAAGTCAAGTTAGAGGAATTTATTGAAAATAAAAAGCTATAGAATGCAGGGACCCACACAGCGTGTGAGCCCTCCACCCCCTTGCCTAGTATCGACAGAAAGGGCACGCTCTCTAGGTAGCGCTCTCAAGGTCCACTCCCCAGTTATCCGTTGCGAAATTTTCATTCAGGGCTTGACGATATTAACTTTCATCTGGCGTCCCTAGGCAAGGAGGCAAGACGGTAAACTTTCACTATGTCAAATCTTTCTTATTTAGGCCTTAAGCCTTCAGTTCTTCAATGCTCAGTATGTGGCCTTCAGCCGAGCTTTTATGTAAAAGTTTTTTCTTTTTTTTAACTAAGGCCTTCAGCCGTGTGTATTCTTTGAGGCAATTTTAATAACTTGGGTTCGGGCTTTCAGACGTATTGTTTTTGAATCCTTTTAAGGGTATGTGTGATTAAGTGTTTTTAGGGAAATAAAGTTTGTGTGTTTTGTGCAACTAACAGTAATTGATCTTGGCCCCTTTCCACAACTATAACCTCATCCGCTGTGTCCTACGAATCCAGATTTTAAATTGGTTTCCGAGTTACAGCCTTCGAAACAGATATATTCACCGGAAAATGTTTCCTGCTGCAGGGAGTTATCTTTACATATTTTCAAAATGTGCACCTCCTTCTTGAATACAGGTCTCAGATATCTTGATGTCTTATGGCCCTGCAAACATAGTCCCAAATTCAAGCAATACCAGTATTTCTCCACAATCTGCTACAATTCGTTTCCGAAGGGATTCCGTGTTAGGCGCCAGAGACGAATACACCAACAATTTTAAATGGTTCCACATGTATAAATCGATAGGGTTCAAACTAGCTGAGCGTGGAGGCCGAGAAATAGGACCACCTTTACCTATCTGTCCATCATGAAACATTGGATCATTGACAGAACATATCTGGTGTAATAATCTAGGGGTAGCAGGGACCGTACACTTTGTAGTTGGTAGGGGTGCAACTGCTGATCTCGCAAGAGTCTCAGGAGATGAACATTCACTAGCACCGCTAATCTTCGCGCGCTGATGGGGGGAGTCATGTGCACAGGATTCAGAATCTCCTCCTTTTCGAGACTAGGAGACGTAAACTTGCAATTAGCGTACAGACGTTGATGGGGACATTCAGATGTCGTCCGACCTGGACATCTTATCTGTGGGTATCTCTCATGGCTCAAGCGACGAGCCAGAGCAGTACTGCCATCCGCTTACCGGTGTGTGGAGAAGGGTACCTATGTTACCTCTGTCTTTTCCCGCATTTCATGTTCCATTCACGAATGGCGCATCGTAAGAATGGATATCGGTAAAACTTCGTATGATATCTAATTTCTATTATTTTTCCTGCGTTATAATTTCACGAGATCCATGATGGAAGAAGAAAACGTGCTCATCCCTTCTTAGATAGTATGCCCACGAAATTTCACCACTAGACCTTTCCTTTATGGTCAACACCTCTCTTGCAGCGTCTACTTTGTTTTTTGAGCATCTATCTAACTCTCTCGCTTCGATTAAACAATCCAGCGAGCTTCGAGTAAACGATCCAGCGACGAAAAACGCAGCTTTTCGTTGGATCTTCCGTGTGTCCTCCATTAATCTTATTTGATAAAGGTACCATAGTGATGACATCCAAAGCTCTCTCCAACGGATGTTTTGCGAGTCACTTTTCCTGCGGATGAACTAAGTTTCCTTGAGATCCTCACAATGGACCCTAGCATCATTTGTTTTATGTGGTCAGTCCACTTTAGGTCGTTCCAGATGGTTATTTTACGATAGTTTCTGTTTCCAGTGGCTTGTCGCAATAGAGTGATCCTACTACAGTGGACCCCTCCGCCTGTTTGTGCGCAGTATACGACATTTATCTAGATTCAGGTTCAGTTATCAGTCCCTGGAGCAACCGTCGATCCTCTACACGTCTTCCTGCACTTCTGTCTTCTGGCACTGAAGTCTTCCTGTAGACAACAGCATCGTATGCAAACAGCTAAAACATCAAAACATTCAGGTAATTTTTAACATTCCCTTGGGGTATTCTCGAAATTACCTTAACTTTTTTTTTTTAAAAAAAAGGATCGGAAACGAGCGAAGATGCTTGTTATAACGGAAACCGGTGGAGAAAAAATATACAGTTGTACAGCTGATGGTGCAAATGTTGTTGTTGTGGTTTTCATTCCTGAGACTGGTTTGATGCAGCTCTCCATGCTACCCTATCCTCTGCAAGCTTCTTCATCTCCCAGTACCTACTGCAACTTACATCCTTCTGAATCTGCTTAGTGTATTCATCTCTTGGTCTCCCTCTACGATTTTTACCCTCCACGCTGCCCTCCAATACTAAACTGGTGATCCCTTGATGCCTCAGAGCATGTCCTACCAACCGATCCCTTCTTCTAGTCAAGTTGTGCAACAAACTTCTCTTCTTCCCAACCCTATTCAATACCTCCTCATTAGTTATGTGATCTACTCATACGATACTTTTAAAAACACTTACCTGCCGTAGACTGTCACCTAAATTTGGATATTTGTGGTAAGGTCTTTTGGGACCAAACTACTGAGGTCATCAAAATGATTCAAATGGCTCTGAGCACTATGGGACTTAACATCTTAGGTCATCAGTCCCCTAGAACTTAGAACTACTTAAACCTAACTAACCTAAGGACAGCATCACGAGGCAGAGAAAATCCCTGACCCCGCCGGGAATCGAACCCGGGCGTGGGAAGCGAGAACGCTACCGCACGACCACGAGATGCGGGCACTGAGGTCATCGGTCCGTAAGCTTACACGCTACTTAATGTAACGTAAACTAACTTAGCTAAGGACGGTACACACACCCATGCCCGAGGGAGAACTCGTTCCTATGACGGGAGGATCCACGCGGACCGTGACAAGACGCCAGACCGCGCGGCTACCCCGTGCGGCAGACTGTCGCCTAAGAAAAGTTTTATTAATGTTTACATACGTCTATTTTGTTTCATTAAGAGTGACATGTCGAGCTCTATTTGTAAGGTTGTCATGCAATTGATGTCCAACTGGTCGGATGCTCGAGAACCTCATATTTTGTTCACTAAATGACGGTGTGGATCTGTAGCGAATGTCTTCTGATAACTACCCAGAGCAGTATGGATGTCACGGAAAAAGAGAACGAGCTGAATTTTGTAAGATTTCTGTTTATGGAATCCATGTTTATTACCACAGAGGAGATTTTCGTTCACAGAAAATGTCACAATTCTACAACAAATTGACGTGAGCGATATAGACCCTTAATTACTCACATGTATAGACCCTTAATTACTCACATGTGTACGATGACCATTATTATAAACGAGAATAGCCCACATTTATTTCCAGTACCTTGATTCCTTTTTCTTGCTCCATCGACCGACGATATACTACTGTTAGAAGGGGAACAAGTTCTTTCTCGTAGCCGTGCGGGATTAGCCGAGCGGTCTCAGGAGTTGCAGTCGTGGACTGTACGGCTGGTCCCGGCGGATGTTCGAGTCCTCCTTCAGGCATGGGTGTGTGTGTTTGTCCTTAGGATAATTTAGGTTAAGTAGTGTGTAAGCTTAGGGACTGATAACCTTGCGAGGTGCCGGGGCTAGCAGTGCTTTAACACTAAATTCTTCTCGAATCTTCGTATGGAAATGATGCTCTAAGCCCCCCCCCCCACCCCCCCCCTCTTTTTCTTACTTTTGCTGTTGCACATGGATTGGGAAGAAACGCGAACTGACTGTAATCGACCCTGCAAGTGGAGTAGAAAAGAGTTTGGCACCTGCAATTATTGAATTTGATAGACGTTAATTAAATAAAGGAAAGTTTCAGTAATGTAGTGAGAAATGAAAGGGTTGCTCTACCGATTAACGGAATGAAAGTTCTGTCCAAAATAACAATTTGATTTATTATGACTAAACTCAAAATCATAAACAAAACACATGAAACATTTACAATACATCAAATTGGATCAAATTGGATACTCAAATAAATCCTGTGAAGGTGAAGTTGTCCATAAACTAAATTGTGACATTTATGACGAAGTGGTATGTGGAGCCAATCCCTTGCAACTCAAATCTTAAGAGAAACACCCATCCAACCCAACATTAATTGCTGTTACAGTAGTGAGACCTCAGACAATGAACATCCAAGACAGAACCACGTAAGAAAAGACGGGAACAGGCGCGCTCTGCTGAGCTCTGATTATCACAGAACAAATTCCCTAATCTGCCGATGCTGCGGACATACATTACCAACCTGTCTTCTTAACTGCAAGGACACGATCTGGCGTACCGGAAGCGATGGATGGTTGCTTCGACGTCCCGTCTTGGTGATGATAATGTCGCGAGTATAGCTCGAAACAAATTATCCTGGTCTGGTTTTTCCAGACTAAAGGCTTCCTAGCAATACAAATGCGCCTCTGAGGGAGACAAAGAAGGCCCGCCACACAGTCTATGACGGTACAGCGATTGATTTTAAGAAGCAAAGTCACACAGTAACTTCGATACAGTCAACTTTAGCCAAAACTGCCCAAGACAGACAATATAGGCCGCTTGTACGCAGAACGCTCAATTGCCAACTGTAGTGGGAATGTTACGTTGAAGTCGAAACTTCAGCAACTTCGTTAAACAGTTACAATCAAATAAAAGTATATTAGACAGCCAACGGAAGGCAGGCTGTCCAGAGCAGCGAGAGCTCAGTCTTGTAACCTACACCGACCGAAAGGCGAGAGCCGACTACCACAAGAGCACCCGTACAAGCCGAACACAGAACATTCCTGCCCCCACGACAGTGGCCGTGGTTAAACGTTCCAATCAGCAACTCGAAAACCGGCGGAAAATTCCACTCTGTTGCCGAAGCACTACCATTCCACCAATGGAGATTCTTGGCGCCAATTTCTGCGCCGATTTTGCTACGTCACTTAGCTATGCCCTGAGCAAGCCAAGCACAGATACGATTTTGCAGAAAACTGGGGAATTTGCTCGCCAAGACTGCCTGGAAACACAAGTCATTCCCACGCCTCGCTGGCAGCCCGCCAGAAACTGTTTTCACTACGTTTCTGTTAAGTAACGGAATCTCTAGCCCAGCCGCCCCTTCCGGCGCATCTGGGCGTATCGTCCCGCTCTTATGACAATGTCGGCTTCTGGAAAGCATCCACTCGACTCCCTCACACCCGTCGGCTTAACCCTTTCAAGCTCAGCGGAACTCGCCTGTCACTGGACCACCCGGGTGACGAGAGACGCTGTGTGGGAAGCCCGCATGTGAACGAATAGCAACTTTTCACCGCATGCAATTGTAGAGCAAAATCGGATTACTCCCAAAGACAGAAATATGAGATGGGGCTACTGCCACCTCTCAACCTTAGCAGTTAAGTACCATAAGATTTCACACACATTTGAACATTTTTTTCTTTCTCATAACCTTTGTAGAACCTCAAAGATATCTCCGCCGGTCCAGACGCCTTTCAACTGCCGGGCAGTTCTGTTTGGCGATCAATTATCTCAATATCTGCCATTTCGGCATTTGTGCGGCGACTGAAAGGAGGAACTGTATTACGACTTTCGGCGGTGATACCATTTCCAAAAATCAAATACAGTATTTTGGCCGTCTATCTATTATCTTCTGTTTCGATGACAGTATGGTCACGGAGCATCTGAATAGGCGATTTAAATCCGCTTACTGACTTTACACAAAATAAGAAGTTGTTTGGAGTTTTAGTCCGATTGTTTTGAAAAATTTTAGTTGCTAATTCATTGAATGCTTCTCACATCGCTCTACCTATGCTCATTTTACCGTCATACATTTTAGGTTTGCTACGTGGCTTTGGCTTCGCTTAAACCGGTGATGAAGCCCTCTGTGCTTTCGCAACAACAATCTAAAACGACTATTGAACCTTGATGGGTCATTTTCTTCCTGACAGCGTTGCTCGGCACATGTTTGTCTGTCGTATAATGTGAAATGATTTGTAGTTTTATATACAATGCCCGACAAAACGTGAAACACAAAGAACAAGAGGAGGAAAGGAAATGAAACTTCATAGGTTGAGAGGATACGTGACGCCATCTCACTGATTGCACAGTCAAGTCAAATTTACAAAGAATTTGGCAGTATAAGTCCACTTACCAGTGTGACGCAGCATCCCTCTGGTGTGGACCACCTCACTTATTCGGTTCGGAAGTGTGTCACGATGCCACTCTATTCTCTCCTGTGGCAAGCCGTCCCGTTACCATAGTAACTGGTCCTTGATATCCGAGATACAAGCACTGGGGACAGAGTTAACGTCCGATCTGGTTCGACAGATATTCTATCCGGGACCAATCTGCTACTCTTTCAGTCTACGTGAGCACCTCAGAGTGCCATGTGTGGACGAGCACAACCTTGTTGAAAATCGAGACCATGATACACTACTGCCAATTAAAATTGCTACACCACGAAGATGACGTGCTACAGACGCGAAATTTAACCGACAGGAAGAAGATGCTGTGATATGCAAATGATTAGCTTTTCAGAGCATTCACACAAGGTTGGCGCCGGTGGCGACAACTACAACGTGCTGACACGAGGAAAATTTCCAACCGTTTTCTCATACACAAACAGCAGTTGACCGGAGTTGCTTGGTGATACGTTGTTGTGATGCCTCGTGTAAGGAGGAGAAATGCGAACCAACAACTTTCCGACTTTGATAAAGGTCGGGTTGTAGCCTATCGCGATTGCGGTTTATCGTATCGCGACATTGCTGCTCACGTTGGTTGAGATTCAATGACTGTTAGCAGAATATGAAATCGGTGGGTTCAGCAGGGTAATATGGAACGCCGTGCTCGATCCCAACGGCCTTGTATCACTAGCAGTCGAGATGACAGGAATCTTATCCGCATGGTTGTAACGGATTCCTGAGCCAACAGATGGAACGTTTGCAAGACAACAACCATCTACACCAACAGTTCGACGACGATTGCAGCAGCATTGACTATCAGCTCGGAGACCATGGCTGCGGTTACCCTTCACCCTGCATCACAGATAGGAGCGCCTGCGATGGTGTACCCAACGACGAACCTGGGTGCACGAATGGAAAAACGTCATTTTTTCAGATGAATCCAGATCCTGTTTACAACATCATGATGGTCGCATCCGTGTTTGGCGACATCGCGGTGAACGCACATTGGTAGCGTGTATTCGTCATCGCCATATTGGCGTATCACCTGGCGTGATGTATGGGGTGCCATTGGTTACACGTCTCGGTCATCTATTGTTCGCATTGACGGCACTTTGAACAGTGGACGTTACATTTCAGATGTGTTACGACCCGTGGCTCTACCCATCATTCGATCCTTGCGAAACCCTACATTTCAGCAGGATAATGCACGACCGCATATTGCAGGTCCTATATGGGCCTTTCTGGATACAGAAAGTGTTCGAGAGCTGCCCTGGCCAGCACATTCTGCAGATCTATCACCAACTGAAATCGCGTGGTCAATGGTGGCCGAGCAACTGGCTCGTCACAATACTCCCGTCACTACTCTTGATGAACTGTGGCATCGTGTTGAAGCTGCATGGGCAGTTGTACCTGTACACGTCATCCAAGCTCTGTCTGACTCAATGCTCGGACGTATCAAGGTCGTTATTACGGCCGGAGGTGGTTGTCCTGGGTACTGATTTCTCAGGATCTATGCACTCAAATTGCGTGAAATTGTAATCACTTGTCAGTTCCAGTATTATATATTTGTCCAATGAATACCCGTTTATCATCTGTATTTCTTCTTGGTGTAGCAATTTTAATGGCCAGTAGTGTCCTTTCACATGTCTATGGCTTACCGTCGAGCCATCACCTCTCAGTCAGTACCTGCCGTGACCTGAAATCATACCCAATGGCTACCCACACCATGAGGCTAGGAGTAACAACCCTGTCCCCGTCTAAACGTTGGAAGTACGGGACGTCTCCCCTGGTCACCGCCACACTCGCTCATACACAAAAGTGCAGGAAGGCGATTCATCGCTGAGTACAATGTGACGCCATTCGCCCGCAGTGGATGCTTCCTAGTCGTGGCACCACTCCAACCGTAGCCGTTTGTGTTGTTGTGTTAAAGGCAGACTGTGCAGTCTACGGACGGGACGACATTTCCCTGGTCTGACTGCTGCTAGTCTTCGGCCAGTGTTGCGAGATGAGACGGTACGTTTCAGAGAGAGCATTTTTTATTTTTTGGATGACAGGCGCACATGTGAATTTGTTACGATGTACTGACACACAGTGCGGCGATCCTTCGTTGTGGTTGTCAGCCGTGCTCGCCCAGAACCTTCACGACGAGTAAGTCTGCGCTCACGTTCGAATGCTGTCCTAAATCAGGGCATTGTCGTATCCGAATGCCCCATAGTCCTTCCACTAAGGAAAATTCCGCTAGCGGTACCGGAAATTCAACGCGGGCCCTCTGGATTACCGCCAGCCATTCTAAATAGCTACGGATGCAGACGCTCTGCCTAAACAAAAATATTTTTCCATCTCTTTTAACGCCTTGTAGTACCAGTAATCAATGATGCTGCCACAGCCTGCCGATCACTGATGTCATTATCTAATCTATACAAACTAGGAACTGGCGTAATCACATTATGTGAAATGACTGCATGTCCACTAGTTCAGTGATAATTTTGTCTTTATACCATATAACTGATGGATTTAAATGTATCTACTGAAAGAAGCTTTGAAGGTACAAAAAAAAAAAAAAAAAAAAAAAAAAAAACACTCCGTGTTCAGGCCTACCGGGACCATCCGACCGCCGTGTCATCCCTGGGGCGTGGGGTCGGCACACCGCTCTCCCGGTCGTAAGATGGTATTCTTGACCGAAGCCGCTACTATTCCGTCGAGTACCTCATGAATTGGCATCACGACGCTGAATGCACCCCGAAAAATGACAATAGCGCATGGCGGCCTGGATGGTCACTCATCCAAGTGCCGACCACGCCCGACAGCGCTTAACATCGGTGATCTCATGGGAGACAGTGTAACCACTCCGACAAGGCCGTTGTCAGATTTGAAGGTAAACAGTTAAAATCTTCGAGGAAAAAGAAATGTAACCTGCGACTTTTTCCGAGAAGACCAAAAGTGGTGGTGACATACCATACCGACGTTCTACTGTTACGTACTTGACACGCAATCCCGTTATATTAGAGAGCTTGCATAAGGCAGCGAGCCAAACGGAATACAGATGCCTGACGGTTCAGCTGAACGACGCAGCGATTTACTTCGTATGATCTTGTCACTTCTGATGGAATACAATCCACGGCCCACCTTGATACTGTCCAGATAAACCTTCCATGCAAGAGAAATAAGGGACAAATCATAACTGCCAACAATAATCTTTACTCCAATCACAGAGTGAACTACAAAACTTTGGGTTGCCACTATTATACCGACTAAAATTGTGCACGAACCGAGAAAGCCGTACTCCCACGGTGCTGTCAGATTATTCTCCATGCGCCGCTATCGGTGGAGGATAATGCGCGTGAAATGAGACCCTGAAAGCGTTCCAGCTGACCGAACACACACGGGCCAGAAACTGAATCGCCGCTGCAAAACAAATACGCCGGCCGTGTTCAGAAGTACCGACACTCTGTCTCCATTGTCCCGATTATTGAAATTTCACACCACCGGAGTGACCTGGACGAGGCACAATGACTCCATTTTTCGCCGTAACGCGAGGTGTAATCGGGATTACAGTGCCGGGACTCCAACTGCGGCCTTTCTTCACAGGCATGTTAATATTTACACAGGATGTTTCTTGATGACTAATAGTCCACTTTTTTTTAGTCTGCTTAGCCAAGGTATTCCTTCTTTCTGTTCCCTCACGGAGTATCACGAATGTTCATAGCGGAAAGAAAGAGTGTGGAGTTTTCTCTCCTGTCCAATAGATGAACGAGAAGAAGTGTTCCTGTCACGATGCGTTACTAAGACGGAGACACTAACCACGCAAGTTATTTGTGAAAGGTTGTTCGATGAGGGTTACGTTCAATAAACGACGAAGGTACACTCTAGGAAATTTCGCTTGCTTCTGCTTTAGATAATCAAAGAAGGTTTCTTAGCTCATTTCGAAACCTGTCTTGTTGACTCACTGAGTTTCTTCTTCGTAGGCCGCAGCTCCTAAAATGCGATCTAAAGACAGTGAAGCTTGCAGTGGTTTCAGGAATGCTACTATGATGTTACAATAAAGTCTCACTACATGGAAAGGCATCTCATTTATTAATTCAGATACAAATGAGAAATATGTGTTTTCACAATAGAGACTATGTGACATTCAGTCTGAAATCATCGGTCACACTAACGACCGCTGAGTCTGAACTTTTCGAGCACCATAATATTCAGAAATTTCCATGTCTCTTTAGCTACAATTGTCGCACTACTCAGTATAAAAATTCATTTTGTTTTCTCAAATGAGAAGTAGCACTTGCGATTTCCAGGTGTACCCAATTGATGGCAGTACTGGACTGAGGTGGGCTGTCCTCTTTCCAACCTGCCTGCGACGAGCGAACATTTGTGACTCGTCGTTTAAGTCCACCAATCAGTAGCAATATTAAATTTATGCTCTTATTAATCCTTGCAGGTCAATTTCGAATAACTGAAACTGTAGGTATATAGACATCAGTGCGAATATAGTCTCCTGCTGTCTAAGAATAGTTTCTTAATTATTTAAACATTAAATCATAATACTGGAAGTTATTCGTCTAGGCGCCTAATCTAACAAAGGATTCCTTATTCTGTCTTGACGTTCAGGGACAACATTTCAGGCTCTCATTGTTTTCCCACTCTCCCTGTTGCTTGTGGAATGGGTATTCTCTCGTTCCAACCGGCTCGCACAGTTCCAACAGTGTACACATTTATCCATACATATTATAAAAGTGTACATACGTATGCTCCACATCTCCTATCCAAGGATAGGACAGTAGAGGGGAAAGGAGGAGATGAATAGAATTTCAATAAATGCATAATGGGGCAACACTTGGCATTCAGCTAGTACAGTAAACAGGGTGTTACAAAAAGGTACGGCCAAACTTTCAGGAAACATTCCTCACACACAAATAAAGAAAAGATGTTATGTTGACATGTGTCCGGAAACGCTTAATTTCCACGTTAGAGCTCATTTTAGTTTCATCAGTATGTACTGTACTTCCTCGATTCACCGCCAGTTGGCCCAATTGAAGGAAGGTAATGTTTACTTCGGTGCTTTTGTTGACATGCGACTCATTGCTCTACAGTACTAGCATCAAGCACATCAGCATGTAGCATCAACAGGTTAGCCCTCATCACGGTTCAAATGGCTCTGAGCACTATGGGACTGAGCATCTATGGTCATCAGTCCCCTAGAACTTAGAACTACTTAAACCTAACTAACCTAAGGACATCACACAACACCCAGTCATCACGAGGCAGAGAAAATCCCTGACCCCGCCGGGAATCGAACCCGGGAACCCGGGCGTGGGAAGTGAGAACGCTACCGCAAGACCACGAGCTGCCGACTGTTCATCACGAACGTGGTTTTGCAGTCAGTGCAATGTTTACAAATGCGGAGTTGGCAGATGCCTATTTGATATATGGATTAGCACGGAGCCGGTCGGGGTGGCCGAGCGGTTCTAGGCGCTACAGTCTGGAGCGGCGCGGCCGCTACGGCCGCAGGTTCGAATCCTGCCTTGGGCATGGATGTGTGTGATGTCCTTAGGATAGTTAGGTTTAAGTAGTTCTAAGTTCTAGGGGACTGATGACCTCAGAAGTTAAGTCCCATAGTGCTCAGAGCCATTTGAACCATTTGATTAGCACGGGGCAATAGCCGTGGCGCGGTACGTTTGTATCGAGACAGATTTCCAGAACGAAGGTGTCCCGACAGAAAGACGTTCGAAGCTATTGATCGGCGTCTTAGGGAGCACGGAACATTCCAGCCTATGACTCGCGACTGGGGAAGACCTAGAACGACGAGGACACCTGCAATGGACGAGGCAATTCTTCGTTCAGTTGACGATAACCCTAATGTCAGCGTCAGAGAAGTTGCTGCTGTACAAGGTAACGTTGACCACGTCACTGTATGGAGAGTGCTACGGGAGAACCAGTTGTTTCCGTACCATGTACAGCGTGTGCAGGCATTATCAGCAGCTGATTGGCCTCCACGGGTACACTTCTGCGAATGGTTCATTCAACAATGTGTCAATCCTCATTTCAGTGCAAAGGTTGTCTTTACGGATGAGGCTTCATTCCAACGTGATCAAATTGTAAATTTTTACAATCAACATGTGTGGGCTGACGAGAATCCGCACGCAATTGTGCAATCACGTCATCAACACAGATTTTCTGTGAACGTTTGGTCAGGCGTTGTTGGTGATGTCTTGATTGGGCCCCATGTTCTTCCACCAACGCTCAATGGAGCAGCACGTTATCATGATTTCATACGGGTGCTGCTAGAACATGTGCCTTTACAAGTACGATACAACATGTGGTTCATGCACGATGGAGCTCCTGAACATTTCAGTCGAAGTGTTCGTATGCTTCTCAATAACAGATTCGATGACCGATGGATTGGTAGAGGCGGACCAATTCCATGGCCTCCACGCTCTCCTGACCTCAACCCTCTTGACTTTCATTTATGGTGGGCATTTGAAAGCTCTTGTCTACGCAGCCCCGGTACCAAATGTAGAGACTCTTCGTGCTCGTATTGTGAACGGCTGTGATACAATACACCATTCTCCTGGGCTGCATCAGCGCATCAGGGATTTCATGTGACGGAGGGTGGATGCATGTATCCTCGCTAACGGAGGACATTTTGAACATTTCCTGTAACAAAGTGTTTGAAGTCACGCTGGTACGTTCTGTTGCTGTGTGTTTCCATTACATGATTAATGTGATTTGAAGAGAAGTAATAAAATGAGCTCTAACATGGAAAGTAAGCGTTTCCGGACACATGTCCACATAACACATCTTCTTTCTTTGTGTGTGA
Source organism: Schistocerca piceifrons (assembly GCF_021461385.2). NCBI lineage: Eukaryota > Metazoa > Arthropoda > Insecta > Orthoptera > Acrididae > Schistocerca > Schistocerca piceifrons. The sequence continues at coordinate 510,016,034 of NC_060140.1, forward strand.
GGAATGTCTCCTGGAAGTTTGGCCGTACCTTTTTGTAACACCCTGTATAATGAATCATGAACCGCAGTCTGTCACAAACGTCACAAGAGAACTGTTAGGACAAACCGGAGATAAATACGTATCCAAAACCGAATGAGATGGGACAGTGCTGGACCCATCTAGTCCGTATTGGGAGAGTGGTGTTCGAATCTTCCGCCAGTCACCGTGGTACAAGTGTTCCACCTTTTCTCTAAATGAGCTTAGTGAACAACTCTAAATAACCATCTCGGATGCTTTTCTGTAAGTTGTTTTATTCCCACCCTCGTTTATATTATTAGAAAATCGCTATCTTTAGATCGATGTACACATTGGTGAAAAAAGTCATGGCATACATCCTAATAGCGTGACGGGCCTCCTTTCCTCGTGAGTAGTGTAGCAGCTCGACGTGGCTTGGACCCGACATGTTGGAAGTCACCTGCAGAAATGGTGAGCAATGCTGCCTCTATTGTCGTCCATAACGGCGATAGCGTTGCCGGTGCAGGAGTTTGTGCACGAACTGACATCTCGATTACGCCCCATAAATGTTCGATGGGTGGCCAAATCATTCGCTCTAATTGTCAAGAATGTTCTTCAAACCAATTGTGAGAAACTATGGCCCAGAGACATGGCGCATTGTCATCCACAAAAGTTTCATCTTTCTTAGGGACCATGAAGTCCATTAATGGCTGCAAATGTTCTCGCAGTAGCTGAACATAACCATTTCCAGTCCATTATCGGTTCGGTTGGACCAAAGGAACCAGACCATTCCATGTAAACACAACCCACACCATTACAGGGTAACCACCAGTTTACACAGTGCCTTGTTGACAACTTGGGTCCATGGCCTCGTGGAGTCTGAACCGCACTTGAATTCTACCACCAGCTCTTACCACATGAAATCGGGACTTACCTGACCAGGCCGCGGTGTCCAGTCTTCTAGCCTCCAACGGATATTGTCACCAGCCCAAGAGGGGCGCTGCAGACGATGTCGTGCTTTTAGCTAAGGCATTGGTGTCGGTCGTCTGCTGCTACAGCCCATTGATGTCAAATTTCGCCGTCATAACACATATGATAGTAGTACGTTCTACATTGATTTCGGCTGTTATTTCATGCAGTGTTGGTTGATTGTTACTACCGGCAACTCTACGCAAACAGTGCAGCTGTCGTTCGTTAGGCGGAGGCCGTAGGCCACTGGTTAGTTCATGGTGAGAAGTAAGGTCTGAGATTTGGTATTCTCGGCGCTCTCTTGACACTGTGGACCTCAGAATATTGAATTCCGTAACGATTTCTGAAATTGAATGTCTCATGAATCTAGCTACAACTACCACTCTGCGATCAAAGTCTATTAACTGCCGTCGTGCGGCTATAATCACGTCAGAAACGTTCCCACATAAATCACCTGATCCCAAATGACGACGCCGACAATGCACTCCCGTTTTATACCTTGTATAAGCGATGCTATCGACATTTGCATACGTGCATATCGCTACTGCATGACTTTTGTCACTTCAGTGTATAACACGAGACCTACAGCAATGTTTATTTTCAATAAAACTTTTTTCAGTCATTGTGCTTTCAACATTGCAGCACAGTAAGAAATCGTGATAATATAATATAATATATATATATATATATATATATATATATATATATATATATATACATCTACGTCCATACTCCGCAAGCCACCTGACGGTGTGTGGCGGAGGGTACCTTCAGTACCTCTATCGGTTCTCCCTTCTATTCCAGTCTCGTATTGTTCGTGGAAAGAAGGACTGTCGGTATGCCTCTGTGTGGGCTCTAATCTCTCTGGTTTTATCCTCATGGTCTCTTCGCGAGATATACGTAGGAGGGAGCAATATACTGCTTGACTCTTCGGTGAAGGTATGTTCTCGAAACTTCAATAAAAGCCCGTACCGAGCTACTGAGCGTCTCTCCTGCAGAGTCTTCCACCGGAGTTTATCTATCATCTCCGTAACGCTTTCGCGATTACTAAATGATCCTGTAACGAAGCGCGCTGCTCTCCGTTGGATCTTCTCTATCTCTTCTATCAACCCTATCTGGTACGGATCCCACACTGCTGAGCAGTATTCAAGCAGTGGGCGAACAAGCGTACTGTAACCTACTTCCTTTGTTTTCGGATTGCATTTCCTTAGGATTCTTCCAATGAATCTCAGTCTGGCATCTGCTTTACCGACGATCAATATTATATGATCATTCCATTTTAAATCACTCCTAATGCGTACTCCCAGATAATTTATGGTATTAACTGCTTCCAGTTGCTGACCTGCTATTTTGTAGCTAAATGATAAAGGATCTATCTTTCTGTATATTCGCAGCACATTACACTTGTCTACATTGAGATTCAATTGCCATTCCCTGCACCATGCGTCAATTCGCTGCAGATCCTCCTGCATTTCAATACAATTTTCCATTGTTACAACCTCTCGGTACACCACAGCATCATCTGCAAAAAGCCTCAGTGAACTTCCGATGTCATCCACCAGGTCATTTATGTATATTGTGAATAGCAACGGTCCTATGACACTCCCCTGCTGCACACCTGAAATCACTCTTACTTCGGAAGACTTCTCTCCATTGAGAATAACATGCTGCGTCCTGTTATCTAGGAACTCCTCAATCCAATCACACAATTGGTCTGATAGTCCATATGCTCTTACTTTGTTCATTAAACGACTGTGGGGAACTGTATCGAACGCCTTGCGGAAGTCAAGAAACACGGCATCTACCTGTGAACCCGTGTCTATGGCCCTCTGAGTCTCGTGGACGAATAGCGCGAGCTGGGTTTCACATGACCGTCTTTTTCGAAACCCATGCTGATTCCTACAGAGTAGATTTCTAGTCTCCAGAAAAGTCATTATACTCGAACACAATACGTGTTCCAAAATTCTGCAACTGATCGACGTTAGAGATATAGGTCTATAGTTCTGCACATCTGTTCGACGTCCCTTCTTGAAAACGGGGATGACCTGTGCCCTTTTCCAATCCTTTGGAACGCTACGCTCTTCTAGAGACCTACGGTACACCGCTGCAAGAAGGGGGGCAAGTTCCTTCGCGTACTCTGTGTAAAATTGAACTGGTATCCCATCAGGTCCAGAGGCCTTTCCTCTTTTGAGCGATTTTAATTGTTTCTCTATCCCTCTGTCGTCTATTTCGATATCTACCATTTTGTCATCTGTGCGACAATCTAGAGAAGGAACTACAGTGCAATCTTCCTCTGTGAAACAACTTTGGAAAAAGACATTTAGTATTTCGGCCTTTAGTCTGTCATCCTCTGTTTCAGTACCATTTTGGTCACAGAGTGTCTGGACATTTTGTTTTGATCCACCTACCGCTTTGACATAAGACCAAAATTTCTTAGGATTTTTTGCCAAGTCAGTACATAGAACTTTACTTTCGAATTCATTGAACGCCTCTCGCATAGCCCTCCTCGCACCACATTTCGCTTCGTGTAATTTTTGTTTGTCTGCAAGGCTTTGGCTATGTTTATGTTTGCTGTGAAGTTCCCTTTGCTTCCGCAGCAGTTTTCTAACTCGGTTGTTGTACCACGGTGGCTCTTTCCCATCTCTTACGATCTTGCTTGGCACATACTCATCTAACGCATAATGTACGACGGTTTTGAACTTCGTCCACTGATCCTCAACACTATCTGTACTTGAGACAAAACTTTTGTGTTGAGCCAACAGGTACTCTGAAATCTGCTTTTTGTCACTTTTTCTAAACAGAAAAATCTTCCTACCCTTTTTAATATTCCTATTTACGGCTGAAATCATCGATGCCGTAACCGCTTTATGATCGCTGATTCCCTGTTCTGCGTTAACTTTTTCAAATAGTTCGGGGCTGTTTGTCACCAGAAGGTCTAATATGTTATCCCCACGAGTCGGTTCTCTGTTTAACTGCTCAAGGTAGTTTTCAGATAAAGCACTTAAAAAAATTTCACAGGATTCTTTGTCCCTGCCACCCGTTATGAACGTTTGAGTCTCCCAGTCTATATCTGGCAAATTAAAATCTCCACCCAGAACTATAACATGGTGGGGAAATCTACTCGAAATATTTTCCAAATTATCCTTCAGGTGCTCAGCCACAACAGCTGTTGAGCCAGGGGGCCTATAGAGACATCCAATTACCATGTCTGAGCCTTCTTTAACCGTGACCTTCACCCAAATCATTTCACATTTCGGATCTCCGTCAATTTCCTTCGATACTATTGCACTTCTTATCGCTATAAACACGCCTCCCCCTTCACTGTTCAGCCTGTCTCTACGGTATACATTCCAATCTGAGTTTAGGATTTCATTACTTTTTACGTCTGGTTTCAGCCAACTTTCTGTCCCTAGTACTATATGGGCATTGTGACCGTTTATTAATGAGAGCAGTTCTGGGACCTTTCTATAGACGCTCCTGCAGTTTACTATTAGCACATTAATATTGTTATTCCCTGTTGCATTTTGCCTACTCCTACCTTGCCGCGTCTCAGGAGGCGTCTTGTCGGGCCTAGGGAGGGGATTCTCTAACCTAAAAAACCCCCATGTGCACTCCACACGTACTCCGCTACCCTTGTAGCCGCTTCCGGCGTGTAGTGCACGCCTGACCTATTCAGGGGGACCCTACATTTCTCCACCCGATAGCGGAGGTCGAGAAATTTGCACCCCAGATCTCCGCAGAATCGTCTGAGTCTCTGGTTTAAGCCTTCCACTCGGCTCCAAACCAGAGGACCGCGATCGGTTCTGGGAACGATACTACAAATTGTTAGCTCTGATTCCACCCCGCGAGCGAGGCTTTCCGCCTTCACCAATTCCGCCAACCGCCTGTACGAACTGAGGATGACCTCTGAACCCAGACGGCAGGAGTCATTGGTGCCGACATGAGCAACAATTTGCAGTTGGGTGCACCCAGTGCTCTCTATCGCCGCCGGTAGGGCCTCCTCCACATCTCGGATGAGGCCCCCCGGCAAGCAGACAGAGTGAACACTGGCCTTCTTCCCCGACCTTCCCGCTATTTCCCTAAGGGGCTCCATCACCCGCCTAACGTTGGAGCTCCCAATAACTAATAAACCCCTCCCCCCCTGTGCCTGCTCGGACCTTGCTGAAGGAGCAGCCACAAGTCCACTCACAGGCAGAGCGGGCGATGCCACACGGCCAGCCTCGATTGCGGAATGAAACCAACCTTTACCTAGGTTTCAGCCCAAATAATTGAGCCTTCTTCAGAAGATATACCTGAATCTATTTGTCTGAGAGGGCATGGTCTAGAAATAAAATAAAAAACAACCTGAACTTTAAAAATGCTGTACATATGTAGTAAGTCAACACCAAGACTTAACCTAAGCTCTGGCGTTCGCCTCGTCTCCATGGACGCCGTACGATGGACCTCGGGATCATGTGCTCCTCTTAATGTTATATTATGCCCGTCTTTCGGAAAAAAAATAGAGAGGCTGGCGTTTAGGCTGCCATGAAAACTAAGTGATTAACTCGAAAAGCTACGTTCACTCGACGTGTCCAACCAGTAATTACATAATATGTAAACTGAAGGTGGAGTTGGGAGAAAGGAAAGGAAATGAAAGGAAACGAAAGGAAAGGAAAGGAAAGGAAAGGAAAGGAAAGGAAAGGAAAGGAAAGGGAAGGAACTATTGATGTCAGTTGCACCAGGGGGACACTGCAGGAGCCTCCACGAAGATTGTGTTCACCACACGAACAACAAGCAATGGGGCGTCCCCTGGAAACAACCTAGTCGCCCAATCCTGCAAACACCGGAGCACCAAAACCAAAGATGCCAAAACAGCTCTCAGAAGAGCTCCAAAAAAGACCTTTATCAAGACCATCACTAGTGACAACTTCCTGCAATATTGAAGGCTTATCTGTAAATAAAGAAATTTTACTATCTGACATGTGCAAACGAAACAACTGTGATGTTTTAGTGTTACAAGAAACATACACAGCACCAACTAGCCATCGACCAAAAATACAGGGCATGAAATTAGTTCTTGAGAGACTACACGAAAGGTACGGAAGTGCTATATTTGTGAAACCGAACTTAGACTATGCTCCTGTGCTTTGACCTGCGAAGAAAATACAGAAATTTTAACTATTGACTTACATTCATGTACTGTAACATCCGTGTACAAACCACCTAGTGCGTGGTTCAAATTTTCGGAGCCTGGAAATTTCCATTCAAGAAACATTAAAGTTGTACTAGGAGATTTTTAACTGTCACGGTCTCGCATGGTGCTATAAAGAGACAAATGACGATGGAGAAATGCTGGAGATCTGGGCAGACCAGGCTAAACTGAAATTGATACATGACCCAAAGTTGCCTGCATCATTTAACAGTGGAGGATGGAAACGAGGATGTAATCCAGATAACATCTTTGTCTCCGAGAAGGTATCCCTGCAAACTGTAAAGCAAATCCAGGACCCAATTCCAAGATCGCAACACAGAGCAATAACTTGCTGCATTACGGCAGTAATCAAATCAGATGTAATGCCCTTCAAGAGACACTTCAACTTCAAAAAGCTCATTTGGAACTCTTCACAGAGGACCTTGATAAGGAGATCTTGGAAACTGAAGCAGAAGTACAATCATATGAAACTTTTATAGACCTCGTCAAGAAAATCTCCCGACGGCGCATACCTAGAGGGTGCCGCACTCAGTATATCGCTGGACTCAATGGTAGCAGCAAGGAAGCTCTGAAAAAGTATGAATAACTTTACAATAGGGACCTCCTCTTAGAGGAAACGATCCAGGCAGGTGAGGTACTGATGTCTGGTATCTCCGAAGCGAGAAGGGAAAAGTGGTGCAGCCTCCTACAAGAGACGGACATGAAGCACAGCAGTAGGAACGCATGGAAACTGTTCAATAGTCTCAACAACGACCCAACAGAATCACGACCAAATTACAGTGAAGTTACACCTGCTCAGATAGCTCAACAACTGCTCATGAACTGAAAAACTAAAAGGAAGATCAGGAATGGCAAGATCAAAAGAAAATTGAACGAGGAGATTAGCTTTCTAGCTCGCCCGTTCTTGATTCAGGAGCTACAAGACGCCATCAACGATTTGAAAAACAATAGGGCCACTGGCCTCGACGATCTGAGACCTGAGCAAATTAAACATTTTGGACCGAGAGTACAAGCATGGATTCTAGAGCTAATGAACAACTGTATTATAATGATGCAAATTCCTAAACTGTGGAGGAAAGCTCAGTTTGTTGCGTTACTAAAACCAAGGAAAGACCCAACTGAAGCTAAAAATTTCCGGCCTGTCTCACTGCTTTGTCATCTATTTAAAGTGCTGGAACGAATGATCCTCAAACGTATAGCTGATTATGTGGACAAAGCCCTCATTAACGAACAAGCTGGATTTCGACCATGAAAATCATGCTGTGGCCAAATCCATAATCTCACACAGTACATCGAAGACGGCTATCAGAGAGGAGAAGTAACTGGGTTCACATTCCTAGATCTCAGTGCCGCATATGACACAGTTAACCATAAATTGCTTACCCAGAAAGTGTATAATGCCACTAAGGACTATACCCTTTCTATGTTCGTGCAATGCATGCTACAGGACAGACGCCACTACGTAACCTTACAATCTAAAACCAGACGATGGAGGACACAGAAAAATGGACTTGCACAGGGTAGTGTCTTGGCGCCAATATTATTTAACATCTATACGAATGACCTTCCCATCAGCCACCAGACACGAATGTTCATTTATGCCGATGATGCAGCAGTGGCCACACAGGATAAAACCTTTGAACAAGTGGAGGAGAATCTCACAGGAGCCTTAACAGAACTTGCTACTTATTACGAAGGCAATAATCTCAAACCAAACCCTAGTAAATCTCAAGTTTCCGCCTTCCATCTTAGGGACAAACAAGCCAAACGGAAACTCCGAGTCATGTGGCAAGGGGAAGAGCTGAAGCATACAAACAGCCCAAAATACCTGGGAGTAACATTGGACAGAGCGCTTACTTTTAAGCAGGACTGTCACAACACTAAAACATGGTCTGTGCCAGGAACAACATACTGCGGAAGCTAACAGGTTCATCGTGGGGAACTCAGCCACACGTTTTGCGCACCACGTGTCTGGCGCTGAGTATCTCAGCAGCGGAATACGCGGCGCCAGTTTGGAGGAACTCTGCTCGCACTAAGCAAGTTGACGTCGCCGTAAACGAAACTGTACGTACTGCCACAGGATGCCTCCTACCAACTCCCAAAGACAAAATTTATCCCATCATAGGCATAGCACCACCCACTATCCGCAGACAAGTAGCCGCATAGATCGAAAGGTCAAAACAAAAGAATGATCCTCGGCACCCGATGCATATGCACCGAGAACAACGTGTCCGGCTGAAATCCCGCAGGAGTTTCATTGAAACTGCTGAAGAGCTCGCCACCAAGCCCGTCGCAAGGCGGCTATCTCTTTGGGAAGAAATGGTGCCACACTCCGCAATGGAACTACTTGAGGAGGGATCTGCAGGATTTCAACTACCTTTTACAACTTGGAGGTCATAAAACCGGCTGCGCACTGGAGTAATAGGGTGCAAATCAAACCTATTTAAATGGGGCTACAGTGATAGAGATAGGTGTGAATGCAGAGCAATACAGGACTTGGACCACCTATTGATTTGCCCAGTTATGTCTATAACATGCATTAAAGACGACAAAGCAACCTACTTTGCTAATTAATGGGAAGGGAAGATATAATTGGTGCATCCGGATACGGAAGAAGAAGAACCAAAACTTTATGCGGAATCGGTGGCAACGAGTGAAAATGTGTGCTGCACTGGGATTCGCACCCTGGAATCTCCTGTTCACCAGACATTTGCTATAACCATCTTTCTTTCTTGTTATATGAGAACCCATAAAAAGGTGCTGGCCCCTGACTACACAATTTCCAACGGTTATACCTAAACTAAGAAAGGAGAAAAGGGAAGGAGAGAAAGGGTAAGAGATGTATGCAACAGAGAATATTTCTTCGGACCTGTAGAGTGAGTTCCGTGAAAGCCGCCAGTAGTTGTGGACAAATCCATGCGCACCTTCACGAAATAAAGCAGAAAACCGTTGGGGATCATAGTATTAAATAAATAAATAAAATAAAATAAAATAAAAATAAACAATCGTGCATCATATCAACTGCGCATTGCAGGGAAATTCCCACTGCACTCGAAGGGAAGTTGGAGTGCAGCTGCACTCCAAAAGAAGTTGGAAAATATTGTCTGTATTTCGGATTTTGGACACTGGTGTATGTCGTTGGTAACGTAAGTCCAAAAATTGAGAATACTCTTCTTGAAGTGCTAAAAGGACATCGAGCATGCAATGCAGCGGAACCAGTTCACAGAGCGAATCTTCGTCTACAGATAGTACACGTCACCCGGGAACAATATCATTTGCGTTGTTATTCGGTGAGGAATATCACTTGTGAGGAATGCCAAAATTCGCTGGACCAAGGGGCAGACGTCTGGACCACAAACGAAGCTATGATCGTCCGTTTCCGGCACCCCGCACGTGATGCAGAGCTAGGTGAACTTGATGAAAAGGAGAACGATTCGGTTGTTTCTCGCTGATGGTGATATACCACGTGCAGTAGTGCCAAAAAATGGGGCGCTCACCGCCTATAATATTTTGCGCCACCTGTAGTGCGGGTACTTCTGTACTGGGGGCGCGGGCCAGTTTCATCTCAGTGTAGACCACTTTCGTCGACAACAAGCGCACATGCGGTAAAGAACCAGAAAGGTAGTTGTGAAACAGAAAAAAGAGTCCGATGTTACAGAATGGCGCTGGAATGTCCGACAGTCCCACTGAAAGAGCCAACAAGGTCGGGGCATATGCATCAAGCAGTACACTGGTAACGCCTGTCGGGCAACGCCGTCAAATCGTCGACTATGAACTGAGACAAAAAGGGCCCGAGATCAGTCCAGTACAGACACACATACACTCGTGCCGGGGAAGAGTGAGGGATTCATAGCGGGATTTGATAATAAGCCAGTCGGGATTCTCAAATCAGCGAGTGCGAGGTACAAAAGCGATCAAGGTGACCAGAAGAATGTGCAACGTAGTGCGTCAAACTGGAGAGGTCGCCATTAACGTGTTTCCACGTGTTCACAAGTTGGAGGTGGTCGACGATCAAGGTAAGCTCTGCACAAGGTGAATGATGCGGCACCTGATTTTTGGGATGGAGGGTGGAATTAAAATTACCACCTTGCACCAATACATCTCGCCGCCCCACAAAAAGAATTAAGACTGCCTCTGCAAAGAAGTCAAAATGTTCCCCAGCGCCTCCCCAATCCTGAAGGAGCACAGATGCTGATAATTCGGACACCGAATAGTGTGAGAGCCACGACTCTTGCATCCAAAAGATTATGGAGTAGCCGACGGTATTCCTTAACGGACGAGAATCACAACACCGCTGCCGGTATCTGATACGTGGAAGACGAGAGGGACGTACTCATAAAGGTTAGCAAAACTACTTGCATGCACTTCTTGTAAAAGGGCCACGTGTAAGTCCGCTGCACGAAGTCTATCGTGGAGCATCGCAGGTTTATGTGGGGCACGGCTGATGACATTCATTGTAGCTAGGCTGTATGTCTGTTCTGCCACTCCTGCTATCGACACATGGCGTTTAGCAGTGGTTTCCAGCCGGGGCAGACCACAGAAGATGCTCGAACCTTTGAGGTTACTGTGATGAGGTATTAGGGGGCAAAACTGACTGAATGCAGCTGCCCCCGGTATACATAGGCCGTTCCGATTCCTTCTCTACATCATCCAACCAAGAAACAGGAGCAACACCACTGTGTTGTCCGAGGGTGGAATAATCAGGATGCCACTACATGTCGGCGATCTCCTGATTCATCTTGTCGATGGACGGCACAGACAGCAGAAAGGAATTCGTAAAGGCTGCGGAGGACAAACCATTCAGGTAGATGGGGAAGGAGGCATGATCATCTACAGGTCTTTCGAGATCGATGCATCTTCTGACATCTGTTGGCCATCCTGCGCAGCCATCCTGAAGACGCGATAGTTAGATGGCATACGACTGCGTTTCTTGCGCTTCCTCTGTGACATCTGTTTTCGAATGTGTTGTCCCGTATTGGGGTGGGATTAGCCGTCATCAGAAGCTGGCCCAACCAGATGGAAGGGCTTGGAGGTACGACGCCCGAGTCGACGCCCATCACAACTGTAACGTCGCTTATCGGGTTATGACAGGTGTCTGAGGGCGTCGTTTCCGTCGGAGGTGATGGAGGGGGAATCTGAGGACTCACAGACTCTCAGCGTCCAGCAACTATGGCAGATTGAAGGGAACCTGAACCGATGCATCTAACACCTTCGCTACAGCATAGGTGGAAAGGAGTACTACAGATGTCAGGGGCAGTGCGACATCTCCTACCGGCGTCTGAAGCAGGATTCTGTGGAGGCGTCTGTGGAGGTAATCCGACCGGACGTGCTACTTCTGGCCACAGCCCGCACAAGTTTGTGGTTGACCACTGTACGTCATAATCGTCCGCGCACTGTCAGTCATCAAATAAGAAGGCACGTGCTTTGTGACTTATAGTTTGATCCGAAACAAGGCTTTTAAGTAGTGGTAGATCTCTAAGATCTGCGACGTGCCTGATGACGTAGCGGAAGGCAGATACATCGAACTGTACCTCAGAAGGAAGTTCAAAACCACGCAGGGTGTGGTGGCCGAACCCTGTATGATCAACTGAAACAGTTCTGACTTGACCATCAGTGTGCATGAATTTGTCCCTGTATGAAACTTCCGATAGCACCTGTGCAAACTTCTATGGACCAAAGTTTGATGTACATGACGATGCTGGTGATGGAGAAGTTAATTCCTACCTCTTGAGGTGCGAAATGAACTTCGTCATGAATAAACTATTCCACTTCGTGCGCTCGAGCTCGTGCATGTTCGGCTTGAAACAAGATCTTCACAGTCGCACGGCGGTAAGATAACGCAATTGCAGTTCAGGAATTAAAGGAAGGTAGCGACACAGTACCGCGCCCTAACGTGTAAACAAAAACACGCCTGCGGAGCACTGTTCGAAGCGCCGAGCACGTCCGCTTCGTGTCACGACTATGAGCCGAAATTACTGGACCATTCGGAAACAGTGTTTATGGCAATTACGAGTTCATGGAATATCGTGTCACGCCTCCCGGCCGACTAATATTCCCATCTAGTGCCACATATCAGCGGCTCCCGTCCATATCCTCCATGCTCACCGCTATGAGATTCCCGTGGGAGTTCGAACATGATTGTGCATCCACACTGAAGGTGGATGATTCACAAACCATCGAGGTGCTAGGTGGGAATGTGAGTCGGGCGGGAGGTGTACCCAGTTAGTGCGTGCATAGCCGATAAACGCTCTGTCCGGGTGGCACAGTGGTTAACGCATCTATCTAATAAGCTGGAGATCCCAGGTTAGAATCCTGGTCCTGTACACATTTTGACTTATTGCCGCTGATTACGCTTAAAGTCCGGATGCAGCTGACTTCAACAGTTCCTTCCCTATCCTTTCCCTTCCCTCCCCTCCACCATCACTTTACAAAATATTCTATCAGAGCTGCGGATTCCGCGTGATGTTTGTTCCTTCAGACTTGTTCGAAGAAACAGATACCACCTATTCATATAACTGATTCGCCTGTATGGGCAATGAATCCACCACGTTCAGTGCGGATGCATAAAAACAATCGATCTCCTGCGGGAATATCAGAGTGGATAGCATAAAGGACATGGACGTCGATTGCTGATAGGTGGCGCTCGGTCGAGGTATGGGTTGGCTGGGAGGTATGCGGAGACAGTTCGCGCACAGGCGATAAACAGTCTGTCTGGGTAGCTAAGTGATTATAGCAACTGCCGAGTAAGCGGAAGTTCCCGGGACCGAATCCCGTTCCAAAACACATTTTTAATCCTCACCGGTGATTCCACATAAAGTCTCGACGCAGCTCACATCAGTAGTTCCTTCCCTTTCCTTTCTCCCCCTCCACCTTCAACTTACGTAACATGTATCACAGCTGTGGATTCTGCACGGTGTTATAATTAAGAAAGTTTTACCGATGCAGGGTTTCTCGATTACGGTCCATAAGCTTTCGATGAAATTCATATCGGGCGATCTGTGTGGCCAAATCATTCGCTCTAATTGTCCAGAACGTTCTTCAAACCAATCGCAAACTGTTGTAACCCGATGACACGCCGCAATGTCGTCCATAAAACTTCCATTGTTGTGTGGGAAAATGATTTCCATGAATGGCTGAAAATGGTCTCAGTTGTTTCAGTTGGACCAGAGGACCCAGGGCATTCCACGTAAACACACCTCCCACCATTACGGAGTCACCATAAGCTTGCACAATGTATTGTTGACAACTTGAACTATATGACCGTGGAGTCTGCGTCACACTCGAACCCTACGATGCGCTCTTACCAAATGAAATCGCGACTCACCTGACCAGGGCACAGTCGCCTGGGGTCCAACGATATGTTCACGAACCCAGCAGAGGCACTGCAGGCCATGTCATGCTGTTAGCAAAGGCACTCGCGTCGGTCGTCTCCTGCCATAGCCCATTAACTCCAAATTTCGCCGCATTGTCCTAACGGATATGGTCTTCGTACGTCCAACATTGATTTCTGCGGCTATTTCACTCAGTGTTGCTTGTCTGTTAGCACTGACAACTCTACTCAAATGCCATTACTCTCGCTCGTTACGTGGAGGACGTCGGCCACTGTATTGTCCGCGGTGAGAAGCACGCTCTTGACATTGTGGATCTCGCAATATTGAATTCCCCAACGATTTCAGAAATGGTTGCCCCATGCGTCTAATTCCAACTATCATTCCGCGTTCAAAGTCTGTTAATTCCCTTCTTGCGGCCATAATGACGTAGGGATCATTTTCCCATGAATCACCTGGGTACAAATGACACCTCTGCTAATGCACTGCTGTTTTATACATTGTGTATGCATTAATGTCGCCATTGTACATGTGCATATACACTATTGGCCATTAAAATTGCTACACCACGAAGATGACGTGCTACAGAAACGAAATTTAACCGAAAGGAAGAATATGCTGTGATATGCAAATGATTAGCTTTTCAGAGTATTCACACAAGGTTGGCGCCGGTGGCGACAACTACCACGAGCTGACACGAGGAAAGTTTCCAACCGATTTCTCATACACAAACAACAGTTGACCGGCGTCTCCTGGTGAAACGTTGTTGTGACGCCTCGTGTAAGGAGGAGAAATGCGTACCATCACGTTTCCGACTTTGATAAAGGTCGGATTGTAGCCTATCGCGATTGCGGTTTATCGTATCGCGACATTGCTGCTCGCGTTGGTCGATATCCAATTACTGTTAGCAGAATATGGAATCGGTGGGTTCAGGAGGGAAATACGGAACGCCGTGCTCGATCCCAACTGCCTCGTATCACTAGCAGTCAAGATGACAGGCATCTTATCCGCATGGCTGTAACGGATCGTGCAGCCACTTCTCGATCCCTGAGTCAACAGATGGGGACGTTTGCAAGACAACAACCATCTGCACGAACAGTTCGATGACGTTTGCAGCAGCGTGGACTATCATCTCGGAAACCATGGCTGCGGTTATCCTTGACGTTGCATAACAGACAGGAGCGCCTGCGATGGTATACTCAACGACGAACCAGGGTGCACGAATGGCAAAACGTCATTTTTCCGGATGAATCCAAGCTCTGTTTACAGCATCAAGATGGTTGCATCCGTGTTTGGCGACATCGCAGTGAACGCACATTGGAAGCGCGTATTCGTCATCGCCATACTGGCGTATCACCCAGCGTAGTGGTATGGGGTGCCATTGGTTACACGTCTCGGTCACCTCTTGTTCGCATTGACAGCACTTTGAACAGTGGACGTTACATTTCAGATGTGTTACGACCCGTGGCTCTACCCTTCATTCGATCCCTGCGAAACCCTACATTTCAGCAGGATAAAGCACGACCGCATGTTGCAGGTCCTGTAGGGGCCCTTCTGGATACAATAAATGTTCGACTGCTGCCCTGGCCAGCACATTCTCCACATCTCTCACCAACTGAAAACGTCTGGTCAATGGTGGCCGAGCAACTGGCTCGTCACAATACGCCAGCCACTACTCTTGATGAACTGCGGTATCGTGTTGAAGCTGCATGGGCAGTTGTACCTGTACAAGCCATCCAAGCTCTGTTTGACTCAATGCCTAGGCGTATCAAGGCCGTTATTACGACCAGTGGTGGTTGTTCTGGGTACTGATTTCACAGTATCTATGCACCCAAATTGCATGAAAATGTAATCACATGTCAGTTCTAGTATAATATATTTGTCCAATGAATACCCGTTTATCGTCTTCACTTCTTCTTGGTGTAGCAATTTTAATGGCCAGTAGTGTAGCTATCCTATGATTATTGTCACCTCAGTATCAAGACTGTGGGTTACAGGGAGGTGGTGAGTGCTGCTGCGGTCTGCAGCACTGACCTCGCGGAACGCGAGACCCGGATGGAGCTCGCAGCGGTGGCCGGCGAGCGGACGGGCAGCGCGATGGTAGCGACGAGGCCTCGGCCCCCAAAGAAGCCGCGGAGGGCCGGCCAGCAGCCAGCGCGCCCACAAAAAGCGGCGGACGCGTGCCGCGGTGGTCGCCGTGGAGGGGGCAGCGGCAGCGGCGGCGGCAGGTGATGCGGCGGGGAGATGCCTGGATAAACAGCGCGGGAATATATCAGCGTCATCGTGCCTCCAGCTGCGGCAGCGACGCCCCGGCTTTTCACCGCCGGTCGCCGCTCCTCACGGCTACCTCATTTCGGGCCACTTTCCCCACTTTTTTGTGCTTTCATTCCATCACATTCCATACTCTTTCTGTCTGACAGTTTTTTCCCCCTACCCTGCCTCTGATCTGACACTGAGATGATTGGACTGGCGATTCGCGTTGATTGAATAACGTGACGGAGAGAAGAGTGAGGAGGTCATTTAACTCTCCTGGTGATCGACACGGACGTCTTTCGCGCTGTAGTATATTGTCCTGGCATGGGAATTAGTACATGCTCGTAACATCATTGTAAGACCACCGATGTCGCCTCGGTGTAACTAATAGGCGCCAGGATGTCTGCACTCGTTCTCGGGTTTTCCGGCTGGTAACCCATTGGTAGATGCAATACTCGGCGGGCTGTGGAGGATACGTTGGGGTATACCATTCCCTGACAGAGTTAGTCTCTAAATTCACATTGGTTTAAGGGGATTTAAGGATTTACAGTTTTAAATATTTCTGAAAAATCATTATTTTACACAAACTACAATTTGAAAGGTATTTTCGACCTTCGCACACAATGGCACCTATCCTTCGCCAAGTACAAGAGTTGTGTCTTAAAGTGTATGTGATAAGTGTCGTCAGAAGCGCAACGTCACGTGACTCCATTTAAAACTAGTGTTAGTACACAGCGTATAGTTTATATACGTGCTTTACACTATGCTTATTTATTTCTTGCAATCACTTTTGTGTAGCAGTGTTACTAGTACAAAGCTCGTACTTCTATTTTCAGCAGAGAAATTTATTCCTGCTGTAAGAGCTAGCGAATCTTACGAGTTTAGGCTACAGTGAGAACTCTGCAGAGAAGGTTTTAGTGTTTGTGTATTCTCCTCCGTTTACATTTTTCGTACGTTCCAACTTCAATAGCGTCACAATCGTGTAGTTTTCTCCTTTGTGGGGACCTGTTTCTACTTTCACAGTTACTAAATGGTTCAAATCGCTCTGAGCACTATGGTACTTAACTTTTTGAGTTCATCAGTCCCCTAGAAATTAGAAGTACTTAAACCTAACAAACCTAAGGACTTCACACACATCCATGCTCAAGGCACGATTCGAACCTGCGACCGTAGTGGTCGCGCGGTTCCAGACTGTAGCGCCTAGAACCGCTCGGCCAGTCAGGCCGGCTCACAGTTACTCCCCACTGCATTGTTTGTTTGTTTATTCTTCAGGTCTGATTCTGTTTCTTATACATTATGATATGGATAAGAAGTGTGCTTGTCGTGAGCAGTCACAAGATTGGCTGCTGTCTGTAAACAGCTGGAGGTTGCGTTGGCCACGATCTATAGGCTCCTGGCTACTGTTTAAAGCTGGAACGACATCAGGGAGCCTGTGAAGAAACCTGTGACACCTTTGGTGCGTTGGGAGTCCCGTGGTGACCTAGTTGTTGTTGGGTCTAGCGCTATGCAACATATGACGTGTTTGTTTTCACTCGAGAGTGATTGATGGGCTGTAGTGGTTCCATATGTCACTGGACGGAGGGCATAAGAGGGAACAGCGACAGGACTGGCTCCTTAGGACCTAGCAAAGGATACGATGTGTTACCTAGTGTCTATAAGGTCCGTAACACTGTAAGGTGTCAGGCAAATCCAACCCCTTCCATGAAAACCCTGACATGATAAGCAAATCCAGTAGTATGTCACATAGCTCCAAATAAATCGTGACATTAAATTAACCAAAGTAATACGAGTAACGAGTGAGCAAATGGAATACCACAGACTAACACAAGAATTCCTAAATGCATGTCATACCTTCCCACCGTGAGACAGACGCAGTTCCGAGGGGGGAAACGAGAACAGAGGCCAAGAGCAGAACCGTGTTAAGATTGGAGGCCCTACGATAAGGGACGGACGGACACCCACGTCGCCAGCTAACCGCTAGGACCACACCACCCGCAAGTTTTAGCGTGAGACTTTTTCGCGTCTCTGTTACGTTGCAAACTTTAAAAAACATTGTCCCACCACGAAAAGTATAGTGTTTCTCATTGGATAGACAGAATTTTTGTAGGCGGAGCTTAAGGTTAACATTGAGACCCTGATTGGTCAGATGAAAACACAGCCAGATAGTTTTCTTTAAACCACCTTCGGTAAATTGTAGTAAGGAGAAGTTAGGAGAGAGTTGCTTCCGAGACGGTGAGGTGAGCGAAGCTGTGCTACCCGCCGCCCCCTGACGAACACCGACAAGGTAATGAACGCACGCGATGCCGCATAACAGCGCATAAAGCTTCACTCAGAACTGCAGAAGTCTCATCTGCTACACCCTCTTTTTGCGTAATACTAGTGTCGATCGTCAATTAAAGCTCATGGTGTTCACATTTGCCACTTGAAGTAAAAATCTGAAACGCGATGATTTTTCTGTTATATAGTTATTGAGAAGCCACATCAGCCACTGTAATTTACGACACGTTAGATAAGTAATTAAAGATAATTGAAGGTCACTGTAGAACATTTTGATAGTTTTCTCTCTTGTGAAACTTAATTTAAACCTAGATTATAGATGTGATATGGCATAGGTCATCCTTCGATCCATTGTAGAACTTGGAAACCCACTCAGGGAATATTCGTTCACATTTTTGTTGAGCGCAGTTGGTTTTTACCATCCTGTATTAAACCATTTACTTTTATCAATAGTGCAATTTATAAACAATGTTTTGTGAGTAGAATAAAATTTCCAATGGTCAACTTAACTGTTTTTTCGACGTTATTTTACCAGCTAACTAAAAGTAGGAAAGCCTTGAACCCCTTCCACTAAATTTAGTTAGTATTAAGATTCTTTTACAGGGAGTGCAGTGGAGCTGACGCTAAAATCATTAAGTATTTGGTTATATCATCGCTAGTCTCACTGAACTCTTCTGAATTCTACATGTCATGTATGGTCTATCGTCTCCTTACCAGCAACAGGTCCCAGGTTCAAACTAGTCAATTCCCTAAAAAACACACTCAGAGCGTCGTTGCGCAAAAGTGGTAGGGAGACATGATATAGAACAAACAGACACCACGCAGAATGTTAGAAAATGGTGACCCTGACAGGATGGTAAAATACCATGATTGAAGGTCGACCACATGCCTAACTAGGTCAGAAAAATATCCTGTTGAAAAATTTTCGTAGTAAGAAAATTTTTTTTTGTAAAGTTATACATAGTAGCTACAGCGATAGATAGTAAAAGTATCCAATAGAAAGTGAGTCTGGCAGAGACAATAGCGTAATTAAGTTATGAATTTTAATATCGTTAGAATTAAGTATTCTCTTCAATTCAAGCGCACAGGTGGCGGATACATCGTTGATAAGTTGGTTCTGACCCAACAAGTAAGTGAATTGATTGTCAAGTCGTGTGTGCAAAACGTTTATGAAACGAGTGAGATCGTATGAGCGTATGTTGACTCGAAGTAGGGCCCGTGAATTGCTTTTAAAACAAAAAATAAGGGATTCGGAGAGATTAGCAATGGCAAATCGAGACCTTGACCGATTTGAGGTAGAGACCCAGCATGAAAATGGACAGAGAATAGAGGACAGTACAACAGACGATGCAGTATCGCGAGAAATAGGACATATAACGCACCATAACGAGGATAATGTACGTCAAGGCATAGATAATGTAAGTCAGCATACGACAGAGGAGCAGGAAAGTAGAGAGGCAGTCGATGAGGATTCTAACTTGCGTCTTGAATACGTAGAACCCATAGTACAAGTAATCAGAGCTCCCTCACCACAGAGTACAAGGAATTCGAGCAGAAACGTGTCACTGTACAGTTCAATGCAATCGGTTGCGAACCAACACTTGGCCGAAAACACAGAGCGTAGGACGTCGGAAGAAAACGCAATAGGACCCACCAACCTGGCAGAATTATTACAGTTAATGACGGAAACCATGACAAGACAAAATAAAGAAATTGCGAACCAAATTAAAATTCAGAATGCAGAAATGACGAAACAAAATGCAGAAACCACGAGACAAATGCGTGCGATTAAAGAACAAAACAAAAAAATTCAGTTACACCTAAGTCATATTGAAGACGAGGCAAAAGAATCTCGAGAAGTGATAGGAAACTTAATAACAGGTTACAATCAATTGAGAACAGACACTGACAAGGTACAAGTGGACGTACAAACATTGCGTAATGACACTCAAGACGAGATCAAAACATTACGTAACAACACCCAGGAAGAAGTCAGAAACTAGAGAAACAGATAAACGTAATTACTAGACAAGCAGCGGGTACAGCGCGTGAAATTGTTGAAAACAGTGTGTTACACAAACGTATCACAAATGCAGCGCTGAAAAGATATGATAACCACATAGTCAAAATAGAAGCGCAAACGAAGCGACAATTTCAGAAATTGCGAACAGAGTTGTTGCAAACCATTGAAGAGCGTAGTAAACAGGATCGAACAAGCACAGAATGGCTGGCTCTGAGCACTATGGGACTTAACTACTGTGGTCATCAGTCCCCTAGAACTTAGAACTACTTAAACCTAACTAACCTAAGGACATCACACACATCCATGCCCGAGGCAGGATTCGAACCTGCGACCGTAGCAGTCGCTCGGTTCCGGACTGCGCGCCTAGAACCGCTAGACCACCGCGGCCGGCGAACAAGCACAGAGTCTCCAACCACATCCGCATCTGTAACAGCACTGGAAAAGCAAGCAATTAACAAAGATATCATGCATTTGCGATTCCAATCACAGGCAGAAAGTAACATACGTGAAATGGAAAGCCAGGTCGCGAAGAGTACAGTGCAATGTATTCGGCTACACGTTCACAACCGATGGAAGAAAATTATTGCGTACCACTTCAACGATACTACGCAAGGGTACGCGAAAGTTACAGTGGACAATATCCAATGGATCTACCACAACCGGAAAGAACGACGGGAGTAATGATTAGAAACAAAAGTGGCGAAGAATCGCGAATTTCATATGGAACTATGACGAAGTAAGACAACGATCATTTCCTCACAGTCAGAAAATTTCAACACTTTCGAGAAGGAAACTCATTACGTCCACGAACTTTTATTGACCAATTCCGAGCAGGATTACCAGAACACTGGACGCTAGCACACAAATTAGACTTTATATGTGCTCACATGTCAGGAACAGTCGCAGAAACCATGCAGAATGTTGCAGCGACATGCCGATCGTACGAAGATTTCTGAGAGAAGTTTCTCTCACGATATTGGTCCAGAGAAACACAGAACAGAGTGAAGTACGAATTATTACAAAACCCATATTTTGAAAATTCAGGAGAGAAGAGTCCCGTGAAATTTTTCGAAGTAATGGCAAAGAAAAATCAATGCTTAGATGTGCCATACAGTGACGGAGAGTTGATTAAATTATGCGCGATGAAGCTACCATTGAAATACCAGTAATCATTAGTAGGTCGCGGAGGCAATGACGTCGAAGCATTTAAAGGTATTCTAAGGGAACTAGAGTTCATATTTTCGGAAGATAACGCAAGAAAAAGACGAAGCGCACGTGAAAACGAAAGCAAAAAGCAGTGGAATCCACAAGACACAGTACGAAAAAACAATGATTACGAACCATGTGATAACTTCGCACCAAGAAACGACAATAGATTTCAACAAAGAACCGGTTATGGATTTAGTAGAGAATATGGCAATAACTATAATTCACCCAGGAACGGCAACAACTATTACAGAGGGAATAACGGCAACCGGAACGGGTACTGGAGAACCAATAGACCGACAAATTATCAACAAAGAAACCAGTATCAACAAGCTGAACAAGAAAAGAGAATACAGATAGAAGAGGTGGAGGTAAGACCACCAAACCCCGATAAACGTTCGAATTGACAGCTAAGCGCCCGTGCCAAAGAGAATGACGCACCGACCCAGGACAATTGCAGCACCTTGAACAGAGAAGTAAAAATCTTATCACAAGAAGAGAAGAAGGAAGAAACAAAACCGCAGGGACCAGATGAAAACGAAGACAAGAAAATAACCAATATCGTGTTGGGACGAAATTAATTGGGAGAATACTGACGAGGAAAACGAATTACCAGAGGCATGCACAACGAATGTAGGAGGAAAGGACGAAGTAATGAGTATTGCAGAGCTATTTGAGATGGAAACCAGGGAAAGCGAATTCA
Organism: Schistocerca piceifrons; assembly: GCF_021461385.2. Taxonomy (NCBI): domain Eukaryota; kingdom Metazoa; phylum Arthropoda; class Insecta; order Orthoptera; family Acrididae; genus Schistocerca; species Schistocerca piceifrons. The sequence continues at coordinate 510,037,978 of NC_060140.1, forward strand.
ATGAGGATAATGCGCAGTCGACAGAAATTGAAAATATGTTACGAGTGGGCACACAACCCTACGTATATAATGAAGGAAGTTATGAAGCGGTAATTAGAGCATTTAGATGCGATTATGTGGAAGTAGCGACGAAGAAGGAGAAGATAGACAAGGATGAGGAAAAAGTAGAGGATGTTGAAGAAAGCGTAAATGAAGGAAGAAATAGAGAAGAGGAAATAAAAGAGAGAGATGAAGCAGTCGAAGCTTATCCTACAGAAAGTTCGAATTCACAAGGGAAATTCCTAAAAAGACTCATGTATGATTCAGTTCAAATGGCTCTGAGCACTATGGGACTCAACATCTTAGGTCATAAGTCCCCTGTAACTTAGAACTACTTAAACCTAACTAACCTAAGGACATCACACACGCCCATGCCCGAGGCAGGATTCGAACCTGCGACCGTAGCAGTCCCGCGGCTCCGGACTGCAGCGCCGGAACCGCTAGACCACCGCAGCCTGCCGTATGATTCAGTGGAAGATTCGTTGATGCAAGAAGAAGAAGAACAGAACCAACCCTTTCAAATTCAACCAACTGTGAAGGCCATGGTAAAGCATATCACAGTCAATATTGTAATTGATAGCGGAAGTGAACTGACTGCGATCTCAGAAAATTTATTCATGCAGTGTAATGCCAATGAGGAATTGCCAGTTCTGAAAACACGTAAGATTAAAGTCAGAGGTCCTATTAGAATCAATGCTGCGGAAGTTACGAGACGAACAAGGTTAACTCTTTCGTGTCAAGGTCAAGAGATCGAAGCCAACTTCGTGATTACACCTAAACTAACTGTAGATTTGATTATAGGTGCAAATTTTTTAAATGAGAGACAAGCGATACTATATATGGGGAAAGGTAGTGTAACATTCGGGAATGTCACACTTCTCTTTGAGCAAAAGCTAAAATTAGAAGAAGTACCAGTTATAAACAAACAATTAAGAACGATGTGAGATAAAGAGGATGAATAATTAGAATGGTATGCACAAAAGGGGGAATCGCCTCAACTCATGTTAGGAGTCCATAAAAAAATCGCCAAAAATTGCAAGAAGTTCAAGGCATTTCAGAACACAGTAAAAGAGAATTAGTGGGTATTTTACGAGATAAAGCAGAGGTATTTTTACCTAAGACTGGCAGTATCAAACACTTTCAGTACAATTTTGAAGATTAATTTTATTACTGGTAAATAATCAGCACAATATTTCAAGATTATGTTGCAGATAAGATCGTGAGGAGAAAGAAGAATGAAGAGAGAGGAAGGTGGGAAAAAGAAAGTAGTTTCAATAAAAACAAAAACATAAATAACACCGATAGTACCATAGATTAAGGTGAAGGGATAAAGTGTAGATAGTCTAACAGCATGAAATACTAAAATGCTATACACCACGACACTATACAAAAATAAAAAACGAATTTCAGGTTTCTTGTATAAGTTAAGACTCAAAATATCTTAGAATTGTAACATGGAAAGGGCGCCAAAATTTGTAAAGCTTTTAAGAAGGCATAAAACAATGTAGGTACTACACATATGTTAGATGATTATAAGTAAAACTTTTTGTAAGAACCATTGTAAAAACTCCAGCAAAGACAAGATGCAACAACACACTAGTTGCAACAAGAGAAGTATCAAGAAAGAAAAGGACGTAATTAGCAAGACACGATTCCTACAAGGCAGAAGCATTGAGAGAAAGGAAAGGACAGCGAGACCAACAGAAGGTATCGAAAGTGGGCAATAAATTTGCCCGCTAGGCGGAACCCTGCTGGGACAGAACACGGAGCCACACAGTGGCAGAGCCCTGCAGAGACGTGATGGGACGCTGAATGCCGGAAGGGTCTCCGGGCGCCCTGAATGAATGGAGCAAGCAACAAACAGCCCACTTGGGCAAGCCACCACTGGCAAAAAAAATATGTGTAAAAGGCACACTACCGCTATTAAACAGCACGCTTATATACGAAACTGAAGAAAACGTCCACCAAGTAGAAATGACATGTCCAAACCATTTATCAAACTGTTACTAGGAGGAGAACTTCAAAGTAACTAGTTATCAATAAATATTTCCATATCCTGCCCAGAGAAGAACCAAGAAGCAAGTAAGAAGCAGAGAAAAAGCAGGAAGAACAGAAGTTGAAGATTTGCAAGATTGAGACCATGAAAGAAGATGGGTGAAGAATAGACGACATACCTTCCCAAATCCGTATCCTATTGTAAACTAGTCATCTGCGAAGTATTACAACGAAAAACGACCGCTTTCAGCGACACACAACGATGAGTTTCACACCTACAAATTCAGTAAACCATGAGATTCTGCACTCACAGCTCCATTCCATTATGGAACCTCCACAACAGCAACACACACTTGCAAAGCCAACAAGGAACGATGAACGAAGCTGTACATCAAATACTTGCCCACATCCATCTCGCTCAAGTCCATCACCTTCATGCAAAAACATTCGCCAACCTCATGCTTAAACATTCATAGGATCGTGTGAATGTGTGAAATCAAATTATGTGATGTAGGAATTGTGCAAAATAAACGTGTGAAAAACTAAATGAGTTAAGCACACCAGACAGCTAATAAACTACAAAATAACAGTCATTGACTATGGACTTAAGTAAAAAATAGACTATCGAAAAAAATAAGTCATTAGTTCTCAAATGGACAGTATATAAAGAACAAAAGTAAGGCATAATAAACGCTAAAACTATATACCACTTATTTTCTCCTCATAAAAATAAAAGAATGACTATATTTTACTTATTTTCTTCTTATAAAAACAAAGAATAAAAAATTATCTTGTTGGATGTTTTCCCTTTTTTTTAACATTTGTACCACTTGTTAGGATAATATCTCAACACTGGTGTATGTATATTTCTTTGTCAATGCAATTCTTGGAAATAATTCTTATTTGTTAGTGTAACAATGTTGAAATGAGTGTCTAGAAACAAAAACATTTTACTTGTACATGATATTTAGAAAATGTGTTAGGAATAGATTTTACTTAATTACTACATTTATAAAAAAATATATTTCTAAGAAAATCGATGTGAAAGACTCCTCACATTCGATAACAAACTTCTTAAAAAACAAACTTCACACTTAAATAAAGAAATAAAATAATAAAAAATTAATAATAGCATAAAAATATTCTTCTCTTGTCATTTTTGAGAATAATGTGGAAGAATATAAAAATATAAATTAGTAATACAAACTAGCATAGAACCAGAATAACGTGGCTGAACAGTAAGCAACAAAATGTAGATAATGGAATAATTTTTGACTGGCTTAGACAATGATTCAATCATTGCCTAACTTCAGTACAAAAATTAAGTTCGAAGGGTGGTGATATGTAAGGTGTCAGGCAAATCCAACAACTTCCATGAAAACCCTGACATGATAAGCAAATCCAGTAGTATGTCACATAGCTCCAAATAAATCGTGACATTAAATTAACCAAAGTAATACGAGTAACGAGTGAGCAAATGGAATACCACAGACTAACACAAGAATTCCTAAATGCATGTCATACCTTCCCACCGTGAGACAGACGCAGTTCCGAGGGGGGAAACGAGAACAGAGGCCAAGAGCAGAACCGTGTTAAGATTGGAGGCCCTACGATAAGGGACGGACGGACACCCACGTCGCCAGCTAACCGCTAGGACCACACCACCCGCAAGTTTTAGCGTGAGACTTTTTCGCGTCTCTGTTACGTTGCAAACTTTAAAAAACATTGTCCCACCACGAAAAGTATAGTGTTTCTCATTGGATAGACAGAATTTTTGTAGGCGGAGCTTAAGGTTAACATTGAGACCCTGATTGGTCAGATGAAAACACAGCCAGATAGTTTTCTTTAAACCACCTTCGGTAAATTGTAGTAAGGAGAAGTTAGGAGAGAGTTGCTTCCGAGACGGTGAGGTGAGCGAAGCTGTGCTACCCGCCGCCCCCTGACGAACACCGACAAGGTAATGAACGCACGCGATGCCGCATAACAGCGCATAAAGCTTCACTCAGAACTGCAGAAGTCTCATCTGCTACACCCCCTTTTTGCGTAATACTAGTGTCGATCGTCAATTAAAGCTCATGGTGTTCACATTTGCCTCTTGAAGTAAAAATCTGAAACGCGATGATTTTTCTGTTATATAGTTATTGAGAAGCCACATCAGCCACTGTAATTTACGACAAGTTAGATAAGTAATTAAAGATAATTGAGGGTCACTGTAGAACATTTTGATAGTTTTCTCTCTTGTGAAACTTAATTTAAACCTAGATTATAGATGTGATATGGCATAGGTCATCCTTCGATCCATTGTAGAACTTGGAAACCCACTCAGGGAATATTCGTTCATATTTTTGTTGAGCGCAGTTGGTTTTTACCATCCTGTATTAAAACATTTACTTTTATCAATAGTACAATTTATAAACAATGTTTTGTGAGTAGAATAAAATTTCCAGTGGTCAACTTAACTGTTTTTTCGACGTTATTTTACCAGCTAACTAAAAATAGGAAAGCCTTGAACCCCTTCCACTAAATTTAGTTAGTATTAAGATTCATTTACAGGGAGTGCAGTGGAGCTGACGCTGAAATCATTAAGTATTTGGTTATATCATCGCTAGCTCACTGAACTCTTCTGAATTCTACATGTCATGTGTGGTCTGGCGTCTCCTTACCAGCAACAGGTCCCAGGTTCAAACTAGTCAATTCCCTAAAAAACACGCTCAGAGCGTCGTTGCGCAAAAGTGGTAGGGAGACATGATATAGAACAAACAGACACCACGCAGAATGTTAGAACACTTCTGTGCAGCACGTATGTCTCTCCTGTTGGGCCAACGGACCACTTTCCTGTCCAGTTCGAACAGGTGCAGAGGGTGGGTACGCTAGTCATTAGGAGCTTCAACGTTAGGCAGGTAATGGAGCAGCTCAGGGAACCAGCAGGCTGGGCAAGTAAGAATACTAGTGTGCACTCGGTATGTTCACAGGTGGGTGTCGTTTGTGCTCTCCACTTCTGATCCAGAACTTCCAGAGGATGATTTTCATTTCCAGTTCGAACAAGCACAGAAGATGGGTATACTGGTCATTGGCAGCTCCAGCGTTAAGCGGGTAACGGAGCCCCTCAGGGAAATAGCAGGCAGGGCATGTAAAAATGCAAGTTCCCACTCGGCAAGTTTGCTGCGGGTTTTCATCTGCAGCAGCACTTGCAATCTTCGTTCTCAATTATTTGTTGGCTGTATTCGAGTCTCTGTCTTCCTCTACAGTTTTTTCCCGCTACAGCTCACTCTAGTACAATGGAAGTCATTCCCTGACGTCTTAACACATGTCCTATCAACCTGTCCCTTCTACTTGTTAGTGTTTTCCAAATACACCTCTCTTCTCCGATTCTGCGCAGAACCTCTTCATTAAATACGTTATCAGTCCACCTAATTTTCAATATTCGTCTGTAGCACCACATCTCAAATGATTCGATTATCTCCAGTTTCGGTTTTCCCACAGTCCATGTTTCACTACCATACGTACATTCTCAGAAATTTCTTTCTCACTTTAAGGCCTAATTTTGATATAAGTAGGCTTCTCTTGGCCAGAAACGCCCTTTTTGACAGTGCTAGTCTCCTTTTGATATCCTCCGTGCTCTGTCCGTCATCAGACGCGTTGAAAGCAACCAGCTGCAAACAGTGGCACATGCTGGTGAAAATGACGATTGCTGCTTGGTTTCTGAGGCCATCCTCGGTTCCTTTAAGCGGATTCCTGATTTGGGATTGTAGGGTCTCCGTAATAGGTCAAGAATGCACTACACGCAGGAAGAGGTTGCGTAGTAGGTGTGGCATGCACATGGGAGTGGCCAGGGGGGGGGGGGGAGGGGGGTTATAATAGAAGAACACCTCCTTGAATCGGTAAGTAACTGCCTGCCAAAATCGAAGACATATTCTGAGATTTATATATACCACAAATGAATAATCGGAATGGGACGACAGTTGGCAGATGGTCTTTACATGTTCAGGAAAAAATTACATGATTTATTCAAGAGAAGAGCTTCATAAAATGAGCAAGTTAAAAAGGTATTAGTGCACCTCTGGTCCTTATGTAAGCAGTTATACGGATTGGCATTGATTGACAGAATTGTTGGATTTTCTTTCTCCTGAAGTATATCGTAACAAAGTCTGTTCAACTGGCGCGTTAGATCGTCTAAATCCCAAACTGGTTGGAGGTATCCCAACCATGTCCGAGACATCTGCAGACTTGTTTTCGAGGGTCTTTAGGTCATATTGAAAGCGGAATTCTTCTACAGTGAATGACTGTCAACATTCTAGGCAGAAGACGTGTCTGGAGCCACTCCGCACAGCGGTAGGATACCGACTTGACTGTCTCCGGTCATATGGCCTGACGACTAGGAGCGATGATCTGGGTTGCCAATTGTTTTGGCAGCAGGACCCCTTTGGTTGGCATCCGCGGAACCCTTACATCACAGCTGTATGTGGATGATATTCTACCCCTCGTTTTGTTGCCCTTCAAGGCAAGCCGCCTTGAGCTTACATGTCAGCTAGATGATGCCAGCCTGCACACGTCGAGGGTTTCTGCTGCCTGTCTTCGTGCTTGCTAAACCCTACCTTGGCCAGCAAGGTCGCCGTATCTTTCCCCAGCTGAGGAGGTTTGGAGCATTATGGGCAGAGCCTTCCAACAAGCTCGGGAGTTTGACCATCTACGCACGAATTGGAGACAATTTATCGCTCAGGATGATATCCAACAACTCCGTCAGCCAGTGCCAAGACGAATAAGTGCTTGCTTAAAGTTCAACGGTAGACCAACGTGTTACTGACTTGCTCAATTTGTGAAGCCGTTTCTCTTGAATAAATCATACATATTTTATGAAATTGTAGTATTTTTTTGTATACATGTTCATCATACCTACCTACTTCCATCTCATTTGGATATTTCCTTCGTGGTGCGTCGTTTCTTCCTTTTGTCTTAGAGTGTAAATCAGTGACAGTGTCCTCAGCGAATGTTCGTCCTCGCAGATCTGATATTGAAGAAGTTGATACGACGTTAATGAACTGCAGGAACGTCCATGGAAAGGTCCTAGAATTAATATTGAAGGTAATAGTGACCAAATAGTATTAGGAGCACAAAGTTGGTTGAAGCCGGAAGTGGATAGCGACGAAATCCTAAGTTCAGATAGGAATATTTATCTTAAGGTTTGGTTAGTCGCCAATGGTGGTGGCCAATGTCTTGCAGTAAGGAATTCGATTATCGCGGATTCCGAAAGTGAGTCAGTCTGAGTCATATTGAGCATCAAAGGTAGGTCAAAAATGGTAATCGGATGCTTTTGTAGGCTGTATGGGTCTGGAACTGTATTGGTAGAGAGAACTTGCGCAATATCGTTATTAAATTTCCTAATCATGCCATTGTAATAGCGGGTGATTTCAAGTTGTCAGATATAGGTTGGAAGAATCATGCTATCATAACTGGTGCCAGAGACAGGGATTCGTATGACAGTATTCTGAATGTTTTGTACGAAAATTACGTTTAGTAGTTAATTTGAGAACCAACTCGCGAAGGTAACGTCTTGGTCCTTCTAGAAACAAACAGACCAGAACTTATCGAATCAGTTAACAAAAAGGAAGGTGTCAATGATCATAATACTGTCATAGAAACTATGGCTGCGGATGTTACAAGGAATGTTAAGGAAGGCAGAATAGTACTTTTACTTAGGAAGAGTGACAAGATACAAACGGCAAAGTACCTCAGTAGTCAGAATCAAATATTAAGTGGTGAATATGAGAATGTGGAGAATGCAGAGAAAAAACTTCATAAGCATCGTTCAACATGCCTTAGACAAGTAAGTCCCGATCAAGGTCTTAAGTAATGGGAAAGACCCACCGTGGTTTAATAACCGTGTTAGAAAGCTGCTACGTACAAAATGAGAGCTGCGACACAAATTCAAGAGAAATCAAAACCTAGATGACAAATAAAATCTGAACGTAGCGAAAACGAACGTAATGAAAGCAATGAGAGAAGCTTTCAGTGACTTCTAAAGTAACATTTTATCAAGCGTTCTGACTAAAAACCCTAAGAGGTTTTGGTCTTAGTAAAACCAGTAAGTGGTTCGAAATCCTCCAGTCAGTCGCTCAGTGTCTGTACTGACACAGAAACGGAAACTGACAGATAGAAGTCCGAAATATTGACTTTGGTCTTCTGAAGCTATTCCATAGCGAAAGAGCGTAACACCATCCTTCATTTTTATCATCATACTAACTTCTAAATGGCAGACATTGAGATAACCGATTGCAGAATAGAAAAACAACTACAATCGCGTTGTAGTTGAAAGACATCAAGATCAGATCAGATACCTATAAGATTATCCAAATATTATGCGATAGAGCTTGCTCCCCTTCTAGCAGCAGTTTATAGTAGATCGCTGGAGCAACGAAGGGCACCCGTGGAAAAAGCTCAGGTCATTTTCGTTCAAGAAGGGTCTTATGACGGATATTATACTCTTATATCGTTAGCGTCTGTTTATTGTAGAATTATGGAACATGTTTTATACTCAAGATTCATGACGTTTTTGGAGAACGAAATTTCCTCTATAAAAATCAACATAGATTCCGCAAAGAGACAGTTTGTGATACTCAGGTCACTCTGTTTCTCCATAAGATTCCTAGTGTTGGTCGGCCGGGGTGGCCGAGCGCTTCTAGGCAGTACAGTCTGGAACTGCGCGACCGGTCGCAGTTCGAATCCTGCCTCGGGCATGGATGTTTGTGATGTTCTTAGGTTAGTTAGGTTTAAGTAGTTCTGAGTTCAAGGGGACTGATGTCCTCAGAAGTTTAAGTCCCATAGTGCTCAGAGCCATTTGAACCATTTTTTTCCTAGTGTTGTAGACAACGGTGCTCATGTTGATGCCGTATTCCTTGCCTTCTGGAAGGCGTCTGACACAGCCTCGCACTGTTCTTTAGTGAAAAAAAAAGTACGAGCTTATCGAATATCGGACCCGATCTGCCTCAGCATTCAAGACTTCCTCACTGTCAGAACTCAACATGTCGCTCTTAAAGCAACAAAATCTACATATATAAAGATAATTTCGGAATTAGCCCATGGAAATATAGTAGGGCGTTTATTACTTACGGCGTATGTGAGTGATCTAGTAGGAAATGTCAAAAAATCTGTAAGACTGGTCGTAGATGGTATGGTTGACTGTAAGAAAGTAGCAGTGGCAGTTGATCCTGAACGTAAATAAATGTAACATACTGCACATACGGAAGAAACAAATCTCCTACTGTCCAACAGCATAACTGATGACATATTGCTGGAACTATATCCACGGCAAACTATCTAGAAGTAACTATCCCCAGTTACCTTTAGTGAAATGACTATATGAAACAAATAGTAGATAAGTGAGAATCCTGGCAAAGATTCATAGAAAGAACCTTGAAGAACTGTCAACTCATCCACGAACAAAGTGCTTTACAAGGCGCTAGTTCGACCGATTCTTGAGTGTTGTTCATCAGTAATCTTTGCGAGCTAGGGCTGATAGCACGGATACAGAAGATCCAAAGAAGAGCGGCGCGTTTCGCCACCGTATCCTTTAGTGGGCGCGATAGCGTTATAGAAATGCTCAACAAACTGTAGTGGCAAACGATACAAGAGAAACGTGAATAACAGAGAGATCTGCTGAGCTTCTGAGAGAACACTTTCTGGGAAGAAAGTCGTGAAAGGAACCAATAGGACGAGAAAAACCAAGAAATTAGTGCCAATACAGAGGCTTACTGACGGTCACTCTTATCACGTGCCATTCACGAGTGGAACAGGAAACGGGAGTACAGTAAGTGATACCAAAAGTACCTTCCGCCACACACCGCTAGGTGGCTTATGGAGTATGGTGTCGGTAAGTGCAGATGACCATAACAGTCATGTGTAGCGTGGTGTCGCGTTCATGTCGGATGATGAGAGAGAAGGAAGAGTTTGAAACCCACAGCCGGGACTTCGTTTACTGTTCTTAAATAGCACCAAGGTGACCATCGACGGGTCGCCATCGACAGTGTGACTTGCGCTCACTGCGTGAGCCACTGACGAGACGTTTGGAATTTGACCCAGGTTATTGACGCAAAGACTGGTGATCCAAAACTCAGCGCCACCATTGCTTCACCCTTTGGTGATAAACACAAAGTTAAAGCAGCCAACAGCACGTGGCATGCCTAGGCGGTTACCCATCAAACTACTGACCACGCCGGACGTTGCTTAACTTCGGAGATCCTCAGTCATGAAGGACGACAATAGAGTTCATGCGACGAAACAAGATCATTTCCACCTACATGCATCAAAATTATAGAGAGTATTAATGTATACGATTTACAACACAACATACAAATAACTTAATTAGTCCCATGGAGACATCACGCTAAAGTCGAAAAACAGTCCAGTTAACTTTGATAATGGTCTCAGTTCGGCGAGAAAGAGAACAGAGTTCATCAGCACTGCCGTACTCTGCCGAAGATATTCGATGATGATGATAGTGATGATGAGTATGACGATGATGATCATGATTACACCCCATTGAACTACGAGATTGTGGGGCTGTTCACTGCCACAGCCTGTTTCAAATAGTCCTGTGGGACTAAGCTCGGATGATTTAGTGGGATATTTTTTTGGAAAATATGCCTCTAAGAGCTGCTTTAAATCACAAGCCTCTCAGTAGGGAGGTTACAAGATTCATCTAACGGTAGCGACTTTGAGCTACGTGTCCCCACTCCTGATATTCGAATGTAACAGGTCATGTACTGGCAGTGGATTTCATTCTGTTCTTTGTTTTTCATTTCAGTAACACGAACGTGAAGCAACACTCTACACATAGCACCACTTACACTAACCTGTAACGTCACATACATAGAGTCAGGTGCCCTTTGTAAGAGTTGTTCGTTTCCGAACGACAGTATATTTGGCAGCCTCAAATGAATATCAGTTAATGATATCCATTTTATTCTTCAAATGGCTCTGAGCGCTATGGGACTTAACTTCTGAGGTCATCAGTCCCCTAGAACTTAGAACTACTTAAAGCTAACTAACCTAAGGACATCACACACATCGATGCCCGAGGCAGGATTCGAACCTGCGACCGTAGCGGTCGCGCCGTCCCAGACTGTAGCGCCTAGAACCGCTCGGCCACCCCGGCCGGCTTTTATTCTTCCAGACGACTGCACCACCACAAGCAAAAGAAGTTACTTTCAGAGAACAGCCGTTCAAAAATCTGAATAGGAAAATGCTGAGGCTCATTCAATATATGGTAAGGGTAAGTGAAGTGAACTGGAAATATCAGAAGCATTTACCATTAGGCAATTATAGGGTATTATCAAGATAGTAAAATGGTACACGGTTCAGTCACATTAATGTCACCACTTGGCACAAGCCCGAATAGCCTTTAGCAATGTGGACGTGGACGAAGAGAGCGAACGAAGTTCTCGAAGGTACCGACAAGGATGTGGAGCATGGGAAGCGTTAATGTATACGATTTGCAAACACAAAGTACAAAAGACTTAGTTAACCCTTAGGAGACATGATGCTAAAACCTAACAACAGTCCATTTATCTTTGATAATGGTCTCAATTCGGCGACGAAGAGAAGAAGTCCAAAAGTGCCGTGGCCAGCTGCGTTCTGTTTCTCGGTTCCACTATATGAACATCCTAGTCGAAGTGGTAACAGATTCAGGATTGAGATTAAACCCGGGGAGTTTGGCAGCCAGGAGAATATCGTAAACTGATTCTGGTGCTCTTCGAACCACTCACGCATATACTGCGAACTGTGTGACAGGTTGCTTTGTCCTGCTGGTGCCAGTGCGTTTACGAAAATAGGTCCCCAATGATATAGGCATATTTTTGTTGATCAACTGTGCGTTCCCGAATGACGAAATCACGCAGGGAATGCCACACAGAAAGGCGCCCCAGCCGGCCGAAGTGGCCGAGCGGTTCTAGGCGCTACAGTATGGAACCGCACGACCGCTACGGTCGCAGGTTCGAATCCTGCCTCGGGCATGGATGTGTGTGATGTCCTTAGGTTAGTTAGGTTTAAGTAGTTCTAAGTTCTAGTGGACTGATGACCTCAGAAGTTAAGTCCCATAGTGCTCAGAGCCATTTGAACCAAAGGCGTCCCAGACCATACCCCTCCTTCCTCCAGCCTGGACCCTTCACGATTGTTGAAGGGTGTTTGCTTTCAGACGTTTCACGCAGTACACACCAAAGGTCATCAGTCCTATGGAGCGCAAAGCGTGATTCATCCGAAGAGGCCAACTGTTGCAACTCACTGGACTTCCAGTTGCGATATTGGGGTGCTAGCTACAGCTTTCGTCACTGATGAACAGCAGTCATCAAGAGCGCACGAAGCAGGCGCCTACTTCAGAGTTCCAAAAGCAACAAAGGTCGCTGAACAGTCGTTGAGGAGATGCTGTCGGTAGCCCCTTGGTTAGTCGGGGTGGTTAGTTGCCTGACATTTGCACTTCTATTCGTCCGTACGCACCTCCGCAGCCATAGTTCACCCCTGTCGTCTGTGGCGTGTGGTGCACCGCAGTTGCCTAGGCCCCGGTTTTAGATAGCGCCTTTTTGCCGTGTAGGATATACTTTAACCACGGCGTCACGCTAACAGTTTACGAGTTTTGCCGTTTCGGAAGTGCTTGCACCCATGGTCCGAAAGCCAACGATCATCCACTTTTGTACACCGGATAGAACGTCCGTTCCACATTAAGACAACGACAGTTTTCCAGACGCTTTAGCAGGTGTAGAAGTATGAAACCTGAATTTCCCTATAGATGGTGCTAGCCGTCAGTGTAGTCCCGTGAGACAGCGTCTGAAGCGCCATCTGCTTCCTGTAACGGCTGACGACGAATGTCAACACGCGGTAATCCAAGTTCCATACATCGGTATCTGTTTAAAACCAGTAAACATGTCGAGCTGTGTGCCTACGAACTACGATTTTCAGGTAGCATTTGATTTCTGTTGTTATTTAAAGAAAACTGCTGCACAATAGCATTGGAAGGTTGTCGAAGCTCTCGGCGAACATGCTCGTGGGAAAACACAGTGTTTCGAGTGGTTCAAAAAATTCCAAAGTGGTAATTTTGTCATGAGAAATGATGAGCGCGGTAAACCAACGAAGAAGTACAAAGACAACGAATTGCATGGCTTATTCGATGAAGATGATACTCAAACTCGACAGAACTCGCGGAACAATTGAATGTGACCCAGAAAGCCGTTTCTCTTCGGTTCAAACCTATGGGAAAGGTGCAGAAGGTGAAAAAATGGTTTCCGAATGAACTGAATGAAAGACAGCAAGCAAATCGAAAGACCATTTATGAAATGCTGCTCGCTAGATACAAAAGAAAGTCGTGTCTCCATCGATTAGTCACAAGTGATGAAAAATGAATATATTTTGAGAATCCCAAGAGTCGCAAATCATGGCTGAAGCCAGGCAAACCATCGACATCTACTGCAAGGCCAAATCGGTTTGGAAAGAAGACAACGCTCTGTTTGATGAGATCAGAAGGGTGTCATTTAGTGTGAGCTGCTAAAACCTGGTGAAACCGTTAACACTGATCGCTACCAACAGCAAATAATCGATTTAAATCGAGCATTAAATGAAAAATGACGGGAATATGGAAAAGGTGACACAAAGTCATATAGCTCCATGATACCGCCCCATCACACACAGCAAAACGGGTCAGGGAAACGATCGAGGCGTTCAGTTGGGAAATACTAGGGCATGCAGCTTAATCTCCAGCCTTGGCTACATCCGATTATCATCTGTTAGCATCACTGGGACACGCTCTCGCTGAACAACGCTTCAATTCGTATGAAAATGTACGAAAATGGCTCGCTGACTAGTTTGCTTGAAAATAAGAACTGTTTTTTCGGCGTGGCGTTCGTAGCCTGCCGGAGAGATAGGAGAAATGTGTAAATAGCAATGGAGATTATTTTGAATAAAATATTGTTTATTTGTTTCAAACAACACACGTATAATTATTGCAACCAAATCCCGGTTTCATACTTGTACACTTGGCTCATACCCGCCCAGTACTAGAGCAGCTACCTGCCGTCTGTGGGTGGTTATTGCACGTTAACGGTGATTATAGCCGGTGGTGACGTTGATGTCAGTGGACTTTGTAGACCTATAACTGAAGTAGGATGTGTTATGAATTGGAAGACAGAGAGGGAATTAATTTGATCAGTTATCATCAGATACGACAGCGACCCAATGATAACCACAAGAATTCAGTTATATATATCAACATCAAAAGCTGAACATAAAGAGTCAGAGAGAGCACATAAAGACGTCGGACAGGTAACTATGAAAAGGGAGACGAAAAACTACGAGTAATAACTTTGTAGGATATACTTTAACCACGGCGTCACGCTAACAGTTTACGAACTTTGCCGTTTCGGAAGCGATTATTAGAGTTCTGCAGTAAACTTCAACTGGTAATAGCGAATGCTGTCTTCAGAAATCATAAAAACATGCGGCATAACTGGAAAAGACACGGAGACAAGGGGAGATAATAGCTGGATTACATCATGGTCAGACAGGGATTCCAAAATCACTTATTGTGTTGTAAGGTGTACACAGGAGCGGCTACAGACGGACACAATTTAGTAAGGTTGAAGAGTTGGTTGAAATTTACAATCGTTAGGAACAATAAACGTGGAAAGAAGTGAGATCCTGAAGAACAGATTAATGATCCCACCTACATGAAGCTATCTGAGACTCTAAATACTGAAATCATAAATAAGAACAGTAGGCATTTCAGTCAAGGAGAACAGACATGTCTAAGTACGGCAATTACAGGAGTTGGACAGGCAAATACAGGGTCACTCATAAGCACCAGTTGCCTATAATTAAAGTGCAGCTGCTCACGGAGGTCCAGTGTGGTCTTCAATCATCGTACGGAAGAGTACACTGGCAGACATGCTATTTTGGCTATTGTGGACAAATCTGGGGCTTTGCAGCATTTCATCGAAGTCTCAGGTGCTCATACAGAACAAATTGTGTAAGGTGCAGTTAATAATAAAATCAAGACTACGCCTTTCTCGCGTGTTTGTCCCTTTCTGTCCACATCCTAATCAATTAGATAAGGAAACATTTCTATACGTCTGTCTTGTATTCGCAGTGCCACATCTGCATCTGTTGCCCAAAACTGAAACAAAAATTTTCCATCCGAAATTGGTTTTGCATTAACCTATTAGAATATCTACTAGGTTTCACTATTAAACGATAATTACAGTCCACACAGGGCCTCTGAGTGTGGCTGCACTTTAATTGTAGCTGAAACAGCAAACGATCTCGGAAACAGCTTGAAAACGAATAGAATATTGGCAATGTCTTCAAAACATTTAGAAAACTATATTTGTAATTCTTTCCAGTCTTTCCAGAACAGAACTAATTCTTCAAACCTTGTGTTTTTTTTTAACGCCAGGAAGCTTAGGGAATTGGTCGACGCTTTCTATCAGAATTTGTCCCTTCCACCACGCAATTTCAACCGAGCGAAGTGGGGCAGTGGTTAGCGCAGTGGACTCGTATTCGGAAGGACGACGGTTCAAACCCGCGTCCAGCCATCTGGATTTAGGTTTTCCGTGACTCCCTTAAAACACTTCACGAAAATGTCGAGATGGTTCCTTTGAAGGGCGTGGCTGATTTCCATCCTCATTCTTCCCTAATCCGAGCTTCTACTCCGTGTCTAATGACCTCGTTGTCGAAATGATATAACAACCTGCAACAGACTATACAGGTAGGTATATTGATCGTGACCGGGCCAAATATCTCACGAAATAAGCGTCAAACGAAAAAATTACAAAGAACGAAACTTTTCTAGCTTGAAGGTGGAAACCAGAAGGCGCTATGATTGGCCCGCTAGATGGCGCTGTCAGGTCAAACGGATATCATCTGCGTTTTTTTAAATAGGAACCCCCATTTTTCATTACATATTCGTGTAGTACGTAAAGAAATATGAATGTTTTAGTTGGACCACTTGTTTCGCTTTGTGATAGATGGCGCTGTAATAGTCACAAACATATGGCTTACAATTTTAGACGAACAGTTGGTAACAGGTAGGTTTTTTAAATTAAAATGCGGAACGTAGGTACATTTGAACATTTTATTTCGGTTGTTCCAATGTAATTCATGTACCTTTGTGAACTTATCATTTTTGACAGCGTGATTACAGCGTTGTTACCTGTAAATACCACATTAATGCAATAAATGATCAAAATGATGTCCGTCAACCTCAATGCACTTGGCAATACGTATAACGACATTCCTCTCAACAGCGAGTAGTTCGCCTTCCGTAGTGTTCGCACATGCATTGACAATGCGCTGATGCATGTTGTCAGGCTTTGTCGGTGGATCACGATATCAAATATCCTTCAACTTTCCCCACAGAAAGAAGTCCGAGGACGTCAGATCCGGTGAACGTGTGGGCCATGGTATGGTGCTTCCACGACCAATCCACCTGTCATGAAATATGCTATTCAATACCTCTTCAACCGCACGCGATCTATGTGACGGACATCCATCATGTTGGAAGGACATCGCCATTCTTTCACGCAGTGAAACATCTTATAGTAACATCAGTAGAACATTACTTAGGAAATCAGCATACATTGCACCATTTAGTTTGACATCGATAAAATGGGGTCAATTATCCTTCCTCCCATTATGCCGCACCATACATTAACCCGCCAAGGTCGCTGATGTTCCACTTGTCGCAGCCATCGTGGATTTTCCGTTGCCCAATAGTGCATATTATGCCGGTTCACGTTACCGCTGTTGGTGAATGATGCTTCGTCGCTAAATAGAGCGCACGCAAAAAATCTCTCATCGTCCCGTAAGATCTCTTGTGTCCAGTGGCAGAACTGTGCACGACGTTCAAAGTCGTCGCCATGCAATTCCTCGTGCATAGAAATATAGTACGGGTGCAATTAATGTTGATGTAGCATTCTCAACACCGACGTTTATGAGATTCCCGATTCTCGCGCAATTTGTCTGCTACTGATGTGCGGCTTGGTCGCGACAGCATCTAAAACACCTCCTTGGGCATCATCATTTGTTGCAGGTCGTGGTTGACGTTTCACATGTGGCTTAACACTTCCTGTATCCTTAAATAACGTAACTATCCGGTGAACGGTCCGGACACTTGGATGATGTCGTCAAGGATATCGAGCAGCATACATAGGACACGCCCGTTGCGCATTTTGATCATAATAGCCGTACATCAACACGATATCGACCTATTCCGCAATTGATAAACGGTCCATTTTAACACAGGTAACATATCACGAAGCAAATACCGTCCACACTGGTGGAATGTTTCGTGATACTACGTGGTTATACGTTTGCGACTCTTGCAGCGCCACCTATCACAAAGAAAATAAAGTGGTCCAACTAAAACACTCATATTTCTTTACGTACTACACGAATATGTAATAAAAAATGGGGGCTCCTATTTTAAAAAAAACGCATTTGATATCCGTTTGACCTACAGCAGGGCCATCTAGCGGGCCAACCATAGCGCCATCTGGTTTCTCCCTTAAAGCTAGACGAGTTTCGTTCTTTGTACTTTTTTCGTTTGATGCTTATTTCGTGAGATATTTGGCCCGGTCACTATCAATGGACCACCCTGTATATAAGCAAACTATAGAACTAATCTCCTCCTCCTTCCATTATACGATTTTAGTTTTAATTATATCTCCATCAAATCAGAAATTACTTGTTTGTCACTTTGGAGTGTCTTACTGTGGCTAGTGTGCAGTCAAGTCCACTTAAAATATGAGATCGGATATACGTTGCGGATGTTCTAATTTTAGTTCCCGCACTAGTTTTCGTCTAAAACTGTTTTAACTGACACTAGAATAATGCGTGCGACTTCAAAAATTTTACTGTTCTTACCAGAAATTTCTTCACGTACACGATGCCTGTAAATATAGAACAAAGTACTTCTTGATGTACCGAACAATGACTCCCGCAGTTTCATTGTCAACTAAATCTTTGAATTCTTTCTGTACAGTATTGTAATGTTGCTTCGTAGCAAATTTGCAGTACCTGTCGATTATGCAACTACATAATAGATACTGAGACTTGTCATCCTCCCTTTTGTCATTCCCATTCATTTTTGAAGGCTTGACTGCCCCTTTTTTGCCAACACTCGCTGGACTTGTGGATTTCCTTCTTACCACAAACAAATACCGTAGGGTAAACAGCGCTGGCACCACGATTCTGCAGTACTGAAAATAGGTATGTAGTCAGAAAAATCCCTCAGCACAATACTAAATTAAATGTCTTGCTGTACGGAGTACTTCCGAAAAAGGCCGAACATAGCCAAGACAGGGAGAGCCTCAGCCTGCACACTGCCCGCACACCCAGCACGCGAGCCGTTTGGCACATCGTGACCGGCACTGATGTAGACAAATCATTTGCTCCACATTGCTGCATCGAATTAGTTCGCGCCTGATATAGGCAACCCAACGAACAGATTTCCGAATTGGGCTGCTGTAACGCCTTCCTGGGAAATTCATACCAGTGACGTCACTGAATTGCATTCACATATTGGCATATGCCACGTCAAAAATGGTGCCCATATTGAGCATCTCTGATGTAAATTAAAATAGTGAAGAGACGCTCAATCCACTGATATGTGTCTATTTTCTGTATATACCGCAGTTTTTTTTCGGAGTCATCTTCTGGAATTCTGGGCATACTTGTAAAAGCCTTGTATACATAGAAAGAGGGTAACTATAAAGAAACCTTGGGTAACAGAAGAAATACAACAGTTTATCGACCGACGAGGAAAGTACAAATATGCTCAGGAAAAGAGAATAATATATCAGTGTAAGTCATTTAGGAATGAGAGAAATCATAAGTTCAGGGAAGCTAAGGCAAAATTATTGTAACAGAAGAAATGAGAGTAGGAAGAACAGATTCAGCACACAGAAAAGTCAAAATCACCTTCACTGAAGCTAAAAAGAAAATATGTCAAAATTAAGAGAGCAGGAGAAAAAGAGAGAGCTGATAAATGGATGAAATATGCTGTTGCCCTATGACGAGAAGGATCTGTCGGCTGATGTCATAGAAGAATGAACAAATATCGATTCATAAGACGAAGGAGATCCAGAACTACAGTCATAGTTTGTCAGAACTTCGGAAGACCTGTAATCAAATAAACTAAATGGCGTAGGTAATATTTAAACATGGACTGAGAGGAACCCGGAAAAAAAGAAATTCGTATCGTTTGAGATGTGTTTTACAGAAAAATGCTGAAAATTATGTAGACAATCACACGCAGTGTCATATGCTGGCTTAAGTTGGCAGCTATCAGAGAGAGCACCCGTTATAAGTCAATACTTGCAATTTTTATTAATTAATTGTTGACTTATTACTGTTAGCAACTAAACGTGCTGTCTTGCTACCCAATGCATGTTGTATAACAGTAATTATAATTGAAACAAAATGTTCGTAAAAAATTATTACTAACTATTGAACCTCTTGTTTACAGTTGAAATGATCTGTCGTGACAAACCAGTACGTAAGCTCTTATAACTAGTTACTAATTTTGTGAAATGAAATTTCAAGTAGATGCACCTTGTTATCTAGGAATTAAGACCTGATATACATGAAGCTACTCGAGCTTCGGCTCTCAGAGTCGTTACTAACCTTTTCAAAGATGGTCATGTATTACTGTTCACTACAACTAGATATTATTGCAATGAGACTACGAGTTACCTCCATGGTCGACATGGAACTGCTCTACCTGATACTCGTAGGCTTTAATGACGGCACCGCAGAACAGCTCTGACAGATATCTCGCCCAAGGAGCTGTTGTGTAGCGCTTACGTCTAAAAATCCCTCAGATGGCACTGATCTGGTCCCGGCGACATACGACATATATGCCACTTCACCTTAACTTGCCCCCCGTTTCTCTTTCTTCCTTTTTTTTTCTTTTAGCCATCAGTCTTCAAGCGGTCTGATGTAGCACAAACTTCTCTACCGTGCCAACCTCTTCGTCTCAGAGTAGCACTTAAACTCAACTTCCTGTATTATTTGTTGGATATATTATGTATGTCTTACCCTACAGCTTCTACCCTCCACTAATTCCTCAAGTACCACGGAAGCTATTGCCAGATGTTTTAACACATATTCTGTTATCCTGTCCCTTGTTCTTGTTAATCGTTTTCCACCTTCTTCTTTGCCGATTTTGCAGGAGGCCTCCTCATTTCTTACCTTGCAGTAGTGGAAGTTGTGGCGGGATCCATGTAACCAGATAATCAATGATATCCTCTCCTCCCCCCCCCCCACCCCCCAATTTCCTACTGTGACAACCTGCCAACCTTACCATCTTAGAATAGCATTTATAGCCAAGATCTTCAATTATTTATTACATATACTCCATTCTCTGCCTTTCCCTGCAGTTTTTACCCTCTGCAGTTCCCTACAGTACCATGAAAGTTATTCCTCAATGCTTTAACTCATGTCCTATCCCTTCCTTTCGTCGACGTTTTCCAAATATTTCTATGCGCACCTATTCTGCAAAGAATTCCGCCAATTCTTAACTTAGTCGTCCACATAATTTTCAGCAACCTTCTATAGAACCACATGCCAGGAGCTTGGATTCACTTCTTTACGATTCCCCCGACAGTCCATGCTTCACATCCACACAATGCTGCGCTCCAGAAGTCTATGAAAGCAGAAGTGACACGTGGAAGTAATGATAACGGAAATATTATGCGTAATTGTGTTTGTGATTTTGTACTGATATGACAGATGCACTGAACATAGTATTGACTGCTGTTTTAAGCAGCTATGAGCAGAAAAAGCAAGTAATACAGACAGAGTTTGTTGTGTTAATGGAGCTACTCCCGTCAGACACCGCAGTGAATGACTTGATTCAGTTCACTTATAATGTACGAAATGTATTCGCACTTACGAATATGGACAACCATCAGCTCTATGATGGAATCATGACAATGAAAATTTGTGTTGGCTCGGGACTAGACTCAGATTTCCCGCTTATCGCGAGCGGTCGGCTCACCATTAGGCTATCCGAGCATGCTGCACCGCCAGGCCCAAACTTCCATATGTCGTTAACCGTGTGCCTACAACCTGCACTCACATCTCCATTATGTACAGAGGGGTCCAAAAAAATGTATCCACTGTTTAAAAGTCTATAACTTGCAAACTAATTGACGGAGTTGTCTCATTTTTGGTGAAAGAGTAGCTTAAATTCCAACTTAAAGATATCACTGTAGGTGTTCGAAATGGTCACCATTAACATCCACACACAAACGATGCCGACGAACTGCAGCACGAACCACTGACTGCAACGTGTTTAGTTGGATATTTTCACATGAATGTACGATGGATTCTCGAAGTTCATAAAATGTGCGTGGCTATTGTCGATAAACGACGTCCTTTAGTGTTTCCCATAGGTAAAAGTCCAGAGAAGTTAGGCCTGGGGAACGTGGTGGATACTCCACAGCACCTCTACGGCATATCCATCTTCCTGGTAGATTTTGGTAGTGGGCTGGGGCACCATCTTGTTGAAAGTAAATTCTTCCGTCTTCATACGAGTCTCGGATGGCAGGTAAAACGGATGTCTGAAGCTTCTCAAGGTACACCTCACCAGTAACTGTGCCGTCAGACAAGAATGGCCCAATCAAGCACCGGTAAGACAACCCACATCACACATTTACTCCTGGCAAATTCACTGCTTTGTCTGTATGAACGTTCGGATTTTCTGGGGCCCAGTAGATGCAATTGTGTCGATTTACTGTACCATTGCGTTTGAGCTGTGCCTCATCAGGCCACGCAAGCATCTCTGCAAACTCTTCATCGTTGCGCACCATGTTAGTAAACCACTCGCAGTACTCCATTCTACGATATAGGTCGTCCTCGTTCATTGCGTGTAGCAATCGTGGGATGTAGCCCTCCCACTTTGCTGTCTTCAAAATTTGCCGAACACTTGAGCGACTCACTCCGCCCGTGAAGGGCACACTGTCTCACAGGCTTCTGTGGTGAGCGAGTGAATTGTTGTAACACACGACTGGAGTTAGCTGGACTTGTTACTGTTACAAGTCATCCAGATCGTTGTTTCTGTACATCTTTAACACACGCTTCGGCTACAAATTTGTCCCGAATGCGATGAATCGTTAAACGTGTCAGTGGCTCTGTCTGATACTCATTTAGCCATTGCCGTTGAACCTCATTAATGTTTTCGTACTTAAAATACCACTTCAAAACTGGCTTCCTTTCATCGAATGTAAGCCTTGTGCCAGCCATGTTTACTCGAGTCACTAGGTGCAAATAATAACAAAATACTGACTACCTGGCGACTGTCATCTGACAAAAAAAAAAAAAAAAAAAAAACGCAATACAACGCTTGTGTGGCGATTGCCGGAACTACATACTATTACACTACCAAAGATGAGACAACTCCGTCAATTAGTTTGCCAGTTATGGACTTTTAAACAGTGGATATATTTTTTTGAACGCCTCTGTATAATGCCAGACAGTGAAAACATTGTAATTGAAAGCCTGTCGCTTGGTGTCGGCGGATAAATACGATATTGCAGTGCCTGTGTTGTTCAGAAGTATGTCGCGAAGATCCTTCGGACATGCAAAACGGGCACTGCAATATCGTATCGTGCTTATAATAGTTACTCACTGGTTTTCATGATGCTGTTTGGTCCCAGTTCCTGTCCTCATATGAAAGCATCAAAACAGAGGTGAAATCTGTCAAATCTAAGTATGGTATTGCTCTTCTCTGCTGGGGAGAATATTTACAACCTAAGATAGGTGTTCCTTCCTGAGGATGAAAAACCACGAAGGAATCTCTTTGGTCTACTGAAATGTCAAATAATGAGCCAAGCTACAAGGAGTGGGCAGACGAGCGGCGAGGGCAAGCGGGAGCGCATCTGCACGGGAACTTAATCAGGCACAGACGGAAGGGAACAATGGCGCGAGATGCGGAGCCGAGACAACAGGCAGATGTTGCGGCCTCCTCCGCCTCTGCCTCTCTGAGGGGAGCGGGCGCAAGCGCCAGCCGCCGAATCCACCAATGGCAGCATCGCAGAGAATGCCGGCCGTTTGGGAACAGACTTAGTGCCCAAGCAGTGCGAGGGCAGGGCGGTCTCCACACGTCAGCCACAACTAAAGGAACTACTTTACAAAGCTCACAGTTGGTCAGTAAAACTGCAACACAACGAATGCAGTAAACAACAAACGTCACATAACATAAAGTGTATTAAGTATTCGGATATGTAAGTGATTAGAGTTTCAGTACACACTAGCAGGGTATGTAGGAGTAACGCTGTTTACGTTATGTATTGCACTTATAAGGAAAAATTGCACAGCAGTTTCCTCATTGAGAAATCACATTTCAATGTTGGTTGTTTGGGGGAAGATGGTATTATAGTTGTTGTTGTGATCTTCAGTCCGAAGACTGTTTCGATGCAGCTTTCGATGCTACTCTACCCTCTGCAAGGCTCTTCATCTCCGAATAACTGCTGCAACCTACATCCATTTGAATCTGCTCACAATATTCCCCTGGTAGTCCCCTTTACGGTTTCTATTCCCCACACTTCTCTCCAATACTAAACTGGTTATCTGTTGATGGCACAGCATGTGTCCTATCAACCGATCCCTGCTTTTACTCAAGTTGTGCCACAGATTTCTTTTCCCCGCAAATATGTTCAATACCTTACCTATAGTCACATCATCTACTCATCTAATCTTCAGCATTCTTCTGCAGCACCACATTTTAAAAGCTTCTATTCTCTGCTTGTCTAAACTGTTTGTCCTCCACGTTTCACTTTCGTACATGGCTACAATTGATACAAATGTCTTCAGAAAATATTACCCAACACTTCAGTTTATATGATGTTAACAAAATCTCTTCTTCAGGAATGCTTTTCTTGTGTTGCCAGTCTACATTTTATATCCTCTGAAAATTCAACTATCATCAGTTATTTTACTGCCCAAATAGCAAACTCGTCCACTACTTTAACTTTCTCGTGTCATACTCTAATTCCCCGAGCATCACCAACTTTAATTCGACTATAGAATTACAAGTATTGTTTTCCAGTCGACGCTGTCATAAGTTTCTCTATGTCTACAAATGCTATAAACGTAGGTTTGCCTTTCCCTAATCTATCTTCTAAGAGAGCTCCTAGGGGAAGTATTGCTTCTCGTGTGTTAGTATCTTTCTCCGAAATACAAACTGATCTTCCCCGAGGTCGGCTTTTACCAGTTTTTCTATTATTATACAAATTATATGTGTTACTAGTTTGCAACAGTTACCCATTAAACTGATGGTTTGTTAATATTCACACCTGTAAGCACCTGCTCTCTTTGTTACTGAAATTACTAGATTCTTCTTGAAGTCTGAGGTTATTTATCCCCATACATTTTGCAGACTTGCTGGAATAGTTATGTCATGGTTCAAATGGTTCAAATGGCTCTGAGCACTATGGGACTCAACTGCTGAGGTCATTAGTCCCCTAGAACTTAGAACTAGTTAAACCTAACTAACCTAAGGACATCACAAACATCCATGCCCGAGGCAGGATTCGAACCTGCGACCGTAGCGGTCTTGCGGTTCCAGACTGCAGCGCCTTTAACCGAACGGCCACTTCGGCCGGCAGTTATGTCATGGCTGGCTCTCCCAAGGCTATCAGTAATTCTGAAGTAAAGTTATATACTCTCGGAGCCTTGTCCCTACATAAGTCCTTCAGAGCCCTGTCATATTCTTCTGGCAGTACTGCTACCTCTTCTTCGTCTACGTCCTCTTCCCTTTCTAAAATACAGCTTTCATTTCCCTTGTATAGTCACTCTATGAAAAGATCGTGTTTTGACTCGTGCGAAGAAGAAGTGTTTAATGGCACGTACAGGAATTGAGTATCGGCATGATCGTGGGACTATCGAGATGTGGGCTATCGTTCAGAAACATTGCTTCTGTTCTTGAATAATAACCGCTTGGCTGCTCTTGTGAAAAGCCGTGAGCAGAAAGTAATACGATTTGTCATATGTTAATGAAGCACCTACTAAGAATAATACTAGAAGTCACTTTTTGCTCTTCGTTCTTTGACACCTGTAACAGTTTTCTACGTTATTTTTTTTCTTTTTTTTGTATACGAATGTGACCAGGCCGCGAGAATTTCTATAGGCCATATTGCCCCAGTGCGCAAGCTTAGACCAGATTTCAGCCACCAACATTGCTTATGCTTAGTCTTTAGCTGACCACTTTCTCGCCTACATCTCCATGCATCGCTTTCTGCTGTCATTGTAAAACAAATTTACCCAGCAATTGTCGCCTTTTTACTGTTTTTGCTACTAAGTGAGTTCTTGTAGATATTTAACATATTTTAATTAATTTTTAGGAAATATGGATGGACCGTGCCATATATTTAAATGACTAAGCAGTTATGTTCGGCCTACTGTCGTCCGTTCTGGATTCATGGTATATATTTTTAATTTTTGACTGGGTTTTCTAGCCCATTATTGGTCTTTTACAGCATTAGGTTTGGAGGAAAATTCTTGACGGTTCTTTTAGTTAAAAAAATCATGGCCAAGGAAACGTCGACCCATACTCTCTGCTTACCTGTCGATACCCTAACTGTGTCATTTATTCTAGACAAGAAGTGATCGATCCCATCCATGTTGTAACTTTAACATCATGATTCACGATGCAAGTAATCATCTCATTTTCTCACTGTCGATTGTCCCTATAATTCGGCAACAATTGAAGCGAACTCTTTTTTTTTTAATTTAAAAGATTTAAGTTGATAATGTGACTTCTAGACTACGTAAGCGGTCGTTAAATAAATTACTTGCAAGGGCAGCCAAGTGGTTAGTATTCAAGACGTCTACTTACGCCTGTGGTTCTCCCTCATACAAGATAGTGTTTAAGTGTTTCTCTTATTGTCCTGGGTTCCACGCCTGTCACGTGAATTTGAATCGATATGTTCAGTAGAGCTATATTCTACCCAGTGCTGGATCTTACCGCCGGCCGGTGTGGCAGAGCGGTTCTAGGCGCTTCAGTCTGGAACCGCGCGACCGCTACGGTCGCAGGTTCGAATCCTGACTCGGGCATGGATGTGTGTGATGTCCTTAGGTTTGAGTAGTTCTAAGTTTTAGGGGACTGATGACCTCAGATGTTAAGTCCCATAGTGCTCAGTGCCATTTGAACCTGGATCTTATCGGCCCCAAGCAAGCAGTGCCCGAGAGGACCGACGTACTATTCGTTTGGCCGTACAGAAACATACAACTACATCCGGTACCTCGAATAGGAACTGGGCAGGAAGACAAGGATCCACATTAACAGTTCGACGACGTCTAGAGCACAACTTCAACCTCAGTAACCGTTGCTGTGTCTTCCCCTGAGCCGGCAGCAGTGAGAAGGCACACAACATGTCATCACCACCGATGTATCCATATGTGGAGAACCCAAGGAGAGCTAACGTTGGCAGATTGCGTACGTCATCGTTATACAGCCCAAGACCTGGCCTGCTGGTACGGGGTGCCATTGGGTACACAACACTACAATCCCTGGTTTGAACTGTCGGTAATTTCGACAGCAGTCAACATTATTGATGTATTGATGCCAATGACTGTGTCCAAACTTCTAACTCTCCATCACGTTGTCTTTCAACAAGATAACACAAGACCGCATGTTGTCCGTGCTGCCTTCACCTACCTTGATATACAGTATATTCTACTGTTGCCGTGGCCAGCACATTATCTAGAGCTCTCATCCACTGAAGCCATTTGCCCATCGGTTGCTGAGAGACAGCTGCAGCACAAGTTACTAGTAAACACAACTGCGTAACTTGATTATTCCTTCTGGGCTGCGTGTGGTAATGTTAAAAATAGGCAGTGTATGGATGTAGAAGTCGCAAAATAGGTTGCTGATGTGGAACATCATGGGTATTAGAAACTGTAAATGGATATTTATTGCCATCATATTTATCTGATGACGGCGTAAATACTTCGAATGGGGCTGGGCGAGTGACGACGTCGTGATCGTCGGACGACGTGTGCGACTTAATGGACTGTGCGGCTGGTCCCGGCGGAGGTTCGAGTCCTCCCTCGGGCATGGGTGTGTGTGTTTGTCCTTAGGATAAGTTAGTTTAAGTAGGTGTAAGCTTAGGGACTGATGACCTTAGCAGTTAAGTCCCATAAGATTTCACACACATTTGAACATTTGTGCGACTTAGAGTTGGGACGACGAAGTAGGCAAGTTACCGGCGACTAGCAGTTATGCGGCCTGCAGATCAAATTGTTGTCTGCGTCGACATACGGAGTTCATCGACAATGTATTCTCTGTGTTCCATGATGCTTTTTTGTTTGTAAGGATCTCCACGTGCATTTTCAGAAGATTATGGTAATAAAAGTATGGGAGCGAATGGCTGAGTAGACCAAAACATTCTTTTAAAAAAATTTCAAGTCTAATAACTGGAAAACCTTGCACAAATTGAATTTTAAAATCAAATTCTTGACACTGAAATACTGACGATAAACACTGTTGTTCATTGGTGTGGAATCAGTGACTGTGAAGTGCCACAACTTATTCATTTTCAAACAGTTCCCAACAGATTACAAGTCAATAAATGCTATCTTTTTTTTTACATCTGAAAATAGTGCCTCGAAACAGAAAAGTTAAACGAGGAATGAAATAAAATCCTCATTAAGATGGCACTTGAATGAAAATCGCACAGTTAGTTAAAACTTCAGCAACATTAAAAAAAACCTTTGTCTTCAAGAATGTTGAAATGAATAGTCGATATCCTGCAAACGAAGCGTGATTGACAGCCCTACCTCCAGTGGAAACAGCATTCGTGTAAGCCCCCTCTGGTCCATAAATGCACATAACGTTTTCCAAGCAGAATACTACAATTCTGTAGCGACATTTATTTAGATTGTAAGGAACCGAAGGCAGCATGTAGACGCTAACAAACTTATACAGACGGAGGAGGCTTCAGTTTCTCAGTATCTATTTTGTAAAAATCTTTGGAAAATGTATGAAATAGAAAGCAGGGCAGGGGAAACAAGGATGGAGTCCTAGGTGTCATACGAAGTAATACAAAACGTTTCAGTATTGCGTATTTTCGCATCTCGCACTTCTGTACACGTCCATACTACTGTAGTAAATATTGGAAGTGTTATTACAGACTGTCAAAAATAGGAATGAAACCAAGGAACTCAGTGGTTGTAGAAGCGGCTTCATAATGAAGTGTATACCATTATAATTACAACGCAAAAAAAATAACACATAACGAAATTTTACTTATTGTGCGTATACGGTATAGTACGTAGAAATCACCAATATATGGTTTGAGGAGCGAAATTTAGTACTCAGAGCTGCCAGTTGTGACAGCAAGAACGTCTCTAACGCGGCTGGGTGTCGAGTAGGACTGATGTGGCTAACTTCCACGCTGGCTTCAGCTGTTTGCTATTCGCCACATATGAGATGGCAGGTTCAGCTGTTCCTAGCCCTTCCCAATTAATTAGTTAATTAGGGTAAGATAAGAAATGTTTCAGCCGTCACACTTTACTGCGCAAGTGATGTCAAAAAAGCAAACGTTCCCATCTTTCGTCTGCCACCTGTGGAAAGCACGTTGAAAAAAAATCTCATTTTTTTCCTTGCTAGTTACTTTAACTGTTACAGCGTGTTTCTTGTCTGTAAAATTTATGAAGATTGAACTACGGTCATAACATAATATAAACAACGAAAGACTGTGAAAAGTTGGAAATATATTGGAGTAGTATATAGAAACAGACTGAAAAAAATATAGGAGAATTAATTGGAGCTTTATGAGATTGTATGCAAATCACATGGAGACAACTATCCAGGAACATAGCTGGGGCGTTTTGACTCTAGCGCACGATGTTTAGAAGGTCTAATTGCAGCATGTGCTGGCTCCTCACTGCACTGAAAGTCAGAGATCCTCGCGAATTGTTGCATGTGGAGATCGTGTACATTTCAATAAGCCTAATCAATTGTACTTTGTCATGTTATTTATGAGAATGACCTCATATGGACCCGGAACATGTCAGGAAAATGAAACGTATTACACACTTCGTACAACCATTCAAATGCTTATAATTAATGTCCAGCTTACATATTGTAAATCAAAAGCTTAGCTACGGCATGGAACAAGGTTGATATATTACAACAGGTTTCTACTTATAAATGTATACAATAATGTGCATTTACTCAAAGGTTTGCTAAACTAGGAAAGCCACTTTTAAACGAAAGGAAATATCGCTACCAGAAGTTTATCAGTTTGCAAGAGATAACAGCTAGTTTGTGCGATATTTGTATACTCTTGAAGTCGCAGAGAATTAATGTTACTAAGGGTATAGTAATTGTTTTAATGCAGTTGCAGACTTTTGGAAAATTCTCAAACGTGCGTAGTACTAAAAAATGCTCTTTGCTAGCAGAAGTGGTGGCAGTGATGAAACTATAAAGATTGTAAGATGTTCACAATGTTGTGGTAAAATTTGTTTCCAGATACAATAATTCTCACTTCTGGTAGCTGGTACACCCATCACATTTTTGTGATTAATTGATGCCGTCGCACTATTCTAACAAATTCACTAATTAAAAATTGCTCACAACTGGCAATATTTTCACAGTAATGGAGTACACGAAATCTGACTTCAATTATCCATCGATAGTATCTCTGATCTTTTGAAACAATGCAAGACGAACAATGACAACGATGTCATCTGATCCCTTAACTTCCTTAACCGAGGATGTGAAACCAGGAATAAAAACTTTTTAATTATTAGTCAGATAACTGAAAAAAGGGGTAATATGTAGATATTTAAGAACTTGTCAGTGCGCCTTTTCCTTTTGTTATCTCCAGAGAAATGGTAAAGGCTATAAACGGGCAATAATCTTTTTAGGCACTTAACGATCCACGCAAGTTTTACAATGCAGAAAGAAATACTTAACGAGTTTTATCGCTACCTATACAACACAGTTAACTCGTACTACATTGTCAGTAAGGAAAACAGCAACTCGTTTAATGTCTCTTCAAGATCTAACACATGATTGCTACCACTTCAGACCTTCGAAGCGAGTAATTACCGTCTGCTTACTCTTACCTGCAGCTTCGATGCTGCAGTTATTTTTTGCTGGCGCCTCGGACGTTCCGGGAGCGTTGCTGATGCTTCGAAATGGCTTATTGTGCCGTGAATTTTCGGTTGGAATGTGGTTCCTCTGGCTCCGTTGCATCATATATTCCACCAACTTTTTTTTCCCTGAACTCACAGCTTGATCTTTTTCTTCCGAAAAAATTATGATAAAAATTTATAGCTGCAATATTGTCTTATGGTCTCGTTTTATCTAGAGCATTTTTCTGTGGTAGACGGGAAATTGATATTATTGGTCTCGTCATAATGTAATACTGTTTATATTTGGCAGGCCACGTGCGCTACAAGTTTCACCATACTTCTTTCCCCACTATAGCGCTTACATTGGCTCTGAGCACTATGGGACTCAACTGCTGAGGTCATCAGTCCCCTAGAACTTAGAACTAGTTAAACCTAACTAACCTAAGGACATCACAAACATCCATGCCCGAGGCAGGATTCGAGCCTGCGACCGTAGCGGTCTTGCGGTTCCAGACTGCAGCGCCTTTAACCGCACGGCCACTTCGGCCGGCTGCGCTTACATTCTAACGACTCTGGTTCGGAGAATTTTTACAGCTAGCTGTAGCTGTATCGTTATGGTCTTCATTTTTGCAATGAAGTACTTAGGACTGTATATGATTTCATGGGCGAAATCTGTATATATGCGATTCTGTGAAACAACCTTCTGCTTTTTCTCTACCTGTACGGTAAGAGTAGACACGTTCTTCCTTTCAGTTATTACAGCAAGTTCTGTTAAGTCTACGTCGCTGTCTTTCATAAAAATAGCGCCCGTCTCTTAGTGTCTGTGATCGCATTTGGGTCTTCGCAGTAGGAGAATTCCGGATTATTAGTTGTATGAGTGGAAATAGGGTACAGCCCTGATCCCACTCGATGCGTGTTATACTGTGACGGTTAGATACATTTTCCGTTTCTGATTACTCTGTTTACTCTGTCGTCGACGGAACGCTCAACGCTATTTTTCTTCCCTCTTTTCTGCTGGTTGTTTTTTGCGAAAACCACCATGCTGAACTGAATTGTTGCGTAACGTTTTGCCGTTGATAGTTGGGAAGACTGCCACATATGTATTACATTTTGAAACGCCTGTTTCGTAAACGATAGGCCAATATAGTAAAGTCATTTTCAGTCATATTATTACTGCCAAGTGGTCCATCAACTGGTGATGTGATATCACGTAGTGGGCGATCTAGAAGAAGTGACAGTATAGAAGTAGAGAAGGACACCATTATGGTCACCTGCCGATACAACTTATTATATCTGGAATATCAAAAAGGCTGCAATGAATTTTAACTGGCGGTAGATGGGGCTAGAAGTTTACCTACTTTGTGTGCCCTTTCCTAAAAAAATTTTTTTGTAGATTATTACGCTCACTTTAAAAATAGTTTTGCTTTTAAAGAATTAATGGCGTTACAACCAAAAGTATATAGTAACAGTGAGAAACAAAACTCAGTTAGCTATCTGAGACAACTCCATTAGAGCCAGTAGTACAAATGAAATTACAAAAAAAAAGAGAAGAAACTGAAACAACTAATAAAGGTAACTGGTACAAATTTCAAGAACGAACTGCTAAAGAGACAGAGTGAACATTAGAACTGATAAAGTATAAAAAGAGAAGAGATGGATTGAGGAGTGTTAAAGCACTAGAACTAAGAGATCAGTAATGGAGAGTATGGGAAAATTTATCAAAAGAAGAAGAGCTGGAAAAATTCTGAGAAGAAAAGAAACATTAAACGTAATCCATAAAATCAAATGAATCTTTGAAAGTTCTCATTTTCCACAAAAACAAAAGAATTCAAGAAAATTTCACCATAAATAAAACTACAAATTTTCATCAAGATTTTGAGCATGTATATCAACAACCAAGATGATACAGAAAAATAAGTTCAAATGAAGAAAAATTGTGAAATATTAACAGAAACTTTTAACAGATCCTCAAACTATCCAATACCACCAGTAATATTAAAAAAAACTCTCCTCCAGAACAGGCCACGAAGGATAAACCTCAAAACTTCCACAATTCCGAAAAAATAAAGGTTAAAAACAAGAAATCGCGAACAGAAAGAACATTGCAATTCTATAGTCACCACAATTTCAAGTTTAGGCTGACCACGTCTGATGGTACAATCTGTGACAGAATTTAAGAGACACTAGCCTCACCGTTATGCTGAATTGCACAGCATTAAAACTAAACTAAATTCTACCGGGACAAGCCATGAAGGCCCAACTGTACCAACCGGCCATTGTGTCATCCTCAGCCCATAGGCGTCACTGGATGCGGATATGGAGGGGCATGTGGCCAGCACACTGCTCTCCCGGCCGTATATCAGTGTGCGAGACCAGAGCCATTACTTCTCAATCAAGTAGCCCCTCAATTCCCCTCACAAGGGCTGAGTGCACCCCGCTTGCCAACAGCGCTCGGCGGACCGGATGGTCACCCATCCAAGTGCTAGCCCAGCCTGACAGAGTTTAACTTCAGTGATCTGGCGGGAACCGGCGATACCACTGCGGCAAGGCCGTTGGCACTATAGTCAAGAGTACCAGAAGATCTTGAGGGTAATTTCCCACCAGTAGAGCTATAAATTTATGAAATATTGCAAAAACTAAGAAACAAGAAAGAAAGTGACGAAGGCTAGTTTACAACAGAGTTATTAAAATGATCAAAACTAAAGGTTAGAAGCTATCTACACTTGATGTATGGGAAAATTCAGAAAATCGAAAAACTTCATAAGATTGGAAAACAGAATTAAACCACAAAATACATAAAAGGGGAACAAACAAAATATAAACTGTTACAGAGTTGAGTCACTTCTACCAAAGGCATAAGAATGCTATCCGAAATTCTCCTGAACAGAGTTGAAGAAACTTTCGATAACTTTAGACAGCTGCAAGAATATGTGGCCGGTTTTAGAAAAGGAAGTTCCTGCACAGGATAAATTTTTAACTTAAAATAAATAATTTACAAGAGAATGCTATCCAGCGAACCTACATTAATATCATTTATTGATTTCAAGAAGGCATTTGACCTTGTAGGCTGAGAAACCATAGGTAAATTCATTAGAGCACATAGTGTTCATGCTAAATCAGCAAACATAATTCATGAAATTCTAACAAATACAATATCTAAAGGGAAATATACGAGAGAAGTATTTCAGCCATTAAAAATTAAAACTGCTGCTAAACTTGAGGACAGCGTCTCAGTTTTATTGTTTAATTGTGTTCCAGAAATGAAACTGTAAGGATCTGGAATTTGGAGCTGAAGAAATCTCAGAACAGAGCCAATAACTCTGAGAAGGAATTCAAATACAACTGAAATAAACTGTCCACATTTTGAACGTGATTTTGGAATAGTTTCACTAAACCTAACTGAATCAACTATTAAAATGAATTTTCTGGAAAGAATAGCCAATTTGACTTCAGTTGGATCCACTGCTTGTTTCTTGCTGGCAGGTATTGTGGCTTCTAGCACTGCTACGGTAGCAGGTACTGTGGCTTCTAGCATTGTCACGGTAGTGCTGCCAGATTTTATCTTTGCTGATGTAGAAGAAGGGGAAGTGATCTGCATGGAGTAATTTGGAAGTGGAAGACAGGCAAAGCAAGTGATATAAGGTGGGGAAGAGGTCGTGGGAAGGTTAGGTTAGGTGAAGATAGTAGATGTGGGCGGGAATAAGACTGCGGGAAGGGGAGAATGGATACAAGGTGGTATACTGGAGGAAGTGCATTGCAGAGTGACAGATGGAACATGGCAAGGAATAGTATAAGCGACTGCAGTGGTATTAGTGTCCATAGTGTGACAAGAGAACAGAGAACAGTTAGTAGATGATAATTACTGGCGACGAAGTGTGGCCGAGATAGTGTTGGATGACAGCAGTGAAGTCCGGGGTGATGTGGTGATGATGACAGCAGACGAAGGTGGCGACGGCGGCGACGGCGGCGACGGCGGCGACGAAGACTGAGATGGAGAGTCGGCTGTGGTGGTATCAGCAGCAATGGCGATGCGATATTTAGGCGGCGAGACGAAGGCGGCGAGATGACTGTTACGGAGGTTACGAGAAGACTACGACGAAAATGACTAAGATTCACGATGCTAAATGGATAGGATGATAATGAGACACACGCACAAATGCGATTCGAAAAAAAAGGTACTATTTGTCAAGCGTAGGAGGGTGCTACTACCGGTTTAAGCAGTCAAAGGTGATGGGTAAATGCACGTTATATATCTCGTACAAGGGAATGTCCCAGTCATTCAACTGAATTAGTAGCGGAAAGTGAGGGATACGACTCTCGGATGATCAGCTTTCGCAAATACACCATCTGCATAAAGAATAAAGTACACCATTTCGTTACGAGAACATGCCAACAAATAAAGCACTCTTAACTACCTTTGTCGACATTAAAAAGACGAAAATTAATTTTTTGGGACAATAGAGTGTAATTCTGTACGAAATGCAGAGTAACGATATACGGGGGTTGGACAAAATATGGAAGCATCGCAAGAAATGTATGCTTGAATGTAAATGCAGATGCTGGCTACACCTGCAGGGTGCGCTGTTGTACTTGACCATGAACGACACCTATGCGGTGCCCTCAGTCCGTTGTAAGTGTCAGTCGCGGTCAGGACAGTGATCTATGTAGTTGTGAGTGCATGACGTCGGAACTAAGTGAATTCGAGAGTGGGCAGTTTGTTGGTTCTCATATGATGGGTGCTTCCGCAACCGAGGTAGCCGAAGTGTTTGGTGTTTCAAGAGGCACCATATCTAAGACATACAGCGTACAGAGAAACCGGAAAAGAATCATTCGCTAAGCCAAAACGCGGACGGAAGTGTGTGTTGAGCGATCACTTATAGATGGTCATTGAAGAGGGTTCTGACGAAAAATTACCATCTACATCTACATCTACATTTATACTCCGCAAACCACCCAACGGTGCGTGGCGGAGGGCACTTGACGTGTCACTGTCATTACCTCTCTTTCATGTTCCAGTCGCGTATGGTTCGCGGGAAGAACGACTGCCGGAAAGCCTACGTGCACGCTCGAATCTCTCTGATTTTACAGTCGTGATCTCCTCGGGAGGTATAAGTAGGGGAAAGCAATATATTCGATACTTCATCCAGAAACGCACCCTCTCGAAGCCTGGACAGCCAGCTACACCGCGATGCAGAGCGCCTCTCTTGTAGAGTCTGCCACTTGAGTTTGCTTAAACATCTCCGTAACGCTACCACGCTTACCAAATAACCCTGGGACGAAACGCGCCGCTCTTCTTTGGATCTTCTCTATCTCCTCTGTCAACCCGACCTGGTACGGATCCCACACTGGTAAGCAATACTGAAGTATAGGTCGAACGAGTGTTTTGTAAGCCACCTCCTCTGTTGATGGACTACATTTTCTAAGGACTCTCCGAATGAATCTCAACCTGGCAGCCGCCTTACCAACAATTAATTTTATGTGATCATTCCACTTCAGATCGTTCCGTACGCATACTCCCAGATATTTTACGGAAGTGACTGCTACCAGTGTTTGTTCCGCTATCATATAATCATGCAATAAAGTATCCTTCTTTCTATGTATTCGCAATACATTACATTTGTCTATGTTAAGAGTCAGTTGCCACTCCGTGCACCAAGTGCCTATCCGCTGCAGATCTTCCTGCATTTCGCTGCAATTTTGTAATATTTCAACTTCTCTGTATACTACAGCATCATCCGCGAATAACGGCATGGAACTTCCGACAATATCTACTGGGTCATTTATAATATAGTGAAAAGCAATGGTCGCATAACACCCCCCGGTGGCACGCTAGAGGTTACTTTAACGTCTGTAGACGTCTTTCTATTGAAAACAACAGGCTGTCTTCTGTTTGCTAAAAACTTTTCAACCCAGCCACACAGCCGGTCTGATATTCCGTAGGCTCTTACTTTGTTTATCAGGCGACAGTGCGGAACTGTATCGAACGCCTTCCGGAAGTCAAGGAAAATGGCATCTACCTTGAAGACTGTATCTAATATTTTCTGGGTCTCATGAACAAAGAAAGCGAGTTAGGTCTCACACGATCACTGTTTCCGGAATCCATGTCGATTCCTACAGAGCAGATTTTGGGTTTCCAGAAATGACATGGTAAGCGAGCAAAAAACATGTTCTAAAATTCTACAGCAGATCGATGTCAGAGATATAGGCCCATAGTTTTGCGCATCTGCTCGACGACCCTTCTTGGAAACTGGGACTACCTGTGCTCTTTTCCAATCATTTGGAACCTTCCGTTCCTCTAGAGACTTGCGGTACACGGCCGTTAGAAGGGGGCCAAGTTCTTTTGCGTACTCTGTGTAGAATCGAATTGGTATCCCATCAGGTCCAGTGGACGTTCCTCTGTTGAGCGATTTCAGTTGCTTTTCTATTCCTTGGACACTTATTTCGATGTTAGCCATTTTTTCGTTCGTGCGAGGATTCAGAGAAGGAACTGCAGTGCGGTTTTCCTCTGTGAAACAGCTTTGGAAAAAGGAATTAGAGGAGGACAGCTGCAAAAGTCATTTCAGAACTGAATGTCGCATTCGCGAACCCTGTCGTTAACTTGACACCACGAAGGGTGCTCCATAAGAAACGAATTGGAGGGTGAGCTGGCATTCCACAAACACACATTAGTGATGCAAATGCCCTTAACGGGAAAACGTAGTGCCGAAGCCGCAAAACCTGGAATATGGAGCATTGAAGGAAGTCATTTGGTCGGCTGTGTCTTCTTTCACATTGTTTCCAAACTCTGGAGGAGTTTACGTCCCAAGAATGAAGCATCGTAGGTGTTCGGTGATGATTTGAGCAACTATAACGTCGTTTTCCATGGGCCCCACAGTTCCTCTGCAAGTTCTCATTACTGCCAAGGATTAAGTGACCATCCTGCCTGATCAGGTCCTATTCATGATACAATATTTGTTATCCAATGGTGATGCTGTGAGCAAAGAAGACAAGGCCCCTTGTTCAAACGATTCACATCGTATGGACTGGTTTTGTGTGCGAGAAGATGGACTGTCGCATCTTCCGTGGCCATCGCAGTCACCAGATCTCACTATTATTGAGATTTCGTGATCTGCTTTGGAAGAAGGATGTGTGATCGCTATCCATCTGTATCCACACCTATCCATTCCGAGATGATTGATATCCGTTTTGAATGTCGACGATTTTCCTACGCCATATTACGATGGTAATGTGATTTTTTTACTGTTTCCATATTTTTGACTACCACTGGGGATGTAGATGTAAATCATGCGTAAAAGTTTCCAGAAAATGTTTTGCAGATGGTAGGCAAAAACATTAGACAGAATTAAGTACCTGAGCTCAAAATTAGCGAAAATAACATAAAAAGGACCGAAAAAGTGAGCTGATTCAGACTAATGGCTGGGAGTATTCTGGCTATCCGAGTGTTTCGCTGAACGGCCTACAGTATTTGGTGTGAGAGTACCGGTATATCAATGAAGGATTTTTAGGCACATTTGGTAACTATGTAAAATAAATCATCTCTCTCGAAAATATTGTGGTGTAGGTTGGTAATAATGCACAACAGACCACAGTGAAACAGAAGGTGTACATAAATGTCTTGTACAAATTTGTAGTACGTAAGATATGATTTAATTAAATAGATGTCGAATTAAATCTTCAAGTGTTCAGAAAAAAAATACATAAGTTTATGTCAGAGATCTGTTTATGATGCTTTAAACATACGAATGTACTTTAAAATATTGCATACATAATCCTCTACCGTGTTATTATTTTCATTTCAAACCTTACAAACGTTTAACTTCCCCTAAAGTCCAGCACGTCCTTCTAAAGGAGACAGAACTTCAGACGTATAATTAACTTCAGGTATATCCCAGAGACAGGTTACGGAACCATTTCTTTTCACTCCACGTGTCTCAACAGGAACGGTCAATATTCAAGGATTTGATAGGAAAGATGATTCGAAGTGGAACAGTCTAGTATACATAGGCTGTAAAATGCATACCTTAAGAGCTATGAGCACTTCTTCATTTTCGATACTATGACAAATATGTTCTACTACAAGCTCTTTGATTTCCACATTTTGAGGCAGTAAGGACCAAATCAGAAAAAAACAAAAACAAAAAAAAAGAGATGTGTTTAGCAATAACGAAGATGAACAAGTGCTCTTATCCCTGAAAAATAACCATTCCTACTGGGAAATCCTGTACAGAACCGATCTATTGGGTAATCTAGGCAGCTGCATGATGCTGTTTCTTGTAAGTCGCAACGCTACATAGTTGTAGTGAAATGCAAGAAGAGATATAGAGGACCATGCTTGGTGTAGGGTTTAGCAGTTGTCCCTCAGCTTAAACAACCATAATCTTCTGATAACTAACAGGCGGAAAGATCCATCATCACATTATTACGCGACTGGCTAGCAAGCACTGAAATAATATCTATTAAATAGTTGGGAACATGCGTACGAAGCGACTTGAAGTGGCTCACATGCAAGTAATCGTAGGAAAGGCAAAATTCGGAATGAGATTCACTGGAGGAGGTAGCTTACAAAACTTGTGATCGAACGATAATGAGATTCATTGGAGGAGTTAGCTTACATAATCTATGTTAGAGCGATGTTTGAGTACTGTTCATCGGTCTGGGACACGTACCGGAAGGGACTGAGAAAGGGAATAGGAAAGGCAGGAAGAAGAGAAGAACATTTCGTCACAGCTTTGTGCACTTAGCGCGGAAACGTCACCCAGTTGCTCATCCCACGCCCGTGGACGACGTTACAAGAAAGGCATGTGCATTACGGTGTGACATACTGTCAAAGATACTGGAAGAGTCAGCAAAAATATTGCTTCCTGCTTCTTCCAATGTACAGGGTGATTATCATTTAACTTTCGCTACTTGAGAGGGCTTGGTGAAAAACGTGTGATCATAGGAAAATGTAACTTTGTGGTAGTATTTCTAACGGAATGCAGAAGAGAAATAACGAATAAACCACTGAAGAAAAACTTTTTAATTTCCAAGTGAGAGGTTTGAAATTTGGCGATCTTTGTGGTGACGCAGTTTGGAAAGACCGGATAATGATTCGGTTTTCTCCAAATGTGTTACAGTGTAACCGAGTGACATCACGAGTAGTTTGTGGTGGAGCTCCATCATGCATAAAAACAGCTGAGTCCCAAGCACGTCTCTCCCTTAGAGCAGGGATCACATTTAGCGAATCGGATCACAGTATCGTGTAATATAAAACTATACTTCAAAAGACGGATTGTAAAAATGTAATAATGTTTTACTATGTTTGTACAACCATACCATTTTTCTGTATGTTTTAGATTAAAAAACCCCACTGATGATGATGATATTTGTCGCTGAAACTAGTTTGGGATAATAAAGAAATAACCGAATAACAAGGTGTTTTGCATCAAGGCGGACTCAATTTGTGATATTACTGTATCGTGTACCGTCCACGCAGCGTGTCCGTGGTTCCTGGGATCCGCGTTCCTCAAAGAAAAATGGACCACTCATGAACTGTGCCGTGAAGCTACACCACACAGTGATCCATACACTATGCGGGAAACTTCATCAACGTTCGATGGCGATCCCCAAATGCGTGTTTGTGTTCTCTGCCTCAACGTTCGTAAAGTGAGCTTCATCACTCTACAAAATGTTCTAAGGCCACTTATCGTTAACCGAAACCCTTGCAAGAAACATAGGAGCAAAGTCCACTCGAATGTCTACGTCACGTGGCAAACGTTTGTAAGTAAGCTGAAGTTTGTGCGGATACCATTTTACAGTTGTTAGCAGCACTTTTCGAGCGGTGGACTATAGAATGTTCAGCTGTCGTGGCACAGCTCATGCACTGCCTGATCTGAGATACCGTGCAGCATTCTCCGCCATGGCAACAGTAACTCGTCCAACAATTTGTGGGGCAACTGACGGTTGGTTTCTCCCAGAAGCAAACCAAGTAATTGACCAATCGCTCCAAACTGAGTAATCGACAAGATCAGTATCCTCTCCTTTGAAAATTAAAATGTGTTTCTTCGAATGGTTTGTTCGTTATTTCTTTTCCGCGGGTCCTTAAAAATGCTTCCACAAAGTTTCATTGTCCTACGACCAATCGTTTCTCATGCTCTCCCCCCCCCCCCTTCTCTTCCCTCCCTCAAATAGAGGAAGTTCATCTATAACCACCTTGTATATCTCACGACAAGACCATGAAGGTAAAATTGCAGATTAGATGTCAGACGGTGACTTACCCAGAATCTCTTTCCCTGAATACCATTCGCGACTGGGACAAGGAAAAAGGCAGAATGTCAGTGGGATACAAAGCACGCTTCACCACACACCATAAGGTACAGGCGCAAAGGTTAAAACAAAGGCATTGTGGCAGTTGCGTGTGCTACGAGGACAAACCGCTGCTGTTGACAACTTGCAAATTCATGTTGTACATCTTCTGTAATGCAGATGCATCGTCTTCGTGACAGAGGCAATTCCATTCATCCGCAAGATGAGAAACTTTCAATAGTTCATCTTGCCGGCCCAAGGCAGTGGGAGTAGAGATTTTGCATTTTTCTTTGAATTACTGTTTAAACATTTGTTACCCCTCGCAGGTAGTAATTTTCTGGACACCGCTGCGCCCGATAACTAGCTTGTCAAAAGACCGCGTTGCCAAGAGGAGTCCACTCTTATGAAAATCCGGCCGGTGTGTTTAATGAACAGCGTTCCATTACGTAAGCAAAGGCGCCCGCGGCGAGCCCGCGGGCGGTGTGCCGTCTGCCCAGAAGGCTGCATTAAGCCGTTTCGGACCCACTAGGACGCGCGGCGATTTAGGAGCTGACGCGCGTCAGGTTTTTGGCACCGAATTTCGCGGGCTGTAATCTCCGGTTTAATGGGAGGCAGCCAAATCGAGCGATGAATATGTATAAACAGGAAAATAAGAAAAACGGCCGAGGGTCGACAGGAGGACCGGCAGCGGGGAAGGAGCGGAGAAATAAAAACTCCCAAAATAAGAGTAAAAGCGGCGCTCGAAGCACGTGCCACTGACGGCCTCCTCAAGGTGCCCCTTGCCCCCCTCCACCGCCATCCGAACTCGGCTGGCCGGTCCTCCCTGGGGGCACACGTCGCGGCCCGTGCTTTATAATCTTCTTCATCCTCCACTCTTCTTCCTCTTCCTCCACCTCGCTCGTATCTTTCTTCACTCCCTTCTTTTGCTCTCTGTACGCCGCCTGTACCCGCTATCTTTTATTCTTTTTTTTTCCTGCCCTCCCCGCCGTCCGTTGTATATAACAGAAGGCGGTGGCTGGGGCCGGCGTGTTGAGGAAGGCACCGCCTGCTAAATCGGCTGTTCCTCTCTCTTTCTGGGGCGAGTGCAGGTGTGCGGCTTGCTGATCAGGGCTGGCCACCCGCCGCTTCCAGAGTCACCGACCTCTGACCACCGCACGGTGCTCCTGCAGCAGCTTTTCCCTGCGAGTGTAACTTGCAAATGACAAGTGAGCGGACTTTCGAGATGGCAAGCGAACTACAGTGTCAGTCTTATCGCCTAAGTATTATCGTGGTCTGATACTAACCATAGGGCTCCGATATTAGGGCTGCGTGGTTGCGGATATCTGTCGATATGTACAGGGTGACAATTATTGAACTATGTGAAATAAAATCGTCATAACTTCTGAACGGTTTGCGTTAGCCCGTTCGAACAGCACGGTCAGCCGCGGAGAATGATAGGAATTAGCGACGAAGCCCACTTTCATTTGGAGAGTTCGTCAATAACCAAAACTGGCACTTTTGGGGGACTTCGAATCCGCATTTCACGTTCGAGAAGTCTCTTCACCCCCAACGGGTGATTGTACGGTGTGCAATGTCCAGTCACAGTATAATCGGTGCCATATTCCTTGATGTCACGGTGACTACTGAACGTTACGTGAAGGATTTGGAAGATGATTTCATTCCCATTATTAAATTAAATGAAGTTGGATTTTAGTAAACAAAACCACTGTCGTCAAGATAACAGTATTAGAAGGAATTTCAAGCAGAATTGCGCGCCTGGTCCAAAAAATGTCAGACAAGTATAATATCCAAATAGTTTAAACATATGCACCTACATCTACTCACTCATATGACGAGACACAATCTTACTACGAATGTCTGAAGGAAACCTGTAAGAAAGGCAGAGATAGTTTTTATAAATTCATAATTAGAGATTTTAATACCAAAGTTGGAACATACAAAGAAGGTGATTCAGTTGTTGGCAAGTATGGAATAGACAAAAGAAATGATAGAGGTGAGACACTGGTATAATTTGCAGAATGCATGAAAACACCCATTATGAACACGTTTTTCAAGAAGCATCCGAGTCGCAAATGGACTTGGAGGAGTCCTAACTTTGAAGTGAAAAACGAGATCATTCTCACCAATAGGCCTTAAAACATTAAAGATGTCACTGTGTTAAACAGGTTCAAGACAAGCAGTGATTATCGATTAGTAAGAGCAAGATTTGAATTTAATACAAAATATGAAAAATTAAGACTAATTAAACGAAAAAGTAAAATTTTAAATATCAAAAATCTTGGAGAACGGAAAGAGGAATTTTAAGAAAGAATTCAGACAAAACTGAAAGAAAGTGAAGCAGAAGAAGAATCAAAGGTACTAATTTTGACAGCTGAAGAAGTGGGTGGCTTATGTAAATCTCGAAACCAACCCAAAAATAAAATAGGTTTCATGGACAAGAGAAGAAGAATGAAAGTTGATATAGAGAAAGATAAGACAGAGTATGCGGAGCTGTGCAAAGCGCTGAGAACGAGCATGAAAGACGACATCAAA
Source organism: Schistocerca piceifrons (assembly GCF_021461385.2). Classification (NCBI taxonomy): domain Eukaryota; kingdom Metazoa; phylum Arthropoda; class Insecta; order Orthoptera; family Acrididae; genus Schistocerca; species Schistocerca piceifrons. The sequence goes on from NC_060140.1 coordinate 510,080,950, forward strand.
AAGTATGAGAAGAGACGCTAAAAGCCAGTCTTAAGAATAAATCTAGATTAAAGAAAGCCAAGCGAATGCTTATGATTGGAAGGAATCAGTTAATAGCATTAGACACAGATCAAGGCCGAATTACAGCCAAGAAAAAAAAAAACTTGAATATATTAGAAATTTCTGTACTAACCTATACAGTAAAATCAATGCTGATATCTTGATCCTAGACGATTTGGATACTTCTATCTCCCAAATTCCAGAAATACTGCCATCAGACGTCAAACATGCAATAGACATTATGAAAAAAGAGACTGCTCCAGGCAGTGATGTTACACGCCGACTCAAAGAGGCCACATCATTAAGTGATGGAACTGGCTGATGATGATGATCCAAAGCGACCCTGATTTCGACAGGATGTGGTTCATGCAAGACAGAGAACGACCCCATCGAAGAAGAAGAGTTTAGATGTCCTGGAGGAGCACTTGGAAGACCTCATTATGGCTCTGGGGTACCGACTGGCATGGGCCTCGATTGGTCGCCATATTCTCCGGATCTGAACACACGCGACTCCTTTTTGTGGGGCCATATTAAAGACAAGGCGTACAGCAAAACCATTGCTCAGCTGAAAACAGCCATTCAGGAGGTCATCGACAGCATCGATGTTCCAACACTTCAGTGGGTGACGCAGAATTTCGCTAATCGTTTGTGCCACGTCATCGCCAATGGTGTCAGGAAAATAGAACATGTCATAACCTAAATCCTAATATCTGTTGTGACACTTACATACTGAATAAAGTGTGTGCATGTCCTAGTTTTAAGTAATTTACGGTTTTTTCATATAGTTCACTAATTGTCACACTGTACGTATATACGTCATAAATACTAACGCAGTGGTCAGCTAGTCTGGGCGTAGCTACCGTTGACAACTAGAAAGTGCTTTTCTGAGGGGTAAGAACAAAAGGGTTCAACTGTGTTTCGTTCGTAAAATTGTTTTTGGTAGATCACTATTATGTCACTATTTCATAAAACCGATTAAAAAGCTACTAATAATTACATCTATTTTCAGATACTGACATTCATTCGTGACACAATGGGATGAGGACCACCGATGTTGAAACTAGTCGATGAACAACATCTTCCTCACAGTGTCCACCCCCCACATATATACTTCATAACATGCATCTATGACAGCAAAACTGAGACTTTTAAATGGCATACGCTTAAATATCCCATAAAAAAACTTTCTCCGAGTTGTAAGTAGTTCCCCCAACAGACCAGGAAAATCTTAATTATTCTCTTCGCAACAGTAAACGAACTAATTGGCAGCACAACACAACAGTAAGTACATAGGATATAATTGACTGGGCATTAGAAAACCTGATTAGTCACGAAAAAACAGATACCTGTTGTTTTTTGGTACCTGTTTGTTTGCGAGTACTCGGATTCTTTAAAATTCAGTCAGTTACATTAATAATAATGGTCGCATACCTCTACCAGCAGTTTCACGCCGACAGACGTATGTAGGATGTACTACACTGGTGTTAAGCCTGCTCATTATTATTATTATTTTTATTATTATTATTATTGTTATATTATTAGGTTATATTATTAGTGGTAAACTCTCAAAATCTTCCAGTTTCTGCTAGTTCGATAGTAATAAATCCAGGAATTAGGTCATTCACAGACATGAGACCTAAATAAAAGGCACGCATTTTAGTTTGGTTGATTTTCAGTGTGGGTACAAGCTGTGGGGAAAGCAAGGATCACTAGGCAGAGAAATCGTGTTTTGTAACAAGTGTCTACCCTCAATGTGAACAGTTAGCTTTCCTTTGTGAGAAGAAGTGGTAGGTAGCGCTTCCGAGCACTGAGAACTGCTTCATGATTCTATAAGAAAAGGTTGTTAGAAATAAGCAGTAAGTTGTCTCAGTGACTGATTAATTCATGACTTAAAAAAAAACACGAAAAAACTAAGTATCGCTTATCTTTCGTCTTTATTAAAAATGAAAGCATTAAAAGAAAATTGTTTTTCAAAAATGGGTCAAATGGCTCACATCTGTGGTCATCAGTCCCCTAGATCTTAGAACTACTTAAACTTAACTAACCTCAGGACATCACGCACATCCATGCCCTAGGCAGGACTCGAACCCGCGACCGTAGCGGTCACGAATTGTTTTTCATTGTAACGTTAAGTTAGGAGACAATGTTTATGACGGCTGTAGAAGGAGGATGGAGTATGTTAGCTAATACTTGACTGCAACCAGAAGTAATCGTCTCAGAATGGTTGGGAACCACTGCTGTAACATATCACCCCTCTCTCAGTTGCAACATACTTTATGTTTACTTTCGTGGTTTTATATAGCGTTATCATCTTCATTTTTTTTCTGTCAGGTATACTTGACTACTCTCACTTGAACAATTTTATCTTGGCAGCCATCACATTTTCAGTTGCCTTAAAATAAATGAAAAATGCAGACTGAGACCTTATTTGTCTTCTCCTGGTGCATGTTGAACTGAGTGGAATCGTAAAGAGGCACGATTTTGTAAGAGATCTGCCAAAATTTTGGTAAATTTCAAAATGCTACGCTGTGAACTACGTTAATTAATAACTTATTCAATGTTTATCCTTAAGTTCCTAGAAAAACACATTAAGAGAGCCGTCCAGGGATAAACTAACGTATTTCTTCCGCCAAGTGGTGCAAGTTTTACGAGAGCTCCGCAAAACACTGTGAAGTGCATGGCAGAGGGTACTTAGCATTGTATCACATGTGAGGTTTCCTTCCGTTTCAACAGAATATGGAGGCTGAAAAGAATGACAGATTGAAAGCCTGTAATTAATGTAGCATTCGCGGTCCCTAAGGGAGCGACTTGTAGAGGGCTGAAAAGAATGATTCTAGATTCCATGCCCAGTACTGGTTCTTGAAACTCTGTAAGACTTTGCGTAATCTTCAAAGGTCTTCCAGTTCAGGTTTTTCTACGTTTCTACCACACGTCTTTCTATACGAACAATAACCCCTGTTCGATCTGATATGGGTCCCACACACTCGCGCAGCGTTCTAAAATAGGACGTACAAGTAAGTTGTAAGCAGTCTCTTTGTATACTGATTGCGTTTACCTACGTTCTGTCAATGAACCGAAGTTTGTCATCTTTCTTAAGTACGATTGTGAATGCATGACCATTCTATTTCACCTCGCAATAAATTCTGTCTCACCTGTCTGTTTCCAGCTCTGACCCACTGGTACTGGAGTAAAAAGATACTAGTTATCTGCTTTTTATGAAGTATAAAATTTTACATTTCGAAGCATTTGTAACAGGTTGACGCTCTTCTCACCATTTAGAAATCTTATCAAAGTCTGACTGGATATTTGTGCGAAATTTTGCAGATCGATAAATGCATCATCTGCGTGGTGTGGTATAATGTCAAATGTTTTTCAGAATGGAGAAGTATTTCATCGACCTGAATGCCTTGATCCACGACTTTCACGATGTCATGTGAGAAAAGCCCAATTCGGGTTTCGCATGATGGACGTTTCCCGAACCAATGCTGATTGGCAGGGAGGAGGTCATCCTTTTAGAGATTCCTCATTTTGTTAGTTACGAGTCGCTTATCTGACCAGCACGTGTGCACCTAGAACATTAGAATGATATTCCTGCTCTCGGCGTAATGTTCATGATTACTCAGCTTGCTAGGTTTACCTCTGGTGATGTTACTATTAGTTGTCCCCAGGCTGTTGCGGAGAAAACCATTCCTGCAGAAAGTCTCCTCGTTTTGCTGAGATCCAGAGTAACAACTACTCTGCGGATAAAAGGAGTGGCCGTTGAGTATACACGCGGGTATATTTACGGATATCCGCAGTAATATTTACGTTGTGGTTAAAAGTTAAAGGAGAGTGCCATCGATAATAATAAATATTTTTTTGTTAAGTCACTATTATCATACGTTTAGGATAGAGTACTAATACACTGTCTTCTATGCGGAAGGTCCTGGAAAGAGTAGTTAATTTGTTACCGTCTGCAAGTGCTGAATAAGGCGACTTCCGTTCCCCCTCGTCTACCGCGCAATTAAACTTAAATCCTATTTCTGTCAACAAAAAAAAAAAAAAAAAAAAAAAAAGTTTCAAATGGCTCTGAGCACTATGGGACTTAACATTTGAGGTCATCAGTCCCCTAGAACTTAGAACTACTTAAACCTAACTAACCTAAGGACATCACACACGTTTATCCCTTAGGCTGGATTCAAACCTGCGACCGTAGCGGTCGCGCGGATCCAAACTGAAGCGCCTAGAACCGCTCGGCCACACGGACCGGCCCTATTTCTGTCGTACCAGTATCTGATATAAAACCAGCGAATTTATCAAAGACCTTCTTGAAAACATTTATAACTAGTCAACACTCTGTTATCTTACGGTAAGTTTCGCTCTTTAAAACGATTCAGTACTATGCATATGTACCGTACACCAAGTAAGTTTTCTATGTAACTTAGCAATACAGTGCATGAAATACCGAATATTATTTTTTTAAAACTCTTCCCGTTTGTAATGTGTCTTGAGATATTGTATTCAACAGCAGAGCAAAACTGACTGTTCGTTGGTCCTGTGTTGTACATGCGAACAGTGTCGTGAATCAAAACTTAAATCTTGATGAACCGCTGAATGTGAAATAATGAAAACAAATCTAATAAAATCGTCTGCTGGCATAGCCCACTAACGCCAAATTTCGTAGCACTCTCCTAAAGGATAGGTTCGTCGAACGTCTCTTATTGTTTTCTGCAATTTCACGCAGTTTTGCTAGTCTGTTAGGACTGACAACTCTACCCAAACGCCTCTGTTCTCGGTCATTAAGTGAAAGCCGTAGGCCGGTGCGTGGTCCTTGAGACTAACGATTTCGGAAGTGGAACGTCCCTTGCGTCTACCTAAAGCTACCATTCCGGGTTCAATGTCTGTTAATTCCATGATCACGTCGGACATTTTTTTACATGATTCACCTGAGTGCAAATGACCGTTCCGCCGATGCACTGCCCTTTTATATGTCGCGTATGCGATACTCCTGTCATCTGTATATGTGCATATTGCAGCCGCATGAATTTTGTCATTGCAGTGTATTTTTTAGAACTGCTTTGGAGATCTCTCTGGACCTGTGTACACCAAAGAGCTTCAATGTTGTTTTAATTAAGTACTAATGTAAAGATGATTCTCGATGGTCTACTGAGCTCGGTCCAATTACAAAGTGGTAAGCTCTTCCTTTTCTCTGGTCTTTGAACTGACTTACTCAGCCAACTGTAGCTAAACACATAAATTAGTGCGCACTCCAAACCACGAGGCAGCTTGGCAGCTGTCACCTACAAGAACCATGCCACAGGATAACAGAACTGAGAGAAAAATCATAGGACTGGCCAGGACGGGATCCGAAGTTTTGGTGTTCTATTTTAACGTCGTTTATCCACTTTTTTGGGTGGAGGTGGGGGGCGGGGGAAGTCTTCATACTCTCCATTAGCACGTCATAGCAGACGTAATTCCTATCTCAATGGTGTACGATCTTAAGCTAATAATTCCTTCATTGCATTGGAAGCGCAAAACATATTTTCTGCAACATAAAATGTAGAAAAAGTTTATTAAGCCTCAAGCATAAACACAGTAAGCAAGAAAAAAATCAGTTAAAAGCCTTCATGCTGAGAGGCACCCACATGCCTTGCTCATACTGTGGCATCAAGCAGTCAGGCCAGCAAGATGAGTGGTCTGCCAAGCGAGTGGATTCAGTCTTACTTATCGAGTAACATGAACTCTAGTACTCACACTTGAGTTACAAGTTATCCTCCTATATGATTACGGAAACACGCAGCTGACTATCAGTAATTTACAGAACTCTGACTGTACACTATGCACTGGCAATACCACATTTTCTTTTTGTCTTTTATTTAACGGCTTTTGTTAACACGTGGCCACCGCACTGAATATGAATGGCGCACACATTATAAATTCGGGACATTATGACAACATACAATTCGAAGGAAAAGTCCACCAATCTTTTTCGTTTCACTTTCTTATTTATTCCGATAAATTCTGTAATCTAAACACACAAATTCTATAACCTACAACAATAACACATGAGAAATTCCGCCCAGTGGGCATGGCTTTACAATGGTTAATCTCTATATTATGGTCTCGCAATTATTTTTAACGCTACAGTGCACTTTCTGGATAGGATGGTGGATCTTTTATTATACCTCACACTTCGACTCTCACAATCATCATCCCCAAACTTTCCTCCAGACCGAGCGGTACCGAAGGAACAAGCATAACCCACTAATCTTTTGAAACTACCTTGCTACCCTGCCATGCAAACCAACACACATCCAAATTACATGACATACACCACACTACGACATGGAATACAAAACACAAAATAGTCACAACACTATCACTTTCAGCTTTCCCACTTCAATTAATATTTATCCCAGTTCCACACGACACTGCCCCACTTCATAATTCCACTTTCCTACTATGAACTCTGGAGATATATGCACATCTTCCTGTGCAATGCTGGATAGACGGCCGACTCACCTTGCTTCTCAGCTCGGCCCGCTAGCGGTATGGGCTTTACGACACCAAATCAGTCAGACCCTTCCGTGCATCTCACAACGTTACAGAAAAAAGGATATTCTTACAGTATTTAAATACTCATTGATCACATGTATGATCTATTAGATATATTGGCAATAAAAGAATCTTTGTTCTAAAAATATAAAATCATACCCCCTAGTTTTCTACACATACAACATCAACATTTATCCCTTTTCTATGTACAGCCCACACTTGTGCTATTGATTGTACCTGTCGTCCCTCATACAAAACATGAAAGTGTAAAAAAAAACAAAAGGAATAATAAACAATTTATACAACTCATAATTACAATATAAAATAGTAGACTACTCTAACATCCTATCACAGTGAAAACATTAGATACTGTTTATTCTAAAACTACAATATACAGTGAACCTTTGTGCTTGTGACAGACTGAAATTAATACCCCTTGAAAGTGTTCTATCAAAAAAATTAAAAATAATCTACACAGCTCACAACTACCTACCACATGTTATTAACTAGTAAACTACTTTAACATCCTAACACAATAAACATTTTAGAAACTGATGACTCTAAATCTACAACATACAATGCACCTTTGCACCTGTGACAGACTGAAATTAATATCTCTTTATATATTTTACCTTTTTTTAATTATATATAACAACATTTCTAGGACACGTATGTACCATCCACATGATGTCAGATCCTGACCTGCCATCGAGGTTCATCCAAATCAAACAATACACAATAATGTTTTAGTTACAGATCGGTAGCATCCCCTTTACAGGAGTGTGCGCATTGATCACACTACTCTACGACTCTCACTCACCAGACATCACATTTTTCTTCTCATTCAATCCATTAATAAACTAACAGAATAGGTCTAGAAGTCAGCTAACCTTAACACCACCACACTCACGACAACATACCATACCTTTGCTCCCTTATACTCATAACACCACCACACTCACGACAACATACCATACCTTTCCTCCCTTATACTCAACCACATAACACATGAAGCTGTTTCGGAGATAGCATTCCAGTCTCCGAATTCGTCCTTTCACTTTGGCACCTCTCTCCATCGGCTTACCTCTGCATTCACTTTACTGATTATTCATCCTGCGAAATATCACTTTAGAATTCGGCATTTCATCTAAGAACAAAAAATACACAAATTATTCATCCTGCAAAATAACTGTACACATTCTTGGTACCGTTTTTATTAGTTATACTGGTACCAGGCTTCAACAACAACAACAACAAAATTATTTTTGCCAAATCGCAGATCTTATGGTAAGAATTAGATTTACACTTATATTACATCTTACGTCAGTGTTCCACAACATTCACCATCTGGATCTCATACTCCCTTTATGTCCTTTCACATTGTGCAGTTGTCCTCATCTCTTCATTTGTATTTCGGCTCTCCGTCCGTCCATTACTCCATCATTTCCTGGTCTTCCTTCGCCATTGGCATCAATCTCTATTGGAGCATACACAGGCCTCTCTGTAACATACATCTAAGACATCTCCACATTATTAATTCTACTCACCTTTCTTTACCACTGTTTCATCACGTCGAATCTCTCTTTATTAACCACACTGCTTCACGTCGCTTCTCTCCTTAAATATCACCTTTATCCACTACTATTTATCACGTCGCTTCTCTATCTACCATCTTTATCCACTCATTAATCATCACGTCGTTTCTGCTTGATCCTTATTCATATGACAAAAAATACGTACATACACCACTCTGTCGACTCCTGTTCATGACTCATTCGACCAGTCTATTCCGTCATACTTCCTGACATCCCGCCTGAAAATTCTTATGTTCGATTTGACCCTGCACAACGTTACACACCGCAAATAAATACACTGACTATCTACCATAAATTGCCTACTTTAGATCTATCCTTAACTTTTCCATAATTTGATGTTAGAAATGTGATGAAGCCCACGAGATTGTTTTCCCTTGATCGTCTCAATCAGTACAGCATTTTACTGGACAATCCGCCTCACTCTGAATGGTCCACTATACAGAGTAAAGAATTTGCTAGTTAGGAATCTAAGCTTACATGAAAATTCAATGTGTGCAGAGAATACAAGCTGGGAGAAATGGGCAGCCCAAGTGTTAGTAACTTTGGTGCTAGTGGCCTCTTTCCCTAACACCAGATTCTGAACAACTATACGCAGATTCTCATTATAACTGTTACTATGACAATGACATGCTACCGATCAGATGGCAGCTAATCTAAAAACTTCGATCACAATGTTGACTTTTTACATTATGTGTTAAGTACCTGCAATAGTCAGACCGCACTAATTAAACTGGACTCATTGGCATTATTACATAACATTTTCAGCAACTGGTTTGTTTTGAGGAAACAGTCCTTTTACTTTACTGTTCGAAATAAAAATTTGCAAATTTTGCTCTGAGAGACCAGCCTAACAGATGCCATTACTGGTGTTTTGTTCTCTGATCAGAAGTATGGTATTTGCATTCCTACATATCAGTAGAGTATGTCTGCTACATAGACAATTTTCAATGCCAGCTGCATGTGTTTTACGGCAAGATGCTAAGGGCTGATATGTTGGATTTGTTTCTCCTATTCTTCAATCCATTATGACAAGAATGAAATGCCAGGATTCCATGCTCTCCTGTCATTCTGATAGTTTCTGCCGTTCCTATCCTCGACTCTGTCTGACCTATGAGTCGTATCTCCGCTCACGATATTGCTCTCATTACCCAATTCTTGTAACAAGTGCTGAAATGACGCAGAATCGTCTACGCCTCTGACTGCTATCGCTATATCTCTGCGCAATTTCACTGGCAACTTCGTTATACAGATCCTAATGAACTGCCCAGGTTCGTATGGCACATCCAAATACCTATTTCGTCTCAGCATTTCCTGATAGCACGCCATTGGATCTCTCATACCACCTTCGTTACAATTTGGTATCATCAATATGCTTTGCGTAACCTGGTCCTGCTTACTTTTCGACCAGAATTCATTTAAATAGCTACTACAGTCTTTAATGACTTCCTGCATTTTCGCTCTAGCCTCGTCCCTCAAATGGTTACACACAAACTTCATTTTGAGGAGCAGTCCCCACGATGAAGGTAATGACTCTTGAAATTGAGACAGCCTTGGACTATACCCAGTTGGGTTTGTCACCTGTTTTATCCGACACAACCGTTCTTCTGACTCTCTGAATTCGTCTCCCTCTGTCTGCCTATTTTCGCTTTTTGAGTTTATCTCACTCTCCCTCTGCAATCTACCTGGTGGTGTGTCACCTTCGCTACTGCACGCTAATTGCAACTGTGCTAGTTCTTCGCTATGTTTCCTACTTTAAACTGTAATGGTGATTGTATCTCCTCCTGGTCGGCATAAACCTCTCGCTGCGTACTGTCAGAGCCTGTTTCGCCCCTCATACTGATCTTTTCTACATCTGCGCTAATCATATTCATTCTGACCACTACCTCCGCAACTTCATCCCTGTGATTATTTAGCGCCACTTCCTGCCGGGTGACTTGAGCTTCCACGCTGTCTAATGCCCCTTGTTTATCTGCAAGTAAGTCCTCCACTATCTCTTTAATTCTCTCATCCGGCAACACATCCCTACGTTCTGTAATACTGCTCTCTATTGCACTTATTGTTGGCTTTTTCTTTCGCGGCATCACATTCTTGCATCACTGCATCCAGATTCTTCTCCCCCTCATCTAACCGATTATTAACTGCGGACAGACGCTTATCGATAACTGTGTGTAGCTTCCTCATTGCCTCTTTAATTCCCTTATCCATTGCCTCCAATCTTTCATTATTTGCTTCCAATCTTTCCTTAGTCTCACTATCTCTCTCCTTATTATCTCTGTTCATCGCTTCCAATCTTTCCTCAGTCTCCCTATCCATCGCTTCCAATCTTTCCTTATTATCTCTATCCATCGCTTCCAATCTTTCCTTAGTTGCTTCAAATCTTTCCTTATTCTCCCTATCTCTCTCCTTATTCTCCCTAGCTCTCTCCTTATTATCTCTATCCATCCTCTGTAAAAACTGCAGTAGCACATTGTCATTTGCTACTTTCGACGTGCTCACCTCGTTCGCCTGTGAAACCGTAGCTTCGCCAAGGGTAGCTGCACTTTCACTGCATACCTGACCTAGTCCCGGCACGCCCACATCGTCGGGAAAAGCCCCTGTTTGTGGACAAAGCCTGCCGCATAAAGGATCACCAAGCAGCGGTCCACTGAACAATTCAGCCCCTTCCGATTGTTTGCCGTCCCCGCTCATTAACCCATGGTCTACAGCTACTTCCTTCTGCACTGCTCCGTTTACCCCAGAATCGCTATTCTCCATGTTGACTACACTTTTCGACTGCGACCTAGTTACTACGGACATTACGCAAAAAGAATTATACCACGATCTTCCACCCTTGGACGATATAGCCATTAATTACATAAAAAAAATAAAAGATCCTCACCAATCCAGAAAGAAATTTCAACAGAAAAAATTTTACTTTTTAGCGCTATCACAAAATATTCCATCAAAAAATAAAAAAAAAATCTTAACAGCAAACCCTAACAGCAAAATATCCTGGCAAAATATCTCCTGGCCAAATTATCCTGGCAACAAAATATCCTGGCAGGGTCGAAATTATGAGAGGTACCCACATGCCTTGCTCATACTGTGGCATCAAGCAGTCAGGCCTGCAAGATGAGTGGTCTGCCAAGCGAGTGTATTCATTCTTACTTATCGAGTAACATGAACTCTAGTACTCACACTTAAGTTACAAGTTATCCTCCTATATGATTACGGAAACACGCATCTGACTATCAGTAATTTACAGAACTCTGACTGTACACTACGAACTGGCAATACCACATTTTCTTTTTGTCTTTTATTTAACGGCTTTTGTTAACACGTGGCCACCGCACTGAATATGAATGGCACACACATTATAAATTCGGGACATTATGACAACATACAATTCGAAGGAAAAGTCCACCAATCTTTTTCTTTTCACTATCTTATTTATTCCGATAAATTCTCTAACCTAAGCACACAAATTCTATAACCTACAACAATAACACATGGGCATGGCTTTACAATGGTTAATCTCTATATTATGGTCTCGTAATTATTTTTAACGCTACAGTGCACTTTCTGGGTAGGATGGTGGATCTTTTATTATACCTCACACTTCGACTCTCACAATCATCATCTCTAAACTTTCCTCCAGACCGAGCGGTACCGAAGGAACAAGCATAACCCACTACTCTTTTGAAACTACCTTGCTACTCTGCCATGCAAACCAACACATACCCAAATTACATGACATACACCACACTATGACTTGGAATACAAAGCACAAAATAGTCACAACACTATCACTTTCAGCTTTCCCACTTCAATTAATATTTATCCCAGTTCCACACGACACTGCCCCACTTCATAATTCCACTTTCCTACTATGAACTCTGGAGATATATGCACGTCGTCCTGTGCAATGCAAGCCAAGTGGCGTTCCTGGATAGACGGCCGACTCACCTTGCTTCTCTCTCAGAGTTTGAATCTAGTATCACACGGAATCATATCACGCAAAGTAATATTAAGAACGTATTCATCACGCACGCGAGTCCTCAACTGATACCATGGACGAGTACTTCTCTTTATCTTTTGTCTCATACACAGTTTGAGACTCACACAGTACTCATCACGTGGAAGTACTCGTCTCTAATTTCAAGTCCTGCACACGCCATTTCTTAAATATTTCAACTTATGGTACACACGCTATTTCTTAAATATTTCAACTTATTGTACACACGCTAGTAATTCAGCTTAACTTAGGCACACGGAAGTATTTCAACTTATTGCTACATGTGGTTTCATTGTGACCGTTGGTCACTTCGGAAGATTACTACAATTCCATTAATATTACCTGCCTGACATTTAATTCTCCCCACAAAAGTTCCTGAAATAGAGAAATTAATATTTCAAACTACTCTTAAATATTCCACATGCATACCATGTCTCCACTCTTTCGTCATTACGGAGCACAACTAAAACAGGTCTTAACAGCAGAAGATCCAGCGGCAGAGTGCCGAAAAACGGCCGTTCTTCAGGTCATCTCGCTCCTCTGCTGAAGTGGGGGGAGCACCTTGCTACCGCATTGGTCAGCCACATTTCAGGCGCTCAAGGCTCAGGCAAATTTCATCTCTTTGGTCCCACCAAAGGTGGTCAAAGGATCGACTCAAAGATGGTCATATATTCACATTCACTATCTGCGGTTAGCAGACGACCATACATTCATTCATTTCACAGATCTCACCAAACTGGATGTAGGGATTTACTTTGTGGGAGTGTACATGTGATCAATTAAATAAATAAATTGTCATTCTTTCCCACACTGGTATCCGGCTTCGCTGTATTAATTGAAATTGAGTTATTTTACAAAAAAAAATGTGTTCTTCTGACAAAAATAATAAAGTATGTTGTGCCTATTTTCAATGTCGGGTGGTACTGTATCCTTTCAATGCTTTCAGTTGGATGGTATCCTTTCTCGTTTGAAAAACTGTTTTCCTTAAATAACACTTACCCACCGAGTTTCACTCAAACTAGGTAGTAAAAATCAAACTCATTATGATTTGGGACAGGATTTCACGCTCCTTGTGGTTGAATAGTTTTTGTGGTTGAAAGTACCAGCTGCAAACATATTCCTTTGCGACTTATCTGGCGCTGCCGAGAGCGAATTGTTACGTTTTTGAAGTCCTTGTGGTTAATCTGTCGCTATTGGCTGTTCAAAAACGTGAGCTACATGCATATAATGGTACGAGACATACAGGATGGGACAAAAATATGGAAACATAAATGCAGATGTTAGACAACCCTGCGCGTATGTGCCTGTTTGGTTGTGAATGCAGTACATCGGAGTTAAATGAATTAGAACTTGTAATTTTTGTTTTTCCTTGTATGATCGGAGCTTCCTTAAACAAGCTAACCGAACTGTTTGTTCTTTGAAGAGGCACCGTACCGGAGATTTATATCGCGTTAGGGAAGCGGAAAAACAGCACCCAGTAAGACGCAACGCAGACGAAAATCTGTGATGATATTCGTGAGAGACGGTCGTTGAAGACAGTTGTAGTGAAACATAAGAGGTCGATAGCTGCAAAAAGCACTGCAGAGAGAGCTTCATGTAGCACCCGCGATTCCTGTTACCACCAAAAAAATACAGACGGAGCTCCATCAACAGGGAACTGGAGGGCGAACTGAAATTCCAAAACCTCTCACCAGTCATGCCAAGACCCGTAACAGGAAAATGTAGTGTTGAAGTCGTAAAACATGGACTGTAGAACAATGAAAGATTGATATTTGGTCCGATGACTCTTTTTTCACACTGTTTACAACTTATGACCGATCTTACGTCCCAAGAGTGAAACGTGGCGGGGTTTCGGTGGTGATTTGGGCAGCCATATGGTGGTATTCCATGGGCCCCATAGCTATTCTGCAAGGTCACATTACTGCCAAAGATAAGGTGACCACGTTGGCAGATGTTACAATGTTTGTTACCCCATGGTGAGGTTGTGTTCCAAGTCAACAGGGCCCCAGCTTACACAGCACACATCGGGCAGGAATGGTATGTGAGCACAAGGATGAACTGTCACAACTTTCCTGCCTGCAACAGTCACCATATCCCAGTATCACTGAGCCTTTGTGGTCTACTTCTGAGAGAAGACTGCGTGAACACTAACTTCGTCCATCATCGTTATCTGTACTTGCCACTATATTGCGGGAGGAAGGATATAATACTCTCCTGAAAACCATACAGACTGGCACTGATCCACTCCGAGATGAATGGAAGCTGTTTTGAAAGCCAACGAGTTTCCTACTCCATATTGGGATTGGTAATGTGTTGTTTTTTTTTTGGGTTTCCATATTTTTATCCATCCCTTATATATATATATATATATATATATATATATATATATTGTTTACCGCTATAATTTAGAAGCAGGAACATTTCCTCATCATTACCTTTATTTTTATCGTTATCTAATTCTTATATACATGTACATCTACATCATACTCCCCAAGCGGAGGGTACTTCTGCTACCAATAACTGAGGTCCCCTTTCCTATTCCACTCGCGAAAGGCACGTGGGAAGAATGAGTGTAGGTAAGCTTCTGTATTAGCTGTAATTTCTCGAATTTTTTCAAATGGTTCAAATGGTTCAGATGGCTCTGAGCATTATAAGACTTTACATCTAAGGTCATCAGTCCCCTAAAACTTAGAACTACTTAAACCTAACTAACCTAAGGACATCACACACATCCATGCCCGAGGCAGGATTAGAACCTGCGACCGTAGCGGTCGCGCGGTTCCAGACTAAAGCGCCTAGAACCGCTCGGCCACACCGGCCGGGTCGGGTTTTTTCGTTGCGGTCATTAGGCGATATGTATGCAGGAGGAAAGTCCGCCTTCTTAGCTGAGTCGTAATGTGTTTGCCTCCCATGTGGCCGAGTTGGAGATTTTCTCCACTCGTGGAGTGGGTGTTGTGATCATCATTTCATCCTTGTCACCGGCAGGCCAGTCGCCCAGTGTGGCGTCGACTGAAATAAGACTTGAACTCGAAGGCCGAACTTCCCTGGATGGGTCCTCCCGGCCAACAATGCCAGACGTCATTTCATTTTTTTACGTCGGAGGAGGTAATATTTTGACCCGGAAAGGGCCCTCTTGAAATTTCAAAAGAAATTTCTTAAACCGCTCCGAGATGCACAACGCCTCTCTTGTAGCGTCTGCCGCTGGTGTTCGTTGAGAATCTCAGCAGCGGTCTCTCGCGGACTAAACGAGCCTGTGACGAAACGAGCCGCTGTTCGTTCGCTCTTTTCTATCTTTTCTAGAAGTCCTAAATGGTAAGAATGTCACACTGATGAACAATACTCAGTCTGCTGAACAAACACCTTTTAAACCACTTCCTTCCTTAAATTCAAATGGCTCTGAGCACTATGCGACTTAACTTCTGAGGTCATTAGTCCCCTAGAACTTAGAACTAGTTAAACCTAACTAACCTAAGGACATCACACACATCCATGCCCGAGGCAGGATTCGAAACTGCGACCGTAGCAGTCGCGCTGTTTCGGACCGAAGCGCCTAGAACAGCTCGTCCACAGCGGCTGGCATTTACTTAAGATTCTTCCTATGAATCTCACTCTGGCATCTGCTTTGCTCACTATTTGTTACGATGGTCAGAAATGAATTTTGCTGAATTTCCCCTTTACAACAGATCCTCATTAAGTACCTTATGTTTGTGTGTGTGTGTGTGTGTGTGTGTGTGTGCGTGTGCGTGTGCGTGCGTGTGTCTGCGTTTGTACAAGATCCTCTCTTTGTAATTTATACAGGACATTTTGATACGAAAATCACCCGTTTTTGTCTTCTTCTGTGGATTTACGAATGTGAATCTTAAATACCTCCATTATATTCGTTTCCTTTGTGAATTAGAGGGAGAAAGTGTAATGCCTATACTTGATGTGCAAGTATGTTGCTTATTTGTTAATGTTACATTTCTAATTGATATCTGTATATTTACAGAAACGGGTTTGTCAGTTTCTTCCCGTATGTCCATTGTACTGTTACTGACAATGATAGTATACAAGTGTGCGATTCCGTATTTCTTAAATTTGCTGCTATTCTGTTTTACGTAATGAACAACATCATTTGAAAATTGTTAACGAGGTTGGAGATAGTTCTAATGTTAGACTGGCTGAATGGATTGACTACTTTAACAGACATAATTTTAAATAATGGCATGTAACTTAACACTGTTATCAAGTGTACTTCATGGGTTGCCGAACGGATCTTCCCGCTTGTTAATCTTGTTTCAGCCTAACTTCACAGCGTTTCAGTGCATACTGTTGAACAGTTTCTGCAGCTGGCTTCTTTTGTTTTAATCTCTCCAAACTGTCTTCAGTACATCTGTGACGAGCTCGTGCAATACTCGTAGATCACAAATCGTAAACAAAGATCAAAATAATCTCACATTTCAATAGAAGGGTTTGGCATTTGCCTTGTAATGGAACACCGTGACAGTGAGACAAACAAATCAGAATTGCAGGGTCTATATTTGTTCTTAAGGGGTCACCTTACCAGGATCAATTGTAGGAAAATATTTGGTTCTGAGATTCACATTAAGACTGTGTTTAAGAAGTCATTTATCTATTCTTAGACCGCGACACATACGACGTTAAAATGATAGGTATAAGTTTCCAATGAAATGAACATAAAATCTCGTATTAAAGATTGAGAAACTGCTACAACACAACGAGTACGATGTTACACAAAAATTGAAAGTTCTCCCTAAGTTCAATTTAATCAAGAATGTCCCGTTAATACTGTGAAAAGGTACCTCATTTACGTGGAAGACTGATTTTGCCACGCTAAATGCTTTTCTAATCTGTGCATCTCGCAAATGCATAGTAAACGAGTTCAAGACTCACGGAACAATACAGTTTATCAGGCAACACAAGTTGCATGACAAATCTCGCAAATTGTGAGCTGATCAGAAAGTGGATAGGGCTAATGCGAAATACTGTGCTTACTCCAAACTAAGCAAGCGTGCGTCCAAATCGGCGGCAGGACCAGAGTGTCTCTCTCATCGCGACGTGACTGCAAATCGCTGAAATTATCTTCCTCTAAATCCTGAAATTATGTTCCTCTAAATCCAACTCCCTATTTTCAGAAGAACTACACTTGAAGGGGATGATGACGAGTCATTGCCAAAGTGACCAGTGGCAATATCACTTTATTCACGTCAATACCGAAGAACGCTGCAGAAATTTCCCGGTTTTGGCTTACAAAACGCATCTTAACGCGCAAGAGATTGGTATAAGCTGGCGGTCGTGTTTCATTCACTGGTCGACCACTTGGCGCCGAGACAAGGTCGCAGTTAAGATGCATTTGGTTAGATAACAAAATCTTGAGTGTAACTCTACGAATTTTCTTGCAGTGACCAAGCAGAGCTGCAGAATGATAAAAGTGGATGTGATTATTTTACTGTTTTCATATTCAGCAATGACCCTTTTCTAGTTCTTTTATGCCAATTTCGTTTATATTCTGCTACAGATCCTTTTATATTATAGTTTTCCTGCTGGAAAAAAAAGAAACTAACTGCATCTTTAGTATACGTATTTTTTAATTGTGACGAAATACTAGCCGGCCGCTGTGGCCGAGCGGAACTAGGCGCTTCAGTCTGGAGCCGCGCGACCGCTACGGTCGCAGGATCGAATCCTCGGGCATGGATGTGTGTGACGTCCTTAGGTTAGTTAGGTTTTAGTAGTTCTAAGTTTTAGGGGACTGATGACATCAGATGTTAACTCCCATAGTGCTCAGAGCCATTTGAACCGTTTGAACGAAGTACTAACATAAACGCTATATATACATATTCATTTGTAGCATGCGGTTACTGTCTTCTTGGGCATTTTGTTCTCTACGTGGTTGAAGAAAATGCGTATTATCAAGCAACAAAGAAACAAGTCTCGCTAGTTCCTCCTCTTGTTTGTGGGCTAGTAACAGTTGGAAACTTTAAACCTTCCCACTGCTTCCCTATAGTGCAGCAGCATCGGTGATACATTTTCTGTAAGGAAAAAAGTCTAGTTTCAAATGTAAGCAGAAGCTCCATTATGCGTTTCGCCTTTCTGAGGCATCGTTAGAATTTGTTTGGAAAATGCAGGTGACTAGCGGTAAATGGCCAAAATTTTGGTATGCACATTTGGTGAAGGCCTGCAGCAATGTAAAGAGAGGGCCGCACTTATAATCTTGAAACATAAATATTGATTATAAGTGTGGCCCTAACCTTAAAAAATTCCGAAGAGGTCTCAAAAAGGCGAAACGCGTAAATAAATCTTCTGCTGTCATTTACAACCTGCACTGCTTTTCTTACTGAAGGTTAGAAACCAAATCAATTGCTTCCATGTACGTGAATTACTCTCCTGATTGGTTAATTTCTCAGTGACTTATATAAGTAAAGACTACTACCCAAGGCGTTAGTGCTGCTGCTGTCCGCAAGTTTTTAATGAGAATGCCCAGCTGTCACCTAGCGAAGAGGTTTACAGTTCTGACGAAGAGTGTCAGACGTCCATTTTTAAACTTTACCCACTTCCTAAATTTTACATTCTGAAGCTTTCAACCGGTTTACTTAATGAGTTCAGTAAAATACAAAAATACAACTCCCGCTAGTAGATGCTGTTAGAGGAATTTTATTGACACCACAACGCTCAGCATAAGGCAATCGCTTGCGTGCCGTCTAACAATAAAGATGCTCTTAACTAGAACTGATAGCAGCCATCATGTTTTACTAATACCTGCCTTTTTTTTGTCTCGAATAGCCGGGAAAGTGGAGCTCTCTTCTTTTCTTAATGAAGTGTTCGTTACGTATTCATTCCCATCGTCCCGAGAGCAGTATACAACTGCGGCTCATTTCATCTCGTAGTCGTAAAAATTTCTTCTTCTCAGTTATAGCACTTTATTCTACACTCTTTTATCTTATGTTTGTTAAGAATTCGTTTTCATTTGCCCTGGTCATTTGCTGAAATATTTGTACGTCTTGGATTCTCCCGTTTTGACAAGATAACCGCCAGACACAAATGTTATATGCATTGTTGTAACAGCATTCAGACAATATTCCAGCTTATTGTATAAGTAAGTATCGACCAGGAGAAATTATTTTTTTATAGTTACTGATAAAATTTTTGTTGCTTATGATTTAGGAGAATCTTTTAGTGTACAGTTCAACTGTTGCGAGAAGGAAGTTTAATAGCGTTGGTAACAACCATAATGTAGCAGCTACATTGTGCACTTTATTGTAGGACCTGAAACGTTAGTCAATGGATCTGATCGAACAGTAGCATATTCACATGACAAGGTGAAAAGGAAAATCAGGATTTAACATTCCACCGACCACGGTGTCATTAGAGACGGATAAGCAGAGTACAGGTACGTAACCCTTAACTCAAATGCTCCCTAATACGTTTTTTATTCGAATGTAAGAAAATTTCCTCTTTTTATGAAGTGAAGAAATATTTAAGGTACGGGACACTTTCCCTGAAGTGATTTCAAACGGGAACTTAGAGATAAACGCTCCCCCCCCCCCCCCCCCCCTGCCCACCGCCACCCAAGACCAACTCGGTTTTTTTTTTTTTTTCAGTCAAAGTTCACTGAAATTCTAGCCGTGTAAGTTCTCAGGGTATTCACAACGTTTTGAGAAGAATACTTACTTCTGTCTTCCTATATTTTCCGTACGCTGAGAAAGAACATGCTTCCCTAAACGTCGTCGAGAACCTATTAATTGACCCAGTAAGAAGTCAGAGAATTTGTTCCAAACAAACTCGTTTATACAATTTATCTGCAAATCTCCACTTTTTCTTCCTCTACATTCACGTTTTACCTGCAGGCTTCCCTGAAAATGTACTGGTGAATCTGATTGCATTTCTTACACATGATTTTATAGAGTTATTCGTAATGTGTTCACGAAATTTCCGCGACGTCGTCCTTGTTTCAACTGAACTGTGGGTTCCAGCTGGGTCCATTGATAATTGGTCCATTGATAATTATTAGGGACCTTTTAGGGGATTACCTCTAATCTCTCTGACGAAATAACTGCTGCCACATTTTCCTTCTTCGTTATACAGTAACGTGTCGAGTGGTTCGCAAACATGTACCCGAAAGGAATGCTGTGCTGACAGGTACAAATTTTCCCTTTGTGAGAGAGCAACTGATAAGTGTGCAATGTGAATTTACACGAAATACGTGTACGCACTCATGGAGTGAAGAAGACGGATTAGGGGTCAACATCGCGTTGACCATAAGGGGAATAAGGAGAGAGAATTCGTCCCTACTGTTTCAAAGGAACGTCTATAAAATTCGCTTTCTGTGATTTAGGGAAATCACAGAAAACCTAAATATTTTTCGCATGACAGAGATTTGAAACGTGGCTTCCCAAATGCGAATCCAGTTACCGGTGCTTCGCTTCACTCAGTTAAAACCATGGAGAGAGACAGACCCAACATAAGTCGGTTTAACTGACAATAGTGGATGCACGCTTCATGTGGTTTAAAGGTATGGGAAGAAGACGCTTCCATTGTACTGAGAGGAATAAATAAATGAAATATTCATATAGGTTAACGCTGAAAGACGTAACATGTACACGGGAAAACGATGACTATAGAGCTAAATCACATTACGAATTATATTGTAAAATTCCAAACAAAGTAATCAGAATCTCAAAATGTATTTATTTTTAAGAAAAAATAAATGCCTCTGATAACTAGAAAAGAACTATATGGAACATAGTAAAAAGCGAAACAGGAAAAACTAATCAGGCAAATGAGGAAATTATGTTAAATGTAAATAATGAGTTGATTACACATACGTCCAAAATTGCAGACACTTTCAACAACTTTTTCCTTTCAGTAGCAGACAACTTAGGTTTGCATAGTTCCTCATAAGACAGCTTAAAATATATAAAAAAATCCATTTCCACAAACGTTTGACCAAATTCAACTATATCCAACCTCAAAAAGAGATTTGTAATATTATTACCTGTCTTGAAAACAAATGTTCCAGTGGTTATGATGAAATCAGCACTACCATTATTAAATGTTGCTCCTCAGAACTTTGTGACATACTGAGTTACTTATCTAATGAATCCCTCCACAGTCGTAGTTTTACAGATAGGCTTAAATATGCTATTGTCAAACCAGTACCCAAAAAAGGAGACAAATCATCAGTGGAAAACTTCCGTTCCATTTGGTTATTGTCAATATTTTCAAAAGTGTTTGAAAGGGTTATGTACAATAGACTTTATAAACACTTAGTGCAGAAAAATATTGTCCATCACAATCAGTTTGGGTTTTGGAAAGGATTGTCAACTGATCAAGCTATATTCACTTTTACAGATGATATATTGGAATCAATAAATCAAAAGTTATTACCATTTGGAATATTCTGTGATCTGAATAAAGCTTTTGATTGTGTCAATCGTGATATCCTTATACAAGAGTTAAAATATTATGGGATAACAGGAGTAGCAGGGTCATGGTTCATATCCTGTTTTTTAATAGAAATCAGAGTGTGTCTCTATGAGGCTTACCACATAACAATAGTCATTCAGAATATGAAACCATCAGACAAGGGATGCCCCAGGGCCCTATTATAGATCCCTTGTTGTTCCTATTATATATTAATCACCTTCCATATACAGTGTTACAAAATGCAAATTTTGTCTTATTTTCAGATTGACAATCGATCCCTACAAGTGTGCAGTGCTTCATAAACATTCCGTGAAGTGTTAATTTACGTGCAGTGATATAGTTATTCTTTGGCTTAGCTTTTATTAGTTATTCCGTGCTGTTCATGTCTACACAATTCATTCATGTGTGTAGTGTTAAGTTATTGCTAAATATACGTGGGAATCAAGGAATTGTTTTCTCCAACATCCCCCATTAACCATGGACTTCCCCCCATGAACCATGGGTCTTGCCGTTGGTGGGGAGGCTTGCGTGCCTCAACGATACAGATAGCCGTACCGTAGGTGCAACCACAAGGGAGGGGTATCTGTTGAGAGGCCAGACAAACGTGTGGTTCCTGAAGAGGGGCAGCAGCCTTTTCAGTAGCTGCAGGGCCAACAGTCTGGATGATTGACTGATCTGGCCTTGTACACTAACTAAAATGGCCTTGCTGTTCTGGTACTGCGAACGGCTAAAAGCAAGGAAAAACTACAGCCGTAATTTTTCCCGAGGGCATGCAGCTATACTGTATGACTAAATGATGATGGCGTCCTCTTGGGTAACATATTCCAGAGGTAAAATAGTCACCCGTTCGGATCTCCGGGCGGGGACTACTCAAGAGGATGTCGTTATCAGGAGAAAGAAAACTGGCGTTCTACGGATCGTAGCGTGGAATGTCAGATCCCTTAATCGGGCAGGTAGGTTAGAAAATTTAAAAAGCGAAATGGATAGCTTAAAGTTAGATATAGTGGGGATTAGTGAAGTTCGGTGGCAGGAGGAACAAGACTTTTGGTCAGGTGAATACAGGGTTATAAATACAAAATCAAATAGCGGTAATGCAGGAGTAGGTTTAATAATGAATAAAAAAATAGGAGTACGGGTAAGCTACTATAAACAGCATAGTGAACGCATTATTGTGGCCAAGATAGACACGAAGCTCACGCCTACTACAGTAGTACAAGTTTATATGCCAACTAGTTCTGCAGATGACGGAGAAATTGATGAAATGTATGATGAGATAAAAGAAATTATTCAGGTAGTGAAGGGAGACGAGAATTGAATAGTCATAGGTGACTGGAATTCTAGAGCAGGAAAAGGGAGAGAAGGAAAGATAGTAGGTGAATATGGATTGGGGCTAAGAAATGAAAGAGGAAGCCGCCCGGTAGAATTTTCCGCAGAGCGTAACTTAATCATAGATAACACTTGGTTTAAGAATCATGAAAGAAGGTTGAATATATACGAAAGAACCCTGGAGATACTAGAAGGTATCAGATAGATTATATAATGGTAAGACAGAGATTTAGCAACCAGGTTATAAATTGTAAGACATTTCCAGGGGCAGATGTGGACTCTGGCCACATCTATTGGTTATGAACTGTAGATTAAAACTGAAGAAACTGCAAAAAGGTGGGAATTTAAGGAGATGGGACCTGGATAAACTGAAAGAATCAGAGGTTGTACAGTGTTTCAGGAAGAGCACAAGGGAACAATTGGCAGGAATGGGGGAAAGAGGTACAGTAGAAGAAGAAAGGGCAGCATTGAGGGATGAAATAGTGAAGGCAGCAGAGGATCAAATAGGTAAAAAGACGAGGGCTAGTAGAAACCCTTTGGTAACAGAAGAAATATTGAATTTAACTGATGACAGGAGAAAATATAAAAATGCAGTAAATGAAGCAGACAAAAAGGAATACAAACGTCTCAAAAATGAGATCGACAGGAAGTGCAAAATGGCTAAGCAGGGATGGCTAGACGGCAAATGTAAGGATGTAGGGGCTTATCTCACTAGGGGTAAGATAGATACTGCCTACAGGAAAATTAAAGAGACCTTTGGAGAAAGGAGAACCACTTGCAAGAATATCAAGAGCTTTGATGGAAACCCAGTTCTAAGCAAAGAAGGGAAAGCAGAAAGGTGGAAGGAGTATATAGAGGGTCTATACAAGGGCGATGTTCTTGAGGACAATATTATGGAAATGGAAGAGGATGCAGATGAGGATGGAATGGGAGATACGATACTGCGTGAAGAGTTCGACAGAGCACTGAAAGACCTGAGTCGAAACAAGGCCCCGAGAGTAGACAACATTCCATTAGAACTACTGATAGCCTTGGGAGAGCCAGTCCTGACAAAACTCTACCATCAGGTGAGCAAGATGTATGAGACAGGCGAAATACCCTCAGACTTCAAGAAGAATAAAATAATTCCTATCACAAAGAAAGCAGGTGTGGACAGATGTGAAAATTACCTAACTATCAGTTTAATAAGTCACAGCTGCAAAATACTAACGCGAATTATTTACAGACGAATGGAAAAACTGGTAGAAGCCGACCTAGGGGAAGATCAGTTTGGATTCCGTAGAAATGTTGGAACACGTGAGGCAATACTGACCCTACGACTTAGAAGAAAGATTAAGGAAAAGCAAACCTACGTTTCTAGCATTTGTAGACTTAGATAAAGCTTTTGATAATGTTGACTGGAACACTCTCTTTCAAATTCTAAAGGTGGCAGGGGTAAAATACAGGCAGCGAAAGGCTATTTACAATTTTTACAGAAAGCAGATACCAGTTATAAGAGTCGAGGGGTATGAAAGGGAAGCAGTGGTTGGGAAGGGAGTGAGACATGGTTGTAGCCTCTCCCCGATGTTATTCAATCTGTATATTGAGCAAGCAGTGAAGGAAACAAAAGAAAAGTTCGGAGTAGGTATTAAAATCCATTGGGAAGAAATAGGAACTTTGAGGTTCGCCGATGACATTGTAATTCTATCAGAGACAGCAAAGGACTTGGAAGAGCAGTTGAACGGAATGGACAGTGTCTTGAAAGGAGGGTATAAGATGAACATCAACAAAAGCAAAACGAGGATAATGGAATGTGGTCGAATTAAGTAGGGTGATGCTGAGGGAATTAGATTAGGAAATGAGACACTTAAAGTAGTAAAGGAGTTTTGCTATTTGGGGAGCAAAATAACTGATGATGGTCGAAGTAGAGAGGATATAAAATGTAGACTGGCAATGTCACAGAAAGCGTTTCTGAAGAAGAAAGATTTGTTAACATCGAGTATAGATTTATATGTCAGGAAGTCGTTTCTGAAAGTATTTGTATGGAGTGTAGCCATGTATGGAAGTGAAACGTGGACGATAAATAGTTTGGACAGGAATAGAATAGAAGCTTTCGAAATGTGGTGCTACAGAAGAATGCTGAAGATTAGATGGGTAGATCACATAACTAATGAGGAGGTATTGAACATAATTGGGGAGAAGAGGAGCTTGTGGCACAACTTGACTAGAAGAAGGGATTGGTTGGTAGAACATGTTCTGAGACATCGAGGCACCACTAATTTAGTATTGGAGGGCAGCGTATAGCGTAAAAATCGTAGAGGGAGACCAAGAGATGAATACACTAAGCAGTAGGTACTGGGAGATGAAGAAGCTTGCACAGGATAGAGTAGCATAGAGAGCTGCATCAAACCAGTCTCAGGACTGAAGACCACAACAACAACAACAACATCCACATTTGATGACCCCGACGAACTACGTTAATATCCGCGTCGGCTTCCGCGTTTAACGAAGTTCCGCAACGTTCACGTTTGAATCTTCCGCGACAGCCGCGTCGCGCTCGTTTCAGCACGATAATGACCGATTCGCCAGTCTCAATTCAACCGGAAGCCAGCAGTGTAATTAACACTGTGACGATAAAACCTCCACCATTCTGGTTACATAATACTCTGTTGTGGTTTGCCCAGTTAGAAAGCCAGTTCGTCTTCGCACAAATATCGGCGGACGAAACTAAGTACAGCTATGTGGTTGCAGCACTTACAGAAGATCTAGCAGCAGAAGTGCAAGATATCCTAGCCGCACCACCTGATACCGATCGTTATGCATCCATTAAAAACGCATTAATAACGCGTTTTTCACAATCAGAGGCAAAACGGCTAGAGTAGCTACTGTGCACTGAAGAACTCGGAGATCGCACTCCATCACAACTCTTACGACGTTTGCGCACACTGGCAAGTAACACTGTAACTGATGATGTGCTACGAAATATATGGTTGTCTCGGCTGCAGTCAGATACTCAAAAAATTATCACGGTATGTGCAGGCGATTTAAACGCACTGGCACAAACGACCGACAGGTTAATTGAAATGTATCCCACATCAAGCGTCTCAACTTTAACGCCACATCAAGAAAATTCGCCCACAGTGACGTTAGTCTCCCTACAATCACAACTGGCAGAGTTGACCGCACAGGTAGCTGCATTACAAACAACGCACAACCGCCAACGGCCACGCCGCCGACGGTCACGAAGTCGTAGTCGATCAACATCACTACAGAACTTATGCTGGTACCACAAGACATTTGGTAATGATGCACGAAAGTGTTCGCCACCTTGCAAGTGGAAACATGAAGCAGACACTGTAGCAGTGGTAACTTCCAGTGCAAACACTCGGCAACTTTTTGTGACAGACCGCGAAACAAAACTATAGTTTCTCGTCGATACAGGCGCAGAAGTGTCCGTATATCCAGCAAACCGCCTATCACGCCGGAGCTGCGACGACTGTTATCTATTCGCCGCCAATGACTCCAAAATTAGAACATACGGTCGAGTAACATTATTCCTTAACTTGGGGCTACTCCGTGTGTTTAAATGGCAATTTACAGTGGCAGATATATCACAGCCTATTATCGGAGCAGATTTTTTGTCCTTCTACGACTTACTGCCAGATCTGCGACGTCAGCGACTAATAGATTTGACTACTAGTCTGCATACAACAGGAAAAGTCCGTTGTATCACATCACTAGAGGTAAGCACAGTCACAGGCCACACACCATATATACGATTACTGAAAGGATACCCCGAGATCACACAGCAATCGCCTACTCTCCCACCAGTCAAACATACAACCGTCCACCACATTTTGACCACGCCAGGGCCGCCAACTCACGCTCGGCCTAGACTGTTAACGGCTGAAAAACTAAAAGTGGTAAAGCAGGAATTTCGCAGCATGTTGTCACAAGGTATCTGCAGAGTTTCTAGTAGCAGTTGGGCATCTCCAATTCACATCGTGCCTAAAAAGAAGAATGGATGGCGCCCCTGCGGTGACTATCGCCAACTCAATGCAAGGACCATTCCAGACCGGTACCCAGTTCCACGTATAGAAGACTTTTCTGCAAATTTTCACCGTAAGACTATATTTTCTACCATTGGTCTAGTTCGAGCTTACTATCAGATCCCCATAGCTGCAGAAGACATTCCTAAAACAGCGGTGACAACAAAATTCGGTCTATATGAATCCACCCGAATGCCATTCGGACTGTGTAATGCCGCCCAGACCTTCGAACGTTTTATGGATGAGGTTACAAGAGATTTAGATTTTTGCTATGTGTATATAGATGATTTATTGGTGATGTCTGCATCGGAAGAGGAGCACTTACAGTATTTGGCACAAGTGTTTGACCGCCTACGCACACATGGACTAGTAATTAATCCTGCCAAGTGTGTTTTTGGTGAGAAACAGGTCCACTTTCTAGGATATTTGGTCAGTGCACAGGGTATTCGACCGCCACACAGTAAAGAAGAGGCCATAAACAAATACCCCGCCCTGTCACAGTCAGAGAATTACGACGATTCATTGGAGTAGTGAATTTCTACCACCGCTTCATTTGCAATCATGCACAGATAACTGCACCATTGAATGAACTACTTAAAGGCGCACCTAAACCTAACCACAGTGTGCATTGGACTATCGAGGCGGACACCACGTTTCACGCTATAAGAAAGGCTATAGCAGAGGCCGCACAATTAGCACACCCGGTCGCGCATGCGCCAGTCGCTCTCATGGTTGATGCTTCGTCCACTGCCATTGGTGCCGTACTTCAGCAACAAATTGATCAGTTATGGCATTCCATTTCGTTCTATAGTCACCATCTCAGCAACGTTGGGCAACATATAACCGTCAGCTGTACGCCGCTTATGCGGCAGTAAAAAAATTCAGACACGCATTTGAAGAGCGACATTTCACGATTCACACAGGTCATAAACCGCTTACCTATGCCTTTATGGTAAATCCAGAGAAAGCATCGCCCAGGCATCTGCGACACTTAGATTATATCAGCCAGTTCACGACCACCATTGTGTATGTGGAAGGGAAGCTAAATGTTCCAGCTGATGCACTTTCTCGCATAGAAACAGTGTCCACAGTAGCAGATGACATGGCACAGGTGGAAGCAGTGACAAAGGCCATTGATTACGACGCCCTCGCGCATGCGCAACAATGTGATAGTGAGTTGCGTGATCTATTGCAACAAGAGAAAGGATTGAAGCTACAGCTCGTGGCATTTCCTGAAGCAAGCATTGAGTTGTACTGTGACGTAGCAAGAGGAAAGATACGTCCATTTTTGCCACAGCAATTCAGAACACAGGCAATTGCATCAATGCACAATCTGTCACACCCAGGAGAAAGAGCCACACTCAGATTGGTCAAACAAAAAATTGTACGGCCATGCATGCACACAAACTGTAAAACATTTGTGAAGCAATGCTTGGCGTGCCAGAGGAATAAAATCACACAGCACGTCAGGGCACCATTAGGCATATTTCTTCCACCAAATCAGCGTTTTGACCATGTGCATGTTGACATCATCGGCCCACTCTCGACATCGGAAGGCTACAGTTATTGCCTCACGGTGAATGACAGATTTACTAGGTGGCCTGAGACATTTCCAATGAAGGACATCACTGCAGAAACTATAGCTCAAACATTTTTTCGTGGTTGGATTCCCCGGTTTGGAGTTCCACTGAGAATCACAACTGATCAAGGACGACAATTTGAAGCCTACGTTTTCAAAGCATTGGCTACGTTATTAGGTACGAAACGCATACGCACCACGGCATACCACCCCGCATCAAATGGAATGGTTGAGCGTCTTCATCGACAGTTAAAGGCAGCACTCAGATGTCACGCAACACCGAATTGAACAGAGGCACTACCTATCGTACTTTTGGGTCTACGAACGTCATTCAAAAGTGATCTGAAAGCAACAGTAGCAGAACTGGTGTATGGACAAACGTTATGCCTACCTGGAGAATTTCTGCACAGCATGGCAGATTATACAATCACATCCTCAGAATTCGCCACAAGATTAAGAGAGCATATACGCCAATTGAGCCCAACAATTCCTAGAAACCAGCTTGGAAGACACTCGTTCGTTTTTGCGGAGCTAGACAAGTGCACGCATGTATTCTTAAGCAATGATACTGTGCGTAAACCACTGCAGCCACCATATGACGGACCATATCTGGTAGTCAGGAGGGATACCAATACTTTCCGCATAATGATTAACGGTACACCCACCACAGTTGCAGTGGACCGTATCAAGCCTGTATTTCTGGACGCAACAGACACCACAGCTACCGTTGAACACAAACCAGAGAAGACAGGAGAAGCTACAAGATGTGTTCCTGTACCCCATGAACACCACAACGCTCAGCGTACACCAGACACTGCAACACCAAGACCGATGTCGAGGACTACTGCACCACTCCCTGACACAACCACTGATACACGTGACGCACCGCCCGGTTTCAAGAAAGAAGTAGTTACAAGAGCTGGACGGCGTATGAAATTTGATCTGCGGTATCGTTGGCATTAAAGGGGGGAGTCATGTAGTGACCTATTTCTGACAATCGATCCCTACAAGTTTACAGTGCTTCATAAACATTCCGTGAAGTTATAATTTACGTGCAGTGATATAGTTATTCTTTGACTTAGCTTTTGTTAGTTATTCCGTGCTGTTCATGTCTACACAATTCATTCCTGTGTGTAGTGTTAAGTTATTGCTAAATATATGTGGAAATCAAGGAATTGTTTTCTCCAACACCCACAAGATGATTCAAGTATTGGTATAAAAAAACAGTATCCGTGATCTCACTGAGCAATCAGCTAATGAAATATTTGTAAGTATTAATTGTTGGTTCACAGCAAATGGATTGTCGCTGAATTTTGACAAGACCTAGTACATACAGTTCAGCACCTCACAAAGAATACCTGACCGTATAAGTGTAATGTATTCAAACAATGAAATTAAAGCTGTAGACAGTGTCAAATTTTTAGGGCTACAAATCAACAACAACCTAAATCGGAAAACTCACACTCTAGACTTAATGAAACGCCTTAGTTCAGCTACATTTGCAGTACGCATGGTAGCAGAAATAGGTTATTTAAAAATGAAGAAGTTAGTTTATTCGGCCTAATTCCATTCGCAAATGAGTAATGGAATCATCTTTTGGGGAAACTCCTCTCACAAAGAGAACATTTTCAATATTCAGAAACGAGTCATTAGAATTATATCTGGTGTCAGTCCTGAATCATCATGCAGAGACCTCCTTAAGAAATTGGTATTCTAGCTACTACTTCTCAGTACATATAGTCATTGATGTCATTTGTCATTTCCAACATTTCTCCTTTTACACAAAATAGTGCAAAACATGATTATAATACCAGAACCAAAAACAATCTGTATAAGGACTAAAAAGCTTACAAAATGGATTCAAACACATGGCTACTCATATATTCAATAACTTACCAGAGCATATCAAATGTCTTGTAAGTGATAAAGATCGGTTTCAGAGTGAATTAAAGAACTTCCTGTTGGCCAACTACTTCTACTCTATCGATGAATATCTTCACAAGGATTACAGCTCATAACTCCGTATGCACCAGAAATGTACAATATCCATATATCCGAGAAAAAAAAGTCTTTGACTGATTCCACATCCCAGAGACTTCTCATCAAGGGATCCATAGAAAGTGATAAATGTAATATAAATGTAATGAAATGTACGTCAATAACAAGCAGACGTGACATTACACTCTGTACTGATGAGCCGAAACATTACGTCCGCCTGTGTAATAGCATGTTGCTCCACGTTTGCAATGGAATATAGGAAAGATTATGGGTGGCATGGGTTCACCAGTTTCTCGGTTGGCTTCCGAAGGTTTGTGGCACCAGATGTCATGCAATTCCCGTAAAATGTTTGCCGGTGATTTGTATGCACGCAGCTGGCTCCCAATATCGTCGCAGATGAGTGTCATCGGATTCGGATCAGGTGAATCTGATAGCTAGGGCACAGCGTAAATCTGTCAACGTGTATTCACTGTCATGCACGAGTCTGACATTATGACGTAGGCAGCTCACCCGCTGGAAGTTGCCAGAGAGGACATCTAGCAAAGAAAGGGCGCAGGCAGCTCTGAGTAAGGTCTACGTAGTCCGCAGCTGTGAAGGGTACTGCTAGAACAAAACCTCTTGCTTAAAATTGCATCTTATTAACATTACTGTATAGTTTGTACACTTTAGAGGAAGTAAATTTCGACCAAAATACTTTCTCTCCATACATTGTTAACAATGTGAAAGCAGACCTTCCAGATTCCATTTAAATTGTCGTCCATGTATTGTGATTTAGAAATGCTTTTGCTACTCTGCTTCTGAACACGGGTTTTAACTGTGTACATTACTTTCGATATGTCTGGTGCCAATTACTCCAAACTGAATGTTACTACCTGCAAGTGAAACTGAATACAATGGATGACTATCAATAGTACACAGAATGGCTTTCTCATCAAACAATCACAACTGTTGCGTATTCGATCAATGTTACGGAAACGCATCCACTGAACTATGTGAAAATTTTACAAATGAATACAGTTTCTAACATAATCTCAGAAACATCGCTTAGCCCCTAAAATATTGTTTCTTACGTGCAACGAATGACTCAGTTGTCCTCTGTTGGCTTAACTGCGTAATACAAATTGATGAAGTGCATGTTCCGGAAATAAATCATTGTGCGGCTAATTGCGTTATTATTCACTTAAATCTACTGTGCCAAATGAGAATTTTACTATCTTTTGAAAAAAGGTGCTAGCTTTCCACGTAATAATGCAAGGCGTGACAGTGCAGTCATTTAAGAATTTGCATTTGCAAAAAGAATGAAAGATTGCTTTAACTTGAAATTGTATCAAGATCCTTTCAATATCACAGAAGTAAATCG
Source organism: Schistocerca piceifrons (assembly GCF_021461385.2). NCBI lineage: Eukaryota > Metazoa > Arthropoda > Insecta > Orthoptera > Acrididae > Schistocerca > Schistocerca piceifrons. The sequence goes on from NC_060140.1 coordinate 510,112,826, forward strand.
TACTAACATGAGATTATGATCGACGTTTGCATTATCATAAGCAATGAACGCTGATTCAGGCAAACAGTACGTAAGTAACAAATTTTCTTTTTAATTTTCCTACAAAATACTTTTAACTAAAAGTAAAGCGTGACAAATACTAATTAAGATTCTGAAAACGTGGCCGATAACTCGCCCATGATACCCAATGTAGATAATGTTGCCCAGAATGGAATATTTACACCGTAATACGAGGGTTGTCTGTAACGTAATGCCTGCACCTTCATAACTCTTCAACAGTTTGCAGAACTGGTATGTGGCAGGTACTGGTTTGTTCCGTAGCCTCTTCTCTACAGCTCCAGTTGGTGGGAAGCCTTAACAATGAACGGTTGTGTTGTTACGAAGTATGGAACCCTGCGCAGACGGCGGTCAATGTGATTTAAGCAACGTGCAGTCATTGAATTCTTCACAGCAGGAGATTCACCAGAGAATGAAAGCAGTTTATGGTGATTATGGTGACGTGAGTACTGTGCATCATTGGGCGAGTAATTTGAAAGATGTTGAGGCGGGAACACCTGACCTGCATGACAGACAAAGAGTTGGACGTCCTGGGACGGCAACCACCGAGTTTCACAAGCAAAATTTTGACAGTTTGATTCAGGAAGATCATCGTAGCAGTCCAAGAGAAATTGCAAGCATAATCGGCATTTCACAGGAACGTGTGGGTCACATTATTGCTTTACTTGCCACCACAGCAGAACTTCTGAGACTGAATCTTACAACTGAACGGCATCCTCCATACAGTCCAGATTTAGCACCGTCTGACTTGCATCTGTTCCCCATGATGAAAGACGATCTGCAGGGACATCATTATGCTTCTGATGAAGACGCTGAAAGAACTGTGAGACTGTGGTTGCGGGAACAGAGTGTCGACTTCTTCCGTGACGGCTTAAGAAAACTTGTTCATCGTTGGCAGGAATGTATCCAATTGGCTGGTGATTATGTGGACAAGTGAGTATTGGTAATTAAAGATCACATTCTAAGGATTATTTCTGCGTTTGACTTATTAAAATATCGTCATCCAAAACCAACTAACGAAGGTGGAGGCATTACTTTTCATTTAATACTCGTAATTCACGATTGTTGCTCACAGCAAATAAAATCTATATCCACGTGACCATTTTTCATATGTGCGGCCACTGTATCTCAACATCATCCTCTATCCTCAGTCTCGTCAGGGAGCATCTCAAATAAAACCCATTCTCTGTTCATCACGTATGCCATCAAACCTCCTCACTCGGTGACCACACAACACCCTCTCTCGCGGCAGATTCACTCTCTCCCTCCCTTCTTTATTACCAACTCAACCTCTGGTAGCCACTTAGTAAGGTATTATTCATGTGTTGAAGGATCGAGGGCCGCTCATTATAGCAAACGTTCCAAACAAAACTGCTCTTTATTGTGATTTATAAACCTTTCTGCTGTTATGGTGCTGTCTATTTGTGCCACATGTTCAAGTATCGAAGGCCGCTCATTATAGCAAACGTTCCAAACAAAACTGCTCTTTATTGTGATTTATAAACCTTTCAGCTGTTATCGTGCTGTCTATTTGTACCACATATCCCACGGTAATCCGGGTAATGTCCCCCCTAGATTAATACTCTCCTCACTAGTATGTCACTGTAGTGTGATGAATGTTTCCAGAAATCGTTCGTCTGAATGACGGTATATCTGGACACGAACATCGACCTGGTGTAATAAGAAACGAAATTCATTCCGATCGCCTGACGTGTTTCCATTGATTCACGGTCCAATCTCTTTGCTCCCGTGCCCATTGCAATCAAAACTGTCTTAATATAGGAGCACTTAGAGGACGCTTTCTGTGGAGACTGGTGGCCACCTATACTGCTTTAGAGAGTGGGCAAGCCTTCTATCTATGCCTTCATTGGTGAGGCGTGGACGTATAATACCTGCCACTTACTCGTGGTTTCACTGTCCTTCAACCACTTTCCATACACGCACATCATAGTAACAAACGAACAGCTGCCCAGCTTGGCCGCTTCCACGGTGCTGATCAGGTTCGCCATCCGTAGGCACCCGTGGGTCCAGTGGAGCTCTTATAAAGCATCACAACAGCTAAGGACAATCGCGCACAAGTTGCAGACCACATACGTTTTCCGACGGCAGTTGCATTTTTCAACAAGATAATGCACCATGTCACAAGGCCAAGAGTGTGACAGAGTGCTTCGAGGAACACAGTGGCAAGTTCCAATAGATGTGCTGTCCTCGATATCGTCTGACCTGAACCTGATCGAATGCACCTGGGATGTGGTTGAACATTCCATCAGAGCTCGTCATCCCCCTTGCCAGAATATACGGGAATTAGCTGATTTGTGTGTGCAGATGTGGTGCCAACTCCCTCCAGCGACCTACTAAGGCTTCATTGCTTCCATGCCACGACGCATCGCAGTTGTTATCCGTGCTTAAGATGGACGTACCAACCATTAGGTAGGTGATCATAATGTTCTGGCTGATCAGTGTACATCCACTTTTATAATACACACATCAAAACAAGCTTTGCATCACCCCAGTTCCCAAAAATCCAGAAGATAGACGTTGACTGTGGATATTCTATCACAGACATAGGCCACACACTCATCTACGACTATGAAATGAAATTTCTTCTTCTTCTTCTTCCATTTCAGGAAGTGGTTGTCAGCCCGCTCAGAAACTACAGTTAGACTATAGTTGTTACCTTTCTCTCTTCATTCGTGGTCCTATTCGCAAGTAAAGTAGTGTTACTAAATTTTTTCCCTTCCAGCTACATCGCCTAGTTGGTTTGAAAATTACTTTCTTCTAAAACTTAATATATATCAGGAACGATTTGTTTATAGTAATTTTAGTGCTATCGTTGAACCATTTAATGGCATTCAGCGAATTTACAGGTACAGGGTGTAGTCAGTAAGTATTTCTCATAAATTCATAATTCGTGACTTCCAGTAGGTCTTCTCATAGGAAGGAAGAGTAGAAATAGGGGCTTACTAAATTACTTTCTTTCTCTTTTCTATCCTTTTATGCTGACAAATACTGCATCTACACATGACCTGACATTACGGAAGCCGCACTGCTACTCTCTTAAAAGTGTTCCTACAGTTGGCTGTGGTTTCCTTTTAATGACATACGAATATACACTGCGTGCACGAAAGTCATGGCACACTTACTAATATCGTGTCTGACCGCCGTTTGTCCATCGTAATGCCGCAGATCGATTTGGCCTGGACTCAGCAAGTCCCCTGCAGAAATACGGAGCCATGCTGTCTCTATAGCCGTCCATAATTACCGGTGACCTCTCGGTTATGTCACATGGGATACTCGGGTGATCTGGGCGACCAAATCACTTCCTCGAACTGTCCAGAATGTTCTTCGAACCAGTCGTGAACAGATGTGTGGCCCGGCGACATGACATCGTTGTTTGGGAACATGAAGTCGATTAATGGCTGTAAATGTTCTCCAACATAACCGTTTCTAGTCAATGATCGGTTCAGTTGCACCAGAGGACCCAGTCCATTCCATGTAAATACAGTCCACATCATTGTGTGGCCACCACCAGCCTGCACCCTGCCTTGCAGACAACTTGTGTCCTTGGCTCCGTGGTGTCTGCGCCACACTAACCATAACAACAGCTCTCACCAAATGCAATCCGGAGCTACTGGACCCGGCCACGGCTTTCCACCGCTCAACCGATACGGTGAAGAGTCCAGAAGAGGCGCTGCAGTCGATGTCGCTCTGTTAGCAAAGGCTATCGAGTCGGTTGTCTTCTGCCATAGCCCACTAACGCCAAATTTCGCCAAAATGTCGTAACGGATACTTTCGTCGCACGCCCCACATTGATTTCTGTGGTTATTATATGCTGTACTGCTTGTGAGTTAGCACTGAAAACTCTAGGCAAACGGCGCTGCTCTCTGTTGTTAAGTGAAAGCCGTCGGCCGCTGTGTTGCCCGTACTTAGACTTAATGCCTGAAATTTGGTATTTTCAGCACACTCTTGATACTGTGGACTTCGGAATACTGAGTTGTCTAAAGATTTCCGAAACGGAATGTCCCAAGCGTCTGGTTCCAACTACACTGAAGAGCCAAAGGAACTGGTACACCTGCCTAATTGGGCGTAAGGCACGCATCAGTGCCACAACACTACGTGGCATAGACTCAACTAATGTTTGAAGTAATGCTAGAGAGAATAGACACCATGAATCCTGCAGAGCAGTCCATAACTCTGCAAGAGTACGATGGGGTGAAGATCTATTACGAAAAGCCTGTTGCAAGGCATGCAAGATATGCTCAATAATGCTCATGTCTGGGGATTTTGGTAGCCAGCGGAAGTGTTAAACTCAGAAGACTGTTCCTGGAGCCACTCTGTAGCAATTCTGGACGTGTGGGGAGTCGCATTGTCCTGCTGAAATTATCCAAGGCCATCGGAATGCACAATGGACGTGAATAGGTGCAGGTGGGATTCTTACGTACATGTCACCTGTCACAGTCGTATCTAGACGTATCAGGGGTCCCATAACACTCCAACTGCATATGCCCCACACCCTTACAGAGCCTCCACCAGCTTGAACAGTCCCCTGCTGACGCACAGGGTCGATGGATTCATGAGGTTGTCACAATACTCCTATGGTGACAACGAGACTCTTCCAACCAGCCAACATATTTCCAGTAATCAACAGTCCAATGCCGATGTCTACGGGCCCAGGTGAGGCGTAAAGCTTTGTCTCGTGCAGCCTTTGGCTCCGAAAGCTCATACCAATGATGTTTCGTTGAATGGTTCGCACGCTGACACTTGTTCATTGCCCAGCACTGAAATCTGCAGCGCTTTGCGGAAGAGGTACACTTCTGTCACGTTGAACGATTCTCCTCAGTCGTCGTTGGTCCCGTAATTGCAGGATCTTTTTCCGGCCGCAGCGATGTTTGAGGTTTGATGTTACACCGGCTCGCTCGTGAAATGGTCGTACGGGAAAATCCCCACTTCATCGCTACCACGGAGATGCTGTGTACCATCTCTCGTGCGCCGACTGTAACACCACGTTCAGACTCACTTAAATCTTGATAACCTGCCATTGTAGCAGTAGTAACCGATCAAACAACTGGGCCGGATACTTATTGCCTTAAGTAGGTGTTGCCGACCGCAGTGCCGTATTCGACCTGTTTGCATATCTCTATATTTGAATACGTATGCGTATACCAGGTTCTTTGGCGCTTCAGTGTACCATTCTGCGTTCAAAATCTGTTAATTCCCATCGCGCGGCCACGATTACTTTGGAAACATTTTTACATGAATCACCTGAGTACAAATGACAAGCTCTGCCAATGCACTGCCATTTTATACCTTTTATGTATGCGATACTAACGCCATTTGTACATGTGCATATCGCTATCCCTTAACTTCTGTCACCTCAGTGTACTGGAAGTCGTGTTGTTAGTAAAAGATTCATATCAGCTGCTGGCGAATTACTAATTGGACGCTGATTTTCACGACCGTCGCTGAAACCCACGCCTGGCCGAGGAACAAAAATCCGACCTGGTGTGTAAGTAATAGATACTTTAGTCATAACTTCAGTTTCTTCCGAGTAGGAGTTGTTAGGATAGCCTTTTCCGCAGCCTGCATATTCGCTTAGATTGTCTGGTGCTGACATTGTCTAGATTGCTGATGATTTTTGTTCAGATTTTAGCCAGTGGCGAAGTTCGAATCCGTGATTGCTGAGGTTTCGATTAGTAGTCAGAGAAGATACCCCTAGATCACGGATGAGCTCACTACAGTGAACTACAGATGAAAAGTACACCGCTATTTATTCAACCCCAATCCTTCAAAATCTTGAAGTGTTTTCGGTTTCTAGTGGCGGAGGCATTCTTTTCAAGCTGTGGTACAGCCTATTATGGTAAACGGTTGTGAGAAGATTCGAATCTGGATTTGGTTGAGATTCAAACATGCAATACTTTTGCGCATGACTTCTTCTACATCTACTTTTATATCAGGACAACGACTCGCCTCCTGAGGGCTCTGTACAAAAGTTAGTACGAATATAGACAGTTCATCCATTTCTAGAAACGAGAATCTGGAAGATTTTTGCCAGTTAACAATGATGCTGGTATGATATCGGTCCCGGGATTTCAAGGACTTTCAAGGACTTTCGAGAACATTTTTATTTTAAGTTTGAAGTCGTGTAACAAATGACAAAAGAAATACGTTTTTCGTGTGACACAATTACAAATTAACAATTTTGTAGTTTTTTCATTCACTTGTACTGCGAAGCATTGCTTCTTTCCTAACATTATGATTACATTCAAAGGGAAGTACCCTACAGGTTTTGAAGAGTGAGTTTACAAGTGCTAAAATATGTGACAAAAGGGGTCGAATCTTTTGATTGCATTGACTTAGAAGCTTGACGTTCTTACACCACATACCTTTCAACTTGATACGTCCAGCCGTTCCTCAGAGAAAGTGTTTTTACAGTCGGATAGACAGTCAGAGAGACGGACGGACAATGAACTGATGCTATAAGAGTTCCATTTTTACCGAATTTGGTACGGAACCGTAAAAGCGATCCTCACGCATTGTTTTTAATATCTACTTGTCAGTTCTCACATTTGCACCGGATACCAAATGGACACAATCTCCAAGACACTATTAACATTACACGGTGATTTGTAACGATACAATCCTCCCGCTTTTCTATTAAAATACTGTACACTAAAGACCCATGGATCCTGTGTTTCGGGTTTCTGGATAGGGCAGGTGCCGCATCTGGTTATCAGATCCATTTGCAGATCAGAGGCACCTCAGATTCTCGAAAATGTTCACAATTACGGCCAGAATACTGGTGTAAGTGGGTTTCGGCGAGCAGCATGAACACCTAACGGTCTTACGACGGGGTGGCTGGCAAAGGCTGCGTGCGAAATTCTGTTTCAGCAAATGACAAAGTAAAAAAGTAGAGTAAAACGACAATAATTAAAACTATATTTAGAAGAGAGAAATGGTAGTGTGCTAAAGAGACTTGTGTGACTGAGAAACGAAAACCAGAATTTAGTATAAGCAGATGCTAAAAAGTAGTAGCAAAAGTAAGAGTAGTGGGATGGCCGCCCTATGAATGAATGAGTGGCGGCCTTTGTGACCGAGCGGTTCTAGGCGCTTCAGTCCGGAACCGCGCGACCGCTACGGTCGCAGGTTACAATCCTGCCTCGGGTATGGATGTGTGTGATGTCCTTAGGTTCGTTAAGTTTAAGTAGTTCTAAGTTCCAGGGGACTGATGATCTTAGATGTTACGAACCATAACGCTCAGAGCCATTTGAAGCTTTTTTTTGTGAATGAGAGGTACTTCTTAGGAAATACTGACCCAGCAAGACTGGCTAGTTGCCCAGGATTCCTTCTCAATACTTAGGGAGACATGGTTACTTTTCACGTAGGCTTGACGGACTAAAGAAGACGGGGTGTTACGACATATTTGTAAATGGTAGCGGCGTAGAAAGTTGTTTCTACCACCAATGCTTAAGACGCATTTGCGATTCTGTTGAGAGGCACCCACATGCCTTGCTCATACTGTGGCATCAAGCAGTCAGGCCTTCTAAGATGAGTGGTCTGCCAAGCGAGTGGATTCATTCTTATTTATCGAGTAACGTGAACTCTAGTACTCACAATTAAGTTACAAATTATTCTTCTGTATTAATATTACGCAACGGAAACGCACATCTGACTATTAGTAATTTACACAACTCTAACTGTTCACTACGCACTGGCAACACCACATTTTCGTTCTTATTTAACGGCTTTGATCAACACGTGGCCATCGCACTGAATATGAATGGCGCACACATTATAAATTCTGGATATCATGGCAACATACAATTCGAAGGAAAAGGCCACCAATCTTTTTCTTTTCACTATCTTATTTATTCCGATAAATTCTGTAACCTAAACACACAAATTCTATACCCTACAACAATAACACATGAGAAATTCCGCCCAGAGGGCATGGCTTTACATTGGTGATTCTCTATCTTATGGTCTCGTAATTCTTTAACTCTACAGAGCACTTTCTGGATAGGATGGTGGATCTTTTGCTGTATCTCACACTTCGACTCTCACAATCATCATCATGAAACTTTCCTCCAGACCGAGGGGTACAAAAGGAACATGCATAACCCACTACCCCTGAAACTACCTTGCTACTCTCCCATGCAAACCAGACATACTTAAATTACATGACATACACCACACTGCAACATGGAATACAACATAAGGAATAGTCACAACATTATAATCACATCACTTTCAGCTTTCCCACTTCAATTAGTATTCATCCCAGTTCCACACGACACTGCCCCACTTCGTAACTTTTCTTTCCTACTACAAACTCTGGACGATATATGCACGTCTTCCTGTGCAATGCAAGCCAACTGGCGTTGCTGGATATACGGCTGACTCACCTTGCTTCTCTCTCAGAGTATTATAGTTTGAATCAAGCGTCACACGGAAACATAACACGCAAAGTAATATTAAGAACATATTCATCACACACGCGAGTCCTCAACTGATACCATGGACGAGTACTTCTCTTTATCCTTTGTCTCATACACAGATTGAGACTCACACAGCACTCACCACGTGGAAGCACTCGTCTCTAATTTCAAGTCCTGCACACGCCATTTCTTAAATATTTCCAACTTATAGTACACACGCTAGTAATTCAGCTTAACTTAAGCACTCGGAAGTATTTCAACTTGTTGCTACATGTGGTTTCATTGTGACCGTTGGTCACTTCCGAAGATTACTACGATCCCCTAAATATTACCTGCCTGACATTTAATTCTTCCCACAAAAGTTCCTGAAACAGAGAAATTATTATTCTAAACTACTCTTAAGTATTTCACATGCATACCATGTTCAAATGGCTCTGAGCACTATGGGACTTAACGTCTGTGGTCATCAGTCCCCTAGAACTTAGAACTACTTAAACCTAACTAACCTAAGGACATCACACACATCCATGCCCGAGGCAGGATTCGAACCTGCGACCGCAGCAGCCGCGCGGTTCCGGACTGCGCGCCTAGAACCGCTAGACCACCGCGGCCGGCATGCATACCATGTCTCCACTCTTTTGTCCTTACGGAGCACGCCTAAGACAGGCTTACCAACACTAGATCCAGCGGCAGAGTGCTGAAACATGGCCGTTCTTCATGTTCAAAAATGGTTCAAATGGCTCTGAGCTCTATGGGACTTGACATCTGAGGTCATCAGCCCCCTAGAACTTAGAACTACTTAAACCTAACTAACCTAAGGACATCACACACATCCATGCCCGAGGCAGGATTCGAACCTGCGCCTAGAACCGCTCGGCCACCGTGGCTGGCTCTTCAGGTTCTCTCGCACCTCTGCCGAAGTGGGGGAGCACCTTGCTACCGTATTGTTCAGCCACATTTCAGGCGCTCAAAGCTCAGGTAAATTTCATCTCTTTGGTCCCACCGAAGTTGACCCAAGTACCGTCTCAAAGATGATCATATATTCACATTCACTATCTGCGGTTAGCAGACGACCGTACATTCATTCATTTCACAGACCTCACCAAACTGGATGTAGGGATTTATTTTGTGGGAGTGCACATGTGATCAATTAAATAAATAAATTGTCATTCTTTCCCACACTGGTATCCGGCTTCGCTGTATTAATTGAAATTGAGTTATTATTGGAAAAAATATGTTGTTCTGACAAGAACAATGTCGGGCGGTACTGTACCCTTTCACTGTGACTTGTGAGATACGTGTGCTTCGTATTACTATGTGCCGCGTGTTCAAACCAACAGCGTGACTGCTGACATTTGCAACGTTGTGCCAATACATTTCTAAAAGTGTTGGTGATGTGGAGGTAAGAAGCTGGACTGTACGTTTCGCATGCTTTAATGGAGGACTCACGCTGCTGGCGACACGATGGTAATACGAATTTTAATGTAACTGTAATATCTTCAGGCAACTTCCACTCTTTCATGTCGCCCGGTGCGCACAGGGCCAATGTATGGAGTGGCTGTAATTAAACTCTGATTACTTGATTCACTGTAGATGAACAGATATTTACCGTATTGGTACCCAGCTTTGTAGGAATGGTGTTCAGACTGTGTGCGATGCAGTATTTGCGTTTTTAGTAGTGTTAGTTCACGACTTGACATTAGGCGCCGGTGCTGGTGTGGCGACGTAGGGTTGAAACGCAAGCATCAGAGCTCCTAGATATACACAATCATGAACCCTCTCCAGATCATTCATCCTTTGGTTCTGCAGCTCTCGTCCTTTTTTTCCGCACTTGCAGTTAAATTAAAGAGTATGGATTACCCCTTTCTGACAAAACATGTGTCAGCAACTCTGTGCCATAATCAGTGGGTTTTTTGTTTACTGAAAAAATGTAGAAAATGAAAATATTTTGAAAGTCGGCGGGGTTAGGAAACACAACGTAGTGCTCGCCACATCTTTCGAAGTAGAAAGGCGTTTATAAAGAAATAACTTGCATTAATGAGTATGTGCAGAGCCCTAGGAATCGAAAAGAAGAATGACCAGTCACAACAAAACGTGAGTAGTTACAAATATATACGCTAAACATTATGACACGATAAAAATCAGTTTTTAAAAATCTAGGGATGTTTTAAATCGTCGATGAAATTTACATTTACTTCATTCGGTTTGCAGATGACAAGCTATCAGTGCTGCCCTTTACGGAGTTGGTCCCGATAAACAACATAATGTAAAATCATGGTAAGAAGCAAAACGAACAAAAACTTCTTTTAGGCCTCACTTTGTTAAACAATTATAACCTAAAATATTTCCCCTTTTCACAGTTTTTCAATAACCAAAGAAAACCGTTAGTGATGGCACAGAGGTGCTGTAACATGTTTGGGTAAAAGAAAAAGCAGTGTGCAAACAGGCGGACTCTGTATCCTATAATCTTCAGATCACTTAAGATAACTTGCCTGTGAACGTCTGGAAAAGTTTTACACGGCTGAAACTAAAAAAAAGATGAACTCTTACTAGGAAGAAAATTGTAGGGCAATAGGGGTTTTTCTCTCTGAACATTTTGATGTAAAGTTAGTCACATTAGTTCTCTTACTCTATTTGCTACACTTTTTTTAAGATCAATAATTACGTTTTTTATTTTCCAGTCCGTATTTGAAATCTGTGTTTCATTTTCTTACTTATATGGTTGAAACTTGAAATACATATTAAGAACATGTTTATCTAAAAAATGTCCCACAATAATATCGTCTCATCCACATGTTTTTAGTTTAGAAATATTTTTATCTGATAATCAAAATTAAGGTTGCTTTTTATAATTAAAAAATATGTATTTATCTTCCTGTTGAAAGTACGTTATTGTCTGTAGTCTTCTTTCCTCCAAGTAGTATTCTGAAACATCTCAAAAAAGTCTGTCATTTAGCTCAAGTAAATCGTTTGAGCGTAAGATAAACAACACAGAAAATTAAATACTTAGAAGATTCAGTTCAGAGTTCCTGCCATCAAGATCTTCCACAATTTTAATGTCACCTTTTCCATAGAGAGCAAACAGCATTATTCCTTAGAAGCCCACGCAAACGAACTCAATTCAGTAAGTACGGAAATGCATTCAGTTATACAGATGATTATGGGAAGGATGGAGGGGACGTGCATAAGTCGATATGTAGTAGGTATACCATATTTTTATCTGTTCTATGGCCGTATTTCAAATTTTTTTGAGATATTTCGATGATCGTGGCTGGTAATATAAGCAACGACCAACGGATGTGGAAAATTAAAAACGATACTGGGAGAGAGAGAATGCTGAGCGGGTCCGACGGAAATAATCAGAAGAATTCAATATATCTCTTTGAAGTAGGCTATAAATCTACAAGTTGCACGGCAAATTTGATCTAACTGGGTCTATCTATAATGCGCCAAAGAGTAGTTGATTAGTGAGTGCTACAATCGTGAAAATGAAATGGTAACTGATCAGGCATTTATATAAAGAAAAACAAAAAATACAAAAGGAGAGTGTGTGTCGATTCGGAAACTTGCCGTAGAGCCTTGGGTCCTGTAAGACAACGTTTAGATTTGCAAGTGTGTCAGCAAAGATTACTTCAGGGATTACTAGAGGGACATGATGATAGCGATCGCCTTTTGGAGTTCTGAGAGACTCTTGAGCGAAGAAATGAAATGTGATGGTTTAATTCGAAAAATTTGTTGGTGTGACTGCGTGTGTTGCACCACAGAAAGCTCCTGTACTGTAGTTGAAAAGCAAATGAATTAACCTGGGCTAACATTCAAGGATTCAAGCGTGCGTTTCGCGCCAAGGAATCATAGGGCCTGCTTATTTTAACATGCTGAGTAATACTGGTATTCCACAATTACGTCTACAGCAGGGTAATTAAGAGCTCTACTTAGAGCAAAATGGAGCTCCTACCTACTATGCTTTAACAGAGCATGGGTGTCTTGACAAAGAATTATACAATAAGTGGATAGGTCGACTAGGGCCAATTGAATGGCTTCCATGATCACCGTACCTTACTCCAATGGTCTGTTTCTTCTGGGGTGTTATCTAAAATAAAATCTTCGCAAGAAAATCACGTACTGCTGATAATATGTGTCAATACATACGAGAAGCATGGCAAGACATTCATAATAACAAAGAACTGTGTGCCGAAATATGTTTAAGTGCACAAACCAAACTATAGGAATTTGTAAATCCTGAAGGCCGACAACTTATCACTTAAGACATGGAGCTCGTAAGACATTGCTCTCATCGTAACTTCATAAACCTGTCTTCTGTAATTTACCATGTCAAATTTTTCATTCTCATTTCTTTATCAACCTGTTTTCCATAATACATAATAAGAATAACAACAATAGTATCTGCTGTGCCTAATTGTGCACATCCATATTTCTGTATTGCCTTAATCGGTTCTCTTAGTAGTGTCACTCTGGGTCTCGAAATGTTTGAGTTGCTGTCTTGAGGCACTTGATGGAGTCAACCCTCATCGAGCTGGTTTGTAAATGTACGTCCGTAGTCTCTCCTTCCTGGTGAAATAAACCAGTTGCCGCAAAACTTACTGAGCCGTGGTAAAAATTGCTGTTTTGAAGAGCGCGCCGCAGCGTGTAGTGTGAAGCAGTCGCCCTCCGTTTCTGGTGGTGGCGCCGCTGTGGCAATCGCAGGTTTGGTATCTCCCTCTGGTGGGAAAAGGGAAAGGTTGCCTGTTCACGTGCATTTAAGGGGCGCTATGAACTCCCCAAAAGTCAGTCTGGGTCAGTCTCTCGTCCCCAGCTTGCTAGTCTGTCTCTCGTCCGCATTTATTAGGCATTTAGTGTCTGTCTGTCGTCCGGAGTGCTAGTACGTCTGTCGTCCAGATCAACCTTTAAAGCCGGCAAAATGAGAGTCTTTCCACTCCGCCAGTAAGAGAACTCAGCGAGTGGTCGCCCGGTCGGGGTTTAGTTCCTGCATCTGAATCTGCGCGTTAGGCCGCCAGTCTGCTCGAGATTGCTCAGACAATGGTCATTGGTGGTTGGATCGATCGGTAACGGCCAAATTTCTGAAATATAATTTGATCTTGCCTATCATCTTGAGAGGCGGTATCTGTGTACTGTAGAGCATCTTAACTTGTTTGGCCAACCTTGTAGAATTTTATGTAAGATTGCATTTTATGGGCTTTTATTGAAATCATCATTTTAGTGTATAAAGTTGCCACCCTTTCACCGTAAGACTTTTCTTAGTAGTTAAAATCAACTTGCACCTTCAGTGGCAAAGTTAGTATTTTAATTTTTAGTGTTTTGTACCATTTCCATCCCCCCTACGGGGGTGCATAGTTCGTGTGCTTGTGTAAATTGTTAAACTTTTAGTTTAAGGTAATCTGGTGGGTTGCAGATTTGCACCAGTGTAGTCTTTCAGAGGCTGTTGTGAGCAGTCGTAACTAAGGCCGTGTCAAAATGGAGCGGCAAGGTTCTCTGCCCGAAAGCTCATAAAGCCAAAACTTGTTTCTTTCTGCCTCTGAATAAATTGTAGCTTGATATTTAGAGGCTGCTTTCTGATTATAATTTTAAATCTTTTTCTTTTAAAAAAAAATGCTTTTAGGCACTATTAAAGTGAATAAAATTCCCATTTGTTGAAAGGAATTTGGTTATGATTTCATCAGTTACTCCCTAGCAACTACTTCCATGCTTATATAGTGTGATTAAATATGTTAATGTTTTTGATGAATCGCTAGTAAATAAAATAAATTCTTAAGTGTATTCTTTGAAAATAAATCCGCGGTTCACTTACATTTTCCAGTGACAAAATGCGTTTTGGAGGCACAGTAACTTTCGAGAAAGAGAAAACAGAAACAACGCAAACTAGTGAAAAGTTTATGAGCAAAGCAACGCTAGAAAACCAAAGATATACAAGGCAAACCATAAGAGCACCGCAACGCTTATCTTCTAACACGTCTGCCAATTCGAAAAAAAGGTATATAGTACACATTTCCCGAAGGACAGTCTGATGCCAACATTTGACATTTGAAACCAGCGGAAACAGGAGGTGGTCACGTCGAGAATCTTTAAGTTGGTTTTTAAACGATTTTCCGATGTCCAATTAAATGTTTTTAAATACCGTTTTCTCCACAAAAAAAACTCTAAACGTCGACAAACGAGAAATCGATTTTTTGACGCGGGTTCACAAGCAAGTGACAATCAGCCAGTAATCTGGATCTGATCTAGTCTTCATCGATTAATAACCATTAGCTTGTTCTTTTTCCAATTATTTCTAGATCGAAATTTTGGGACACTACATTACGTTAAATTAACAACCGTGTAACTGAAATGAAGAAAAATTTTGAGAAATGAGACCTCGTTAATATGGGTCTACAAAATTCGAATACAGACGAGGCTGACTTGCGGCCATCAGCAGCTCGCGTGGACGGAAGCGGCGCACCGAGCGGAACGAAGTGGCTGTGGTGACGGCCGGTGCGCGCCGCCCGGCAATTAAGAGGCGATTAGTATGCGCGTCCAGGCGCCGCGGCGAAGGCAGCCGGCCGTGGAATGAGCGTAGGCCGCCGCCTCGTGTGATGCAGGTCCTGTTAGGGCGCCCTCATCTGCATCTCCAGAGATATCGATCGTCACTAATGGCGACGACAAGGTCTCTAAGCGTCTGCTACTCGTGACATGAAAGTGGCGTCCTCAATACCCCCTAGTACCAGAAGACAGCTATGGTAGCTCACACTGTACATCTCGACAGCATTATCTACGCTTGAAGTTTGTACGCTAGTATGTAGTGCAGGAGGTAGAATGGCATCATTCCAGCAATGATGCCAACTGCACAAAATATTAATTCACCACTTAAAAGATCACGGTGGTCGCTTTGGAGTTATGTAAACGGTGTGGAAGTGTTACAAGGCGGTCACGAGACCATTCACTGCTGACTTACGTCATGGAAATGAAGTGATGTGAACGTACAATCCAATAGTTTGGGATCAGCGCATTAAGACGGGTCGACGCAGAAATACGGCAGAATAGCTTAAACGAGCCATCACCTTTGGACTTCGTCTTAACTAGATCGCGAATAACACCGCCCGATTCGTCGGTGTTTGATTTCGAACTGTCGTGTCTACGAGGAGTAGTGTACCACTCGCAGCCACCTGATACGGCGAGAGAACGGTGGTTATCAATACACTACTGGCCATTAAAATTGCTACACCACGAAGATGAAGCGCTACAGACGCGAAATTTAACCGACAGAAAGAAGATGCTGTGATATGCGAATGATTAGCTTTTCAGAGCATTCACACAAAGTTGGCGCCGGTGGCGACACCTACAACGTGCTGACATGAGGAAAGTTTCCAACCGATTTCTCATACACAAACAGCAGTTGACCGGTGTAGCCTGGTGAAACGTTGTTGTAATGCCTCGTGTTTACGACTTTGATAAAGGTCGGATTGTAGCCTATCGCGATTGAGGTTTATCGTATCGCGGCATTGCTGCTCGCGTTTGTCGAGATACAATAACTGTTAGCAGAATAATGGAATCGGTGGGTTCCGGAGGGTAATACGGAACGCCGTACTGGATCCCAACGGCCTCGTATCACTAGCAGTCGAGATGACAGGCATCTTACCCGGATGGCTGTAACGGATCGTGCAGCCACGTCTCGATCGCTGAGTCAACAGATGGGGACGTTTGCAAGACAACAACCATCAGCGCGAACAGTTCGACGACATTTTCAACAGCATGGACTATCAGCTCCGAGACCATGGCTGCGGTTACCCTTGACGCTGCATCGCAGGCAGGAGCGCCTGCAACAGTGTACTCAACGACGAACCTCGGTGCACGAATGGCAAAACGTCATTTTATCGGATAAATCCAGGTTCTGTTTACAGCATCATGATGGTCGCATTCGTGTCTGGCGACATGGCGGTGAACTCACATTGGAAGCGCGTATTCGTCATCGCCAGACTGGCGTATCAGCCGGCGTGATGGTATGCGGCGCTATTGGTTACACGTCTCGGTCATCTCTTGTTCGCATTGACGGCACTTTGAACAGTGGACGTTACATTTCAGATGTGTTACGACCCGTTGCTCTACTCTTCATTTGATCCCTGCGAAACCCTACATATCAGCAGGATAATGTACAACCGCATGTTGCAGGTCCTGTACGGGCCTTTCTGGATACAGAAAATGTTCGACTGCTGCCCTGGCTAGCACAGTCTCCAGATCTCTCAACAATTGAAAACGTCTGGTCAATGGTGGCCGAGCAAGTGGCTCGTCACAATACGCCAGTCACTACTGTTGATGAACTGTGGTATCGTGTTGAAGCTGTATGGGCAGCTGTACCTGTACACGCCATCCAAGCTCTGTTTGACCCAATGCCCAGACGTATCAAGGCCATTATTACGGCCAGAGGTGGTTGTTCTGGGTACTGATTTCTCAGGATCTATGCAACTAAATTACGTGAAAATGTAATCACATGTCAGTTCTAGTATAATATATTTGTCCAATGAATACCCGTTTACTATCTGCATTTCTGCTTGGTGTAGCAATTTTAATGGCCAATAGTGTAGTTGTTAACTGACAGGGACTGCAGACGAATGGAACGCCTTGTCAATGACTGTTGGTCTCAGACCAGACGGTCAGTGAATCCAGGTCCATGTTAACCAGCTTATAGTGACACTGCGTTGCATGCGGTAGACTTTCGAAATCGGATACCTCGCAAATGGCCGTTGCTCGCAGTTGTACCGAAAGGTGTTCAATACGTGATGCAAACCTTTTTTTCATGACCAGTTTCGGTTAAAAAATGACGGCTATGTTGTCGGACATCGTGGGATATCCCCTCTTCAGTTCCGATAGTTGGAGGCGCTATGGATAACCTTCAAAAAGGAGTCTGTTACGGAAGTGCGTCCCAAGCAGAGAGCTGCCATCGAGTTCCTTTTGGCGGAAAGCTGAGCATTGCAGATATTCATAGGCTATTGCTGAATGTTTAAGGAGACCTGAATGTGAACAAAAGCACGACGAGTCGTTGGGCGAGGCGTCTGTCATCAGCGCAACAACCTGTGCTATCTCACGCGTGCCGGTCGGCCGCACATAGAGGTGACTCCTGTTGTGCTGGAACGTGCGGTCACTCTCATTCGAGGTCATGGAAGGATCACAATCAAACTCCTTGCTGCACAAGCAGACGTCTCTGTTGGTAGTGCTGACACACTCGTCCACCAGTTATGGTACTCAAAGGCGATTGCCTTCTGGGTTCCTCGCCCCCTAACAGAAGACCATGAAGAGCAACGAAGGACCGTCTGTTGGAAATTGCTTGCTCGTTACGAGGGTGATCGTGACAATTTTCCGTAGAACATCGTCACAGGCGACGAAACATTGGCTTAGAACTTCAAAGAAAACGGCAGTTCCTGGACTTGCATCACACCGTCTCTTCTCAGAGGAACAAATCTAAAGCTGCAACCTCGACCGGTAAAGTCGCGGCGGCGGCCTTCTGGGACTCTGAAAGAGTTATTCTATTTGATGTCCTCCCTCATCGGGCAACGGGCAACTTTGAAGTGTATTGTGCCACCATCAGGAAATTGAAGAAACGACATCAGCGAATTCGTCGCCACAAAAATACAAACGAACTTCTCCTTCGCTGTGAAAATGTAAGGTATCACACAAGTCAGTGCGCCGGAGAGAAGCTCGCAAAACTTGACTGGACTGTTCCTTCTCATCCATTTTACAGTCCGTATCTCGCATCTTCCGACTTCCATCTGTTTGGCCCAAAGAAGGAAACACTCCTCGGGAAGGAGTACGTGTATAATGGTTCAAATGCTTCAAATGACTCTGAGCATTATGGGACGTAACATCTGAGATCATCAGTCCCCTAGAACATAGAACTACTTAAACCTAACTAACCTAAGGACATCACACACATCCATGCCCGAGGCAGGATTCGAACCTGCGACCGTAGCGGTCACACGGTTCCAGACTGAAGCGCCTAGAACCGCTCGTCCACACCGGCAGGCTCATGGATGATGGAGAGGTCATTCATTAGGCAAGGTTTTGGCTCCGACGTCGATGAGCTGAGTGGTACCCCGCGGGCCTACAGCCGTCGCCAGTAAGGTTGCGTAATGTCCTCGCACTGAACGGAGATTAGTGTTGAAAAATAGGGTTTTGTAGCCAGAACTGTGGGGAGTGATATGTTGTATTGGAATCTGAATAAAACGAACCTGCTTCCAGTAGAAAAATGTATGGCATTACTTGTTGAACGCCCCTCGTACATAAAGCAGTACGTCTTCAGTGGGCCAAATAGATCGGACAGTAGCTGACAGGAAGCGTCTAGTGTGCCCGAAAAGTCACAGTTTTGCTTGCTGTCAAATGACACAAGCGTTTCGACGACCCAAGGAGACGTTTAACATACAATGTATGGTATCGAGCGGAGAGCCCAGTGCTTAGCACACAGGACTCGCATTCGGAAAGACGACGACTCAAACAAGCATCCGACAATACTGAGTTATATTTTACGCGTCTTCTATAAATTGGTCCACGCAAACGCTGGGACGGTTTCCTTGAAGGAGCACCTCCGATATCCTTACTTGTCCTTGAAACATGTCGAACTTCCGTTCCACCTGTAACAACTTCGATGTCGACCGAACGTTAAACCTGGACCTTCATTCCTTTTTTTTTCATAGTATGTGGAGGGTGAAGTACAGGCTGAGATGGTTATGTGTTGTTTCGTGGGTGTTTTCGTACCGTGACTGGGACCCATTAATTCAGGGTATCGCACCATGGCTGACTCGGATTTTCTTTTTCTTTTTGAATCACCAGTCCTGACTGGTTTCACGCTGGCAGCCACGAATTGCTCTCCTGCAAAAACCTCTTCATTTTAGAGTACCTCGTACACCTAATTCTCATTTACTTGTTAAATGTTTTCCAATTTCTCTCTTCCCCTACAGCTTATACATTTCACGGTTCCCTCTGGTTCCATGGAGGTTACTCCCTGATGCCTTAACATTTGTCCTATCATACTGTCCCTTTTACTTGACAGTGTTTTCCTTATGTCCCTTTCCTCTCCGATATGAGGGAAACCTCCTCATTCCCTTTCCTATCAGTCCAACATCTTTCTGTAGCATCACGTCTCAAGCACTTATGTTCTCTTCTAGTCTGGTTTCCCCACAGTCCATGATTCACTACCATACAGTTCTGTGCTCCAAGCGTTTCTTTCTTAAATTAAGGCCTATGTTTATTAGCAGTAGACTTCTCTAGGTCACGAATAGCCTCTCGACTGTGCTAGTCTGCTTTTTATGTCCTCCTTGTTTCCTCTGTCATGGGTTATCTTGCTTCCAAGATAGCAAATTTCCTTAATTTCGTCTACTTCGTGTTCAATTTTGGTATTTCGCCACTCGTTATTCTCGCTTCCGCTACTTTTAGTTACTTTTGTCTTTTTCCGGTTCAGTATCAATCCATATTGCGTGCTCATTAGACAGTTCATTGCGTCCAACAGATTCTGTAAATTTTAGTCCCTGTCACTGAAGATAGCTGCATCATCAGCGAATCTTATTATTGAAATCCTTTCACTCAGAATTTTAATCCCACCCTTCAACCTTTTTCTATTTCCATCATTGCGTCCTGGATTGGTATCTTTTGCCTGTACGCGTTATTTACTTTAATTAGACGTTAGACTTTTTTCTTTTTGTATGTCAATCCATTTCGCAGGAGGTCGTTGGGACGACGGCAGTTTACTATTGTGAGAAAATAAAATACCTACAGCCGTCCTTATGATCTCATTTTATTTTGTTGCAGTCAGTTTCAGCGCTTCAGTGCTGACACATGGAATACTGGCAAATTATCTGTGTATGCAGTTATGCTGGCAACTGATGTGATTTACATAGTGATCATATCAACCGACTTGGCAGTTAGTGGTTGGAATGCTGACACATTATCTGTGTATCCAGTTATGCTGGCAACTAATGTGACATATGTAGGGATCGTATCAACCCGTACCGCCTGAAGATGGCGCATTGAAGCGCTGAAACTGGTTACAACAAAATAAAATAAAATCGTATGGAGGGCTATAGGTGTTGTATTTTGTCACAGTTAAGTTGATACGAACTCTGGTTTTCAAGGTCTCTACTCCACATGTATGGATATCATTTTTGTCTGAATAATTTGAAGTTCCTCTTGACAGCCCCAAATATTCCCTTCATTCCACTTTTCCTAAAGGTGGCAGCTCGTTTCATACATTCCTCCATTAAGAGCAGGGGCAAAGTAGTATTCAGTGATATTATCTTCTCAAATCAGGCTTCATCATGACTTACGTCGTCGTTTTCACATCTCTTTCCTGTTGTACCGATGACACTATTCGACGAATGTCATTGGTGAAATGGCATCCTCATTATCCTCATCGCCGTCCTCTAGTAAATAAGCAACGTACGCCAGTCCACTACTTTGCTCTGTATTCTAGCATGTCTTTCTTCGTGAAGTTCTCTGTTATTTCTGCTATGAAACTGAAAGGTACACACAGGTAAGCCAAAACATTATGACCAATTCCCACCGCGACGTTGGTTGCTGCCTGGGGGGTGTTGCTGGCAAGTGACCCGGTAACAACAGTATGGACGGGGTATCTGAGCTAAGCAACTTTGACGAAGGGCAAATTATTATTACGCAGAGCCTGTGAACGAATACCTCTGAAACGGGAAAGCTGTTCGCATGCTCAATGTAACTGTCGTGAGAATCTATGGAAAGAGGTTGAAGGACAGTGAAACTACCACTGGTCGCTAAATGATTGGACGTCCACTACTCTTCGCACAACGTGGGCTTCGGAAACTTGTCTGCTATGGAAAGTAGGATAGATGATGATGATCTGTGGCATCTCTGTCGAAAGGGCACAAATCTTTCGGAGCACACTATCGTTGAACATGGACCTCCGCTGTAGACCACTCTTATATGTTTACGTATTGACCCAACGACGTCATCAGTTATGACTACAGAGGGTACGGCACCATTGAGATTCGACCGGCGATCAATCAGAAAGTGTCGACTCTTCGGGTGAACCACATTTTTGCTTCACTAGGTCGATGGTCGTCTCCATAAATGGCGTCATCAAGGTGAACGGCGGCTCGAAACGTACAGCGCGCCACGGAGCAGGCTCATGGGAGCAGTATTATGCTGCGGGAGACATTTTCCTGCGCTTGCAGGGTCCTGTGTTGGTACTCGAAGACACACTGAGAGCTGCGAACCACCTGCATCCCTTCACGCTCGATGTTTTCCCCGACGGTGATGTCATCTTTTAGCCAGAAGTGCGCTACAGTAGTGTGGGAGCTCATACTGAACTCACGCCAATGCCTCCGCCACCTAATTCTCCTGATACAGTTCCTATGGAACCCATCTGGATCGCTGTCGGGCGCCACCACCGGGTACGCAAATCAGCGGCCCGTTGTTTACGTGAATTCTATGACCTGTGAGTAGACATCTAAAATACTTCCTCAAACCTACCACCAAACAGTTGGATCCCTGATACGCAGAACCAGTGATGTGATTCCTTCCAAAGACGGGCAAAGAAGCTATTACGCAGGTCATAATGTTTTGGCTCATCAGTGTAGAGTAGGCTTCATCTCTGCAAAACGTAAATACCTTTTAGGTTTCAGATATTTCCTGTCTTATAGGAAAACAGTAGCAGGAAGAAATAGCAGGATCTTATAATTGTTCAACGGGTGCGAAAACAAAGCAAACAACACAATAAAGACTAAGAAGACAGGGAAGAACAAAACCCATTTGTGATACAATACTGAGCTCTGTCAGAATAGCTTAGGGGTAACAACACTGCATCGGTGTTAAAAAATTATTTTCTTGATATCTTTCTTTCAAAAATGGTTCAAATGGTTCTGAGAACTATGGGACTTAACATCTGAGGTCATCAGTCCCCTAGAACTTAGAACTACTTAAACCTAACTAACCTAAGGACATCACACTCATCCATGCCCGAGGCAGGATTCGAACCTGCGACCGTAGCGGTCGCGCGGTTCCAGACTAAAGCGCCTAGAACCGCTCGGCCACTCCGGCCGGCTATCATTCTTTGGGTGCGAGGAAAGGTAATACAGAAATAATACTTGGGGTAGTTACTGAGCATATATTTCACTATATTACAAAATGCTTTTGTCGGGAAGTAGGGCGAAACGGCGACATCATAGAAGTTACCCGAAGCTATTTGAATTTGAGGCGAACTGCGGCACGCACTGTAACCGGTACCAATATGAAACAGGAAAAAGAACATACGTAATCTACATGAGTGCTGCTAGTGAACCAAATTGAGAATTTAAGAAATATTAATTTTTGTGTAATTGGTGAGTGTTTGAATAAAGTCATTCAATTTTTAGAGAAAAATACAGTAGTTTGTTAATAAATGTTGTTTAAATTAATCCCCTAGGTTATTCATTTTGAAATGCTATTTTATAGTTATGGTTAAAGTTTCAAATACAAAGAATAAAAATTGTAGGAGTTACGCTGCGTAGCGTTTTGAAAAATCATATTGCGAGAAGAACGAGTTTGAAGTTTTGGATTTTGTTACAGACATGAACAAATGAAAAAAAATCTACTTTTAGAGAACTCTTATCTTTAATCCGCTATCCCAAGACTGGCCTGTCATACTGTTGCCGCTGCGATCGAAATCGTATCCACTTGTTTATCATAGAGAGATTGAGATATGTGTCGTGACAAGTCCATGACCGGACAGTAAATTACACTTTCGTTTAGCCCTTCTCTTCCAAGCAGGTGCATTGCTGGGGACGATCCGACTGTTGATTTTATACACTTTCTGTATAAACTTACTACTTGAAATAACATCTGCTGGGTAGTTTCGACAAATAATTATTCTGAAACCTTATCCTCGAAGACTTCGCATTTGCAACATGTCTGCATTGCATGTCTTACATTTCACGTGTTGAGATATGGCAGAGGAAACGGCAAGAAAATTTACACGGAAGAGCCAAAAAAATGGTACAACTGCCTAATATCGTGTAGGGCAACACGACGTGGCATGCAGTCGACTAATGTCTGAAGTAGTGCTGGAGGGAACAGACACCATGAATCCTACAGGGCTCACCACAAATCCGTAAGAGTACGAGGGGGTGGAGATCTGTTCTGAACAGCACGTTGCAAGGCATCCCAGATATGCTCAACAATAATCATGTCTGGGGAATGTGGTGGCCAGAGGAGGTGATTAAACTCAGAAGAGTGTTCGTGGAGCCAGTCTGTCGCAATTCTGGAGGTATGCATGTCGCATTGTCCAGCTAGAATTGTCCAAGTCCATCGGAATACACAATGGACATGAATGGATAATGCTTACGTTCGTGTCACCTTTCAGAGTCATATATAGACGTATCAGGGATCCCATATCTCCAACTGTACAAGTCCCACATCATTACAGAGCCTCCACTAGCTTGAACAGTCCCCTGCTGATATGCAGGTTCCATGAATTAATAAGTTTGTCTCCATACACATACACACCCAACCGCTCGATACAATTTTAAATGAGACTCGTCCGACCAGGCAGCATATTTCCAGTCATCAACAGTCCAGTGATCGAGTGATGGGCCCAGGCGAGGCGTACAGCTTTTTGCCATGCAGTCATCAAGGGTATATGAGTGGGCGTTCGGCTCCGAAAGCGCATATCGATGATGTTTCATTGAATGGTTCTCGTGCTGACACTTGTCGATGGCTCAGCATTGAAATGTGCAGCGGTTTAAGGAAAGGTTGCACTTCTGTCAGCCGGCCGGAGTGGCCGAGCGGTTCTAGGCGCTACAGTCTGGAGCCACGCGACCGCAACGGTCGTAGGTTCGAATCCTGATTCAGACATGGATGTGTGTGATGTCCTTAGGTTAGTTAGGTTTAAGTAGTTCTAAGTTCTATGGGACTAATAACCTAAGAAGTTATGTCCCATAGTGCTTAGAGCCATTTGAACCATTTTGTACTTCTGTCACGTTGAACGATTCTGTTCAGTCGTCTTTGGTCCCGTTCTTGCAGGATCTTTTTCCGGCCGCAGAGATGTCGGAGATTTTATGTTTTACCAGATTCCTGATATTCACGGTGCACTCGTGAAATGGTCGTACAGGAAAATTGCCACTTCATCGCTGCCTCGGAGATGCTGTGTCCCATCGCTCGTGCGCCGACTATAGCACCACGTTCAAAATGGTTGGTTCAAATGGCTCTGAGCACTATGGGACTTAACATCTGAGGTCATCAGTTCCCTAGAACTTAGAATTGCTTAAACCTAACTAACCTAAGGACATCCCACGTTCAAAATCATTAAATCTTGATAACCTGACATTGTAGCAGAAGTAACCGATCTAACAACTGCGCCAGGCAGTTGTTGTCTTATATTGAAGTGGAGGACCGCAGTGCCGTATTCTGCCTGCTGACGTATCTCTGTCTTTGAGTACGCATCCCTATACCCGTTTCTTTAGCACTTCACTGTATAATCCTACAGCTCATATCCGTTTCTTTAGCACTTCACTGTATAATCCTACAGCTCAATCCACATAAAAGTCCTGGTCTCTGTCTTTCAGCTTCAGGGGCACTGACTCCCTTCGAATTGCTCAATCTTACTTCAGTTCTTTCGATGCCTTGTTGTCATACTGTTTCGCCGCGTTGGATACGGTGTTTTCGTACTTTTTCTGCCCGAGTACACTTCCTTTTCGCTCATTCTTAGTTGAAAGACAAAACAGTATACTGTACGATCACAAGTAAACTATCAGAAATGTATATTGCACACAGAATTCAAGGTTCGAAGCAGGAGAATTGTTTTTCTGCTAAACATACTGGCGATGGCTGACGTCACGTATTATTGTTCTGAAATGCTTCTGACTACACTCAGACACGACAGGGGGTTATCGTGTTGGTGCAGGTAGGCCGTTTCGGGCCATCCGAGGCGCCAGAAGAGGAATGTGGAATCCCATTGTTTTGTTAATGAAACCGCCTTTTCTTGCTACAACTTAATTTATTTTTCCCAGACGCGTTTCGCTTTTTTCTTTCTCTAAGGCATCTTCAGTGGTATCTATAACGATACAGTTTTGTTATTTTTTAGATTATCAAATAGTTCATATCGTTTTCAATGTAAATAAGTAATTACTTACAGTTTGCTGTGATATGTGTTTCCTTTCATTTGATTTGGAGGTAGCACTACCCCTTTATTTCTGTATTCCAAATTTTTTTACACTCTTCGCTCTATTTCTCCTCTTTTGTGGTGTACTATTATTCTTTTGCCACCAGGTATAGCAATTTGTTCGTACACTGTGCTTTAACAACGCAAATATTGTAACTTCTTTATGTCTTCCCTCCTCTTTGGTTTGTTTACCTACAAGTTGCCAACTAACGAAGTATACGTTCAAAACCAATTTCTATTTATGATGTTTACATCTCTCTCTCTCTCTCTCTCTCTCTCTCTCTCTCTCTGTGTGTGTGTGTGTGTGTGTGTGTGTGTGTGTGTGTGTGTGTGTGTAGAGTGAGGGGGCGGGGGCGTGTTGGTGGTTTGAGTTGTAGAGTGGTGAATATGAATGTAACAGCTGTTAGAGAGTGGTTGAAAGCTTTGGTGATCGCTGATTTGACTTTAGGTTTTAACGTTCTGTGGAGGGGTTCATGGATAAGTGAGTGAAAATGTATTGGGTGGTACTATTATTATATTGGGTGGTACTCTTATTATATTAATCCTATTTGGGAGCGTTATTTCATTATTTTATCTATTATTATAAACAATTAGTTGTCTGGCAAGTGTACTTGATCATTCAACAGGGTTTTCCTTTCTGCTTTGATTTTCTGAGTGTGGTAATTTTCTAGCAGGGTTAGTAGGTGTTTCTTTATTGTTGATTCTAATAATTTTCCTGTCGTCTTCTCTAGTGGTTTGTTTGTGGTTATGTTCTCTCAGGTGTTCTGCAAATGTGGAGTGGTTTGTTCCATACTTCCAGGCCCTCATGTATTCTTTGAATCTGATATCAAATGTTCTACCTGTTAGTCCTATGTATCTGCTTTGACAAGTGTTATACTGTAGTTGATATATAACTACTTTCTGATATATATCTCAATTTTTCGTCAGTTTTGGGGTTTATTTTTGTATAGAATTGTCTGTTGTGTATGCTACATTTATTCCCTGTCTTTTGAAAATGCTGGTGATTTTATGAGTGATTTTGTTTGTCATTGTGTACCATCTTGTGTTTTCTTTCATCTTTTTCAGTTACTCTGTGTAGTTGTTATGGTCCTGCGTGTTTGTGTTTGGTTCTGTTGTGTTGTTGTCTGTGGTTTGGTGCTTTCTCATTCTATTTTACTTTTAATTTGGTGGTTTAGGTTTGTGACCCTACTATTGTTGTTCCATAGAACATTTTTTTTCCTTTTCTTCAGGGAGTAGACTTTTTCCCTCACATAAACTCAAAGCATCTGTTGAGCCAGTAAACCATCTAAACGAACGGTTCGACGACGTTTGCAGCAGCATGGACTATTAGCTCAGATACCATGCCTGCGGTTACCCTTGACGCTGCATCACAGACAGGAGCGCCTGCGATGATGTACTCAACGACGAACCTGGGTGCACGAACGGAAAAACGTCATTTTCTCGGATGAATCCAGGTTCTGTTTACAGCATCATGATGGTCGCATTCTTGTTTGGCGATATCGCGGTGAACGCACACTGGAAGCGTGTATTCGTCATCGCCATACTGGCGTATCAGCCGCGTGATGGTATGGGGTGCCATTGGTTACACGTCTCGGTCACCTCTTGTTCGCATTGACGGCACTTTGAACAGTGGACGTTACATTTCAGATGTGTTACGACCCGTGGCTCTACCCTTCATTCGATCCCCGCGAAACCCTACATTTCAGCAGGATAACGCATAACCGCATGTTGCTGGCCCTGTACGGGCCTTTCTGGATACAGAAAATGTTCGACTGCTGCCCTGGCTAGCACATTCTCCAGATCTCTCACCAATTGAAAACGTCTGGTCAATGGTGGCCGAGCAACTGGCTCGTCACAATACGCCAGTCACTACTCTTGACGAAGTGTGGTATCGTGTTGAAGCTGCATGGGCAGCTGTACCTGTACGCGCCATCCAAGCTCTGTTTGAGTCAATGCCCAGGCGTATTAAGGCCGTTATTACCGCCAGAGATGGTTGTTCTGGGTACTGATTTCTCAGGACCTATGAACCCAAATTGCGTGAAAATGTAATGGTGCAAATGGCTCTGAGCACTATCGGACTTAACTTCTGAGGTCATCAGTCCCCTAGAACTTAGAACTACTTAAACCTAACTAACCTAGGGATATCACACACCTCCATGCCCGAGGCAGGATTCGAATCTGCGACCGCAGCGGTCGCGCGGTTCCAGACTGTAGCGCCTAGAACCGCTCGGCCACTCCGGCCGGCAAAATGTAATCACTTGTGAGTTCTAGTACAATATATTTGTTCAATGAATATCCGTTTATCAGTGGCACTTCTTTTTGGTGTAGCAATTTTAATAGCCAGTAGTGTACCCGGTACTGGGCATGCGCAATGAGCAGCACACTCGGAAATTTAGAACTACACACTCGACACAGTTCACAGATTATTGACGTCGTAGACACACACGCGACGTGGTTGGTTGTTATGTGAAACGAAATTAAAGTTGGCTGTAGTTACCGGCGTTCAAGGAGCCACCTGACGTACGGCGGTAGGCTGGTTGGTGTCGCTTGTAGGAACGGCGGCGCAGGTCCGCGCCCGGCCTCTGTGCAGGCGCTCCGGAGGTGGCCGACTTAATTTAGAGTGGGGCCACGCGCCCCCCTTAAATCAGGGCTGGCCCGCGGCGGCGTCGGGCACGTACCAGCTCACCAATTTGTCCTTGGAGCGGCCGCCCGATATCGGCTGACGGCAGCGGCCGCTGCGCTCCCACCGTCGTGTTGCTCTTGCGGCGCGCCCGCTCTCAGATTCCCTCCCAGCCACGCGACTCTAATCTGGAGAAGTGCGCCTCCCGTAAGCTGTACCTGTCCAGGTCCCCCCCACACTCCCGCCTCACATTTAATCTTTGTATACGTGAGTGCCTTGCGGGACTCATTTGAATGAGCTGGGAAGAGAACACCGCGGGATTCTCAGGCCCTTATGTCGCTGACAATTTAGTGGCACTGTATACAGATCGCGTGAGCTGACCGCGAAGCTACCCCGTCATTTTTCTTACGCTTTATAGGTCTAGATGGTAACACGGACGACCCTAATGCAGCGCTTAGCGATAAAGGATAAAAAAATGGAGCTAACAGACTGTCTTTTATTGCACTGCTAGGAGCTTCGCGGGAGCCTTCTTCGATACATTATTGAGTGTTCAGGGAAGCAAGAAGAAGGGCGAGGGGAAAGAAATTGTCTGTTTTACACCGGCAACCGATATTTCTACGTAGGGGGCTTATAAAGATGGAGGACAAAAACAACTTTAGAGCGGTTGCATATTAGGTATTCAGGTTACCACTGCTGAGTAGTGTAACTGTGTCATATATAATCGGTGTTCTGAAAACGAAACTTCATTTGCATACTCGGTAATCAAAGCTTTAAACTGATGACATTAATGTAAATAAATAATACTACCCCATACCACATATGAGAAGAAAACGGTAAGTGTCATAACCCAATTTCCCAGAAACTTCGCTCAGTGGAAGAGGGGTCAAAATATGCGAACATGTGTTTAGATCACCCACAGATAGAAGGTCAAAGTTTTCCACGTGCTTTAAATGCCCTCTAGCGCGCGATAATCTCAGCTGAAATAGTGGCACAGTGGCTACCTGCACAGTCTGACACGTTTGTACCCCATGTGGTCGAAACCCAACTATTCAAAATGTTTCAAATGGCTCTGAGCACTATGGGACTTAACTTCTGAGGTCATCAGTCCCCTATAACTTAGAACTACTTAAACCTAACTAACCTAAGGACATCAGACACATCCATGCCCGGGGTAAGACTCGAACCTGCGACGGTAGCGGAAACCCGAGTATTGTTTTTATTTAATTTAATTTATTTTCTTTATTTATCTACCCATGTCCGTTGAAGGTTACAACACGATTGCTTATTATCAGTTAGAGTGTACATGGGCTTATGTTAATTGTAAAATTACAGCTGGGTTTCACAATAGGTGTCGTCCGTTCATTATACACACATCAAAAATGTTTTGCATCACCTCGGCTCCGAGAGTTCGGGAACCTATACAGAAAATTGGAATAGAGATGAACGTAAAGATCATTTCCGCCCTTTTTATTGCTCATGAAAACCACACATGTTATACCACCACACAGCAAGACCTTCAGAGATGGTGTGGTCCAGATTGCTGTACACACTGGTACCTGTAATACCAAGTAGCAAGTCCTCTTGCATTGATGATTACCTGTATTCGTCGTGGCATACTATCCACAAGTATATCAAGGCACTGCTGGTCCAGATTGCCCCACTCCTGAACGGCGATCGGTGTAGAACCGCTCGGCCACCCCGGCCGGCGCACTTTCACATTGTGTAGTTCATATATTAGCATTTTCCTGCCCATGAGTGTTGCCTTGCCTGTACAACTGAACCTTTGATACAAGTAACACAATACTGTTCAAATACACTTATCTTTATCTTAAATACTTTCTTCTGCTTCTGTGTAGGTGATGACCGCTTCCCGTAAGTGTTGCCAAGGTTCTTCAGTGTGGAATATCATTCATAAATAAATCACGATTTATGTTGCTGTTTCATTAGCAGGTTTATTAACCGGTAAGACCTCATCCGTGATGGAACAACATTACAAACATCGGTAAGTTCACAGTCACTTAGAATACACTGGAAATTTCGTCTCTATCAACAACTACTTATGTTTCCGTAAAAGCGCTGCAAAAACGTGATGTGATCTTGCAAGAAGTGCTGTCTAACATTTGAGTCTAGCATCATTACAATTTCTTAACGTATATTTTTACAGGGATATGTATCATTTCAGCGTCGTTTATTTAGGTAACTATTCATATATTCTTACTCAGATAATTTTAATATTATGGTAAATTGAAGTAAATTATTTTGCTTTAATGCCGGCCGGAGTGGCCACGCGGTTCTAGGCGCTTCAGTTTGGAACCACGTGACCGCTACGGTTGCAGGTTCGAATCCTGCCTCGGGCATGGATATGTGTGATGTCTTTAGTTTAGTTAGGTTTAAGTAGTTCTAAGTTGTGGGGGACTGATGACCTCAGATGTTAAGTCCCATAGTGCTCAGAGCCATTTGAACCATTTTTTGCTTTAATTTTAGCTGTACTGCTGACAACATATTTCCTTGAAAATTATGAAATTAGTAAAATTTTAACTAGTATATTGTTTTACGGATTATACGAGGAGCGGTAGAAAAGTTTCTAGCCCTAGATAGTTACCGTAATGCCTCGCACAAACAACAGCACCTACTTTTGTGGTGAAATTTGTAGGTATGCAAGTCAAATTTCGCGGCTCCACAATCGTTAGTTTTACTACTGGGATGCGTTGTACACCGTAGTGTAATCAAAATGGCGAATATCGAGAGAATCAAGAACGATGCTGTTATTGTATATCTTGATTTGACAGGACTGACACCCAAAGAGATTGCGGAATACATGCGTAATACAGTTAAGGGCAGTGCTCCGTGTTATGCAACAGTGAAGAACTGAGTGTCCCACTTCAAAAGTGGAAGAACGAGTGCGGAAGATGCGCCAAGGAGCTGAAGGCTTGTCACCGCTGCCAGTGATGAAACAGTGAGTGCAGTTCACGATACGAGTGTGCAGGATCGTGGAACAACGTTGCAGCACATTGAAACCACATTTGGAATCTCCCACTGGCGTACTCATGACATTGTTGTGGATATTTAGGGAATGCGGAAAGTTTCATCTCAGTGGGTTCCACAACACCTGAATGCAGATCAGTGACGGGAGCGGGTGAAGTATTGTGACGAAACATTCCGCCAATCTGAAGCGGATGAAGATGGCTATCTTGCAAGTCATGTGACAATGGACGAAACTTGGGTTCACCACTTTGATCCTGAGACAAAACAACAGTCACAAAAATGTAAACATTCTTCATTCCCTACGCCACAAAAAATTACGGGTGCAAAAATCAGCCGGTAACTGATGCCATCGGTCTTTTGGGATGCAGAAGGGGTAAATATGGTCGATTACTTACAAAAGGGCGTAACTATCAATGCATCATACTACTGCAGCCTCCTACGCCGTTTGAGAGAAGAGATACAGAAAAAAAGGCGCGGAAAATTGAGAAGCTGAGTCCTTTTGCTTCAGGACAACGCACCTGCGCACAAAGCCCTCGCAACACTGGAAACTCTGTGCGACTGCGGGTTCGAATTGTCACGTCATCCGCCGTATTCTCCAGATTTGGCTCCATCAGACTTTTTCCTTTCCCAGACTTAAAAAAAGACCTCAAAGGACGACAATTTGACAATGACGATGCAGTGATTGATGCTGTGAAAGCTCTGTTAGACTCGAAATCGAAGACCTTTTATTTGAATGGTTTGCAGAAGTTATCTGAGCATGTCCGCAAGTCTGTTAGTGTACACGGGTATTATATTGAAAAAGAAATTGGTATTATGAAATTTCTGTCATTCTTTACTTGTTAGGTTAGAAACTTTTCAACCCCCCCCCTCGTAATTACAGTTGTAGTTATGTAGTTACAATTCCTAGAATATATGTAACAACAGTAGTAATTGTGGAGACCACAGAGCGTCAGCACAGGCGAATAAGATTTACAGGTAGTACCACTTTATTACAAGCAATCAGAAAAAATTAGTCATTCACAAACGATGTCTTCAGTGATGCAATTTCAGAAATCTTGAACACAAAAGGTTTATAGGCGGTAGCTGACGACACTGAAGTGACTAAATGCCGTAGGATGCCTATCACTGATGGCCGTTGCTAGGCACTATCACCGAAATGAAAGTACAGCCGCCGGCGTTTGTCGTCCCAGGAGCACAGTGTCCGGTTGAGACCGAAGTCGGTCGAAGCGTTGAGTCCGACTGCGGCTGCTGCCGGCTCGTAGCAGTGATGCTGTGGTGGTGCTCCATGATTGGTGCTGCGGTCAGAACTGGCCACACTGTGGTCGGAGGCCACTTAAGTCCAAGTTTGGCAGATTGCTACTGGCTTGGTGTTCTTGTAGATACGTGATCAGTGGAAGCAAATAGTCCCACATAAGTAGTTCCGCCTGTGGGGACGCAAGCACCGCTGGTGGCGAAGCTGGAACCGCCTGTTTCCATTGTGTCCATCGAAACGACATCGAAAATTTGTCATAAAGTGCACCTTTTCAGCTGAACCAAATATGGTTCAGTGCCCAGTTTCATAACAGGTAGTCACTACGAATTGTCACTGGCAATCTGGTAGCGCCGGCCGTAGTGGCCGCGTGGTTCTAGGCGCTACAGTCTGGAACCGCGCGACCGCTACGGTCGCAGGTTCGAATCCTGCCTCGGGCATGGATGTCTGTGATGCCCTTAGGTTAGTTAGGTTTAAGTAGTTCTAAGTTCTAGGGGACTGATGACCTCAGAAGTTAAGTCCCATAGTGCTCAGAGCCATTTGAATCTGGTAGCATGCTGCATATGGCTCCGGCCGATGACGCTCTTCCCGTCTGTGGTGCCGCTTTCCAGGCCTTACAGTGGAGTTATGCTGAACGTACTATCGATTCTGGGGCAGTCTTGACCTCACGCGATCCGCTGCATACGGCGCAGATGACTTAGCAGTCTGCTCCAGACAGATTAAGGCGTTAAGCTCAGCCCTACACTTGCATCTGTATTCCAAAAGCCACCTGTTCCATTCCATAATAAAGCACGGGAAGAATGACTTTCGACACGCGTCCGGGCGAGGTCTTTATTTTTTTAATTCTATCGACTAGATCATTTCGCGAGACGTATGTGGGAGGAAGTAATATGTTGCCTAACTCTTCCTGGAGTGTGCACTCTAGTAACTTCAACAGTAAACCTCTCCATTATGCCGAACGTCTCTCCAGAAATTTAGTTTATAAAGTATAGAATTCTGTGTAGCGTAGTCAAATCTTTCTACGGGGCTTTGGCGTGCAAACTCGGAAACCAACGACTAAATTTAGTTGAGTTACAGGCTGGGGTTGTTTCAGAGCCAAAAATGATCTTATAAAACAACATGCATCACGCCTTGGCACACAAAAAACGAAATTACAATGAAAAAATTTCGTTTCATTTCCACAAATACTGAACTCAGGTCGTAATTTTGTAATTAATGTTGAGAGAGTGAAAACCTGAAGCCTAAAATACTACAAAACACTCTACTTACAAAACATGTTTTCCTTCCGGTAAACGTGCAAACATTTTAAATAACATTTGGAATCGTGAAAAAAACCAATATCGAATCTTTTGTATTTACCGATAACAAGAGCAACATATGGATCTTCTTACTTAATCATATACAGTAGGCGATGATCGCTTGTTACCAGTGGCACTAAGAAAGACTGAAATTATTGTGGGTCAAATTTGGCAGACGAATTTTTTAAAAAATCTTTCGTCAAATGATACAGAAGGTAGACGCGTTTGCAAATGTGCAGTGACAAGATTGAGCATATTATTGCATGAATTCAGGGAAGTTGTAAATTGGCAATTAAGGTCAATGAAACGACTGCTGCTATAAATTTCGCGGTGCTGTTGGAATATGTCAAATCATGTTAAGCAAGATGTTTACACGAAGATTCATTATTTTGTTGAATGTCGGTGAATAGATTTCTCAAAAACAAACCGAATTTTTCAGTGGAATGGTCTTGGAAATAAAGACATGTAAAGCAACAATGACAGGATGAACTGTTGGATGTAGCGGTAGAGCTGTATCTGCAGGCAATGGTATTACTACTTTTATTCCTTCTATGACTCTTCGAGAACCATCAGCGGTTAAGAAAATTTCTGCGTACCTAGCTGCTGTTTTACTAAATTCACTTAAGGCTTTGAAATCCGATTAAAAGCCATGCATTTAAGAGTCGTCTCTTCGCAAACATGTGTGATAAAATGGACTTAAAAACAGCATACTCCTACTGCATGTGGAATTCCGGTGTCTGTCAAGCTCTGAAACGGTTCTTGAAGATAAAAAAGAAGTGATAGTATATTTGCCTCGAAATAATTCTGAATACGTCAGTTTATTCCACAAATCAGATTGTCTGCTCGAATTATGTTATCTTTTAGATATGCTAGGGACACTTAACGAGCTAATTACTGCACAGATTTCTGGCTTTTAAGAACAAATTAGACATTTGGAAGCATAACTCAGGTGGAACATTTTCGTATAAAGACGATTTTACTTCTTTGCGCCTAATAAATTTTGATTTATTTCAGCATATTATAATTGGTCCTTTGGTGTGTCTGAAACAGATTCAGAAGTACATCCTATCAGAATCCACAATAATGAGTTGCGCTGAAGTCAGTGTTTGTTTGCTATAGGAATACGTGAAACATCACTTGAAGGTATTGGCAACGCTGTATTCTGACTCCAATGAAAACGTGAATTTTCAAGAAAGGACTGAAAAGTTTTTGGTTAGGACTTAAGTCAGAATTTCCAGTGCAGTCGGCTCTCTCAAACACAGTTGTTCTTCAATTTGCTACGACTAATTTATGTCTTGCCGTTGGTGGGGAGGCTTTCGTGCCTCAGCGATACAGTAGCCGTACCATAGGTGTAACCACAACGGAGGGGTATCTTTTGAGAGGCCAACAAACGTGTGGTTCCTGAAGAGGGGCAGTAGCCTTTTCAGTAGTTGCAGGGGCAACAGTCTGGATGATTGACTGATCTGGCCTCGTAACACTAACCAAAACGGTCGTGCTGTGCTGGTACTGCGAACGGCTGAAACCAAGGGGAAACTACAGCCGTAATTCTTCCCGAGGGCATGCAGCTTTACTGTATGGTTAAATGATGATAGTGTCCTCTTGCGTAAAATATTCCGGAGGTAAAATAGTCTCCCATTCGGAGAAAGGGACATGGATAGGTTAAAGTTAGATATAGTGGGAATTAGTGAAGTTCGGTGGCAGGAGGAACAAGACTTCGGGTCATGTGAATACAGGGTTATAAATACAAAATCAAATAGGGGTAATGCAGGAGTAGGTTTAATAATGAATAAAAAAATAGGTGTGCAGGTAAGCTACTACAAACAGCATAGTGAACGCATTATTGTGGCCAAGATAGACACAAAGCCCACGCTACTACGTGTCAGGGAAAAATGTACGCAGTATATCTATTTAAACTGTACGCATTCTGTAACTGTAACTGTAACAGGATTGTAATTTTATTCAAACCCTCCTTTTGTTGTGGAAAAGTAAGCTTATAAGGTCAGCAAATGGGCCATTGTGGCTGATACGTAGGGCAAAGTGATAAAGAAAAGGAAAAACAGACGAAGAGGAATTTGGTCTTGTAAGCCTATGATTGGATGTCTCTTCCTAAATTGTGTCATCCAAACGTCACTTGCTATCCTTTTCTGTATGTTGAATAGTATATAGATTATACCGCTCAGCAAGCTGAAATGCCATAATGTTTTCATTCCATGTCAAAAATAAGAAGTTCTTCCTCTTGCTCTACGTTGAATGCACATCTAAACCCCTGAAGACTTCTTGTGTTCAGTAGTATCACGGTTTTTTCTTCAAGAGTGTGTTTCTAGGGACACTGAATAGTTCGGCTGCTGTAGCAAACGGTATCTTTTGTTTTCTTGCAGCATCCAATGCTCGTTGCGTACTTTAGGAACCGTATGATTGTTGTAAGGATTTTCTTAAAACTTAACACGGGCCTGTAATAAGAGAACAAAGCTTTGCATCAAGTTTTTAATATACTAATACCTTAGCACACGTATTTTGTTAAATACTTGTGTCTCATTATCAGTTCCAACGTTATAGCAATTAACTGCCACGACGAATATCTTTCTCATTAATTCAAGGGAATTTGTCACTTGCCATATATGAGACACAGAGAAAACACAAAATGTTTCACTTCAGAGGAGCGCGCAACTATCGCACGGAACTCGCTGACAAAACAAAAGAAATCTCTCCAAATGGTTCAAATGGCTCTGAGCACTATGGGACTCAACTGTTGAGGTCATTAGTCCCCTAGAACTTAGAACTAGTTAAACCTAACTAACCTAAGGACATCACAAACATCCATGCCCGAGGCAGGATTCGACCCTGCGACCGTAGCGGTCTTGCGGTTCCAGACTGCAGCGCCTTTAACCGCACGGCCACTTCGGCCGGCAAGAAATCTCTCTGAATAGTTTTAAATGTTCATCATTAAGTTGCAGCAATGTCCAAGGGAATAAAACGAAGTGCCCCCCTTATTCGCCCTGGCCACTATAGCCGTTCTTTACACATATGTAATAATGAGTGCGTGTGACGAAGAAATGCACCTATGTGAAAGGGGGAGTTTCTGAAGCCCTGCTCTAGAGCGATTCTGGATGTGCTTCAGACTCCATGTTCCGCCATCTCGTCAAAGTTTAGAAGTGGCGTTAAGAGCAGTGGACAGTTTTTAGTCCTGATTCTGCAACATTACGGCAGCAGCCTAGAACCACATCACCCGTCGAGACTAGTCTACGATTTGTGAACGGCCGATGGACTCGCGCCAGTCGGCCAGGGCAGCAGAGCGCAGCGCGTGGGCTGCACGGTAACCTCCCGCCTTCTGCCCATAGCAGCACGCCGCTTCGCTCTGTGCCTTAGGAGCTCGTAAATCTCGGAGAGCTTTTAGAGCTTCCTGCCTCCCCTCCCTGCCCCTCCAGCGACCCTCTCCAGCAGCACTTCTCCAGCCGCTCCATTGAGTGGGCGCTCTGCTCTGGATTCCCGGCACGCGCCGCTGATGGCGAGCACGTATTATAAACTGCGTTCGTTTACGTACTCATCTGCATGCGTCCGACGGGATCCGCTGCGAATTACGCGTCTAATACCAGACGGTAGTCCGGTGACCACAAACTTAATTAGGGCATTACAGGGGTCTCGAAAATTCCCGTCTGCTAGCCGATACCACTATGATTTAGATGCGTTAGCGGTCATATTTCATCCGGATTACACTGCATCGAGCTTTATATCTTCCCAGTGCCGTGTAATGCAGGCATCGTTTCCGAAACGGGACTGTAAAGATAATGTCCCTGTTTTTACCAGCCTGATCCCAGGAGCATATCCACATTCGGTTGCGAAGTTTGACAGGCATCGTGGCGAGGTTAAAATAGCCTATTGGACTCGCATACAGGTGGAGCAGGGTTCAAACCCCTTGCTGGTTTTCCAGATGTTGGTTTTCCGTGATTTCCCAAGTCGATTAAGGCAAATGACAAGATGTTTTTTCTTGCCTGTTTTCAAAGGGACGTTAAACCCCAAGTTTATTCTTTACTTCCAGTATATATCGCTGGGCTTCCAAGTCGAGAAAGCAGATGATGTTCAGAACATGTATCCTCGAACCCTTTGTGTGTTTGTTTGGAAGACATTGCAAGGTAGGATATAGCCACTATCGGAAGTCACGCTGTAAGGCCGTATCGAGAATTGTGCCTGGACAGCTGACTCGAAGAAAGCAATGCTCACAAAGAGCAAAGTTCCGGCTTCGCATCTCGGCCCGGTACACATTTTTTACCTCTTCCGAAATTTCAATACAGCGCACACGTTGCCGCAGAGTGATTCTCGACTGATTACGTCGTTTTTAAATGCAGGACCTCTATGACTTGTTACACTTCTTATTCCTTCAGGTTCTTAACTCCTGCAAACGAAAAAGGCCTACAATCTTGGAGAAAGCATTTCGTTTAAGTAGATCGGCGACTGGCTCATTACAGAGTTCCATTCATTGTTGACACACACTCACTTTTTAAGACACAGTAACAGCCGGTTGCGGCCCACAATGGCCGTCTTAAGATGCTATGAGTAGCATTTGATGAACTCACGATCATGCTTTCTCAAACAACCTATGAACGTTTGCTCACCAAACGCCTCTTTTAGCATCTGAAGATGGCCATTGCGATCCGAAATTGGTAATCAACAATCTTGTACGAATTTACAAAGACTATTACACAGAGAAATGGCGTTAATAATTATTCTGTTTCACGTTTTGAAAGCTAATCAGTTTTTACTCGATTATTTCACGTATTAAGCAAATATTAAGCATGTAATTTTTTTCTTTCTTTCTATTCTACGTAATTCTGTAGCTCTCAATTAGTTCATGATAGGAAACACAGTCATAGTTCAGTCACTCAAAATGATTCTGAAATTTTACTTGTTAGAATGAAATCAGGCGATGTTCTTCTTCTCTGCAGGCTCGTGCTTTGCGGCAGTCTGCT
The DNA here is from genome assembly GCF_021461385.2 of Schistocerca piceifrons. Classification (NCBI taxonomy): domain Eukaryota; kingdom Metazoa; phylum Arthropoda; class Insecta; order Orthoptera; family Acrididae; genus Schistocerca; species Schistocerca piceifrons. The sequence continues at coordinate 510,151,577 of NC_060140.1, forward strand.
AATCTGTACAAATAAAATGCCTCGTAATTTTGGGAGCGTTGTATAATCAGTCGGGAAACCTCATATCAAGCGGATATTTGGCTTTGATGAAGTTTAACCTTCCGAAGAAGTAATGGAGCTCTTGGATTATTAAATGCAGGTTCGTATCCAGTCTTTCGGAAGTTCCCTTCTGATTAACAACTGCGCAATATATCGATAAATATCATTAATTCTCAAATTTCAAATACACACCTCTTATGTGAAGGAGCAATCTATATATATTTCCTTTTAATCGTACAGTTCGTATCAGTTATCTTCTGTGATAAATCTCAATAATCAGATTACAGTTCATCCAAACCAAGCTCAGGCTAATCGGCACGAAGAAAATCTCGAAAGCTCCCTTTCTTTTTTTTTTTTTAACAACCACCAGAGAGAGTACTACAAAGAATACTTATGCGCTCATGGCATAGCTATTGTATGAACTACTTTTCGCATGGATTCTGCGAGTATGAAGATAGAAAATTTGTAAACGTCATTCAAGGGTAGAATTGTATCAGAATAATTCATCGAATATAAAGAGATATTAGAATTGCCCCTCGCAGCGAGCAAAGTTAATGATAATACACTTTGCGAGCTAACAGAAGAAATTTTGTTTGGTTGTTTATTCAAAAGAGGAATATTTTGAATTAGTAGAATTTTACTGTAGAGAGTATGGGTAACATGTTAAGACAATAAGTTACGGGAATACCTAAGCTGTAGCTTTTACATGTACCGGGGTATACCCGCATCCCGAGTACATAACCAGGGAAGATGTAGATTGGTGTAATTACGAAAAAGGTCTACCCATTAGGGAACTGGCCTTCACAGGGAAACCCTGGAAAACCCGGAAGAATAGACCCCAGCTCAGGTATTAAAGAAGATAGGAAAGCCTAAATCCAGTAATTTTGAAATATATAGAAGCTCTATAGATTAGATCGAAGGAAAAGTGCCTCATAGCCAAAAAAAAAAAAAAAAAAATTACAATATTGCTCAAAAAAAAATTTTCAAAATTCTTCTTTCGACGATGTAGCCGGCGATCTCGTTGTGAAGTAGATGGAACAGGAACACTGGGTACGGACACCGGGTAGGCGACGTACAGCGTTTGGTGGACGCGGCACGGAGGACAGGCGATGGCTTATGGTACAGGATAGAAGCTGGTAACGTGCCGTAGAAACAGGAAGATGATCTCAGGAACAGATGGTCAGGTATGTGAACATGAAACAGGTTTAAACTGGAATAAGAAAAGGTTCTGACTGAATAAATCCCTGGAAGAGAGTGGATTAAGGCAACGAAGTCCATATTTCATCGTTGAACTCAAAATCGGAGTGGATCCCTACATTCTTCCATCTGTACTAGACTGGAACATCCATCAGTCCTGACAATCGCGAATTTTTTTTTTTTTTATAGTCCTCAATACCGAAGTTGTTTTGCATTACAACTGCTGATTGTCCAAAACATTGCCATATAGACCGTGGGCATTTAAATTTTGTTGTAGCTCTATCGAATGTATTCCTCTCAAAAAATTTTTTAATCAAATCTTCGTTTTGTTATAGTGCAGGTGGAAGTAGAGCATTGAATCTGTCCGAGGTTTGCTTTCAATTACGATATTATGGATAAAATTTAAGTTTACACCTGATGAAAAATTTTAAACATAGGCATATGACACTGACTCCACAAAAGGAATAATTGGAAAAATTTTCATTATTCTAATAATTAATTGATTTATAGATCCACTTGCAAATAAATATCATTAATGATGATGTATGTTCATTTAACAAATCATCCAATCGCAGAATCTTCTTAATCCTCTCATGAACATTTATGGAAATATATTTCAACAATTATGTCCATAATATGAAACACACAAACCGCTATTCTTAAAATGTTAGTTAAAATTCTTAAATTAATTCTCCTGGTAAAGAAGGCATAATAAAAAAATTTAAAATTATAATAATTTTCTCTCGCGCAACCAGAGAGTTTCTTCAATTGTTTGCAACAGTGACATTATCGACTGTTGCTTCATTCCACAGTTCATTTGTTTTCTTGCGCGAACAGCGCACATCATACACACAGCGTATTTACCTACATATCCCACACTGTTCAAGTTTCACACGCAATTCTCACGTAAGTGCCGTGTCTTGAGGAAATGTAGATGCACTTTCATTGTATATCACTGTGGCTTCTGCTCATAGTCCACACTTACAAACACTAGTAATTAACAAATTCTTCTACCTATCTTAAAAATTTTGTGCTAAACTATCACAGGAGTAATCTCACTGTCTCTTAACCTATCACAGGAGTAATCTCACTGTCTCTTAACCTATCACAGGAGTAATCTCACTGTCTCTTAACCTATCACAGGAGTAATATCACTGTCTCTTACCCTCTAGACAACGTAAACATCTTGATATTTATATACACATTCGACTCATAGTCAAATTCCACTCTAAATTCTTCTCCATATTTGGTATCACAGATCTACGGTCCGTCAAAAAATTTCTTAATATCATTATGCGGGAATAATCCCTTTATTCTTTTCGATTCGGGATATGCCAACAAGTATGATCCAGGATTTGGTATATTTACAATAACATATATCCGGTATAAATAAGATTCCATTTCTTTATGTTCATCAGTTTCGAGGAATGGATGTGTCGCCTCAATAAAACCTTTTCTCCATATTATTTTATTAATCTCTCTCGCATCCAGAACTAATCTTACGTTGCCTCCAGGTTTTGGGACGACTAAGAGCGGAGAACAATATGGACTAGTTGATGGCTCAATCAAGTTCCATTCTAACATTCTATTTATCTCCCTTTGAACAGATTGTTTTAAACGCCAGGGGATCGTGTAGTGCGTGTAACAGTAAGTCTGATGTGGCTTCACTTGTAGGTGACAAATATACCCTTTAATAATTCCTGGTTTATCATCAAAAATCTCTTCATATGCCTCTAACAAATAATGAAGCTGCTGCCTTTGTTCTCCGGTAAGCTGATTTGATTCACTAGCTTTTATCATTGTTGTTTGGTTAAAGTCCTCTTGTTGTATCAAATCCTTTGAAAGCTCCTTCCAACGACCGTTAGTAGTGTCAATTAATTGAATTATGGCACCGCGACAATATTTCTCATGCACTGTTTCTTTTCTATTTAAATCCAGTGCTATCTCTTCTCCATTTAATCTAAATTTAACTATTCCTTCCAAAAAATCAATCTGACACTCGTACTCCTGCATACTCCCAATACCAAGAATACAGTCCACTAATAACTTCTCCACTACAAAGAACGTGCATTTTATTGCTACATTTCCCATTTTCATCTCTAATTGTGTTTGTATTTTGACATTGGGAGAGCGTGCTCCAACACCTCCGATGATTTTGCAGTTCTGTACTGGCAAAATTGGTTCCTTCTTCTTCCTAATAATTCTCCGAAAAAGAGCGCCTGAGATGACATTGGCGGAAGCGGCGGTGTCTAATATCACATTCGTTGGAACTTCCTCTATTTCAACAAATACTTCCGATACCGGAACACTCGATCTGTCATTATGACACGTTATTAAATCCTTTGTTAACTCTTCAGTCAACAGCTCACCATCATTTTATCTTAACAATTGTAATTTTGCTGTTTCGCCCCTCACTGATGCCCTGACCGCTCCTCCGGGGCACGATGCGGTCATGTTTAGTTTGATTGTTTGTCCGATTGGTATTTGTCTCTTCAGCTACTTCAGTGATTATCGGTTGTTGTGGTGAATTCTGTCTATGTTGCTTTGCTTGATTCGTGTAATTATTGTTGTTGTTCTGCTGGCGATGGTAGAACTGTCCTGTGTTGCCATACATTGGATTATATCGATTAAAATTCCTACTGTTCCTAAAATAGCCCCTCGCTGCACCATTACTAAAGTTTCCATTACGGTAATAATTATTGTTTGCATTTTGTCCATTGCTAAGTCTCCTCGGAGAGTGTAGTTGGTTATGATTATTGTTACTGCTACCATTACTGCCATTCCCATTCGAGTTGCAGCTCGGATTCACTTCTATTACTCTTCTTTGATATGACATTTCTCTTGCCCTTTTATTGTCCTCCTCAATTATATCAATACGATCAAGCGTAGTCATACATGAGTCTATATCCTTATCATTTACATATAACAGCTGATTCCTTATACTGGTGCGTAGTCTGGACTTGAGTATTCTAAGTATATCCGACAAAGGAATCGGTACATCCCAATACAATGATTTATTAATGTATTTCTCAAAATATCTCTTTAGAGATCCTCTAGAAAATGAGAAAGGCTCAGGATATAATACTTCCTGCCTAAGTCTTTCTTGTATTCCAGCAGACCAATATTTTGCTAGAAAAGCCTGCTCAAATTCTTTGTAACATTTACAAGAAGATGTTTGTTCGGATGCCCACAATGCTCCTGTTCCTTGTAAATATCCAGATACAAAACTAATCTCTTGCCATTCTGTCCAAGATCGTGGAAATAGACCTCTGAAACTTCGAATAAAGACTACAAGATGAACATTCTTTTTGTCAGGGTTAAAGATTTGAAATTGTCTCTGTTTAATCATCTTTCCCTCAGTGGTACTACGATTCCAAAAATCATCCTGTTCGTACTCTTTCCTGTGGCTATCCGTTGTATCGAATCTAACTTGTGACGTACCAGTTCTGTCTACCTCGGATCTTGACGTGGACGGAATTTCACACGCAGATTGAGAATGTTGTTTCCTACTTCTCACTGTTTCTAAATCCTCCTGCGAGAGATTTAGTGATCTTTCGATATTTTCTTTCCAACGCGAGAAATCTTCGCCAAGTTGTTCTCGAACTTCCTTTAACCCTTTGTTAAAAAAATTATCCTCGGAACTCTCTGAAATTGACTGTAAAGCTACTTTCACAGTTTCTTCTATCGTTTCCGAAGGAGAATTTTGCCGCTCTAATGTCATTTCTGAAAACTTTCCCGCAAGTACATTCATTCTATGTTCCACTGTCTCCTGTTTTTCCTTCACTTCGTCAAATTGCTTCTTTAGATTATCTTGGGATTGTGTTATTTCTGGTATCATAGCTACGGAACACTGTATGTCCTTTTGAGCTTGTATTACTTGAGGAAACAGTTCTACTTGTTTTTGTATCGTGTCAATTTTGACGGATACATATTCGGTTAGTTCCGCTTTTAATTTACTATTGTTTTCTTGGCATTGTTGGCGGACCTGCTCAATTCGAGCAATAAGATTCTGTTCGGTCCTTTCTGCCTGTTCCTTTATTTCCTGTGTCTGGGTATTTAATCTCTGATCTAATTCGGTAAAGGTTGCTCTTAACTGATTTTGTAATTCTGTTTGATTTTCGGCTAGTTGATTTTGGAGTTCATTTTGTATAACGGATAAGTCTCGTTTTACCTCCGCTTGGCCTTCGGCTAATAGAGACAACTGTTGCATAATAACAACTAATGTGTCAACAACAGTCTGATCAGCTGTTGTATGAATGTTTTTTGAACCAGCGGGATTATTTATATTGCTACCGCTAGCCACAACAGTCTCAGAATTGCTATCCGTGGCCTCTGCTCCTGCACAAACAGCTGAAGGCTGTTGCACTTCTCGTTGCTGATTCAATGACATTTTAAATGCCGCTCTAGTCAATACCATTAAATAACTGTCAATAGCAGGTTCAAATCACTAAATGCAGTTTCAAATTTCCTGTCGTAGACACACTTAACTTTCAAATTACTTCACAGATGGTATAAAGTTCGATGTCCAGATACGAAAATCACACAATATACAGTTCTACAATCTAACTACTATCTTGAAAAAAGTTCTTTCTAAATTGATTTCAAACTATTTTAACTACAGGATAAAAAAATTAGATTTCTCTGGCCTTGTTCTGTAGTCTCGGTGTTGTCCAATAGTTGAAATCGTTTCTTGGTATCAGTAATCTTTTACTATGAGCACCGAATCTCTCTTCAGATTAGTGACCTCTCGTTCTCGTTGGTTTTCATGAAACAAAAAATACATATATTATATAACAATCCAAGAGAGTCCTGTCACACTGGCGCCACTGTAATTTTTTTTCTTTCTTTCTATTCTACGTAATTCTGTAGCTCTCAGTTCGTTCGAGCAATCAATCATTCATGATAGGAAACACAGTCATAGTTCAGTCACTCAAAATGATTCTGAAATTTTACTTGTTAGAATGAAATCAGGCGATGATTCTTCTTCTCTGCAGGCTCGTGCTTTGCGGCAGTCTGCTAATCTGTACAAATAAAATGCCTCGTAATTTTGAGAGCGTTGTATAATCAGTCGGGAAACCTCATATCAAGCGGATATTTGGCTTTGATGAAGTTTAACCTTCCGAAGAAGTAATGGAGCTCTTGGATTATTAAATGCAGGTTCGTATCCAGTCTTTCGGAAGTTCCCTTCTGATTAACAACTGCGCAATATATCGATAAATATCATTAATTCTCAAATTTCAAATACACACCTCTTATGTGAAGGAGCAATCTATATATATTTCCTTTTAATCGTACAGTTCGTATCAGTTATCTTCTGTGATAAATCTCAATAATCAGATTACAGTTCATCCAAACCAAGCTCAGGCTAATCGGCACGAAGACAATCTCGGAAGCTCCCTTTCTTTTTTTTTTTTTTTTTAACAACCACCAGAGAGAGTACTACAAAGAATACTTATGCGCTCATGGCATAGCTATTGTATGAACTACTTTTCGCATGGATTCTGCGAGTATGAAGATAGAAAATTTGTAAACGTCATTCAAGGGTAGAATTGTATCAGAATAATTCATCGAATATAAAGAGATATTACAAGCAGTGCTGTGCGTTTTGCAGTATATATGTTTGCATTTCCCTTTTTATAATGATACCACACTTTATGCAAATTGTTGCTATCAATGTACAGGTCTTGCCTTTGTGTACGTTAGATATGGCTGTTTTCTTTTAGAAGTGGCAGATAACAGAGTTTTGTGGGTGAACTCACACAGCGATTAAGATGGTGTTGCAGTTGCAGAGTGGTAAAACAGACCGTATAAAGAGAAATGGAGACCTCCGAAGCTAGAGGAAGCAAAATATATGGCTTTACACGAGTTTTATGTGTAAGAGTACTGTTACTCAAAACAAAAACATGGCGTACGTTTAGAAACAGCACTTACAAAAGGGGTTACAATTACCTCTGCAGCGCACTTTGTTAAAATTTAGGCAAAGCCATATAGCGAATGTGATGAAGTGGGGCCAAGGAAAACCCACCCCACTCAAGTATTACTTAAGAAAGACTGGGATTCACCATGGACTTTATATACTCTTCCTTGGTATTAAAATGTTTTTATTTTAATGTAAGATGTGGCCGGAATTGTTGGGAAAACGGTAAAGGATGTTTAATAACTGTTGGCGTAGAGTGTATTCTACAAGCTCATAAATGCGGCTTACATATACGCTCAAGATAATCAAGGTCGCTACGCAGGCACAAATACTGGTAAAATAGGTACAGTTTTGCTTGTAATGGTTTAATTACGTTATCCAAACTCACGGCTAGCTCAAATATAAACAGAATTTAATTTATTATCACTAACGTTGGTACATACACTTCCCCGATGAGATTTTATCACTGAGATAGACGGTTTGGATCAGTTTGCTGTGTAAGCACAACCAGCTGTTCCTTCCGGTCAATGAAACAGCAGGCGCAGAATTAAGTCTTAACATCCCTTCGACAACGTTGTCATTCGAAGCGGATTACAACCTAGGACCAGGACGAGATAGGACAGGAAACTGCTCCGACATTCACCTTGTGTGATGCTGGGGTGAAGCGAAGAAAATGGTTCAAATGGCTCAGAGCACTGTGGGACTTAACATCTGAGGTCATCAGTCCCCTAGAACTTAGAACTACTTAAACCTAACTATCCTGAGGACATCATACACATCCATGCCCGAGGCAGAGATCGAACCTGCGATCGTAGCGGTCGCGCGGTTCCCGACTGAAGCGCCTAGAACCGCTCGGCCACCAGTGAAGCGAAGAAATTCGAAATCAAATGACCAGACAGTGTTAAGACTCTTTGTCCTACTTCCATGTACACTTTTTTAATCTATTGTGAACAAGTTTGTAAATGTGTTTCTTGAAGTTTTCATAGCGGACAGAATATTACATCGTCTTTTTGGGGCTGCATCGCCGACAGCAGTGATTCTGCTTCCGATATTTCTGCTGTTAATTGTACATTCATCTTCGAGGCGAGTCGACAAGTGAATTAAAATCATTTGATTCAGTGATGTACCGTGGAGTATATGTGCGTACGTAATAGATAACAGATTGGGCACAACATCGCCCGTCACAGGCAAAGAATAAAACATAAAAAACATCGATTCAGCAGTTCTACCCTGCTTACAATTTTTGTGGCTAATTACGAAAATGAATGGCGCATGACGGAATGATAGGAAATAGAAGAGCGATTGTTCTGAGAGTGCAGACTTGAAAAAAGTGATTTATATGGTATGTCGAACTGGAGTGCAGTGTCTCGATTGAACAGGTTGTTTCCTAATTATATTTTCATAGCTTCGTTGACCACTGAAACCGTATTTAATGAGCTGTGGCCAGTATCTTTACTTTCCCGTAATCCATGGAATAGCCAGGGAAACGTAATGTTCAGCCACTGCAGTCTTTTGGGCAGTTGAAGGCGGGTATTACGCTGGTGTTCGTTGCACCGTTCTTGTACGGTGCTATGTAACTTTTACCACTGTTATACCTTTCAGAGTCATAATATCGATTTCTTTAAATATTCTTGTTTCTATTGTATTGTTAGACACACATTGAGACAAAACAACGTTAAAAATAAGTGTTACAAATGTTAATTGACATATGGAGTGGTTTCAAATGGAGCCACTGTGCATGAAATGTCCTTACTTTTGGTGATAAGGTAAAATGCAATTTCTTTCTGCAGATAGCCATAGGGGCACTTGAGGTGCCCCATGTGTTGGTGGATGCTTTGCTTCTGTTGTATGTTATTCAAATGGAACAAACAACAGTGTCACTTTCTTTTCTCCCTCTCTCTCTCTCTCTCTTTTTTTTTTTTGTTAGTGGTCCTTTGGTCTCACTCTCTGAAATAATGTAACACAGAGTCATTTTTTACGTTCGAAAATCGAGATCAATGTCTTCAACTTACACGTCATCTCCACTTTCACTGCTACTGTCCATCAGATTCGGCATCAAACGAAACTGCTTCCAAAGGCAGACCAGAATTTCTATTTCCTCGAGTACACTTTGTGAAACTGGAAAAAAAAAACCTGCCACAGCTACTCCTGTTGCCCTAAGAGCCGCAGTGGTTTCAAAATGAACCACCACAATAATTATAAGCAATGAACAGATAAATTTAATTATTACCGGAATACCTAGAGTATAAGTTTTCAGTACCTAATCCCAAAGACAAATTCAGTCAAAATTTGAAAACAAAGACAATCGTTCCCAGCATACAAAAATGGCTCTTACGTTTGCTCGACTAACTGCTAAGATTCGAAACTATAAAGTTGTTCAAACTGCAGCTGCTGAAGGGCAGCATCTACTAGAGACACAGTAGCTACTGTGCACATGCCAGGAAATGAGAAAATCCTAGGTGGCTTCAAAAGGAACCACATATTCTGAAAGAGTTAAAGGAATTTCATTAATGCTACATTCCATTGACGCATTAAGTGTTATCAGTGAGTGATAGACTTGTGCCGACTATATTATCTCTGACACATGCACATATAGTCCTCATTATATCTTTATGTCAAGTGGTTTTAATCCAGCCACCGCCTCGCCTTGAAGATACCTGTATGGTTAACTGCCGAAATTTCGGAGGAAGAAATATTACTCCCCTGGATGCGCACTAGAAAACGACGGGATAATACTTTTAAATGTCCATGCTAGCAAAGAAATATTTTTTCATACTTATGCTGTGTTGTACGTTTTCCTGATTGTGTAAGCCTATATTTTAGGAGCGGTCTCGTATTCGGCTAATGAGTCGTGCCCTGGCTTGCGTACCATAGCGCTCAGGCTAACTGCAGACTTCCCGCAACGCCGCTATGTCTGAGTGGGAGGAGGCAACAGATGGGGAGACAGTGAACGCGCCGTATTTAGATGATAATGCAGGCGCACTGCATAGAATTGTTTTCGTATTTCATATTTCTCAGCAACGTATTTCACAAACGAAAGAAATTTTCCACATGATTTAATTGGTTTTGGTGCACTGGAGATACAATGTTTAATACGGACAGACACAGAAAAATTTCACAGATTTTTGCACTCAGGTGGCCACATAATCTTGACTTATTTAACTTCGTGGTAAATTAAAACAGTTTTCCAAACCGAAACTCGAACTCAGGATCTTTGCTTTTCGTGGGCAAGTGCAGATGTCCCGAGTTCGAGTCCCAGTCCTCCATACAGCTTTAATCTGCCAGAAAGTTTCACATCAGCATACACTCCACTGCAGCGTGAAAATTTCAGTCTTGTACTTACTTAGTTTCATAATCGAAGAATCTCTATCACAAAAATACGTTGATCGAGATATTGTAGCAATATTTTGCAATGTCATTATGGAGACGCAGAAACTCTACCTGAGGAAAACAATGTAGATGTTTGGACTTAGAAGTATTTGTCTTTAAAATGGGAAATACACTGCGGTTCAATCAGTTGGATCTGCACGTGCGCAGGGGCACTTTCACCTGAAGCGGCAAACAGGCACGAAAACAGCTCGCAAACAGATGATGACTGGCAGCGTCATCAAATCTTTTAGAAAATTATCCTTGTATTTATTTCAGGGCCACTATGAATTCTTCAAATATCGCGTTTTTTTTATGCCAGTGTAGTTAGGGAACTGGCTGTACTTGTCATAACTTGTCCCATCAAATCAGGAATAACTTGTTTCTCACCTTACAGTGTCTTACGGTGAGCAGTCTGTAGTCAAGTCCACGTCAAACGCGAGTTACGCAATCCATTCCACAACTTCTAATTTGCGTTACTGCACCCCTTTTAGTTGTGTATACAGCGGTAAGGAGTGGCGGACTGCAGAATGATGCGGCAATTGTCGTCATAGGAAAGCTGGACAGGAGCAGATATGGTCAGTGAACAAGATAATACTACAGACAGTACATTTGCTTATTGTATTTTATTAAACCGGGGACCTAGAAAGGACGGAGGGCCCCTCAGTGGTTCATAACCCCACATCAGTCCACACATTCCGAACCCAGGGTTATTGTGCGGTTCGACCTCCAGTGGACCCCCCCCCCCCCCCCCCCCCGTCCCCCCTCGAGTGTAACCCCAAATGTTGGCGTGGTAGAGTAATTATGGTGTATGCGCACGTGCAAACGGTGTTTGCGCAGCAATCGGCGACACAGCGTAACTGAGGCGGAATAAGGGGAACCACCTCGCATTCGCCGAGATACAAGGAAAACCGCCTTAAAAACCATCCACCGGCTGGCCGGCACACCGGACCTCGACACAAATCCGTTGGGCGGATTCGCGCCGGGAGCTGGCACGCCTTCCCGCTCGGGAAGTAGCGCCTTACACTGCGAGGCTATTCGAGATTTACTTATCTTGTATTTCCGCAAACGAATGAAGATTCATTACAAATGATGCAACAAAGAATAGAGTCCAGCTCTTAAACAGAAAAAACAGTGGTGACCTAGCCACGACTGGGCGGCGCCTGCGTAGCTTCACATAGCAAAGTGGCTCTAAGCGCGAGTGGGCTGAGATCCTGAAACGAGACCTTTTATATTGTGATGGCAGAGGGCGCACGTGGTATGGAGCCGATGGAGGTCTGCTGGTTCCCTCACAACTACCATCAGCGTTGAATGGAAATTTGCAATTCCATTGCCAACTGCGGTACACCATGGGGTGGTATCGATACACGATACCACATTTTTTTCCTTCATAAATTCAACAATAGCAGGTTTTAAATCGAAAAATCTTTCCAGGCGTGCTCCTTCACTAAAACAATATATTTTTAGTACCATGTTAAGTCTCCACACTCTTCATTCTGTTCTGTCGAAAACTACTGCATTTGACAGTGGAATAATGCATGCGGCATCAGAAATTTTATTATTCATACTGCAAATTCTTGCCGGCCAGTGTGGCCGTGCGGTTAAAGGCGCTTCCGTCTGGAACCGCGTGACCGCTACGGTCGCAGGTTCGAATCCTGCCTCGGGCATGGATGTGTGTGATGTCCTTAGGTTAGTTAGGTTTAATTAGTTCTAAGTTCTAGGCGACTGTTGACCTCAGAAGTTAAGTCGCATAGTGCTCAGAGCCATTTGAACCATTTGAACTGCACATTCTTCATGCTCTCCATTGTCTGGAAAATTAGAACCAAGTGCTCCTTGATGTACAAAACAATGAACCCCATATTTCGATCACTGTAACTTTTTGCTCTTTCATTGTCAACTGAATCTTTAAATCTTTCTGTACTGTATTGTAATGTCATTTCATAGCAAAATTGCAGTACCCGTCGATTATGTGACTGCATAATAGACATAGAGAATTCTCAACCCTCTCTTCTCACGTTGACATTTATTTTTAAAGGCAAACAGCCGCTGGATCTGTGAACATCGCCGTGCGGGATTAGCCGAGCGGTCCCATGCGCTGCGGTCGTGGACTGTGCGGCTCATCCTGGCGGAGGTTCTAGTCCTTCCTCGGGCATGGGTGTGTGTGTTTGACCTTAGGATAATTTAGGTTAAGTAGTGTTTAAGCTTAGGGACTGATGACCTTAGCAGTTAAGTCCCATAAGATTTTACACACATTTGAACATCTGTGAACATCTTTCATACCACGAACAAATAATGAAGGATAAACAGCGCTGACACCATGACTTTGTCGAACTGAAGAGAGATGTACCAATCGGAAAATGTCACACAGCAGTAGTAAATGAAATGTTATGCTCTGAAGCACTGAGCAAAACCGAGACAGGCTGAGCCTCAGCCCGCATGTGGCCTGCACGTCCGGTTCCTGTGTGGTCTCGCACACTGTGGCTTGCCCAGCGTATTTGGTGCGAATGAAGCCGTGAGTATGCATTTTACTTGTTTACAAGGTTTAATGCCTACCTTCTAGATCTAACAAAAAGCAAACACCCATCCACCCACCCAACCACCTGCCTACCCAGCCAACTACCCTCTTTCCCCACACACTTACAGTGTATGCATGTACCTACACTTTCACACAATCAAGAAGCAATGTTGGGAATCGTCTTGAAAAAATAAAGAAGTTAAAATCAAGATATTTTAATAAAGTTGAGATTATTTAAGTCATACACATTGTCAGTTAATCGATTACAAAAATATGGATGAACCAGCCACTTTGTGATGCACGGTAACCTTCCAACTGTCAAACAATTGGAAAACCTGTAAGAAATTATTACAATACAAGTGGAAAGCAATACAAGTCATTTATGGAAGTAGGTGATCTTCTAACTATAGAGCACCGGAATCAGGAGTGTTTACTCGTGCTTTCACCAAAAGGCGTGTGACTAGTCGAGCACCTGGCAGTCATATTTTATCTGAACAGGGCATGTTTAGAGTAGAAGACTTTCTTCAGGTGGTAGGTTGCTTCTTCAACAAAGACATGTAGAGCTTCTACACGTATTGTGTTCCATATATAAGACTATCCTTAACACTTAAAGCGAATTCAACACTTTCAACATAGAGACGAAGGTAGATAATTGAAATTATGTTGGATTACTACAAATCGCCGAGTAATCCCATTACTGTTGTTTACTGTTGCAGCCAGTTTCACTTATGACTGTATCAAAAGTACTCCGGTAGTCCAATGAGAACCCATATATCTTCATGGACACATTTTCAAGGACGCTTCTCTGTAGATGTGTGATGCAGTATGACAATCGGCTGATTCGGCTTGTAGTGTTATCACACTGTCTTACAAGGCTCTGTTATCTAGGCTTTTGTGAATACTGTCTTCTGCAGTTACTGTAAGAGGTTTCTTTGGCTTCAAGGATGAGTATGTCCTCCCGTCATGGAGGGGGGTCCCACCACATTCAAGTCCACATATGACATCCCTACATCATGAATCGTTATGAACGGTGACGTTTCTTGGTCACCAAGGTCACCACACCTTAAACTTTAGATTTATGCCTGTGACGATGGTTGAAAGGCGAAGTCTACAAAGAAAAACTAAACACAAGAGAGGAATTAATCTTTCGGACTGCGAATAGTGCTTCCTCAATAAAAGGGGGCTAAGAAAACTTCAGAAGAGCTGCATGTGGTGTTGTCGACAGAATTGAAATGTGCATTGACGTCGTAAGTGGAATTTATAAAATGGACTTTGAACTTCATTATTTGTGTATTTCTTTGGGTTACATTCTCCAGCTGTGTATCCATAACCAGTAACATTTGGACACAGTTATATGGAATGTTTTATTCGAATCAGTCAATACTATGACCCCATAAAAAAATACTATTCCTCCTAAAACTCTATGTATTATAAAGCTGAAAACCGTATATTCACAAAATATTTAAGGCACTCATTTTTTGCACCTACATGTAGGAATGCAAGGTACACCGAGAAAAATTTGTAGAGACATTAGTGCGTATTCAGGAGCGTACATATATTCATTTTTACTCAGAGATATTTCATGACTGGCGCGGAAATGCCACATCTCAACATTGAGTTTATACTGGCCACCAAAGCGAAATATCAGTGTAAAAGCAGGCTGCCGACCTTCGTGGTCCTTGGTCTTTAGTAACAACAGACGTCAGAATGAATACAGCGCTCAGCTGAGTTAATAATCTGTATTCTAATCCGGGGCTGCTGACATTAAATCTGAAGGAATTTCTAACGTGTGATATAATGAAGCACAACATCGGTGTCTGTGAAAACCAGTTCTCGACGAGTCCACGTCGCCAGCCCGTATATCACTACTCACAGGCTCTCAGCGACGTCGCAAGCGTGAATTATGGTAATCCACCTGTAACATACGACACACCTGCGCAGTCGCTGAAATATTTTCGTCGAAGAACGCGTTTGGAGATGGGTTTAACGGCGCTTTCTAAATATTTCTGAATTCTGTTCCAAGTATTTACTGCCGCTAACAATGTTAACTCCGCGCACTTTGCTATTAGTTATCTCATTATGCAGCACCGTACTTCATGTCAATGGGCGAGTCTACCATAAGGGAGAAAATAGGTGGGGGCATTATTTACAGTTAGTGCAGCCAAATGACAACGGATATTCACGCTTGTTCATTAACTTACGCTTTATAGAGACATTATTTTCTGTTTAATGTGTGTGTCATAGACGTCTTGCGTCTATCGGCAGGTAATTACGTTGATTCACTAATGTTTACCCGAATACGCGACGTAGCTCTTGAAATATATCAACGACATCAGTGTGTCAATACATATTTTTAACGTTTGATGCAAGACAAATAATGCTTTCGAAGAGAATTCATAAATTACTTAAAAATAGAAAATTTGAAAGATTACTAGAAGTGTGCCTAACTGGAAGTCAGACCCGAGTTCGTGCCTTCCTTGTGCAGAGATCTTCCAAATGCCTTACACTAGTAGCCTTATGATTCAGATATGGTATTCATTATGCCAATTTTAACTCTTAGAGACATTAATTTCGTCTATGATACACTATTAACGTCGTTGCAGTCTCGGTGATCTACTGCTTACACTTATGTTGTGAAAGTTCTAATGTACAAAGCTGATCCAGTGTATACTACTGTATAATTTTAACTTGAATATTTTGAAAGGTTTTCACTTGGTGATGAGAAAGACATTGACAGACTGAGGTACCAAATATTTTTGTCCTTCCGACGTTATAACTTCAAGTCCGGTCTGGACTTGATTCGTACAAAGGTACTTTATGGATTAAACCTCTTCGATTTTCTTCATACCGGATTGGAAGGTCTGTAACTGGACATCGCTTCCTAAATCTGTACAACGCCATTTTACAAAATACTCCAACAAAGTGACTTTGATGCACTTTTTGTTCTGTTAATCATAAAGGCAAAAGGAATAACTTGCAGCTCATTGCGTATTTTCTAGTCAGGCAGTTATAATAGTCGTTGATTCGATTCTGACACATCGCAACATTTTTTACTCCTATTTGAATTCTTTATTTGTTATCAAATTAAAATGTTAATTAACGGCCACCATCTCATATTTTTATTTAAAAGAGAATCAGTTTTTTAATTACTTAGCACTTTAAAATGTGAGTATTCATAATAAATTTTTATGTGATAAATAGTGAAAATTTGCAAGTATCAACAGTATTATATTACGTATTCGATGTGTAGCATTTTCGTATCAAATTTTGATTTATTGTGAATCCTTATATTTTCGTTTGATTGTCTATTACAAATAAAAAGATGTTACTTTTATTCAAAATTGTAATTCAGTATTTGTTAATTAACATTTTAATTTGCCAGTAAATATAGAAATCAAATATAAGTAAGGGGAAAAGGAGTAACCAGCATAAACGAACTGACAACTATGTGATTACAAGAACAGAACGTGACACACTGAGTGGCAGGTCGCTCTGTTCAATTGACAGAAATGTTTTATGCTTAGCAGCTGCCGGAAATATTCAAAGTTCATTTCTATAAATATTTCTGAAAAGTATATCTCGCCATTCCAAGAAAATGATATCTGGCCACTGAACTTCAAATGTTTTAAGAATGAAAAATCGATCAATCCATCAAGTTCCTTTGTTAGGTGGAACAACTAGATGCAACACCTGGAAAAGCAAAGCAGATCTTAAAGAGCACACAGCACAGTCCGACTCACTGATTCAGCTTGTTCTGGGCCTTTCGTTCCAAATTCAACGTACTGTAAAATCAGTACTTGTGCTTTGTTAATTGATCCTCGCGACTGACATGTAAGAAAAAGTCCTCTGCTTCCGAACACATATCTTTGGAGATGTTAAAATATGGCCTTTTGATCCTTTATACTGGATCAATTTTCACTTTATATGCCTTTAGAGGCCAGATTCAGGATATTGCAAAGTCCGTTCGCTAATAACTACATGAGTCTAAGAGTACAATAATGTCTGAAAACAACCTTTCACAGGAAAGAAGGTGCTACCTTCTCGGAAACACATACAAGTGTTATGAGAGAAGGGGCTCCAGTAGAGTTGTAGGGGATGTAACTTAACTACAGCAACCTGCCACAAGTATGGTTTACAAAGCTAATCTACATTCAACCATCACCGTCTCTGGATTTTTAAAAATTCGTTCTCAGAGAGCTTTTACAATCTTCTACGCTAGCGACCCGCTTTGAGTTCATGAAATGATTGGTCCTCTAAGATAAACAAAATTTATATATTTAAAATTCAATAAACATACAGTAAATATGTATAATAATAATAATAATGGCGTGTGACGAGGGCCTCCCGTCGGGTAGACCGCTCGCCTGGTGCAAGTCTTTCGATTTGACGCCACTGCAGCGACTTGCGCGTCGATGGGGATCAAATGATGATGATTAGGACAACACAACACTCAGTCCCAGAGCGGAGAAAATCTCCGACCCAGCCGGGAATCGAACCCGGGCCCTTAGGATTGACAGTCCGTCGCGCTGACCACTTTTTTTTTTAATTAATTTTGTTCGATATTGTTCGTTGCGCTTGGTCTGGGCGGACGTCACAAGACATCCGTTCAAGTTCATCGTTGGATTCTTCGACTCAGTTTTTTTTTATTACAGAGAGCGAGCAGCCCTCTGACCGAACACGCTGAGATACCGTGCCGGCTTCACGTTGCTACCGGAGGCGGACAGTAAATATGTAGATTTTGAGAAAGCGTACAGGAAACGGTCTTAAGTTGATTAATATACAATTTGCTGAAAACTTACGTGGTGTATCATCCGGCGTGACGCATTCAAGGAATACTTCTTTGGAACTCTTGAAATTTCTCTGTAACGCACATGCTCTTTGTCTGATTTGTATAATTTACTAAAAATTATTTTAATAACCACCTTTGTATATTTCACGGGACCAAATGCTACTTTCAAGATTCACATGGGTAATGAAAACAAGTAAGTTATTCTTAAAAGATGCTAAAATCGCCAGGACCATTAAGTTACGTACGCTGTGTACAGAACACGAGCGTCGCGAATTTTGTCTTTGCTCCAGTTACGAAACTGATTTAAAAATCAAATAAAAAGTTACCTTGCATAGTATAATTATTAATATGGAACATTTAACTTAATAGTCGATAATTATGTTGGAGTTTTTTTTTTTTTTTTTTTTTTTTTTTTTTTTTTTTTTTTTACTATGGTTGACATAAATGTTACCTGTCCAATCAAATCTTTGGTCGGTTGCATTATATTGGCAGGTAAAAACTGAATGAAAACGGCACTGAACCTGGATAATAGGTGAATGACACTGTGTAAAGAATGTGAGAGCGTAATAAAATATGTCTTTGCTACACGAGTTTAAACATTATATAGAATAAGTAGTAGCATGACATTTTACTAAGTGGTCAGTTATAATGTGAGAGGTAAAAATTATTTTTGTACCAAACTGTCAATAATATTAATGTGGTTTGCACAATCAAATCATTGGTGATCCGTACTACAATCAATCGAAGTAGATAGACATTTAACGAAACCATTTGTTGTTGTTGTTGTGGTCTTCAGTTCTGAGACTGGTTTGATGCAGCTCTCCATGCTACTCTATCCTGTGCAAGCTTTTTCATCTCCCAGTACCTACTGCAACCTACATCCTTCTGAATCTGCTTAGTGTATTCATCTCTTGGTCTCCCTCTATGATTTTTACCCTCCACGCTGCCCTCCAATACTAAATTGGTGATCCCCTGATGCCTCAGAACATGTCCTACCAACCGATCCCTTCTTCTGGTCAAGTTGTGCCACAAACTTCTCTTCTCCCCAATCCTATTCAATACTTCCTCATTAGTTATGTGATCTACCCATCTAATCTTCAGCATTCTTCTGTAGCACCACATTTCGAAAGCTTTTATTCTCTTCCTGTCCAAACTATTTATCGTCCATGTTTCACTTCCATACATGACTACACTCCATACGAATACTTTCAGAAATGACTTCCTGACACTTAAATCAATACTGGATGTTAACAAATTTCTCTTCTTCAGAAACGCTTTCCTTGCCATTACCAGCCTACATTTTATATCCTCTCTACTTCGACCATCATCAGTTATTTTGCTCCCCAAATAGCAAAACTCCTTTACTACTTTAAGTGCCTCATTTCCTAATCTAATTCCCTCAGCATCACGCGACTTAATTAGACTACATTCCATTATCCTTGTTTTGCTTTTGTTGATGTTCATCTTATATCCTCCTTTCAAGACACTGTCCATTCCATTCAACTGCTCTTCCAAGTCCTTTGCTGTCTCTGACAGAATTACAATGTCATCGGCGAACCTCAAAGTTTTTATTTCTTCTCCATGGATTTTAGTACCTACTCCGATTTTTTCTTTTGTTTCCTTTACTGCTTGCTCAATATACAGATTGAACAACATCGGGGAGAGGCTACAACCCTGTCTTACTCCCTTCCCAACCACTGCTTCCCTTTCATGTCCCTCGACTCTTATAACTGCCATCTGGTTTCTGTACAAATTGTAAATAGCCTTTGGCTCCCTGTATTTTACCCCTGCCACCTTTAGAATTTGAAAGAGAGTATTACAGTCAACATTGTCAAAAGCTTTCTCTAAGTCTACAAATGCTAGAAACGTAGGTTTGCCGTTCCTTAATCTTTCTTCTAAGATAAGTCGTAAGGTCAGTATTGCCTCACGTGTTCCAGTGTTTCTACGGAATCCAAACTGATCTTCCCCGAGGTTGGCTTCTACTAGTTTTTCCATTCGTCTGTAAAGAATTCGTGTTAGTATTTTGCAGCTGTGACTTATTAAGCTGATAGTTCGGTAATTTTCACATCTGTCAACACCTGCTTTCTTTGGGATTGGAATTATTATATTCTTCTTGAAGTCTGAGGGTATTTCGCCTGTTTCATACATCTTGCTCACCAGATGGTAGAGTTTTGTCAGGACTGGCTCTCCCACGGCCGTCAGTAGTTCCAATGGAATATTGTCTACTCCGGGGGCCTTGTTTCGACTCAGGTCTTTCAGTGCTCTGTCAAACTCTTCACGCAGTATCATATCTCCCATTTCATCTTCATCTACATCCTCTTCCATTTCCATAATATTGTCCTCAAGTACATCGCCCTTGTATAGACCCTCTATATACTCCTTCCACCTTTCTGCTTTCCCTTCTTTGCTTAGAACTGGGTTTCCATCTGAGCTCTTGATATTCATAGAAGTCGTTCTCTTATCTCCAAAGGTCTCTTTAATTTTCCTGTAGGCGGTATCTATCTTACCCCTAGTGAGATAGGCCTCTACATTCTTACATTTGTCCTCTAGCCATCCCTGCTTAGCCATTTTGCGCTTCCTGTCGATCTCATTTTTGAGACGCTTTTATTCCTTTTTGCCTGTTTCACTTACTGCATTTTTATATTTTCTCCTTTCATCAATTAAATTCAGTGTTTCTTCTGTTACCCAAGGTTTTCAACTAGCCCTCGTCTTTTTACCTACTTGATCCTCTGCTGTCTTCACTACTTTATCCCTCAAAGCTGCCCATTCTTCTTCTACTGTATTTATTTCCCCCATTCCTGTCAATTGCTCCCTTATGCTCTCCCTGAATCTCTGTACAATCTCTGGTTCTTTTAGTTTATCCAGGTCCCATCTCCTTAAATTCCCACCTTTTTGCAGTTTCTTCAGTTTTAATCTACAGGTCATAACCAATAGATTGTGGTCAGAGTCCACATCTGCCTCTGGAAATGTCTTACAATTTAAAACTGGTTCCTAAATCTCTGTCTTACCATTATATAATCTATCTGATACCTTTTAGTATCTCCAGGGTTCTTCCATGTATACAACCTTCTTTCATGATTCTTAAACCAAGTGTTAGTTATGAAACCATTATTGAACATGAACTATTCCAGCCATGGGGTATGGAAATATTATGTTCCTTTAAGTTATGCGAAAATCTTTCGTAAGTTAAGTAAATGGTGTAGGATAACGCTGTTCGCTCATTTAGAACTAGGTCAGAGAAGCAGTTGTAGTATATGTTGATCTCAGTTTCCACAGAGCTGGTGGCATTCGCAAACAGATTGCTAACAAGTTGACTGTGTTTCGCTTGAGGTGAGTGCAGGGTGTCTTCATGCTGTGTCTTGCATGCTGTGCAAGGCGATGCAGAGAGTACATTAAGCACTGAAACTGGGAGGAAAGAGTGCACTAGTGTTCGATTTCAAGGATGAGAAGTGATCGGAATGCACCATACGAAAGTATAACTTTACTGGGAGTCCTTGGAAGGAAGACGACCTAGTTGTCACGAAATCCTACAGAGCAGATATTGAGGTGATGCATTCGAAGAAGACTGTGCGACCATTATGCTGGCAACTCTACATATGTCGCCTAGGAATAATGATAATAAGATACAAGAAACTGGACATGTACACAGGCGTATAGACAATAATTTTCCAGGCGTTCAATGCGCGAAAAGAAGATGAAAGAAGTCCAGTAATATTGGCTCTACAGAGTACTATATGTAGATTACCGTGATGGCCGAAGTTTCTTATTTACGCAGCGAACACCCTGGGATCCTGCTACTCCAACGGATTCAGTATTCAGGTTTCCTGCTAATAAAAAAACGCCCATAAATCTTGGTGACAGCTTGTTTTGATTTCAACTAATAGGGTCTTCCCTGAGTTGAACAGCTTAGACAGAAATTCACAGACCAAAACGTGCCGAAACATTTCTTGCGAGTAGTCTTCCTTCTCTCCAAAAGTTGTTGCGCTCGTTAGCTTGGCCCTGTGAACTTTGCACTTGATAAAGGGGTCAATTTTGTTTCGATGTGATGGGGGAAGGGGTGGCGAGCGGAGGGTGGAGGAGGGATGAGAGGAAAGGGAGAGGAGTCACTCAGAGCAAACAGAACCTTTCACAGTCGCTATTATTCTCGTTCGCGGAGCAGGACTGCAAATGTCTTAATATAAAAACATACTGCAAACTACTGAAGAAAAAAAGGAAGAAAAGCGACGAAACTGAAATGAGCATCGAGCAAGGTGCTTGGAGCGTGGTAGTACCAGGCTGTCAGATAAATATGATTCGCACAATAAAAAAAATTATTTAAATAGTTCAGCTCTGCGCATAAGTAACAAACTAACATAGATTGTCCAAGGGCTTACTAATTATTATATTGTATATGATAGCAGATGTCCAGTTAGTTTCCTTTAACAATGGTGTGAATGTGGGCAGGACTCAAACCCAGTACCAATTCGCAGTATTGGACAATCCGTTCCACAGGATCCGACCAAACAGGGCAGCCGCTGGATCTTCTAAAACACGTAAATAATATACATTTAACAAACGCAAAGTAACCAGTTCACAAAATCGGGTGGAACATTCAACTTCCCCAAATTACTCATTACCCTGCCCGTGGCCAAAAGTATATTTAAAATAAACTTCGAAGACACTGATAAATAATTGAAACCTCAAAAATAAAAAAAAGACGAATAAAGACATACTGCTTGTATCTGACGGCAAAAGCTGCTAATTCTTGAACAGTTAAATAATAAGTTGTGAAAAGCTGGTAGAAGCATAACAGAGATATGCTGAAACTTGCAACAGACATCCATTATGAAAGAAGCCTAAGGAGAGGCAGAGCGTCAACTAAGACGAGTTAAAAGAAATCGCTTGAAAACAAATGTCAAAACCAGGTGCAGTCACTAAGCAAGACCAGATCAACTGTGCCGCGCAAAACTATTCTCCCAATCGACTTCAGTATACAAACTGATAAATTAACAATTTAATCCTTCGGAAAAACATCTAATTCCGAGACGTGGTCACAAGAAAAAATTATCGCGTGGAAGCAGGTTAACATGAAACCATAAATAATCATTTCTTTTCAAGCCTGTGGAAACAGTAACAGACACTAAATAGAAACCGTCTGTAAGTCAATACGGAATAAGATCCAGCAAATAGCTCTGAACAGACTGGACTCTACGATGAAGTCAGTTTCGCAGCATAAGCTCATAGCAGCAGTCAGTGATCCGAAACGAGCTCACCAAGTTTAGTTCTTTAGGTTGAAGAGGGGCTGTCCCAGGTGGCTACTGGTACACCATTCTTCCTCTGACCGCACCCCACTTCCCGGCAATTCGTTCACATGTTGTACAGTTGCTGCTCACCTTGTCTGCTCGGAGTTGAGACAGCGCTCGAGTTGCTAGCGGAAACCTTGCCTCTTGACCGCCAGACCAAGACTCGTCACGTGAGCCGGCACGTCTGCAGAAGACTCGGAACTCGCCGTGCGTGCCCTCTGTGGCACTACTCGTAAAGCCGTTGCTTAGCAACAGTCGCGGAACGTAACCACGCGCAATATCGATAGGAGTACGACACGACTCAGAAACCATTATAAATGGAGGACGATGTCAGACAGAACACTTTCGCGTGGTATTTACTGTCTAGAATACGGGGTCTTCTTGCCCCTCAATGTTAATTCAACAGCAGCTTGAATTTCCCCAGGACTACAGCCTTCAACATTCTCTCCACGTATTCCTTCTCCTAGTGACTGCCTTGAAAATCCCCTGCACAAGTGTTCTCCTTGACTGAGAATTACGTAAAACATCTGCTGTCGTTATTGTGGTAGTCTGAGCAAAGACTGCACTAGGCGTTGATAGTACTGACGCCTGAATTAGTAGATACTATACGATTACTTTTTAAAATCGAGCTGGTTTACACCTCTGTGATCTGATGCTAGTCATAAGTGTAAAATGGAGGAACGATTTTCTCATCCATCTTTTCACGACCGTGTTTTACGGGTTTCTAGGTGTTGTAAAGGGGGCTTATTAGATAAAATTGGTCAAGAATCCGCTCCTGGAGATATACCGTTTGGCTATAAAATAAGTTTGAAAATGAAATCACTTAAGAATCTCCCACTTCAACGTAATGTACGTAAAGGTATAGCTGTACGACACATTGTCAAGAATGATTTCTGGATCGCTTCAGCCCGTCGCATACCACTTTCGTCCGACTGCATCAACGGCTGCGAGAAACTCGTACGTTTACAGCTGGGAGGCTTGACTATGGTACTCCAAAAATGGTTCAAATGGCTCTGAGCAGTATCGGACTTAACATCTGAGGTCATCAGTGCCCTAGGACTTGGAACTACTTAAACCTAACTAACGTCAGGACATCACACACATCCATGCCCGAGGCACGATTCGAACCTGCGACCGTAGCGGTCGCGCGATTCCAGACTGAAGCGCCTAGAACCGCTCGGCCACAACGGCCGGATGTGGTACTCCAAGGACAAGCATCAGGGCTGAGGACCATGTGTATGAAAGCATGCGTCGCAGATACACCTTGCGCAAAGAAGATCAAGATCAACACGTGGAGCAGCTCATGCAGGGCACACTCCGTTGTGAGAGTGCCGTGAAGCAGGAACCTGGAAAGTGATCTGATCTTCAAACTTGTTTTCGTTCTACATTACATTTCCGAACATGCAAAGTTCCCTCTACAAAACTCTAGAAGTCTGAGACAGCAACTGAGAAACACCCTGTATGTATGTACATATGTATGCATGCGTGCATGTGCATATGTATGTGTGTGTGTATGTGTGTGTGTTATTCTTTGCTTTGTATACACAGATTCAGGGTGATTTTTTTTCCTCTATGTATGAACTCTAGGGGTTGATCGATGAGAGGATATGGCAAAAAAAGATCTAATAAAATTACGTCCAGAAATGCATGGTTTCCATGTTAGAGATCATTTGTTCAAATGGCTCTGAGCGCTATGGGACTCAACTGCTGTGGTCATTAGTCCCCTAGAACTTAGAACTACTTAAACCTAACTAACCTCAGGACATCACACACACCCATGCCCGAGGCAGGATTCGAACCTGCGACCGTAGCAGCAGCGCGGCTCCGGACTGGAGCGCCTAGAACCGCACGGCCACCGAGGCCGGCAGAGATAATTTATTCAGTCTTATTTTGTTACAGAGACTGCAGTCTAACACGTGCTGTACCATGCAGCCACAGTTACAGTATGCAAGGTTTCCTCCTAGAGGGTGGTACTTTTCCTCGAATGTCATGCCCTAGCGTCATCTCCTGCCTTAGTAATTTTTAATGTTGTGTCCGATTCACTTCTCTTGCTGACTCACTTTGTAGTGGATGCAATACAACGCTGTACACAATGGTTCCGTATTCGAATCTAGAGCTTGCCGATATGATGTTTACTTACGGATAGTAAATGGCAACGGGAGGTGGGCAGCAAGGTAGTGTCAGGAGATCCCCGTCTACAACAACCGCAGCATTCAATGTTTGCAACAGTTTCTTGCCGTTTGTCGAGACAGGGTCGTTTCCGGAAGCAGAAAATCACTAATTACACTAAGTACGTACCCGAAATGCTCGAACATTAGACTTGGAGGAAAATGTGATTACCACTGTGGAGGGCGACCGCCGTGTCAGTACCAGGCAGTTGGCCCGCCAATACGGGGTAACCCAGACGACCATGTAGAATATTCTCCATGATAACTGTTACAACCCTTATCTCTTACAGCATGGGTGGGGCTTACTAGCGATAGACTTTTCACATCGGAAGCAGTATTGTAACTGGATACTTCACCAGGCAACCGCGCTTCCGGAATTTGTGTCATCTATCCTATTCACGTTGAGGTCATCAGTACGCGCAGCGGTATTTCAACTTTCATAACAGTCATCTGTGAGATAGTATGCAGAACCCGCATGATATGGTGATAGTGAATCACTAGCATTGGTGCAGCCGGAATGTGAAGGCCAGGATAATTGGCGATCGTATTTTGGGACCATTCTTCCTTTCACGTCGCCTAACAAGTCGGAACTATCTGCTGGAAGAAGTGCCACTGATGATTCGAAGGGTTATGTGGCTGCCACATAATGTTGCTTCAGCCCATTTCTCCGTTAACGTCCAGACGCTTCTCGATTGTGCCTTCCCTCGTCGACGGATCGGAAGAGGGGATCCAGTTGTATGGCCTGCTCGTTCACCGGATCTCAATCCGTGCGACTTCTAGTTATGGGGTCATCACAAAAGTATTGTGTACGCAGATCGTGTTCCAGACATGGAGACACTGGAGCAGAATACCCATGCTGACTTTGACACTGTTCGATGCAGCCTGGCCGATGGTAACGTGTGAGATGGGACATGTTACGGCGCGTACAAACATGTGTTGAGGCACATGGAAACCATTTTCACCACATACTGTAACTGTGGCTGCATGGTACAGCGCGTATAAGACCACAGTCTCTGTAACAATGTGTTGTGTACGTCGACAACGTCCAGTTTTTAAACTACGGAAACTTGGGCCCACGCGCTCCGATTAGCCGCGGGATTGCCCTGTTGCCGGATGCTCTGGACGATGCATGACCGCGAATGCTTTGCCTGCTAGAGATAGCGATGTATCCAAGGCGGCCCGCTCGCTTGATGATAGCGCGCCAGCCTTCCACTCTGGGGGACTGAGGGCGGATCTGCTGGAGTCCCGACACATCCATTTTAGTTTCATGATAAGATGTGCAGGGAACAAACCCGTCAACAGCTGTTAGTTTGCGTACAGAAAGTCTTTTACAAACTGTGTCGGCCCTGAAAAGGGCCTTTTTTGTAGGTAGGACATTGTTTACTTAAAGCAGGTGCTCGAATGGTGACCGTCTGACGCGACACAAGCTTGGTAACGTTGAACGGTGCTTTGCCAAAATATTTAAAAAATTCCTGGCATTGCCCTGATGTGATTGGCGGCATGTTGAATGCCATCCATTAATTCCTCTTCGTTTCTAGGTGGTTCGCGTCTGGGGGGGGGCGGGGGGGGGGTTAACTAGAACCTTGAACAATCCCCAAAGGAAAAGGTCCGGTGGCGTGATGTCTGGTGTTCGTGGGGGCCATGTCCTACGAGCACCTCTGCCAATTACCCGGCCATCGAAGAGTTCATTTAAATATCAGCGCACAGCACCCATCATGCTGCAACCACACGCGTAGCCATATGTCCGGGGGAACATCTTCCAGCAGGCCGGGTAGAGTTTCTTGCAAAAAGTGAAGGTAATTTGACCTGGTATGTCGAGGAGCTAGACAGACCTGCCCAATCAGATAGTCATCCACAATGCCTGCCCAAATGTTGAACGAAAATCGTTCCTGGTGTCCGTGGACGTGTGTGACGTGAGAATTTCATCTTGCCCAGTAATGAAAGTTTTGAGTTTTCTAAAGGCCATCCCGATGAGAGGTGCAGTCGTTGGTGTACAACACAATGGTTGGGAAGTCGGGATCTCGTGCAACACATTGCAGAAACCACTGGCAAAACCCTAGCCTGTGTTCATAGTCCGCCACAGGATTTAGGTCTTGGACAGGGTGTATATTAAATGAATGCTGGCCGTCAGCCCTCGAAACCTCCCACACTAAGAGATGAGTATCCCCCATGTGGTGTCCAACCACTCGAGTACTTGTTGTAGGTGTTTCCTCGAAGCCCTTGATAACAGTCTCTTCAAATGCCGCATCCCGTCGTGTTCGAGGTCTTCCAGCATCACCATGATATCCCGCTAACGAGCCTGTTTCGCCAAATCGATGGTGCATTGCTGTTAATGTTTGCGGGTGCGGTTGGTGTCTTGCTGGGTACCGCTCCTCATACAACTGTCGAGCTTCATGTGATTTACTGTCGGCTAGTGCATAAACGCACACCATATCTCGTTGTTCTGCCGCCATGCTTACTGTGTGACTAAATTGCAGGTGACGTGAGTGTGCTCCAAAGCGAAGCTTATGTGTGAATGCCTCTGACATGAGGTGGAAACAAACATCAAGACCTATTCAACACGTGCATCACGTTGGGGCAGTGACGGGGTGAGGGACGTTTGTATGTGTGAACTGACAACCATAGCGCTGCTCGCCAACCGACGAACGGCATCAGGCAATCCCACAGCGAATCGAAGTGCGTGGCTCCAAGATTCCATATTTTAAAAGTTAGTGTATTTGAGAGATTACAGGGAACTATGACTTCTGGTTCGGTGTTATGCCACTTCATTTTCTTAGGGAAGATGTTCTTTATTACTATTTGACTTTATACATCATCATGAAATGGTGGGCAGTAGGTAATGCTCTTGCTTGCATGCTCTAGGGGAGGAACAGTGGTAAGCTTTACCTGCATTCAAAGGAATAGGGTGCCAGTTTAAACGACTGCAGGAAAAGCGCACAGCGACTGTGGGCCAAGGGAAGCCCATTTTTTCTGCAGAACCTGGGTGGAAACATTTCCGGACAGCCGAGTTCCGCAGTCTCATTGTGCAAATTCGTTGATTGCTGCTGGTCGGTCAGCATCCATATCTAGGTACACTGACTAGCGCCGAAAAGTAGCCACTGCAATGGCCAGCACATTCTAGGCTGGCAATAAAGCAGAGGATTGGGCCCTTGTTATCCAGGAAGCCGACGAGACAACTGTGAGCGTTCAGCGAATTTCCATAGGACAGGTCACTGGCGCCCAGACGTCCAGACTCTGTTACAAAACATATTTGTGAAAGCACGAGGCTTTTAGCGAATTTATGGCCACTCTTTGGAAACTTCGAAATGGATGCAACAGGGGAGATAACCAGCTTTTATGGAGGGGTGTGGTTTCATCCTGTTCATGTTGTTAACAAAAGACAGAACGTGTGGGAAAGAGGCCAGGAAGCTGAATCTTTTTTTCCTTTTCTCCCAACTAACTTTAAAGTCTCTCATTGCTCAAATCGGTGTATGCAGAGCAAGGGGCGCTCTCCGAGCTTTGACTGCCATGCTCCAGCTCGTGATTAGATTGTGCTAAAGAGGGGGAAGTCTAGGATGAAAATAGGTTTTTTGCTACTGAGCTGAGGAGGAGAGCAGACAGAAAGAGAAGATCACTCTTGTACTGTCGCTTCACTAGTAAAGAACTGCAGGTCTCTACCCAAATGGTGAGACTTGTGTCCTTTGCTAGTGTGCCACTTAAAGCCTGTGCCAGTCACCTTCTGAAACGTCAGAGGTACTGCTTCTAGCATCACTCACACAACGAGCGATGTGTGGGTATACTTATTTGTCTTGAGTCGGCCCTCTAAACATTTGACGTATTCCGTCACGCATAGTCGTGGCATGGAGTCAAATTGGTTTGGCAGACCAGAAAGTGAGTCCATATGCACACTGGAATCCACCGGGGTTTCAGAGGCTCACAGGGAAGTACCTGCATTCCGAATTAACCGAACCCGAGACCGCGTACTTACATTTTTCGGGCGAGCGCCATTAAAAATAGATTGCGGCCGTCCATGACATCAGTCACCGAGCGCATCGTGGTGTGCCGCCCTGACCAGGACGAGGGTAAAGTATTCACTTCTACGGCGTAGGGCTCCAATACATGTTTCTCAGCACCCTGCTCTTTGGAACCATCTTTTTCCTTTTTTGGAATAGTAGAGTATAGATACTTGATTGTGGCGTAATTTTTGTGCCATAACCCGGATTAACGTGTATGAAGTCAGATAAAGCGATTAGTGTTCCGGTTAGTGTCGTGTGTCGATCCCTAGCTGATCACGTTGTCCATCATAGACCCTACGTTAGTGAAAGCGTTTGTCAAATAAAAATGTTTGTGTGAAGTTTCTTTAGTCATTTTTGTTGTCTTGTGATGTTAAGGATGAATAAATCTATTGTCATTTACATCACAACTTCTCCCTGTGTTCTGATTAACAGTACCTTGCCATTTTTATTAAGGTCCAGATCCTAAAAGAGAGTAGCAAGTGTGCACGTTGTCGACCTACACAACATTAGTAATATTGGTTCCTACTGGAATCATCTGTCCAGGGCTAAAATTTCGTGACACAATTTTTCTCCACTGTTTGAAAGTTCCCCCTACGGACTTCTGGGGCTTGTAGAGATAAGCGACTAGGTAGTACTCTGAACTGGAACCCGTGCCTGGAATTGTACCGTTTCTGTGCTACAACCATTTGAACACATATTGGTAACGCGACCACTTTTACAAGTAATTGATTAGACAGGACCTAGCACATCACTTGCTTTACAGTTGCACTTATTAACAGCCAAAGAATTTCTGGTGTAATCGTTGACGGGTTCTGTTCAACGTGATGCAGTACGAGTACGCCCTGTTCCAGCTGGGGCGTGCGGCGTCTCGTTGGAGCACCATGCTCACGCCTGCTGACGGTGAAGCTGTCCTTTCTCGAAGCTGTTGCGTAATTGTGGCAAAAAGGGTTTACGATGGAGTAGGATGTTGTGCAGAACGATCTTGATAAAGGCGACGAGCAGCTCTTCCATTACCGTGAGCTTCGCCATTCAGAAGGATGTATTCTACAAACATGTACTCAACCATATTGCTCTAATATTCACAGACATGTGAATAAGCCTCGAAACAGATCACAGAGGTAGGATAGACGTCAGATGACATCAGCCGAGCGGTCTAGGCGCTGCAGTCATGGACTGTGCGGCTGGCCCCAGTGGAGGTTCGAGTCCACCCTCGGGCATGGGTGTGTGTGTTTGTCCTTAGAATAATTTAGGTTAAGTATTGTGTAAGCTTAGGGACTAATGACCTTAGGAGTTAAGTCCCATAAGATTTCACATACATTTGAACATTTGATTTGCACATCAGCCGATCCGACGGGGTTACCCCCACCATAACCACCCTGTTGCATACCCATCTAGCAAGCATGTTTTCAAACGCCTGTAGCAGGAAACGGTAAGTTTCTGGACATGGGTCCCTATCTGGCCTGGATGCACGTACTGATTCGGTTGGACGGGATGTGATAAAACAGTTTTATCCTCTAATGACGAAAGGTGGGCCACATGAGTATCTGGTCCGACATAATCTGGGTAACGACGTACTAGCTGGTCCCTCACATGTTCTATTGAGATCAGATCTGCGGATTTAGCAGGGCGCAGGAATATCTCAATAATGCGCTGAGAATTCAGAAAGATACATGTTTTGTATGGACGAGCATTGTCTTGTTGGAAAATGGCGAAATGATACTGTGAGAACTGTTAACATTGCATTGCGTCAGCAATGGTGAATAATTTAATGATTATAAAGAATCCGCCTCGATTGCAAATTGAACCCGGATGTTGACCTAATTTTCTGCGCGAATAACCACACCTTCTTCGGAACACACCAAAACTACAAACTGGCTAAAAAGGTGGTTATCCGCGCCGAAACCTAGGTCAACATCCGGTTTCAATTTGCAATCGAGGGGGATTTTTATAATCATAAAACGATACCGTCACTTGAGAGGTAACAAATGAGGAGACAGGATGTCCTTGAGGTACCGTTGGGCTGTCAGAATTCGCTAAGTCACTAACACCTCTGACCTAAAAAATAATGGTTCAAATGGCTCTGAGCACTATGGGACTCAACTGCTGAGGTCATTAGTCCCCTAGAACTTAGAACTAGTTAAACCTAACTAACCTAAGGACATCACAAACATCCATGCCCGAGGCAGGATTCGAACCTGCGACCGTAGCGGTCTTGCGGTTCCAGACTGCAGCGCCTTTAATCGCACGGCCACTTCGGCCGGCCTCTGACCTAAAGTCTTACTTGATTGCTCCCCATGCCATGATGCCAGGAGTATTATCGATATCAGTTTTAATACTATGACTCTCCAAGACACTGGAAAAACGCAATTTCTTCCAGGTAGAGGCAATACACACCGGAATGACGGAGAACCGCGGTTCATTGCTGAATACAAAGCGACATCATTCAGCAGCAGTCCGTGCTACCTGGTCACGACACCACCCCAAACACAGCCTTTTGTACTGTGCTATTAAATGCAGCCTACGCATTCCCTAGTTTGACTTATGCTAATCTCCCACCAACAGTGTGGGATGATACAGAATGATGCAGGGAGTACATTCTTAAACCTTGGATGGCAGGCTGAGATATGAAATGGTTACGATGTGCTTGGTGCACAATGCTCTCATCCCCCCTTTATGTCGTCAGGAATCTTGGCGATGAGTATGCCTGACCTCGCGTTCCCAAGTAGTCTAATATAGGGTCGCAGTGTCATCCGAATGCTCCAGAAATATGAATATTGCACAATTCGAACAGCCAGCGGAATGGAGACCCAGAATGTGGCTCCTTTCAATCTCTGTGAGGTTCTGGTATTGAACTCGTGGCATCTCCGTCTCCTAAAGGTGTCCTAGCCACCTATATACTCTGTATCAGGCCTAGTAAAAACACTAAACACGGACAACAGTAATGCACCCTGGTGGCCGTTTACTTGTCACAGACAATTGCAACTCTAGTGATTTACATACCTGCCGACAGTGTGTACGTCTGCAAATTGCGTTGATATCCTACCATGTTTTCTTAGTGTTTCTAGTTTTTTTCAGTCAGCCTACAAAGGAGTCAGACGTTTGGCGAATTATCATAGTAAGACGTGTCCAATTCACATAGTAATGATGGTGTATGCAGTTCTCAGCTAAATTCTATTGAGGCAGACCGTATTTGACAGATTAGTACCATTGCTGCTCCGGTTTATTGGTTGGAAGGCAGAGCACACGGACCGACAACAAAGAGTAGATTCTGATCACAAACAAATTACAGATGAATCGTATCAAGAAACACGAAGGAAAATATTTGGACAGAGGCAAACAACTGGCTAACATCAGAGTACACAGCGAAATCGTCACGTCACCGTCCGAGATGAGATGTGTGCTGTGAGGAAGGAGCGCACACACGGCTCGTTAACGCTACCGTTACTCCCGCTGAGCCTTACTGCGGCCAACTCCAGGCAACAGCGGGCACTGGTAACCCTGCATCCCGGTACGTCAGTGGGAAGCTTGAGGCCTAAATGGAGGAATCTCTACGGATTTCTCATGGTTAATTAGCGTCGGGGAAGCGGTTCCTGTTTCAAGGCAAGCAGAATTATAACTTCAGTTCTTGTGAGCTTGTTAGAGCGTCTGCCGCTGCCTGCCTTCCGTGATGTAATCGCAACTCTGGTGGGAAACGACCAGCGCCGTGAAGCTGGCCGGCCGGTTCCGTCTGACGGACCACACCGAGGTCACTCGGACTGCGGCTGGCCCGAGGATCAGAGGCTGTAATCAGGGAGCCGAATGTCAGTCCGAATGCCATGATTTAAAGATCACCAAGTTTCCTTACATCACTTCTGAGGTATGCCGCTTGTTGATTCAATCTGTGAGTACCAAAAAGGTGACTTCAAGGTCCAAACCACTTTTCACAGTCCCAACAGGGGTAGACAATGATAACGTAGTTGTTTCGGTGATTCTGTATCGCATGAGTGTATACTGAAAAGACAGCAAATGATTTGGCAGTGGATTTAGACCATCTTGTCAGAAACAGAACGTAGCATTGTGTGACGTACGATATAGTGCATGAACAGTATAACCCAATGTACGTTCCAGCGTTTGGGGAAATCATTCCGTCGAGATGGAGAGCGCTTCTAGGGCGAGGGGGGGGGGGGGGGCGTAGTTGTAGGAGCTAGAGTCAATGGTTAACATGAGGGATGAGAATGGTACTGTCTTCGCTGCTTTTAGTCATCAGTCTTTTGACTTGTTTGATGTGGCCCGCCATGAATTCATCTCTGTCTTCCTCTATAGGATTTACCCTATACAGCTCATTCTAATACCATGCAAGTTATTCCCTGATGCCTTAACACGTATGCTATCATCTTGTTCCTTATTTTTGTCAGTGTTTTCCATATATTCGTTCGATTCTACGGAGAACCCCCGCCATTTCTTTCCTTATCCGACCACCTGTATTTGCCGCGCCTACCAACACAATTGCTGCGTTATTAAAATACAGTGGAATAATAACAAATTATACCGATCGAGGTGGCGCAGTAGTTAGTACGCTAGATTCTCATTCGGGAGGAAGACGGCTCAAACCCGCGTGCGGCCATCCAGATTTAGGTTTTCCATGCATCGCTTATGGCAAATTCCGGAATGGTTCATCAGAAAGGGCATGGCCACTTTCCTTCTCCATCCTTGCCTAATACGAGCTTGTGCTCCGTCTCTAAAGACCTCGATGTCGATGGGTCGCTAAACGTTAATTTCCTCCTCCTTCCTCTAGTAACAAATCGTACTCTGGGTCCTCGTCTGACAATAAAATCTTCGGCTTTTGTCAGCAGCTGTCTCATCTCACACCCTAGACTAAATCAGGCGTATTAAAAGGGCTTCAGCTGCTAGACAAACTGAACATGAAAGTTGGATTGAGGTAAAGAAAGATTCCATGTTTGCTAAACATGCTCTGAACGAATGTAATTTTTATGATAATAAATGTGATTTTCTGAAACGAAGCTGTCATTATTTGAAATTCTGGCTGTCACTAAAAACTAGTCACAGAATCCTGACTTAACCCATATTGTTCGAATATAATTCCATTAGTTCCCTTGCTAAAGTAGCAGCAGCCAATTTTTCTCACCATAAGACAATATGTTATTTGCAAACAGAATAACTTTTCCTCACACATATTCCACTGGCTCCTCCCTCCACTCCACCCACTCCCCACTTCCCCCCATCTTTTTTTCGCTGTTCGTCACGTTCACCCGTTGTTTTGTTTACGTAACATACTAGTCTGCGCTAGAACTCACTTGCGTACTGTTTGATCTGTACATACTTACACTTTTAATCTTCAAGTATAAAAGAATGAGAGGTTTGTTTGTTCAAATGTCTTTGAGTATTTATTTCTTCTATCTATAGTCATGAAAGTGGCTTGTCCTTGGAAAGACAATCTTTGTACCGTTATAAAATGTCGCTGATGTTGCGTGGCCAGTTTGCGTAGTCTTAAACTGTTTCAGCATGGCCTACAGAGCCGAAACTAGTTCACAACAAACAGTTACGTAAACACTATTGTGAAACATCGGTACTGTCTATTTCAGTTTTTAATATGTCCATGTACTTCAAATACCTACGAAATGAGCCATAAATGTTCGAGATATGGTACTTTACGAGAGGAAGGTGAAATAGGAGACTAGTGTGGAAATGCGAAGCAAGACGGACTGTGTCTGTTAAACTGCACGAATTCTATTGTTAAAAAGAAAGAAGAAAGTAATAAAATATTCGAACATGTATGCATGCACCAGATAACGTGAGTGCTTCTCTCAATGGCTAGAAAATTTACATTTCTGTGTGAGCAGCTGAATACTTACCCTCAGCAATGCTCTGTCTTCGTAACTATAACAAGGATGTAAATTCAGATCAACGGTCTATTCCTGATTTCACTCACTTCACTTTTCGCTTCACAGCTGAGAAGTTGTCCGGAAAAATAACCACTGAATGGTAAACATGTTTGGTGAAGTAGAATATGCCGTTACTGTACAAGCAATTCTCTAAGAATATGTCAGGAATATCAGAAACTTCAGAAGCGAAACGTTGTTAAATCTATCGCTTTAAACGCTAATTGTGAAAAAAATTCTGTATGGAGAAGTTTCGCTCAAAAAGTGAGTTGCGGTGATTTCTTATTGAAAATATGTGACGGGCCTCTCTGTGCATAGATTGTATTTCGTTGTGCCTTCTGATAACTAAGTTTTCGGTGTAGTTATTCATAAAACGAGACAGCCTGTTGAATTAAGCATTGTCACAAAAATTACATTGGAAATCACTATTTTTTATGAAAATAAGTTTTTTTCCGCATAAAGGAACGTTATAAAGCAAATGTATGACCGCACAGAAAACACGCATGTTAAGAACGGCAAGCAGACGTTAGCAACAGTGTGTAAGTCAACTACAAGCATTCTGGTTTTTTCTTGGATGAGAGACCGCTGTCATGCTGCGGCGCCTGGAAAGTCGGCAACCTTAGATACCCGCTTGCGGGGCGGGGATGCACCATTAGCTGTTGAACACTGACGAATGGACGATAACGTTGATAGCGCGTATTTTGTTTACTGGTGATTTTTGTTCGTCGTTATGGCTAACTGTTCATTTACGGCACCTTTGGCATCGAAACTAACATAGAAGTGTGCTTATTATACCAAGAGCTGTACTTCGCAACCTCACCATCAGGTGTGTGGCGCAAGTGATCTAGTTTCATTTTACCTTGTTTCCATTCCTCTCACTGGAAGAAAGAGTCAGCATTGCTTCATAAACGCCCTATTTCCAACGATTTTGCCCTCGCTGTCATTACGGGAAAGGTATCTTCTGGAAAGTAATACGATTCTTGACTAGTATTTGAATGTGGACTCTCGGAATTTCGAGATTATAGCTGCAAGCACCATTCTTGTCACAGCCAGAAACGCTTTTTTTTATATATATTAATAAAGAATGTTGTGAAAATTTCGTGATGGGCCGCTTCTAATAGATGCATGTTTTTTATTCACGTCTCCAACAGGATTTTGTTGCCACTTCCCGTGATTCTCAAGCTCTGACGAAATAAATTCGTATCAGAAAGCACGGCTTGTTTTTGAATCTTCTTTTTATTTCACGATTTTCTCAATTACTTTAGAAGAAGAAGAGCAGGTGGAGCTATAGACTCCACCCTGTAGGTCACGGGTTCAGTCCCGGATAGGGTGGGAACTTTTCCTCGTTCAGGACGGCCAGAGGTCCCCTCAGCACGCTACTAAATGATTAAAAGGCGAACGAAGGCTGCAGTCAAGCCAACAGCCCGGTTACAGGCTTCTGCCCCAGACTTTACCTTTTCCACTAGTGTGGGCATCGCAGCCTCATTTTCAAGTGATTACTTCTGCCTTCAGCCATGCTATGAGGCTGACATCAAGCATCAAAGTACTTGGTGCTCTATTTTACAATGTTTTATTTTGATGGCCATCTTTGTACGAGGCGCATTTCGGAAAAAATTTCAGTCATTTCTGATTTCCACGTATACAACAGGATTGACTGCGAATAGCTGCAGGCCTTAGTTGACCATAAACGTTGCAAATGTTGAGAGAAGCGTATTCGCAACAAAAAGATGGTGAAAACTATTTAGAACGTAAATATGGTAATGCGTGAAACAAGAAAATTATTCTTGTGAACATTTACAGCACTTAGACATAACCCGTCCGGAGAGTTAAATTTTTTCCGACAAGTTGCATTGTCACTACTACTAGCGCCTTCCACTTTATTACATTATGCAGGCCGCAGTGCTCCACACAGACCTCCTTAGTAAGAACTCACGGTCCCTATGGCGCAGTGAAACTGTGCTACCCAGTCGAGGTCGTGGGCACTGTTGCCTATACAGCACCACGTGGAGGTGGGGCTGCGTGGAGTCCTTTTGTCTGCTCTTTGGTAATATCTTTTATTTACTTACAGCACTTATGCATACTGTTTAAAGAAAAGTATACGAATCTGGAAGTAGTAAATTGTAAGTTTAATGCGTATTTCAAAAAGAGAAGAGTAGAAGACAGGAAAGAGTAAATAGCGAGCGTGGTGGCCCAG
Organism: Schistocerca piceifrons; assembly: GCF_021461385.2. Classification (NCBI taxonomy): domain Eukaryota; kingdom Metazoa; phylum Arthropoda; class Insecta; order Orthoptera; family Acrididae; genus Schistocerca; species Schistocerca piceifrons. The sequence continues at coordinate 510,188,918 of NC_060140.1, forward strand.
TGGTTGGCACCTTGGACTCGCATTTGGGAAGATGACGGTTCAAAACCACTTCCGGCCATTCTGATTTACGTTTCCCCTGATAAACCGCTTCAAGTAAATGCCGGGGTGGATCCTGTGAAAGGGTACGGTCGACTTCCTTCTCCATCCCCATCCTTCCCTAATCCTATGGGATCGACGACTTCACTGTTTGCTCCCATGCTCCGAATCAATCAATCAACCAAAGAGCAGATTTAGTTGTTTTTTCACATGACCGAAACCGGTCATATGAAAAAAACATTTTTTGCAATCAAGACGGATTATAAATAACATTGGATTCAATATGGTGTTGGCCCACCTTTACCCTTATTGATAGCTTCCACTCTCGCAGGCATACGTTCAAACAGGTGCTGGAAGGTTTCTTGGGGAATGGCAGCCCATTCTTCACGGAGTGCTGCACAGAGGAAAGGTATCGATGTCGGTCGGTGAGGCCTGGCACTAAGTCGAAGTTCCAAAACATTACAAAGGTGTTATATAGGATTCAGGTCAGGACTCTGAGCGGGCCAGTTCATTACAGGGATGTTATTGTCGTGTAACCACTCCGCCAAAGACCGTGCATTATGAACAGGTGCTTGATTGTGTTGAAATATGCAATGGCCATCCCCGACTTCCTCTTCAACAGTGGGAAGCAAGTAGGTGCTTAAAACACCAATGTAGACCTGCGCTGTGATAGTGCCACGCAAAACAACTAAGGGTTCAAGCCCCCTCCATAAAAATCGCGACTACTCCATAACACCACCGCCTCCGAATTTTACTGTTAGCATTATACACGCTGGTAGATGACGTTTACCGGGCAATCGCCATACCCGCACCCTGCCATCGGATCGTCACATTGTGTACTGTGATTCGTCAGTCCACACGACGTTTTTCCACTGTTCAATCGTCCAATGTTTACGCTCCTTACACCAAGCGAGGCGTCGTTTGGCATTTACCGGCGTGATGTGTGGCTTATGAGCAGCCGATCGACCGTGAAATCCAAGTTTTCTCACCTCCCGTCTAACTGTCATAGTGCTGGTAGTGGATCCTCATGCAATTTGGTATTGCTGTGTGATTGTCTGGGTAGATGTCAGCCTATTACACATTACAAACCTCTTCAACTGTCGGCGGTCTCAGTCAACAGAGGAGGCCGGCCTGTTCGCTTTCGTGCTGTAGGTGTCCCTTTACGTTTCCATTTTACTATCACAGCGGAAACTATGGACCTAGGGATGTTTAGAAGTGTGGAAATCTCTCGTGCAGCCGTATGACACAAGTGATACCCAATCACCTGGCCAAGGTCGAAGTCCTTGAATTCCGCGGAGCACCTCTTTGTGCTCTCTCACGATGTCTAATGACTACTGAGGTCGCTGATATGGAGTACCTGGCAATAGATGGCAGTACAATGCACCTAATATGAAAGACGTATGTTTTGGGGAGTGTTCGGGTACTTTTGATCACATAGTGTATGTTGGTGTTGTTTGTTGCCTGGGCGATTTGTACATAATATGCAGTGATATACACAAACTTGAATCAGATTATTAGTGAAAACAGAATCAAAATCCCTACAGAAGGTACTGATATTAACGTTTACATACAGACAGAAAAACGTGGTGGAGGTCTTAAATTTATGATGTATGTGGCTACACACAATCGTTTTTCGTTAATCTTTCTGTGTGTTAGTGAAAACAGCATGAAAACCTTTACAGTAGCTCCTGCGGTTAGTCCGAATATGTAGACAGAAGCGGCGGCGGGGGCTTTGATATATAATATTTGAAGATTACAAATCATCACAAATGATGGTCAGTTTTGGTCCAGTTGTCCGTTTACGCTTTCAGTCTAGTTCGTATGGTCTTAACACAGAGTACATAGTTGCATTGTGATTATACTTAACGTCGAATAAAAGTCTTCTTACCAATTGCAAAATCTGTCCTAAGAACCTGGGAAGAGTCACAGACAAGAATTTTATCAGGATTTCTATTTTTGTCTTCTGAGCTCAACCGTTTATATTTACACTTAAAAGTCATCTTGGTGAGTCTAATGTGCTGAAGGACTCTCCAAAATACTTTTAAGTTATCACAGAGGTGGAGTTAGAAAACTCACGTGGACCAAAGCAAGCGCACTGACCAGCCTTTAGCTTTCTTGCAGCCACGATTGAAACGAAAGAGAAGGACGGTGGGGAGGGAGCGTTCCACATTTTAAAATGAGTTATCTTGGTGCGACTAATGTCGGATACAGCAAGGCGGTGATTCACTACGCGATAAAAAAATGCCAGTCTGGACTACCACAAATTGCGGAACACTGCAGTCCGAATTAAGGGGAGTTGGAACGCCCTATCCCTACAATGCTAAATTTAGTGACTTGGCTTCCCAGTATTTCAGGAACCACTGTAGGCATTGACATGAAACTTTTACAGGACATTAAACTGTATGTTCTGAGTTTACTGAACAATAATAATTGCATTTCAGCTACTGCTTTCGGAAATAAAATTTTTTAAGTACACGGTTAAAATTTTGTGTATTTTTTGTATGTTAACTTAAATAATTTTAATTGTACATAACATTATGTTCTTGTGTCTGTTCAGCAGACTCAGGATATGTATGTTATTACTCCTTAAAATTTTGAATTCTGTACTCGAAGAAATTTCTGAGCTTTACGGAAAATGTAACGGAAAATATAAATTTTCGGGAACGGCTTCTAAAGGTTCAAAAGACTGTAACTCACTTAATATATGCTTAATTTTTCATTTTTAGTCACTCAGAAGCACCCTGAACCATATTGTAGATCACCCTCTTGTTTTTTCCAAGCTTTTCTTCTTTTCTTCTTTCTGGACTCCTTAGTGGTCAACTGTGCTGCATACTCTAGTTTATTAATGCGAACCTTGTCCATCCATTCAAGTTCTCTCATGCAGTTTGCTCCAGAATTAATTCCCATATGCTCTAGCACTTTCATCCTACCCATGTTGCCATCATTAAAAGCAATAACAGCATCACTGCCCCCCCCCCCCCCAATTTAATGTCTTCATTCCAACAAAAACATTTTTTAGTAAGCTAATCCATATAAGATTACTGATCGACTCATTGGGATTTTGAGTCTGACAGTGCAGACATTTCATCAGTAATTCACGATTTCCCAAGTCTCTGTAAATAGGTTTTATGATATCCATGACTGCTGCTGGGATGGAATGTTTATGGCTGTATGAACTGTTTGAGTAATGGGCATTGCATTATTTACACCTCGAATCAGGTCCAGGAGGGCAAAAGTGGTGTACTGGTTTTCTATCAGTTGACAGACTGTGGAAGAAGGTAGGCCATACTGCCTCCTTCATTGTCAACAAATCCTCAGTATTATTTCTAATGGCCATCCCATAATACTGCTGTAGTTGGTCAATCATTTTGTCTGTTAGACTGCCTCTTAGGGTTTTACCATCAGAAAGTTTTTTGTCCCTCAAACTTTCTTTCAACTTCGTCAACCTCGTGCCCATCCTCTTCTGGACATGACCAATGCAAGCACGTAATTTAACCTTTATAACACAGCAATGCACAGCCTTCTATACAAAAAATTACCGATTTTATTAGATCTTGAAGTAATGCACGTAAAAATTTTAACATTTTCAACCGGTGTAGATTATATTTAAAAAAATATAATTGCATGGTTCCCATGTGAGTTTATAAGTGATATATATTTCATTTTACTCTGAAAATTGCAAATTTTATAATGAGATAAAAATCCGAAAATGTGAAAAAAATTTCCGTTCTAACTCCCCTTATTGAAGGTTTACTGTAATTGTAAATTATTGCCGAGGCAACTATCGATACACACAAATGGAGACTCTGATTATTTCGGAAGTATCAGTGCACTGAGGATGTGACACAATTCAACATATTCAGGCGCTCGAATCCCTCCTACTCATAATTACAATGTGTTGGGACCTATGTGAGCTATTACGCCTAGAACACCTAACAGTGCACACCCGATTCGACTGTCTCTTTCCTTTCAAGCGTATTCTTCTCGGTTTCGGGCAATACCTGCGTACTATACAACTAAGTCGCTTCAATGAGTCCAGAGTTCGTCGTACGGAGCCATTTCTAAAGGGTCTTTCATTAACAGTAATACTTTTAAAAAATCGGAAAAAACTAAACCACTGAACCTATCGAAGTAAACTGTGCTTTATTTTGAAGCTTAGATATTGTAGTTAACTCCAGAACAAAATATCTTTGAAACGTCCACCACGGCTTTGAAAACGCGACACACGTGACAGCTCCAATGTTAATCACTCTATCCAGCTTTAGTGACATCATGTCAGCAACAGCCTGAAGAACGTCCGCCTCCAAATGCTCCAAGGTTTGTGGCTTGTCAGCATAGACCTGGGATATGATATAGGCCCAAAGGAAAAAAAAAAAAATCCGTGGATGTTAAATCAACTGATCTGACACTCTGATATTTTTTTAAAATGATTTATAAATGTTCCAGAAGCGGGAGGTGCTGTATGATGAAGCTACAAATTGTACTGGCTATTTTCACACCTGGAGGCAATCAAAAAGTATATGGGTCAGAACTCGTCCCTAGTTTTAAATGTCCATAAATTTCTCAGTAATGAATATTTGCACACGGAAAAAGTTGTAGTCGGTTCTCAGGATCATAAGAATATGTGTAGTGCGCTACATTTCCACATGCGCTTCTGCGTTGTCGATCAAACGACGTCGACTTATACGGACATCTTCTGTCAGACGAACCGTAGTTTTACTGCAGCAGACTGCACATTTTGCTTGAGTTTGTGGTTTTTCATTTGTCATCCCTTGGTTTGTTTCTGCCCAATAATGGAAGTTGCGTCGACTGACGAATCCCACAACATCATACACCGCCTTATCGCTCCATATAATGGTCTTGAACAAAGCGGGCCAATCGTTATGCGACGACAGCATAATTTCCCAATATTTCGTAATCCTGGCGTGCTGTTTTACCGCGACTGCGCTTGAAGATGTCCCTCACTGCCGCTACATTTCTGGAGATCGCGCCGCCGAACGTCGTCCTCCTCGTGGCTTACCCACAACTGATCCGGCTGTCATTAGCTCAGTATGACAATTCCTAACGGTTTTAACATGAAATATGTCATGAGGGTCATGAACACCCCACCACCATTGGTGAACAAGGGCTACAGATCGTCAAACTTCAAACCGCGAAGTCAACTTTCCTGAAACTTCGTCATTCACAGTAACAAGATGCTACCGGCGGTCATGGTATCCTCAGGAATTCTACACTACTGGGGATTAACATTGCTACACCAAGAAGAAATGCAGATGATAAACTGGTATTCATTGGACAAATATATTATACTAGAACTGACATATGATTACATTTTGACGCAATTTGGGTGCATAGATCCTGAGAAATCAGTACCCAGAACAACCACCTCTGGCCGTAATAATGGCCTTGATACGCCTGGGCATTGAGTCAAACAGAGCTAGGATGGCGTGTATGGGTACAGCTGCCCATGCAGCTTCAACACGATACCACAGTTCATCACGAGTAGTGACTGGCGTATTGTGACGAGCCAGTTGCTCGGCCACCACTGACCAGACATTTTCAATTGGTGAGAGATCTGGAGAATGTACTGGCCAGGTCAGTAGTCGAACATTTTTGTATCCAGAAAGGCCCGTTCAGGACCTGCAACATGCGGCCGTGCATTATCCTACTGAAATGTAGGGTTTCGCAGGGATCGAATGAAGGGTAGAGCGACGGGTCGTAACACATCTGGAATGTAACGTTCACTGTTCAAAGCGCCGTCAATGCGAAAAAGAGGTGACCGAGACGTGCAACCAATGGCACCCCATACCATCACGTCGGGTGATACGCCAGTGTGGCGATGACGAATACACGCTTCCAATGTGCGTTCACCGCGATGTCGCCAAACACGAATGCGACCATCATGATGCTGTAAACAGAACCTTGATACATCCGAAAAAATTCGTGCATCCAGGTTCGTCGTTGAGTACACCATCGCAGGCGCTCGTGTCTGTGATGCAGCGTCAAGGGTCTCCGAGCTGATAGTCGATGCTGGTGCAAATGTCGTCGATCTGTTCGTGCAGATGGTTGTTGTCTTGCAAACGTCCCCATCTGTTAGGGATCGAGACGTGGCTGCATGATCCGTTACAGCCATGCGATAAGATGCCTGTCATCTCAACTGCTAGTGATACGAGCCCGTTGGGATACAGTATGGCGTTCCTTATTACCCTCCTGAACCCACCGATTCCATATTCTGCTAACAGTCATTGGATCTCGACCAACGTGAGTAGCGATGTCACGATACGATAAACCGCAATCGTGATAGGCTACAATCTGACCTTTATCAAAGTCGGAAACGTGGTGGTACTTATTTCTGCTCCTTACACGCCCGTCAATTGCTGTTTGTGTATGAGAAATCGGTTGGAAACTTTCCTCAAGTGAGCACGTTGTAGGTGGCGCCACCGGTGCCAACCTTGTGTGAATTCTCTGAAAAGCTAATCCTTTACATATCACAGAATCTTCTTCCCGTCGGTTAAATTTCGCGTCTGTAGCACGTCATCTTCGTGGTGTAGCAATTTTGATGGCCAGTAGTGTATAACAAACCAGAACAACCTTCATTAATAAATATCAACTACTACAAAACTTACCGAAACTTAAAACGAAAGAGCGACTTCTCACCCATCCTGTGTATTAGAAACTAGAAATTACAGTTTTTAAAGTATCAGTGTTATTGAAAGATCGTCTACGTAGTGTTCGCAACGGCAGTTTATCGGGCTGTGTGTGTTCGCGATAAGTGGTGATGAAGTGAGAGTTGCTCAGCCGCTGAGCAGGGCCTGGTGGTGAACGTGGCCCAGACGCCGTGGGGCAGCCGGTGCCCCGGCGCCCCGCCCGTTCCGGGCAAAGCCCCGCAGCTGCGGCCTGAATGCGGCTGACGGCTTATGACGGCCGCTTCCGGGCCTCGGCGTCGCGAGCACGTGCACGTGCGCCGCTGGAATGCCCGGACACAGGTCCCAGCCACGGCCACCGCCGCCGCCGCCGCCGCCGCCGCCGCCGCAACCGCCGCCCCGTCGTTTTGTTCGGCCAGACAAGACGGAGGCAAAGTGCGTCCGCCGCCACAGCGCAGTGCCGGTCAGCTGTGCCCTCCCTGGATCCGGGGGTCGGTGCCCCAGCACCTTGCGCTTTACGCCCAAATGTGGGTCTACACCGTCAACGCCGACTTCACCGACAAATTTTGGAACGGGGTTTCCAGAGTACATTGATGCAAGTGGATCTTTGCTTCCTTTTTAAACATCTCAATTATCATAACTATAACGAGGAGGTGCTGAATAGGATTGGGGAGAAGAGAAGTTTGTGGCACAATTTGACTAGAAGAAGGGATCGGTTGGTAGGACATGTTCTGAGGCATCAAGAGATCACCAATTTAGTGTTGGAGGGCAGCGTTCAGGGTAAAAATCGTAGAGGGAGACCAAGAGATGAATACACCAAGCAGATTCAGAAGGATGTAGGTTGCAGTAGGTACTGGGAGATGAAGAAGCTTGCACAGGATAGAGTAGCATCAAACCAGTCTCAGGATTGAAGGCCACAACAACAATTATCTGTAGGATGTATTATAGTCTATCTCTTCCCCTACACCTTTTACCTTCCGCAGCTCCCTCTAGAACTTATATAATATATGAAAAACTGAAAGAGCTGCTACATTTTAAACTTCATGTTAGAAAAAACTCAAATTTTATAGTTAATTATCCCAATTTTTACCACAGTTTTTAATATATTTGGAAAATTCTAGAGTTTCATACATCTGTAAGTGTGGTTTGTATGCTGCGCAAAATTCATCGAAGAGTCTCTATCACTTATGAAGGATAGTTGCAGCATAAGAAAATGGCAGCGGAATGCAGGAAGATCTGCAGCGGATAGGCACTTGGTGCAGGCAGTGGCAACTGACTCTTAACATAGACAAATGTAATATATTGCGAATACATAGAAAGAAGGATTCTTTATTGTATGATTATATGATAGCGGAACAAATACTGGTAGCAGTTATTTCTGTAAAATATCTGGGAGTATGCGTACTGAACGATTTGAAGTGGAATCATCATATAAAATTAATTGTTGGTAATGCGGGTGCCAGGTTGAGATAGATTGGGAGAATCCTTAGAAAATGTAGTGCATCAGCAAAGGAGATGGCTTACAAAACACTCGTTCGATCTATACTTGAGTATTTCTCATCAGTGTGGGATCCGTACCAGATCGGGTTGACAAAGGAGATAGAGAATATCCAAAGAAGAGCGGCGCGTTTTGTCACAGGGTTATTTGGTAACCGTGATAGCGTTACGGAGATGTTTAGCAAACTCAAGTGGCAGACTCTGCAAGAGGGTCGCTCTGCATCGCGGTGTTGCTTGCTGTACAGGTTTCGAGAGGGTGCGTTTCTGGATGAGATTTCGAATATATTGCTTCCCCCTACTTATATCTCCCGAAGAGAACATGAATGTAAAATTAGAGAGGTTCAAGCGCGCACGTAGGGTTTCCGTCAGTCGTTCTTCCCGCGAACCATACGCGACTGGAAATGGAAAGGGAGGTAATGACAGTGGCACGAAAAGTGCACCGTTGGGTAGCTTGCGGAGGATAAATGTAGATGTAGATGTATAGCAACAAATGCTGCCAATAGTAAGTGAAAAAAATTATGAAATTTCACATGTAAAAATAATTATTTTGTTATGTTTTTTAACTTCCACTGCTGTGATTTTGAATCCTGAATCCTTCCTGGTCTTGCTAAGAAAGTCTTAGGAATTTATTTGCAAAAGTATAGACAGTGGAAATTAAAATGTCCTGTGGTACCTCTCTTGCTCCAAGTCGGCCCGTTTTACGTCCCACCCCCTTTAACAACTTTGGCTATGCGAGCACGGTTGCAGGACCCACGCAAAGCGTGCCCCGATAGCAGAAGTGGTTAAAGCGAAAGCTTGCATTAAGCGAGAAATCCATGTTCGATTCCGGTCTGGCAGAAATTTTCGTGTTTCATCAAGGAAGATTCAGCAGTTGCGAATAAATTTTATAAATTTAGTACAACTGCAAGATCGTCTACAATATCTGTTTCTTTAGACATCGTTAAAAATAAAAATTAGACCTTGGTGCGTTACTCGACCCAGATAACTGGCATTCACGAACAGTGAGGAAAGTTGCGCTATTCATGCCGACACGAAGCCTCATTCCGCCACCTGAAGAGCGTAGAGATTAAGAAGTGGCAAGTTCAAGTCAGCCAGTAAGGCGTGTTCTGACACCACAATCTGTAGTGCACTCTTTGATAACGACTCGCAGCGTGCTTTAGTCTCGGTTCGAAACTTGACAGAAACATAACATGTTTTTATGATACTGAGAGACGGAAGGGGACGAGTTCCTATGCTGGACATAGGCCACTACTCTCGAATACCAATAAGAAAAGTTCCGAGACTACGAGAAAAAGTCTCTGTGTGAGACTCTTAAAGAGTCGTGGAATCTAACCGCGGACAATGATGCACAGCCGGACATTCAGATCTTCACTCGACTATTTATCCACTTTTGCCAGGCATACACTTGGCTGGAAATGTTTACTGCTACTAAGATCCGCAGTGGATAACCGGGTGATCAGTACCGGATAACCGCGCGGGATTAGCCGTGAGGTCAAAAGCGCTGCAGTCCTGGACTGTGCGGCTGGTTCCGGCGGAGGTTCGAGTCCTCCCTCGGGCATGGGTGTGTGTGTTTGTCCTTAGGATAATTTAGGTTAAGTAGTGTGTAAGCTTAGGGACTGATGGCCTTAGCAGTTAAGTCCCGTAACATTTCACACACATTTGAACATTTGAGTACCGGGTAGCCGGACTGTTCACTCGCTGATCTTTTGGTAAAAACTATTACAGTCCATCTTGTGGCAATGGAAACTATTGCAGTGAGAGACCGTATTAATAGAACTCTACTCTCTCGACAAAAGAAAGCACTGTAAAAAGAGATATTCCCGATATAGAGACAGAAGGGTGAGAAATGGTAGGAAAAGTTGACAAACAAGAAAGCTTAGAGGATGAGCGGCAGTTAATTACCAACACAGATAAGATCGCCATGCTTTTTACGCCAGAGAGCTTCTTGCTGGAGACTTATCTCCATATCCGGCTGCGGCGGAGAATAATGACCACCTGGGCCACTCTTGTCAGTCTTCTCCTCCTAAGTTTATTATCTCAACACAACAATGCAGGTGAGGGAGAAGCAGTCAGGCATCGCTAACTAGGCCCACTCATCCCCATCCCTCGAACAACAAGAGCGAGTAAGCGAATACTTTTGTGCCCACAAATCCGATCAAATAATTTTGGAACAAAAGTTCTATATATGTTAAAGAAAGCGGATAAAAAAAAGAAACTCGAGCTGAAAGTAATTCTTAATGAACTTCGTCTTACTCAGCTTTGCCTTTTATAAGTTGCTTCTCCTCCAGAGGTAATTTACTTGCATTAATGCCGTTCTAGACCATTACAACCTAGAATGATATGCTGGACGACAGACGATCGGCAGAAACGAAAATAACAGTGCTTAATATAAACGATAATGTTCTCAACAGGCATTTCGATTTTTCGGGTATGTATATAAATCCGTCAGCACTCTCAGAATATGTCTCTCCGAAAGTATTGCCGCTGGACCGTCGTGGACAAATGTAATGTTTCTAGTTGGCGTACTAAACAGCAGTCTGTTTAAACGCTGTAAATGCAAGTTACTGCCCATAAGCATGAAAGAACATCGGCCGATTACTAGGCTTGTGGTATATTCTAGCTGATCAAAAGCATCCGGACATCACTGTGTAATGCGAAATTGACCACCAGATCTCATGAGAGGCGGGTGCGTCAGTATAAAAGTAGGTGGGGTGTATTGTAACATCAGTAGAGAAGTGGTAAGAGCAAAATCCGTCGGATGGATGTGACATACGTAAAAATTAATTAGGGACATTTCACCCCTTATAACGCTGCCTAAGCACAGAGCGAGGTGGCGCAGTAGTTAGCACACTGGACTCGCATTCGGGAGGACGATGTTTCAATCCCGTCTCCGGCCATCCTGATTTAGGTTTTCCGTGATTTCCCTAAATCGTTCCAGGCAAATGCCGGGATGGTTCCTTTGAAAGGGCACGGCCGATTTCCTTCCCAATCCTTCCCTAACCCAAGCTTGCGCTCCGTCTCTAATGACTCGTTGTCGACGAGACGTTAATCACTAACCACCACCAAAGCTGCCTAAGCCACCTGTTAGCGATGTGAAGTTGAAAGGCTAAGTAACTACGATAGCTAACAGAAGAGCAAGCAGAGGCTATATACCTACGAACAGGGACTTTCCAGCATTTCATCTACATCCAGATCGACATGGCTACTCTACAAATCACACTAAAGTTCCTGGTAGAGGGTTCATCGAACCACTTTCACAATAATTCTCTCTTATTCCAATCTCGAACAGTGTGCGGAAAAAACGAACACCTTTTCTTTCTGTGCGAGCTCTGACTTACTTTATTTTATTATGATGATGGTTTCTCCCTACATAGGTCAGCGTTAAAGAAATATTTTCGAATTCGGAGGAGTAAGTTAGTGATTGAAATTTCGTGAGAAGATTCCACCGCAACGAATGACGCCTTTTTTAACGATGTCCACCCCAGATACTGTATCGTTTCAGTGACACTCTCTCTTCTATTTCTCAGTAATGCAAAGCGTGCTACCCTTCCTTGAACTTTCTCGTTGTACTCAGGTAAGGATCCCATACCGCTCAGCAGTACTCCAAAAGGCGACGAACAATCATTAGTAGATCTGTTGCATCTTCTAAGTGTTCTGCGAATATATCGCAGTCTTCTGTTCGCCTTCTCCAAAACATTTTCTAGGTGTTCCTTCCAATTTAAGTTTTATGGTATTGTATTTAAATCGGATAAAACCAGCGGAAGGAATAACTCGTGAGCTCCAAATCGCTACCAGGAGTATAGCGAACACAAAGGCTGTGCTTTGGAAGTTCACATCACTGGGGTATGACGGTCGAGTAGCTCCTCATAAGCCGCGCATTTCTGTTGTTGTTGCTGATCAACCCTTGAGGTGGCGTAATCAGCAACGGCACTGGACAGAGAATGACCGAAAACGAGTGATTTGGAGGCATGAATGAGGCCATACACTGCTGCAATGCCATGGAAGGGTAACGTTACATGTTATCATGAGTAGTGCTAACAGAGAAGTACAGAGGAGGTCGTGTTATACAGTTTGGAAACGTTTTCTTGGTTATGACGTTGTCCGCTTACTGCGCTACAAAAACACTAAGGCAATGACCACATTTTACAGCACTGTGTGCTGCCTACAGTACAGGAACAGTTCGGAGACAATAACTGTGTTCGCATGCCAATCCAGCCTTTCATAAAGCAGCATTTGTGAGGTAATGGTTTGTGGACAATAACGTTCCTGAAATGGTCTGGCCTGCCCAGAGTTTCAATCTGAACCCAATAGAAATTCTTTGGAACGATTAGGAACTTCGAGTTCGCTGCAGATGCCAGCCTCCAACATCACTACCGTATCTGCGTTCGGTTCTTGAGAAAGAATGGACTGCCATTGTTCTACAGATATTGAGCCATCCCCTGCAAGTATCCGGAGCGAAGTTCAAGACGTTGTCAAGAGGAAGGGTAGACACAAGCAGTATTAGTGTACCCTAATAGGTTCCCAGATTCTTTTGATGACATAGTGGATCTTAAAGCGTGTCGTTTTAAATGAAACTGAGAGCCTCATATTTAGCATATTAGAAGATATGGCTGTGTAGAAAGAGTATGTTTGTCATTTCGATAACTGTGTCCGAGTGACTGAAGACGAAGCCGTAAAAGGCTTCGCATTCGATTCAAAATGAAGAGAGCAAAACGCATAGTCAACCAGACAACGAGTATGAAAACAGCCCATGTGCCCCGTAACAATAGAAGTCTCAGGTGGGTTCCCCTGTATCCAGCGTCATGAAAACAACAAGTTGTTTCAGTACTTGTGGTCAATACTAGGAAGCAAGACACCTGAAAGTAAAGAACGTAAGGGAAGTGGAAGGTATAGTTATCAGGAAAAGCGTGGTGTATATTTATGGTTATCAGGATGAAGACGGTGATGCGACCAACTATAGAGTACCGCTCCAGCATTTTGAAGGAAGTAAGGAAGATTTGTGTTTAATGCCCCACAAACGAAGTTGTCAATAAGATAAAGAACAAATTCGGAAAAGTGTACGGATGGGAAGAAAATCAACCAACTCCTTTTTAGAGCAATCATTTGCCTTAAACTAGAAATCCTAACTCTGGTTCACAACGTGGGCATATGAACTGCTGCCCTCCCGTGTGTTTACCGCTGCTCCACCTATCTGGTACCCACTGTTTTGTGTCCTTATCAAATGGGTACCACAGCAGACTTGGAACCAAAGACGCTATCCTAGGATCATAACAGGCTAGTAGCACCCCTATAATAATATAGCAGAGATCTCCAGAGAGCTTAATAAAAATCCTTGGAAGAAAGACTACTTTGTCCTCATGAAACCCTTTCGATAAATTTAGAGACCTGGTATTCGGGAATAACTGCGTAACATTTCTGCTGTTTACGTTCCATAACGCGCGTAAAGAGCTCGAGAATAAGATAACCGCGATTAAGGCATGAACCGACATTTGCAGATAATTTACTTTACATCTACATCTACATCTACGAGTATATACATACTCCGCAAGCCACCATATGGTGTCTGGCTGTGGGTGCCTCATACCACTACTAGTGGTTGCTGTTCCACTATCAAATGGAACGAGGGAAAAACGACTGTCAACATGTGTCCATACGAACTGTAATTCCCTTATCTTGTCTGAGCGGTCCTTAGGCGAAATATACGTTGGCAACAACGGAAGGGTTTACCGTCAGCCACAAATGCTTGTTCTGTAATTTTTCTTCGCGAAATAGAATTTCGTAAAAAGAAATTCCTCGTCCTTTCAGGGATTCCGATTTGAGTTTACGAAGTATGTCTGCAACACTCGCGTGCAGCTCAAACCTGCAGTAACAAATGTAGCAGAGCGCCTCTGAAATGCTTCAGTCTCATCCTTTAATCCGACGTGGTCGGGATTCAAAACACTCGAATAACTGTTTTATAAGCGATCTCCCATGTAGATGAGAGACATAGTCCTAAGAACCTCTCAATAAACCGAAATCTACCACTCGCCTTCCTAAATACCGACATTAAATACTCCTTCCATTTCATATCGCTTTGCCACACTACGTGTAATTCTGTAAACAAACAGAATAGTACAAAAAACCGCTACTACTGATACGAAGAACACTCCACACCATGCACTGGATAGCGGACTGCCTTACGTTAGACTGATTCCACTGCGGACTAGAAGTAACTGGTAAACATTCAACACAAGCGAATAGTTAAGTCTCCGACACTAGCAACAGTTCTTTTCCGTAAAACTGTCAACGCTATGACATAGTTTTTAGATTATTAACGCAGAGTAAATGTAAGAATCCGAATTGTTCTCCGTTCCATGTAGTACAGCCATCAAAAGTGCTAAAGTTTCCTCTCTCTTTGCAATAGCAAGTCTGGTATGCCGTTGTATAAAATGTGAAACTTTTGTCCTGTAAAGCTATCTTCGGTTACGACAGAGGCGTTGTTTCCTTGACAAATTCTAGCAACATTTTCTTGAATGACATTTCCACTCTGCAGCGGAGTGTGCGCTGGTATGAAACTTACTGGCAGATTACAACTGTGTGCCCTACCGAGACTCGAACTCGGGACCTTTGCCTTTCGCGGGCAAATGCTCTACCATCTTTTTTTTTGGGGGGGGGGGGGGGCGGTAATCTCATTTTGTTAGTTATAGTTCGTTGCAATTGATCGTGGCGGAAGTCCCCTGACGCCCGTTGAAGTTCGTTATTGATCCATTCACTGAGTTTTATTATTATTATTATTATTATTACAGAGGGCAGCTAACCCTCTGACCAAACACGCTGAGCTACCGAAGCGCGACTCACGCCCGGTCCTCACAGCTTTACTTCTGGCAGTTAACATTTTCTTAAATGCACATCATGACATATCATACACTGGATGTCCTTGGTGGATTTAATTTTTAATAAAAGTGAAAGGAGCTGATGCAGTCATAGGAATGTAGCACTGTCATCTTTAAAATTTGAATTATGCCAATAAAAACGATACATTCATCTCAGAATGCTCTTAGTATTATGTTCTGAATTTTATCTTCTTTGTTGGCACGAAGGCGTAATAATTTCATCATATTTAAATAATAATATGTTTTCTGTGTTACTGTGGCCTAAAGTTAGATAACTGGCTGGAGTTCTCAACTCTAGTCTATCCTATGCAAGCTTCTTCATGTCTGAGTATCTACTGCATCTAACATTCATTTTAATCTGCTTACAGTAGTCAGGAATTGCTAGCCCGTTACAATTAATTTTAAGCTCCCCTTTCCCCCTCCCCCAATATTACTCATTTTCCTTTGTTACTAAACAGACAATTCCTTAAAAAAATGTGTCAACCTATACTTCTTTTGGTCCAGTTGTGCCATAAATATCTTTTATCCCTAGTTAGATTCCGTACCTCTTCATTACGTATCCGTTAAACACAATTAATCTTCAAAAATATTCTTTAACGTCTCATCTCAGAAGCTTCTGCTCTCTTCCTATCTAAACTGTATACTGTCTACATTTCTCTTCCGAATAAGGTTACACCTAGATAAATATCTCTAAAAAAAAGAAGACTTCCTGACATTGCAGTTTACATGCGGTGTTAACAAATTCTGGTTTTCAGGAATGTTTTCTTGCTTTTGGCAATTTGCGTATAATATCAGCTCTGCTTCGACTATCGACAGTTATTTTGGTGCTCAAACAGCAAAACTCATCTGTAGGTGCAATATAGAAGCTTAAACTACTGCAGTACTTTAAGTTATGAAACGTTTCATAATGAGGTCCCCACCTGTACATGATTATTTTAAGGATCAGATACCGAAACCAAAACTTAAATCCAGTAATTAAATAAAGTAACACTTCAGCTGCAGAGTGTAATATGTTTTTTTTTTCCTTGCCGACTTGCCGATCAGTTGCAGTTACTGACGACAGTAGGTGAGAGGCTTAACGTCTTGAGAAAAATTTCCGAAATATGAAGTAAACAAATTTTCTATGAGAAACTGCAATCTCATTTATTGACTGTTCCGTCAGTTCTTTGTAAAATGTTTTCTACTTTATGAATGAAACACACACAGCACTAGTGTAATATCATAGGACATCTATTATTTGTTACACGAACCGGTTTTCGGCTGTTAACCTGTCGGCAGGTACAAAGATAAGCATGTCCTGCAGTGAAATTTTATTGGATCAGTTATTTTAAACTAGTTCATCCACAGAGTATCTGCATTTCCAGAGATAGAAAATGTTAATATTTAAATTAGAAATAAAGTAAAAGGGATTATTTCAGTGTAAATGCGATACAAGATTATGTTGCTAAGATAAAATATGTGACACATTAACTAATGAGCTACTGACAAATTATAACCGTTGTACATAGAAGAAAATAGTTGAACGACACACTTCGATGGCATATTCCAAAGATATAGTCTCTATTGTTCATTTTTGGAACACAACCTACGACCAGCTTAGAGACAGAAGTGAGGACACTTTCTGCAGGACCTAACCATCATTTTGCAGGACAATGCTCAAGCACGTACAGTGCAAGCTGTTACTGATTTGTTTGACTGATGGTGCTGCTAGTTGCTACACCAACTACTGCACTCCCCTGACCTAAGCCCTTGTGAGTTCAACTCGATTTCCAAACTGAAGGAAATACTTCACGGCATTCGCTTCAGAACTGCTACAAATTCGTCGTACAGTACACCGCGCCGCTCGAACTCTCAACACAACTGGCACTGCTGAGAGTATCCTACGACTTCCACTTCGCTGGCAACTGGTTATACACACAGTAAAACTTTGAAACACGTATCTGTTTTGTACGAGCTGTAAATAAATAGTTGCCACTATTGAAGTTCCAACCCTCGAACAAGCAGATAAGACGTGATAGTGATATTAAGGAGGAAAGTGAGGCATATGTGATTATACAAACTAATTCTTTTCACAAGACGATGGAAATTACAGTAACTGAAATAAAAGAAGATGGGGCATTTGAGTAAGAGGTGTAATTTACAACATGGCCCGGACGGGACTGTGAGTAGTATCTGCAGTTAGAAGTGGCGTGTAAGGGAACTGTGTCTGGTTATTCAATAATAAGCTTGCATTGACGGACATGGGTTTATTGAGTTCCATTATTCCAGGATAATTCATCTTCCTTCCTTTGTGGAAGCTATGTAATACTTCATGTTTCACCTTGTAACTGTGGTCTTCTTTAAGCAGGTGGTCGGCAAAAGCAGAATCCCCTTATCTAAGTTTTCAACTTCTGTGGTGTTCCTCCAGCCGGGTATATAGTGCCATGCCAGACTCACATTTATAGAATTTGCTACAATTACAAGTAATTTTGTATATCCCACTCTTTTCCAAAGCTGGAGTGCTATCTTTAACATAATGCAATAAATTTCCAACAGTTTTGTGCACATAAAATGATCTTTTTATGTTCCTAGATTTAAACCTTCTGACTACATCCAGTGAGACTTTTCCTACGTATGGAACTGCGCACCATTTCTTGCGGTATTGTGGTGGAGGGTCAAGGACAGGATAAAAAAGGGAGTGTACCCGTTGTTTCTGCTTTACGTGCATTATAGAGTGCACAAAGGTGGGAGGATAGCCATTGTGTGATGCTATTTGCCTGATGTCGTCACTTATGGGAATAGATACTTATGGGAATAGATACTAGGCGATGTATCATTCAATGAAAAGCAGCATGTTTATGAGTCATTGGGTGTTAAGAATTTGCCGGTATTACCGTATAAGTGGTGGTATGTTTCCTATAAATCTTGAAAGTACGAATACGTTCACTGATGTTATGGTTATATCTAAATAATTTATGCAGTTGCCCTCACGCTCCATTCTGAATTTGATACTGTTGTATTTGGAATTTAGTTGCTTGAGGAATTTTTGAAGTTATCTGGTCGTACTCGTTCACAGACACAAAACCATCAGTAAACCTAAACCAGTATCCAAACTTGGAAGATAGTGGTCGATTTTCAAAAAGCTATGAAAATTTCAGCAAGGACTGGACAGAGTGGTGATCCCATTAGCTGGACCCTTCAACTGTTTGTGTATCCTACCATCGAAATGCAAATAATTTTGTCTTAGGCAAGTTGCTGTAGCTAACCTATACAGTAAAACATCACAGACGGCGTGGCACAAATTTTATGGAAAACGACGCAATTGCCGTGCAGAATGCCGTAATTGTTATAGTAATTCTTTCTTCTTCTATCTAATCAGTCGATAGTTACAAGTTTCGCTCATACAATCGCTTGTTCCAACTGTAGTCTGTAGTATTCCTGAGATTCAGTATAGCTTTATAAGGAGACTTTGATGCCTGTTGCACTGTCCAATTACATTAATGGCATCACCTGTCAAAAGTCTTAATGTCCACCTTCTGCAGCACTGACCGCTGCGATACGTGCAGGAGGAGTGTCAATGAGGTTCTGGAAGATACCGGCTGGAGTATGGAACCATGTCGAGCCGAGTATTGTGGCCAGTTGCACTAAGTTTCTCGGTTGAGGATCTGATCTCGGTTGTCGCACACATTCTCGATTGGGTGTAAATCCGGGGAGTCTGGTGTCCAGGGGAATACGGTAAACTCATTCTGGTGCTCTTCGAACCACGCATTTGAACTGCGAGTTGTGTGACATGTTACATTGTCCTGCTGGCATTTGCTATCGTAACAAGGAAGAACAAACTGCATGTAGGAATGCACGTGGTCCCCAAGAATAAATATATACATTTGTTGATCTATTGTGCCTTCCAGAATGACAAAAACACACAGGGAATGACGCTAAAACATTCCTCAGAGCGTAATGCTGTTAAAGGATGTTTGATGTCAGTCATTTGACGCTGTATATGCTAACTCGTCTGTCCGATGGAGCATAAAACGTGATTCATCTGGAAAGGCCATGTGTTGCTACTCAGTGAACTTCTACTTACAGTATTGGCGTGCAAATTCCAGCTTTCGTCACTGATGAACAGCAGTCGGCATGGGTGCATGAACCTGCCGTGGAGGCACGTGTGCACCAGCGTTCGCCGAACTGTCATTCAGGACACACTGATCGTAGACCCTTGGTTCATATGGGCAGTCAATTCCTCTAAGTTGCACGTGTATTCGCCCATACTCATCGCCACATCCACTGTTCAGCACTATGTATGGCCCATGGTGCACAACAGTTGCCTCGGCGCCGATTTTGAACAGCGTATTTTGCCATGCAGGGTATACTTCTTTAACCACGGCAGCAGACGAACAGATTACAAACTTAGCCATTTCCGAAATTCTTCCACTCTTGGCTCGAAAGCCAATGATTATATCCTTCTGGACTTCAGATAAATTGTACCATATCCACATTATGACAAAAGCTGCAGTATTGTCTGCGTTACACATGACACGCTTCATATACACTCCACTGTCAGCGAGCGGTTACTGCTCGTTGGCATCGAACGTAGGCGATGGTCACATTGATGCAGGAGTGGCCAAGAATTCAGCGTTCAGCCTGGCACACACTCCCCTACCACCACGGCGCGCAATCTGGAGGGGGTAGAGGGGAAAACAGCGAATACTCCTGATTTAAATGGTATTGCAGTCGCACTGCATACGACTATGTTTTATATTTCACATTCCTCTACAACACAGATAAAAAAAACAATTTTCACTATTACTTAATTATTTTTGGTACGCTGAACACATGATATAATATTTATCTGGTGCAGATTCTCGACATATGGGCAGTCGCAGACAATTTCACAGATTTTAGCACTCAAGTTGCCACAGAATCGTGACTCATTCAGTTTCATGATCTAAAAGAACAGCTTTCAGACAGATATGTTGGTCTACATATTGTGACACATTTGCAACCTCATTATGGGGACGTGGAAATTCTACCTGAGAAAAGTAGTGTAATTGTCGTGTACAGTTTTAACGTCAAAGGAATTTGTCTTTAAAACGAGAATTACCTGAAACATCAGTCAGTTGCATTTGCATATGCACAGGGGTTGTTTCAACTGAAACAGCAAACGGTCTCGTAAACTGCTCGAAAGCAGGTATGAGATTGGCAGTGTCCTCGAAAAGTTTATGAAATTATCCTTGTAATTATTTTTTTAAGGCCACAGTGAATTCTTCAAACCTCACGTTTTCTTTTACGCAGGTGACCGTAGGGAACTTATAACGCTAACGCGGCCTGTTAAATGCCAAATATGGCATAAACCTGTAGTATAGCTTTACCCTCTGGGAGGAATTTTGAAATTGACCGTGTGTTAACCTAATGGATAGAGGGTACTGAACTTGAATTTCGTACTATGGCAATTATTAGAAAGCAGAAAGATTTTCATTTTGCAAGAAATGAAAGAAATAAAGTTCCCTCAGATGAAATAATAAACGGTCGCCAGCCTAATTATGTATAATAATGTGAAAACATTATTTTCAGTGGATTTAAATATACTCTTGCAAAAGGAACTTTCATAAATTCTATCTTAATGAAGTGCAATGAACACACACAACTACCAGGCGAAATGCACAGTGGATAGCAGTCATTATTAATAGCACAGATTAGCAATCACAGAAATGTAAAAGAGACTTTACTCCTGTTAACTATAATTACTAATTCAACCATTAATTAATTCAGCACAATATGTTCTCAAAGACCTCACGAGACTAAGTGGAACCTGACAAGAGTTCAAACATGACTATCTAATACACATCACAAATGCAATAATTTAACACTATACTAAGATATTACATGTTCACTCCACTGTGGAAATGTTCCAGATTTCAATAGAAAAAACCTAATTGAAATTAACCTTTTCCTACTAGCAAATATTAAAGTGGGGGCCCTAAAACTGTCCCTTCCTTTACAAGCAACTATGCACACATTTCAGAAATAACTTGCACTACATAAATGTTGAATTACAACCCACCTAAGATTATTGAGCCCTGAATGCTTTATAACAATTTACATTAGCAATATTCTTATTTAGCGTCGGAAACAAGTTCAAGGTAAAGTTTCAAATAGGTTTAATATTATGTGCTTTTTTCATTACTTGGCATTACTTGGGAAGCAAGTGATTTTAACTATCAACATTTATAGCCTTTAACACTAAGCTTTGGCACAGTCAGTAAAGCTTTTTAACAAGTCTCAACTAATGTACCTCTCTCTTTATCTGTGAAATAAATGATATAACTAGCAATTATTATATATACTTTAGCACCGAAACTTAGGCACATTTAATTGGAAATAAGTTAGTATTTCTTCATAAACAAGATACTCGGTCTTTAGCACTTTTTGGATTGGACCCTATTTGGTATCATGAAGAGGACAGTTTCAAAGTTAAAACACGAGTTTTGCAACACTTGAATTATTATTGCAAAAGCACACACAAGCACACTGGTTCATATTGGCATACATATCTGTTTTCCAAAGTAGGTAAAGCAGTGGTGCAGTAGAGGTGGCAAGCACGTGGTGGCTATAAGGCCTCCTTCTGGCGGTTTTAAGCTCTATTTAATTCTTCTTGGCGACGTATTCATCATCTTTAGAGCCTTTCCAAATGCGAGAGAACCATTTTACAGCGGGAACCACATCCGAGGCCATTCCATTATACATTTTGTTTCAGAATGCCCCACTTGGCACCTGCGGTATTGACTATGCGACTGCTGGCCACTGACTGTCTAGCGTGCTCTCTCTCTTACCGCGCAGATTGACTGCCACTTCCACCTTTTCTCGCGCGCCAAGCATCTTCCGTAGTGGAGGGGGTTCCCTACGTCTTTTCTATTTCACAATACATGTTCCCTAAGTATGAACTAGTTTCCTATATACAACCTTGTTTTTACAAACAGACATATTTTATAAAATTCCATTATTTAAACACACCCTTAAATATTTAGAAAGTATACATCACAAATTTCCACTTCCCTACAGCAATTCAAAGATCTTAACTCATACAGAATAAACACTTAATAATAAAATTACACTGTAAAAATTACTCACAATCGATAATGGTGTTAGAAATTGGACTCCATTTTTCAGAATGTGTCCCTCCTACAAAGCGGTTTTCTTTGTAAATAGATCTCCGGCAAATCAGAAATAAGCTGTTTCTCATCTTGCATATTTTTATTGTGGGCAGTGTTCAGGCAAGTCCACTTGAAATGCCTGGTCTGTAATTCATTCCGGATGTTCTACGTATTCATACTTTTCGTTCAGTTCCCTCAAAACATGTTGAAAGTGACAAAGGAGTAATGCGTACGACTTCAGAAAATTTACTGTTCATACCACCAATTTCTTCAGGTGGTCCATATGTGCAAATTTAGCACAAGGTACTTCTATATGTGCAGAACAATGAATTCCGTCTGTATATCGTCGTAACGTTTTGCTCCTTCTTACATGATACTCCAACGTCGTTTCATAGCAAATTTGCTGTAACCGTCATTATCGCGACTTCATCACATAATTGAGAATTGTCACCCCTCTCTTTTGTCATTCCTTTTCATTTTCAAAGTTTTCCCCAAGAAAAAGGACCTTGCCGTTGGTGGGGAGGCTTGCGTGTCTCAGCGATACAGATGGCCGTACCGTAGGTGCAACCACAACGGAGGGGTATCTGTAGAGAGGCCAGACAAACGTGTGGTTCCTGAAGAGGGGCAGCAGCCTTTTTAGTAGTTGCAGGGGCAACAGTCTGGATGATTGACTGACCTGGCCTTGCAACATTAACCAAAACGGCCTTGCTGTGCTGGTACTGCGAACGGCTGAATACAAGGGGAAACTACGGCCGTAATTTTTCCCGAGGGCATGCAGCTTTACTGTGTGGATAAATGATGATGGCATCCTCTTGGGTAAAATATTCCGGAGGTAAAATAGTCCCCCATTTGGATTTCCGGTCGGGGACTACTCAAGAGGACGTGGTTATCAGGAAAAAGAAAACTGGCGTTCTACGGATCGGAGCGTGGAACGTCAGATCCCTTAACCGGGCAGGTAGATTAGAAAATTTAAAAAGGGAAATGGATAAGTTAAAGTTAGATATAGTGGGAAGTAGTGAAGTTCGGTGGCAGGAGGAACAAGACTTTTGGTCCGGTGAATACAGGGTTATAAACACAAAATCAAATAGGGGTAATGCAGGAGTAGGTTTAATAATGAATAAAAAAATAGGAGTGTGGGTAAGCTACTACAAACAGCCTAGTGAACGCATTATTGTGGCCAAGATAGACACGAAGCCCACGCCTACTACAGTAGTACGAGTTTATATGCCAACCAGCTCTGCAGATGATGAAGAAATTGAAGAAATGTGTGATGAGATAAAAGAAATTATTCAGGTAGTGAAGGGAGACGAAAATTTAATAGTCATGGGTGACTGGAATTCGAGAGTAGGAAAAGGGAGAGAAGGAAACGTAGTAGGTGAATATGGATTGGGGCTAAGAAATGAAAGAGGAAGCCGCCTGGTAGAGTTTTGCACAGAGCATAGCTTAATAATAGCTAACACTTGGTTCAAGAATCATGAAAGGAGGTTGTATACATGGAAGAATCCTGGAGATACTAGAAGGTATCAGATAGATTATATGATGGTAAGAGAGAGATTTAGGAACCAGCTTTTAAATTGTAAGACATTTCCAGGGGCAGATGTGGACTCTGACCACAATCTATTGGTTGTGAACTGTAGATTAAAACTAAAGAAACTGCAAAAAGGTGGGAATTTAAGGAGATGGAACCTGAATAAACTGACTAAACCAGAGATTGTACAGAGTTTCAGGGAGACCATAAGGGAACAATTGACAGGAATGGGGGAAAGAGGTACAGTAGAAGAAGAATGGGTAACTTTGAGGGATGAAGTAGTGAAGGCAGCAGAGGATCAAGTAGGTAAAACGATGAGGGCTAGTAGAACTCCTTGAGCAACAGAAGAAATATTGAACTTAATTGATGAAAGGAGAAAATATAAAAATGCAGTAAATGAAGCAGGCAAAAAGGAATACAGACGTCTCAAAAATGAGATCGACAGAAAGTGCAAATTGGCTAAGCAGGCATAGCTAGAAGACAAATGTAAGGATGTAGAGGCTTATCTCACTAGGGGTAAGATAGATACTGCCTACAGGAAAATTAAAGAGACCTTTGGAGAAAAGAGAACGATTTCTATGAATATCAAGAGCTCAGATGGAAACCCAGTTCGAAGCAAAGAAGGGAAAGCAGAAAGGTGGAAGGAGTATATAGAGGGTCTATACAAGGGCGATGTACTTGAGGACAACATTATGGAAATGGAAGAATACGTAGATGAAGATGAAATGGGAGATAGGATACTGCGTGAAGAGTTTGACAGAACACTGAAAGTCCTGAGTCGAAACAAAGCCCCGGGAGTAGACAACATTCCATTAGAACTACTGGCGGCCTTGGGGGAGCCAGTCCTGACAAAACTCTCCCATCTGGTGAGCAAGATGTATGAGAGAAGCGAAATACCCTCAGACTTCAAGAAGAATATAATAATTCCTATCCCAGAGAAAGCAGGTGTTGACAGATGTGAAAATTACCGAACTGTCAGTTTGATAAGTCACAGCTGCAAAATAGTAACGCGAATTCTTTACAGACGAATGGAAAAACTGATAGAAGCGGACCTAGGGGAAGATCAGTTTGGATTCCGTAGAAATGTTGGAACACATGAGACAATACTGACGCTACGACTTATCTTAAAAGAAAGATTAAGGAAAGGCAAACCTACGTTTCTAGCATTTGTAGACTTAGATAAAGCTTTTGATAATGTTGACTGGAACACTCTCTTTCAAATTCTAAAGGTGGCAGGGGTAAAATACAGGGAGCCAAAGGCTATTTACAATTTGTACAGAAACCAGATGGCAGTTATAAGAGTCGAAGGGCATGAAAGGGAAGCAGTGGTTGGGAAGGGAGTGAGACAGGGTTGTAGCCTCTCCCCGATGTTATTCAATCTGCATATTGATCAAGCAGTAAAGGAAACAAAAGAAAAATTCGGAGTAGGTATTAAAATCCATGGAGAAGAAATAAAAACTTTGAGGTTCGCCGATGACATTGTAATTCTATCAGAGACAGCAAAGGACTTGGAAGAGCAGTTGAACGGAATAGACAGTGCCTTGAAAGGAGGATATAAGATGAACATCAACAAAAGCAAAACGAGGATAATGGAATGTGGTCGAATTAAGTCGGGTGATGCTGAGGGAATTAGATTAGGAAATGAGACACTTAAAGTAGTAAAGGAGTTTTGCTATTTGGGGAGCAAAACAACTGATGATGGTCGGAGAGGATATAAAATGTAGACTGGCAATGGCAAGGAAAGCGTTTCTGAAGAAGAGAAATTTGTTAACATCGAATATAGATTTAAGTGTCAGGAAGTCGTTTCTGAATGTATTTGTATGGAGTGTAGCCATGTATGGAAGTGAAACATAGACGATAAATAGTTTGGACAAGAAGAGAATAGAAGCTTTCGAAATGTGGTGCTACAGAAGAATGCTGAAGATTGGATGGGTAGATCACATAACTAATGATGAAGTATTGATTAGAATTGGGGAGAAGAGGAGTATGTGGCACAACTTGACAAAAAGAAGGGACCGGTTAGTAGGACATGTTCTGAGGCATCAAGGGATCACAAATTTAGCATTGGAGGGCAGCGTGGAGGGTAAAAATCGTAGAGGGAGACCAAGAGATGAATACACTAAGCAGATTCAGAAGGATGTGAGTTGCAGTAAGTACTGGGAGATGAAGGAGCTTGCACAGGATAGGGTAGCAAGGAGAGCTGCATCAAACCAGTCTCAGGACTGAAGACCACAACAACAACAACAGACGATATATCGCTATCTGCCGCGTGCAGACAGCCACTGGACCTGTGAACGTCCTTCATACCACGAACAAAGAGGGAATGGCAACCAGCGCTGACACCACGGTACCGCAAAAAAATGCCTCACCGCAACACTCAACGAAACATAACGTTGTTCCGCACACTTCCGAGAAGGACCGAGCAAAGCTTCTACAGGCGAGATCTTGGCCAGCGCTCGGCCCGCACGACCCGCACTCGTGAAGTTTGGCACGCCGTGATCAACACTAAATTAATATGACTGGGCCGTCTATAACTGCTGCTTAAAGTATATTACTACTCTGGTCTACAGTTTGAACAACTTGACTGATGGCCTCTTTCAACGATTCAACTGACCGCACTGACATACGCGAGGTCCTCGGAGCACTATGGGTTCTTGAAGTCGCTTACACTCTACACGGATAAAATGTCATCCACTGCATGAGGGAAATAATATTTCATCACACTTATTCTTCAAATTTTATTATCATTCTAATAGTTCAGGCGTCAACTACTAATTTTAGTTCGCAGGAACTATTATCCAACGTTGCAAGCATCAAAGAATGATGGTGAAAATTTGTTCTACTCTACTAAAAATTCTTAATCAAGTACCACTGTAACTAAAAAGAAATTTCAAAATTCCTCATGACTGACTACAGCGAATTGCTCATAGGTTTCCTTACACATTGCCCATGCCAAACTTCTCTCTAACCCCTTCCTGTATTTCTGTACCATTCCAATACAGAAATGAATAGAACAATCAATACAAGGTAGATACAGTTGTTACTTCTTCAAACTTTCTTAGACTATGTGTTTCGAACTAGAAGATCATTCATAGAAAATTATTTTGAAAATATGTCCAGACAGTTACAAGCTTCTGTGATCTTAAGCCTTGTAAGATGGCAACTTTTTGATGGTGGTATTGGATGTGTTAATATTTGTAAAGGAAAATCATATATTTGACGAATTGTCGTCAGAGAAACCGTTGTTAGGCAACAGTATCTGTGTCTGAGATGGCAGAAACGTGGAGTCGTAGAATCTTTGACACGCAGTTGTGGATAGCGCCGGTGTGCAGCAGGCGGGGAGTTGTTGAGTGTACAGTGTAATACATGGACGCACTTTTGGAACTAGATGAGTTTCAGATTTTTTAAGAGGAGGAAAGATGCCTCAGAATAATGCCTGGATAACACATGGACATGAAAAAAGGTTTTAAAATGAAGAACAATGAATTTTATGAGGTAAAACGTTTATTTTTTTGTTGTAGACTTGTATTGTTCGTCCAGTCCGCAGCTCGTGGTCTCGCAGTAGCGTTCTCGCTTGCCGAGTACGGGGTCCTGGGTTCGATTCCCGGGGGGGGGGGGGGGGGGCAGGGATTTTTCCTGCCTCGGCCTCGAGATGACTGGGTGTTATTGTGTCGTCTTCATCATCATCATTCATCCCCATTACGGTCGGAGGAAGGCAACGGCAAACCACCTCCACTAGGACCTTGCCTAGTATGGCGGTTCGGGTCTCCCGCGTCGCTCCCCTACGCTCTGTAAAGAAGCATGGGACTCATCATCATCATTGTTGGTCCACTTCACCATCGTCACAGTCGACTTTTTGATAATTATTCTATTGCTTGATCTCCTGAGTTAATTTAATGTACCATGAAAGTTACTAGAGTAAATGAATTTTCACATTAGAGGCTGTAATTGTTTTCTTTGATAAGTTTCTTTCTAACTGAAATTTCAGAACTTAAAGGTTGAGTCATGTGTTTCATTGGCATTCTGTGCAAGGGATTATACTCCCGATTTCCCTGCACCAATTTTACTTAGTTCTTAGCAGTAGTTTTCTTTTTCTGTGTTGCTGTTTCTGCCAGTACTTCATTTTGCATGGGAGATTCGTAATACGTGATTGTTTCATTTCCTTTGCACAATGTGGGTTCTGTCAGCTTCTTTATTACACCATGGCCACATGTTAGTGCAGAAATTTTCGTGTGTTTGAGGTTAAATTCTTATACAAGTCGATATCACAGTTTTTTATACACAGTTACCTTGTTTTCTCAAACAGTTTGCATTGACCAAGTCTACTGAGCGTTAAATTATTGGTTTGCTTATTTATTTGTTTATTAATGAGATCTGTATTCATACACGCAGGATTCTTTTCAATTTCATGTAAATGATGTACCTTTGAGTTCAGTAGCACATTTAGGTTGTCAGTTCACATTCCCAGGTTTGTATTTATGATAACACACCCACAAGTAAAGGCTGCTCACTTACAGCCTGTTTTTTGCACATGCTACAGATTTTTGTTGGTACAAACTGCACATGCTACTCTTCTAAAGGGTACCGACGTATTTAGAAGCAACTGCTGTGAACAGAAACATGTTACAGTTTCGGGATGTATTACGTGACGGTAGTACAGTTCTGTACAAGCATTCGGAACACATGTTCGCGACACAGCATCACACATAAAGAAAAAAAAATGAAATAGCCCTCGTTCGCTATAATGTGAGTGTGTGTCTAATTAAGGGAAGAAGTTCAGTAGATTGACTAGTATCTTTATAATGCTTCTTAGCAGAAACGCGAGCAGTGCAACAGAAAGTGGAAGAATAAAAGGAAAACAAGTGTCCTGGAATACTAGTTTATTTGAGTTCACTTGATAATCGTCGACAAAACACCAGTTGCTGGCAAATCGGTTAAATGTGCTCAATGAGGTAATTTTTGACGCAAAGAATAAAAACGTAGCAAACATTGAACCAGTAAGTGCCTCCGGACAGCAGAAGAGAAATACTCATGGCAACTGCATATCGAACGTCAGTGATGCGCTCCGGAGGTCTGGCATCGCTGGACGGCAGTGCCCCTTCCGGTCATCTGAGGCAGCGCAGGCGGACATGTCATCTGGAGCACCCTCGTGTTCCTTGTTCTTTAAACGAGGAACACTCCCCCGCTCTCAATACGGACGCACAAAACAGATTTCTCTTTCTTTCAGACCGGTGATTCGTGAACGTATAATTGAGCCCACATTGTAATGCTAAGCGCTGTCCAGTTTTTATGCGACCGCAGCTCTCGAGCCGTCCCTGCACTTACTCACAGGTGTTTCCTCCTCAAGTTTTTCTCGCACGGCATCACTGCTCATGGACTTCCAGCACTTGAGTTTCTCAACGACGTGCAGACGTCTCCTTCCTGTTGCTGCGTCTGCCCTTGTTGTGGCTAACAGGGTAACACAGTTTTTTGTTCTTCACAAATTTAACGATATTTTTACGGTGGTTACAGCCAATAATCGTCGTTCCGAAAGTAATGCCACCTTTTTTTGAGACTTTGGATGTCCACGCCAGATGTCGTTGGTGTAGTGATAATACTTGAACCTTCGTGTTTCATTTGCAAGTGGTTCCGTTGTTCTGCGGTAGTTGGCGCCAGCAGAGGACTGTTCCAAAATGAAGTCTGATACAGACGTGCATATGGAACAGCGATGTGTGATTGCATTCTTCTCTGCTGAAGAAACTGTACCGATTGAAATCCATCGACGCTTGCTAAAGGTGTATGCAGATGATACAATTGACGTCAGCAACGTGAGGCGATGAGTGCGGCATTACCAAACTGATGTAAAGGGTGTGCCCGTTCGATCCTGGAGAGCTGTCAGACCTCGCAATGAATAGCGTCTGGACCAATTCATCCGTGCTGATCGGCGGATAACGACCGGAGAACTGTGTGCAAATCTGACTGCTCTTATTTTATTATGATGAGCATTTCTCCCTTTGCAGGTTGGTGACCAGTAAAATATTTTCAGGTTCAGAGGAAAAAGTTGGTGATTGAAATTTAGGGAAAATGTCTAGCCCAACGAAAAAAATCCTTTGTTTTAATAATTACTATCCCAACTCGCTTATCACATTGATGACACTCTCTCCCTATTAGGCAATAACACAAAACGAGCTGCCTTTCTCTGAACTTCTTAGATGTCCACTATCAATCTTAGTTTGATAAGGATCCCTTACAGAACAGCAGTACTCTAGCAAGGAACAGACAAGCGTAGTATAGGCATTCACTTTAGTAAATCTGTTGTATCTTCTAACCGTTCCCTCAATAAAACGCAGTCTTGATTTGCCTTTCCCACAACATTATCTATTTGATCATTCCAGTTTATGTAAATGGTAATTCTAATTCCTAGGTATTTAGTCGAACTGTCAACTTTTAAATTTGTCTGATTTATGATGCAAGTAAAATTTAACGACTTTTATTTTTATTTATTTCTATTAATTTTTTTTTTTTTTTTTTTTTTTTTTGCATTTGTGAGGATGACTTCACAGTTTTCCTTATTAGAGACAACTGCAACTTTTCGCACCATGCAGGCATAGTGTCTAAGTCATTTTGCAATTTGTTTTGCTCTTCTGATGACGTTACTTGACGGTAAATGACAACATTATTTGCAAACAATCTAAGACGGTGCCCAGATTGTCTCCTAAATCACTTACATAGATTAGGAACAGCAGAAGGCCTAAACACATCCTTGTGAATAGCTAGGTATCACTTCCATTGCACTCAATGATTTTCCGTCAGTTACAAAGGGTGTTCAAAAAGTTTTCGCAGTCGTCTCTAATTTTTTATTTTTTGCATGAGGAGAATGAAATTTTTTTGTGAACATACTTGCAACATTTAGCTATACATTGAGCCTACTCAGTGTAGCCTTCATCAGCTGTGACGCATGAGGCCAACGTTCTTTCCATAATGTAAATGCTCTTGGTAAAATTCTGGGGATTGACTTCTACACCATCGCTTGGGACAGGAAATAAGGTCTTTCTTACTATAAAATGTTTTACAGCGCAGGTGGACCCTCACATGACCAAAGAGATAAAAATCAGACGGAGCCAAGTCCGGACTGTAGGGAGGAAGCGGAACAATTTTCCAACCCATTTTCCTGAGTTTCTCCTGCGTCATAAGGGCTGTATGGGGTTTGGCATTGCCATGGTGTAGTCTGATGAGCTGACCTTGAAGCTGTGGTCTGTGGGTCTTGATGGGAGGTTCTCAAATGGCAAAAGTAATGGTCCCGTTTAATTGTGGAGTCAGGTTCCAAAAAGTCAATAAAAATGACACCACACTGATCCGAGAAGAAGGAGCCATCACATTTCGGCCTGCTGTTCGTGAAAGTCTTCATTTCTTTTCCCGATTTCTCTTGTCAATAATCTAGGCACCCAAAGTGCACAGATTTTTCTGTACCCTAGTGACTGTACCAGTGATACCACTCTACTGAATGACAAACGAGTCGTTTCAGCAAGCTGTCCTGTCGTCACACATCTGTCATTTTGGATGATTTGATGAAGGATCTCCTTATTCACATCACTCACTGCCGTCGATGGTCTACCGCATCGTGGATTGTTCAGCAGAGAGCAATCAGCAATCACCTTCTTTTAACCTCTGCAGCCACCGCTGGATACTGCTGCGATCCACTGTGTCCTCCCCAAAACAGGGAGGAACTTGCTGTGAATCGATGTGGCAGAGTCATCGCCGGTCTTGAAGACAAACACCATCACCGACCGTTGTGGCAACCTGACCTCTACTTCACGGTTCAACAAGAACGATTTTTTCTTAATAAGCTCTATGTGCCAATAGACCGTTACTTTCGAGGTAATTCATAACGTTCGAACACAGAATACATTCCAAAATCGACGTTAGTGATATGACTCTAATTCAGCGGATTACTCCTATTTCTTTTCTTAGGTAATGGGTGTGACCCGTGCAACTTCCAATCTTTCGGTATTGACACTTCGTCGAGCGAGCGGTTGTATATACTCCAATATATTTCAGCAAACAGACTTTTTACCATTTCAAGTGGTCCTTGGTGACATCAAATTGTCAATAAAATTTTCCATTTGATATCTTACTTTTCAGATTTTATCATCATAGTCATTTTGAAATCTTATTAGTAAACCTCCCTTCGATGCATTAACGTCCCTTGTAGCGTCTACCACAAGAGTCTGTTTGTTAAGCTTCACCGTAACGCTCTCGCGCCAAGTAAACAATTCGGTGTCGAAATGCGTTGGAACTTCTTCGTTGTATCTTCACTATCTCTTCCACTAATCCTACCGGAAAGGATCGTAGATTGATGAGCGTCACTCAAGAATCAGTAGAACGACTGTTTTGTTACCAAATCCTTCGTGCATGAACTACATTTCTTCTCTCAACGAATCTTAGTACGAAATTTCCTTCTTTTAGTGTTTATGTGGTCATTCCACTTCAGGTCACTCGGGATGATACTCCTATGTATTTTACGATAATTCCTGTTTACAGTGATTGGTTGCTGATAGTGCAATCATTCAGCGGTGGACGTCTTCGCCTGTTTATATGGAATGCGTTACATTTACGTTCTGGGTCAACTGCGAGTCCGTGCACCAATGGACGATGCTCTACACCACTTCTTTCAATTTGCTACAGTATTCTGGCTTTGCAACCTCCGTACAGACAACACTATTGTCCGCAAAAGGCATGATGGAGCCTCCCACGTAATCCATTAAGTCATTAATATACATTGTAAGTAGTAGCGGCACTGAATCATGGCCTTGGAGCACTCCCAAGGTTATCATTAATGTGGCTACCTGTCAAAATCCTGAACAACTACCTTTTGCAACGTGAACTGCTGCGAGACGTGCAGTAAGAGAGTCAGTGAGGTTCTGGAAGGTGTCTGAAGGGATGTGAAGCCATGTCGACTCCAGGGCCATGGCCAGATGTGCCAAGTTTCTCTAGTGAGAATCCATGGCGCCAACAGCTCTATTGAGGTACTCCCTCGGATTCTTCACTGGGCTTAAATATCAAGACTTTGATGTACAGGAGGTACTGGAAACTCATCCCTCATCCTAGTACTCTTCAAACTAGACACGCACACAGCAAGCTGTGTGACACACTGCATTGTCCTACTGATAGATACCATCGTGCCGAGGAAAAATGTAGGGCTGGAAATTGTGTCTAAGGATAGATGCATACCTGTGTTAATCAATTATCTTCCATAATAACGAGATCGTCGAGAGAATACCACGAAAACACTCCCCAGACTATAATACTCACGCCTTGTTTGCTTCAGACGTTCAAGGCTGACATCAAAAACGTGATTCATCTGAACAGGCCATGTGTCGCCATTCACTGGACGTCTAGCTGCGGCACTGCGAGCAAATTCCAGTCTTCGGTGCCGATAGACAGCAGTCAGCATGGGTGCATAAATCAGGCGCCTCCTGCGGAGGCCTATGCGCTCTAACCTTCGCTGCAAGGTGGCTGAGGAGACACTGTCGATAGTCGCTACGTTCATCTGGGCGGTCAGTTGCTCGTAAGTTGGACTTCTATGCAGAACATGATTTGCAGCAAGGAAACCACAACATTCATTTCGATAGGACGCAAGTACTGGCAGGCACAAGCGGATACCATGAAAGGGAGGCGATAGAGATTGCTAAACACCCCAGGAATTTCAATAGGAGGGGGGTGGGCATAAAACTGAATGACATCTGGATCCCTGTTCTGGAGAGTGTGTACCAGTCTTCCACCATGGATTAATGGCAACGGAGGGCGATGGCAACAGACAACTCCCAGTTGCGCTCGGGTACTGAAAACATGTGACGTCACGCCAAAGCGGAAGAGCACGCGTAAACCGAATTTTGCTGCACTCTGTAGCGAGCCGCCAACAGCCTTGCCACACTTGTAGCACTGGCTCCCGTCAAATCACCGAAGTAAGGCGCTGTCGTGCTTTGCTAGCACTTGGATGGGTGACCATCCGGTCTGCCGAGCGCTGTTGGCAAGCGGGGTGCACTCAACCCTTTTCAGGCAAAACTGAGGAGCTACTTAATTTAGAAGTTGCGGCTCCGGTAAAGTGACATACGGCCGGGAGAGCGGTGTGCTGACCACATGCTCTTCTATATGTGCATCCAGTGACGTGTGTGGGCTGAGGATGACACTGCAGCCGGTCGGTACCGTTGAGCATTCACGGCCTGTTCGGGCGGAGTTTAGTTTTGTAGCGAGCCAGGGTGTGAAACGAACACTCAAAGAAGCTACGAACCCCCTTGAAAATGTCCGCGCGACTGCTACGGTCGCAGGTTCGAATCCTGCCTCGGGCATGGATGTGTGTGATGCCCTTAGGTTAGTTAGGTTTAAGTAGTTCTAAGTTCTATGGGACTGATGACCTCCGATGTTAATAAGTCCCATGGTGCTCAGAACCATTTTTAAAAATGTCTGCCGGCCGAAGTGGCCGTGCGGTTCTAGGCGCTGCAGTCTGGAACCGCGAGACCGCTACGGTCGCAGGTTCGAATCCTGCCTCGGGCATGGATGTGTGTGATGTCCTTAGGTTAGTTAGGTTTAACTAGTTCTAAGTTCTAGGGGACTAATGACCTCAGAAGTTGAGTCCCATAGTGCTCAGAGCCATTTTAAAAATGTCCACCGCAGATGGGGACGGAACGTTGGGCGTCAATGTGTAATTCATTCGATAACGCCGTAATAGCCCGGAATATTTTATTAATTGTGATCATGATGTTTAACAAAGAGAACTTTGCTGAATCGGGATCTCGCAGCAAAAATTTACAGTCATGCAATGGTCATTAAACTGCAATGTAGTAAATTAGAACAACCATTATATCGTCTTTCGTTTGACTGAATACGAAACCGATCAACCACATTTAAGGAGTCTTGCCCCTCCGCAGAGCTGATTCGTTACAAGTTACAAAGCGTAGCGGCACTGACCTTGGAACTCACCTGTAGCTTCAGAAATTACGGTCATGCGCGTGAGTAAGGTATCGCGTGAGTTAGGGAAACATTTTTTTTTGCTTTCGGCTAGAAGTGGAAGAAAATATAGTTCGACGAATTACTGGAAAGAGAAAGGTTTACTTCCATGACCCACGGTTCAGAAACGGGTCAGACAAAAACGTAGGTGTCATCAATGGGGGAGGAGGTTTCTTGCTGTGAATGGGCAGCCACCAGCGGCGGCTTCGTGACTGGACGGCTGCGATTTGACGATACGTAGGTCACGTCTGGCACGAGGCTCCGAGCTAATGCGCGCAGCACGAGTCTTCAATGGAGGATGCAACCGGTTCTTGGGGGCACTCGGTGCAACGTGAGTCGGTCTCTGAAGAGATGTAAACGCTCGCCTTCGACAATGTAAGGATGATGAAAAGCGAGCAAGTCCAATCTCTTTCGCAACTAAACAATAATTTCTTCTTGTACGAATCAATACCCTCCATGTCTCATCTAAATGATGGAACCATTTTAACCACCGTACGCTGTCCGTTTCGTTCTTTTAATCTACGATGCATGTTAGATCTATGTATGAATGTGAAAAATTTCACGGTATGCTGCTGAGCGAATGTGCTAGGGATATCAAGCTCACTGTTGGTAAGAGTTTTGCCTAAATGACGTGTGGTGAAAGTTGTTCCTGTAATTTGGTTGGTATGTACACGACCATATTTGTAATATTCGTCATATCTATGTGCAAGAATGTATCTGTCCCCACATGACATGAAACAAAAATAAAAATTTAATGTGACACACAAATCACCAGCATCGTACATTTGATAATGTTCTAAGGCCGAATTTGGCCAGAAATGTAATTTATAAGCGTGGT
Source organism: Schistocerca piceifrons (assembly GCF_021461385.2). Taxonomy (NCBI): domain Eukaryota; kingdom Metazoa; phylum Arthropoda; class Insecta; order Orthoptera; family Acrididae; genus Schistocerca; species Schistocerca piceifrons. Next base: position 510,224,449 of record NC_060140.1, read on the forward strand.
GCGTTAAATGACTCACACTGAGAGTCTGCGGTGGTTAAAATGGTCCCATCACTTAGTTGTAACGAAACGCTAAGGAGGATTACTAGGAAATAGTTTGAATTTAATCATAATATGTCTGCTGATCTAGCCCAAACATTGCAACTCATGCTGCAACATACTGAAACAGAGAATTATAGTCTTTCATTGTAGCTTAAATTTTGGCATTGGCAGTGTAAAAGAATAGTGAAGATAGCTATGATGCGTGCTTATGTAGTGTAGCACTATTTTCGGTTCTTACCCTGTGGTGCAGTTGTCCGCTGCAGTGGGAAGCTGTTAATGAGGCTTCTTTAGCGTTTTTAATCAGTTCTGAGGCTTTAAACGCACGTAGTCCACTCCAGTATTAACTCACTACCGGTTCTGCACCCTGCCTGCATCTACAGCATCACTACTGATAAAAAAACCAAAGAAGCGTCATTACTGCAGTGGACTACTGCACCACTGGGTTAAGACAATTACAGAATTACGGCATAAAGAGAGGCTGAAACCCTGTTGCTCAGTGTATAATTCTCTCTTGAATAACATTAAGAGTAAACCATCAAAAATCTTAGCTTGACATACTGGCAGAGAATTTGGATTCAACCCAAACAGCTGCCGAACCACTATATGATGATCAGGTAACTTACCCATTCTGCCACTAATAGTCTGAATGACTACCTCCACGACAGAAGCCACGGAGGTGCGTCACCTACACGATGCTAATCGCTATTAAAGGCAAGTCTACGTAGCTGAGAACAAGAAACAGGAAGTTATTCTATCTGAAACTAGAGAATGTCATTGAGGACATCCGTTACAATAGCCGCCGCGGTGGCCGAGCGGTTCTTGGCGCTCAGTCCGGAACCGCGCGACTGCTACGGTCGCAGGTTCGAATCCTGCCTCGGGCATGGATGTGTGTGATGTCCTTAGGTTAGTTAGGTTTAAGTAGTTTTATGTTCTAGGGGACAGATGACCACAGACGTTAAGTCCCATAGTACTCAGAGCCATTTGAACCATCTGTTACAATACACAGTATAAGTTAGGAATTCAGTTGATCTACTTGTCAAGTTACCATCTTCTGCGCTCTATAGCTTTGCTAGTTCGTCCTAGTAACAGAGCGGATATCTGCTGGATACCATACTGTACGTGTGTATGTGACACGTTATGCTACGGTACCCCTTAGCTAACGCGGCTATAACAAGGGATATGGAATTTCATGAGCACATACCGTACTCACAACAGACTCCGTTGTTGTACCTGCAGTTCTGAGTGTACATTTCTCTCGTAAAATTTGCCGAAAGACTAGATGATACATCTCCATCATAATCTTGAAATTTTCAATAAAATCTACCTTCCAGATTTCGTAGTCTTTACTAACACGTAGAATGAAGGCTTTCACGACCGGGTGACATGGCTGTTGATATACTTTCCGGGATGTGAGGTCGTGGTCCAAGAACTTTTCTGCTCCTTACGTTTCGTCCAGGACTGCGCTGGACTTCCTCAGAGGCGCTGCTCCGCTGAGTCTTGCCGACTGACTGGTCGGGTGTCTGAGAGCGACTTATATATTGTGAGAAAGGGGGGCGTGGTTCAGGTGACACGTGATGAGCAGTGATAATCCATAGCAAAGATAAGGTTGAGTATCGATTACCGCCTTGTCAAAGATAAAAATTGTTAGCAATTTTGTAGAGCCACGGTCCATATATCGCAAAGTTTCATAGCCTCCTCTTTCCTATTAAAATTATCGTGATGTTTATAAATTTCAATAGCTTCTCTATATAGCCGTGGATAGTAATTTAACGTTGTAGATAAAACTTCGGTATCCGAAAACTTCACTTGGTGGTTGCCTGGTTGAAGAGCATGTTCCGCTACAACTGATTTTTCTATTTTTCCAAGTCGACAAAGACTTTTATGCTCTTTCAGTCGCGTGTTTACACTTCTTTTGGTAGTACCAATATAAACTTTACCACAGGTACATGGAATTTTATACACACCACATGTCGACAGGGGAGGGCGTTTATCCTTCACAGATCGTAGTACTTGACTTATTTTCTTTGTTGGTTTAAAGACAGGTTTTATGTCATGTTTTCGTAAAATCTTACCGATCCGATCTGTTACTTTTTTAATAAAATCGAGAACTACTGTATTTTTCTGTCGTTGTGGTTCATTCTTATCTTTTAGTCTTCTATATGTACACCTGAACATTTAAATGCTGAAGTGAAACATCTGAAGCAGGGTTTTGAAAAAAACGGCTACTCAAGAAAAAAGATAAATAGAATTTTGCGTCCAAGGAATAGAAGACCAAAAGATAAGAATGAACCACAACGACAGAAAAATACAGTAGTTCTCCCTTTTATTAAAAAAGTAACAGATCGGATCGGTAAGATTTTACGAAAACATGACATAAAACCTGTCTTTAAACCAACAAAGAAAATAAGTCAAATACTACGATCTGTGAAGGATAAACGCCCTCCCCTGTCGACATGTGGTGTGTATAAAATTCCATGTACCTGTGGTAAAGTTTATATTGGTACTACCAAAAGAAGCGTAAACACGCGACTGAAAGATCATAAAAGTCTTTGTCGACTTGGAAAAATAGAAAAATCAGCTGTAGCGAAACATGATCTTCAACCAGGCAACCACCAAGTGAAGTTTTCGGATACCGAAGTTTTATCTACAACGTTAAATTACTATCCACGGCTATATAGAGAAGCTATTGAAATTTATAAACATCACGATAATTTTAATAGGAAAGAGGAGGCTATGAAACTTTGCGATATATGGACAGTGGCTCTACAAAATTGCTAACAATTTTTATCTTTGACAAGGTGGTAATCGATAGTCAACCTTATCTTTGCTATGGATTATCACTGCTCATCACGTGTCACCTGAACCACGCCCCCCTTTCTCACAATATATAAGTCGCTCTCAGACACCCGACCAGTCAGTCGGCAAGACTCAGCGGAGCAGCGCCTCTGAGGAAGTCCAGTGCAGTCCTGGACGAAACGTAAGGAGCAGAAAAGTTCTTGGACCACGACCTCACATCCCGGCAAGTATATCAACAGCCTTTACTAACACGCTATCGGTTTTGCTACTTTCAGAGAGTGCTGTAATAAAATAAAAAGAAATATAAGAAAGTGTTACAAAATTAATAAACAACCACATTTATTTATAATAAATGGGCAGACAATACAATAAGCTAATGTGGGATAAAACATGATTTACAAGTTCTGAATTCAGTACTACATCTACATTCATAATCCGCAAGCCACCGGGCGGCGTGTTTCGAAGAGTACAACGTGCCACTACTAGTCACGTCCTTACCTGTTCCATTCGCAAATCGAGCGAGAGAAAAGAACTGTCTGTAAGCCTCCGCACGAACCCTAATTTCTCTTATATTATGTTCACGGTCATTACGAGACCTGTCTGTGTCCGCCTGCTTAACTGAGTGGTAGCGTGTTTGCCTACCATGCAGTGGGCCCGGGTTCGATTTCCGACTGGATCGGAGATTTTCCCCGCTCGTGGACTGGGTGTTCTGCTGTCCTCCTCCTCATCGTCATCATCGACTCGCAAGTCCCCAATTGTGGCGTCACGTGCAATAAGACTTGCAACTCGACGGCCGAACTCCCCCGGATGGGGCCACCCGGCCATCACTGCCATGCGATCATTTCATTTCAAGTGAAATGTACTTGGTGGCAGATGGTCGTTCAGCAGTTGTCTTCGAGTGCCGGTTCTCTAAATTTTATCTACAGTGTTCCTCGAAAAGGAGGTCACCTTCACTTCAGTGATTTCCATTTGATTTCCGAAGCATCTCCGTAATACTTCTGTGTTGATCGAACCTACCGGTAACAAATTTAGCAGCCCGCCTTTGAACTGATCCGATGTCTTACTTTAATCCGACCTGGTGCGGATACCAAATACTCGAGCAGTACTCGAGGATGGGTCGCATTAGGATCCTATATACGGCTCCTTTATAGATGAACCACACTTTCTTAAAACTCTTCCAGTAAACCGAAGTCGACCATTCGCTCTTCTACTATATAGCTTTGCAACGGTACGCGTAGATAATTAACAGATGTGACTGTGTCAAGAAGTACATTACTAACGCTGTATTCAGACCTTACGGGAGTGTTTTTCCTAGCCATCTGCCTTAAATTACAGTGAGTTCAACAGAAAAATAAAGATAAATATAACGAAAGTATCAGAACGTTAATAAAAAAATCACACATATTTAACATAAATGGCCAGACAGTGCAGTCACCTAATAAGATTAAAACAAAGTTCTGTCTGAAACTGCTTTATTTCTAAGTTATGCTGCACGATGTCATTCGTGGCATGCATTACATCATGGGCCAGTACAGCTTTTGACGAGTCGTGCTCGCCTTCATATCGACCGATGTTGCTTTGTCGACGGTGCCCCTGCAAATTTCCTCTCGGAGGCAGCAGATTATCTCAGGGTTGCTCATCCCGGTAAGTGGACAGGTCATGCAGGACAATTTGCTTGGCCCACTAGATCTCCGGATCTTAAACCCCGGACTTTTAATTTTGGTGCCGGGAAGGGAGCCAATGTGTGGTGTTACAACTGAGAATGTACCACAACTGCAGCAGCGAACTGAAAATAACTATGCAGAATGAGATGAATGGAGCCTGCAACGAATCGAGAGCGGTAAGGAGACGAGCACGTCACTACCTTCGTCTACATGGACATCATTTCCAATATGTCCTGGGTAAACGTACAGTATGTAGTCGAGTTGAACTTCGGGCTCTTTCGTGTTGCTCCTTTCCGAGAAGAATTAATTTGGTGTTGTTTGTGTTGCTCTTTTCATCCCTACTCTACTGCATAGCTCTGAAATAAAGCAATTTCAGAAAAAAGCTTTATTTAGCATTTTACTCTTGTCTTCAGGCATACATTACACCCACGAAGTGCGTACAATTACTTTTGAATTACCTTTTATAATGTATCGGTTGTAAGCATTTTTGAATTTATATGCCTGCAGACGAAGTTGTATTTTATTGTAATTGTTAGTTGAATTCACTAAATTTTTATGTAAAACAGTATTTTATCTTAGCCCAACCATTACCCAGAGGGCTTTGGCTATTCAGGATGATGTTAAGAGAGGTTAGCTGAATGGATGTCTAAACAGCAGCCTCAGCTGGGCTAAGGCTTCATACATGCCTAAGTTATATCGGAATACATGATGTTATAATTACGAAAAGCCAACATAACTACCTATAACGTACGTAATTACGGAACTGGAATTGTGTACAACTATGACATGACTTCCGATAAATGCATCGTTTCTGTGTTTAATTATTGTATTATTTGTATTTATAGCACTGATGATAGCTGCATTGTTACCTGATATTTAGATCTGCAGTAAAAAGACATATGATATTCCAATCGAAGCTGAGCTTCTTTCTGTCATCGATAACATCAAAATCGTGGGGTACAATCATTCTCATGGAAACGTAAACGAGTAAAACTTTTTATTATACGTGTGTTTTAGGTTCAAGTCACTCAAATTTCATTTCAATATTTTCCTTTCTCAATGACTTCCGAGTTTTAGAGACCTCAAGAACTGCAGCGCTAAGGTGACACTTAATTAAAAGATCATTACTATTAAAATTCCTCCATTATTTCCTCTTTTTCCTACATATTTAGATCTTTAGCGATTTTCACATATAGCGAGGAAAATTTGGTTGAATTTTTTGACCATTCAGTACCCCTACCAGGGCTTTTCCAGTGTCCAATACCTGTAAAATTTCTCCCACTCCATTGGGCCATAAGATACAGCAACAGTATGTAGAATATTTGAATTAAAATGGTCTTGGTTGCAACTAATTCTTTTTTATTAATCCCGCTTTTCGCATTCACGGGGTATCTACAGATTATCTTAAAATTTTTATTTTACAACAATTTAAAGCCATGAAAAAGGTCTGCCCTGGACTGAAGCACGCGTCGTATCAGATCACCCCGTAGAGGAAAGAATAGATCTCTGCAGGGTTATAAGATTCGAAGCTTTCTTCAGTCTAGCAAAGACGCTATTTATGGCTCTAAATTACTGTAAAAGGAAAATTTTAACATAATCTGCAGATGCCCTGCGAAGGCGAAACGCTTTATTAATGAAAAAGCATAAGTTGCAACCAAGACTGTTTTTAATTCAGTCATCAAATATCCGTTTCATGCCAATTTCGGTGGATAGAATAATGACTCTTAAAGCCACTGTGTCACTGGTCTTGAGAAATTGCAGGTATCCATGATAACGCAAGAGTATTTCTGCCCTGAAAATACAACAGAAACAGTTTACTGAATAAATGAATGCAGTGCTCTGCCAAGAAGGTTTCTGCCGTAACTTCTTTACTAGTTGGTTATAAGCGACAAATCACAAGTTAACTTAGATGTGATGCTGGGAAAATATATTGGTAGCTGTGTTACCTTCACCACACTAACATGTGAGAGTTTTGACAACTATCGATTCCACCACAGGTGAACATCGCTTGAACAGGATCAGCAGACTCTATTTGTTATTGACAGTTGGCCAGTCACAAAGTTCTTTCCGCTTGTACATTATTTCCGTTTCGTATGTACTTCATGATATTGACGCAAGCTGTGAGAGTGGACATCCATGAAAATGTCCAGCTTTGATGATGATGATGTTTGGTTTATGGGGCGCTCAGCTGCGCGGCGATCAGCACCCGTACAAAGACCCTATTTTTACACACACAAATTTTTTTCAGTCCAATCTAGGCACTGCCACGAATGATTATGATAATGATGAAATGATGAGGACAACACAAACACCCAGTCCCCGGGCAGAGAAAATTCCCAACCCAACCGGGAATCGAACCCGGGACCCCGTGATCCAGAGGCAGCAACGCTGAGCACTAGACAACGAGCTGCGGACTATGCCCAGCTGTGTAGAATGTCTCGCAAGGTTTCTCGTTGAGCTGCAATCAACTGCATAAAGTATATGTTCCACTTCATTTACATCTTAATGTTCCTTTTAGTTCTCTGGAAAGTAGACGCAGCAGACAGAAACTCATTAACATAGCGTCTCCATGACCCTTTGTAACACTGTTGTATGGAATTTTCTTCTACTTCTTTTTTTTAAACTCACTTAATCTTGCATTTTCATTGCGGTGGCCGTACTCGTACACCACGGCACACAGGCTACACTACTGTGCCCCTGGCTTTCGAAATCAGACATTCTTTCGTGAAAGCATAACTGGTAATCGCCTTCTAGTGGCCAATGCGGCAAGTACTATCGACTGAAACGTGCCTTTCTTGTATTATGAGACATTTCAATGAAAAGTTTCTCATCAAGCGACGATACAAAATATTTCGAACGGCATAAAACTTCACACAAGCTAATTATCGCGACAAGAAAGCACGTTCATATGACGATGGGAAGTTTATTTTTCATGTTAGCCCATGAGGTGTTCGTAAACTGATTATTCTGAAAAATGTAAGCTAGTCGGACGACCTCAGAAGATGTCTCTTGCAGATGGAGACGAAACGTTATGCGGAAATTTTATACATCGACCACGGCCTCAACTGAAGAATGTAAGCTATTATTAACAACACTTAAATATACCACCATCTGCAGAAGAAAAAGGAGAAAGAAAGCTATGCATCACGCCATTGAGTTTGTTGGGTATCGTCACTCTTCGATCACGTGTGACCGAGCTGTTGAGAACACATCCTATGCAAAAAGTTACGTAAGATAAAGAAAGACGATAGGAAGATTAATTTCAGGGAGATTCTGTCTTCGATTAACGATGTGATAAAGATACAACACGAACAGTGTTCGGTCGTTTCACTGCCGAATAACCAGAAATGGTTCAAATGGCTCTGAGCACTATGGGACTCACCATCTGAGGTCATCAGTCCCCTAGAAATTAGAACTACTTAAACCTAACTAACCTAAGAACATTACACACATTCATGCCCGATCCAGGATTCGAAACTGCGACCGTAGTGGACACGCGGTTCCAGACTGAAGCGCCAAGAAACGCTCGGCCACTGCGGGCGGCTCGAATAACCCGCTCCCAACTTTGCGCCGTAGGCCCCTATAAAGCGTGCAGATAAAATGAAAATTACTTTAATGACAAAGAAAGTGAAGGAGGTGTTGATTCTAAAGCAATTACACACGACTATGTATAAGAAATAGGTCAATTACTGCCATGAAACAAGAATACATTGCGCTTACATCCGATCTCTCCGAACTCATGCAGGAAAAATGTACAGAATCACTTACAAGACAAATGAGCTTCCACATTCGTTTCGTATAAACGATATAGAGTATTAGTTCTACAAAATTCCAGACGCTTGAGTTCTTGGAAAAATATTTACCTTGATTACGAATAGAAAAATTAGCTCTTTGATTTTCTTTATAACTGTCTCACACGTAGCTGAATGTAGCTACACAGAGTGAACATTAATAAAACCGACACATTGCAGTGATGGATTCCGTACTGGAAATAGAGGAAGAAAGGTCAAATGAACATGGATCGGAAAAGCATCGTTGCCGCGGTAGAAGGAGCTGACAGTTCCTGTGACCTTTGTGAGTTGCAGGCTGTGTGATTGACGCAGTGTACTGTAACCAGCGGAATGGTCCTTTATTCATGTGGGGAACAAGCCGAAATGGTGTTTGCGTACGGCCAAGCAACTGGAAAAGATCGGGAGTCGGGACGGTTATACCAAAACAAGTACCCTCACGGGCACCAACCGCATAGCACAACATTTCACGTCCTTTTTGGGCATTTGTGTGCTCATGGGTTCAGGGAGATGGCAGACTATGCGTATACCAGATTTTGAGGAACGGGTTCTGCGGGATATTGAGACTAACCCAATCACAGGCTCCAGGCTACTGGCCTGCCAATATGCTGCAAGCCAAAGTACGATCTCATGTATTCTGCATGACAACCGCTACTTGCCCCACCACCTGCAAGCCCGTGGAAGCCAGTTTAGACATTTGTTGTGACGCAGATACGATACACTTCTGTACTTTGTGCCGTGACGATTTGTTGTCGTTGCAAGTACACCGTCCATTTCTGGACACGTATTTGTTAGGACCTTTTTTCATCCATTTCCAGTCAGGAAGCCGTCACTGCAGTTTGACGGTTTTATTAATGTTCATCCTGCAGAGAGCATTCATTTTGATCTACATGGAAACTAAATGAGTTACCAGAACATGACACAAGATACTCGTAACGTATTAAGAGAACCAAATTTAGTAATGAAAAATAGAACTGTATTTAAAAATAATAATGCTAATAATTCTGTGTGGCACAATGGCCTGGTGCGAGATTTTCAATTGGACGTCATTTCGGTGACATACGTGTGAGAGCCAACCTCACCCGGCATACGCAGGTGGTCACCATCGAAACACTAACAAGGCCTGATAATAACCATAATAATAATAATAGTAACATACAGCATGCAGATTGTGTACTTTTACAGAACTTAACAACCAATACTGAAAGATTGTGGTATCGACAATGGCGTGTAGAAGGAAACATCTCGTCATTCTCCTAGAATGAAAACCACGGAAAACACGAACAGACCTTTTTGCGCTTTTCAGTATGTTTTAGCGAGGAAAGATTACTCTAACTCAACCAAAAGGACTTATAATTTTCCTGGATGAAACAGTAGAGGCCTAATGATGTTTAAAAAACCTCTAGTTTGACACTGACGATCCAGGCTCTTTCGATTAGTATTTAAGTAACTGCTGGACGAATAAGGTTCATTGCTTCGTCTAATGTTGAGCCCAAAGCTCATTAAGCAGAGACCTCCATGAGCTTCGTGAGTCCGAGTGACTGTCTTCTAGGTAGAAACGTTTTTCCTTCGCAACGGATCTGTGATAAAGTATCGCATCTTATGGCATCAATGAGGCTAGTATGCAATGTAAACACTGGATCACTGGTGCTGGCATTGATCAGTGTTCTAATAGCAATCGCAGAAGTAGGTGCACATTTGTTCTGTAGGAGAAGATTAGCACTTGCTTTTCTCGAAAGCTTTTCATCCATCTGAGTGTGTTTATTTAGATTAGTTTCATATGGCAGAAAACATAATTGTGGGTTAGAAACTGAATATAGTGTGTGTTGTTATAGTTAAGAGTCAGAATATCAGCTGTGCATCAAGACATGCTTTTCTCCTGAATATGCATTGCTATATTATTCAATTTCTAAACATTTATGTTAGCATCATTACTTCCTTCAGAATGCGTGCGATACTGTACTGACACCTAATGAATAAAAAACAAACCTACCTTTAGGGAATAATACTGTAATTCCCATAAGTCTATCGGGGGATGATGCTGTTGGGTACATAGAATTCAGGACGACGTGCTAAGGATCGATACTTGGTGGAGGGATCGGCAGCTGAATTCCAACACAAAGAAATCTAATGCATTTCCGATAAATAGGAGCAGAGACCCGTTGTTATAATACACTACTGGCCATTAAAATTGCTACACCAAGAAGAAATGCGGATGATAAACGGGTATTCATTGGAAAAATATATTATACTATAACTGACATGTGATGACATTTTCACGCAATTTGGGTGCATAGATCCTGAGAAATCAGTATCCAGAACAACCACCTCTGGCCGTAATAACAGCCTTGATACGCCTGGGCATTGAGTCAAACAGAGCTAATCATTTGCATATCACAGCATCTTCTTCCTGTCGGTTAAAGTTCGCGTCTGTAGCACGTCATCTTCGTGGTGTAGCAATTTTAATGGCCAGTTGTGTATTATGCGATTCCGCAAGACACTGGAAGCAGTTTGGAAGTATACGTACAGAAAAACTGGAAGGGAAACGGCTACTTAGGACTAATCGCACGACGGGAAGATCCCAGACAGAATCATCGCAAGAATTCTCAGGAGGTGTAGTCCACCTCCCAAGGTGAAACTTCCTGGCAGATTAAAACTGTGTGCCGGACCGAGACTCGAACTCGGGACCTTTGCCTTTCGCGTGCAAGTGCTCTACCAACTGAGCTACTCACGCCTCGTCCTCACAGCTTTACTTCTGCCAGTACCTCGTCTCCTACCTTCCAAACTTAACAGAAGGTCTCCTGCGAACCTTGCAGAACTAGCACTCCTGAAAGCACTCCGAAGGTGTTCGAGTGATTAACCGGCAGTCTAGGTCCCGCGACATATCGGATTGAGACAGCCGCGTGGGATTAGCCGAGCGGTCTCAGGCGCTGCAGTCATGGACTGTGCGGCTGGTCCCGGCGGAGGTTCGAGTCCTCCCTCGGGCATGGGTGTGTGTGTTTGTCCTTAGGATAATTTAGGTTAAGAAGTGTGTAAGCTTAGGGACTGATGACCTTAGCAGTTAAGTCCCATAAAATTTCACACACATCTGAACATCTGATTGAGACAGCAAAAAGAGGAGATCGAAAGAAGGTCAGGGCGTTTTTCACGTCTTCATTTAGTAGAGCTGAAACCGTTATGGAGATTCGTAACCAACTACAGTGGCAGACGCTACACGAGAGGAGTTGTGGTTCGCATTGGGGCTTAGTTTTAAAATATCAAGGATGTACGTTTCTAGGAGTCAGCCAACTTAGCGCAGGTATGAAATAAAATTAGAGACATGCGAACACATAATGAGGTTTAGCAACAATCGTTCTTCAGGGTGGAACAGGAAAGGAGGAGATATAGGAGAGGCAGGCTCAGTGCTCCCCAGCACACAGTGTAAAGTGCCATGCGGTGTTTAGACGAGATAGAGTTAGATTTGTAAACAACTGTTTTGCATTTTCCTGCTACAGTTAAATGCGAATTGTTAATGAAAATCAGGAATAGAAACGGCCCTCATGTGAAACCTTGAGGAACACTCTATGTTACATTACCCTAGTTACAATTCAGCTCATGCCGTACTATGTGACTGTGAAATATGACCCTCGCCTTGCTAAGGCTCTCACAAGACTGAAGCATGTGTACTGCGTTAAAATGACTTTTTAATTCAGTTTATCTGATTACTGAACAGACACACGTCACTTTCGCTGGAATGATATCACGTGCGGCGTACAGTTTCTGGCCCAGCTGCCTTGTGGGAGAGCCACCCCGCGCGCTCTTCCCACGGGAGCAGATAAATCATGGAGCTGTGTAATGATGATATTAGGCAGCGCCCGACGTTGACGGATGGTGGCGTCGCCCACGCCGGCGTGACCCGGCGTACAGTGCGCCACTTGCCGCCCACCGAGACCCGCTGGCAGGCCAAACACGCCGCCCACCGCTTGTTTCTCTTCTTCGCAGCGGAATGATACTGCGAGAGGCCGCGCGGTTAAGTAAGATGTTAACCGAATAATAATTATTCCATTAGCGAGCGCATACCTGCGCCAGCGCCTGCCTCCGGTCGCTCCGTTCTTATTACGGGCCCCACCTAGCCACGCTGGCCCCTCTCCATCATCCGCGGGTCGCAGTCGCCACTGGGCACGTCTCGCGCTCCGGAATAACTACACAGCCGACCCGCTGCTCGTTTCTCCTATTCGTTAAGGCTCTCGGCTGTCTTGAGTTATGGATGCACAGGTCCAACAGCCGCCTGCCGCGCAGGTTCCGTTCTTAATGGAGCTACCTACTCGGTGGACCCCCGCGTACTTCGACGAATCGCTGGTTATGCACGAAGCTAGTATATGAGGTCAACATTTATGTCTTATATCTTTCGACTCTGCAGAATATAATGCTCCGCATTGTCCACGGAGCTACCGTGTCATCGCGCGAAGCCCCACACACTTTTAACCTCGTCTCACACGGAACAGAAGTCGCTTAAGGGGGATTTACCATCTTTTGGCTCAAAAAATCGATTTTTTTTAAAATTGCATTTTTGGATCCATTAAAGTGCTTAGAATCCACCTCTGAAACGGTTTTTCCCAATACGGAACGGAAATGTTTGTTATTCGCGGTCGAACAAAAAAATGCACCTGCCTGAAATCGGCCTTTTTCACTCACCAATTTTTTTCTTTCGGAGGAAGAGTTATTGTACCGGTGCTTGGGAGGAAACACACTAAACTCAAATGGAAGTTTGAACGCGTGTGTTTGGAAGTTAGCCCCCGTCATTTGCATTCTGGTGCGAAGACTGTGGAGATTGTGACTTTCCTGTCAGTGAGCAGCTTCGACGATGGGTATTCAGCAATTCTGAAGAGCATGACAACGATGGACGTCACCCTCGGACTCTATTCGACGCAGTTCGCCAAGCATTCCGACGACCACCAGATTCAAACGGCCGAAAACCGCTTGTCACCGGCCGTACGAGCGGATTTGGAGCAGCGCAGGATGGCCCATATCGAACAGAACGCCCTCTATGAGCAAGAGGAAGGACTAGTTATGGACCTGGAATAGCAGATTGAACGTAAGTTGCATAATATTGCATTTATATGTAGTCAAATTCCGAAGACGGCAAGAGCTGACAAGTGCGAGAATTATCGCACAATCAGCTTAACAGCTCATGTATCGAAGCTGCTTACAAGAATAATATACAGAAGAATGGAAAAGAAAATTAAGAATGCGCTAGGTAACGATCAATTTGGCTTTAGGAAAATTAAAGGGACAATAGAGGCAATTTTGACGTTACGGCTAATAATAGAAGCAAGGCTAAAGAAAAATCAAGACACTTTCATAGGATTTGTCGACCTGGAAAAAGCGTTAGACAATATAAAATGGTGCAAGCTGTTCGAGATTCTGAAAAAAGTAGGGGTAAGCTATAGGGAGAGACGGGTCATATACAATATGTACAACAACCAAGAGGGAATAATAAGAGTGGACGATCAAGAACGAAGTGCCCGTATTAAGAAGGGTGTAAGACAAGGCTGTAGCCTTCCGCCCCTACTCTTCAATCTGTACATCGCGGAAGCAATGATGGAAATAAAAGAAAGGTTCAGGAGTGGAATTAAAATACAAGGTGAAAGGATATCAATGATACGATTCGCTGATGACATTGCTATCCTGAGTGAAAGTGAAGAAGAATTAAATGATCTGCTGAACGGAATGAACAGTCTAATGAGTACACAGTATGGTTTGAGAGTAAATCGGAGAAAGACGAAGGTAATGAGAAGTAGTAGAAATGAGAACAGCGAGAAACTTAACATCAGGATTGATGGTCACGAAGTCAATGAAGTTAAGGAACTCTGCTACCTAGGCAGTAAAATAACCAATGACGGACGGAGCAAGGAGGACATCAAAAGCAGACTCGCTATGGCAAAAAAGAGATTTCTGGCCAAGAGAAGTCTACTAATATCAAATACCGGCCTTAATTTGAGGAAGAAATTTCTGAGGATGTACGTCTGTAGTACAGCATTGTATGGTAGTGAAACATGGACTGTGGGAAAACCGGAAGAGAAGAGAATCGAAGCAATTGAGATGTGGTGGTATAGTCGAATGTAGAAAATTAGGTGGACTGATAAGGTAAGGAATGAGGAGGTTCTACGCAGAATCGGAGAGGAAAGGAATATGTGGAAAACACTGATAAAGAGAAGGGACAGGATGATAGGACATCTGCTAAGACATGAGGGAATGACTTCCATGGTACTAGAGGGAGCTGTAGAGGGCAAAAACTGTAGAGGAGGACAGAGATTGGAATACGTCAAGCAAATAATTGAGGACGTAGGTTGCAAGTGCTGCTCTGAGATAAAGACGTTAGCACAGGAAAGGAATTCGTAGCGGGCCGCATCAAACCAGTCAGTAGACTGATGACCAAAAAAAAAATAATGTAGTCAAAACATCAATCAGTTTTTTCTCGAAATGACTTCTTTTATCGCGCGGTACGGTAACTTCAAATCTACTGAACCGATTGGCATGATTCTTTGTTTCCGACGAAGCTAACTAAATTGTCTAGGAATTGCACCACTTTTATTCCGATCCATCGACTATAAATATTTTTACTTGGCCGAAAAAGTCGAAAAATCGATGAAAAAATCCTATGTTTTTCAGATGGCCACCATTTTGTTTCCTATATTCAAAATAACTTAAGCTAGGTACAACTCCTAAAGAATCCTATATGCTTCGCTAACGTCAACTCAATTTTGATTTCAGATGAGCCGGCTGAACTGTGACATACCGCGCGTGGAGGTCTACATCGAAATTTTGTTTTGTTCCGACGGCATTTCCGCCTTTGCTCTTCGACATTTCCGGTCGAAAAAAATCCAGTTTGTAGAGGAAATATCAATAAACATTTTGACCAAATTTGACATTGGTATCTATAACAAATCCCGAGAAAAAATTCTCAAAGAACATGCTTTTCTCGGGCCAAAGATAGTAAAACCTACCCTTAATTTTAATTGACTGCTCGTGCAACAGCCCGCTAGCGGGTACCGGTGACAGTTATAAAGCCTGCCTTCGTGTGTTTTTGGATGATAGCTCTGGTACTATTTTCATTGTATAGTTTATGGAAACAACATGAACACTGTAAAGAAGGTGCGAAGTAGGCCCCGCTCAGTTGATCGCCATCGCCGGACGTGTTGCCGTTGAGTCAGGCGCAGCGCTCCATTAGTTAATACGTGTACGCATTGGGGCTTTTAACCTGCCCGTGTTTACCTGTTAGCATGGCAGGCAAGCTGCCGCATGATACCAGCAGAAGGGACAGACTACTCTACTCCCACCCGTGGCAGGAAACGCTTAACCCAAGCAGGCTAAGGGACTCTTGCTTGCTTGCCCGTCCTCTCGCTGTGCTCGCTATAGCAGTATATTCTGTACGCTTTCATTTTAGTGTTTTTGGTAGGGTTTGGTAGTTTCTGAAAATGTTTTTTTACTTGAATATCACAAGACGAGGCTCAATGAAATACGTTTTATTTAGATCTGAATGGTTTTCTCTGCAGCTTCAACCTCTTTCGGCTTGTACTGGATACTCACAATTTGAACCATCATCAGGTAACCTCTAATATATGTTTTCTGTAATAAACAGGGCCATCTCTGAAAGACGAGGTCCCTTGCGCCAAAGAACTTTAAGATCTCTACTCTACTAGAACGCCAACTAAAGTAAGGTCCTGGAAGTCTAGTATCTGCGACCTTAGTATGTTTCGGCCAAATATGACCCCAGTTATTCCAATGTCAATCACTTTCTTCCCGGATATGTACCGCGGCTTCGCTGAATTCATTCTAAGTGGCCAAAATAGTTCATTCCAAATTCCCCGATTGCATTTTGGCAAGCACAAAGTTCGTTTTCCATATTATGTTTTTATAAAACGTATATGTCTGAAAAAAGTAGCTTTTGTTTCATCCCAAAATTTCTTCGCCAGAATGTGATTTTTAATATCCACTGAGCCATAATTTTTCCCTGTTTCAATCAGTCTTTGTCCTAATTTAGGAAGCCTGTATGCTAATAGATGCCCTCAAGTTCTATGCACATATTTCCGCACACTTTTCAATCCCTAAATCATTGTCGTCTTTCAAAATATTTGTGGAGTGTGGAAACTGCTGGTCAAATTCACAAACATCTCGTAACACACTCGAGGTTCCCAAGCGAGTGTTTAGTGACTTTTTAAATAATTTATATTCTGAGATACCTACCGATTTATTGGGAACTTCCTCACAAACATACGAAACTGTTTCCCCAGCTGGATTTGAGCTCTGTTTCGTGACTGGTATACACCTCAATTCTCGAAGCTGAAATACCACCAGCACAAAGCAAGGGTAAGTTCTCCATAGTCAAACACGTGAAGTAGTTGCAAATGTCTATGAGTTTATGGAGAAAGAAGCTGTGCTAGGTGCTCCATTGAAGTTAAAATCCACACAGAAATGACTGGCCGAAGCAACCGGTGTATGATTTATTTCCGTTCAGCAAATCAACAGAAACTGGGGAGAGTCCAGGCACGTGAATCCTTGAAATTATCCACACCGCGTAAGGAACTTAGAAAATTTTAATGAGTAAGTCTTTCGCCACATAATGAATAATTTCTACATTACAGATAAAAAGCGACGAACTTTAATGGAAATTCATACAAAAGTTACAGAATTCAATAATTTTTGAAGGTTATGTAAACGTAAAATTCTTCGCACTCTAGGATTTAGGTGGAAGAACATGGCAAATAACCGGAAAGTTCTCCAGAAACGAAATAGTATCAGGACAAAATGAATTTCTTGGTTAGAAAGAATCCGATAGTTCAGACGTAAGTGTCGTGCAGTTGTCTATATGGATCAGATATATGTTCACACTTGTCACACAGCCTTGTACGGATGGAACCTGCTGAAACCTGTTTCGGAAGGAAACAGAATTATCATAATCCATGCTGGCAGGAACGACGGTTTTGTACGGAAAGCCTACATAAGATTTAAATCTGGCGAGAAAACAGGGGATTATTACAACGACGTGGAATTCTCGAATTACGACCAGTGGCTCAGCGAGATACTAATACTTAATCTAATACCTCATACTATCCTCGTTACAGGGAACGTCCCTTTCCTGAACTCAATGAGCAGCTAACTCGTGCTTCAGCTTCGAGCTTCGTGAAGGGAGGAATGATATCCTGGTTAACGCAAAAGTGAATTATTTTCCACAAGGATGTGCTGACACTCCAATTGCACTCATAGATCAAAATCTAGGCCATTTAAAATAGACAGTATTTAAACTCAACATGGTCTTGCTGTGTTACGACTTCCTCGATACCACTCACAGTTGAATCCTATAGTTCTGATATGGACAAGAGTCAAGAACAGCGTCTCAGAATGTAGTTTGGCATGCAAAATTGACACCTTATTAACACCTACAAATGAACAAATTGCTTCGATAACAAAAGAAGACAGAAATAAATGCTGTGAACGCGTAAATAAAAGTGAAGAACAATATATTTCAGTTGAAGGTCTACTGAATCAAGTGCTGGAGATGATGGTAAATGTTTGAAGTGGTACATCGTGATGGAAGCAGTACCGAGTCCGCCAGTGAAGGCGAGAGTGAATCAACTGACCTTGCCAGTGGAAGTGAGAAAAACACTGCTATTGAAACGTAGGGTGGAGCATTTTGTAAATCTGTTTTGTGTGTGGAAATAGTGACAGTGAAGAAGCCATAGCATTGTATCAAACAATGAACTGTATTACTAACTTACATTATCTGTGAACATCGTAACAGTGAAGCTACTGTTTACGACCAAACGGTACGTTGCACATGGCTATGCCTAAAAACAAAATGCAGACGCTGATTACGTTTTCTTACGTGTGCTCGTACCACCTCTAACGGCTTAGCTTGTCCGCCTCACTGCAACACATCTTCTACCCGACTTGCACTTCCCCGGCTAAGCATACTAGTATCGTCCTCTGTTTGCATGAAAGTGCACGATCCTCTGAATGCCACAGGCGCTGGACAGTTAGGAGTCACGTCGTCCAACGTCACACTACAAACTGGGGCCTCGCAGTTAGTGCAGTCACGCTAGGGAGGCATTCGGGTGGAACGTAACCTCAAAGTGCCTTTAAGTTACCGCTGGTATATCTACAGCGAATGAAAGAAAGCGGTATTCGTTTAATCGATGTTTATTGGGAAGAGTCATTCTCATAAGTAGAGAAACCTCTCAGTTATTATAATACACATCTGTACTTCAAATAGCATTTTGCCACCATACAACTAGCCGTATACCTCACCCTGTGCGACAAATGAGCGAGCCGCCGCCGTTACCAGATAACTAACAGTCTTGTACGTCAGTGAAGCTCAGGAGAAAACTTGTACCGCGTGACAGAGGCTTTAAGCAGGATTTTACTAAGAACGTGAATTTTGCGCTGCGCAGACAGCATGGGACATTTTTGTGCTGGCAAAGATGCAGAACTTAAATACAGTACGTTGAACACGTGTGTTTCTTCATAAAATGAAACAGCAAGTGCATTAATTGTTCAGTCCTCACGTGTTGTTGCTTCGACCAAAATGCTAATGTACCGTACAGTATTGATGAATCTCGTGGGGGGAAAGAAAAGGAAGTGCCTAGGTTTGGTAATAGCTAAACGTATAATGCACTATGAAGAAGAGGATTATTTGCTCTATATTTATCGTACGCGGACGAAAGTCAGTAGTATGTTGTGGCACTGCGTCAATTAACAATTTATCTTCCTAGGCACTAAAACTCACTCGCAGCACTTTTGTACACTTTGTAGCGATTTTGCACACAGACCTTACCTCACTGGCAGCATTTGCTTCAGTAGAATACAGCCTAAAACGAATTAGACACGTCCAGAATTAGTTGGCCAGTCACGCTAGAGGTAAAGCGCTGTTGCACTACTCATTGCATTCTGTCTGGAAACATCTTCACCGTTTTGACTCTGTCAGGGGACGACGAACTACGGCTCACTATGGGACTTAACATCTATGGTCATCAGTCCCCTAGAACTTAGAACTACTTAAACCTAACTAACCTAAGGACATCACACAACACCCAGTGACGAACTACGCCTGGTGAATTTGGTACGACGCGATGCAAAATTCCTGCTCCTAGGAAAACCCTGCCTTAGCGGTGTACAGAGCGCGAGACAAATCACGTGATTTATTCCTACTCACATTTATATGCATACGCCATTGGTGTACCCGAATTAATCCTCAGCATTGATGAAGTATTAAATCAGCCTACATAAGAGTCGCCAGCATGACTTCGACCAGCAAGACGGGGTTAGAATTTCTACTCCTATACTGCAAATAAAAGCCTAGTAAAAATCCAGTGACATCCAAAAGGCTCTCAGATCCGGCCACTAGACTGGGAAACGGACAATAGTAACAGTTACTACGCCGTCTCTAACTGAAATGACGGAAAACATAATTTCCGACATTTCATTGTCATGTGATGTTTATCAGCCGAACAATATTGTTAAACTTCATTCATTTATGCATTCTCAGTTTGCATCACCACATTTTATGAATATGATTAAGTTTGCCTGATAGGCTGCACAATATATAGACAACGGCCATGAGCATTTCTTACTCAGTTCTACTTACGTAATAAAGCTAGTGATGACTGTGAAGTGCCTGAATGCATTAAGTTTTCTTTTACACTGAAGCGTCAAAGAAACTGCGAGAAGGCATGCGTATTCGAATACAGAGATACGTAAACAGGCAGAATACGGCGCTGCAGTCGGCAACGCCTATTGAAGACACGTGTCTGGTGCAGTTGTTAGATAGGTTACTGCTGCTACAAATGCTGGACATCAAGATCTAAGTGAATTTGAATTGGTGTTATAGTCGGCGCACGAGCGATGGGACACAGCATCTCCGAGATAGTGACGAAGTGCGGATTTGCCCGTACGAGCATTTCACGAGTGTACCGTGAATATCAGGAACCCGGTAAAACATCAGCTTTCCGTCATCGCTACGGGCGGAAAAATGACCTGGAAGAACGGGACCAACGACAATTGAGAGAATCGTTCAACGTCACAGAAGTGCAACACATCCGCAAATTTCTGCAGATTTCAGTGCTGGACCATCAACAAGTGTCAGCGTGCGAACCATTCAGCGAAACATCATCGATATGGGCCTTCGAAGCCTAAGGCCCACTCGTGTAGCCTTGATGACTGCACAAACAAAGCTTTACGCCTCGCCTGGGCCCGTCAACGTCGACATTGGACTGTTAATGGCTGGAAACATGTTGCCTGATCGGACCAGTCTCGTTCCAAATTGTATCGAGCGGATGGACGTGTACGGGTATGGAGGCAATCTCGTGAATCCATGGACCCTGCATGTCAGCAGGGAACTGTTCAAGCTGTGGGGCCTGTGCGGTTGGGGTGATGTGGGACCCCTGATACGTCTAGATACGGCTCGCAAGGAGACACGTACGTAAGCATCAGTCTGAACACCTGCATTCACTCATATCCATTGTGACGATGATGTTTGGTTTGTGTGGCGCTCAACTGCGCGGTTATCAGCTCCCGTGAAAAGTCCCAATTTTTAAATAATCTAATTTTTACACAGTCCAATCTAGCCACTGTCACGAATGATGAAGATGATAAATCATGAGACAACACAGACATCCAGTCCCCATATGTCCATTGTGCATTCCGACGGACGTGGGCAATTCCAGCAGGACAATGCAACAGCCCACACGTCTAGAGGTGCTACAGAGTGGCTCCAGGAACACTCTTTTGAATTTAAACACTTCCGCCGGCGGCCATACTCCCCAGACATGAACATTATTGAGCATATCTGGGATGCCTCACAACGCGCTTTTCAGATGAGATCTCCACTCCGTCCTACTCTTAGGGATTTATTCACAGCTCTTCAGGATTCACGGTCAGTTCCCTCCAGCACTACTGCAGACATTAGTCGAGTCAATGCCACGTCCTGTTGCGGCACTTCTGCGTGCTCGTGGGGGCCCTACACGACATCAGGCAGGTTTACCAGTTTCTTTGGCTCTTCAGTGTATCAGGTGCTCCTGGTGTAAGGAATTTTTTTTTCGTCATCCAGTAGAAACTTAGCATTTTTGTAAATTAACAAGAAACTGTTTCGCTGTAGTAAAATACACATTATTCAAAATTGTTTATAAGATCTGTAGTACAGGAATTTGTAACGCCGGAAATGCATATCCTCCTATTTCCATCTATTGTACTATTATTTTTTTTCCTTGTTTGTTACCTGAATATATGACATTTCTGTGTCTTTATATATTGTAATTGTTTTACTATTTGTATATATATATATATATATTTATGCATTTATGTCGATGTATAATTGGTTTGTTTCGTAAATATTATTTGTATTTTTACGCTGGGTCTTGCCTAGGGAAAACTGCTATCGAACGATTACATCGATAGGTCGTGTGAAGAATCAAAGTGTGTAGGATCTTTGGTAGTGTTAACTCTGCCGCGCGGAGCGCGGGCAGAGCGGGGAGAGTCTGGCGGGAGTAGCGAGTGGAGCAGGTGTTGTGTGACGCTCCCGCGAGTTGCCGCGCTTTCGGGGTTTGGCAGCATGTAATTGCGCTCGACTTGCGATGATAGTTTCTGACATGGTGTCGCGGACGGGAAACATTAACTAGCGCACATCAAGAGCCCGTTTCGTCTGGTGACCGTGTCGAGAAGAAGGCGCGCCAACATCCAGCTTCTGCAACAGCGACGGCCGACAATGAGTGACTGTCGCCACCTCCTCGACCGACGGCTTCAAACCTTCAATCAACCGACAAGGAAGACTGGAAGCACGTAAAGTTTCAGAACTGTATGGCAGACCTCAGCTTTTCAAATTGTTCCATTTGTCTCGCAAAATTACAGCAACTTAGCATGAACCTTTGTTGCTCATTGTCCCAATTGCATTGCCAAGCAGGGTCCCTTCCTTTTCCGAAATGAACCCGAGTGTCGTTGAAATTCAAACGGCAGCATTAAAATAATATAATTAGATTTCACTGCTTTAATTTCAAAGTTCAGTAGCTGGCTACAATATTTAGGTTACACGAGCACAAATTTAGAGTGCGAGTTTTGTTAGCATATTTTAGCTTACCTGTGACTGCAGCTCAGCTTGGTACGTACTAAATTTTACTATTGTTAATAGTTCAGAATCATTTAATTCAAGTTCAAAGTTAAATCTCTCGTTTCTAAATTGCGTAGAGTCAAGTTGCTTTTGAAATGATTGTTGAGGTAGTCCATGACTAACCGTATTTTACTGGATTTCGATGTGCTTCAGAAAAAAAGCTCACTATTAACTTCAGCCACTAAATTAACTTTCGATTTTCCGGTTTTATTAATTCTTTTGCTAAATTAAGTCAGAGTGTAGCGAAATTTATTACTTCTGACAAACTTTCAGTTTTCACACTACACGTGTCAACCTGCAGTTGCCACGCTTCTAGTGTTAATTATATGTGTAATAACCTTTCTTTTTCAGTTACTATAGTAATTGTCCTTAGGACTGGCGACCGTGATTTCCCCCAAATCTCAAATATCTAATTACCGCTAGTTAATTGTTAACGTAACGGCCGCACATTTACTTTCTTTATTAACTTTACCCCTTTTCAAAATTAATTTCCACCAGTTTCATTTGCATTTTTCCTTTCATTTAGATGTAACCCTTTCCTCCCTCTTTACCGATAGATTAACTTCGGTGACGATTGCTTTTCCCAAATTTCCATTAGGTACACGCGGTTTAATTTTTCACTGTCATTAAGGTCGGTAAGTGAGGGGGAGGTTACACGTGGCGACCTGGTGACAGGACAATCTTCAGATTTGAGGTTGTTCTGGACACGAATTTTCTTTGGTGCAAATGTCGTAACAAAGTACTGGCTACGTACGGGCCGTTACGTCAGCGAGAATAAGTAGTGGGAGTAATCCTAATTACATTTGAGATTTGTCATTTATATTGAAAATTATTGAAATGAGTGAAGGCAACAATTACCAAAATTTGGTAGACTTGGATACGGAACAATCGGTCGAACAGTGGGAAACGCGCACGGCGGTTCCCATTGTTCAGGGGCAGGCGGCTAGCATGAAAAACGCGACCGCCGAAACGCAACAAAGAGCAGAAATGGAATTCCAAACTTTAGAAAATGTTTCGGAATCGGAAGCGAAAATCAAATCTGTACCCCTTGATGATGAATACGGGGGAACATGTATAGAGGAACCAGCTACGGAAGTAAAACCGGTAGTCTCCGGGAATTTAACTGATTTATTGAATGTTTTGATTAATGAAATCAAGAGTCAATCGGCAGAAATTATAGCTCTGTCTGCCAAGCAAGAAGCTCAGTCTGAAAAGATTGAACGAAAGCTAGACAATCAGAACAAAGCTATTAATGTTGTTAACAACAATGTTGGAGTTGTTAATACAAAAGTTGATAAAATCAAAGAAGATATTGTTGTAATTAATACCGAAATCGGTAATCTTAAACAGGAAATGATAGGCGTTCAGGCGGAAATTGCGAGCATAAATACTCGCTTTGATTCCGAAATTAGCAGAATCGAGAAAAGTGTAGGAGAAGCAGTTGCTCCGATCATCGAGAATAAGGTGACGGAACAAATTCAATTAGTGAAAAAAGAGGATCAACAGAAGGTGGAAACTTTAAAGGCTTTAGTGTCCGAAGTAGACACTAAAGTGAGGGAGCAGGCTAATACCTGCGAAGAGAAAAAGAGGGAAGTGGAAACGCTTGCGACAACCACTTGCCAAGTAATTACGAGAGTGTCGGAATTAGAAAAGAAATTTGATGAAAAACAGAGCTATGTGCCAATCTGTGCACATAGTTCGGAATTGTTGACGAAAGAGGAGCGGTTCGACCCCTTGAAAAAAGGCGGTATACACGCGACGGATTTCATTAAAAATTGTGAAAGAGTTTTACCCAGATCATGGACTAATGAGAGAAAAATTAATGCGGTTATTGATGTGTTGGCTGGTGATGCCAAACGTTGGGGCCTAAACCTCAACATTACGAACGTGACTTTTGACGAGTTTAAAAATTTGTTTCTGGCTGAATACTGGTCAGAGCAAAAACAGCAAAGTGTCTGGCGCGAATTTGTCGTATCGAGGCCTTTCGATGCGAATTCGCGCGGCTCGATGAAGGAGTTTTGTGAGGGCTGGATCCGCAAGTTGGAATATTTGCGTGATCGCCGCACGGAATCCGAAATAGTCTGGGAACTCTACAAGAAGCTTCCAGATGATACAAAACGCTACGTAGGAAGCAATTACAGGACAATCAATGATTTCCTGGAAAGAGTGGAGGACGAGGACAATTGACGCAATAATCGCGACAGTGGTAGAGGCCGTGGTAACAACAACGGGTACCACAGCAACTACACCAACGATAACCATGGGAATAATGCATACCGCAACCATGGCAGCAATAACAATAATGGTTCGGACCGTAATAACAATCGGTACAATGCAAATAATAACCGGAATGACGGAAACCAGTATCATACTAGCGTGATACGGGCTGCGCAGAATAGTAATAACGCCAGAGGGTGTGACCAGCCGCCTCAGCAGTATCCGGGGAGCGTATCTGCTGGGACGAGACAGGGAAACCATTAGCCGCGCCGGTGAGGGGCCGACCGGGCGTGGAGAAATTTTGGCGGCCCAATAACAGGAGAAAACCCAGGTATCGTCATTATGAAAATTCCGTGTGGAATAATCAACGGCGGGAGAGTGTGCCAGTGTTAAGAGAAAAGAGTGCGCCCACAAGTAGTAGATCAGCTGTATACACGGCAGTAGAAAATACATTCGCTGTCAGTGAGAACAATTTAAGTAGTGTTCCGGAAATCGATCATAAAGTGGCAGCTGTAATACCCACAGCGGAACTGGAGATTGAGTTTAAGAATGATTCGCAATTGTTGAGAGAAGATCAGATGTCGGATAAAACGTCCGTCATTGAGCGAGGGGATGCAGAGAGGGATGAGGTCTGGTTAAGGCAGTTCGGTCGCTTATACGACGAACTAAGAGATTATAGGGGTCTGTATGGGAGAAGTGTTTATGGGGAGCGCGTGCAGTATTTGCCGCGTCTCGTCCCACAGGAAGATAGTATTTGTGAAGTGATTGAAAGTTCTGGCCCTAACCGGCAGACTTTACCAGAAATAGTTGATGTTAATGGGCAGCACGAGCAAGATTCGTCGTGTTTCGTCCCGCAGGAGTTAGATGTTGAAGGAGTAACGGAAAGTTCTGGCCCTAACCGGCAGACTTTACCGAAAGTTATAGTGGTAGAAGTAGCCGACCCATCCGACGCAAACCTCCAGTTTAAACATTGCGAGAGTATTAAGGGGAAAGATTACGAAAATTTTAGTGATAGCCGGACACAATTGGTAGAAAAGCACATAGATTTCAGCGTGTATGAGGTTAGAGCTGACGTTATGCGGTCAGACGGTAGCAGTGTGGGTTGCGCAGATCCAGAGGAAGTAATTTCAGATGCGACTGGGCACATTCCTCCAGGTAGATTGGCAGATGAGATCAATCTGACCAAAGAGGAATCAACGAAAGTGACAATTAGTGAATCGATAGCAAAGCAACACTCACTAGTTGACGAGTTACAGGAAAAGGTTTCGGTATTGGAGGCGAAGCTACAGACTAAGCCTCAGGACAGACGTGTTGAAATTAAAACTGTATGTGAACAGAGGCTGAAAAAGCCGCCAGATAAACCGGATTTAGGATCAAAGCCGGATGGTTTTTTCTGGAATGACCTGGATATAGACGAGGATTTACTGTGGGAAAATAATGAAACAGTCGAGGACAAGTGTAGACAGATAGTAGTGTCTGTTAATATGCACGACCTACAACTAAACGTGTTGATTGACACCGGTGCAGAATTGAGTGCTGTATCTGGGAAAATATTTGAGTTACTGAAAGACAGACCTGGCATCGTAGTTATGCCAGTAACAGGAGTGAAAATTATCGGTGCTACTGGGAAGGCCAGTAAACCGGTCACAAAACAGATTTTTGTCAACTTCGAGATATGTGGGGCACGATTTGAACAAGAGTTTGTCGTCGTGCCAGACTTAACTACGGAAGTAATTATCGGGTTAGACTGGCTATTAAAGTACCGTGCAGTGATTAACTGCGAAAGCAAAACTTTGACATGTACGTCCCAAGATAAAACAATAGTAGTTAGTTTTGACGAGGCAGGAGACGGTGTGCATAGGCAATACCAGCCTATACACATTGTTAACTGGCCGAATGGTATTGACGTAGGTATGAATCTGAACTACTGTAATGTGAGGAATCTCGGCATTGACAATAGTGTAGAAAGTGAATTGGAAAGTATTGTAGACGGTGTGTCAAACGTAACACACGAACAAAGACGAGGCCTGTATGAAGTAATAATGAGGAATAAGAGTGTGTTTTCAGACAAACCGGGTCTTGTGGAAGGATATAAATGCAAGTTGCATGTAATTCCGCACGAACCATTCTTCGTGAGACCGTATGCTATACCTCTGTCCAAAAAGGAAGCAGTGCAACGGGAGATAGATAAGATGATCGAATGGGGAGTGATTGAAGGAAGTACAAGTTCATACAATAACGGTTTGGTCATTGTAGCAAAACGGGATGGTAGTGTGCGTATTGTGATTGACGCACGCACGTTGAATAGGGTCGTTCAACGTGAAACAGACAGACCAGAGAGTATGGAGGAGATTTTGCAACGTTTTCATGACGTTAAGTTCATGACTAGCCTCGATCTGACGGCTAGTTACTGGCAAATAGAACTCGAAGAAGAATCTAGGCCATACACCGCCTTCTTGTTTGCGGGCAGGTGTTATCAGTATAGAGTACTGCCGTTTGGACTTAATATATCTGTGTCCGTATTCATCAGGGCCCTAGATAAAGTGCTAGGACCGGCTTTGAGTTCAAGATTAACTGTATATGTTGACGACCTATTGTTGGCCATGCCACTTGGCATGACCATTGTGACCTGTTAGATGAAGTTTTTAGAGCATTGCGCCGTGGCGGAATGACTCTAAAGCTAAAGAAATGCGAATTTGTGAAGCAGGAACTGAAATTTTTAGGGCATGTAATTACCACTGCTGGTATTACGAAAGACCCAGAGAAACTAGAGGCAATAAGGAATTGTCCTACACCCAAGTCTAGGAAACAGTTAAAAAGTTTTCTAGGGCTCACAGGATTTTACCGTAAATTTGTAAAAGGACAAGTGTTTAATGATGAAAATTTGAATAACCTCTTACGCAAAAATGTTCCGTTTGTGTGGACTGACGGGTGTCAGACCGCTTTCGAGAGATTAAAAGACGAGTTGTTAAGATCTAACATACTATTTCATCCTGATTTATCGCTACCCTTCCATCTGGGAACGGATTCGTCGAATTACGGGGTGGGGGTAGAACTGTTCCAAGAAGTTGGTAAAGGAGAGGATAAGGAACACCGGACGATAGCGTTCGCGAGTCGAACTTTATCAAAAAGTGAGCGAAACTACACGATTTCTGAGAAAGAGTGTCTCGCTATCGTGTGGGGATTCAAGAAGTTCAAGGGTTACCTATGGGACCGTAAGGTGATTATTCATACGGACCATAAGGCGCTCACTTATCTGAAGGATTGTAAACTACTTCACGAAAGACTGACTAGGTGGTCGCTGTATTTACAGCAATTTAACTATGACATCTGTTACGTAAAAGGGACCGACAATTGCGTAGCGGATGCGCTGTCGCGGTTGCCCGAGTCTAATCAAGGTCTATTGAAAGATGAGGCAGATGGAGTGGTCAAATTGTACTATTTTAAAGAAGTTGAGGGACGTAAATTAATAATGAACATTTGTAAGAATCTACGTCGTCATCAGAACGAGGATGGTTGTTTAAATATGGTGAAAACCCGATATGATGAAAAGAGTCCAGAAGGAGAGAAATTAAGGAAGTATTACAAGATATACGATCATATCTTGTACATACGTAAGGGTGAAGATAGTAATATTTGGCGGGTATGCTGGCCCAGCAAATACGTCACGGAAATAATAGACTACTACCATTTGGCGTATGGTCACTGTGGACCAAAGAAATGTACGGAAAAGCTGAGTGAAGTAGTGCATTTCAACAACATGTTAAAACGAGTTACTGACAGAGTGAAAACTTGCGATTTATGTCAGAAGGTGAAGGTTACCAACTGTACGAGTCGTGGTCCTATGCAAAGTATAAGGCCTAACGACACCTTTGAGTTACTGTGCGTGGACTTGTACGGACCTTTGCCCAAGTCATCAGGAAACTTTGCCTACATTTTAGTAGTGCTAGAAGCTTTTTCCAAGTTCATCAAACTATACCCGATTAGGAAAGCTACAGCCAAAGCGGTCTATAGCAAGCTGGTGAACGATTATTTTGTTCATATTGGTAAGCCCAAGGCGATTCTATCGGACAATGGGGCACAATTTACTTCTAAGTTGTGGAATGAAGGCATGGAAAGTAATGGGGTCGATGTGATCCATATTTCAGCTTATTGTCCGGCTGGGAATCCCGCTGAGAGGTATATGCGCGAGCTAGGCCGACTGTGCCGTACCTATTGCCATCACAACCATAGGGCATGGGGCAAATATGTAGCAGTATTTGAGAGAATTATGAACACCTTGAGACATGAATCGACGGGATTTTCTCCAGAGGAAATCCTGCTGGATGACAGAAGTAAAAGTTTAGTGGAAGAGATAATCAAATTCCCTCCACGGATTGACATTAGTATTGGTGTGAAAAAAGATCGTTTGCGAGAAGTAATGAAGCTAAAAGCCGATGCTCGCATACGTCGTCATGACGCTAAAGCGCGTTTTGCTAAGTTTGCGATCGGAGACTTAGTACTTGTAAAAGCTCATGAGAAATCGAGCGAGATAGACAATGAAATCTCTAAATTTAAGTTTGTTTATAATGGACCACATAAAGTCATTGGTATACCTCACACAAATGCTTATTGCTTAGAGTATCCAAGCTCTGGAAAGCTATTAGGTATTCGAAATATAGTAGATTTGAAATTGTACCAACCTAGGATCGATTAATACCACACAATGGGTAATTTGTACAATATGTAAATATAGAGTGTAAGATTTAAGGTTTGCTAGATTGCCATGCTTTTGACTGACCAAGGTCATTAAAGAAGTTGTAATTAATAAGTAATTAATTTTGATTAATCAATTTAATTTTAATCAATTTAATCATGATCTAATCAACTGAAAAATCCAAGCTGCTAGTTTAAGTTTTCAGCTGAGTCACAGTAGATTAAGCAATGTAAATATGATTTTGTAACTAGCTGTAAGATTTCATGAATATGTGTTTTACTAGTCATTGCCGATGTACTTAGACGCTGTTTTAAGTTTCAGGCTTGTACATGTGTGATGATGGACAGTGTTGAGTTATCCACTGTGATAGTGTTTATGGACTCCTTGAGATTACTCGGGAGTGAGTTTTTCCGAAAGAATTTAGTGGAACGGACGTTCTGGAAACGCCGTCACAAGGGCGAGTGAGATCAAGCGTGCCGCACACGCGGGCGCAACAATACTGGCGAGGCGAGCCGCTGTCGGCTCTTGTGCCGCTGTTGGCTCTTGGGCCGCTGTCGGCATTCTTTGTACTTGCGAGTACGGAAGGCGGAATTGTTTTTCTTCCTGGACAGCTGAAAGAATTCTACTGTCAATATTTATGTTTTTTTCGATCTGAAAGTGTATTATTTTCTTATTTAGCGTTAAGTAGATTCTCGTGACGAGAATATTAATTATGAAAAGGTTATATAAAATGTGTAGTCTATTTAATTATTTATTTGCGTATTTTGATCTACCTGGTTTTATGACCATGCAATCTAATTAATTTTGCAAATAGTATTCCATTCCTCATAGTGTTACGAATTTTAATGATTTTGGAATAGCTAAACCATTTTCTATATCTTCTATGTATTTTCGTATGTTGTCAACCTGTTTTATTTTGTGCAAGATGACAGAGTGGAATAAGATTAGGAGTGTCTCCACTCAATTATTATGGTCTAAAAATTGATTTATGATTAATTAGACGAATGCTAAATTTTGTTGATGTTTTGAGCATATGCATTTCCGCTGTTTCTTTTTTTGGACATTTTCTGAGTCTGTTTACGTTACACGAACATCCTCAGACAATGTGGGGCACGTGTAACGCCGGAAATGCATATCCTCCTATTTCCATCTATTGTACTATTATTTTTTTTCCTTGTTTGTTACCTGAATATATGACATTTCTGTGTCTTTATATATTGTAATTGTTTTACTATTTGTATATATATATATATTTATGCATTTATGTCGATGTATAATTGGTTTGTTTCGTAAATATTATTTGTATTTTTACGCTGGGTCTTGCCTAGGGAAAACTGCTATCGAACGATTACATCGATAGGTCGTGTGAAGAATCAAAGTGTGTAGGATCTTTGGTAGTGTTAACTCTGCCGCGCGGAGCGCGGGCAGAGCGGGGAGAGTCTGGCGGGAGTAGCGAGTGGAGCAGGTGTTGTGTGACGCTCCCGCGAGTTGCCGCGCTTTCGGGGTTTGGCAGCATGTAATTGCGCTCGACTTGCGATGATAGTTTCTGACATGGTGTCGCGGACGGGAAACATTAACTAGCGCACATCAAGAGCCCGTTTCGTCTGGTGACCGTGTCGAGAAGAAGGCGCGCCAACATCCAGCTTCTGCAACAGCGACGGCCGACAATGAGTGACTGTCGCCACCTCCTCGACCGACGGCTTCAAACCTTCAATCAACCGACAAGGAAGACTGGAAGCACGTAAAGTTTCAGAACTGTATGGCAGACCTCAGCTTTTCAAATTGTTCCATTTGTCTCGCAAAATTACAGCAACTTAGCATGAACCTTTGTTGCTCATTGTCCCAATTGCATTGCCAAGCAGGGTCCCTTCCTTTTCCGAAATGAACCCGAGTGTCGTTGAAATTCAAACGGCAGCATTAAAATAATATAATTAGATTTCACTGCTTTAATTTCAAAGTTCAGTAGCTGGCTACAATATTTAGGTTACACGAGCACAAATTTAGAGTGCGAGTTTTGTTAGCATATTTTAGCTTACCTGTGACTGCAGCTCAGCTTGGTACGTACTAAATTTTACTATTGTTAATAGTTCAGAATCATTTAATTCAAGTTCAAAGTTAAATCTCTCGTTTCTAAATTGCGTAGAGTCAAGTTGCTTTTGAAATGATTGTTGAGGTAGTCCAAGACTAACCGTATTTTACTGGATTTCGATGTGCTTCAGAAAGAAAGCTCACTATTAACTTCAGTCACTAAATTAACTTTCGATTTTCCGGTTTTATTAATTCTTTTGCTAAATTAAGTCAGAGTGTAGCGAAATTTATTACTTCTGACAAACTTTCAGTTTTCACACTACACGTGTCAACCTGCAGTTGCCACGCTTCTAGTGTTAATTATATGTGTAATAACCTTTCTTTTTCAGTTACTATAGTAATTGTCCTTAGGACTGGCGACCGTGATTTCCCCCAAATCTCAAATATCTAATTACCGCTAGTTAATTGTTAACGTAACGGCCGCACATTTACTTTCTTTATTAACTTTACCCCTTTTCAAAATTAATTTCCACCAGTTTCATTTGCATTTTTCCTTTCATTTAGATGTAACCCTTTCCTCCCTCTTTACCGATAGATTAACTTCGGTGACGATTGCTTTTCCCAAATTTCCATTAGGTACACGCGGTTTAATTTTTCACTGTCATTAAGGTCGGTAAGTGAGGGGGAGGTTACAAATTGTTATAAGATGTTGAATGTCAGCCAATTACAGTCACGATTAATGGAAGTCGTCTATACTGTAACATCATACGGTGCCTTGGTTTTCTTTCTTCTGCTACTCAGTTGCGCAACAGTTACATCAGATGTTACATCTGTACATCTGTCAATGTAAACTGCAAGCAATTGAAAATTAAAGATCTGAGACATTGTTGAAATGGATTAAGTGCTTTAAATTCGCGTTTGCGTACTTTGGACTTAACGCTACGTGGTGCCACGGCTGCATCTGTTTATTCGCCAATTCGAGACTAGGCAGTAGGGGCTGTACAAACCGCTGTAATAAGCGGTTCTTCTTGCGGCAAAAGAGAATAACTTGAACAATTAAAAAATTGCTTGCAGTTGTCGTAGCAGCTAAAATATTGACAGTGCGTATCTTTCGGTGTATTCTTCCTGAGTGAAAAACTTCAGGATTGGGCCATTTCCTTGTTAGATGAATAGACTTCCTTACCACGAGTTTCGCAAAATTCTGGAGGGACTTGTCCCTTGTTCTTCCGCTCTGTTCCCACAGATGTCAGCTTGTATTTTTGAACAGATGTGATGCTAGTTCACAGCTCGTTAACCATTTATCAAAAATCTCATTACGGGTACTCTTTTAAATAGACGGTACCGGGTACCAGACGATGCACCACATCAAATCGTTTATTGCTAGTGAAAAAGGTCCCTCTGGCTGCGTTTCGTCAAATATTTCAAGGTTGAAGACATAAATCTTCTTGACGTAGACCAGAGCTAATTTTTGTATGCTATATTTCGCCAGTTTCAATGTAAATACCGTCTAAATATGCATCTACCTTCGAATGGTACAGCAACTCATATCTGTTTGTGTATTCGCCTAGGACACATCCTTGTTTACCGTTTTCAACGAACATTTCAAATATATGACACATTGGTGACAAGTTGTTAAATAGTTTTCTTCCTTCACGTGTGGATTTATCGTCAAAACGAAGAAAACTTTTAACAGAATGACAACACTACCGTGTCATTTTCAACCGAAATATTTAACGCCTGTACCGTCTGATCCCAAAGGTCAACCGTGTTCTGCTTCCCAAATGTTTCAAATGGCTCTAAGCACATCTGAGGTCATCAGTCCCCTAGACTTAGAACTACTTAAACCTAACAAATCTAAGGACATCACACACATCGACGCAGACAGCTGATGCCATGTTCCAGCGTCGATCTGGCGCTTTATAGAGCGCTTTACGATCCGGTACGGCCTTGTATTAGAGCGAGATAGAGCTTTGCAAGACTTGTGATGAAACCAGTTAGAAGTCATAAATAATATTCCTTCGTAATTTCTAAAACAATAGATGGCAGTGGCAACTAAAAGATTATTTAAGGTAGTCTCTAGAAGCTCTGTGACTAGAGAAAAATCATCAGACTTCCACATGAATTTCATACAATCCCGAAGACACAAACGGCAGATAAAGGGATTAACTATCGTATAATCAGCGTAACAGCTCATCCATGCAAGGTGCTGACAATAGTAATGTAGAAAAGAATGGGAACCGAAATTGACGATCGGTTAGACAACGATGAGTTTGATATTAGCAAAGGAAAAGTTACTAGAGAAGCACCTCTGACATTGCGCTTGACAGTGGCGACAAGACTTGAGAAAAATCAAGATATGGTTCAAATGGCTCTGAGCACTATGGGACTTAACATCTATGGTCATCAGTCCCCTAGAACTTAGAACTGCTTAAACCTAATTAACCTAAGGACATCACACACATCCATGCCCGAGGCAGGATTCGAACCTGCGACAGTAGCAGTCGCGCGGTTCCGGACTGAGCGCCTAGAACCGCTAGACCACCGCGGCCGGCATCAAGATATGTTTGTTGGATTTGTCGTCCCATAAAAAGCGTGCGAAAAGCTAAAATGGTGCAAGATGTTTGAAATTTTCTGGAAAAATAGTAATAAACTGTAGGAAAAGGCACCTATTACACAGTATGTACGAAAACCAAGTTAAAATAAATAAAATGGAAGACAAAAAATAGTAGTGCTTAGACTGAAAAGGAAACTGAGTGCCACGCACTTATTGTCATCAGGGTATTTCGAGACGTAATATTGCCTACATAACTTACTAAAGAAGAGATCTAAAGTTTCCTTTTGAGGTAGTTGCTGCGGCGCGTATGCAACGTAACGCGACTTCGATGCGAATGTGTAAGCACCGACATATAGGCAAGGGATTAGTGTCGCAGTCGTATATTTCCGACGCGCGTGCGGTAAATGCGGAAATATTAAGTACGGCAACGTTATTACAGGGTGTATACGACCCTGGACAACCGGGAAAACCGGGAAAAACCCGGAAATTTTTCGTAATTACGGGAATTTTTCATTGTTTTAGCTTTCAGTTACATTTTTGTAATTTTGACTTGTAAGAATTGATTCTCTAGCGAAGAATGTTACTGTACCCTGCTACTGGAGAATGATATTGCAGAATAAAATATAAACGAGAGGGAAGAAAATAAAACCTTAGTGGCAAAGGAAATGCGCAGTTTACAGCAGCAAAACACCGAGCACGCACAAGCGTCTGCAAATAGCAAAAATATGTCAAAGGCCGTAAGGCAAAGACTGTGTAATTCTTCGTAACAATAAACTGT
Source organism: Schistocerca piceifrons (assembly GCF_021461385.2). NCBI lineage: Eukaryota > Metazoa > Arthropoda > Insecta > Orthoptera > Acrididae > Schistocerca > Schistocerca piceifrons. The sequence continues at coordinate 510,259,146 of NC_060140.1, forward strand.
TTGCTATGAGCAAGACGTCACAACTGTTCACATTAGGTTCGTTTGAGCACTTGCCAGCGGGCTGATGCGCATGCGCAGTTGACTCGCATATGAGCAGTACCTTCTCCAGCTTCCCTCTACTTGAAGTGTGGCTGTTAGCTGTACCAGCAGTATCCTCTGATGCCCTGTTTCTTTTATTGTGTAATGTAAGCTCTCTTAGTGCTTTATACATACATGCGGGCTTCCTACACCACTGCAGTTACGTATGCGCAATAATGCTTGTTTTCTGGCGCTCTCTGGCAACTGTTAATCGAACCTATTTCTAACAGTCTCCGGATGGTATTGCGAAAGGTGGTTCGAAAAGCGTCACTTTCAAAGTAAATTTCTTTTTACGCAAGATGAATTATGTTGCATGTGAGAAAGTGGGATGAATTTATGAATCACAGAGCGTTTAAAACTGAACACTTTGAGTACCAGCCACTTACAAGAATTTCTAGCCCAGACGTTTATATCATTATTTTAAATTTACTGGCACATTTGTGTGATGTACTTAAAATATAACACACGCAAAAAAGGTCAATATTACGTGTGAAAGCTTAGCTTCTGTTGTAGCTTGTAAATCTTAGAAACCAATATTATATGTGAAAGCTTAGCTTTTCTTGTAGCTATTCTATGTATATTAATGTAAACTGTTAACTTTTCCTCTTTGTGTGTTAGCGTTACGTAACCAGTGATCCTGCTATTGGCAGACGATAACATATGTCCTATGCTCTGAATATCTGCTGTCATCGGCTCCCGTGAGATATGATTGGCTTACAAAAGGACATCGCAAGCTCGGTTTCAACGCTCCGGAAACTAACTCGCTGTGTTTGGTGCAATTCGAATTTGTACTTTCGTAATACGAATATATGCAGCGTATATGTTGCTGCAAATCAAGGGTCTATACAAAATTTCTCTCCTTTTTTTTCATTAAAAGTCTTTCCAAAACTTCTCTCCCCCGTCTTTACTTTTCTTCCGGGAAGTTCTACGCGAGTGTATAAAACGTTAACCATTCAAAGGATTGATAAGTTTTACAGTTCCGAGGGAAAATCTATGGAAAACCTATTGTCACTTAGCACGGAAAAAGTGTATTTTCGCCCGGGAAAATGCATATTTTTAAACGGGATATCCGGGAATTATTTTATCTTGTCCCTGTATACACCCTGTATTATCAGATGCATCCAAACAGGACCAACGTGCTGTTATTGTTTTCTTAGATCTTGAAGGACAAACATCCATCGCAGACTGAAGAATGCGTATGGGGCAGCATGGTTGTCGGGAACCTGCGTTCTGGAATGGTGCACCCAGTTCCATGCTGGTCGCGATTCGATACAAGCTGCCAGTCGACCTGGGAGTTATACGGAAGTTACGCCAACTCAAGTGGATGATAATCGACCACCCGCTCTACGGTTCTGATCTCTCCCAATGCATTTATTACGCCTTCTGTCCCTTAAAAAAGTTATTGATGGGGCCACGATCCCTGTCAGACGAGGATGTGCTGCAGGCAGTTACGGACTTCTCCGAGTAACACGACAAGGTGACTTATCAAACGAGTGTCTTCAGCAGGTCGCTGTGGCCGTGCGGTTCTAGGCGCTTCAGTCTGGAACCGCGTGACCGCTACGGCCGCAGGTTCGAATCCTGCCTCGGGCATGGATGTGTGTGATGTCCTTAGGTTAGTTAGGTTTAAGTAGTTCTAAGTTCTAGGGGACTGATGACCACAGATGTTAAGTCGCATAGTGCTCAGAGCCATTTTTGAGTATCTTCAGCGTGGTGCGTCGGTGGAATGGTTACCTCAGTGCTCACGGCGATTTTGTTCAATTGAGTTCCCGCCTCTGAGCTGCACGTCCTTCGAAATAAACTTTTTGATTGTCGCTTATAATTTTGACGGGTAAGTTAATATTCACTCTAAAATTTCATTTTCAATCACGCAGTAGACAAACATCATGTGAAATCAGGTGAATCATTTTGGAACACCATGTTTTTCATCAAAATTTTGTTTCCGTCTAGAATTAATTCTTATCTATGGCGCAGTGCAAGTTCTTCATAGAAGTGAACACGTCACTTTTATGCAGACCGCCTACCGGTTTCTTCTTTTATTCTCGCAGACTGTATTTTAAGCTTGATACTGCGGCGTGATTCACTTCCGTGCTCATGAATGCGCGAATTCCTCGTACGTGACATTTTAGTTTGTTTGAACAAGAGCGCGTTCCTTCGCGGCGCCGGGGTCAGATTTCAAGACACAACATGTACAGCACGTGTTCTGATGCGTCATCTTGGAAACAAAATTCCGACCTTGACTTCGCTGTGCTCCATGCTCTAGCCGCTTTGAGAGGTATTCACTTGCCCCCACGCTTTGCTTTTTTCACACGTCGGCCCAAATAACGTTTGTCTTTAACCTTTAGCAACTGCCACCTGGTTTTAAATAACTATCAGAAATATACAGTGATCTCCTTCGAAAGTGACCTGATACCGTTTTCAAATTAAGACGCATTTAGCAGTTTGTTTTGTAATTTCCTTTATTTCATATAACGACGGTGTCAAGAAACGAAGTACAACTAAAGAAAGTATGTAAAGGTGAAGGAGAGAGAAGACAGGAGACGGAAAACTCTTTATGTAATAGTAAATGTTTTAGAATTGTTGTTCTTACAATCTCGTAAACATTTCGAAGAACCACAGCGATGGAGAGAAAGAAAACTTTATTGGATGTAAATTTCAACGGGATCTGACTATGACATAATAATAAATTACCCAGGTGGATAATAACCACTCGAAAAAATGTCTCAGCTATCATGACTTGTTCTGTTGATACTGAATAATATATTTTACCCATAAGCTGTTTGTGCGTGTGTTTTTAAAGCGGAAACTGACGAGAAGAATATCGAACACAGCTGTACGGTAGATACTGGCGGAATATATTGAATGGAAAAATTATGGTGACGAGTGCCAAAATGTTTTGAACACTGCCCACGGCAAGACTCAGTATCATCTGGCGTCGGCGTAGGCGCGTGAAGCGGTAAGGAGAGAAACTTTCAATGACTTTAAAAGCAATATCTTGTCAGCCGATGTGACTAAAGTCCCTAAGAGTTTTTGGTCTTACGTAAAATGAGTAAACGGCTCTAAATTATCTACTCAGTCTCTCAGTGACCACACAGGCACCGTAATGGAGGGTAACAGAGAGATGGCCGATATACCCAATTCGATCTTCCGAAACTGTTTCACAGCGGAAGATTGTAATATGGCTCCTCTTTTCAATGATTGTACGAAGGTCGAAATGAGGTATGAGATAGCCGAACAGAAAAGCATCTACAATCGCTTAGTAGCTGAAAGGCCTCTACATCTATGTCGATATACATACTCCGGAAACCACCGTATGGTGTGTGGTGGAGGATACCCCGTACCACCACCATTCTTTTCCTTTCCAGTTCGACTCGAAAATAGAACGAGAAATAAACTGTCTATATGCCTCTCTCTGTATGAGCTGTGTTTTCTCTTACCTTATCATCGTGATCCTTACGCAAAATGCATGTTGGCGGCAGTAGAATTGTTCTGCAGTCAGCATGAAATGTCGATTCACTGAATTTTTTCTGGAGTTTTTTTTCGAGAAGATCGTAACCTTCCCTATAGGGTTTCCCATTTGTGTTTCCGACTCACCGTAATACTTGTACGTTGTTAGAACCTACTGGTAACAAATCTAGTAGCCAGTATCTGAACTGCTTAGTTGTCGTCCTGTAATCCAACCTGGTACGGATCCCAAACACTCGAACAGTACTCAAGACTAGGTCGAAATGGCGTCCTCTGTGCGGTCTCTTTTATAAATAAATCACATTTTCCTGAAATTATCCAAATAAACCGAAATCGACCAGTTACCTCCTTTACCACAAACCCCACATGCTCCTTCCATTTCATATCGCTTTATAATATTACTCCCAGATAATGACCAGGCGAATACCAGTAAGATTGTAAAGCACTTGCTCCCTTCTAGCGACAGTTAATAGTACTTCGCTGCAGCAACGAATATGGAGCCACAAATAAGGACATTCAGTGTCTGAGACAGTAACGAATCAGAGATGGCAGGTTAGACACGTCTTCATGATGTTACGAACGTCGCTCAGCCCCACTCTGCAATCATCGCCTGCGACGACAGTATCGTCTTGGCAGACACCTAACTATTTCTCAGAACAATGTATCAAAGTTTATAGTCAATGGAGCACTGAGATGAAAGTATCATTCTGCATTGTAACAAGTGTTCAGCGTCAGTAACAAAACATAGGTTGTTTACACGTTAAGTATTTTAGATTGTTCAGATATTAATAAAGTGATCTATTATTTTGTGTATGTGGTAGTATCTGCTCGATCCCATCCACAAGTAAATCCAGACTTGCTGCGACACTTTACAGACTGGAGAAAAGTGCAGGTCATTGCCGTATTCGAGAAGGGTCGTATGACAGCTGCACGTAATTACAAGCCTAAGTCGTTGACGTCACTCTGTTATAGAATTAAGGAACACGTTTTATGTTCAAGAAATATGACATTTTTGGTGAACGGAAATCTCCTCTAAATAAATCAACATGGATTGCGCAAAAAAGACCTTGCTAAAAGCTAGCTATGTCCTTCTATAAGATTCATAGCGCTGCAGAATTCAGCGCTCACGTGGATACCGTATTCTTTGACTTCAGGAAGGCATTTGAAACCACTATGCTCTGCCGTTTAGTGAACAAAAGACGAGCATACCGAGTATCGGACCAGATTTGGAATTGAATTGAAGACTTGCTTGCAGACAGAACTCAACACGTCGCTCTCAAAGAAATAAATTCGACAGAAGTAAAGGTAATTTCCGGAGTTATCCAAAAAAGCATGATACGGCCGTTGCTGTTTATAGTATATTCAAATGATTCAGTAGAAAGAGTCAGAAGCTCTTTAAGGCTGTTGGCAGATCACGCGGTTGTCCACAAGAAAGTATCAAAAATAGACGACGTTATCGATTTGCAAAATGACCTACAGAGGATTGATGAATGGTGCATGCTCTGGTAGTTGACCTATAACGTAAATAAATGTAACATATTGCGCGTATATAGAAAAACAAATTCACCATTGTGCACCTGCCTTCACTTTTTTTATTGTCATGAGTCTTATGATTTGTTTCATGCTGTCGGCCTTGAATGCCTCTCTTGTGGCAACCTCTTCATCTCAGAGTAGCATTTGCAACCTATGCCCTCATTTATTTACTGGATGTATTCCAATCGTTGTCTTCCTCTACAGTTTTTATCCTCTACAGCACCACCTGGTACCTTAGAAGATATTTCTCGATGTCTTAACAGATATCCTACCATCCTGTTCCTTCTTCTTGTCAATGTTTTCCATACATCCCTTTCCTCGCCGATTCTACTCAGAACCTCCTCAGTCTTTACCTCATCAGTCCACCTAATTTTCAACATCCTGCTGTAGCATCGAATCCCAATTGCTTCGATTCTCTGCTTTTCCAGCTTTCCCACAGTCCATCTTCCACTACCATTACTGTGCTCCAGACGCACGTTTCTTTCTCAGATTAAGGCATATATTTGATACTAATAGACTTCTCTTGGTCAGAAATGCTTTTTATGTCCTGCTTGGCCTGTCCATCATGGGTTGTTTCGCTGTCAAGGTAATATAATTCGTTAACTTCATATACTTCGTGATCACCAATCCAGATCTTAACTTTCTCGCTGTTTTCATTTCTTCTACTTCTCATTACATCCGCTTTCTTCAGCTCTCAGTGCATATTATGTACTCATTAGACTGTTCATTCCGTTCAGAAAATCCCGTAATTCTTTTTCGCTTTCACTGAGGACAGTAATGTCATCAGCCAATCTTCTCATTGATGTCTTTTCAGCTTGAATTTTAATTACACACTTGAATCTTTCTTTTATTTCCGTCATTGCTTCTTCGATGTCTAGATCGAAAACAAGTGGCGAAAGCCTACATCCCTCTCTAACACCCTTTTTAATCCGAGTACCTCGTTCTTGGTCTTCCACTCTTAATGTTTCCTCTTGGCTCTTGTACATATTGTATATTACCCGTCTTTCCCTATACCTTACCGCTATATTTCTCAGAATTTCGAACATTTTCCACCGTTTGCCATTGTCGAACTGTTTTTCCCAGGTCGGAAAAGCCTACGAACATCTCTTCATTCGTCTTTAGTCTTGCTTCCATTATAATGGAATATCAACCGCAACGTCAGAATTGCCTCTCTAGTGCCTTTACCTTTGACAAATCCAAACTGGTCGTTACTTAACACAGCTTAAATTTTCTTTTCCGTTCTTCTCTATATTATTCTTGTCAGCAACTTCTTTGCATGAGCTGCTAAGCAGGTTGTGCGACAATTCTCGCAATTGATGGCTCTTGCAATGTTCGGGGTTGTGTGGATGAGGTTTTACCGAAAGTCAGATGGTATATCGCCAGTGTCATACACCCTACCCACCAACGTGAGTACTCGTTTTGATGCCACCTTCCCCAATGGTTCTAGATATTATGATGGAATGATTCCTATACCTATTGCCTTATTTGATTTTAAGTCTTCCAAAGCTCTATTAAATTCTGATTCTAATAGTGTCTCTCGCATCTATTCAATGTCGACTCCTCTTTTTTCTTTTATCACGCCATCAGACATTGCTTCTCTCTCTTAGAGGCCCTCTCCTCTGCATTTAACACTGGAATGCCCACTGCATTCTTAATGTTATCAACCTCGCTTTTAATTTCTCCGAAGGTTGGTTTAACGTTTCTGTATGCTGAGTCAGTTCTTCCAACAATCATTTGTTTTTCGATTTCTTCGTATTTTGCATGCTGCCATTTCGCCTTAGCTTCTCTATACTTCCCATTTATTTCATTCCTAAGTGACTTGTAGTTCTGTATTCCTGAATATTCCCAAACATTTTTGTAGATGTTTCAGCTGAAGTATTTCTTCCGTTACCCATGGTTTCTACACAGTTACCTTCTTTCGATCTACGTTTTCTACCCACCTTCTGTGATTGCCCTTTACAGAGTTGCCCATTCCTCTTAAACCGCACTCCCTATTGAGCTATTCTTTATCGCAGTGTCTACAGCCTCAGAGAATTTCCAGCGTATGTCTCCATTCCTTAGTATTTCCGTATCCAACTTCTTTAAGCTTTTAATCTCCCTAGATAGTCTCTTAAACTTCAGCCTGCTCTTCATCATTACCAAATTGTGATCTGAAACTTCATCTGCCCCTGGGTATGTCAAACAATCCAGTATCTGATTTCGGAATCTCTGTCTGATCATGATGTAATCTAACTGAAATCTTCCCGTATCTTCCCGCCTTATCCGAAGCATTCCTCCAGCTCTTGTGATTCTTGAACAGAATATTCACTATTACTAGCTGAGATTTATTACAGAACTCAATTAGTCGTTCATTCCGAATACCAAACTCATATTCTCCTATGAAACTTTCTTCTACTCCTTCCGCTGCAACATTCCATTACTAGTATATTTTCGTCTCGCTTTGCCTACTGAATTACACTTTCAATATCCTCATATAATTTCTCTACCTCTACATCTTTTGCTTGCGATGTCGGCATGTATACCTGATCCATCGTTATCGGTGTTGGTTTTGCCGTCGGTTCTGATGGGAATAATTCGATCACTGGATTGTTCACTGTAACTCACTCTCTGCCGCACTTATCTCTTCATAACGAATCCTACCCCTGTTACACCATTTGCTGCTGTAGTTGATATTACCCTGTACTCGTCTGACCAGAAATACTTGTCTCCTTTCTATTTCACTTCACTGACCCCCACTATATGTAGAATGAGCCTTAGCATTTCAATTTTCACGTTATCTAGCTTCCCTACCACGACAGAATATCTGTGGTAAAATATCTCTGAATAACTATCCAGAGCAACCCTAAGTGGAATGATGATGATGTTTGGTTTGTGGGGGGCTCAACTGCGTGGTCATAAGCGCCCGTACAAAGTCCCAATTTTTTCACAGTCCAATTGTTTTCCAAGTCCAATCTAGCCACTGTCACGAATTATGATGATGATGATGAAATGAGGAAGTCAACACAAACAGTCCCCGGGCAGAGAAATTCCCCAACTCGGCCGTGAATCGAAGCCGGGACCCCGTGATGCAGAAGTAGCAACGCTAGCCACTAGACCCCTTAAGTGGCATGATCACATAAAACAAATAGTCGGAAAAACAGAGGCCCGACTGAGATTCATAGGGAGACTTTTAAGGAAACAAATGACTTACAAGACGCTTGTTCCATCGATTCTCGAGAATGCTTCATCAATCTGGTACCCTTACCACGTAGGACTGATAGAAGAGACAGAGAAAGAGAAAATCCAATGAAGAGCGGCGCATTTTGTCGCGGGATTGTTTAGTCAGCGAAAGATCGTTGCAAGACATGGTAAACAAACTCTAATGGGAGACGCTACAAGAGAGGCATTGCGCGTCATGGAGAGGTTTACTATTGAAATTTCGAGAGAGCACTTTCCGTAAACAGTCCGATAACATATTAGTTCCTTCCACAAACATCTCGCGAAATGACCACGACAAGAAAATTCGGTAAATCAAAGCTAATACATAGGCTTGCCACCAATCACTCTTTCGACAGACCTTTGGCGAATGGAGGAGCGAAGGCAGGATCAGACAGTGACGCCAGAAGTACCCTCCACCACACACCGTCACGTAGCTTGTGGGACATATATGTAGATTCCCAGGTAGTTAACATCTGTCACCTGTACCTTTGTATGGTCGTGTCGTAATTATTTTCGTTGACTAGGCAGAAAGTGATAGAAATTTCATAATTGCCCTCCGCCCCTATTTTTATTGCATTCTAAAGGTCATCTTCAGTGGAGGCCGTGATTGCCTAATCGTCCGCAGTCTAAAGAACGTCTACTGTGTCGGTATCCTGCTTCTCATTTAATACAAACAAAGGAGTAGCACTCAAGGAACCGGGCTCCGTGGCTGGACGTACGGACAGTGGTGGCGTCAGCGGGTGTGGGGGCGGCAGCTAAGCGGCGGAGCGGCTGCCTCCCCGCGAGAAGCGAGGGCTGCGCCGGCCGCAGCGCAGGGTGGGCGCAGCCACAGCACGGGCAGGCAGCTGGCTGGCCCGTGCGATACCCATCAGCAATTACCACACACCTGGCAGGGGCGGCGGCGGAGGCGGCCGCAACCCTTTCAGCGCGGCTGCCGGCCGCAGGGGTTTTACAACACTTTACGCTATTCATCTTCACGAGCTGATCGCTCCTCGGCAAAACGCTTTGCGTTGTCATATCTCACCGCAGGCAAAAACCAACGCCGCTACTCCCCACCCAGTAGGGAGAAGAGATAGAGCCAAAAAAGTTTTTGGTTTCGCACTAGGATTAAAGTCAGTTCGTCATTCCATGCTTCCTTCTGTTAGTTTTTTACTTTGCTTTAATTCTCGAGCAAGAACGTAGTTCTTGATTTAGAGAAACAGCAGTAAATCCCCATCTCCCACTTTCAAAGCATCGAAATCACATCTTGTTGAAACTTCCTGGCAGATTAAAACTGTTTACCGGACCGAGACTCGAACTCGGGACCTTCGCCTTTCGCGGGCAAGTACTCTATCAACTGAGCTACCCAAGCACGACTCAGGCCCCGTCCTCACAGCTTTACTTCTGCCAGTACTTCGTCTCCTACCTTCCAAACTTTACAGAAGCTCTCCTGCGAACCTTGCAGAACTGACACTCCTGAAAGAAAGGATATTGCGGAGACATGGCTTAGCCACAGCCTGGGTGATGTTTCTAGAATGAAATTTTCACTGTACAGCGGAGTCGTGCTTGGGTAGCTCAGTCGGTAGAGCACTTGCCCGCGAAAGGCAAAGGTCCCGAGTTCGAGTCTCGGTCCGGCACAGTTTTAATCTGTCAGGAAGTTTCATATCAGCGCACACTCCGCTGCAGAGAGGAAATTTCATTCTGGTCACATGTTGTTGTTGTTGTTGTGGTCCTTAGTCCGAAGACTAGTTTGATGCAGCTCTCCGTGCTACTCTACCTGAGCAAGTCTCTTCATTTCCGAATAACCACTGCAACTTATAGGCTGACAATTATTGAAGTATATGAAACAAAATCCCCATACCTTCTGAACGGTTTGCATTAGGACGTCCAAAAATGGTTCAAATGGCTCTGAGCACTATGGGACTTAACTTCTGAGGTCATCAGTCCCTTAGAACAGAACTACTTAAACCTAACTAACCTAAGGACATCACACACATCCATGCCCGAGGCAGGATTCGAACCCGCGACCGTAGCGGTCGCGCGGTTCCAGACTGTACCGCTTAGAACCGCTCGGCCAACCCGCCGGCTAGGACGTCCAAATATACGGTTGACCGATGGCATTATGGCAATTAGTATGCGCATGGAACGTGCCTTGTTGTTGTCCGCCATCTGCATGTGAAAATGGGCTCATCGATAAGCAAAATTCGTGCGTTTGGGGGACTAAGATCCGCATTTCGTGATCGAGAAGTCTCTTCCCTTTCAAAGCGTGACTGTGTGGTGTGGAATGTCCGGTCACAGAATAACCGGTGCGAAATTCCTTGATGGAACGGGGACTATCGAACGATGCGCCAAGGTTTTGGAAGATGATTTCATCCCCATTATCCAAAATTAACACTGATTTCGACAAGAAGTGGTTCATGCAAGACAGAGCTCGACCCAGTCGAAGGAGGAGAGTGTTTGATGTCCTGGAGGAGCACTTTGGCGACCGCATTCTAACTCTGGGATACCCAGAGGCCACTAACATGGCCCTGTATTGCCCGCTGTATTCTCAAGATATGCAGACATGCGACTACTTTTTGTGGCGCCATATTATAGCCCAAGTGTACAGAAATAACACCAAAACCATTTAAGAGCTGAAAACAGTCATTCAGGACTCATCGCCAGCATCTATGTTCCGACACTTGAGCGGGTCATACAGAATTTTGCTATTTGTCTGCGCCATTTCATCGCCAATTATGACAGACATATAGAACACATTATAACCTCAATCATAATATTTGTAGTGATGTTTACATGTTGAAGAAAGAGTGTTTCTTTTCATATAGTTCCTTAATTTTCGTCCTGTACATCCTTCTGAATCTGCTTACTATACCCATCCCTTCGCCTCCCTCTACGATTTTTAACCCCCTACACTTCCATTAAGTAACAAATTGATGATCCCTCGATGTCTTACAGTGTGCTCTAAAAATGGTTCAAATGGCTCTGAGCACTATGGGACTTAACGTCTGAGGCCATCAGTCCCTTAGAACTTAGAACTACTTAAACCTAACTAACCTAAGGACATCACACACATCCGTGCCCGAGGCAGGACTCGAACCTACGACCGTAGCGGTCGCGCGGTTCCAGACTGAAGGCCTAGAACCGCTCGGCCACAACGGCTGGCCAATGTGTTCTAACGTCTAGTCAGGTTGTGCCAGAAATTTCTGTTCTTCCCAATTCTGTTCAGTATCTCAGTAGTTAGTCGATCTACCCATCTAATCGTCAGTATTCTCCTGTAATACCACCTTTCTCTTCTTTGCTAAACTATTTCTCGTCCACGTTTCACTTAATAAATTATAAATTTATAGCATATTTTAAGAATACAAGAATAGAAGACAAGAAAGAGTAAATATAGATATCTCTTCACCGACAACAACCAGGAAAGAAGACGTGGTAATTAACAGCGTCCCCGTGTCGCCCTACCCAAGTTCCTACAATCTAAGAAAAGAAAAAAAAAAAAAAAACAAACAAACAAAGGCGCACCAGCAAGGAACAATCCGAACACGATGGAGATTGGTAGATGCGATGCATACAAACAGACAGGAAATGATTACAATTTCAGAAGAAAGTATGATTTATTCAAGAGAAAGAGCTTCACAAATTGAGCAAGTCAATAACGCGTTGGTATACTTCTGGCCCTTATGTGTGTACGTATTCAGCTTGGCATTGATTAATAAAATTGGCGGATGTCATTCTGAGGGCAAGGTAGGTTTTGGAAAGCACGAAAACAGGTGGTAGAAACTCTCGCAAAGTGCGGGCGGGCCTTATCTTGCTGAAATATGAGCCTAGAATGGCTTACCAGGAAGGGCAACAAAACGGGGCGTAGAATATCGCCAATGCACCGCTGTGCTGTAAGGGTGCCTCGGATGACGACCAATGTGGGCCTGCTATGAAATGAAACGGTACTCCAGACCATTACTCCAGACTGTCAGGCCATATGGCGGGCGACAGTCACGTTGATATCTCGTAACTATCCGGAGCGTCTCCAGGCACGTCTTCACTGGTCAGCTGGTCTCACCTCGAAGCGGGACTCATCACTGCAGACAATTCTACTCCAGTCAATGGGATTCCAGGCCGAATGTGCCCGACATCACTGCAAACAGGCTTTTCGGTTTACAGAGGTCAACGGTGGTAGGAGCAAGAGGCACCATAGGCTCAGCCCCCAATCTGTGAGCCGTTGTGGTCACTGAAGCGGTAGTTGCTCATCAGATAGATGATAATGCCTGTAGATGTGGACACGTCTCCCACGGATAGAGGCATACTTGTGTTTATGCACTGTGCTTCCAGAATGACGTGATCATCACCAAGGGAATGCCCTCTGGCCTGGCCTGACCCCTTCCAACGACTGATGCCGGGTGTTTGCTTTCAGACCCATCACGCCGTACACACCAACGGCCATCTGTCCTATGGAGCATGAAACGCAGTTCATCTGAACAAGACACCTATCGCCGCTCTGTGGAAGTCTAGTTGCGGCACTGGCGTGCAGGTCCCAGCCTTTGTCAGCATGGGTGCGTGAAGAAAGTGCCTACTGTGGAGGCCCATACGCGGAAACTTTCGCTTAACAATCGTTGAGGAGACACTTTCGGTAGCACCTTGCTTCACCTGCATGGTTCAAATGGCTCTGAGCACTATGGGACTTAACATCTATGGTCATCAGTCCCCTAGAACTTAGAACTACTTAAACCAAACTAACCTAAGGACAGCACACAACACCCAGCCATCACGAGGCAGAGAAAATCCCTGACCCCGCCGGGAATCGAACCCGGGAACCCGGGCGTGGGAAGCGAGAACGCTACCGCACGACCACGAGATGCGTTCACCTGCATGATCAGCTGTTGAACAGTTGCACGTCAGTTCGCCGGTACACGTCCCCACAACCGTCGTTCACCCCTGTCATCTATGGCACATGGTGCACAACAATTGCTGCAGGGCCGGTTTTGGTTATCGTCGTTTTGCTATGCACGGTATACTTTATCCACGGTGGTACGTGAGCGGCTTACGAAGTTAGCCGTTTCGGAAATGCTTCCACCCATTGTCCGAAAGCCACTGATTAGTTTTTTCGGACGTCAGATAAATCGCTCCGTTTCCGCTTTACGACAACTAAACTTTTTTCCGCGTCCTCCTGATACGCTTTATACAACCTCCACTGCTAGTGATGCCATCTGCCGTCTGTAAATAGTTATTAACGTCGAACACAGGCCGTGGTGACATTAGCGTGACAAGACCGTGTACTATGTTGATTCAGTGAGAGTTGTGGTTAAGACTCACGATGGACTTTTGTAGCGCAAGTAACTACGAACTTTTCAGTATGTTTACTTTCGATCGTCCTCCGAAATCAAATCTCAGTCTGAACCGGACTGCGTAGTGGTTTTAGAGGTCGTGGTGAATTGGAAGTATGAGTCGTATTGGGACTCGAATCCGCAACCTTGCTTTTGTGAGCAGTACGCTCACCGTCTGTACCACACACTTGCTTCCTGGTTCGAATCCCACACCGCCATGTACATTTATTCAAAACAGCGCGTACTCCACTGTAGCGTGATAGTCTCGTTAAGGAAACAGCCTCTTGGCTGAAACTAAGTCACTTCTCCATGATGTTCTTTGATCCGGCAGTGTTGGTCCAGCAAGCTGTGCGGTTGTGCATCTGTGACGTTTGGAAATCATGGTAAAGGTATTGCATTAAATCATGAGGAGGAGTCTTGAGTCATGTCTGCACTGTTCGACTGGTTAGAGTACTACCCATGGAACGCGTTGTCCCAGGATCGAGTCCTCACAAGCTTCACAACAATGCTATTAGTCCACAAATGATCTGGACATGATGAGTAAGAGACGATCGAAAAATTCACAAATTCTGCTCCCGTATCCTGAAAGCAATGAAAATCCCTTTTACAACTACGGTAAATTGTATCGTTTGTCTGTGATAGGGGTGAAAGAAGTGTGTACATGCAGCCGGTAATTCTCTTTATAGGCTGCTTGGCCAGTGCTCATCACTTGACAGGCGTCATAAACCACATGGATTCAGAGGTAGTTTTGATAAATCAACTACACCAGTTAACCTGATTATTTAAGGCCACTACAAATGCGTATGTCCGTACAAAGTTACGTACCGAAGCTGTGTCTCCACCGTAATATAGTGGAACTGTCACTCGGAGAAACACAAATTATTAGCACTTGCTATATTCCCCTCTGCCGATTCTGCAGTAACTAGATCTCACTAATTCGTGACATTTATGCTGTGGTCGGATTAATTTCTTGTTGGAACCCAATGTTTCGTCCCCATCTGTGGATGCTGTCTGACACTAGTGAGTCAGGTTGTGCTTCAGACCTTCAAAATAAGCTGCAACCCTCTTCGAAGATGTCCTTAGCAAAAGGAAACGAAACGTTGGACTTAATAAGAAATTTATCCAACCACGGTATAATCAGAATATTTTAATAAGTGTGACATTTCCGGCCGTTGAAGTTCACGTTTTATGTACCGGCATCTGTCATCAGATTTATCTTACAGTGGATGTAAGATGCTCATATTAGATTGTTGGAATTCACGAATGCAGAGACGGAAGCACGTTGGAGCAGCATCCTGTCGGTATGTGAAGTCCACGCTGTCAGTCTCTAGCTGTGGCTTTATTAAGTTTTTAGGGCGTCTGATACACTTGCCCTTTGTCCTGTAGTGGTTCGTCGAAAGAAAGAGAGAGAGAGAGAGAGAGAGAGAGAGAGAAAGAGAGAGACAGAGAGAGAGAGAGAGAAAGGGAGAGTGAGGGCGGTATCGGTGGTGGGGGCAGGAATTGGGGGAGGGGGGGCAGAGAGAGGGATGAGTAGGTTGGACGTATACGTGATAATGTGGGATACGTGAAGCATATTAAAGTTTCTTGAATGCTGTTCGCGCGTTGGTTTTCTGTGCTCTAGATTTCGAAATACAGTAAGATTTCCTGGTTAAAGCGGACTAGAGACTGGACGGACAACCAAAAAGCTGTAATAATATGTACATGCCACTATACTTCTTACGATCTACTTTGCAGAAACTGACGCTTTATTTAATGAGTTACACTTAAAACACACGGCATTTCGTATCGCTTGCGTTCAGTTCACTATCGGGAAACAGTCCTCAGATTAATTCTGTTTCCGTTTTTCATTTATCTTGTAAAGTTACTGATAGGCTTGGAAATTGGATTACCAGTCATAGTGAATCCTCATAAGCCCTGAGTTGAAAACGTTTTCCTTTCGTAAGCAAAATTTTGACCCAAGAATTGAGTTCAGCAACACAGTCTGATCCGAAGACTTTATAGAAAGTTACCTAGAGGGTGAGCACATACAGTGAAGCGCCGAAGAAACTGGTATAGCCATGCATATTCATATACAGAGATATGTAAACAGTCAGAACACGGCGCTGCGGTCGGCAACGTCTATATAAGACAAGTGTCTCCAGCAGTTGTTCGATCGGTTACTGCTGCTACAATGGCAGGGTGTAAAGATTTAAGTGAGTTTGAACGTGCTGTTACAGCCAGCGCACGGGCGATGGGACACAGTATATCCGAGGTAGCAATGAAGTGGGGATTTTCTCGTAAGACCATTTTACTAGTGTACCGTGAACGTCAGAAATCCGGCAAAACATCAAATCTCCGACATCGCTGCGGCCGGAAAAGATCCTGCAAGAACGGTACCAACGACGACTGAAGAGAATCGTTCAACGTGACAGACGTGCAACCCTTCTGCAAATTGATGCAGATTTCAGTGCTGGGCCATCAACAAGTGTCAGAGAACGAACCATTCAACGAAACATCAACGATATGGGCTTTGAGAGCCGAAGACCCAATCGTGTGCTCTTGATGACTGCACGACACGAAGCTTTACAATTCGCCTAGCCCGTCAACACCGACACCGGACTTTTGATGACTGGAAACATGTTGCCTGGTCTGACGAGTCTCGTTTCAAATTGCATCGAGTGGATTCAAGAGTTGGGGTATGGAGACAAACTCATCCATCCATGGACCTTGCATGTCAGCAGGAGAAAGTCCAAGGCGATGGAGGCTCTGTAAAGCAGTAAGGCGTGTGCAGTTGGAATGATATGGAACCCATGATACTTCTAGATACGACTTTGACAGGTGACAAGTACGTAAGCATCCTGTCTGATCTCCTGCATCTCATATCCACTGTGCGTTCCGACGTACTTGGGCAATTCCAGAAGGACAATGCGACACCCCACACCTCCAGAGTTGCTACAGAGTGGCTCCAGGACACTCTTCTGAGTTTAAACACTTCCACTGGCCACCAAACTCCCCAGACATGAACGTTATTGAGTATATGTGGGATGCCTTGCAATGTACAGTTCAGTAGAGATCTTCACCCCCCTCGCACTCTTGGAGATTTATTGACTGCCCAGTACGATTCATTGTGTCACATCCCTCCAGCACTACTTCAGAGATTAGTTGATTCTATGCTACGTAGTGTTGCGGCACTTCTGCGTGCTCGCGGGACCATGCACGATATTAAGCAGGTGTACCAGTTTGTTTGGCTCTTCAGTGTATTTTATGAGCGCAATGATTTATAGTCGGCATTGCAAAAGAAAACTGAGTTCATGTAGGCATAAGAAGCAGTACCAGATACCTCAGAAGCATAGCAGTGTTTATGTAAGGTGGCTTCTAGCCATTTGCATTGTAATGGGAATTGCATCGCCGTTTGTTATGACACACAAAATATGAGACATCAAAGAAGCAAACTTTTTGTAATACAAGCACTCCGTCTCCCCTGCCTGTATCACATCCTGGACCTACCTTTTAGAAAAATGTCCATAAGAACTGACACCACACGTATATGGCCCTTAATAGCTAATTTTCAGTGCAGATGCACTCTTCGTTCGACCTCTTTCAGAAATCAGGTGAAGCTGCGGGCAACGATGATAATGTTCAAGAGGCTCTAAGTATACAGTGTGTGACATATGTAAATTTGAAGTAGATATAAAACGTGCTCGGATAGCCGATGTACTTAACGCGATCACTCGTGATAACCGGGAAGTCCCTGTGTGAGGCTCGGACTGGCACAAATCTTCATACGTCACTACTAGGTAGCAGATCTATAACTAATAAAGCTGATTCAAGAAATTTTCAATTAGGTCATTAATTTCGAAATATTTCGTACAGACGTAGGTTGGTTATTTCCTGCAACTGCGCCTATGTTTATAATTGACGTGTTATTATGTCCTCTGATCAAAATGGTTGTGAACATTATCAAGAACAACTGTTGGCAAAGTAAGCAAGTAATGCAGAAACCATTTCTGTTGACTGACCTTGTACTTCAATCCCCTGGCGAACATAGTGGCCATGAAAGTTCCACTGAATAACATTTAGCAGACTTGCTTCTGACATTGTTCAGTTTCATGCAATACATAGTAAAAACAGTAATAACGAATAAGATTTTAATTCTGCAACTGCAAGAAATGAAAAAATCTCACAGTGCGGTAGGTGTGATAATAGTAGAGGTGATGTATTGGCAGCTGTGAGCGGTTATAGCGGCCGCAGGTCTCGTGGGATGACACTATGTATGCCGTGCCATCCTTGTAAGCCTCATCCTGCTACTTCCTTCGTGGCTATCAATCCTAAGGTAATTTTGTACAGACTACAGATTTGCTATTTTCCGGGAATTTTCATTATTTTTATGAACACTGAAGGTAGTGTTTTACTTACATAGCGCCATTGCGTTCCTGGAACCGGCTTCGAACCCAGGAATTACTTTCTCATTAAATCGCATGTTTTTGTGCCCCACGATGCAAAGGATCTTAGCATCCCTGAAGTGTTTCTCCCGAACTGATAATAACTTCGACCCCTCATAGTGTCACTCACACATGTTCTATTTACTGTCTGCCATTTAAACTTGAGTAAATTAGGTTTGTCCAAGTGACGGAGAAGTGTCTGGTGGACGTGAAGAGAGCTGGTGGAGGGGCGGCTTCTGTCCCACTGATGTCAATAATTGGACATAAGTGAATGCAGATCATACTATACATAGGTTATCTGCGTGAGAACATACAGCGAGCTACCACGCCCATAATTATAAAACGTAGGATATTCCAATATAAACTGTTGGCCTTCGCCGGCCGCGGTGGTCTAGCGGTTCAGGCGCTCAGTCCGGAACCGCGCGACTACTACGGTCGCGGGTTCGCATCCTGCCTCGGGCATGGATGTGTGTGATGTCCTTAGGTTGGTTAGGTTTAAGTAGTTCTAAGTTCTAGGGGACTGATGACCACAGATGTTAAGTCCCATAGTGCTCAGATCCATTTGAACCATTTTTTTGTTGGCCTTTAAGACTGTAACAGCGTGAAGGTGACATGCAGAAAATCTCGAATTTGCATGAAATGTACCAAATTATTGAAAAAGAAAACTATTAACATTTCACCTTAGCCGCACAAATTAGGTTAGGCTACAACAATCTACAACAATCTAGAACAAAGACGTTTATCGTTGGGACGGGATATTCTCATGAAATTTCAATCACCAGTTTTCTCCTCCGATTGTGAAAACATTCTGTTGCCACCCATCTACATATGGAGAAATGATCATCACGATAAAATAAGAGAAATCAGGGCTCGCACAGAAAAATTTAAATGCTCATTTTTCCCGCGTGCCGTTCGAGAGTGGAACGGTAGAGAGACAGCTTGAAGGTGGTCATTGAACCTTCTACCAGGCACTTTATTATGAATAGCAGAGTAATCACGTAGATGCAGATGTAGATGTATGTAGCAACGAAAGATTGCATAGTGGATTTCTCATTCGGATTGCACTTTTGAGTGATGGTTGCTAGTAAGATTGTGTTATCTACATCTACATCAACATAGATAATGCGCAAGGTGCGTGACGGATGGTACCCTGTCCAAGTACTACCCATTTCCTTTCCTGTTCGGCTCGCAAGTAAAGCAAGGAAAAATTGTCTGTGTGCATCAGTACGATACGCAATTTCTCGTAGTTCTTAGGTGAAATGTACGTTGTCGGCAATATAATCGTTCTGTGTCAGCTTCAGCTGACGCTTCTATAAATGTTCTCAACACTGTTCCTCGAAAAGAAAGTCGGCTTCCTCACAGAGATTCGCATGTGAGTTCCTTAACCATCTCCGTAACACATGCACGTTGTTTGAACATACCGGCAACAAAAGTAGCACCTTGCCTGTGATTTTTATCGATGTCTTCTCTTAATCCAACCTGCTGCAGATCCCAAACATCATGCAGTACTCCAGAATTGGTAGCACTAGTGTCCTGTAAGCAGTCTCCTTTATAGATGAACCACACTTTCCTAAACTTCTCCCAGTAAACTGAACTCGACCATTCGGCTTCCCTACTACAATTCTTATATGCTCGTTCCATTTTATATCGCTTTGCAACGTTACGCCTATCATTCAATAGGCCTGACTCTGTCAAGCAGCTCATTACTATGCCGTATTAGGACTTTAACAGTTTGTTTTCCCTACCAGTTTGCATTAACTTAAGTTCATCTACATTTAGAGCTAGCTGCCATTCATCACATCAACTAGAAATTATATCTAAGTCATCTTGTATTCTCCTACAGTCACACAACGACGACACGTTCCGTACACTACGACATCATCAGCAAACAGCCGTAGACTGCCGCTCACCCTGTCCTCCAGATCGTTTATGAATATCTAAATTAACGCCTACAGTGAAGTTTTAGTTCAAATAAACCATACGGCAGCCATATTCATGTCCACCAAAATCTTTCAGCTAGCCAAGATGTCAATGGGTCTCCAGAACAGAGCAAACCATTGTCTGTAAGCGACCTGATGATGCTGCATAGACCATACAGATTTGATTATCTCTGCAATTCCGCTTCACCGATGAATAAAGTTTAGTGCGTCTTAGGATAGATGGACATTGAGAATTAATAACCCTTAATGACAGTTTGAACAGGAGAAACTGTGAGGGAAACAGCTATGTGGTCTACGGATATTTTTCTACCGATGGTCATATGAGCGTGTGAGTTCTGTAAAATGTATGCAACATCATCACGCAAGCTCAATGTTTCTCATCAGCAATGCTTGAGGCGAATTTTTAAGTTCAGCTATCGTGAACAAGTTTCAAATGATGGTTTTCTCAGAAGTAGTCTTCATAGCAAGCATAAAATCGTATCTGAAAAAAGACTGCAGCTAGCAGGGAACGTTCTACGCATGAAAGATGGAAGAACTCCCAAATCAGTACTGTTGTGGATGCCAGCGGGTGCATACAGAAGTAACTTAAGACCTGGTACCACGTGAAAACGGATTTTGGGAAAGGAACTTCAATGCATGGACGTGAACTGAGAGAAAGCAGAAAACATGGCAGCTCTGCGAGTTCGATGGAAGAAACTTGTGCTCGATATGCTACCTAGCGTTGGAGGAACTAACTCTAAGCCTAAGCAAGTCAGTCTCTGGGACTATCTATTAATGAAGAAGCTATAATGCACAGGGAGAGGACATTGAATTAGAATATATAGACAATGACCTATACAAGAATTGGCAATGTGTATTTGATGACACAGTAAGGGAAAAGGTAGCGAATAACGACGTTCGCCCCGTGTGAGAATCACAGAAATATGTGCGAGCATGGGCCGTAGACACTGTGACATATGAAGTTTGAGTCGGTATGCGAGGCGTGCTTGGTAGTCAAGGTCTGACGTCGTCTTTCGTGACCACGTGCCGGTAGACACGTTGGGCAGTCTGCTGCGAAACATGAACAAATCCAGCAACTTCACACACCGTATATGCCCATGGGCATGACCAAACAGGATTGCCCATTTTTCCCATTCTGTCACGTCCTTTCATTTACCCACATTTACTTACAATGTCCGTTTTAAATATAAGTATGTCACAAATAGCTATTGCCGTATGCTCACGTAGAGGCAGTACGGGTGCAGTTGAGCATGTGACTCGATCGCTGCGCCAACTGTAAAGTCTTAATGATTCATCTGTGCGTGCACACTGGGGTGATAAATTTTTTACCGTTGAGCTGATGTCGCATACATTATTATTCTTATAAGTTATACTAAAGCAGTGGGCAGAAGAATTAATATAAGTAAGTTATTACTGCTACTTTGAAACATTTTATACATCTTATTGAAGTTATGTGATTGCGTGATGTGTGTTCTTCCGGACATGTCCGAAAGAACAAACCACGTATTCATATAACTGATTCGCTTCGATGGGTACCTAATCTACAACTTTCAGTGACATTCGACCTCCAGTGGGAATCTAAAATTAGCGACCACGGAGGACTGGAACGGGGACCATGGATAGATGTCGCTAGACGGGAATGTGAATCAGCCGGGGAACGCGCCGAAATAGTCCGTGCATTTTCAATGAATGGCGCAGTGGTTAATTCAATTGCCTAATAAGCAGGAGATCCTGGGTTCGAGTCCCGGTCCGTTGCACAATTCCATTCGTCATTGCTGATTCCACGTAAAGACCCGACGCAGCTACTGACATTTGTTTCTTCCCTTTATTTTCCTTTCTCCCCCCTCCATCTTCAGATTATATAGTTATTAAGTTATTATAAACATTGGGCAACTGTGGCGTGTTAAAAGCAGGGATGACAGCAAATTATCTTTGGAGCAGGCGGGGGGGGGGGGGGGGGTGGGGGGAAGATGGGGGAGAGATGAGTGTGAAAATGTGATGCCCTGCCTTCCACAGAACCCAGGCGTAGGTCTGTGTCTTTCTGCAAGTCAAGTACAGAAGATAAGTTCTTAAAGTTTTACAAACCACAAGTAAACCGCTATGAAACTCTACAGTACGGTAAAGAGCTCTCAGACGTGTAGTTATTCACACAGAAGAGCTATAAATGCTCTACTGTGATACCACATGTCATAAAGTTACAGAAAATTATGGAAACGTTGAAACCCCAAGTAGCATGACATAAAATTACGCATTCCTCCATATAATATGCCGTTGCGCGTCGTACATTTTCTTAAGTGGTGCCGTTGATGAGGTTGGGAGTCACATTCGCATTGGCCATTGAGCTGCGGCTGGGACGAACTGCACCACATGATTTATTTGTGGGACGACACAGGCGCCAAGGGAGGTCAGTTGTGGGCAGGGCTGGTTTTTATGTGCCGCCTCACGTCGCGAGCGGCCGCCGCGCGCTCTTCCGGGCCGTTTTTTGTGGAGCGCGGCTCCCAGACAGAGACGGCGACGGCGGCGGACGTGGCGGCGGCGGGAACGGGTTCTGGACGCCGGCGCGCGCCGCACCCGTTTCAAAGGATCCGCCGCCACTCTGCGCGTGCCTCGTCGCCTGCAGCCACGCACTACTCGTTCCTTGTTTCCTGATTGACTGCGTTACCTGGCTGTTATCACGGCGGCCCGATGCCCTCAGCACCACATCATTAGCCAAAACGTCAAGGCGGCTTGTGTAAGACGATAGTAAGGTTAAAAACCACTGATTTCAAACGACCTTCACCAACCGACACCAGAAAACTACACCAACGGAAGTGGAAAGTGTTAAGCCATGGCCGGCCGAGGTGGCCGAGAGGTTCTAGGCGCTACAGCCTGGAACCGCGTGACCGCTACGGTCGCAGTTTCGAATCCTGACTCGGGCATGGATGTGTGTGATGTCCTTAGGTTAGTTAGGTTTAAGTAGTTCTAAGTTCTAGGGGACTGATGACCTCAGAAGTTAAGTCCCATAGTGCTCAGAGCCATTTGAACCAATTTTTGTTAGGCCATGAACCTGTGACTGAACCTTACCAAACAGATACTCCAATATTTCCATCCTTGTAACAGGCGCAAATTTAAGATTAATATAAGCCTTTAAATCTGCATTGTTTTTAAGCAATGAAACGCGGTTCTTCACTTTCCGCGGATGCTCGTCGTCGAATGTGGAGGAGACCTGGGAAGTGATCCCATTCTTCCAATGTTTTGGAGAGGTACTGCTTCACTTTCCCCAGATGATCATCACTGGTGAGTATGGATGACATCAGGAAGAGGTCCTGTGTTTGCAGAGGCACTGTAGTCCTTTACCTTCTGTTCAATCGTCGAATGTTTACGCTCCTTGCACCAAGCGAGGCGACGTTTGGCATTTACCGATGTGATGTGTGGCTCATGACCAGCCGCTCGACAATGAAATCCAAGTTTTCTCACCTCCCGCCTGTCATAGCACTTGCAGTGGATCCTGATGCCGTTTGGAATTCTTGTGTTATGGTCTGGATAGATGTCTGCCTATTACACATTACGACCCTCTTCAAATGTCAGCGGTCTCTGTCAGCCAACAGACGAGGTCGGCCTGTACACTTTTATGCTGTAGGTTTCCACTACACTATCACATCGAAAACAGTGGACATAGGGATGTTTAGGAGTGTGGAAATCTCGCGTGCAGAGGTGTGACACAAGTGACGCCCAATCACCTGACCACGTTCGAAGTCCGTGAGTTCCGCAGAGGGCCCCAGTGTGCTCTCTCACGATGTCTAATGACTACTAAGGTCGCTGATATGGAGTACCTGGCAGTGGGTGGCAGCCCAATGCTCCTAATATGAAAAACGGATGTTTTTGGGAGTGTCCGGATACTTTTGGTCACATAGTGTAAATACATCTTATCGTCATGCTTTGCAGACAGTGCAGCTTCAACAAAACGAGTGTTATAAGAAACTATCAGCCTCGATTGCGGTTCTGAGGCTGATATTTCCTTATACATTAGATTATTACGGTTGTTGACTGTGGTGCAATGTTGAAAGTACAAAAACGAGTGATAGCTAGATGGATTCGGAACAACGGTGTGTCAAGAAAAACAGGCATACGTCCTTCCATATGAATTACACCTCGAGACGATAGAAGGGCTGTTGAAATGGCTCTCAAGAATAGATGGATGACAACAGATGAAATGTAGGCAGAGGTTACAGACAGAGTGTCACAGAGACGTCGATGACATGTTACTGCAAATTGGTTTGAGGTTTCGGGATGCACATGCACCGTTTGCCACTGACACCATATCACAGAGACTTACATATTGTAGAATCAGGGCCAACTGGAACACTGAGTAGCATTCTGTGGCGTCCAGCGATGAGACTGGCTTGTGTTCGTGGCGGTCAAATCGATGCCAAAGTGTCAGCAGACTACGTGGTGATAGATGATAGGAAACTATAATTGTTGAATTATTGCTGAATGGAGCATTTGTATATGACCGCAGAGCTGATCTGCTAACTGATAAAGGGAATTGAAAGATCGTCAGCGTGTCACAAGAATGGTAAACGCTTTTGCTACACCCATCGTGACCAGGCTACCAAATGGCAGATTCCAAATGGATAATTAAGGCACCACACTGCAGTTGACGACACACGCCATGAGGCATGTAGGGATCATTTGCTGACCTCTTCGGTTCCCTTATGTATTCCCCCTTAGAGAACCACCAACTAGCAATCTTCAAGAACTGACACAGCATGTTTTTCAGATATGGCGTGAAATCTATGCAGACGACATTCGGAGGTTGTTAGCTTCCAGATCACAACGACTACGAGACACTGTTCGCACCATGGGTCTCAGACTCATACTGATGTTGACGACGAGCATCATTTCCGAATGGAACAAAAGTTAAATCATTTAATACCTACTATTGTAAGTAGGCTGTTTATGTTTTCATATTGGCAAACGTTACGTAGCGCTCTGTATGAAAATCACTGGCTGTGCTGTGTGCAGTCTGTGACTAGTTTCCATTGTTGTCTGCGATTGTAGTGTTGGGCAGCTGGATGTGAACAGCGCGTAGCGTTGAGCAGTTGGAGGTCAGCCGCCAGCAGTGGTGGATGTGGGGAGAGAGATGGCGGAGTTTTGAAATTTGTAAGACTGGATGTCATAAACTGCTATGTATATCATGACTTTTCAACACTATTAAGGTAAATACATTGTTTGTTCTCTATCAAAATCTTTCATTTGCTAACTATGCCTATCAGTAGTTAGTGCCTTCAGTAGTTTAAACTCTTAAATTTAACTGGCAGTAGTGGCGGTCGCTGTATTGCAGTAGTTCGAGTAACGAAGATTTTTGTGAGGTAAGTGATTTGTGAAACGTATAGGTTAATGTTAGTCAGGGCCATTCTTTGTAGCGATTACTGAAAGTCAGATTGCGTTGCGCTGAAAGTATTGTGTGTCACTTTAGTGAATGTTTGAGTACGTTCAGTTTTGCTCAGCTGTTTGAAAAGCAAACAATGTAAGAGGTTTATCAGCACAGTAATTCAATAATTTTTCTAAGAGGACGTTACACTATGTGCTAAACACTGCCACGAAAACTGGTAAATACCACATTGGTGCTTTTTGGTGTAACGCTTTCTGTTTCCAGCAAGTGTATTCTAACTCGATAATGTTATCATTGCCCTTAGCAGTGCATTCTTATTCATGGACGGTTAACTGAAAAACGACCCACAGTAGGGAGAAAACTTTAATTTTGGCGTATGAGTTCAATTGCTGAACATGCCGTAACCTCACAGTTCTTGTGCGTTATTGTGTTAGTTCAGTGAACAGCTCTCTTAGAATTGATCTTAACGCATTCTGTTCCAACTGTGCACCAAATGACTGAGAGGAGTGATTGGGTGTATGTATTCTGAAGGGACTAAAGCTTCAATATGGTGATAGTCGTTTTAGTGAACGTAGAATTTATCAGTGGATAAATCGCTCTACAGTTGAACATCTGGCTTGCGACAAATAACGTTCGGGTAGGCCATTCGAAAACGGACGGGACCATAGCGACAGCGGACCGAATGATAAGTGTTCAGTTTTACTTCAGAATCGATAATGTAACTCATGGGTTCAACATTAGGCGTAATTAGGTATTTGCGATAACCATTAATTCTAAACTGTCGCAAAGATTTTGCTCGTCGTTTCAATTGACTGAGAAGTACGCTCTAAGAGAAAAGAAAGAAGACGCGCCACTAAGAAATTATTCGAATGGGACGGAAATCGGTAGATGTCATGTACACGTACAGACAAACAAATGATTACAATTTCAGAAATATTAGACGTATCCCCCCCCATGAACCATGGACCTTGCCGTTGGTGGGGAGGCTTGCGTGCCTCAGCGATACAGATAGCCGTACCGTAGGTGCAACCACAACGGAGGGGTATCTGTTGAGAGGCCAGACAAACGTGTGGTTCCTGAAGAGGGGCAGCAGCCTTTTCAGTAGTTGCAAGGGCAACAGTCTAGATGATTGACTGATCTGGCCTGGTAACAATAACCAAAACGGCCTTGCTGTGCTGGTACTGCGAACGGCTGAAAGCAAGGGGAAACTACAGCCGTAATTTTTCCCGAGGGCATGCAGCTTTACTGTATGATTACATGATGATGGCGTCCTCTTGGGTAAAATATTCCGGAGGTAAAATAGTCCCCCATTCGGATCTCCGGGCGGGGACTACTCAAGAGGATGTCGTTATCAGGAGAAAGAAAACTGGCGCTCTACGGATCGGAGCGTGGAATGTCAGATCCCTTAATCGGGCAGGTAGGTTAGAAAATTTAAAAAGGGAAATGGATAGGTTGAAGTTAGATATAGTGGGAATTAGTGAAGTTCGGTGGCAGGAGGAACAAGACTTCTGGTCAGGTGACTACAGGGTTATAAACACAAAATCAAATAGGGGTAATGCAGGAGTAGGTTTAATAATGAATAGGAAAATAGGAATGCGGGTAAGCTACTACAAACAGCATAGTGAACGCATTATTGTGGCCAAGATAGATACGAAGCCCACACCTACTACAGTAGTACAAGTTTATATGCCAACTAGCTCTGCAGATGACGAAGAAATTGAAGAAATGTATGATGAAATAAAAGAAATTATTCAGATTGTGAAGGGAGACGAAAATTTAATAGTCATGGGTGACTGGAATTCGAGTGTAGGAAAAGGGAGAGAAGGAAACATAGTAGGTGAATATGGATTGGGGGACAGAAATGAAAGAGGAAGCCGTCTGGTAGAATTTTGCACAGAGCACAACATAATCATAACTAACACTTGGTTTAAGAATCATGAAAGAAGGTTGTATACATGGAAGAACCCTGGAGATACTAAAAGGTATCAGATAGATTATATAATGGTAAGACAGAGATTTAGGAACCAGGTTTTAAATTGTAAGACATTTCCAGGGGCAGATGTGGATTCTGACCACAATCTATTGGTTATGAACTGCAGATTGAAACTGAAGAAACTGCAAAAAGGTGGGAATTTAAGGAGATGGGACCTGGATAAACTGAAAGAACCAGAGGTTGTACAGAGATTCAGGAAGAGCATAAGGGAGCAATTGACAGGAATGGGGGAAATAAATACAGTAGAAGAAGAATGGGTAGCTTTGAGGGATGAAGTAGTGAAGGCAGCAGAGGATCAAGTAGGTAAAAAGACGAGGGCTAGTAGAAATCGTTGGGTAACAGAAGAAATATTGAATTTAATTGATGAAAGGAGAAAATATAAAAATGCAGTAAGTGAAACAGGCAAAAAGGAATACAAACGTCTCAAAAATGAGATCGACAGGAAGTGCAAAATGGCTAAGCAGGGATGGCTAGAGGACAAATGTAAGGATGTAGAGGCCTATCTCACTAGGGGTAAGGTAGATACCGCCTACAGGAAAATTAAAGAGACCTTTGGAGATAAGAGAACGACTGGTATGAATATCAAGAGCTCAGATGGAAACCCAGTTCTAAGCAAAGAAGGGAAAGCAGAAAGGTGGAAGGAGTATATAAAGGGTCTATACAAGGGCGATGTACTTGAGGACAATATTATGGAAATGGAAGAGGATGTAGATGAAGATGAAATGGGAGAGACGATACTGCGTGAAGAGTTTGACAGAGCACTGAAAGACCTGAGTCGAAACAAGGCCCCCGGAGTAGACAATATTCCATTGGAACTACTGAAGGCCGTGGGAGAGCCAGTCCTGACAAAACTCTACCATCTGGTGAGCAAGATGTATGAAACAGGCGAAATACCCTCAGACTTCAAGAAGAATATAATAATTCCAATCCCAAAGAAAGCAGGTGTTGACAGATGTGAAAATTACCGAACTATCAGCTTAATAAGTCACAGCTGCAAAATACTAACACGAATTCTTTACAGACGAATGGAAAAACTAGTAGAAGCCAACCTCGGGGAAGATCAGTTTGGATTCCATAGAAACACTGGAACACGTGAGGCAATACTGACCTTACGACTTATCTTAGAAGAAAGATTAAGGAAAGGCAAACCCACGTTTCTAGCATTTGTAGACTTAGAGAAAGCTTTTGACAATGTTGACTGGAATACTCTCTTTCAAATTCTAAAGGTGGCAAGGATAAAATACAGGGAGCGAAAGGCTATTTACAATTTGTACAGAAACCAGATGGCAGTTATAAGAGTCGAGGGACATGAAAGGGAAGCAGTGGTTGGGAAGGGAGTAAGACAGGGTTGTAGCCTCTCCCCGATGTTGTTCAATCTGTATATTGAGCAAGCAGTAAAGGAAACAAAAGAAAAATTCGGGGTAGGTATTAAAATTCATGGAGAAGAAATAAAAACTTTGAGGTTCGCCGATGACATTGTAATTCTGTCAGAGACAGCAAAGGACTTGGAAGAGCAGTTGAATGGAATGGACAGTGTCTTGAAAGGAGGATATAAGATGAACATCAACAAAAGCAAAACAAGGATAATGGAATGTAGTCTAATTAAGTCGGGTGATGCTGAGGGAATTAGATTAGGAAATGAGGCACTTAAAGTAGTAAAGGAGTTTTGCTATTTGGGGAGCAAAATAACTGATGATGGTCGAAGTAGAGAGGATATAAAATGTAGGCTGGCAATGGCAAGGAAAGCGTTTCTGAAGAAGAGAAATTTTGTTAACATCGAGTATAGATTTAAGTGTCAGGAAGTCATTTCTGAAAGTATTCGTATGGAGTGTAGCCATGTATGGAAGTGAAACATGGACGATAAATAGTTTGGACAAGAAGAGAATAGAAGCTTTCGAAATGTGGTGCTACAGAATGCTGAAGATTAGATGGGTAGATCACATAACTAATGAGGAAGTATTGAATAGGATTGGGGAGAAGAGAAGTTTGTGGCACAACTTGACCAGAAGAAGGGATCGGTTGGTAGGACATGTTCTGAGGCATCAAGGGATCACCAATTTAGTATTGGAGGGCAGCGTGGAGGGTAAAAATCGTAGAGGGAGACCAAGAGATGAATACACTAAGCAGATTCAGAAGGATGTAGGTTGCAGTAGGTACTGGGAGATGAAAAAGCTTGCACAGGATAGAGTGGCATCGAGAGCTGCATCAAACCAGTCTCAGGACTGAAGACCACAACAACAACAACAATAGACGATTTATTCAAGAGAATGAGCTTCCTAAATGGAGCAAGTCAGTAAGACGTTGTTCCACTTCTTACCCTTATGCAAGCAGTTACTCGGCTTGGCATTGTTTGATAGCGTAGTTGGATAGCCTCTTGAGGGAATATCGTCGACGTACGTTGTGCTGTAAGGGTGCCTAGGGTGACAACTAAAGGAGTCCTGCTATGAAAAAAATGGCATCCAAGATCGACACTCCTGGTTGTCGGGCGGTATGACGGCCAGTGATCAGATTGATATCCCACTGCTGTTTGGTGCGTTTCCAGACACGAGTGTCTGGAGATTCCCTTAACAGCCCTGGGATAACAAGACTGTGGCCCCCCATACGTCCTGACAATCAGGAGTGTTGCTCTGGGGTACTACATCTTTTGACAGCCGGACCCTTTTGGTTTCATCCACTATTCCCTTTACAGCACAGCGTACGTCGACAGTATTGTACGCCCCTTTCTGTTGCCCTTCATGGTATGCCATCGTGGGCTTACATTTCAGCAAGATAACGCCCACCTGTACACGGCGAGAGTTCCTACTGCTTGCCTTCATGCCTGCGAAACCCTATCTAGGCTAGCAAGGTGGGCAGGTATCTCCCAATGGAGAACATTTGGAGCATTCTGGGCAGGGCCCTACAACCACCTCGGGACTTTGACGATCTAGCGCGCCGGTTGGATATAATTTGGGGTAATATCTCTCAGAATGACGTCCAACAACTCAATCAATGCGAAGCCGAACAGCTGCTTGCATAAGGGCGAGAGGTGGACCGACGCGTTATTGAGTATCTGAGTTTGCGAAGCTATTTCTCCTGAGTAATTGACCCAGTGTTTCTGAAACCGTAACCATTAGTCCGTCTGTGATTTGCATGACATTTAACCATTTCCGTCGGGTTCGGATAATTCCTTCTCGGTGTTTCATTTTTCTTGTCTTAGAGCAGTTGCTCCCAACATTGGAGTAATTAACCCATAGGGGGTAAAATGAAATTTTCTGAGGGGTAAAAATGGATTCATTTATGTTTCGCTCAAGAATTTTGATTATTATTAAATATCTGTGCTATTATCATTCTTTTATAAGAAAGTAATACTGGTTACGTAAGTTACCGAAAATTACATTTTTTTCAAAAACCCCATTAGGACTGGCTTCCAAAACCCACGTTTCTTTAGTGACACACTGTGGTTGAGGTTGCAGCTTGTAAAACGGCTGTGTGAATATCATGTTCCCCATATAGCGCATAAGGCAACTACCTTGCCGCAGTGGATACACCGGTTCCCGTCATATCACCGAAGTTAAGCGCTGTCGGGCGTGGCCGTCACTGGGATGGGTGACCATCCGGGCCACCATGCGGTGTTGCCATTTTTTGGGGTGCACTCAGCCTCATGATGCAAATGAAAGAGCAGCTCCGGTAAATAACGGCCCGCAGGGCGGTGTGCTGACCACACATCCCTTCTATCCGCATCCTCATCTGAGGATGACACGACGTCGGATGGTCCCGATGAGCCACTTGTGGCCTGAAGACGGAGTGCATATATTCCATACAGTACACACATCCTTTAGTACTTTGTACTGGAATATATATGTCACATATGTTTAAATATCTCAAAAAATGCCTTCCCTGAATTGTTGGTAGTCCCCGCAATGGACCGGAAACTGCTTCATTATGCACTTAGCAACAGATTCATGAATTCACGAACTAATTGACAGCACAAGACAAGAGCAATTATGTAACTGTTACTGTACTGTCGTAATTCATATTTATTATTGTTATTATTACCGAATTCTCCCAATTTTTTTTTTTTTTTTTTTGGTCTTTCCAACAGTCTTTCATTGTTGCCGAGAAAGATTGATTACGTTCTTCTGATCACTTTGGTCGGTACTCGTTTTGTTTTGCTTGTTCTGATGCAGCTTCCCATTTGCCTGCTTCATGTCTGAAGGTGTCTCTGTCTAATATGTTAGTTTGCGTTTTTGAAGTCCTTCTGAATTTCGTTCAGCCAAGGTGTTGAGTTCTTAAGCAATGTTACATAGCCTGCCACCCTTTTTGTCAATGCTTTTCTTGCAGTCTTTTGGGATGACCAAAGAATTTCATTTGCCTTTTCTTAAAGTCAGTTACGCTGTTTGAAAATTTTCCTTTTGTTATAATAGATTGTAGACTATAACCGTCTTGGGTATGACGTATTTCCAGAATTGTATTAACGATCTTTCTCTCTTTTTTGAGTTCTTATTTCCTGCTAAGAATCAGTGTTTCGTTTGTGTAAAGGACTGTTGGTTTTACGACTGTGCTCTAGAGTCAGATTTTTGTGTGTCTTGACATGGCCTTTTCGTTGTAGAGGTTTTCAAATGGTTCAAATGGCTCTGAGCACTATGGGACTTAACATCTGTGGTCATCAGTCCCCTAGAACTTAGAACTACTTAAACCTAACTAACCTAAGGACATCACACACATCCATGCCCGAGACAGGATTCGAACCTGCGACCGTAGCAGTCGCGCGGTTCCGGACTGAGCGCCTTAACCGCTGGACCACCGCGGCCGGCGTAGTAGAGGTTTTGGCTTAACGCTAATGCTTTGTTTCCTTTTTGGAGACCACTTTGCTGCGAGATATTTTCAAGACCTGTAGATTCGGTGAATTCTCGGATTTATTTAAAGCACAGGACCGTGTTGATTTTACCATATTATGTTTTCAGGCTTGCAATTTCTGTTGTTGAACATCATAATTCAGTTTTTTTGAATGAAATTTGCAGTCCTATTTTTCCTGCACATTCTTTAACAATCTCGAGTTGTTAAACTGCAGTCCCTTCGTCCTCTGCAAGTATCGCCAGATCGACCGCAAATGTTAGGTACGGTATGCAGAGGATGATTTTGGGAAACCCCATTAGGACTGGCTTCCAAAACCTATGTTTCTTGAGTTCTTCCTCTCATTCTTCCATAACCTTCTCTAGGACGCCGTTGAACAGAAGAGCGGTCGTCTTCTTTTTGGGATTTCCCCCGTAAATTTAATTTGCACCATTTAGTGCTTGTTATATGAATTCTCGTGTTTTGGGATATAGTCCCTTCTCTTCCAAAATCTGGAATAGTGATGGCGTGATTATCGAGTCGTAAGCCTTTTTGAAATCTACACACGTACATACTAAAGCTTTTGTCTGAGAGTTCGCGTTTTGAGTATGGTTTTGAGGTTAAAAATTTGTTGTGGTCATGATCTCTTTTTTCTGGGTACAGTTTGATATTCTGCTAATTTGGGTTCTAATTGCTTCGTGCTCTAGTCAAGAGACAAGTTCTTAAAATTTTGTAGGTGACCAGCAACAGGGAGATCCCTCCATAGTTGTTTACATCTGATTTGTTGCCTTTTTTAGGTAATGGGTGAATTAGAGGAGTCATCCAGCCAACCAGAATTTTTTCGGTTTGCCAATTGCTTCGGAAAAATTTATTTAATTTCCTTCATTGAGTTTGTGTTTAAATTTTTCAAGATCTCTGCTACAATACCGTACTCCGCCGATTCTCTGTTTTTTTGTTTTTTGTTTCTTGATATGTTAATAAACTTTTCCTTGTGTTGGTGGTGGCGAACTTTCTACTGTGATTTCTGGATGTACTTTTTGGAATCTCTTTGTGTGCAGTATATTTTCCCACTATTCTCTTGTATTTGCGTTCCCTGCCGACTTATGCACTGAAATCACCGAATAGAATTTTCACCTCATCTTTTGGAATTTTGACCATCTCAAGTTCTTCCCTGGATATTTCTTCTTTTTTCTTGCGGGCTCTTTTTTAATGTCACCATTTGTTTGTGCATGTACCTTAATAACGGCGTAGCTTTTGTTTGTGTTCGATTCTTTAAGGTCATAAATCGGTTGTTAATGCGTTTCACACCTTTTACTGGATACGAAACTTTTTTGTCTACACTGAAGGCCATGCCAAATAGTGCTGTTCCTTTGTCAGTTTTCTTGTATGTCCCACTTTTGAAGATTCTGTAAGTAAGTCTACAGTTTCTGAATCTCTGAAGCGGATTTATTTCAGGTCAAGAATTTGGATTTTCTGTTTCGTGAGTTCTGTTGTGGGTCTGTGTAGTTTTTCTGCTCGAATGAATGAATGTTGAAAGTGCCAAAGTAAGTGCGTGCTTCACGTGGAAGTTCATCAGTGCACTCCGATTTGGTCTCTCGTGTAATTCCAAGCTTCCCGGAACCCGAATGCTTGGTTAACACTTTGGATTGGATGGATCGCCCACCTGGGGTAATTCTGGCGTTTATTTGTACGAGTCATGTTTGCTTGTCATTAGTGTCCTAGATTTTGCTAATGGTGTAGAACCAGGGATTGTGATTTTCTGAAGCATGTTTATAGGCGCACATAGTAACGAACAGAGGTTGACCATACGGCCTCTTGCTCCAAGATAGACACAGCGTTGATTTTGGTTGTCGTTTTGGCTTGAGGGTAGTATTTTATTTCCCACCCACCCTCCACATCCGTCGAGTGTTCCGCTATCTGCCACATGGGACGCGCCAG
The DNA here is from genome assembly GCF_021461385.2 of Schistocerca piceifrons. Taxonomy (NCBI): domain Eukaryota; kingdom Metazoa; phylum Arthropoda; class Insecta; order Orthoptera; family Acrididae; genus Schistocerca; species Schistocerca piceifrons. The sequence goes on from NC_060140.1 coordinate 510,293,192, forward strand.
GTGGAAGTTGAAAAACCTCATACTAGACGCATTAGTACCCTTACTGTTCTTCTTTTTCTTATTATCATTATTAATATTATTATGATGGACACGTTTTAACTTTGGCTGCAGGGTGTGGGTGAAGCAACTGTCGCTAGGGACAGGAGAGATGCTTAGGAAACGTGTTTTGTAACAAGTGTCTACACTCAACGTGGATATGTAGCTCTCTTTTCTGAGGTAGCAAGCGCGATGCACGGAGAATTGCTTCACCATCCTATAAACAAACGGTTGTTAGAAATAAGCCGTATCAATGTCTTGCTAGTTCCTGATTTAATAGAATACCAGAAACCTAAATATCAATTACCTTTCGTCATTTTAAAAATAAAAATGGCCAAAGAAAACTATTTTTCATTCCAAAGCTTAGATAGGCGTTTATGTTGACGAGCATGTGTGGGGAGGGAAATTCTAGGAGTGGGATTCTAGCTAATATGTAATTAGACTGAGGGGTAATGGTCTCAGAAAGTTTGAGAACCACTATCTTAGAGCGCATAAAGGAACGTTTGAAAATGGCGGAATTAGATGCAAGGCAGTCTGAAGAGGAAGGATACTTAAGTCGCATCGTAATCATTGACGTGACGTGAGTCCAACGCTGCGAACCTCGGAGCGAGTGAAAGATACCTTGACCTATAGGAAAATAATTAATGACATAGGCGTCCACAAAGAGGGGCTAGAGCGAACACTTGCTCCCCCGTAATCCTGGTATACAGAATTTCCATTCATTGCAAGATTCTCATACGCTTCTAAAAGTGATTGGATAACTGCCAGTTCTCTGGGATATCATGAAGGTTTTGTGTAGCCTACAAAATTTGGTTCTTGTAACATAACAAGCCTTTTAACTAATCAGCTCATTGCAGCTGTAGACTCTTGTTGCTCCCCCCCCCCCCCCTCCAGATAATTTCTACGGATGTAAATAAGTAGCCGGGCGCTGTGGCCGAGCGGTTTTAGGAGCTTCAGTTCGGAACCGCGCTACTGCTACGGTCGCAGGTTCGAATCCTGCCTCAGGCATGGATGTGTGTGATGTCCTTAGGTTAGTTAGGTTTAAGTAAGTCTAAGTCTAGGGGACTAATGACCTCAGATGTTAAGTCAAATAGTGCTTGGAGTAATTTGATTGGTAAGTAAATAAATAAATAAATTTCTGGGATCCAAAAGGTAAAATGGTTATGCATACTTTCCTAAGGTCAATCAGCAAACAGCGACAGCCGCTGGAAGCTACTGAGATCTTTAACCCAAAATCAAAACGAGGAGGAGAGAGAAGTTTTAAAACGCTGTGATTTTGAACGCCTTTATACAGCCGACAAAATAATTTCTTCCCCTGAAAACTTAAGGTTAGAGATACTGCAGCAGTCACCGTACAGCCCGACCTTCCTTCGATTGATATTCATCTTCTTGGCCCGACAGAAGTGAACCTGTGTGAATTCAAGTTTTCGTCGGATCACGAAGTTGCAAGAGCGGTTGCCAGACTGAATGTGCACGACGCCTCAACCTATATCCATGACGGAAATAGGAAGCATGTCAAAAGAGGAATCAAGTGCATACTGTAATGAGAAATTTCCGGCCTGCGATATTTTCCCAATAAAGAAATATTTTTTAAAAAATGCCTTCTTTGGTACACGCTATTGGGAAAAGATGTGTTCTGAAAATGAAATTTTCAATCTGCACTTCCATTACCGAGCTGCACCCTCACAAGGATCATCTCTCTCACTCTCTCTCTCTCTTTCTTCACATAAATACACTCCTGGAAATTGAAATAAGAACACCGTGAATTCATTGTCCCAGGAAGGGGAAACTTTATTGACACATTCCTGGGGTCAGATACATCACATGATCACACTGACAGAACCACAGGCACATAGACACAGGCAACAGAGCATGCACAATGTCGGCACTAGTACAGTGTATATCCACCTTTCGCAGCAATGCAGGCTGCTATTCTCCCATGGAGACGATCGTAGAGATGCTGGATGTAGTCCTGTGGAACGGCTTGCCATGCCATTTCCACCTGGCGCCTCAGTTGGACCAGCGTTCGTGCTGGACGTGCAGACCGCGTGAGACGACGCTTCATCCAGTCCCAAACATGCTCAATGGGGGACAGATCCGGAGATCTTGCTGGCCAGGGTAGTTGACTTACACCTTCTAGAGCACGTTGGGTGGCACGGGATACATGCGGACGTGCATTGTCCTGTTGGAACAGCAAGTTCCCTTGCCGGTCTAGGAATGGTAGAACGATGGGTTCGATGACGGTTTGGATGTACCGTGCACTATTCAGTGTCCCCTCGACGATCACCAGTGGTGTAGGCCAGTGTAGGAGATCGCTCCCCACACCATGATGCCGGGTGTTGGCTCTGTGTGCCTCGGTCGTATGCAGTCCTGATTGTGGCGCTCACCTGCACGGCGCCAAACACGCATACGACCATCATTGGCACCAAGGCAGAAGCGACTCTCATCGCTGAAGACGACACGTCTCCATTCGTCTCTCCATTCACGCCTGTCGCGACACCACTGGAGGCGGGCTGCACGATGTTGGGGCGTGAGCGGAAGACGGCCTAACGGTGTGCGGGACCGTAGCCCAGCTTCATGGAGACGGTTGCGAATGGTCCTCGCCGATACCCCAGGAGCAACAGTGTCCCTAATTTGCTGGGAAGTGGCGGTGCGGTCCCCTACGGCACTGCGTAGGATCCTACGGTCGTGGCGTGCATCCGTGCGTCGCTGCGGTCCGGTCCCAGGTCGACGGGCACGTGCACCTTCCGCCGACCACTGGCGACAACATCGATGTACTGTGGAGACCTCACGCCCCACGTGTTGAGCAATTCGGCGGTACGTCCACCCGGCCTCCCGCATGCCCACTATACGCCCTCGCTCAAAGTCCGTCAACTGCACATACGGTTCACGTCCACGCTGTCGCGGCATGCTACCAGTGTTAAAGACTGCGATGGAGCTCCGTATGCCACGGCAAACTGGCTGACACTGACGGCGGCGGTACACAAATGCTGCGCAGCTAGCGCCATTCGACGGCCAACACCGCGGTTCCTGGTGTGTCCGCTGTGCCGTGCGTGTGATCACTGCTTGTACAGCCCTCTCGCAGTGTCCGGAGCAAGTATGGTGGGTCTGACACACCGGTGTCAATGTGTTCTTTTTTCCATTTCCAGGAGTGTACATTGTAAAAGCCTCCGAATTAAACACGTTTTTTCGCCAACATATCGAGGGTAAATTAAAGTCCCCACCAACTATTATCGTATGATTTGTGTACGTGTTTCGAATCAAACTCAAGTTTTCATTGAACGTTTCAGCGACTGTATCATCTGAATTGGGAGGTCGGTAAAAGGATCCAGTTATTATTTTGCTCCGGTTGTCAACAATGAACTCACAGGAAGTGCCCACTTCAATTCCACGACAAGATAAACTGCTTCTGACAACAACAAACACGCCGCCCCCAACCGTGTTTAGCCTATCCTTTCGGAACACCGTCAGGTTCTTCGCAAAAATTTCGGCTGAGCTTATATCCGGCTTTAGCCAGCTCTCAGTGCCCATAACGATTTGAGCATCAGTGCTTCCTATTAGCGCTTGGAGCTCTGGTGCCTTCCCAACACAGCTACGATTGTTATCCCTGGGTAACAGAAGAGATATTGAATTTAATTGATGAAAGGAGAAAATACAAAATTGCAGTAAATGAAGCAGGCAAAAAGGAATACAAACGTCTCAAAAATGAGATCGACAGGAAGTGCAAAATGGCTAAGCAGGGTTGGCTAGAGCACAAATGTAAGGATGTAGAAGCATGTATCACTAAGGGTAAGGTAGATACTGCCTACGGGAAAATTAAAGAGACCTTTGGAGAAAAAAGAACCACTTGCATGAATATCAAGAGCTCAGATGGAAACCCAATTCTAAGCAAAGAAGGGAAAGCAGAAAGGTGGAAGGAGTATATAGAGGGTCTATTCAAGGTCGATGTTCTTGAGGACAATATTATCGGAATGGAAGAGGAGGTAGAAGAAGATGAAATGGGAGATATGATACTGCGTGAAGAGTTTGACAGAGCACTGAAAGACCTAAGTCGAAACAAGGCCCCGGGAGTAGACAACATTCCATTAGAACTACTGATAGCCTTGGGAGAGTCAGCCTTGACAAAACTCTACCGTCTGGTGAGCAAGATGTATGAGACAGGCGAAATACCCTCAGACTTCAAGAAGAATATAATAATTCCAATCCCAAAGAAAGCAGTTGCTGACAGATGTGAAAATTACTGAACTATCAGTTTAATAAGCCACGGCTGTAAAATACTACGAATTCTATACAGACGAATGGAAAAACTGGTAGAAGCCGACCTCGGGGATTCCGTAGAAATGTTGGAACACGTGAGGCAATATTGACCCTACGACTTATCTTAGACAATAAAGGAAATGCAAGCCTACGTTTCTAGCATTTGTAGACTTAGAGAAAGCTTTTGACAATATTGATTGGAATACTCTCCTTCAAATTCTGAAGGTGACAGGGGTAAAATGCAGGGAGCGAAAGGGTATTTACAATTTGTACAGAAACTAGATGGCACTCATAAGAGTCGAGGGGCATGAAAGGGAAGCAGTGGTTGGGAAGGGAGTGAGACACGGTTGGAGACTATCCTCGATGTTATTCAATCTGTATATTGAACAAGCAGTAAAGGAAACAAAAGAAAAATTCTTAGTAGGAATTAAAATCCATGGAGAAGAAATAAAGACCTTGAGGTTCGCCTATGACATTGTAATTCAGTCAGAGACAGCAAAGGACCTGGAAGAGCAGCTGAACGGAATGGACAGTGTCTTGAAAGGAGGATATAAAATGTACATCAACAAAAGCAAAACGAGGATAAAGGAATGTAGTCGAATTAAATCGGGTGGTGCTGCGGGAATTAGATTAGGAAATGAGACACTTAAAGTAGTAAATGAGTTTTGTTTTTGGGTAGCAAAATAACTGATGATGGTCGAAGTAGAGAGGATATAAAATGTAGACTGGCAATGGCAAGGAAAGCGTTTCTGAAGAAGAGAAATTTGTTAACATCGAGTATAGATTTTAGTGTTAGGAAGTCGATTCTGGAAGTATTTGTGTAGAGTGTAGCAATGTATGGAAGTGAAACGTGGACGATAAATAGTTTAGACAAGAAGAGAATAGAAGCTTTCGAAATGTGGTGCTATAGAAGAATGCTGAAGATTGGATGGGTAGATCACATAACTAATGAGGAGGTATTGAATAGATTTGGGGAGAAGAGAAATTTGTGGCACAACTTGACTCGAAGAAGGGATCGGTTGGTAGGATATATTCTGAGGCATCAGCGGATCATCAATTTAGTAGTGGAGGGCAGTGTGGAGGGTAAAAATCGTAGAGGGAGACCAAGAGATGAATACACTAAACAGATTCAGAAGGATGTAGGTTGCAGAAGGTACTGCGAGATGAAGAAAATTGCACAGGATTGAGTAGCATGGAGAGCTGCATCAACCAGTCTCAGGACTGAGGACCACAACAACAACAATACCAGTGGTTCCTGTATCTACATTCTTTCTGTGTTCAGCATGCACCCTTTTTGACTGAAGCCCTTCTTGTGTTTTCCGAGACTCTCTAAGCTAAAAAACAGCCCTGTCCAGGCCACACAGCCCCTGCTACCCGTGTAGCCGCCTCCTGCGTATAGTGGACAGCTGACCTATTCAGCGGAACCCGACACTCAACCGCCCTATGGCGCAAGTCGAGGAATCTGCAGCCTACGCGATCGCAGAACCGCCTGAGCCTCTGATTCAGACCCTTCACTCGGCTCTGTACCAGAGGGCCGCCATCGGTCCTGACGACTATGCTGCAAATTGTCAGCTGTGCTTTCATCAAGCATGCAAGACTGGCAGCCTTTACCATTTCTGTTAGCTGCTCGAATCCAGAGAGAATCCCTTCTGATCCAAAGTGACACACATCATTGTTACCGACGTGAGCAACCATCTGCAGTTGGCTGCACCCTGTGCTGTTCATGGCATCAGGGAGGACCCTTTCCACATCTGCAATGACTCCACCTTGTATGCAGCCGGAGTACAGATTGGATTTCTTAGCCTACTTGTCAGCCAAGTCCCTAAGGGGCCCCATAATGCGCCTAACGTTGGAGCTTCCAACTACCAATAATTCTACCCACTGCGATTGTCCAGATCTTGCAGGTTGAGTGGTGTCTCCTGAAACAGGACAGGCGACAGCACCTGACTCAGCGACAGGGTCAGCCACAGACAGCACCTGGAACCTGTTTGTCAGACAGACCGGGGGGCCTTACGTGCGGCCGCCTGGGAAGTCTTTAGCCGCCTGCTACACCCCGACCACTCGACCACAGGTGAGGGGTCAGCCTCAGTGCGAGCAGTAACTGGGCTGACCACCAGTGGGGACCGATCGGAGGACTCGGGCGTGCTGGAGATCCGTTGGATCCCCACAGCCGGCCCACAACAGTGGTGCCCATCCACTGCAGCTTCAACCTGTGTAACGGAAGCCATTACAGCCCGAAGCTGAGAGCGAAGTGTCACCAACTCGGCTCGCATCCGTACACAACAATCGCAGTCCCTGTCCATACTAAAGACCGTGGAAAACTGTGCAGATAAGCGGACTATAGGCACGTGCTGCGCGACTCTACTCTAGACCCTGACGGAAACGCACGAACCGCGTCTAGTCATACGCAGATATTCGAGAACCTAATTACCAAAGGACTCAGGTGAAACCAAATAATTTACCTCTGATTAGGAACTTGTAATATGTCACAAAATCGGTTTACTTTGCGTCGCAAACTACAATGCGACAACTGTGGCTATTAGATATTAAGTTTACACGCACAAACTCAAGAAACTAAACTATTAAAGCACACAGATGATGTAATAAAATTTTCTCCTGGTTAGGCACTTGTAAATGACACAAAAGCGTTACTTCCCTGTTGCTGCGTCTGTCTCGGTCGGGTACTGCTGCCAGGCTCTGTCAGTGTGACTCTGTCAAGTGTGAAAACACACTTGACCTCTTAGCAAAAAATAATTCTGAGTTAGTAACGATCATCGAAACCGATTCAGGGATTAGTGAACACAGCGTTGTCGTAGCGAGACTGAATGCTGTAATCACCAAATCCTCGGAAAGTAAGCGAAAAATATACCTATTCAAAATAACAGATAAAAATTAAGTTGACTCTTTCCTGAGAGACAATCTCCACTCACTCCAAATTAATAATATAAGTCTAGAGCAGATGTGGCTTAAATTCAAAGAAATGGTATTGGCAGCAATTGAGAGATTTACACCAAATAAATCAACAAACGACGGAGCTGATCCTCCTTGGCACACCAAAAGGGTTAGAACACCGTTTCAGAAACAACGAAACAAACATACCAAATTTAAACAGACGCAAGATCCCCAAGATTTGCGATTAATACAGAAGCTCGAAATTTAGTGCGGACTTCAATGCCAGATGCCTACAACAGTTTGCTCAACGAAACTTTGTCTCGAAACCTAGCAGAAAATCCAAAGAGATTCCGGTCGTATGTGAAGTATGTTAGTGGCAAGAAACAATCAATGCCTTCTCTGCGCGATAGCAATGGAGATACTATCGAAGACAGTGCTGCCAAAGCAGAGTTACTAAACACAGCCTTCCGAAATGCCTTCACAAAAGAAGACGAAGTAAATATTCCAGAATTCGAATCGAGAACAGCTGCCAACATGAGTAACGTAGAAATAAATATCCTCGGAGTAGTGAAGCACCTTAAATCACTTAATAGAAGCAAGTCTTCTGGTACAGACTGTATACCAACTACACTCCTGGAAATGGAAAAAAGAACACATTGACACCGGTGTGTCAGACCCGCCATACTTGCTCCGGACACTGCGAGAGGGCTGTACAAGCAATGATCACACGCACGGCACAGCGGACACACCAGGAACCGCGGTGTTGGCCGTCGAATGGCGCTAGCTGCGCAGCATTTGTGCACCGCCGCCGTCAGTGTCAGCCAGTTTGCCGTGGCATACGGAGCTCCGTCGCAGTCTTTAACACTGGTAGCATGCCGCGACAGCGTGGACGTGAACCGTATGTGCAGTTGACAGACTTTGAGCGAGGGCGTATAGTGGGCATGCGGGAGGCCGGGTGGACGTACCGCCGAATTGCTCAACACGTGGGGCGTGAGGTCTCCACAGTACATAGATGTTGTCGCCAGTGGTCGGCGGAAGGTGCACGTGCCCGTCGACCTGGGACCGGACCGCAGCGACGCACGGATGCACTCCAAGACCGTAGGATCCTACACAGTGCCGTAGGGGACCGCACCGCCACTTCCCAGCAAATTAGGGACACTGTTGCTCCTGGGGTATCGGCGAGGACCATTTGCAACCGTCTCCATGAAGCTGGGCTACGGTCCCGCACACCGTTAGGCCGTCTTCCGCTCACGCCCCAACATCGTGCAGCCCGCCTCCAGTGGTGTCGCGACAGGCGTGAATGGAGGGACGAATGGAGACGTGTCGTCTTCAGCGATGAGAGTCGCTTCTGCCTTGGTGCCAATGATGGTCGTATGCGTGTTTGGCGCCGTGCAGGTGAGCGCCACAATCAGGACCGCATACGACCGGGGCACACAGGGCCAACACCCGGCATCATGGTGTGGGGAGCGATCTCCTACACTGGCCGTACACCACTGGTGATCGTTGAGGGGACACTGAATAGTGCATGGTACATCCAAACCGTCATCGAACCCATCGTTCTGCCATTCCAAGACCGGCAAGGGAACTTGCTGTTCCAACAGGACAATGCACGTCCGCATGTATCCCGTGCCACCCAACGTGCTCTAGAAGGTGTAAGTCAACTACCCTGGCCAGCAAGATCTCTGGATCTGTCCCCCATTGAGCATGTTTGGCACTGGATGAAGTGTCGTCTCACGCGGTCTGCACGTCCAGCACGAACGCTGGTCCAACTGAGGCGCCAGGTGGAAATGGCATGGCAAGCCGTTCCACAGGACTACATCAGGCATCTCTACGATCGTCTCCATGGGAGAATAGCAGCCTGCATTGCTGCGAAAGGTGGATATACACTGTACTAGTGCCGACATTGTGCATGTTCTGTTGCCTGTGTCTATGTGCCTGTGGTTCTGTCAGTGTGATCATGTGATGTATCTGACCCTAGGAATGTGTCAATAAAGTTTCCCCTTCCTGGGACAATGAATTCACTATGTTCTTATTTCAATTTCCAGGAGTGTATGTTCCTTTCGGAGTATGCTGATGCATTAGCTCCATACTTAACAATCATAAACAACCGTTCGCTCGACGAAAGATCCGTACCCAAGGACTGGAAAGTTGCACAGGTCACACCAATATTCAAGAAAGGTAGTAGGAGCAATCCACTAAATTACAAGCTCACATCGTTAACGTCGATATGCAGCAGGATTTTTGAACATATATTGTGTTCGAACATTATTAATTACCTCGAAGAAAACGGTCTATTGACACATAGTCAACATGAGTTTAGAAAAAATTGTTCCTGTGAAACAACTAGCTCTTTATTCACATGATGTGTTGAATGCTATGACAAGTGATTTCAGATCGATTCCGTATTTCTGGATTTCCGGAAGGCTTTTGACACTGTACCACACAAGCGGCTCGTAGTGAAATTGCGTGCTTGTGGAATATCGTCTCAGTCATGTGACTGGACCTGTGATTTCCTGTCAGAGAGGTCACAGTTCGTAGTAATTGACAGAAAGTCATCGAGTACAACAGAAGTGATTTCTGGCGTTCCCCAAGGTAGTGTTGTAGGCCCTTTGCTGTTCCTTATCTTTATAAACGAATTTGAAGACAATCTGAGCAGACGTCTTCGGTTGTTTGCGTATGACGCTGTCATTTATCGTCTAATAAAGTCATCAGAAGATAAAAAAAAACTGCAAAATGGTTTAGAAAAGATATCTGAATGGTGCGAAAAGTGGCAGTTGACCCTAAATAATGAAAAATGTGTTAGGTCATCCGTATGAGTGGTAAAAGGAACTCGTTAAACTTCGGTTACACGATAAATCAGTCTAATCTAAAAGCCGTAAATTTAACTAAATACCTAGGCATAACAATTACGAACAACTTAAACTGGAAGGAACATATAGAAAATGTTGTGGGAAAGGCTAACTAAAGACTGTGTTTTATTGGCAGGACACTTAGAAAATGTAACAGACCTACTAAGGAGACTGCCTACATTACGTTTGTCCGTCCTCTTTTCGAATACTGCTGAGCGGTGTGGGGTCCTTACTAGATAGGATTGACGGAGTACATCGAAAAAGTTCTAAGAAAGGCAGCACGTCTAGTATTATCGCGAAATATTAGAGAGAGTGTCACAGAAATGATGCAGGATTTGGGCTGGAAATCATTAAAAGAAGGGCGTTTTTCGTTGCGACGGAATCTTCTCACAAAATTCCAATTACCAACTTTCTCCTCCGAATGCGAAAATATTTTGTTGATACCGACCTACATAGGGGGGAACGATCACCAAGATAAAATAAGAGAAATAAGAGCTCGTTCTTCCATGCGCTATATGAGATTGCAATAATAGATAATTGTAAAGTTGGTTCGATGAACCCTCTGCCAGATACTTGAATGTGATTTGCAGAGTATCCATGTAGATGTAGATGTAGATGTAGATGTAGATGTAGTGTTATTGAGAATCAAGTGATGGAAACCCAGAAGTTCGCCCCCGTCGGAGGTTCGAGTCCTCCCTCGGGCACGGGTGTGTGTGTTGTGCGGTGTCGTGTATTCTCCGCCTGTAAATTTTCTGGCCTGTGAAATTTCCGCCCAGAAATGGTTGAGGAAGGGCCCACTAATCCCCTGGGGACGCGAGCTATCATGCTCAAGCCGTACGGTACTAGCCATACTATATGTTTCATGTAAGAATTTCAGTGTTATTAGTTCTGATATGTATATGTTTTTACTTAGAGAGTTCTTACTGATTAAAAGTAAAAAAAAAATACTATATTCTATTTATTTATGCAGAAATTTGGTTCAGAACACATGCAGAGTGACGTTGCCCAAGTGGAGCACAGAATAAGTAAATAAAATGGTTCAAGTGACTCTGAGCACTATGGAATTTAACTTCTAAGGCCATCAGTCCCCTAGAACTTAGAACTACTTAAACCTAACTAACCTAAGGACGTCACAAACATCCATGCCCCAAGCAGGATTCGAACCGGCGACCGTAGCGGTCGCGCGATTCCAGACTGTAGCACCTAGAACCGCTCGGCCACCCCGGCCGGCAATATGTAAATAAATAAATAAACAAGTAAATTGAGGTCAGGTTTTTGAAGGGCCATTTGTTGGCTGGTTCAATGCTGAAATTTGTTACGTCAGAGAAGCACTCGATCCAAAGGACATCAAAGAAGGCGCAAAAAAGGTTATAGTTCACGAGTAAATTTGTAGATTATCAAAAAATTGACGAGACTAACAAAAATTGAGAACCTATTAAGGAGGTGGCTCTTGATAAAACTGACAGACTTAAAGAAAACGTAGAAATACTTCTGCACGTATCTGTCGTGCATAAGGAGATAGCGTATTAGTTGAAGAAAGACCAAATGAAGAAGAATCCTGTGAAAGTAGTAGTAATATTTTCTTTTCTGACATCTGCCAGTGACCTTTGACTGTCTTGGAAATCTAACAGTTGAGTCATCAAAATAGTAAGTAACAAAAAATTTAAAAACAAACATTACTCATTCGTTTTTGTTTGACAGACAATGAGATACAAAAAGCGTTAACTAACAGTTAATGTCTGACTCCTTCCGTATCACCAACAGCTTGAGAATGTTTGTAGGACTTGGATGGCACATTCAACTAAAAATCATAATTTGTACTGTTCTTGTTGTAGTCTCTTTACCACAGGCACGAGTTTGAACAAAGCATATACAAGTCTAACTGTAAACAGAAATATATTACCTATACAGCACCTCAAACGGAAGAATGGTCCTATCGGAATTAGCAAATAAATAAGTGAATTTGTGACGATGGTAATTGATGAGGATGACAGAAGTCCTCGTTGGGTTCAAAAAAATGGTTCAAATGGCTCTGAGCACTATGGGACTCAACTGCTGAGGTCATTAGTCCCCTAGAACTTAGAACTAGTTAAACCTAACTAACCTAAGGACATCACAAACATCCATGCCCGAGGCAGGATTCGAACCTGCGACCGTAGCGGTCTTGCGGTTCCAGACTGCAGCGCCTTTAACCGCACGGCCACTTCGGCCGGCTCGTTGGGTTGCAAAATACATAGTTACACCACTGCATAAACGTCAGTCTGAAGCAGAACAAAATATTCGACGTGTAGGTAACAAAATAGGAGATTAGTACAGTTCTATGGCAGCTCGAAATTGATCACGGATAATATCGACAAGTCTTTCAATAACTTTATATTTAAATGGCTCAGGACTCCCATATTTGCATCATTAGTGCACGCCTTTCTAAAGTGAATGGGAACTCACAAAAAGCAAGTTTACATTCCAAGTATATGCTTAATTTTGGCTCAGTATGTGATCAGTCATCATTACAACCTAGAGAAAACCAATTTTGGGTTTGGTGTTCCATGTCACGTCCACAGTTGTGGTCATTAGAGATTTAGATTTCGCTCAAATTGTTGGTTACCGGAGAGGTGAGGGTGGGGGGGGGGGGCGGGGGAGGAAGCTATCATGACCTCTTTAAGGAACCTTCACAGCATTTGCTTAAACAAGGAAAACCAAATGCAGTAGACTATGGACGGCCAGATGATTAAGCCCTTGATAGCCACTGCGCTAAACTCGCTTGGTACGATAAACAAGAAATAAACAGTAGATAGAACAAAATAAAACTTCACAGAGACTTTAGAATATTTCAGTACATAAAGAAGATTCGGTTCTTTCACAGCACCAGACAGCGGTCATTATCAATATGTATATTTTCATAAAAGTGCACTTATTAAATACATGGAAATATTAAGTGGCATTATGTTCACACATGTGTAGTGTAACTTAATTTTAACTGTTAAAATGTAAACACTACTGAGGCATGAGACTAGTGGCGCTTTGGGTTTAGATGCGTTAGAAATCACATACCTACTCTTTTCAAAATAATCTGATTTCCGTCGCACTTTACCCAGACTTTGGACTGGCTAAATGGCAAAAGAAATTTTATTGTCGTTTAGGCGTGTCTAAAATCAGCTCATAAGCTTCGCCAATTTTTTTATCTTTTTGTGTTTTTGTATTTTTTACAGATTGCTATTTACATTTAATATATTTGTTATTAATATACATATTCTGATACATTATTTAGTCTAGTTTTCGAAAGTAGGAGGTAGCCTTCAAGCAAGTCCTTATCTCACCATCCTCCTCGTACATTTCAATATTTTCTCCAGCCTTTCATCCCGTTTCATGTACACTGTTTTCTTTCTTTTACCTTCCATACTCCGCTCTGTTCACATTAACGCGCACGCTGAATTTTCTGCTTCTGTTTTCATGCAAGCAATTATATCATTAATTTTAGGATTTGGTTTGGTACACATATTATTAATTTTGTAATGCAAGCCCTCTACGGAGTTAGCTGTTCGATGGAGCCGTTTGTAGCAGCTCCAAAAGCTGACAGGGTGTTCTTCATTTTGCAATCATCTCTGTACAAAGTAGTCGAAAAAGTCAGAAAGACTAGGAACATCCAGTGCCTGTGAATGTATATCCAGCCAGACATCACATACATCTTCAGGTCGTAGAAACGCCAGTGCAGCACACATGCGAATTTGTTGTCTCACTTCTTCATTTTCTTCATATTCGCGAGTAGTCGAAAAAGTCAGAAAGACTAGGAACATCCAGTGCCTGTGAATGTATATCCAGCCAGACATCACATACATCTTCAGGTCGTAGAAACGCCAGTGCAGCACACATGCGAATTTGTTGTCTCACTTCTTCATTTTCTTCATATTCGCGAGTGAGTCCAAGATCATGTACTTTCTTCCAGAGAGACCTTCTTATGTGGAAATAGCATCCACGCACTGAGGAAGTTGGTGTCATATGTGTAATTGCAAAAATGGCTGCTGACTCAAAATCTACAGTCACACTTGCAGGGTTCCATTCTGGAATATTTTCCAGCACATTTATGAAAAGTCGGATGTATGTCTCTTTCCTGTTATTTGGTAATAACGCAAATGTAACTGGGTAGATATTAGTTTCACTTTTATTACTTCCAAAATCTGCATGAATTGTACATATCTATGGCGCTTGAACGTACCATCCATAAAAAAGACTCGTTTACTTCTTAGAGCCTCTGTACCAGCTCTTCCACAAAAAAACTGTTATCCTGTCCCCTGATTTATCGTCGCTTAACAGGAAACTGCTGCCATCATTCATGGTTAATAGCTCTGCTTTAAGTTCAATCTCTTCTCTTGACTCTGTATCCCTCTCACTTCCCGGCGACTTTGCCCTTTGCTTGTGTAACGTCCTCTTCGTTGTTCGCTGCTCTGAAATTTCTGTCACAAAGTCGTACCCTCGATTATGCAAGCTACCTAGCGCCTCTGAATAGATTTTGCCTTGTTCAGGGTCCTCCGTACTTCCAAACTTGCGTCATCCGCAGCTCCACATTCATGCTCTTAAGGAAAGAGCACTGTAGTAGACTCCTTGGTTTCAACCTTTCCTGTTTCGAACAGCGTCAAGTCACAGTCCCATCTTCCTTCCTTCTGTGTAAGAATAACCTTCATCCAGAATGAGATTTTCACTCTGCAGCGGAGTGTGCGCTGATATGAAACTTCCTGGCAGATTAAAACTGTGTGCCCGACCGAGACTCGAACTCGGGACCTTTGCCTTTCGCGGGCAAGTGCTCTACCAACTTTTTTTTCGTTTTTTTTCGTTTTTTTTTTTTTAAATATTTTGGATCAGGTAGTGGGCTGGAGGATGCAAGGTGGGCAGGGGTCGCGACCCGAGGCCTGTCCACGATGTCTCCCCCCTCCCATCCTGGGGATGTGAAGTGGTACAAAGGATGCAGTTGGTGTATTATTGTGATTTTTTTTTAATTTTATTTATTCATTTATTTATTTTGAATTTTTTAAATTTTTTTTTTATTTTTTAAATTTTTTTAACAGTAAGGAACTGAAAACTAGTAAGTGCACTCTTTGCGTCGAGTTGGGGACGCACATAACTAAAACCATGCTAATAGTTGTAGAAAAAGGCATAAAGAAAGAGAGCAAAGTGCGGGGCGAAGGAAACCATGAAACAAAACTGAAGGGTGGAATCCATACCACCATTAACCAGTGCTACATCTTGCACCGGATGGGGAAACTAAAACTGCGAAGACCTTTTCGCACCGGGGACAAAAAGAGGAAATGGGGCAAATACTGCTACAGAGTGTGAGGGTTCACAACGAAACTCTCCATCTGCTGTATCATCCAGGTATGACTTCTAGTAATGATGAAAGTAGATCCCACGTCGTACCGTGTAGTGTTCTATCATCGTATTGTAATTTTAGCTTCTCTTACCCGTGATGTTCCAGCTACGTGGAGGGTCGTGGAACGCACTCCACAAAAAATTTGAAAAATATTGTCGATACTTAGGGTTACGGAGGATCTTGCAATGCCGTTCCTGCAAATAGTTCCAAAAGTCTAAAGTGTCCTTAGTGCCGTCTTGAAACAAATAATGCACTGCATGTCCACGAAGCCACGTCAGTGCATTAGTTTTAGTGCGTGGGTAATACGTTTCATCCGGGAATAAGATAGTCTTGGGGTCGATATGATTCGGCGTTATCCGAAGGAAGTATGCTGACATTTGCCTCACTAAGTGCCACACTGCCGTAGACTCGCCACAGCTAAGACGGTGTTCATTGTCGTCTTGGACGCCACAGCTCGTGCACGTGGGTGAGTACACCATGTGGATCGCATGTATCCTTGATCTGGTCACCTGCTTACCGTTGACAGTGATATACCACATCGCCGTGACGTCAGTGTCCAGTGTTACGTGGTGAATTGTCCTCCACACTACTCGCCAGTTGACGTTCGGGTGCTTACTCTCCACGACGTTATCGGGTCGTCCACGTTGCAGGACCCTATAAACCGTCTTTGCCGTCGCCAGTTGAGTCGCTGGTAAGGCAAGTCGAACGTAACTGAGTTCGAGGTAAAAGACACCGATGTAGAAGAGCGAGGAGGGGACATGGTGTATCGGCACAGGCGGCAACAGGGAGGGCGGTGCTAGTTCTTCTATTAACAAACTGGTCAGACTGTCCGGACGGCGGTGCCGTAGTTTGACTAATGTGCTCACAAATAGGGCGACCGCTCTGTCATAAACATGATAAAGGCCAAGCCCTCCCCGATCCGGAGGAAGGGTGAGAGTCTCATATTTGATCTTGAAAAGCATTCCTGAACTCACGAAGGACCCAAAAGCCGCATGTATACGGCGTGCTAACATCACCGGTATAGGTAATACCTGGGCGATGTGCGGAATGCGTGACGCTAAATGTGAGTTAACATACTGGGTCCGTTGGACGATGTCCAGGGCTCGTAGGCGGTTGTTGACAATTCCAGTCCGAACATTCCGTAAAAGCCGTCGAAAGTTGTGAGCAGCGGTCCGTCGTATATCGTCTGTAAAGTCAATGCCGAGGCATTTCAAACTATCTCTGAGCTGTAAGGGGGTGACACTGTTCTCAGACAATCCGACCCCGATGTTCATCGCCACCGATTTTGCGACGTTGATACGACTACCAGCGGCCATGCCATATTTCGTTATCCAATTTAGTGCGCTAGCGGTGTCGTCACCGTGGCGGATGACGATCACCAGGTCGTCAGCGTACGCTTTACACCGGAAAGTGTGGCCTCGTAACGTCATACCCGTTAGTCGTTGGCGCAGGCCGCAGAGGAGAGGTTCCATGGCCACAGCGTAAAGTAAAGTGGACAGAGGGCACCCTTGGCGTATCGAGCGAGAAATGGTGAGGGGCTGCGAAGGTCGGCCGTTGACGATCACCTTGGACGTCGCGCCACGGAGGAGTCGCATGACGACAGTGACGAATGGCTGTGGGTACCGCATATGTTGGAGGACCGCTTCCAAATAGTTGTGGTCCACTCGGTCGAAAGCTTGACTAAAATCGATTGCCGCCAGTGCACCCTTCAGACGACATGCCCTCGCCAGTGAGATCAAGTCACGATATTCACTGAGTGCTGTTTGAATATTATTGTCGCCTCCTAATGACGTTTGATCGGGTGAGATAACATTTCGTAGGGTCTGGCGTATCCGCGCCGCTAACAGTCGAGAAAAGATCTTAAAGTCGCAGGTCAATAGCGTCAACGGGCGGTAGTCCTGCAGTCGTGAGCCACCGGACGGTTTGTGAATAGGAATAATCATTCCTTCCACAAGGGCCGCAGGGAGCGGCACGTCCGGGGATAGGAGTTCGCGACAGATGTCCGTCCATCGGGAGGCTAATAAATATTGAAAAGTCCGGTAAAATTCCAAGGGGAGGCCATCAGGACCCGGAGACTTGTTGACAGCACCTTTTCGAAAGGCGTCGATCACTTCTTCTTCTGTAATTTCTTCCATCAAGTACGCTTCCATTGCCGGGGTGACGGTGCCGTAAATCGTCTGAGAGACGTCCTCCAGTGCTGTCGGATCAGGGGTCTGAGCGGAATAGAGTTGGGAATAATGATTGTAGAACGCTGTGTTTATGTCTTGTTGCGTGGTGAGGCGATGACCGTCCTCCGTGTCGATGAAGCGTATCAGCGCTCGTTGGCGTCGTTTACGTTCACGAAGGACGTGGAACATTGACGGGCGTTCGCTCGGTATCCGATCCTGCGTCCTCGAGCGGATGACTACCCCCTCTAGGTGGCGTCGCATATGAGCAAGGATCTGAGCTTTAGCACGGTGGACCGCCGTTTGTCGTTCCGGAGACGGCGCCATAGCATCGCAGTCGCGCAGGACCCGGAAGTAAAAGTCGAGTGTATGTCTTCGCCAGGTAGCGTGGTCACGACCGTAGGTTATCAACGTTCGCCTCAGTGCCGGTTTGGCGCACTCCAACCACCAGCGGATCGTTGTGGGATATGCACGGAGGCGATTTTCACACGAATGCCACGTATCCTCAACGGCTTGGCGGCAATCCGGGTACGACAGGTGAGCGATGTTTAATTTCCACGGGCTGCGGCTTCTCCACACTTGTTGCCGCCGCAGGGTGACGGCACAAATGTAAGCTGAGTGGTCCGAGAATGCTGCAGGCCACAGTTCCGCATCCTGTGTTCCAGCGGCGAGAGAGCGTGAGACATAAATCCGATCGATACGACTGGAAGAGTGACTTGTGAAGTGCGTGAATCCCGGTCGGTGGCCGTGAAGATGTTCCCAAGTGTCCACCATCTGCAGGTCTCGAATTAGCGTCCCGAGTTCCGGGCACGGATTATGTCGTGGGAGTTGATCTCTGGACGCCAGTACGCAATTGTAGTCACCTCCAAACACCAGATGGTCGTGGCGGCCTTGGAAGAGCGGGGCGACGTCTTCCGCAAAGAATCGTGAACGTTCGCGACGTTTGTCCGTCCCGGAAGGTGCGTAGATATTGATAAGGCGGACCCCCAGTACTGTGAGTGCCATTCCTCTTGCCCCAGGCAGAAACAGGATATCGTCCGCCACTATCCCTTCCCGAAGAAGTACAGCGACACCGCTGCCTGTTGGGGAAGCTGGAGAGACGCAAGCATCGTAACCGTACATGCCTGGGAAGTCGTCGACGTACACTTCCTGGAGAAGGGCTATGTCGATGGAAGCAGAGTTCAACATATCCTGAAGCAAGGATAACTTAGCGCGCGTCCGTATAGTGTTAATGTTTATAGTTGCAACGCGATAAGTTTGAGGTCTATCCACAGCATCCGTGTTGGCCATCAATACCCTGGTAAGGCTGTCTCGTCACTGTAACTGACGGCGGGAAAGGATCAACACTGGTGGGGTAAATTTCCCCCCGTGTCGTCCGACACGATGGGCAAGGAGTGTTCCTCACAGTCGTCCGCCCAGTCGCCGTGAAACACCATCGGCTGTTGGTGGCTGTTAGTGGCTGCTGCGGCACTCGGCGCTGACTCCATCGGCTCTGCTGGCTGGGAATCGGCAGCGGATGTCTGCTTGTGATCCTGCTGTGCTGTGGGGTCTGAGGGGCTGAAGCCGTCACCACGGCGATCTGTTGAGTTTGAAGTTACAGCGGCCTCTGTACCGCCGGTACCGTCGTCGGAATTTCCATAGTCCATGTCAGACGATCGCTGCAAACACTCGTCCGATGGAGCACGCCGCCGTCTCTTGTGTTTTCGCGGGGAACGCTGTTTACGGACGTGTGTTTCAGTATCTGAATGTGGGTGGATTTCGTCAGCTGCTCCGGTGTCTGGAAGAAAAGCCGCTGTCGGCACAACCCGTGGGTCAATGTCCATTCTGGCATCCACGCCTTCTTGCGAGGTCGATCGGTGATTATCTTCAGGTGGGGGCGCCGTTGTAGAGGCCGGATCCTGTACTGCAGAAGCCATTTTGGTCTCTCCATCGGGGGCGGCTATCGGACTACTGTCGTCAGCATCGGAAAGAGTTGCTGCCCGTGTAACTTCGGCGTAATTGAGAGGAAGGGTCGTCACCGTAGAAGGAGTCATAGATTCACCTGTCGGGATTTGAGTAAGCCGTCGTCGGAGACAATCCGACCGGACGTGCCCTTCTTGGCCACAACCAGAACAAGTGCGTGGCTGACCGTCATACATAATGATCGCCCTACATCCGCCGATGACAAGATATGACGGAACATGTTTGGTCAGTTCAATTTTAATCTGTCGTACCCCGTTAAGAACGGGGTACGTTGTAAAGGTGGTCCATTTTTCGGCCATATGGCTGATCACTCTGCCGTAGGGCTGGAAAGCCGCGGTGACTACGTCCGGTGGTACTTCGAAAGGGAGTTCGAAGACGCGTATCGTACGGAGGCCAAGCCCCGCGTGATCGATAGAGACAGCCCCAATATGGCCATCAGAATGTTTGAATTTATGACCGTTCGCATGTGCGCTCACGATTCTGTTGCACACCTCGTCACTTACTAGCTTGACGTAGACAACACTGATCGTGATAGAGAGATGGATACCAATTATGTCTCGCGGGTCAATTTTAATGTCGTCACGTAGAAAACGTTCCACTTCAAAAGCTCGCGGTCGTGCATGATCGGTTTGAAAACTGATCTTGATGGTGGTTTGTCTGTATGAATGTGCCATGTTGCGTCGGTAGTGATGGACTCTAAACTAGCGGCGACGAAGTAGTAAACAACTACGGGCACTCGCGACCGCGCGGACGGGACGTAAACAAGACGTCCTCGCCGCAGCGCTGCGGAAAGCAGACTGCGACCAACTGAGCTACCGAAGCACGACTCACGCCCGGTACTCACAGCTTTACTTCTGCCAGTACCTCGTCTCCTACCTTCCAAATTTTACAGAAGCTCTCCTGCGAACCTTGCAGAACTAGCACTCCTGAAAGAAAGGATATTGCGGAGACATGGCTTAGCCACAGCCTGGGGGATGTTTCCAGAATGAGATTTTCACTCTGCAGCGGAGTGTGCGCTGATATGAAACTTCCTGGCAGATTAAAACTGTGTGCCCGACCGAGACTCGAACTCGGAACCTTTGCTTTTCGCGGGCAAGTGCTCTATCAACTGAGCTACCGAAGCACGACTCACGCCCGGTACTCACAGCTTTACTTCTGCCAGTACCTCGTCTCCTACCTTCCAAACTTTACAGAAGCTCTCCTGCGAACCTTGCGAGGTTTAGTTTTAGCTTGATATGTCACCTCTGCATCTATTATCAGTTGCTCTTTACATCCTCGTGCTCCTTTGCAGCAGCCTTTTTGTTCTTAATTTATAATTTTGTTCTGTGTTGTATGTGTCATTAATTTCTGTGTAATGACTGAAGTTAATATTGTGTATATTGTTCGTGGGCATGTTATGGGGCGATATTTTGCTGGGTTTGCTGTGTCTGCTTGATCTTTAGGTTTCAGATAACTTATTCCTTGTGTAAGTGTATCAGGGACTGTATATGGGTCTGCAATGTAACTGTTAAATAATTTAGTTAGATGTGACTGTGTTGAGGTGAACTTCTTTAGCCAGAAGTTAGCTATTTTATCTTTTCCAGGGGCTTTCCAATTGTGCGTAGAATTAATTGCTCGGGTGACTTCATGTTGCAAAATTATCACTTCAGGCATTTGTGGTATCATCTTGTATGTATCTGTTTCTGCTTGTCTGTTACAGGGTGTTTCAAAAATGACCGGTATATTTGAAACGGCAATAAAAACTAAACGAGCAGCGATAGAAATACACCGTTTGTTGCAATATGCTTGGGACAACAGTACATTTTCAGGCAGACAAACTTTCGAAATTACAATAGTTACAACTGTCAACAACAGATGGCGCTGCGGTCTGGGAAACTCTATACTACGATATTTTCCACATATCCACCATGCGTAGCAATAATATGGCGTAGTCTCTGAATGAAATTACCCGAAACCTTTGACAACGTGTCTGGCGGAATGGCTTCACATGCAGATGAGATGTACTGCTTCAGCTGTTCAATTGTTTCTGGATTCTGGCGGTACACCTGGTCTTTCAAGTGTCCCCACAGCACAGGGGTCCATGTTTGGTGAATAGGGAGGCCAATCCACGCCGCCTCCTGTATGTTTCGGATAGCCCAAAGCAATCACACGATCATCGAAATATTCATTCAGGAAATTAAAGACGTCGGCCGTGCGATGTGGCCGGGCACCATCTTGCATAAACCACGAGGTGTTCGCAGTGTCGTCTAAGGCAGTTTGTACCGCCACAAATTCACGAAGAATGTCCAGATAGCGTGATGCAGTAATCGTTTCGGATCTGAAAAATGGGCCAATGATTCCTTTGGAAGAAATGGCGGCCCAGACCAGTAGTTTTTGAGGATGCAGGGACGATGGGACTGCAACATGGGGCTTTTCGGTTCCCCATATGCGCCAGTTCTGTTTATTGACGAAGCCGTCCAGGTAAAAATAAGCTTCGTCAGTAAACCAAATGCTGCCCACATCCATATCGCCGTCATCAATCCTGTGCACTATATCGTTAGCGAATGTCTCTCGTGCAGCAATGGTAGCGGCGCTGAGGGGTTGCCGCGTTTGAATTTTGTATGGATAGAGGTGTAAACTCTGGCGCATGAGACGATACGTGGACGTTGGCGTCATTTGGACCGCAGCTGCAACACGGCGAACGGAAACCCGAGGCCGCTGTTGGATCACCTGCTGCACTAGCTGCGCGTTGCCCTCTGTGGTTGCCGTACGCGGTCGCCCTACCTTTCCAGCACGTTCATCCGTCACGTTTCCAGTCCGTTGAAATTTTTCAAACAGATCCTTTATTGTATCGCTTTTCGGTCCTTTGGTTACGTTAAACCTCCGTTGAAAACTTCGTCTTGTTGCAACAACACTGTGTTCTAGGCGGTGGAATCCCAACACCAGAAAAATTCTCTGTTCTAAGGAATAAACCATGTTGTCTACAGCACACTTGCACGTTGTGAACAGCACACGCTTACAGCAGAAAGATGACGTACAGAATGGCGCACCCACAGACTGCGTTGTCTTCTATATCTTTCACATCACTTGCAGCGCCATCTGTTGTTGAAAATTGTAACTACTGTAATTTCGAAAGTTTGTCCGCCTGAAAATGTACTGTTGTCCCAAGCATATTGCAACAAATGGTGTATTTCTATCGCTGCTCGTTTAGTTTTTATTGCCGTTTCAAATATACCGGTCATTTTCGAAACACCCTGTATGTTGTGCCTGGTTTGACCATATGTTGCTCCAGAAGTGTTCCATGTCTGTTATGTTTGGTGGATTGTCTATTTTAATGTGTGTGTTATCTATTGTCTGATAAAATTTCTTTTGGTTTGTGTTGAATGTTTGGTTTTGTTTCCTTCTATTTTCACTTTTTTTGTATCTTCTAAGTCGTTTGGTCAATGCTTGTAATTTCTGCTTCTTTTCATCTAATTGCCCTATCGCTTCTTGTTGTGAGATTTTACCTAACCTTTTTCGTTTTTTTTCTGACATTTCATGTCTTATAAATTGTGTTAGCTATCCGATGTCTTTTCTCAGTTTTTCTATTCTGATCTCTAGCCTGTGTTGCCATGCTGGTTTTGTGTGTTTCTTCTGTGTGTTGGTTGGTTCTGATCTTTGCCTAGTGTGTATATTTAGTGTAGTGAGTGCTCCTATATAAACCAGTAGTTGTAACTCTTCCATAGTTGTATTTTCATTTATTTTGTTGTGTATGATTGTGTTGATAGTTGTTATTGTTGTTTCGACTAGTAGGTTATTTGGGGGTCTATGCAAAAATGGTCTAATGTCTGTATTTGTGTCTTTGTATTCTATATATGTCAGCTGAAATTTTTCTTCTATATCTAACATGTGTGTCACTTCGTGTTCTATTTGTGCTTGTTCTGGTGGCTGTCTTAAGATTTCGTTTTCCTCTGATTGTTTGATTGATGGGTGTTGTTCTTTGTTTGTTTGCACTGGGATGTTTGAGTCCATTACTGTATTTTCTTCTTCTTCTGATTGCACATTATTTTGTTCCAGTATTTGTTGCACTTGTTGTTTGATGTTTTCTAATTCTGACTGGGGTATCCTGTTATTTTTTATTATTACACGGATCTGATAAGCTTGTCGTTGTTCTGTTAAAAATTTTAATTCTGGGTATCTGTTAATAAATGTTGTGTATACTTGTGATTTGTATCCATTTGTGTTGGTTACTAAGTTTGTTGCTTGGTAATAACAGAACATGAGGTGTCGGTTAACTTCATCTGACCATCTCATCCTCTGTCTTTGTTTTCCTTCTAGAGTGGTTGCAGAAAGCATATCCTGCGAAACACCTCTATTTGGATTTAAATCATTTTCCGTGTGGCTAGCAGTGTCGTTACCATTGTGGACGGGCATAGGATTCTAGCGTCGTCCCCGACTATGACAGCGCTTGTCCGAGGCTTCATTAGCTCTGTCCTGAACCAACTAATCACACTAAAAGGAGGGTTAGCCCTATTAGTGGTTTGTTCTTTACGTCGCCTTTTACGACTGGCAGAACATACCGGAGACCTGTTCTTTTTCCGGGCCTCCACGGGGTTCATTATTATTATTATTATTATTATTATTATTATTATTTGCAGTGGTCAGACACAAAGCACTGACAGTCTGAAGTTTTCGATTTGCTGCTAGGTCAGAAGTAAGCGAGTCCAGCAGTCAAGTGATTGCAAACTGTAGGTCTAAGTGTAGTAGACACGTATTAACGGTTTTTATTTTAAATGGGAGAGCACAGAGTGGGTGAAGCAAGTGTCATAAGGGAAAGTAATAGTGCAGAGGAAGCATGTTTGCCGGCCGCTGTGGCCGTGCAGTTCTAGGCGCTGCAGTCCGGAACCGCGTGACTGCTACGGTCGCAGGTTCGAATCCTGCCTGGGGCATGGATGTCCTTAGGTTAGTTAGGTTTAAGTAGCTCTAAGTTCTAGGGGGCTGACGACCTAAAATGTTAAGTCCCATAGTGCTCAGAGCCATTTGAACCATTGTTTTAAAGCATTATTTGTTACAAGTGTCCCTTCTTTTCTGAGGGAGAGTTTCCGGTAGCACTCCCGATCCACCGTAAATTGCTTTATCATTCTATAAAATAAATAGATAAAAATTTTGTTAGGAATAAGCGATTCCGTATGTCTCATTGACTAATTAATCGAGGTTAAATGATACCCATAGAAAAACTAAATACACTGCTCAAGAAAAGTTTGGCATACTATAATAAAATTTAGTCTACGATACTAGAGGTCTCATTGATCTAGGAACTTCATGCATTATCCAGTTAGAGCCCATATACTGTACGGTGTTTACTACTGGCATGCTTTGTGACCGTTTCCGAGTCATACAAACGTATCGCTGCCGCAGTGACAGACGCAAGCAGCCCAGTATCAACAACAGCTTCATTCAGCTTGTGTTCCGCACAGCAGTAACATGCCACATGGGGGTATACAACATTTTGACAGAGTCGGGATAATGGCTTTAGTTTCAGCAGATCATACACAGCGAGCTATTACTGGTCGGTTACATGTCACTCAAAGTGGGTGTCTAGGATATGAAGAACGTACAGAGAGTCGGTAAATGTGAGCGACAGGCCTGACAGTGGTTGTTCTCCTATGTAAACACTAATGATGGATCTTTTCTTCCAAATGTTGTCTCGCAGGCGCCCAAGGTCAACATTACTTCTCCCGGCCAACAGGGATTCGTATCTCATACGAAACAGTGCGTAGAAGATTGTAGCAGGGTGGCCTTCATTTCAGCAGACCAATAAGAATTTTTGCATTGAACCAACGGAACCGACGCAGTCGAAGGACCTTGACTGTTGCGTATCAACATTGGACTATAACATAATGGAGTAATGTCATGTTTGCTGACGAGGCCAGGATTGGTTTGCGACTGGGCACTGGACTTTTTGGGGGTTAAGAGAAACGCTAGACGGCACCAGGAACGCCTTTACATTCAGAAGTCTATCCTTTTGGAGTATTATCTTCTGGTGGCAATAGTGATGGGACGGCGGACCCGTCTATTTCCCATCCACTCAAGAGGTCCTACCAACGATTATAAGGCCCCACAGACGTGAAGTCGGTGACAACTTCCCCTAGTCGAGGACAAAGCTAGACGGCACCGTACTCTAGCAGTGTCTCGGTATCTCCAAAGTTGTAAAGTCAACCGAATTTGCATTGGCTAGCACAATCCCCAGACATGAATGCAATTGAGCGTGCATGGAACCTGCTGAAGGTGGCCATTGCACGCCGACCACATCCACTTGACAATCTTCAGGACCTCACTTTCATTAAGGAGTGAGACCCATTTGCCAAGATAAACTTGATGGTTTCATCCAGAACACGCCATACAGAGTGGAAGAACTCATCCGTGTGCAGGGAGGACACACTGACTATTGGAGACTGGTAGCCATTATTATGAGATAAAGATTGTCGCTGTTTTTTTTTTCAAGATACGCACTTAGGAGAGAGCCTGTTATGTTTTTTAATGATTTTTTCACCCAACCAAAATTTTTCTTGTTTTCAGAAGGAATTATGTTTGTTTTTTTAATTAGGTATTGTACGGACCTCAATGTGTGTACAATAACAATAAGAAGTCATTGTAGCAATCTCTATGGTATTCCTAACTTTTGTTGAAGTGTGTATCATTTATCTTTCGCCATTTTAATAAGCAGAGTGTTCAAAGAAAAAGCTCTTTTTTATTCTAAACCAGGAATGCACTGAATGGGCTCGCGGGCCGCATGCGTCTCGCCATTGATCTGATGGCGGCCCGCCCCATACCGTTCGTATTGTAATTTTTTTTTTTACTAATGCATTATCCCCTCCAGAAACGGAGAGTCTGGGCCCTTGCAGAACTTACTTCTTTTGAGGCCAGGAGTCCAGTAGCTGACACTGAGACAGCGGGATCTCAACTTGTAATAATAAATTGTCTCGCGGTATTTTTGAACTTGCAGCCGTTACGCAGCCACAGTGGTGGCCATGTTGCCCAAGGAAAGTCTGTGCAACCTTTCCCTAAAGTTTAGTTAAGAGTTAATGTTGATGGTGTTGGGGAAGGGTGGACCAGCTAATACCTAATTGTACTCTGGGGTAATGGATGGTGTGAGAAAGCTCGAGGAACCTCTGTATTAGACCGACAAACAGCGGCTTGAGCTCGAGAAGGCTTTAGTAATGACTAGGGAAACGCTATGCTGACCCTGTGTCACAGACTGCTTTCTCCCCATGAAGCCTTACGCAAGGGATGAAGTAGCGGGTACATTTTTGAATTCAACTGCGTAAATTCAGGTAAGCTTGTCTGTCAAACAAAAAATTTTTGTTCCAGTTTACGTGACCTTCCGTTTCAGCACTTTTCCTCTTGTATTTGAAAAACAAAAAAACAAAAAAAACAACAACAAGCTGTTCCACAGCTCGTATTTCGTACTAATATGTACGTCCTTCCTGAGGGTAGCTGAGAGCATAGTGTCTCACGTCAGCGTCAGAGAGAGGTAAGGATATTCCATCCCCTATGCCACTAAGCCTGTTTTTCAAGCCAACCCTTCCTTGAGCCCAGCTTCATCTTTTTCTACAGTGATAAATGATGACCTCTTTTCCTTCTCAGATAAATAAAATCCTAAACTTGAGCAAGACCTCTCACACTGTCGAGCTCAACATTTTACTCGCCAATCTTAGCAACCTAAACTTCTCGCCAAGTGCAGTGCGGCAGGTAGTATCAGGAGTCCACCAGGGCTCGATATAAGGTCCTAAATTCTTTTCCCTTTACATCTTCATTGTAGCTAAGCGCAAAACCAGTAAATCTGAAGGCAGCCACCGTGAACCTCAATAGCAACCTGTGTGCTCTATCAAAATGAGCGCTTGATGTAGGGTTGGAGCTCAACCCATCCATAACCAAGCGGTACTGGTTGGTCACTGTAGGCACATTAGCCCAAAATATCGGGAATTCCTACCATTTTTAACCGTAAATGGAGCTAATATCGACTTCTCTCCTTCAGCAAAAGTTTGGAAGTAATAATAGATGAAAATCTAAAAAGGACTGAGCACTGTAATGTGCAAGAAGTCGTCAGCATGTCTTCGTTCCCCGTAAAAATATAAGCTCTTCCCTCTCGAACTGAAAAAGAAACTTGTAGAAACACTTAAACTTCCAATTATTGATTACAGTGATGTTATGGTGTAAGGCTTTTCACAGCAAATCTCAGGCACCTGGAACTGGTTATAAACGCCTGTGTTCGTTATATCTGTGACGAACGACTCTTTGACCATATTTCACCATCACACGCACAGCTAACCTGACTGTGTAAAGATAAGAACAGAGATTTTCATACCCTCTGTCTTCTCTATTGTCTTATTAACGTACACTGTCCACCATATCTCCCCTCGACCTTAACGCTCTTGCCTGAACACCATGGCAGAAACACCCTTTCCCATCAGGGAAAAATCCTTTCTGTTCCACTCTATCGTTCAGCCGCTTTCTCGAAGTCCTTCTCAGTAGGAGGAACCAAACTCTGGAATAACTTCACGCATTATATCAGAGAACTGAATAGCGTCTCCAGCTTCAGAAGACAGTTAATGACGTACCTACTAAAGCAACAATAATGAATACCATTGTCGATGTGCTCACTCGTTAGCCCTGTACATCCTTCTTTCCATCAAGCTCTTCCCCATTTCCCAGTATTCTTAGCCGGTACAGTGTCCTTAAATTTCCTTTCCCCAGAACTGGCTGTATCAGAAAACACCCATTATGTACACCTATAAATTCTTTTCATATCTGCAACTGTCATTATTGTAGTTATTATTATTGTTATTATTATTATTATTACTGTTATCGTCATTAGTGGCAACAGCATCCATTATGTACACCCATCAATTCTTTTTATATCTGCCACTGTCATTATCGTAATTATTATCATTACTGTTATCAACATTAGTGGCAGCAGCAGGATTATTAGAGGTACTCCCAGTATTAACTTTATTAGTTTATAGTCAATATTATTTATTGTGATTGTCTTCTTAGACACTCGCACCATTTTAATAGTTTTGGCATACAAAAAGTGTTATTTCTTAGGTAACTAAGATGTATAAAGGTACTGTATGTATGAAACAGTGGTCTGATGTTAGAGGATAAATGGCCCTAATCAGATCCGGTTTAATAAATAAGTAAATAAATTAGTGTTTTGGACAAACTGCTATGGTCACGCA
The DNA here is from genome assembly GCF_021461385.2 of Schistocerca piceifrons. Classification (NCBI taxonomy): domain Eukaryota; kingdom Metazoa; phylum Arthropoda; class Insecta; order Orthoptera; family Acrididae; genus Schistocerca; species Schistocerca piceifrons. The sequence continues at coordinate 510,321,915 of NC_060140.1, forward strand.
CTTGCTCACTTGCTCAAAGACCGTCATAAGTGCTCAGTTGTGTTTATAAATTCCTCCTTACTGCTTGCTTTCCCCATTGATTATTCCACATAATTAAATTGCTGCGGCTGACTCCACACAATCATCCTGACCCCGTGAAATTCGTAAGAACTTTTTGTAGTACGCACACTAGATAACTTTCTTTCTTATCGCTTTAACGACGGAGTATTGTCGACGAAAGGAGTGACAGCTACGTTAATTGCTAGAAGCCTTTGTACAAAAACAGGAGCAACGTAAGCGACGGAGGCAACAAGTGATAAGAGTACAGCTAATTAACGTTGTCCGCAGACGGTGCCAGCAACAATGAAGCGGCACAAGATGCTGGCTGGGAGGGAAGCCGGTGTTCCCACGGAGCCGTGGCTGATGCTGGCTACCTGGCGGCTGCGTAGGGCAGACGCGGGTCACTGACCTCTCCCTGCTGCGGGCGCCTTTGAGCGAGCGCGAGCGGCCCTTCTGGGCTGCACGTGAGACCTGCGCGCCAAGACCCTGCCCGGATCACATTCACCGTCTTATGTGTCTGTCTTACGTAAACACCATTTTTGCGAGCCATTGTTCAACATGTATTCACTATCTGCACCGCTGTAATAAGAGACCTCTTTCACAAAGCAACATATGGCTGGAGGCATTGTACCACAACACAGGCCTGCAACATTCATGACCATTGTCAATGTCGGCAAAGTCTACTCTCGTCTTAGGAGGCAACATTCTCGCGACTGATCAGTTCACCCCAACCTCTGGTAATGTCCTCAGTTCTTCTTGTGTATGCTGAACTCTCTCCAGGTTTTCGTACTTACGAAGGAGGCGGCTACCCCTCGCGTTTTGCCGAGAAAAATGATTTTACTATGTGATAGTCGACGGATTCTGCTTGTTAGCTTATTATTATTGGTCGGGACGGAAGAAAAATATTTTATGGCCAATTTTGGCGTTATTTTCTAACAGTTCATTTTTCAAGAAATCTATTTTTGTGTTACTTCATTATTTTACAGTGTTATTCATATGATAAAAATTAATGTACCCTTATGAATTATAATCTATTTACTGACGCCACATATCTCGTTACTATTTGAAAACAGTAACAGTTACTTAAAATCTATTACATCTAATAAATTAAAATATTCCACATTTAAGTTTTTCCAGACAGTGCATTCTCATGATTTGCAAGTTCTCTTCCGAAACATTAGCCACCGATCGTTCAACACTACACTGTATTATGGAAAACAACCACTAGGAATCCGTCTTTGAACATGGAAGTCGCAGTGCTGTCAGCATTACAGCAGACATATCCCATATTTTCTGATGGCATGAAAAGTTTCTTTTTCACTAATTTCTGAAGGTATCTGTACGTCTAAACTTCAGAGATGTGGCATTCTAAGTACACGTATCGGGGCCTTTAATTACTTTAATTACGTATCGTAATTAACAGTGGACTTCATTAGCATCCTAAAATGAAACAAGAAAGTAGGAGTGAAAACTTTGGCCATAAGTGTAGGTAGAGTAGTTTGAAAGTGCAACCCAATGACATAATGGATTTCTCCAACACTGCCTCTTGATATTTTTGAGAATTTCCTTGTTTCATCGCCATAAATTCTTGCCTTGCAATAACGCGTAATTCCATTCATAATCATTCAAGCCGATTTAATGCCTTCTAAATGGATTCATTGTTGTGGGGAAAGGAATTGTTGGTGACGAAATCAGGAAGTTTTCAAAAAACATGAAGAGACAAATACTTCAGGCACCGGTGAAGGAAACATTGGAACTGCAGGGTTGCATATGTTAGGTTGCCTACATTAATGGCGAAAGTTCCACACAACTGGAATAGCAGCAATTTTATCCGCCTTTCCCGATGATTTTGTACAAGTCGTACAAGAAACAATCCCTGTGGAGAGATCTTTCAAGAGGTGCATCAGTTAAACAACGTAATTTCGCGGTACAGAAGCAAAAATGCTGAAAACACCAATGCCATTTTAGCGTTGCAGAGACTTGAATCGACTTGGTACCTGTTCGTTTTGCTTCATTCGGCAAATTGTAACAAAGGACATGTGAAGTCACATAAACGTATTTCTGGCGGTACAACAGAAGAATGAGAAAGTAAATTTTAGTATTTACTCAAAACTATTTTTAACATTTTGTGAAATGAAGCTTGTGATGACAGCCTGAACTGTAACGTAGCCAGAGGACTGACTCGCTTATAGAGGCTAAGCGAGCAGGTGTCACGTTGGTTAACTTGTTGACAATTCTAGTGCGCTTTATTAGCAGGTTTCACACTAGCATACAAAAAAAATATGTGGTTTAATTAATGGACTGAATGAAAAATAGCTCCAAAAAATGTCGTTTTAGGTACAACTTGTTGTGTAAAAGGTTCGTGAAATGTGATGTCGGAGGACAAAAATTTACAGCAACAGAGTTCGTGATAAGTATGGTATATTCGTTTCACGTCAGATTTAGTGCATCTGTTCCTCAAGCGTAACACGAATAGTTATTTTAACATAATTTGCGAAACTCTGCCTTGAGAAAAAATATCCAATTTCAGTATTAGATTGTTTTAAGTTATCAATATTTGTTATATTCTGTAGACTTTAAATTTAAATTTTTACATGGGAAACGGGAAATGTCAAATTTCGAAACATTTCGTAAAAAGCGCCGTTTTTGCATTAATATCATTAAAAACTACCAATTTCGCTTCTTTTGTTGGTCTGACCTAGCCAGAAGTTTTGTGTTTCTAGTTATTAGTTCGGCTGTGGGAGTTGCTAGTCATGAAAGAGGCATATTTCCGAATAAGTCAAATTGCTTTGTCTCAATGAGCAAGTGTTACTAAATGGTTTGGCATCCATTACATTTGCCTCCTATTTTGTTTCTGTATAATATTTGAATAGTGTTCCGTTTTTCTAAGTTTTTAGTAAAAATGCTTGCACTCTTTGTCTCGATTTCCGTGCGATACTGTATTTTGTGCCGTAAACACATCCTTTCTGTGCTGTTGATGTCGGTGTTTATTGAATACAAGCAGAACTCTAAAAGGTATACGACCTAGTTGCCAGAGTTGAACTCCTTTATTAGTGATAACTTTCATACGGGAAGTGTACCAGTTAAGTTCGCTATATGATAAAAAGAAAGTCTGACCCCTTTTGTCGCAAACATAATAATGAAAGGAGTAGTCAGAAAACATAAAGTTCTTTTCCGGTAAATAGTAAGAATGGTGGCATTAAACCCATAGTTCCACAACCAAGAAGTACTGCGAGCAGACTCATTTCTCAGGCCACAGTAATACCGGAGTCTAATACACACTGAGGTGACAGAAGTCACGAGACAGCGATATGAAAATATATAGATTATGGTAGTATTGTGTACTCATGGTATAAACGGACAGTGCAATGGCGGAGCAGTCATTTATACTCAGGTAATTTCTGAGAAGTGGTTTCCGATGTGATTATGGCCGTATGTGGGGAATTAAAATACTTTGAACGCGGAATGGAAGTTGGCGCTGGAAGCATGGGAAATTCCGTATCGGAAATCGTTAGGGAAACCAATAGTCCGAGATCCACAGTGTCAAGAGCGTAACGAGAATACCAAATTAAATGCATTACCTGTCACCACGGACAAAGCAGTAGACGACGGCCTTCACTTAACGACAGAGAGCAGCGGCGATTGCGTTGAGTCGTCAGTGCTAACAGACAAGCAACACTGCGCGAGATAAAGACAAAAATTAATGTGAAACGTGCGACGAATGTTTCCGTTAGAACAGTGCAGCGTTATTTGGCGTTAATTGGCAGCAGACGACCGAAATGAAAGCCTTTGCTAACAGTAAGACACCGACTGCAGCACCTGACGACTGGAATACCGTGGCCTGGTCAGATGAGTCCCGATATCAGTTGGTAAGAGCCGATGGCAGCGTTCGAGTGTGGCGTAGACCCCACGAAGCCACGGACCCAAGTCTTCAACAAGGCGCTGTGCAAGCTGGTGGTGGCTCCATAATGGTGTGTACTGTGTTTACATGGAGTGGATAATTGACAAGAAATGATTGTTTTCGGCTACTTGGACACCTTTTCTGCCATTCATGGACTTCATGTTTCCAGACAAAGACGATATTTTCATGGATATCATTGAGCCATGTCACAGGCCCACAACTGGTTTGAAGAACATTCTGTACAGTTCGAGCGAATGATTTGGCCCCCCAGATCGCCCTACACGAACCCCATCGAACATTTATGGGACACAATCGAGAGGTCAATTCGTGCACAAAATCCTGCACCGGCAACACTTCCGCAATTAAGGACGGCTGTACTGTCGGAATGGCTCAATATGTCTGCAGGGAACTTCCAACAACATGTTGAGTCCATCCCATGTCTAGTTGCTGCACTATTACGGGCAGAAGGAGATCTGACACGATATTGGAAGGCATCCCATGGATGTTGTCACCTTAGTATGCACAGTCGCAACACTCACTGCTGTGACACTAGCAACTCTTGCCTTGAGAAATCCAGAAGTGGGATAAATATTTGTTGCTAATTATTTGTTCAACTTAATAAACGAAATACACATTATATTATTGCTGTCCAAGAATTTGTTAATAAGCAGGAGAGATGAATGATCGTGAAATAAACGAAAAGACAGCCGAATCTCACTGTTTCAATGGCATAAGCGAGAACTTAATTATGAAGACATAGTTCCGAACATGTGTATAACTGCAGCTTACTTAGCTGGCAGCAAGAGAATAAAAGCACATGTTTCGTGCATGAGAGGCATATATCTGTGATTTGTCTGTACTCCTTAGGATAGGCATTTTCTTTGACAGATAATAGTTTTGTATATAGTCTAATGATTTACACATTCTTACACTTCACTCAGCTTTCTAATACAAAAATATTTTTGTACGTATTAGTATATACTCTTCAAAACTGATGAAGATTCTTTCCGTTTATGATTCAGAAGAAGCAAAAATTGTGGAACTAGTTTCTTCTGCATAGGGAAACAGTGTTATTACGTTGACTTTTTATCATCACTTCTATTTGGCTTTCCTTTCACCTACAGTTGTGGTGACTCATTTGATACATTAAATGTTTCTCTTGTATTCTATATAGGTTTCCTACTTGCATTTTCACTAATCTGACTGGAAATACAGTGAAGAAAAGTTCACATTGTAGAGTATAAACACGATATATTTCTGTTAAAGGTCAGGTTCTGTGCTGTTTTCTAGTCAGTCTTTGGTTCTTTAAAGAAGAAGATTTTCTTCAGTAAACACCTGTAGGTTACAAGAGAATCGTAAATGCACTGTCGTTTAATGTACGTCCCAGAGTCCTTAGGAAACTAAAGTAAGACAAATGTGGTGCCTTTTTATGTTGGATAAGCAAATGTGTGCCTTTTTTATAATTAGTCGGATTTTTCTGACATTACATGTGCTGTCTAGTGTAAAAGCTGTTTTACAGGTCAGTAGATACGGTACAGTCCGCGCTAATTCTATATCATATTTATAAGTTTTCTGTCCGCATGGAGCGCTGCTGTCGCAGTGTATGACATAAATGAGCAACACCGTCGTGCCTGTGTGTGTCAGACTGTGGTAGTACTAACACTGCTGAACAGTGACTGCAGGACAGTCGTATGTTTCAGTTCAAATGACTGTGAATAAGGTTCACATGAAGTGTTTTTTCTGTCTTGTAGTAGTACGTGATTGGCCAGGTGATTTCCATTTCAACGTAGAGGTGACTGAAATCTGTATTTCAGGTACAGTGATTGGCCAAAAGTCAAGAGAAGAATAGCAGATGAAGCCGTTAATTTGCCTCCGTGCAGTGCTGATAAAAATGAGTTCCAGACGTCCCAGACTCCAATCGACGGCAATCTGACTGCTAGACAGTAGACTACATACCATTGCCCGTAAGGCTCTGCAGAGGTGACTTGACGTGCGTTCGTCACACGCTTGCGGTTATACCGTGAGGCATTTTACACCTGTGGAAGCATTGCGATTCTGAGACTCAACATCTGGCTCAGACACTGTTGATCTCGCAAGCCCAGATTATTCTGTAACCTCTGACACGTTATGAGCCCAAATGTCTTGTCCCAATCGTCACCCCAGGCTCAACTCGATTCAGTCGCTTCTTGTTGCCGGGTACGCCAGACACCTGCCTGTTGAAGACAGTTCAGATATCGCGCAATACGTGGTGCCTAGCTGCAGCATTCGGCCGTCATAAACGGCACATCTTTAAGTGGGACAACGCTCCCCGATACTTATGGTTGCTAACTTTACAAAGACCCACTCACACCGTAAATCAACGGAACATCAAGGAAGTCATGGAGGGACAATGTTTCGTGAAGTGCTAGTGTGCTCACACTAGACTGAATCCCAGCAGTACTTCGAGTACACTTGGTGCTAGACAGTAACAGTTACATGCACCGGCTTTTTTCAAACCGACAATCTATGCTTCTCTCGTTTCCAAGGCGCAAAATGCGCCTTTGCTGGGATGGGCCCGTTCTACGTTGTCTCACGCTTTGTTTTAGAGCACTGAAAGAAATTTATTTTTCCCCCTCGATGGAGCTCACTGTTTCAGCATTGGAGTAATATTCTTAAAATCAGTTTCTCTCAGCTTTTATTTACGATCGTAACTGTGCGTATTGTCACAATTTTTTTGTCCATCTATTTGCAAACCTGAATCAGATAGACATCCTCTTTGACGGGAGAACACACTGCTTCGCAGTGTGCCACGAATACAAAGCAAGAGACAAATGAATCCACAAAAACCATTTCCATAAAATGAGGAGCGTGACGAGAATAAAGTGACTTCAGATGTAAGCAGAACACTGGCTGCTCTGTATCACACTGTCACGTGACAGCACCGCCTGTCAATAGTTCTTTCAGAAAATCCTTGATGTGACGTGTGAGTGACGTATCGGTGACGTGGCGTGACATATCGTGAAGTGACGTGACGTCCCGCGTGAATCGACCTGATGTCGTTTTCCTATCTAAAACGGGATCTCAGCAACTAAGCGCACGGTGGTCGCGAAACGCACGCTGCCTTGCTACGGCGATCCGCCGTTTCTTGTCAACTCTTCGACAAAAAACAGATGACGCTTACCACACAGAGTCATGAGTGGCATATAAAACAGCAGTTCAGTGTTACTGATACTGTCAGTATACTGTCTCACATAGTATTGCTGCGAATCTTAGAAACTGGCCAGTTCATTTATAACGTTCTTTTAAATTTTATATTATTTGTGTTTGTTAATGCATATACAATGCTTAATGTTTGTCTTACGGAAATTTACTGCGTAATGCGTTGTTGAGCAAATGGTGTTCTTAATCAGTTTTACTGTTATCCAAGGGAAAAATTAAACAACTTAATCTGAAAAACCAGTATGTAATGGCTATAATGAAATCAACCCCTCTGAAATTTACTGAGTTTCGTGAGCACCGAGTTCCATGGCCCTGTGCCATAACTGATAAAACTCCCTGTGCAACTTCATACAAATAATGTCAGTAGATTGGTTGATAAATGAATAACGTTGGAAATGTTCAGTGGTAATGTTGGATATTGGCTCGCCGCTGTACAATGACGCCCGCAATGAAGCTCTTACAAACATTGATACATTTCTGATTCTGAAACATTAATATCTTTCTGACTCTGATTGAAGAATCATTTCTTTTAAAAATATTCATTTTATTTAAACGAACACGACATGGAAGAGGATGAGGTCCGGATACTGGAATATTTCTAAGAGCGAATGATTCAGTTTGAAAATTCTATTCAAAATAAAGTTCTCCTTCACAAAATCTAATGTGAAACATTTTACATTAACTTCAAAATCAGTGAACTTCTAAACTGTTCTACAATTCCCACTTACTGTTGTAATTAAAATACTAAGTTTGGTACATGAGAAAAAGTCTCACATCATTTGGCAACATAGGTTCCAAAATTTAACTTCTCTGTATCAGAATTAAAAAAACACACAAAATACTACAAATCGGGTGTACCTAATCAACCTATACATTAAATCTGATGGCAAATACTTGGTTCCTACATTCAAGGGTCAGTACTGTAAAATTAGCAAGATCCACATTGAGTTGCAGCTTACTTGAAACTAAATATACAAAATTTGATTACCTTACAAAACTGTATTATGATGCGTCCATAGGCCAACAGCTAAATTCTCACAGCTAGCCACTAGCTTCAAGTCTTACATGCTACTATTAACAGAGTGCCACGGCAACTGCTACTGCGCTCCGCGTGCACCTACTTACAATCGATTCTGCCACTCAGGCAACATCTTTGGTTCAGTGGTGTCAAAGATACAATCTCTTCTACATGTGATAACCATTTCATGTCATTCTTTATGAAATATATCACCAAATCAGTCTCCACGTACAAGTGGACCCCCTCACACATCATACCCCACAATGTAATTAGTCTTGTTCGGCTATAGTCACTACATCATATAATATTCTCCATTTTTAGTGAGACCAGTTTCATGTATTGAGATTTTTGTTTGCTATAGAACAGATATTACTACTGTATCACATGTACCGTGGCAAGTGCTCAGTGTTAGAACGCACCCAGTAACAGCCAAACTTGTTTTTAGCATTTTCTCCTAAAGAATAAAAAGTGAACAATGGTCCCGCATAATTAAACTGTTGCCCAGAAACTATGCTAGTCTCTATCGATGATCATGACCATAGGGCTCTACTGGAATATTTCAGTTGTACTATATGGGAGACAAAGCATCAAGTGACTCAGGAATTCGAAAGGAAACTATCGATGGGGCGTGAGTGTTTTCTTGTTTTCTACAGATAGCCACTTTTCTTTGTCCTCAGGAACTCACAAATAAATCGACTTAAAGGGCCTGCTTATTGCTTCTGGTGCTAGTGGTGGTGATGGTATATATAGGACGCTCAACAGCGAGGCCATCAGCACCTGTACTCAGCTGGCGAGAGACGAATGTGTTGTAAAATATGCAACAGTTGGTAAAGTATAAAATGTAATCTTCATTCATCCACGGTCTCTCTCTCTTGCATTCTCACTTTCACACAGAACACCAAAAGATGTGCGTCTGGAGTCAGTTTGTGGTTAAAATTCACAGGCTATAGCTACACAACATCTAAAACAGTGCAACAAGGAAATTTTCCTGGTTGAGCAATTGGGAAATAAAAGATGAAGCAACCAGCCTGGGAACACGCTAAGATCTTATAACCAAGATAACACTGAGCAGAACAGACATCACAGAGAATCTTAAAACGTGGACAATATTCGATTCATTGTCTCCTAAAATAGAGGATAGGTCAGCTGGTAAGCTGCTTGCAGCTGTCGTGCCTCGGTATAAAACACATTCTGTTAAAATGTCTGCTCAGATAGCTGCGCATGACAAGCACTGCATACAGATGGATCCACGCGATCCATTCGTCAGACCGCAGAGTGCTGTTCAGAGGCGCGTTAAGTGTACTTCCTCCCGCCACAGTGACAGGGAGGGATAACACCAGGGCCGCAGCTTGTTGTTCCTCAAACCTAATCACTCTTCCTTCCACCGACACTTGACCATCTGCCTCAACAGCGAAGTAACTACATGTACGGAGGCAGCACATTCAGAAGTCCTATTTCCCAAGTAGGCATTTTTAGCTGAGTCATCTGACGCTTAATTACCCTGAATGCCCACTTGCCCTGGTACGCAGCAAACGTCACATCCTTTCCCAACATCTGTAAATGGAAAGGGGTGTCGTGGAGCAGCTGAAGCCAATTTTCTGCTGGATACACATGAGGGATAGTCTGAAGAGCACTTACAGAGTCGGTGCAGATTAGGAATTTGGTAGCGGGAAGACATTGCATCTGCTCCATCGCTCAGGATTGCGCGTCGTACACTGTGAGTGCACCAGGAAAGCGATTCTTGAGAAGTCATCACGGAAATAACACAGCGCAGCCGACTGATTTACCCTGACTAGACACATAAATGTAACCGATTACACAGTCAAACTTCTCGGATAAAATTCTGCCAAACATCGATTTAAAAACATAGCCTGGAGTAACATTCTTTTTGTACACAGGTAAATCTAAAATAATTCTGCGCTTCCTTACTAAGCAGGGCGGCGAATCACTCTAACCTGGATGAAGCATGGAAATGTGGTGCACATTACGCGCTATTAAGTTCTACCGCACGCGAATCCCGAATCGCGTTGCTCGCCGCCTATTTCTGAAAAGTCGCTCCATCGGAGGGAGAAGAAAGTTACGGAATGCCGAGGTTCTTATAATCTAAAGGAGGCTGGATACATGACGCATCATGAGGAACTGCCGTCGGATGACGAACAGTGGGTCACAGCCTCAACGTAGTGGCCGAGGCTCAGACTTCTCCTCTACGTCCCCAACGTCGCCAACCGAATACAGTCGTGGTGAACAGTATCGGTAGTCTTACGATGGCCTAGGTGAGTCATAAAAGATGAATTGACAGTCAGGATGGGAATGCAAGACCGCCTTGTAAAACTGGACTAGGCATGTTCGGTCTATGACCTCTGGCTGAGGCATTTTAAATTATTCGATGCCTTTAAAACTTTGACCTTAATAATTTCAAGATATGGTAACTATGTGAGCCGCTTATCGAAAGTGAGACCCAGAAACGTCGCGGAACTTTGAAAATTGAGAACACTGTCTTTTATTTTAAGAATAGGCGGGTTAAAAGGGCGACAATAAAGATTAAAATTAACACAAACACATTACCAAGAGGAAAATTTAAAACCTGTGGTATCAGCCCACTCCTCCAACCGTCACTGACGAGTGGTCGTTGCAAGGTTGGAGGTGGAGCAAAATATGGCATCGAACAGAGGACTTCACCGTGGATGTAATAGCATTGATACTAACAGCAAACAGAGTGACTCTTAAAACAGATTTCTGAGGGACATTTCTTTCTTAGTCAAACGACTCGGAAAGAGCATCACCGACCGCGTACCGAAAAAAATCGCTCGGAAAAGAAGTAAAGCATGAATATTGTTAGTCGTTCTTGGAAACATCATTTGTGAAGATGTCACAAAATGTGATGCTCCCAGATAGCGTCGTAGGCCCTCTTAAAATCTAATGTGCTACTAATGATGAGATGTTTGCATAGGAAATATTGCTGTATTTCCGCTTCCAGCATGGTGATGTTGCCGAGGGTTGAACGATATCTCCGAAACCCACACTGGGAGCAACTAAGTAGGTCCCGCAACTCTGTGTCCCAAGTCGGACGGTAGTTGACCATGCCTTCTAACGTCTTTCCTATACAAATAATGAGGTCCATGCTACGGTAATTACTGGGCAACGTGTGGTCCTCCTTTCGAAAGGGCGCTAAAATCGCCTCATTCCACGAATCGGGAATTTATATTAAAAAGGGATACAAGGATTTCCTTTGCACCCTGCTTGAGGTACTGTAGCATGTTATACGGGATTCGTTCCTTACCTGATGTAGTCTTCTTTACCTGAGACAATGCACTCTCAGCCTCCTACATAGAAAAGAGATAATTTTAGGACTCGGTTTTGACGGAATGGAAATTCCAGTCTCCCCTCTACATTAATGCCCGATGGTGGCAGGAAGCTGGATTCAGGTTTTCAGTGACAGTGGCCGAAATGAGGTACTCTGCAATTGCCTACGCGATGTATCCAGTCATAGATTGGAGACCTCCCTGCCTCAGAATACCACTTACAGGCGCTGTGACACATTTGCCAGACACCGTCCTCATTGCTTTCCGTACCTGTGAAGACCTAGTGGAACGATTTATCGAGTCCAGAAGCGCTTGCCAAGATCTCTTCTTACTCTCTTTGATTGTACTTCGTGCCTTTGTCCTCTCGAACTGAAAGACTGCTAGGTTAGTAGCTGTTGATTGGCATTTGAATCGTCACAAGGTCATGCGTATAAACCCAACTGCGGGGCGACACTCATCGTTCCACAACAGGTCCTGTCACCTCTTAAGTCGGACTGAGGAATTTGGGATACATGCACCAGCAGCACTGAGGGTAATGCAAGTCTTTTGATCTAATCAGTCATGGACAACATCTCGGCGTTCAAAAATAGGTAACTGGCTGTACAGTCTCCAGATTGCTCTGTCTAGCAGCTGCCGTGGTGGCTTCCTTTCAGGGACAGCTCTGTATGAGAGGTGGATCGAGATAGGGAAGTGGGCACTTGACTCTAAGTCATCGACCACTTCCTAATGGGCAGCGTCTGTAAGAACAGGAGAACAGATAGAAACGTATACGGCCGAGAATGACCTCATATCAGTGCTAAAGTGTATGCAGCCACCAGGGTTAAGAAGGCAAACTCTTCTGCTACAATGAGGCTTTCCACAATTCGACCCCTGGGGCAGGTCAATGTAGAACCCCATAACACATTATGTATATTAACATGTCCTACAAGTAGGAAAGGTTGAGGGAGGTTTGAAATCAGGCCAGAAAGAGCAGCTCTCTCCAGAATTACGTTGGGTGGCAGACATTCCCTACAAACTGTAACAGTGAATGGAATGTGCACTGTGGAAAAAGTTGCTTGAATAGCTGTTCGGAGAGAGCAAAAGTGGACTGATAAGTGGTATTCAACAGTATAGCCCCTCCACTTTTAGACCTGTCTTCAAGTAGGTCATCTTTTTGATGGAGGCTGTATCCCCTGAGCGTAAGAGTACCGCTACGTTTAAAATGCTTTTCCTGTACAGACAAACCGAGAGTTGCCTCTCCTGTGCCAACAGTCTCAGTTTTTCCACACATGCTCTGCACCGTTCATGTTCCACTGAAGTAGAGGAGCCACTTACTCGAGAATTTCATGTTTCCTCTTTGCTCTTTTGCATTTAGGAGTAATGAGAGGACTCGAGAGTTCATTTAAGCACACTTCGAAGTCCATAGTCGCGTCTTGTTTTTCTGAGCGTCTCTGCATCTGATGGTCCACTTCCTTCTATTCTTCTTGACGATATGAAGCACTTTAGTCTTCTCCTTCAGATTAAGCGACACCAGTTTTGGCTAAGGCAAACTAGTTTTCAGCAAATGTCCTTCCAATTCGACATTTACGGCAGACGCTGAAGCCATGCTAATCAATCGAGTTTGCGTGGAGTCAGCAGCAGTTTCATCTGAATTGTTGCTTCCACATGTGCATTTTGAAGATTTCTTTTTTTGTATTAGAATCCATAGGTGATGTCTGGGTGGAACTACTTAATTACTGTTGCTCCGTTCTTCATAAGTGCTGCAGCAAACGAAGTTGAAAACGTTGGGGGTTGAATAAAACTGTACACCTTCTTAGCATCACCGTCAATTCCTGGATTTTCTTTTTTTTCCTGAAAATTGTACACAATCTGCTACAAGCGAGATGCGGACCTGAAGAGTTGACACGAACGTCATATCTACATCGGAGGGTTCATCGAACAACCTACAAGCTACTACTCTACCGGCCCACTTTCGAAGATCGCACGGAAAAGATTAACACCTGTATCTTTGCGTACGAGTTCTGATTTCTCTTTAATCATTACAACGATTATTTCTCACTGTCTAGGTGAATCCCAACAAAGCATTTTCGCGCTCGGAGCGTAGAGTTTGTGATTTCATTTTCATGAGAAGATCGGGCCGCAACGAAAAATGCCTTTGCGTTAATGATTGCCGCTTCAATGCGCGTATCATATCCGTGGAACCATCTCCCCTATCTAACGATAGTACAAAACAAGCTGCCCTTCTGGTCTCATGCTGCGCAGCACCGCAAGAGGACTGACAGGTGTAATGTAGGAGTTTCTCTAGCAGATCTGTTGCGTCATTTAAATTTTCTGCCAATAAACAATAGTCTTCGGTTCGCTTTCCCCACAACATTATGTACGTGATCATTCCAATTTAAGTCTTTCGTAATTGTTATGCGTAAGTATTTAGATAAATTCACAGTCCATAGATTTGCATGATTTATCGTGTAACCGACATTTAGGGAATTCTTTTTAGTACTCTATAGATGACTTACACTATTCCTAAATCGATTATATACACTCCTGGAAATGGAAAAAAGAACACATTGACACCGGTGTGTCAGACACACCATACTTGCTCCGGACACTGCGAGAGGGCTGTACAAGCAATGATCACACGCACGGCACAGCGGACACACCAGGAACCGCGGTGTTGGCCGTCGAATGGCGCTAGCTGCGCAGCATTTGTGCACCGCCGCCGTCAGTGTCAGCCAGTTTGCCGTGGCATACGGAGCTCCATCGCAGTCTTTAACACTGGTAGCATGCCGCGACAGCGTGGACGTGAACCGTATGTGCAGTTGACGGACTTTGAGCGAGGGCGTATAGTGGGCATGCGGGAGGCCGGGTGGACGTACCGCCGAATTGCTCAACACGTGGGGCGTGAGGTCTCCACAGTACATCGATGTTGTCGCCAGTGGTCGGCGGAAGGTGCACGTGCCCGTCGACCTGGGACCGGACCGCAGCGACGCACGGATGCACGCCAAGACCGTAGGATCCTACGCAGTGCCGTAGGGGACCGCACCGCCACTTCCCAGCAAATTAGGGACACTGTTGCTCCTGGGGTATCGGCGAGGACCATTCGCAACCGTCTCCATGAAGCTGGGCTACGGTCCCGCACACCGTTAGGCCGTCTTCCGCTCACGCCCCAACATCGTGAGCCCGCCTCCAGTGGTGTCGCGACAGGCGTGAATGGAGAGACGAATGGAGACGTGTCGTCTTCAGCGATGAGAGTCGCTTCTGCCTTGGTGCCAATGATGGTCGTATGCGTGTTTGGCGCCGTGCAGGTGAGCGCCACAATCAGGACTGCATACGACCGAGGCACACAGGGCCAACATCCGGCATCATGGTGTGGGGAGCGATCTCCTACACTGGCCGTACACCACTGGTGATCGTCGAGGGGACACTGAATAGTGCACGGTACATCCAAACCGTCATCGAACCCATCGTTCTACCATTCCTAGACCGGCAAGGGAACTTGCTGTTCCAACAGGACAATGCACGTCCGCATGTATCCCGTGCCACCCAACGTGCTCTAGAAGGTGTAAGTCAACTACCCTGGCCAGCAAGATCTCCGGATCTGTCCCCTATTGAGCATGATTGGGACTGGATGAAGCGTCGTCTCACGCAGTCTGCACGTCCAGCACGAACGCTGGTCCAACTGAGGCACCAGGTGGAAATGGCATGGCAAGCCGTTCCACAGGACTACATCCAGCATATCTACGATCGTCTCCATGGGAGAATAGCAGCCTGCATTGCTGCGAAAGGTGGATATACACTGTACTAGTGCCGACATTGTGTATGCTCTGTTGCCTGTGTCTATGTGCCTGTGGTTCTGTCAGTGTGATCATGTGATGTATCTGACCCCAGGAATGTGTCAATAAAGTTTCCCCTTCCTGGGACAATGAATTCACGGTGTTCTTATTTCAATTTCCAGGAGTGTAGATCAGGAACAGCAGAGGGTCAATAGTACTTCCTTGATGAACCCCTGATATCACTTCTGTTTTACTCGATGACTTTCCGTTATTACCTCGAACTTTCTGAAATCACGAATCTAGTCCACACCTGCGTCGATATTCCGTAGGCACCCAGTTTGATTAGAAGTCCATAGTGATGAACCGAGTCAACAGCCCTCTGAAAATCTAAAAATATGGAATCAATCTGAGATCCCCACCCCCTCCATTACTTTGTGTGAATAAACAGCTAGTTGCGTTTCAAAAGAACGACATTTTCTTAATCCATATCGATGATTTGTCAAAAAAATTGTTTTCTTCGAGGTAAGTAAAACTATTCGAACACAGCACCTGTTTTTAAAAACCAACTGCAAACCGGAGTTATTGATATGGCTCTGTAATTCAGGCGGTTTTTCCTATTTTCTTCATTGACTTTTCCTGTCGCCTGTGCATCTTTCCAATCTTCATGAACAGATCCTTCGTCGAGTGAGCAGATGTATATGACTGCTAAGCACAATGCTGTTGTGCGAGCATGCTCTGAAAGCGCCCTACTGGACCGGAGACCTTGCCCTTATCAAGAGATTTAAGCTGCCACTCTACTCTACTTAGAAGTTACTCATGTCTGCAGTTGTTCTTGATTCGAGTTCTGGAACATATACTTCGTCTCCTTTGGTGAAAGAATTTCGGAAAACCAAGTTTAGTAACTCTGATTTTGTGTCACTGCCATCAGCAACATTATCGTTGCTATCGCACAGTAAAGGTATTGATTGTGTCTTGCCGCTCATGTACTTTACTCTTTGGACTTTCTGCCAGATTCAGAGTTTCGTTGTGGAAACTATTAAAAGCCTCCCCCATTGAAGTCCTCGCTGAGTTTCGAGCTTCGGTAAAATATCGTCAGTCTTGGAAATTTAGAGTTTATTTAAATTTGGTACGCTTTTCTCGTTGCTTCCGCAACTGTGTTCTGTCCTGTTTTTTGTTGCATGGGAGATCAGTAACGTGTCCTGTTAATTTACTTGGCATAAATCTCTCCACTGCTATCGAAACTATCTCTTTAAATTTAAGCCACATTTGGTCTACTCTTACATTGTTCGGGAGGATTGGAGACTCTTTCTTAGGAAGGTGTCAAGCGAATTTTTGTCTGCTTCTTTAACAGATGTATTTTGCGTTTCTTTTGGTGGATTTGGATGTTACAGTATTCAGTCTTGTGACAACTACATTGTGGTCTCTGATCCCTTAATCCGTCATGATGCTACCTTTTTGCTCAGGATTACTTACTGCTAAGAGGTCACGTATGATTTCGCAACTATTTACACGCCGAGTGGGCTCCTGAACGAAGTGAACCATAGTGTGTGCCCGAGTTTCTGATACGTGAAACGTGCCATGGAGTTTGGGAAGTATGATATGACTTCTAGTATTACGAACCCAGCTTTAATGTAATGGGAATAAAAGGGGAATCGAACTTCAAAGTAAAGGATTCTAATTTTTCCAGTGCTCCGTTCACTCAACGCATTACATTTCATGCTTCAATAACCCCTTGGTCAGTCTACCCCTCCTTTAGCTCTGTAGTGTCCATATCCGTGATGTCATTGCATGTGACTACTCCTTCAGACGAGGGTACGGTACAGTTCAACTACACGGACATACCACTGGGTCAACTGTACAGACGTACTATTGTGCTCTCTTCGAGTCAGTACTTGGTTTCGCCGCCAGCACATCAGCCCACAGGTTGAGCCTGTGAACAAACTGGACCCTCGTCACACAAGGACAAAGGAGCGGCTTACTTAGATTACCGAGAGCTTTCGGCACCAATTCAGTGGAATCACTCTGTCTGCTGCTCAGAATCAACCCAACAGATATTACGATAAAATATAGAGCGGTTATGCACTGGCTTAAGGTGGGAAGGCGCGACCAGGTTCGAAAGATCACTGGAGTACCAATTGACACGAAACACCAACTGAAAACTTGGAAGATGGATACCTGGCAAGGTGAGTCGGAAACAACTCGTAACGGCCGCAGGCAACACCAGTTGTTTCCCGATGCGAGAAAGAGAGTAAAACTCAAATATATCGATCCCAGCAGCGGTATGGTCCACTTCTTAACAGGACACGCACTTAAACGGCGTGAGTCTGAGGCAGACACCAACATGAACATGTGGGAAAGAAGGCTCTCCAAAACACATTGTATTTCTCTCGATACGACATGCCAACATCAGACATACAATACACTTAAACCTCAACAACATTCAAGACACCATACACGCAATGCTCAGAGACGAAGGCCAATGGACCATGTTAAACACACTCACTGACAATACATCGCAAGCGACCTATGAAGAGTTGGTCCAGCCAGACAACGAGCCAATGTGCAAAGACAGGAAAGAATCCATAGGCTGGAAAACAGCACTGACTCCGAGATGGAATCTGGTGATGACACAGATCCCGACACGACCGCAAATGAAAATGAAGAAATACCCTAAATAAACAATACAACAGCATAAAAAAATTTGTGGTTAAGGTTTAGTTATCAGGATATAGTAGATGTTAGATTTAGATGAACAGCTGTGATTGGCGGTCGGTGGCTTGAGGGTCAATTCCAAGACATTCAACGTCATACACGATTCTTCCACTACCATCTTTCCCATCTTCTGTTTTTATTCATCCTAAAAATATGGTTATGGTTTATAATTCGATTTTCACTTTTCGTTAATTTCGTAAATGTTTATTGTTTTTCATCTCTCCATCTCAAGTGCAAGAATCCTGTTTATTTTAGAGAAATCTTTCCTAATTTATAATCTGTTCCTAAAGTTATAATATGTCATAACCTCTTCTCTGTCTACATAAATTACTATCTTTCATTCGTAAATTGCTAATTTTAAGATTACCGTTTCTTATTTACTTTTCAGTTAATAAGTATTTAAAGCCGCAATATTATTAATACCTATTAAAAATAAGAAATAACAATAAGTATCACATTCTGTACATCTGCAGTGTCGTATTGTGAAAGATCGACCGGTCTTAGTAACAAGGTGGCATGTCATTTGTAAATGGCTGTAAGTGAACAAAAAATTATAAATAGTTCGACTACAATGCGATACACGGTCAAATGTTTTGACTTCAGAAAGCTGGTAACTATCTGTGATGTTGAAGTTTCGACCAGTAATGTGCCATTACTTAGCCCCGTCATAGATTTCAGGGTTCCAGTCAAACCATCAAATCCTTTTCGTACACGACTGCTACGGTCGCAGGTTCGAATCCTGCCTCGGGCATGGATGCGTGTGATGTCCTTAGGTTAGCTAGGTTTAAGTAGTTCTAAGTTCTAGGGGACTGATGACCACAGATGTTAAGTCCCATAGTGCTCAGAGCCATTTGAACCTTTTCGTACACAGAATGCTGATACCTTTACAAACATACCACCTTCTCTTCGTATCACAAGAAAGACGTCTTGACACTTTAGGCGTGTAATCTTACGATTCAGTGGCTGGAACTGAGATGCTCCTCGGGAGGGCTACCTTCTCGTGCTCTCAGTGTTATATTGTGTTTATACTAATCAATGGACCACCCACATGGTCGGAAATGAGAAGTTTTGGTTGCCATAGTGATCCCAGGAGCAGCTAGGGAAACAAACAGTCCGATCAGGCAGAGCTCAGTTTCCCTGGGTAAGTCTTGTAGAACTGAGGCACACCGTAAGATTGACATTTTTTTCGAAAGAGGTTTGCACCGACCTCACGAACCAGTCATTTAAGCCAAAATCTCCGGTCCCTGTGACACACAACATTCCACCACCAAGCCGCACAGTGATAGTTGACACAGGTGGAGAGCTTACGGTGCAGAAGACTGGTGGCGCTCACTTGTAGGCAGTTCAGAAAAGCCGGGTTTGCCATACCCGTAAGCAGCAACCGAATGCCGAGCTCCTTGAAGTGATCACCATTTAACTCGACCCGTGGGGCACTTGTGGCTCACTGAGTCCCACGGACGCAGCGAGGAGTTGTAAGTAGCGCTGGCCTCTCGAATGGATGCAGTTCTTCTTCTCCTTCTTCTTCTGTGGTTGCAGTTCTTCTTCTCCATCTTCTGCCAGTCCAGGATTAGGCCTTATGGCCTGTTCCGCCATCACCACTGGATGTTTGGTTGGTTGATTTGAAGAAAGGGACCAAACAGCGAGGTCATCGGTCCTATCAGACTCGGAAGGGATAGGGAGGGAAGTCGGTCGTTCCCTTTCAAAGAAAGTATCCCGACATTCGTCTGAAGTGATTTAGGGAAATCACGAAAAACCTAAATCAGGACTGCCGGACGCGGGTTTGAAACGTCGTCCTCCCGAATGAGAGCCCAGTATGCTAACCACAGCACCACCTCACTCGGGATCACCAGTGGGTGAAGTTTTTTAATGGTAAATTGTAATTAAATAAATTAATGTGGCTCCGTAATATCTCACACAAGCAAATCATCATTTGTCAAATCAACGGCAAATGAATGCATCTGACTATGAAAAGCCGGCCGAAATGGCCGTGCGGTTCTAGGCGCTGCAGTCTGGAACCGCTAGACCGCTACGGTCACAGGTTCGAATCCTGCCTCGGGCGTGGATGTGTGTGATGTCCTTAGGTTAGTTAGGTTTAATTAGTTCTAAGTTCTAGGGGACTAATGACCTCAGAAGTTGAGTCCCATAGTGCTCAGAGCCATTTGAACCATTTTTTGACTATTAAAATAAACAATGATCTCAATGAATTCAGTTTATTACATATACTGACTCAAATTCACCAGAAACAACTTTTAAAGTCGTTGAAATCAATAAACTAATGCCTTGGAAATCTTGGAGAAGAGATCTGCAATTTGATTCAAGTGAGAGTGTACCTTGACAAAACATTTATATTCACGAGAGTCGTACCGCGATTGCAGCACGTTAGCGCACAGAGACAGAAAATACTACAGAGCGATATGCATCTCTGTTTATTGACGGAGTTGAAATGGTGTTGATCTTCAAAAGTACAAATAAGTCTTGAAAACGAAGATTGATATTATTGAACATAGTTATGAAAACTTTACTTTTTCCTACAGTTCCCTTTACTGTTGTTGCTGGATCTCGCTATAGTTATAAGTTTCAAGTAGTTGCTCAAATGGCTGAAGAATAAGTCATTGACATGGTACTAACAACTCCTCTCTTCCCGTGTCTAAGTTTATCTCAGCCAGATGAGAGCCTCTCGTCCCAGAAAAGCCGAATTTCTGAAGGAGCCTGGACGTGGTGAAGATCTGCTTGGGAAGTTGCCTGGAAGAGAAGTCTTCCTGTGAAGAAACCTCCCTGAGAAGTGACAATCTGCAGAGTGCGTCCAACAAGCAAAACTTGGATCTCTGTCTTTTTTTTTTTTTTTCACTGCATAATTTTGATTCGCTGAGTAGTAATTCCTTTGACCTTCTTAGTCGGTTTATAAATACTCGGGTGTCCTAAAGCAAATGGAAATTTTGCAAGGCTGAGTTTATTTTGCCACAAAGCAGTATAAACAGGTGATAGTAAAGTAGAAACAATGTAAATAACACAGAGCGTAAACAACTGAACATGCACAACGCTAGACAAAACCTCTTCGTTTTTTCCAACTTAACGGATTTGTACACGAGTTCCGACTACTGGCTAATGTGCTCAGCATGATCTGTTACCACCTCTTCAACAATTCAGGCCTGAGAATGATGGCACATATTGTGAATAATGTCATCAGTCTCATATTGAGGCAATGACGACCATTCGTCCTGCAGAGATGCTCGCAGTCTTGGAGAGCGGTTGGTGGGTGCTGACATGATGCAAGGTGTGCCCCTATTGCATCCCAGATATTCTCTATGGGTTTCAAATTTGGAGGACCTCGAGTGGTAAACATAATTCCAGCTCACACCATTAGGAATCCTCCTCGATATCGGTCTGTTTCCACAATGTTTGGATCGCGACATCGTGTTCCACATTCCCTCCAGATGCGTATCCATCGACAGTCACTCTCCAGACTAAATCGGGACTCATTTGTGAAAACAACATTGGCCCTCTTTTCGACCGTCAATGTGGCATGTTGATGATTTCATTCTAGACGTTCCCTTCTGTGAAGATGGGTTACAGGTAGACATATAGAAGGTCCCAGACAGTAAAAGCTACTCTGTGGAAGCCTTCTGAACACCGTTTGCCTCAATACAACACGTCCAGTGGACGATGCAAGCCCACATGCCAGGTTCCGTGCAGTTCTAAGGCGGTACTATCGTGCCCTCAGAGAGAAATAACGCTCCTCTTTTCTGAAGTCACACATGATCGACACTCCCCTGGTCTTCGGGATACACTTTCAATCTCTGTAATCTGTCGCCACATCCGAAAAACAACAGAACGATTCACATTAAGCCATCGGACCATATCAGTTTGCGAATGTCCTGTTTCCTTTATTTCTCTGGCTCTCCACCACAGAGAGTCTGGTAGGCATCTCCTCTGTACCATACCGTAGCGTCTGTGACGGTGTACATAGCGATTGTGGAAGCGGGGCTACCCGGCAAACACTGCATCGTTTCATAGGTGCCCTGACGTCATCGTTGGCATGGTTGCCCATAGACCGGAATGCCATCTTCCATCTAGAGAAAGATCGTACGGACATCTAGTTGACAGTCTGTATGGTTATATCGAGGATTAGACGCGGGACGGGGAAATAGCGGTTGGTTGGTTTGCTGCTTTAATGTTGGACACCAGTGTAGTATTTACGCTGTGTTTGATCAGTATGCAGTCTATTCTGTACGTCACTTTTGGAATGTACGGCAGAAAGGCCGTACCCGACATTTATTTTTCCGATGTGTCACTCTGCAGAGTGTCTAATTCTGTTACACCTCTAATACAACTGGTGGAGTACCCATTGCTCCTCAGAAAGCTTTACAGGTGTTGCATTTCGCATACACAGATGTGTATGTGGTGAGTACCTATTATCCTCAGAACACTTCCCAGGTGTTGCACTTCGCGTGAAGTGCTGCGGCTCACATATTCATCTTGCGCGCATTACGAGCGTATTGATCATGCCTCTTTTCTGGGTCGGAAGGCGATTTGACAGTTTGTACAATTTTGTGACAAACTATCAAATCACCACCCGATCCAGAAAAGAGGCATGATTAACACTTTCGAAACGGGAGCAAGACGAATACGTGAGCCGCAGCCACCTCAGACGCGAAGTGCAACACCTGGGAAGCGTTCTGAGGAGGTATGGGTACTCCACCAGTTATATTAGAAGTGTGACAGAATCAAAGACTCGGAAAATTGACACATAAGAAAAATAAATGACGGGTACGAGTTTTCTGTCATACATTCAAAGAATGACGTACAGAATAGGCCATATATTGCGAAAACACGGGGTAAAGATTATTTATCAACCGACAAAGAAGGTCAGAGTGAGCCTCAGATCGGCAGAGGAGCAAGGGTACCCGCTCGCAATGTCGGGAATATACCCCATACCATGCAAATGAGGAAACCTTTATGTTGAAATGACTTGAAGATCAGTCAACACCAAGATCACAGAACATAAGCGACGCTGCAGGTTGGGGCAGGTGGAGAAGTCGTTCGTGAAAAAGCACGCGCTGTGGGAGGCCGACCACATCTTAAAATTCGTCGACACCGAAGTTCTGGCTGTAGGGAGAAGTTATCACTCCCGCTTGTTCGGAGAAGGTTTAGAAGTACACACACTCGAGAATAGCTTCAGGAAGAAAGACGAAAGTATCAAGGTAAGAGGATCCTGGCTTCCTGTGATACAGCAAACGGCCGTTGCGGGTAGCAAGAGGAGAACCCTACCGGAAATGACAACGGAAAAGCCCTGGGACGTTGGCGCGTCAGATACATATAACCTGCGGCCGCGAGCTCGGCGCCAGTCCACCACCAACAATGGACGGTGAAGCTTTGACAGTTGTAGCCACTCACGCTGCCGAAACGTCGGAAAAATAATCAAACTAACGTCCGTCGACGATCACGAGACAGAAATCAAGAGGCAGTGCGTTAACAAGTGGCCACGAACGCCATAACAATTTCTCTCTGCACTAATGCTGCAAACGTAAGTTTTCTTTCCTTTAGCCTTTCCTCTCGTTGTAGTGCTCGTATTGGCTCGCGTGCTCCTACAATTATACAAAGCCAAACTGACACGGTGATTGACTTCTTGTTGGGTATTATTATTTCTCAATCACATTTTTTATGGTACTGTCATAACTGGTTTCGGCTTTTAAAGGCCTTCAAAGACGCGTTAACGCCGTCTTCTTTTATGTATGTAAAAGGGGAGACGTGATGTTGGTAGCATTGACGAACAACTGAAAATTCTGGGTTATGTCTAATAAAGTAGACAGACATTTTAGAAGAACTTGAGATTTACGTCACGAAATGCAAGTAACCGGAAAAGCTCCTCAGTGAACAAAATGAGTTTGCACCTTATGTATATTTTAATATTTATGACGGTTTAATTGGCTGAATTGGTGCTTCATGCATAAATGCTGCTGCTGATCATGGGCGGCCTTGTGAACGAGTGC
Organism: Schistocerca piceifrons; assembly: GCF_021461385.2. Lineage (NCBI taxonomy): Eukaryota > Metazoa > Arthropoda > Insecta > Orthoptera > Acrididae > Schistocerca > Schistocerca piceifrons. Next base: position 510,345,827 of record NC_060140.1, read on the forward strand.
CTCACTGTGCTGCCCGGGCCGCATCTGCGCTTCCTAATATCTACCCAGGTAACATAAATACCTCGCAGCAGGAAGAACAGTGCCAGCGAGCTGCAACAAGGGATTGCCCTGGTCGTCCATTCCGTGTCGTCTCTCCTAAGCCTATGGGAAGTGGCAGAAACATCTACCAGCCTAAAATACAGAGCCACCAGGTACCGAAATGGAAGGACTACTACTCTTTCTCTTTTATTCTAAAGGCCTCAGTTTGTTCTAAATAAATTTTATTGTTTTAAGGACCTTTGAACTGTCACGTTTATGGTCCTTTTACGGTTGAATGTCGTCTTATAGAGGACGGACGCATTTCGCGTAAGAGTACAGAATGAAAAGTACACTTAGAATGAGTTTTTCACTCTGCAGCGGAGTGTGCGCTGATACGAAACTTCCTGGCAGATTAAAACTGTGACTCGAACTCGGGACCTTTGCCCTTCCCGGGCAAGTGCTCTACCATCTGAGCTACCCAAGCAAGACTCACTTCCCGTCCTCACAGCTTTACTTCTGCCAATACCTCGTCTCCTACCTTCCAAACTTTACAGAAGCTCTCCTGCCAGGAAGTTTTAAAAGTACACTTGTTTGCATGTATATGATTCCCCAATCTGTCTTTTTATGTTTAGTTGTCGATGTATGAACACTTCATCATCAAATGCCACCTATATGTGTGAACCATATAGATTGTAATAACGCTTTACTAAGCACACAAGTAGACCTAGTGAAAATAACAGCATTTCTTTCAAGCCTTAATGTATGCTCTTCTGTCTTTTGTAGCGTCTTTGAAGGCATAAACCGGTTGTCTTTGTTTTACAAAAAAGTGATTGAGTAAAAAATAAAAAATAATACCCTTAATTTTTAATTTTTTTTAGCAAGAAACTCCTGTTAGACGAGAAATGAAGCCTGTGTTCCTCAGTTCACGCCAACAGCTGTGTGCTGTGCGGAGAGCCAGCTGCCGTGGCCACGGCGTTGCGCGGTAGTACATTGCACGCAGCGCGTGTTGCCTACGCTGCAGGCCGCCGCACCAAGTACTGTACGGCCGCCGCGGGCGCTGCCGGCAGCCTGGGTCGCCCCGCTACAGTAATTTATTAGCGGTGCGGGCGGCCAGCCGCTTCATTACGAAGCGCAGCGGCCCCAGCTGAATTATTTATAGGAGCGAGAGTGCCAGGCGGCCAGTCGCAGCTCAAGGTGTTCGCGTGCGGGCCGCGCGTACTCATAGCTCTCAGCTCTCCGGACTCACTTAGGCCGCTGCGGCGTTTGTTTAAGCCGCATGTTGTCTCTTCAGCTGTGGCGTCACCTAAGGCAGTCCAGCCTTGTAATTCAGAACGAATCTATACATTCTCTTGCAGCGATTCTGACCGACGTAGGAAATACTGCGAGTTTATCGCCGAGCCGTTTCACACAGGTCAAAAATTTTGTTTCATTCAATATTCGAGTGAAGACGCCCAATTTACAATCTTTAAAGAGCCAGTTTTACGCGAATAAGAAAGAGATTTCGCACAGTGCTCAGTATTCTTTTTTGTTATAGATTCGAAAGCTACATTGTATCAAATCAGTTTTCCACTCATTCACCATACGGGAATGGAGTAGTGTGAACCTATAATATACAATACAATTAAAAGCCCATTTCACTCAGCGCTTGATTATGATAGGCAGAGTAGAGGGGCAAATGTTTACATAAATCAACCACCAACCATTCCGTCTACAGGCCACAATTATGGCCCATCGGGACCATCCGACCGTCGTGTCATCCTCAGAGGAGGATCCAGATAGCGGTCGCGCGGTTCCAGACTGATGCGCCTAGAACCGCTCAGCCACACCGGCCGGCGACTAGTTTCACATTATGGTTCTTACGCTACCCTGATAGAAAAAGAATGGAATAGTCATCAGAAAATGAAACAAATCATAGCACTAGATCGATGAATAATCCCTTACAACATCCCATTTCCCGTGTATTTTAGATAGATCTCCGTGAAGCAATATTTTCTCTGCCTCTTATTAGATAGCCACATCGCGATTGTGTGGAGACGCTTTCCTTCTTTTCAGTTCATCTGAAGACAGGCCGGGACACCCTATTGTTCCAGAAGGCTGGTTACGCTTTCAAGCGTGGAGGGTTGTTTTCGTAATACAGCTAGTGCGACGTGCTTGCTCGATCAAGCGCTAATCGGAAGAGTAGAAAACGAGGCTCCTGTCCTCTGGCTGAGACTATTTTCTTCCAGCTATTCCTCAGCATGTCACTCTGACGCCGATAGGACTCCAGCTACGCCGCCAAACGCCGCGCGGGGTAGCCGCGCGGTGTACGGCGTCTTGCACGGTTCGGGCGGCTGCCCCCGTCGGAGGTTCGAGTCCTCCCTCGGGCATGGGTGTGTGCGTTGTCCTTAGCGTAAGTTACTTTAAGTTAGGTTAAGTAGTGTGTAGGCTTACGGACCTCAGCATTTTCGTACCTTAAGAATTCACACACATTTGAACATTTGAATGCCTCCAAACACAACATCTTCTCGGTAAGACGACGATGGTGGTCGCATCCCCGTACTAGCAAAATAGTTATTGTCACGACGGACTGGCGCCACACGCTTCGTTAAGCAACAAAATCTTCCACTCGTGGACTGTAAAATGCGATTGGTCGCTCAATAAACTTCATGTGGAGGGAGACAAAATTTTATTTTTTTCGTCACACTGGCGGACAGGTGGCTGCTAGATTTTTGCTGTACTAAGCAAGCTACGCGTTTTCTTAGCAGAGGTTACGTGAAACAGCGACTCGGGGGGGGGGGGGGGGGGTATGAAGGGCGTTGTGGTAAGAAACTCCGAGGGGGACAGAAGGGGCAGCCCACCCGATTGTCACAGACACAGCGTCTCCGGAGCTGCGTCCGTCGGCTGCAGAAGCCGCCTCCACTCTACGGTAGCTGACGTTAAATTTGGCACCGCGAAATAGGACTCTAAGCCCGAGCCGAGTTTGTCAAGTCTTTGGGAAGTTATGGAAGAGCAGGTTTCACTTAGATTCATTCGTTAATTCAACAAGCCGCGTCTCTTTAGCTCTAGAGTGGTTGACACATTCGTGACTGTTTTTACATTTCTGAGCAGTTGTAATTTCACCTCATGCGTGTTGAACTAACATTTCAGTAGAACAAAATTGTTAAATCGGTTGTCTTTATCCCGTCAGGACGCATAGTTTTTGGCTGAACTCATTCCAAGTGATATCTTTCGTTCTGTCTTGGTATTTTTCCTTGTGGTCGAACCATTAATGTGCCAGGTCCATTTCTTAAGTTCTTTGAATATGTTAATATTAATACGCTCCTCTGAGATGCAAATAACTTGTAGAACCTTTATTCAGGACATTTAGAGAACCCGCATTTGAAATCGATTGCAGGTCGATTCTATTGCTGCCAATGTACATTTCGTGCAAGTAACATGAAGATAAGATGAGTGTAATTAGCGCTCGTGCAGAGGCTTATAGATAGCCGTTTCCCCTCGCTCCACTTGCGAGTGAAAGAGGTTCAAATCAAAATGGTTCAAATGGCTCTGAGCACAATGGGACTCAACATCTGAGGTCATTGGTCCCATAGAACTTTACTTAAACCTAACTAACCTAAGGACATGACACACATCCATGCCCGAGGCAGGATTCGAACCTGCGACCGTAGCGGTCGCGCGGTTCCGGACTGAAGCGCCTAGAACCGCTCGGCCACCGCGACCGGCAGTAAAAGAGGAAAGGATATAATTAGTAGTGGTGAAAGATACCCTCCGTCAGGTACCGTATGTTGGCTTTCGGAGTATGTATGTAGATGTGGATGTGGATGTAGACAGGCATTAGTATCACGCTCCTGATGAACACGATTTTTATGTGTAAGCATTGCACCATTCCTCAGGTAATGTTTCAACACGTTATGTGAGTGGATGAAGAAGAGAGCTATAACTAACCCAAACCCGACTTTAAGTGATGATAAATCTTCTGAGTCGTTAGGCTGCTTCATATTACCTCTTCAGACTTCTTTATTGCTGGACGTTTTGATCGCTCTTCTGGCAGCACTTTCAGGATTCCACTTATATCACTGGACGATTGAACACGCCAGCCATAAATCTACAGCTGTGGAGTGGTTGATATACAGTCACATCACAAGTTCTGGTTATAGTTCAGAACCAATCCTACATTTACTCGCAGCGATTCTGATAGGGGTGGAAAACGTCCGGAACTAATGCTGACTTAACTCGACATTTTTTATAACGGTATTCCCGACTCCTGAAAGGAAAGATACTGAGAGAAAGTAGGTTAGCCACAGTCTATGGGATGGTTAACGGAATGAATTTCTCACGCTGTAGTACAGTGTCAAATGGCTCTGAGCACTATGGGTCTCAACTGCTGAGGTCATTAGTCCCCTAGAACTTAGAACTAGTTAAACCTAACTAACCTAAGGACATCACAAACATCCATGCCCGAGGCAGGATTCGAACCTGCGACCGTAGCGGTCTTGCGGTTCCAGACTGCAGCGCCTGTAACCGCACGGCCACTTCGGCCGGCTAGTACAGTGTCTAATGTCTTGAAATTCACTTCTAGGAGTGCTAGTACTGCAAACTACGCAGGAGAAATTCTGTGAAGTTTGGAAAGTAGGATAGAGGCACTTGCTGAAGTAAAGCTGTGTATACGGGTTGTGAGTTGTGGCAGGATAGCTCAGTCATTAAAAGCACTATCTGTGAAAGCCCATTCTGGCGTACAGTTTAATCTACTTGGAAGTTTCAGTTCTTACTGATCTTTCGACTAGTTCGCTACCAACCTCCATAAGTAGTAGGATCACAATAAATTTTCTCGATACAATCCATGTGAGTAGTGGCCAACAGTAGCCACTTAAATAGCCGAAATGGAGAGACAAACACCTTGTTTTCTGTTTTTACTTGTGCAGCCTGCTGAATTGCTACCACTTGTAATGGCTGGGCTTCTGGGATGTGATGTGATTTTCTTTTTATTTTCGCTGTAGTAGGATCTTGGGCTCTTTGGCCCTTGGGCTGTGTCGAGGTGTTTGTGCTAATTTATTTCATTGTTGGGACTGGCATAGGCAGTATTATGCGGGGTATCCATACCATGTGCCATTGTGCAGGGGCAAGTGTGTCACTTTTATCCAGCTGATTTGTTGTGGGTCGGAGGAGGTTGATCTTATACAGGTTAAGTTGAGGTTGATTCCCCTGTCAGTAGATGTGATGAGTTCATGATGGAGGTCTCTGACTCACGTACAGCTTGGGGCCCTCAATATCAGGCACAGGTAACAATTTTGGACTGTCTGAAGAGGCTTTAGGTTGCAATCATAGGCAGTACTCCACATGGAGCAGCTGTAGAGTACTGCTGGGAGGATCGTCACTCAATACAATCTCCGTACAGTTGTGACGTTGAAGTTGCGGCTCACCGGTATCGGGCAGAGTTGATGAAGGAGGTGAAGCAATATAATTCTGGCAGTCTAGATCTGTGCTTTGAATATCAGCTTGCTGTTGAACTCCACTCCCAGTTATTTGACTTGAGTTGTCCAGGGAAGTTCCGCATTGTGGAGAACTAGTCTGCTTCAGAGGTAGGGACGATGCTTTGTGAACGTTATGACACTTGTCTTCTTTGCATTTAGCCAGATGTGATTGTCTGCTGACCAAGATTTGGTGATGGTGAATTGGCGTTGTAGTCTTGTTAGGGTCTGACCTGACGGCTGCTGGTGAGCAGTGTGGTATCGTCCATGAACTGGGCCAGCAGCACTTGAGGAAGAAGTGGCATGTCGTTGACGTAGATTACAAAAAGCGTTGGTGAGAGGACAGGCACTTGAGGTATGTCAGCTCTAATAGGTTTCACGCTGGACTGTTGACCCTCAACTTTTACTATGATGTGGTGGTCAGTGAGGAAACTGTCAATAATCTGAAGAAAGAAATTGGGGATGGCGTGTAGATCTTACAGTTTGACCAGAAGTTTATCTGTCTAGACCTTGTCATAGACGTTCTTCACGTCGAAAAAGGTCGCAGCTGTGTATTTTGAACAGCTGAGGTTGTACGTTATATATTGCGTCACTCTCAGAAGTTCAAGTTCTGCTGAGAGTGATGGTTAGAACGCGAACCAGTCGGGGCTGGTGACTTCACTAAGGATGGATGGCTGAGGCGGTGGAGAATGTGCTTCTCAAAAACCTTGGACATAATAAGCAGGAAGGTTACCTGGTTTGGGGACAGGAACATACTGTGTCATCTTCCATGTGGTTGGGAAGAACCTAGTTGCATGCAGCAGTTAAGAATTCTAGTAGTACCAGAGGCATAACAGGCTAGTGTTTCAGTTGCAAATTTGAGACCCTTCCAGGACCAAGGCCAGTGTGGATTCCAAGGTTCCTAAGGAGTATTCGGACTTCAGCTGGAGAAGCGAATGGATGATCCTAGTGGTGGGGTGTTTCCCTCACCCACTGTACATGTTGCCGAACTTCAGCTGTTGTTTCATTTTCCTCCAGGTTCTCTACTACGTTTTTAAGTTCGTAGGTAGTGGTGAGTAGTTCTGCTCTGCCTAGTGTATCGAACATCAGCCCAGCAAGACCTTGTAAAACTTGCTTAGGAGGACACAGGTTCTTAAGTGCTCACACATGACGCCATTCGTTCCTCGAGCGGAGGGTGTGTGACGCCATTTTATCCTCCCACATTTCTTGTCGATGTTCTACTGCTCGGTGATGAAGTTCACGTGAGAGCCTCTTCAGGTCGCGATGGTCAGCTGGGTTATGGTATTGCATCAATCATTGGCGTGCATAGTTCTTGAGAACCTTCAGGCCCTGCAGATGTGATTATAAGGTGTCATAGTGATGTCGGTTCGGAATAGTTGTGATAGTCGCTTGGCGGTACACCCTTTGTAATTTTCCTGTGAGCGCAGTAACTGCAGCATCAACGTGGTCCCTTGTGGAGACGTCTTCTGTAGGGCAGACATTATTTTGTAACCAATTTTCGTACTAGTCCCAGTCTATGGTTGCAGCGTATGAATGTCCCAATTAGCGGAAGGCGTCCGTTACAGTGCCAATGATCGGTTGGTTGTCTGACGTAAGGTCGGTGATTGTACGGAGTTGGTGATCAAGGCGGAGGTTCTTGAGCATTGCCACATCAAGTACATCTGGTCGGGGAAGCGGACTTGGGGGTATATATGTTGGCTCTTCCAGTCGAAAAGTGATTGGTCTTAGTCTTCTAGGTGATATACAAGAACTTCCCATGGGTTATTCTTTCGAAAATTCCAAATGTTGTGCCTTATGTTCAAATCACCACATGGAAGGACTTCGTCAAAACGGTCGAATAGGGAGGATAAATCGATCTCTTCAAACTACCTTTGCGGGTTCAAATATAGCGTGATGAGAGTGATCCATCTGTACACTGTTTGGATAGATACCGCCGTGGCCATTCGTGGAAGGGCATGTTGGACATGCATGATAGAGTGTCTGACAAAGATCGCTGTCCCTGCCATTTGCCCCGTCTGATCGGTAGGAACAAGAAGTCTATTTCATACGTACTGAAGAAGTCTTCCCAATCATGGTTTTTTCGTTCTTGTTCTCCATTGGCGTGAAAGATACACATGGAAATGTCGTCCAAACTGTGAGGTCTAATCGTCATTGCTGAACTCAACGTTTTTATCGCTTCCTCAAACAGAACTGGGAGCTTCAATGTGGGATCTGGGGAGGTGCGGAATTTGTGGAAGGTCTTCTTGGTGACAGCGATGATTTTTGACAGTCACAGTGTCTTGAAAAAAAGTTGGAGAGCTTGGCCAATATCTCCTGAATGCAAGTGGCTGGGCCTTTGATGCATAAGTTTGCGGTTGTCTGGGATTCCTGATGGTGGTGTGTGGTACTGTGGTAGCTGTTATATGTTGTTTTCATGCTTTAATTGCCTGGCCTTGTGTTGTATAAATTCGTATGGTTTGTTGAAATGTGTGACAGCCCCTCAAGGTGGCTGGATGGTCGCCCTTGCAGTTGACACACTGTGGCTTCTGCATTAATCGTTTGGTACAGGTCTTTGAGGGATGAAGACCAGTGCATTTGACATACTGTAGTGTCGAGGAATAGTAAAGAGTTGGAAACGTGGAATATTGTCAAAGTTTCGTTGCCTATGCCGAGAGCCAGAGGCAGTACATTAGCCAAGAGCTAAAAGGGTTGCGCATGTATCGGAATGTGTCGTCACGCAGGGGCAATGGCCTGGTTACGCACAACAGGCGAGAGAGAATTGCTTAGCACGCGGGTTTGTGTTAGACGGAGACTTTCGTAGATTGCAAGACAGAGGTATAGCGTCAGCTGTACTGCATTTCACAACTTCGCGCAGGTCTGCCGTAACAACACGTAAGTCTGTCGCAAGAACACCTATGGGGCGAGTATGACAGATGAATGAGCACAATAAGTGGAACGAATGCGTTCATTACAAACGAGCATGACGGCAGGACGTCGCTCGTGCTTCCTTTAAATACTCCAGCTTTGATAGCAACAAGGCACTCGCAGTTAGACTTGCAGTTAGTTGTGTACTGGGACGCTGCGTAGCGCTTAGCTCGGTGATCGTCATGTTAATCTTTATTAAGGAGATGTTGCAGTAAGGGCGGCCCATCCAGCAGCAGACGCGAGGGGACAGTACCAGCTCTGGTCCTCTCTGCTGCTGCTGTCAATCATCAACCCAGGATTAGCAGATATCGCGGCAGGCTCGCTCGCCGCCAATGCTGACCACATCAGTGAGCCGTCGTCGAGATCGTGCGGGGCCTAGGCCCTGTGCATCCGCTGTCACAACCGGGTGAGCCGACGACGCTAGGGGATTGCAGCCTGTTCCGCCCGTCCACTGGACGAGCCACCGGGAGGAGCAGGGAAGAAGACAGGGTGGGATAGAGTACACTCCGCACTACGAGAACGCCTCTCGTGCCGACAGCACCGGGACTCCAACCCGGAGCCTCCACGCACAACGGCTTGCTGTCCGCAGCCCAGCCGGTCGGCCAGCCGGCGCCGCCAGCCACGCACGGTCGAAGTAAGGGCATTCCTTCGCTACTTCACAGCACGCGGCGCTGCGCTAGCAAGACTGTGCGGCCCGGAGCTGGTGTCATCGCTACGAGTCAGCGAGGACTGGGGAAGGTCGTTGATATCAGCAAGCCACATTGTACTCGGCAGGAATAAAGGTGTTATGAATTAATAATGTTTCTTTGGCGTTTCTGACGCGTCCACAGTCATTTCCTATCATCCTGACAACTGGAGAGGTCACCGCTCGGCCACCCAGTCCACCGTAGGCGATTGGGACCACAGGGGTGCATACAATACTGTGCCAGTAGCTCACAGTATTTGGCGATGTGGAAGATCTGTTAGCACCATTTACTCTAGGGCGGTCCTTCCCTGGGACGATATGTTTCCACTTGTACTCTGGTGTTAAAGATGTGTTTAATGTAAATCGATAAGCTGGTTGGTCCTGTTGTTGGGATTGCGCAATACGTAAGTTGAGCATTGAGTCTGTTGGTCTTCTCCTCTCTTGATTTAAACCGGTGGACGGTTGCTTGGGTAGAGCCCATTCAATGTACTGCCTTTGCAACAGCTTTCTCTGGAACCTACAGTGCCAAGAATTTGATCACCATGTGTAGTGATTTATCCGTTGGTGGTTGGTACGTATAGAGTGGATTTTTAAGTCCTGGAAGAGACAGAATCCTATCCTTTGATCCGTTATGGTTTAGGAATGATACTTTTCTGTATCACCGTTATATATCGCTTTCACTAGGGCGCTGATATCCTTCTGGTTCTGCTTTGAGTGAGAGGGTTTTTTCCTGTATATTATGTAGTAATAGAAGGGACATTGGCAGGAGATAATTGAGTCAACGTTGATGGACCAGCGGTGGGTGGTGGCGATGATGCTGTGTCGTTTGGGTGAGGAGTCGGATCCACACTGACAGGTTCAGGTTGGTGTGGATCGTATTTGTTGGTCGTCGGTATAGGGAGGTCTATCAGATCCTGTGAGTTTTTCTACTTTCGTGCTGCATGGTTTCGGAGCACTAAGTGAAATGGTCGCTCGTCCTCATGGCGTTCCACTACCAAGGGGCGGTGAAGGGCATCTGTATCCAATTCAGGGGCGTAGTATGGACTCATGTCGTCTTTGTAAGAGGTGTCGCGTTCGTGGTCCGAAAGGGGAAGACCACGCAGGGCGGCCTTGTCCCTGGCCAGTTGGTCACGGCGTCGGCGATCTTCCAGTCTAATTTGTTAACTGTGAACACTGCTAGGGGTACAATGTTCAATCGACTGCAGGTCGTATTCAGAGAGGCCATGGTCCTTGCAACGCCGTCCTGTCTGGTTCTGGATCTCTAACGGTATTGTAGACGGCGCGGGCTGACCTGTCACGTCCAGTTAATGTGTTCTCCATTGCCAACGTCCATTGTGATGCCAGACTGAAGATTTTCCGTAGCCAAGCAGCAGTCCTTCCTCCATGGCCGATGTCATCTCAATAGATTGTCTTGGCGCAATAACCAGCTTCGTCTGTTATTGTAATGTCTTGCCGCCCTAGGCTGTGAGGGTCAACACCACACTGAATTCCAGCGTTACCGCGGAGTGCGCCATGACCTTGTGAGTCATTTTCAGCCAGGTGTCCGGATACTTTTGATTACACAGTGTATAAATAGTCCCCTGAAGATATCAGGCATGAACATAAGTTTCTGAAGTGTGATCTATCTCCTCACTTCACTTTTCGCTCCTGGAACACCTCAGATTGCCGGTGGCTCCGTGAATAATACGCCCAAGTAATTGGTAAAACATGTTCTATATTTTACGCGTTGCTGCAAGATCATATGTTGCTCTTCGAATATGCACCGGAAGTGTAAGACATCCTCGTCAAAAGCGCGAAAGAGATAGTATGTAGTCAATCCCTTTATCCAGTTCACGGCGTTTGTCCGGATGGTGGGAAAGTATGTATCGTCCGGGAAGAAGTAGTCGTCTGCATTGGCTTCTGTGTGCACCGTACGCAATAAAAAGGCCAACATTTTCTCCGTGAGAAGGCAACACAAACCAAAGCGATACTGGTCGGAGTCGACAGCCAAGTAGTGGAAGCATATCTGTCTGTCGACTATGTTAATAGAGTGCAAACGTTGACGGTTCGGGAATTTTCCGTTCATCACTACGTACTACAACGCACGTACTCTATAGGGAGAGAGGGGAGATGAATTATTCTGCAGATTCTCTTGCCACTGCATTACCGACTACTTTTGTTCGACCATATTACGAGGGTGCTGAAGGAAATTTTAATAAATGTCATTCGTCGTGGACAGCCTGGTCTCCAGCAAACCGTTCTCAATGTAACTGTAATCGACGGATAAGTCCCGAAGGTATGCAGGCAGTGGCGTAATGTGGCCAACAATGACTGGTGGACAGAGTGAACTGGGGCCCACTTAGTCTGCCACAGTGCCATTGAAGGTGACGTGATCAATTATCCAAAAGAATTGCAACGTACTAAGAAATACGGCACGCGCCCTGTTCCTCACGTTTACTAGTCCAATTTCTCCTCCTCTTGGTGGCAGCGTCACGGCTTTGGCTCTGAGCACTATGCGACTTAACTTCTGAGGTCATCAGTCGCCTAGAGCTTAGAACTAATTAAACCTAACTAACCTAAGGACATCACACACATCCATGCCCGAGGCAGGATTCGAACCTGCGACCGTAGCGGTCGCTCGGCTCCAGACTGTAGCGTCCAGAACCGCACGGCCACTCCGGCCAGCCCGTCACGGCTTTGTAGCGGCTTTTAAAGAGCTGGCCAGTACTCACTAACGGCTAAAGGCTGACTGTAACCTTGACGCGATCGTGGTCGGCAACGGCAATATCAGCGCAAAGTGTTCTACTTTTGGTTGCAAATAGTGTTGACATACTGTGCGCACTGGAAAGTATCAGTTGCACCATGTACGTGGTGTCGTACTAATGCCGGAATCTGCCGCAGCGGCTGTCGAAATTATCTGCCGTTGCACGTTGTATATTTCCATAGAACACCACTCCCAAAACTTGAAAATGAGGACCCCGGTAATGGGCACTGCTGTCCTTAGTGGCAACCCTCTGCCCACTTCCACAAATCAGATCTTTCGTAGGATTGTTGCGCCACCCGCCACCATATCATACTTCTGAAGCCATTCTAACGCCTGGATTTCGTCTCCTCTCTTGACCAATAGAACGACGTCGTCGGCGTATGATTGGCATTGGAAAGATGTGGTCCGTAGTTGGACGCCTTCAAGGCGCCATCGAAAGCCATGCAGTGCAGTGTCAATATCGACTGCAAGTAAGATGGCCGAAAGGGGGCAAACATGCCGTATAGAAAGCTGGATCGTTATAGATTCTAAACTAACACTGTTCATCACAACCCTCGAGTGCGCACCGTAAATCAACCGCTAGATCATGTTCACAAACTTAAGGGGGATTTCCATCCGTTCCATGACCGTTTGTGGAAACGCAAGGTCCACTCGGACGAAAGCGTGATCGAAATCCACTGCCACCAGTGCTCTTCGTAACCTGCAGGTTGACATCAGTGCTATGGCGCCTCTGTGTGCCACTAGTGATGTGTGTGTGTTGCTCTTCCCACCTAGACACATTTGAACTAAATGCATTTTGTTTCCTTTTGTCGCTTGAAGGGGGACGCGAAGGATACGTGCAAAGATCCTGTAGTCTGCGTTCAAAACAGTGAAAAGCCGGTAGGCTTGTGGTCTTCGACCATCACTTGGGTTTGGAATGGGTATCGTAATACGCTCTGTGAACCCATTGGGACCTTAAGGTAGATTTCAAGAGTTCGTTGTACACCTGCACCCACTGGGTCCCGCCAGAAGAGTTAAGGTACGGTAGAACTAAAGAGGGAATCAGACTAGTCCAGAAGATTAGTTTAACGCACCACAGTTTAGAGCTGCGTTCAGATAGTCTGTGGTAATTCCAGTCATAAGTTCGCCCACTTCAATGGAATACTTCGCTGCTGGAATTTCCCGAAGAACGTCTGCGATTCCTGCTCTGTCCAGTTGGTCCTCCGTACAGAGACCTCGGCCACGGAGCTGGGTACTACCCTGCACTTTTTTTTTTTTTTTTTTTGCACGAAAATGCGATTCGAAGTTGGCTTTACTTCAACTGTCATAAAAATTACCTGTATGTACAGCAAGTACATTCGAAGGCGGGAACAAAATAACGACGTATTATCACCAGCCCGTCATTTCTCACGAGTGATCAAAGAAAAATTATGTATTCATTGCTGCATATATTGTCTATGTTTAGTATTTATACAATAAGTCATGTTTAAAACATATACTTATCTTTTTAGAACTTTCACCATGCAACTGACAACAAATTTGTGTTCCAGTTTATCAATAATTATAAAATAATATAATAGCAAAAATATTTTCTATTAGTTACAACATTAATTATAAGAATACATGTTTATGTATTGGCTAAAAAGACAAAAAAAGGGAAATCTGAAAACAAAAATGAGTATTAGACACATAAAACCTAACTATTTCTATATTGGAGGGCAGAGAAGAACTGTTGGTTGGAATACCAGAACTTTATAGAATTATAATCTACGGAAACCACGAAACAACTAAACCTAGATCGGCACATGATGAAATGAACTTCCACCTCCCACTTGTGGCTCCAGAGACTAACTTACTTCACCAACTCGCTTATTGCCAGAGAATAAGGTATTAGAGAAGTCTTTAGGGGAACGAGCCGTTCAATTGTTTTTTCATAGAGTTTTGAATGAAGAAATCTCAACTGACAATAAAGTACTTCGTTAGACAAGATGCGTAACTGTGTCTTACAAAGGGTTACAGATGTGCTCAATCGCTAAGATATTCTTTCGGTTAGAACTTTTTCACTGTGACGAGTAGACCATTTTGTATTCGTGTCCGGCAAGTAGTCTAACGCAATTAATATTTGCGATACAATGAGAGAAGTACTTCAATATATTAAAATTGAAACTGAATTTTACTATTTCAGTACGCTCCTTTGTAACGTTTGTTGTGGAAACGTGTTGAAACAATAAATAACGAGAAAATATTAGTCAGCTCATAGTCTAATTTACAGCTATGTCTATGTCTACATCTATACTCTGCAAAGCAGCGTGAAGTGCATGGCAGAGGATGCGTCCCATTGTGCAAGTTATTAGGGTTTGTGCCCGTTCCATTCACGCATGGAGGATGGGAAGAATGATTCTTTGAATGTCTCTCTGCGTGCTATAACTATTCTAATCTTATCCTCACGATTCCTATGTGAGTGACACGTAGGGGGTTGCAGCATATTCTAGAGTCACAGTTTAAGGGCGATTCTTGAAACTTTGTTATTAGACTTTCTCGGGACAGTTTACATCTATCTTTAAATGTCTGCCAGTTACATTCCTTCAGTATCTCTATGATACTCTTTGATGGACCAAACAAACCTGTGACCATTCCTGCTGCCCTTTTCTGTATATTTTCAATGTCCTCTGTTATTCTTACTTGCTACGGGTCCCAAACACTTGAACAGTGTTCTAGAACAGGTCGCATGAGTGATTTGTAAGCAATCTCCTTTGTAAATTCATTGCACTTCCCCAATACCAGCAAACCGAAGTGTACCATCTGCTTTACCCACAACTCAGCCTATGTGTCATTCCATTTCATATCCTCACAAAATGTTACAGATAGGTATTTGTAGGAGTTGGCCGATTCCCTCAGTGACTCATCAATATTATTGTCATAGGATACTACGCTTTTCCGTTTTGATAAGTGCACAGTTTTAGATTTTTCAACATTTAAACAGGCTGCCAGTCTTTGCACCACTTTGAAATCTTATCACGATCTGACTGAATATTTATGCAGCGTCTTTCAGACAGTACTTCGTTATAGATAGCTGCGTCATCAGCAAAAAGTCTGAGGTTAATTTTAACATCGCCTGCAAGGTCATTAACATACACATGAACAGCAATGGTCCCAACACACTTTCCTTACGTGTGGAAATACATGCTATCAGACAAAAATCTGTCGAATATCAATAATGCACAATGGAATATCTGTACACAGAGAAAACTCGTTTAATTAGCAATAGCATTTTCGAGTTACACGGTATTATTTACGTAATACGGTCGTTATTTCAACTCAAAAATTTGTCAGTAGAAAGGACAACAGTACGGGAATTATTAATTCTAGTGTTACAGGTACCAATAGCAGACTGCCCAGTGATTTATGCTTCATTTTAATTTACATGTCCCTTTCACTTCCGCCACGCATGATATCTGAAAGAACCTAAATTACGACGAAATCTTCCATTCCACAATTCAGTTATTTGTGTGGTATAGAAAAAAATGGCATTCTCATAAAACAAAGTGAGTATCTTTCTCACCATCTGATTATGGCCACGTTTTAGTCGCATATTTCTATACGCAATAACTTGCACCTTAATGGAATATTACACGCGCCACTGGACGCCTCAACAGAACCATTTAAAATTAATGGACGTTTTTTTTACTCATTATCGAGCTCTCGCTGGTCGTCCAGGAGGCAGGGCGCGGTTAACGGCGGCTTTATTTACGGTACACATGACGGTCCTCCTGAATAACTGCCCGCCTGACGCTAAATCCCGTTCTTAAGGAACAGAGGAGCCGCTATCGTGGTTACCACTGCGCCACCGGCCGAATGTTCATCCCGCCGAGAAATTTCTTGCCTGACTTACTGCAGCTGTCCCGTTGTAACGTGATGAACTAAAACCCTTTTACGATACGTAGAGTCGATGAATTTTCTCTCTTCGTTTTTCAGGGGAAGCGTCGTTTGTCCATAGAGGTTATAAAATTTCAATTACTCGTGTTCCAAAGAACAGATTACGGAAATAGAGACATTGAATGACTTTTTTTATCATCGATCATAATACGCTGATGGCGTCGTGTTAGTGTTATCGGTGCCATCAAAACATAAAAAGTACGTATTGAAGAAATGCCATTTGCATTATTTCGTTACTATTTCGGTACGCCAGAGTGGAACTAGATTCACAACTTTGGGTCGGAGTAAGGTGGTCTGGCACAGAAAATCCCGTTATGGGCGTGAAATTCCTTAGAACTGGTCTTGTATTCGAACGAAGTTGTAATATCGGCAGTTGTCCTCGCTGAATTACCTTTACCTTATCTCATTATGTTTAATAGCAGTGGCACAGCGTCACGGTATCATGTCGACAGTTTTGTTTGCTGTAATGACGTGTCACAAGTTATATTACATACTCAGACATCGCCTGTAATATGCAGCTGGTGCTTTTTAACGGAGATCTTTCAGCGTCACTTTAATGTACTGTCACTACCCTTCTTAGTTTTGAATGTTTTGACACTGACGAGGTCAAACTAAAACGTATCGTGACGCACAGTTTGGGCAGTATTAGGACTTAGCGTGGTATGACGTGCATACTTATATTTTAGGATATAAAGAAAATGTTCTTCTAATAATTTCCGGGTATGCAGCCGGATACCGTCGACATTCTGCCACGATATTTCGGCCCAGAGACGTCCGGCCATCATCAGGTGAGTACACAACTACTGAAGAGCCCAGTTTTTTTTTACTTTATTGTTATTTTAAAACCTGTACAACAGGCAGGCTGTCAGCAGCACACTACGCTGCTCTTCAGCCATAGAAGACACAAGCAGCAAAAACAGTGAGAAGACACATAAGTCACAGAGCAGTGGGCAATAAAACAGGAGACACATAGAGACAATCACGGAGCCGTTCACACTCGTCGATAATCCACACTGCTAGCTGATGAGACGACGCACAATCACTGAAGATGATGATGGCACTGGTGAACGATGGAGGGGACGGTGAACACTAAACACTAAACACTAAACACACAAAACACTGATGGCGGCGATCTCCGGCGCGCGAATGTCCACATAACGTGTGCGAGTCCGGGGACCTGCCAAGAGCGGTAGAAGGGGGAGGTGGGGGAGAGGGGAGAAAAAGGATGCCAATGGCTGAGGAGTCGGGGGCAGGAGGAGAGGAACAGGGGAGGGGAGGCCCGGGGGAGGAGGGGGGAGAAAAGGAGGAGGGAGGGAAAAGGGAGAGGAGGGAGGGAGGGTGCACAGAGGAATAAGTACAGGAGGAGGGCGGGAGGATCAAAGTTGGTAGGAGGGGTAGATGGAAGGGAGGAGGGCATCATCAGGGAGGGGGAGCTGGCGGAAGCCACCTTGGGAGAGGGTAAGGAGGGTGGAGAGGTGGAGACCGGGTGGGACGTGCGAATACAGGCGCGGCAGCGGGCGGGGGTGGGAGAGGATCGGGGAGACGAGCGGGTGAGGAGGATCGAGTTTGCGGGAGGTGTACAGGATCTGTATCCTTTCAAGGAAAAGGAGGAGGTGGGGGAAGGGGATGAGGTCGTAGAGGATCTGCGTGGAGGAGGGGAGACGGATGCGATAGGCGAGGCGGAGAGCATGGCGTTCAAGGATTTGGAGGGATTTATAAAAGGTAGGGGGAGCGGAGATCCATGCTGGATGGGCATAACAAAGGATAGGGCGGATGAGGGATTTATAGGTGTGGAGGATGGTGGAGGGGTCCAGACCCCACGTACGGCCGGAAAGGAGCTTGAGGAGACGGAGGCGGGAACGTGCCTTGGCTTGGATTGTCTGGAGATGGGGAGTCCAGGAGAGGCGACGATCGAGGGTGACGCCAAGGTACTTAAGGGTGGGAGTGAGGGCGATGGGACGGCCATAGACGGTGAGATAGAAATCAAGGAGGCGGAAGAAAGGGGTGGTTTTGCCTACAATGATCGCCTGGGTTTTGGAAGGATTGACCTTGAGTAACCACTGGTTGCACCAAGCGGTGAACCGGTCAAGATGGGATTGGAGAAGGCGTTGGGAGCGCTGTAGGGTGGGGGCAAGGGCAAGGAAGGCGGTGTCATCGGCAAACTGGAGAAGGTGGACGGGGGGTGACGGCGGCGGCATGTCCGCCGTGTACAACAGGTACAGAAGGGGGGAGAGGACGGAGCCTTGGGGCACACCGGCGGAGGGGAAAATGGTGTAGGAATCAGTGTTATGAATGGTGACATAGGAAGGACGGCGGGAGAGAAAGGAGCCGATCAGACGGACGTAGTTAATGGGAAGAGCGAAGGTTTGGAGCTTGAAGCGGAGACCGGAATGCCATACGCGGTCATATGCACATTCGAGGTCCAGGGAGAGGAAGATTGCGGAGCGACGGGAATTAAGCTGTTCGGAAAGGAGATGAGTGAGGTGAAGGAGAAGGTCGTCGGAAGAGAAGGACGGCCGAAAGCCACACTGGGTGACGGGAAGGAGGCGGTGCTGGCGGAGATGCTGGTGGATGCGACGGGTGAGGATAGATTCCAGGACCTAGCTGAAGACCGAGGTAAGGCTGATGGGATGGTAGGAGGAGATGGTGGACGGCGGTTTGCCAGGTTTAAGGAACATGAGGATACGGGAGGTTTTCCACAGGTCGGGGTAGTAACCGGTGGACAGGACTACATTGTAGAGTCTGGCCAAGGTGGAGAGGAAAGAGACAGGAGCTTCACGAAGGTGACGGTAGGTGACACGATCGTGACCAGGAGCGGTGTTGCGTTTGGTGCGGAGTGTAACAATGAGATCCTGTGTAGTGATAGGGGCATTGAGTTCCGTGTGTGTAATGTTGTCCAAGTACTGGAAACCAGGAGCGAGGGGAGGGACAGAGGTGTCAGTTCGATCGCGGATATCCGGGAAGAGGGAGTAATCGAACTGGGGATCGTCGGGGATGGAGAAGACATCGGAGAGGTAGGAGGCAAAGTGATTGGCCTTACTAAGGGTGTCAGGGAAGGGGTGATCATCGTGGAGAAGAGGATAGTAGGGGGAGGGTTTAGTTCCGGTAAGGCGACGGAAGGCCGTCCGGAACTTGGACGAGTTGATTGGTAGGGTTGCATTTAAACGGGTGCATGTCTGTCGCCAGTCCCGGCGTTTCTTAGCCGCGAGCAAATTACGAACGTGTCGCTGGAGTTGCCGGTGGCGTCGTAGTGTGTCCGGGTCACGCGTGCGGAGGAAGGCACGGTAGAGACGACGGGATTCACGGAGGAGGAGAACGGCCTATGGGGGTAAGGTAGGACGGTGGGGGTGGATGGCGACAGTAGGAACGTGGGCCTCCACGGCCTCAGACAAGGTCTGCTGGAGAAAGGAGGCGGCATGGGTGACATCGTCAGAGTGGTGGTAGGTGAGAGGGTGGCTATCGACCTGGGTGGAAAGGATATCCCGGTAGGCATTCCAGTCGGCTCGGGAATAGTCGTGGACATACTTAGGGGGAGGGTCAGTACGAGGGTCGGGGCGAGGGCGACGACCGTCTGAAACGGTGAGGAGGACAGGGAGATGGTCGCTACCAATAGGCTCCAGGACATCCACCGTTATGCGGCCAAGGAGGTTGGGGGAGGAGAGGATAACATCAGGAGTGGAGTTGGATTCAGGACGGGTATGCTGGGGGATGGGGACGAGGTCACCTTGAAGGGTGGAGAGGAACCGATGCCATCGCCGTAACTGGGCAGCGGAACGACTATGGATGTTGAGGTCGGCGGCGATCACGTAGGAGGAAAAGGTACGATCGACGTGGGAGAGGAAGTCGAAGGGAATAGGAGCGTTGGGGCGGACATAGATGGTGGCGCAGGTAACGGTAAGGCCGGGGAAGAAGAGACTAAGGATCAGGTGTTCGGTGGGGTCGGGAAGGAGAGGTTGGAGCCGAACGGGGATCTGGCAGTGGTGACCAATGGCAACTCCGCCACGCGCAATTGGGAGGGGATTATCGGAGCGGTGGAGGAGGTAGGGCGAAGTGTGAATGGTGTGGTGGGGTTGGAGGAAGGTTTCATTAAGGAGGAAGGCATCCACGCGGTGGGTGGCAAGGGTGTGCAGGAAGAGGTTCCTGTTGGCGGGTAGGGAGCGGATGTTGTTGAAAAGGATACGTTGCTGTCGCGCCATGATAGGGATTTAGACGAGGGTGTCGAGGCGGGAGAAGGTGAAATGGGCCTGGTTGTTGGAGTAGGTGGCGTACATCTTGAGTTGGAATATGGAACGGGCGGCGAGGGAGATCTGTTGGAGGGTGTGTGGGCGCTGAAAGGGATGAACATTCTGGAGGACGATGGTAAGGAACCTGATGATGTCCTCAGCGGTGGGGGGGGGGGGGGGACGAAGGGAATTGCCAGGAGGGGTGGGGGCGTCCAGGGGACGGACAGGGACGGTGAGTTCAGGAGTGGTTGGAGGGGGTCGGGCTTTACACTTTTGGGAGTAGGTGGGATGGGGGAGATTGCAGGTATTGCAGGAAGGAGGGGATTGGAGGTTAGGGCAATGCCTGAGGAAGTGCGCTTGCCGACAATGAGGGCAGGTGGGGGCCTCGCGGCACTCAGCTGTGGGGTGTGCGTTATAGCGCAGACACCTCTGGCAGCGCAGGGATTGAGGAGGGGAACGGGAGGGGTCGACCTTGTACCGCTGGTTAAAAAGGAGGGCACCCTCCTTCAGGAGACGGTCAATGGAGGGGGCGTGCTCAGAAAAAAGCCGCATAAGGCGGGTGGGGCCGGCAGCGTTATGTATGCGGCGAACCGCACGCACCTCCAAATGGGGATGCACCTTGAGCTCCGCCAACACCTTCTCCTCCGTGATCACTGGACTAAGCCAAGTGATCACGGCGGTGAGAGTTGGCGGGCGACGCGGAGGTTGGGGTTGGCGGGAGGGAGGTGGTGAAGGAGCTGGGGCGAGAGAGGCATGAGGGCCAAAGCGGGTGACAGGGATGCGGGAAAGGAGGTAGGTGTGGAGGGTTGGGCTGGGGGAGGAGATGAGGACCGAATCTCGGCGAGGAGTGAGGAGGGAGATGGGGGCACCAGGACAATGCTGGCGAAGGAAGAGGGTGAGGTTCCGGGCTTCAAGGAGAGAGGGATCAGGACGGGAGAGGAGGTAGTGGTAGGAGGAAGGGAGAGAGGAGGAGGATGAGGGGGCAGGGACAGGCGGGGAGACTTCCATGGCATCATGGGTGGGGGAAGGAGGACGAGGCGCAGCCTTTTTGGAAGCAGAGGAAGCAGGAGTGCCACAGGGGCGCTTGACGGCGGAGGAGGAGGTGTGGGGGACGGGAACACGGGAATGTGGCGGGGAGGGGCAGGTCCCGGGGCCGGAGTCGGCGCCGGAGATGGTGACGGTGACGGTGAAGGCGAAGGCGACGGCGGCGATGATGATGACGGTGGCAGTGGCGGCGGTGATGGCGAAGGTGACGGGGAGAGCTGGGCGTGGGCAGTGGCCCGACGGGCCACCACCCGAGCCGGAGCTGCAGTGACAGGCTGGGGGAGTGGGGGGAAGGGATCAGAACGAGAGGAGCGGGAGGAAGAAGCGGGAGAGGGGGCGACAAAGATAGAGGGTGAAGGGAGAGTGAGGAGAGGCGGAATGGAAGGAGGGGGGTGGGACTGGGCACACCAAGTTATAGTGGTGGAGGCGGCGGAAGGGGAGGTATAGACAATGGCGGTGGTGGTAGTAGTGACAGTGGTGGTGGGGGCGGACATGACGGGGGAGAGAAACAAGAACGAACAGAACGAAGAGGAAAGGACAGAAACTGGGGACTGACAAAGACGAAGACGGATGAAGACGAAGACGGCCGTAGACCAGGGTCAGGACGGCGGCGATGGCGGCGACCAGGCGGCACCGGATGGCGGCGGCGGCGGGCACAGGATGGCGGCGGCGGCGGCGGGCACCGGCGGCGGCGGCGGCCACCGGCTGGCGGCGGCGGCGGCGGCGAGCCCCGGCAGGCGGCGACGGCGGCGGCGGCGGCGATCAGCAGGCGGCGGCGGCGGCGGTGGCGGCGAGCACCGGCAGGCGGCGACCAGACGGGGGCGGCGAGCCCCGGCAGGCGGCGACGGCGGCGGCGGCGGCGGCGGCGAGGACCGGAAGGCGGCGACCAAGCGGCGGCGGCGGCGGCGGCGGCGGCGAGCACCGGCAGGCAGTATGGACGGCAAGCAGACGACACGGCAGGGAAACGGCGGGGATCTTCCACGTCGAAGGTGCACCCTGAGAGTAGCCCAGGCAGTGAAACTCTTCGATGAAGAAGAGAGGGAATCCAACCCTCGAATGTGACGAAGAGCCCAGGTGCAGTCGCGGTATTTATGCCGAATTTCGCGCATGCGAAATGTACTAGCATCCTACAGCGCATGCGTCAGGTGTTGACATGCGCAGCATAGCCGAGTTGTACGTGCTGCCCTCGGTGGTGAAAATAAAGGTTCATCTAGTCATTGAGTATCGAATGACACTGTCGATTCCGCTGTGATTGTATAATTTTAATAACAGGATTCCAATTTTTATCCAGCTGAAAGCCGTTGTCACGATTTATAAGATTATTGGCAAGACGTATTTCCAATGATTCCTTGATTACGGAATCCCAAAAACCGGAAACCGGGGCTAAAATTTTTGTTCCATTGTATTCCATTGAATGTCCCAATGAAATACTAGCACAGTCGTACTGCCTGCGGATAAGGATAACGCCACAGTTCTTCTGACAAGAGAAGTCTACAACGAGACGATATATTGTCAGCTAAATGATTCTACGTACCGTAGAATTGGAAAGGACCCAACAAGCCGAATATCAAGGAAAACTGCTACCCTTTTGAACGAATGTTCTCTACCTGAACGAGTTATCAAGAGATTGAGACCACACAATGCAGTACCACCAAGACTCTACGGTCTTCCGAAGATACACAAGGATGGTGCCCCACTACGATTAATAGTGAGTAATATTGGTGCTGGGACCCATTCTACAGCAAAATATCTGGGCTCATTACTAAAGCCGTATGTGGGTAAGTGTTGCCACCATATACGTAATTCCGAGGATTTTGTCAGTCGCTTGAAGGAAGTTAAGCTTAGCAGCTCGGATTTATTAGTCAGCTTTGATGTGGTCTCACTTTTTACCAAAGTGCCTTTAATGGAATCATTACATCTGATTGGTAACTTATTCAGTGCAGAAATGACTGTCTTGTTTGAACATATACTCTCCTCAACGTACTTTTTATTCAATGACGAATTCTTTGAACAAACAGACGGCGTCGCCATGGGGAGCCCTTTGTCGCCTGTGGTAGCTAACCTCTTTATGGAGGACTTTGAGGAGAAAGCACTTGAGTCTGCTGTTTTAAAGCCTACGGTCTTCTGGCGGTACGTAGATGATACTTTTGCTGTATGGCCTCATGGCAGACAGAAACTGGAGAAATTCCTTCATCACTTAAACTCATTACATGAGAACATCAAATTTACGATGGAAATTGAAAAAGAGGGCACTTTACCATTTCTAGACGTGCTAGTACGTCGTAAAATTGATGGGTCATTAGGACATTCTGTGTACAGGAAACCGACTCACACAGATCTGTATCTCCAGGCGTCAAGCTGCCATCACCCAGCACAAACAGCCGGTGTTCTCAGTACCTTAATACATCGAGCGCATATAATATCGGATGATGAAAACCTCCACGCAGAATTAGAACACTTGGAGAAGGTTTTCAAAGAGAATGGCTACACTTCTCGCCAAATAAGGAAGGCCATGCGCAAGTATCATAATAAGAAGCAACGCACTGAGGATGCAGATGACGACTTTAAATCAACTGCGTTCCTTCCATACGCCGGGAATGTGTCTTCGAAAATAGGCCGATTACTGAAGAAAAATAAAATCAAGGTTATCTTCCGTCCACCAGCAAAGAACCGAGCCCTGGTTGGATCCGTTAAAGTCGATTTACAACTGAAGAAAGCAGGCGTCTACAAAATTCCCTGTGAATGTGGCTCTGCATATATTGACCAGACGACAAGAACTGTCCATGAACGATGTATAGAACATGAAAGATACACCCGTCTGCGGCAACCGTCAAAATCGGCTGTAGCAGAGCACTGTGTTTCAGTGGGACATTCAATGGAATACAATTGAACAAAAATGTTAGCCCCGGTTTCCGGTTTTTGGGATTCCGTAATCAAGGAATCAGTGGAAATACGTCTTGCCAATAATCTTATAAATCGTGACAACGGCTTTCAGCTGGATAAAAATTGGAATCCTGTTATTAAAATTATACAGTCACAGCGGAATCGACAGTGTCATTCGATACTCAATAACTAGATGAACCTTTATTTTCACCACCGAGGGCAGCACGTACAACTCGGCTATGCTGCGCATGTCAACACCTGACGCATGCGCTGTAGGATGCCAGTACATTTCGCATGCGCGAAATTCGGCATAAATACCGCGACTGCACCTGGGCTCTTCAGTAGTTGTGTACTCACCTGATGATGGCCGGACGTCTCTGGGCCGAAATATCGTGGCAGAATGTCAACGGGATCCGGCTGCATACCCGGAAATTATTAGAAGAAGAAATACGCCGGGAAAATTTCAGAAGTCACAAAGAAAATGTTGTTGAGAAACAAGATTATGTGTAAAGGATGTTTCGAAAAGAATGACCTGATTTCAAAACTCCATTTTGATTGACAAAATCATACTGCAAACATGGGATGAACTGCGAAATACTCACAAAATCTTTAAGTCTTAGCCACGTTATTACAGAGGCCCTATGTGTCCCTTACCAGCAGCAGTAGCAACGACTAGACGCTACCGACGATAGCTGAATACTGTTTACACAGAAGTTATGGCGGCTGTTATTCTGTTCTTCTATGTCACAAGGTAAACAAGAGATGAACTTACGTTCCTTCACACATTCCCATAAGTAAAAATCGCATGGTGTGAGGTTTCGCGATACTAGAGGCCAAGAATGCAAGGCAGTGTCTCTAAGTCTTGTGCGCCCTATCCAGCGTTGACCTATCTTCATGTACTGCAGAACTGGATTTTTGCACAGCTTCAGGAGGATTCCCATGACTTCTCTTTCCAACAGGAGGGAGCTCCACCACACTGGCACAACAACGTACCTCACTTTCTCAAGGACACGCTGCCTCATCACTGGACAGGGAGCACGGGACACCGAGACACTGCCCTGGTTTTTTGGCCTCCAAGATCCCCAGCCATGACATCATGTGATTTTTCTCGTGGGGATATGTGAAGGAAAGTGTGTTCATCTACCCTTTACCTCGTGATATAGCAGAAGTGAAGAACAGAATAATAGTCGCCATAACTGTAGTAAAAGCAGATATATTGTGTAAAGTTCTTGACGAATGTAGCTATCGTCTAGAGCTTATTCGTGCTGCTCCTGGTACACGCATAGAGCATAGCATAGATAAAACTTTAAGATCTTGTGAGCATTTTTCAATTCATTCCATGTTTATAGTTTTCTCTTATCAATCAATCTGGAGTTTTGAAATCAGATCTTTTTTTATTTCTTTTTCTTTATTTATTTATTGTTCCGTGGGACCAAATTAAGGAGAAATCTCCATGGTCATGCAAGGAGTCAATACATGAAATTATAACACGATAGTAGAAACAGATAAAATGAAATATAAAAAACATATTCAGGCGACAAGTCGTAAGTTTAAATAAAGAAAACCAACAATGTAACACGGGAATTTGCTTAATTTTTTAGCTCTTTCAGGAGCTCCTCGACAGAATAGAAGGAGTGAGCCATGAGGAAACTCTTCAGTTTAGACTTAAAAGAGTTTGGGCTACTGCTAAGATTTTTGAGTTCTTGTGGTAGCTTATTGAAAAGGGATGCAGCAGAATACTGCACTCCTTTCTGCACAAGAGTCAAGGAAGTGCATTCCACATACAGATTTGATTTCTGCCTAGTATTAACTGAGTGAAAGCTGCTAACTCTTTTTAAAACACCTTGTATGTCTTCTATTATTGATACGACAAATTTTTTATTTAATTGTACAACATTGCTAATGAAAATATAAATTTCTGAAACCAGTCTGCGAATAGAATTGAAGGAAAAAGGACTGTTATAGGCCTTCTTTAGATCTTAATTTACATAAACGAATATGGGACAATGTAAGCAGCCATCTTTTGGTTACGGATGATACCGTGGTTTACAGCGTAGTGAAGTCATCAAAACAAATTACAAAATGACTTAGACAAGATGTCTGAATCGTGCAAAAATTGCGAATTGATCATGAACAGTGAAAACTGCGAGGTTCACCATATGATTACCGAAAGAATTCCATTAAACTTCGGTTACGCAGTAAATCATACAAATTTAAGGATGTCGATGCAACTAATTATAAAGATATCGTAATTACAAACAACTTTTGTTGGAACTATCACGTTATAAATGTTGTGGAGAATGTCTGATTGGCAGAACAATGTGCAAGAATCTACTAAAGTGACTGCCTATATTGCGTGTGTACGTCATCTTCAGGCGGCCTGCTGTGGGGTATGGAATCCTTACTATATGGGACTGACGGAGGACATAGAAAAAGTTTAAAGAAGGGCAGTTCGTTTTATATTCTCATGAAACACGGGAAGCAGCGTTGCAGATACAACAGGTGATCTGGGGTGACAATCATTAAAATAGATGCTTTTTTTGTTTCCGTGAGATTTTTCGAGAAAACATTAATGACTAACTTTCACTCCCGAACGCACAGATATTTTGCTGACGAGTACCTACATATGGTTGAAATAACCATGGTGATAAAATCAGGAGAAATCAGTGCTCGCTTGGAAATAATTTGATGTTGAATTTTTCTGCGTGCTATTCGAGAAAGGAACGAAAGTATAATAGTACGAAAGTGGATCTAAGATCACTCTGCCAAACTCTTAAGTGTGAATTGCAGAGTAGTGATGTAGATATAGATGAGGATATACTTAAATTTTATCTGTTCTGATTTTTCTCCACTCCACCCCCCCCCCCCCCCCCCCCCCCCCTCCAATAAAAAGCGGGAAACCCAACCAGTGCATCCACAACACAGAAATACACCAAGAGACATTGACGGCAAAAATTAAATCATTGACAAACAAGAGACTGGATGCCACATGGTGTTGCGGGCGATAAGAAAAATATATAAGCAAATGAAAGACGAAAGGTTGGAAAAACTGCCTATTGGCTTCTGTCTCGGGTTCTCCGGCCGACGTTCATCTGATGGTTTTACTGACGTTTCGCCAGCACGAGTGGCTGGCATTGTCAAAGCTTCACCATCCATTGCCAGTTCACCACCGGCAATGGAGGGTGAAGCTTTGACAATACCAGCCGCTTGTGATGGCGAAACGTCAGTAAAATCATCAGATGAACGTCGGCCGAAGAACCCGAGACAAAAGCCAATAGGCAGTCTGTCAACAAGTGGCCACGAAAGCCGTAACGATTTTGTACGAAAGGGTTTCATTATAGCAACGACAAGATTGGAAAATGAGGATATCCACTGACATTAGCGATTTTGATAAAGGGCAGATCGCTATGGAGCAGCATCTGGAAACGAACCTCCAGGAAACGTCGAAACTACTCGGCTGTTCATTGTACTATTTTCAGAATTCATGCAAAGTTCGGTGAAACCATGACGACGAGGTGTTGGACGTGGACGCCTCATCACAGAGCGTGGTGTTCATAGGCTTGTCTGCTCTGTAAAGCAGCGGATCTGGCGACGCAGTACAACACTAACACAGACAGAATCTTTCGGATTAAGATGTTTGGCGCGCAGGGTTGAAAAATGGCTCTGCAGCAGACGAACCGTTCGTGATTCCATGTAGATCCCACGATTTCACTTGTTACGATAATAGTGGGCACGTGAGCATCAAGACTAACCGAGGATCAATGTAAAAGTGCCGCTCGGTCGGACGAATCACATTTCTTGTTATATCAATCTGAAGATAGTGTCCTGAAGCGCCCTCATCCAGATGAACGGCTGCTCCAGATAATACAGAGTGTAGCTAAAAGCCCTCTATAGGCTTTGAGGACGGGTTCCTTACACCAAAATAAGAAAAATGTGTGTAATACACATTCGTTCTAAAAAGTATACCTTAAGAGCTATGATGCTCTCGCCCATCTTCGCTACTGTTGAACACATCTCTTCTATTCAACAAGTGCTCTTAAGTAAGCATTTGAGAGATCATGTTTATCACCTTTTTTGGGTTGTCAGATACCATCTCTTCCCAAGATATAGAAAGCAGTGAGCTAGCATTGGAAGAGTATCAAAAAAGGACACGTGCTTGTAGCTCTTGAGGTATGCATCTTATAACCCATGTTTAAAAGGCTTTTTTTTCTTGTTTTGGTGTAAGGAACTTGTCCTCAAAGTCTGTAAAAGGAATCTAGTTACCCCCGTATTGTGGACACCACGGACGCAGACCGGTGGAGACAGTTGTGTGCTTATTGGGGGAGATTAACCTCGGCTTCCATGGGAATTGTGGTAGTAGTCGAGGGCATTAAAACAACTTGGACTAAGTGAACACTGTTGCGGCCTATATGTATTCTTTAATGCTGGCTGTATTCCCCGACGGTGACAGCATCTTCCAGCACGGTAGCTACATCCACATCACTATTCTGTATATCACATCCAAGAGCTTAACATAGAGTTCACATTTGCAGACTACTTCTCTGCCATTCCATTTTCGAATAGTGAGGGTGAAAAATGAACATCTAAATCTTCCCGTGCGACCTCTGATTTCTATTAACATTACAGTGGCCGATTCTCCCTTTGTATGTAGGAGACAAGCAAATGTTTTCATATTCTGAGGAGAAAGTTTGTGATTCAAATTTTGTGAAAAGATGTCACCGCAACGAAAAACACCTTTGTTTCAATGGTTGTCAGCGCAGCTCATATATCATATGTGTGATACTTTCCCGTATTTCGCGATATGACCAAACGAGCTGCCCTTCGATGAACGTTTTCGATGACTTCCGTCAATCCTACATGGTAAGGATCCTACACCGCGCAGCAGTACTCAAGGAGAGAAAGATCAAGCGTAGTTTAGGCAGTCTCTTTAGTAGATTTGTAGTGCGTTCTAGATGCTCTTTGTCTGAAGTGCAAAATCTTGTTACAGTGATTAAAGAAGTACAATTACTCAATTTAATGTCTTGCCCACTATTTTTGCCTGTTCTGATCCCCATGAAACACATGTGGGCCGCGCGGGATTATCCGAGCGGAGCCGGCCGCGGTGGTCTACCGGTTCAGGCGCTCCGTCCGGAACCGCGGGACTGCTACGGTCGCAGGTTCGAATCCTTCCTCGGGCATGGATGTGTGATGTCCTTAGGTTAGTTAGATTTAAGTAGTTCTAAGTTCTAGGGGACTGATGACCACAGATGTTAAGTTCCATAGTGCTCAGAGCAAAAAAAAAATTGTATCCGAGCGGTCTTGAGCGCTGCAGTCAGGGACTGTGCGGCTGGTCCCGGCGGAGGTTCGAGTCCTCCCTCGGGCATGGGTGTGTGTGTTTGTCCTTAGGATAATTCAGGTTAAGTAGAGTGTAAGCATAGTGACTGATGACCTTAGCAGTTAAGTCCCATAAGATTTCACACACATTTAAACACATGTGGGATGCTATTGGGCGATAGGTACCCACCTACGAACCACTGGCCCGTAATTTATGGGAATTGCGTGACCTGTACGTAGACACCCTGCGCCACACACTTCCGGAAATCTACCAACGACTTGTCGAATCCATGACAAGCATGATCGCTACAGCACTGCGTTCACGAGGTGGATCTACACGGTATTAATCACGTGACTATAATTTTTTCTCTCATCGCTACATGTGTATAAGGAAAGAACAGTCAACACAACATATTTATGAGCCGTACCGCAAAGGTCGATAACTAGTGCCACGATCCGGGATTCCATAGATTTTAATTCGTAGAGTGTCTGCCCCTAGGAGGCGCTCATGGTGAGCGAACACCTCTTATGGTGACAGGAGCGAGAGGAGGCTTTCAGTCTGGAGTAGGACATTCTCGCTCGAAGAGGTCAGTCCGCCTCGAGATTCAAGTTTTCCACCAGCGAGAACGGACACGCAACCTGAATTAGCATTGGAGAGTGGCCGATCAAAGTAACACCCGGGGTACGTTAGATTAATAGCACCCCGTCAGCCGGGAAGTGGACAGGAGGTTGTGGAGGGAGCAGCTCATGGAGTACGGCCGCAACACCAATGCGAGTGTGCTATCCCCGGCAAGGCCGCTGCCGAAAGACTATACCGGACAAGCGCTGTTTCGGTTTTAAGACTGTGGGAACTGCCATGAAAGCAGCACGCTTCAGCATCTGCTTTTGTTGGGCATGTTATGTGACTGAAACCTATTAATGTTCAGATTTTTATACTGTTGTGTTAGCTACATTCAAGCGGCTGCTCTAAGGGCTGTTTTGTTAAACCAGTGTTAATTTGAAATATTCGAAGGTTCAGTGTCTTAATCAGAGGCACAGCTCAATCTCTAATGGTGCACACTTACTCATGTGTTTTATTCCGATTCTCTCTATTTAATAATAAGCTTTTGGTGTTACTTAAATTCTGCTGCTATTATGCGCTAAATATAGTTTTACTTCTAGGTCGAGATTAATTTGTTTAGCATTAATAATTTGTCTTGCTAATTGTGTCCTGCTTGTTCATGAGCAAATTGTGTCAGCACTGAGAAACCGTCGTATGTTTGGAACTGTCACGAACATTAGCAAACTGTACTGTTCCTTCGTTCAACAGTTGGCTTGGTGCGTTACCTCGCAAACTTGATATTAGCCTATTAATTGAGCTCTGTTGAGTACTGTTGTATAGTGTGATT
The DNA here is from genome assembly GCF_021461385.2 of Schistocerca piceifrons. Classification (NCBI taxonomy): domain Eukaryota; kingdom Metazoa; phylum Arthropoda; class Insecta; order Orthoptera; family Acrididae; genus Schistocerca; species Schistocerca piceifrons. The sequence continues at coordinate 510,376,390 of NC_060140.1, forward strand.
TCAGGGTAAGGCGGTTGATTTTATCCTATGTCATAGACTAGAAACACTTTTTTAGGGTGTTACGTATATGTTCTGGAGCTGCTTGGTGTTTGCGATATCCGAGCAGTGTGTGCTGTGGCTCGTCCAGACTAGCGGGCGTCGCCCGGGCTTGAATCCTGTATCCCGATGTGTCCTGGGGAACGAGCCTTCTGCTCTGCAGAAGCAGCTGGTCTTTGTAATTGCACTGTCAAATTGTTACTTTCTTTGTCTATTTATCGCATCATTGGAAGACCTATTAAGCTGTGTTAATGCACCGAATGATGTTCAATTTCCCATTGCCCGGTCCTTCCACTCCCCGAGCAACTACTGACGGCTGCCCATGTATCAGTTTAGAAAGAGGAAGATCGAGAAACATAGCAACCAGATCCTGAGCAGCCTGCTAAATAGCGGCATCCAAACATACACTGAAGAGCCAAAGAAACTGATACACCTGCCTAATATCGTGTAGGGCCCCCGCGAGCACGTAGAAGTGCCGCAAAACGACGTGACATGGACTCGACTGACGTCCGAAGTAGTGCTGAAGGGAACTGACACTATGTATCCTGCAGAGTAAGAGGGGGTGGTGAACTCTTTTGCAGAGCACGTTGCAAAGCATCGCAGATATGGTCAATAATGTTCACGTCTATGGAGTTCGGTGTTTAAATTCACAAGAGTGTTCCTGGAGCCACTCTGTAGCGATTCTCGACTTGTGGGGTGTCGCATTGTCCTGCTGGAATTGCCCAAGTCCGTCAGAATGCGCAATGGATACGAATGGATGCAAGTGATCAAACAGGATGCTTACGTACGTGTCACCTGCCAGAGTCGTATCTACACGTATCGGGGGCCCCATATCACTCCAGCTGCAAACGCCCCACACCGTTACAGAGCCTCTCACAGCTTGAACAGTCCCCTGCTGACATGCAGAGTCCATGGAATCATGAGGTTGTCTCCATACCCCATCAGCTAGATAAAATATGAACCGAGACTCGTCAGACCAGGCAACATGTTTCCAGTCATGCAGTCCAATGCAGTTGACGCGCGGGAGAATCCCTACTTCATCCCTACCTCGGAGATGCTGCCCCTTCGCTCGTGCGCCGACTATAGCACCGTGTTCAAACACACTTAAATCTTGATAACTTGCCATTGCAGCAGCAGTAACCGATCTAACGACTGCAACAGACACTTGTTGTCTTATATAGGTGTTGCAGACCACAGCGCCGTATACTGCCTGTTTACATATTTCTGTATTCGAATGCGCATGCCTATATCAGTTTCTTTGGCGCTTCAGTGTAGAATACACCGCTGAAATATTGTGAGTGGACAGTCCGTTGTAGCTATGAAGAGGCAGGTAGGCAGGCAGCCCGATGGTAGCCGTCAGGCTGCTGTTTTCCGAAGGCTGAGGCCACTCTTCGTAAATCCTGTACGGAGTGCTCGGTGGGCAGCGCGCGCCCACTTTATGGCGCAGGCGGTGTTTACGGCGGGCGCTAAACAGAGTGCCACGCGGCCCGACAGCTGCCTATCTGTCCCACACAGCGGCGCCTCCGCTTCATTCCCCTCGAATTAGGCGGCGACACTTACTCTCCGCCAACAGTCCAACAGTGCCTCTTAGGATGTCTGTCGAAGTGAAGGTTATATAGAACCTGTAACTATGTAATTACACTCGTTCTGGAAATGCGTTATGGAGAACGTCTGTCTGATGCCCGCAGCTGCTGGTACTAATGTTATCGACAGCTCGCTCTCGTAAAATGTATGCATGCAAAGGGACCAACTATACAAGGTGAACATTAGCAATATCGACAAAGAGCAAGGACGGTTTCCTGACCGGAAATGGAGGAATGAGGGTGTTAACCTGCAGAAGTTGCTATGAAAATGTGTCCAGAAATGCATCGTTGCCATGGTAGAGAGCGCTGACGAATAAAGGTTCCTCTGACCACGTGCCTTGTGTTCCTTTAGTGTTGATTGACGTGGTGTAGTGTAAGCAGCAGAACGGTGCGTATTGGTGCCAGGAGCAAACACAAACGGTGTTTGTATACGGCTAAGCAGATGGAAACGGTTGAGAGGCAGCACGGCTATTCCAAAACTAGTAACCTCACAGACACCAGCACACCACACAACATTTCAATCTCTTTTTGTGCTTTTGTGTGAACATGGATCCTTCCAGACAGATGAACAGGCAGGGAGGCGGCGGGCTGTGCATATATCGCATTTGGAGGACGGGGTTCTACAGAACGTTATAGAAGCCCGTCCGCTATCATGATTTAAACCAAAGTACGATTATGCGAATCCCGCATGACAACCGCTACTGTCCCTGTCACCTGCAACGAGTCCAAGGATTATCAGCAGCAGGTTTAGAGCTTCTGGAAGGATTTCTGTCATCAGCAATCCATGATGCGAGCTGTGAATGAATATACTGCATCCAGTAAGTGCCGCTTTGAACATCTGCTGTGTCTTGGATGCGATGCAGCTCTTTACAGTGTTACGGGACGATCTGTGCACACCATACATTTCCTGACGCATGTTCATAGGACCTTTTTTCCTACACTTCCAGTCAGGACTCCGCCCCTGCAGTTCATCACGCTGTAGGTATCACGTCTTTCACACACTAGACTAATAATTATTCTTAATTTCCCAATTAGTATATTTGTCGATAAGGGTTTTCTTCCTCCATATATTCCTATCTTTTATAAGTTTCTTAATTTCCGAATATCACGCTGATTTTAAATCTACAATATTCGCTTTGTGGGTGGCCTTCTTTATGCAAAAACGAAAGTGGAGCTCTGAGGGAGGAGGTGCCGTGAATCGTACCTCGACAGCTCAGTCGCTATGATCTTTTTTCCATAAAAGGCAAAGTTCTGCTTTCGAGCCCCTACAGGTACTCAGTTTTAGTCTAATCGGATTCCGTTTGATATCTTATCCCCATTTATTTTTGTATCCTTACTGCACTGCACAACAATGCAAACGTCTACGGTATACCCTGAGAGACTTACTTAAACACGAACTTGACCCACACTCCTGCTAGTTGTTGCTGATAGCAATAATGCCTACTTTACTCTTCGGTCAAGAGTTAGAATTCAGTATTGCTCTGTTCTGTATCGAGATACTTTTTCAGGCAGTATAGCTATATGTGAACAGTGATATTTAGTCGGATGGATAGGTTTAGTTATCTGATATGTACCTTGATTAAGGTTTCACTTAATGCTGTGGTAGAGCAGGACAACGACGCGTCATCATCATGTCCTTGTGCCTTAGTCCCACTTCAACTCAATGTCGGCCTGCTTACAGGCTATGTGCCTGATATCGAGAAGTATCGCGTAAATAGTAGAACATTGTGGCAAACCATGTGAAAATACATGTGTTCTTGTACTCCCAGAGTCTGGTGATGTGTGTAGAAAAGCAAACAAGCAAGCAGGTCCGATCCAGAAATACTGACGCCTTTGTGCCAAGGAGAGTCGACCTCGAATGTGTAGAACAGGTCTGAGAGTGACTTCAGTCCACTGAGGGCGCTCTGGTCATGTGTCCAGAGTGGATGACTTGTGACCTTCGTTTGCGGGAAAATATCTAGTGCTGTGAGAAGTATACGGTGCTGTCTCTCATCACAGCATATGTACGAGTGTCTGGTGGTCGATAGCCATACGAATGATGTAAAAGGGGAGATTTGGTATGGTGCAGAATATGAATTGTATGTTTACTACATCGACGTGATACGCAGTGACATATATTGCCAGGGTGGAAAAGTTCAAATGTCTCTGAGCACTATGGGACTTAACATATGAGATCATCAGTCCCCTAGAACTTAGAACTACTTAAACCTAACTAACCTAAGGACATCATGCACATCCATGCCTGAGGCAGGATTCGAACCTGCGACCATAGCAGTGGCACAGCTCCAGACTGAAGCAACTAGAACCACTCGGCCACACCAGCTGGCCCCAGGGTGGAGATGGGTTTCACTCTCTAATATTCAAGCTTCCGCTCTCAGTGGAGAGTGGTGTATTGAGTAAGAGTCCTTCCATATGTGACGATATGTAGGCCACTTTGCAGGGTTTATTTGTAGGTGCAATATGGTGTTGTGTACAAAAGAGATTTTTGCCGCTGAAAGGCTCATCTACAGAAAGAAAAGAAGAGGCGGACAGTGCTTCCACACCAGTGGCATCAGTAATTGAGTGGGTAAATTCAATAAGAGCCTATCATAATGCTCTATCCAGCACAAGACATCCCTAGTGCCAGGACATAGGAGTCTCTACAAACTGATTTGAACAAGATGGAGGCAAGGTATATATGGAGAGTTCTGAGAAAGCAAGTGTTGAAAGACAAGTTGAAGCAGTCAATCCATCTCTGGCGGGGATGCCATCATCTGCCACTGTGACATTAGGATATCTCCAGACCAGTACCTGTAGGATACCGAAAATTCACACCATTTTTCTCTTCTGTAGGACAGTGCTTTGTATTCTGTTTGCGTAATTGTTCTGATTCCCCCCCCCCCCCCCATCTGTGCTTAGACAGTGCTCTCTTTAGAAACAACAAGAATGCTTTTATGATGAAGGCTTTTAGTGGTGAGAACATTTAACGTTTCTGAGATGTATGTTGAAAGCAGGACGTCGCAATTTCCAAGAAGGGAACACATGATGTCTCATTAGGATTACTGGGAAGAAATCAATCAGTGTTATTCTGGGCTATTTTTGTTAACAGGTCCTGGTCGCTGTGCAGCGATGCCTCAGCCATGCTGGTAATCACGCATGCACGGCTAGATGCAGCTCACATGTCAAATTAGGATCAATAGGAACAATGCAGCCTGTGCTATCCTGAGAATGAATGTGTGGTCCAGAGGGTGACTTGGTGCTTATTTAAATACACATATCACATTGCTATAACACTCGAAGAACTCTAACTGTAGATGTGACTTTCACCTGCTGTCAGCAGCAGCGTGATAGTGCTAGCTTGTGTCCAGCTGACGCTGCAAAGCGTATGCATTCATTGCAACAGTTCGCTGATACATTGCGTTTTTACATGCACTAAATGTTTGTGCAGTACATTGTTTTTGGGTGTATAAGTGTTGTGAGTGTGTTTGAGTGGCGTTACACATCCATTACTTCTTGACAGTTTACGAGTTTGCCTGTTGCATTATTTTCTGAGTAGGTCTGTAGGCTGTGCAGTGCATGGTTTCTGCAGTTGATCAGCAAGCATGTCTGCAGAGCGATTTTCATGCATTATTTTGACAATTTAGGAGTTGTTTGCAGCTCTGCACAGAAGTGTACTGCATTATTTCGTTAATTTACGAGTTGTTTGCATGTGTGTATGCTACGCATTGTGACGCCAAGCATTTTAGGGCGATTGTTTTGTACCAGTGTAATAAATATGCTATGTCAAATCCGTCCATAAGAGAATTGCTCGAAAATAAATAAAGTACAGTCCTCCCTCTCTCCAGCAGCCCAGCACAGGCTGAGTCATTTTCCCACTATTTTTGCCCTCCAGACCGACATGGGATGAACTTGCACTCAGGTGGCAGTATTGTGTGCTAGCTCAGTTGGACTGCAGACCTCATGTGGACACAGTGGATGGGGCTGCTGCCTCAAACTGTTTAAATAAAGACTGCCTACAAAATAGAGACTTACGTCCATCCTATCCAGCAGTCCAGCACAAACTGAGTCCTTTTCCTGCCATATTTCCTCCTCCAGATCACCATCTTGGATTACATGACAGAAGGGACAACAGTGCCCTCTGGTGGTGGTACTGTATATTAGGTCAGTTGGACTCCGGACCTCGGGGTGAACACATTTGATTGTGGTACTGCCTCTAATTGTTAAAATAAAGACTGAAAATAAAGACTTACGTCCATCCTTTCCAACACAGGCTGAGTCATTTGCCTGCCAATTCCTGGGATGAGGTGCAGTCGGCTGACTTAAGGTAGTGGAGATAGCCCGATTCACATTTTTCTCTGCCATTTTCTTAGGTTAGAGGAGGTAGCCATGGTGTGTTGCATTGTTCTAATGGAATTTGAACTTCTCGCCAATTTCTGGGGAAGGGGAGAGGAGGGGGGAGGGGAAGGGGTTAGGTTAGTGGAGGTAGCTCAATCGACCTATTCTCCCACCAAGATTGGAACTTCCCACCTCGATACCATTGCAGTGTCCCCATATCTATCGCCGCCAACTTGGATCCGCCATATTGAATAAATCTGGCAACAATTTTTCTTATGTTTCCTATGCTGCTTGCTCACTATACAGATTGAACAACATTGGGGACAGGCTACAGCTCTGTCTTTCTCCATTCCCAACCACTGCTTCCCTTTCATGCCCTTCAACTCTTATAACTGCCTTCTAGTTTCTGTACAAATTTTAAATAGCCTTTCGTTCCCTGCCAGCTTCAGAGTATTCGACTCAATATTGTCAAAAGCTTTCTCTAAGTCTACAAATACTAGAAAAGTAGATTCGCCTTTCCTTAACCTACCTTCTTAGATAAGTCGTAGTGTCAGTATTGCCTCACATGTTCCAACATTTCTATGGAATCGAAACTGATCTTCCCTCAGGTCGTCTTATACCAGTTTATCCACTCGTTTGAAAACAATTCGTTTTAGTATTTTGCAACTGTGACTTATTAAATTGATAGTTCAGTAATTCAGTAATCCTTACATCTGTCAACACCTGCTTTCTTTGGGATTGGAATTATTATATTCTTCTTAAAGTCTGAGGGTATTTCGCCTGTCTCATACATCTTGCTCACCAGATGGTAGAGTGTTGTCAGGGCTGGCTCTCCCAAGGCTATCAGTAGTTCCGATAGAATGCTGTCTACTCACGGGGCCTTGTTTCTACTCAGGTCGTTCAGTGCTCTGTCAAATTCTTCACACAGTATCTTATCTCCCATTTCATTTTCTTCTACATCCTCTTCCATTTCCATATTATTGTCTTCAAGAACATCGCTTTTGTATAGACCCTCTATATACTCCTTCCACCTTTCTGCTTTCCCTTCTTTGCTTAGAACTGGTTTTCCATCTGAGCCCTTCATATTCATACAAGTGGTTCTCTTTTCTCCAAAGTTCTCTTTACTTTTTCTGTAGGTAGTATGTATCTTACCCCTGTTGATGCGCGCCTCTACATCCTTACATTTGTCCTCTACCCATTTTGCACTTCCTGTCAATCTCATTTCTGAGACGTTTGTATTCCTTTTTGCCTGCTTCATTTACTGCATTTTTATATTTTCTCCTTTCATTAATTAAATTCAATATTTCTTGTGTTACCCAAGGATTTCTACTAGCCCTCGTCTTTTTACCTACTTGATCCTCTGTTGCCTTCATTATTTCATCTCTCAAAGCTACTCATTCTACTGATTTCTTTCCTCTGTTCTTGTCAATCGTTCCATAACACTCTCCCTGAAACTCTCTACAACCTCTGGTTCTTTCAGTTTATCCAGGCCCCATATTCTTAAATTCGAACCTTTTTTCATTTTCTTCAGTTCCAATCTACAGTTCATAACCAACAGATGGTGATCAGAGTTCACATCTGCCCCTGGAAATGTTTTACAATTTAAAAACTAGTTCCTAAAGCTCTGTACTACCATTATATAATCTATCTGAAACATTCAAGTATTTCCAGGTCTCTTTCGTGTATGCAACCTTATTTCATGATTCCTGAACCAAGTGTTAGGCTGTGTGCAAAATTCTACCAGGTGGCTTCCTCTTTCATACCTTACCCCCACTCCATATTCATCCACTACTTTTCCTTCTCTTCCTTTTCCTACTATCGAATTCCAGGTACCCATGACTATTAAATTTTAGTCTTCCTCCACTTTGTGAATGATCTCTTTTATCTCATCATTCATTTCATCAATCTTTTCATCATTTGCGGAGCTAGTTGGCATATAAACTTGTACTACTGTGGTAGGCGTATGCTTTATGTCTATCTTGGCTACAATAATGCATTCACTATGTTGTTCGTAGTAGCTTACCTGTGCTCCTATTTTTTTATTCATTATTAAACCTACTCCTGCATTACCCCAATTTGATTTTGTATTAATAATCCTGTATTAATCTGACCAGAAGTCTTGTTCCTCCTGCCACTAAACTTCACTAACTGCCACTATATCTAACTTTAACCTAACCATTTACCTTTTTAAATTTTGTAGTCTACCTGCCCAGTTGAATGATCTGACATTCCACACTCTCATACGTAGAATGCAAGTTTTCTTTCTCCTGATAACGATGCTCCCGTGAGTAGTCCTCGCCCGGAGATCCGAATGGGGCACTGTTTTAACTCCGGAATATTTTACCCAAGAGGACGCCATCATCATTTAACCTTAAAGTACAGCTGCATACCATCGGGAAAAATTACGGCTGTAGTTTCCCCTTACTTTCAGCGGTTCGCAGTACCAGCACAGCAAAGCCGTTTTGGTTAATGTTACAAGGCCAGGTCAGTCAATCATCCAGACAGTTGCTCCTGCAACTACCGATAAGGCTGCTGCCCATCCTAAGAAAACACATGTTCGCCTGGCCTCTCAACAGATACCCCTCTGTTGTGGTTGCACCTACAGTACAGCTGAGGCACGCAAGCCTCCCCTTCCAATTGCAAGCTCCATGTTTTTGCAGCATGGCAATGCTCGAACCTATGTCGGAAAACCCGTCAAGACATATTTGGAAACTTTGAAATGGGACGTCCTACTCCACCCTCCGTATTCTTCAGACGTTGCTCTCTCCGACCACCAAATTTTCCCTTACATGGCACACGACCTCTCTCACCAGCACTTCCAGTCATACGAAAAAGTGCAAAATTGAACCGATTCATGGATTTCCTTAGAAGTTCACTTCTTCCGCCACGGGATCCATATATTGCCAGAAAGATGTGAGTAAGTAGTAGCCAGCGATGGGCAATACATTGAATCGTAAATTTTTAAAGCTTTTCAGAATACAACCTCGAGCAAGAAAAGCAAAATTGTAGATTTGGTGTATGTATCAGGCGTCTCTCCTAAGAGTCGTCAGGCGCATTTCCTCCAGTGTTTCGGCAAACATTTCCAATTTCATTTTTGTATTGTGTAGCAGGAGTCAACCCAAACGATTACTGCTCCTAAGGTCTTCCATGAGACTCCATCGTGTCAACAGAAAGCATGCATTTGCTTCCCATTTCAAACAAAATTATTTTGTAAGTCTTGATATGCGCTCCCAAATTAGTCTAATCTGACATACGTTTCATCGATGTGTATTAAAAGCGGCTGTAAAACACGAAGAATAAACAGCAATACAGTAGCGACCACTAGCGTAAGTAAAACTGGAAACCAATGGGCCAGATTCGGCAACTGCGCTGTAAACATCGCCAAGCAGAGCTCTCATACTAGGCTCCGATGTTATATTTAGCAAGACAGGCCTACACTATTAAGGTAAAACCTCATTTCCTATACGACATAGGTACAAGGTCAGCTACAATTTTTTATACCGAACTACGGCAAATGTTAGCTTCTGATGTATCACATAGTACGAAGGAAAACAATTTGAAGTATGTGTAAATCTCCAGATTTTTGAGGAATCAACAACATTTACGCCAGGCAGTTATCATTTTAAGCTCTCCCCTTTGCTGCTTCATTGTCAAATACCCCACTCATACGGTTATAGTTGGTGGGGACTTCAACCTTCCCTCGATATGTTGGCAAAAATACTTGTTCAAAACCGGTGGTAGGCAGAAAACATCTTCCGAGATTATCCTAAATGCTTTCTCCGAAAATTATTTCCAGCAGTTAGTCCACGAACCCACGCGAATTGTAAATGGTTGCGAAAACACACTTGACCTCTTAGCCACAAACAATCCAGAGCTAATAGAGAGCATCATGACTGATACAGGGATTCGTGATTACAAGGTCATTGTAGCTAGGTTCAATACCGTTTCTTCCAAATCCACCAGAAACAAAAGCAAAATATTTTATTTCGAAAAGCGGATAGAGTGTCACTAGAAGCCTTCCTAAGAGACAATCTCCATTCCTTCCGAACTGACTATGCAAATGTAGACGACATGTGGTTCAGATTCAAAGATATAGTAGCAACAGCAATTGAGAGATTCATACCTAATAAATTGGTAAGAGATGGAACTGATTCCCCATGGTACACAAAACAGGCCCGAACGCTGTTGCAGAGGCAACGGAAAAAGCATGCGAAGTTCAGAAGAACGCGAAATCCCGAAGATTGGCTAAAATTTATAGACGCGCGAGATTTGGCACGGACTTCAATGCGAGATGCCTTTAATAGGTTCTACAACGAAGCATTGTCTCGAAATTTAGTAGAAAATCGGAAGAAATTCTGGTCGTATGTGAAGTACACAAGCGGCAAGACGCAGTCAATACCTTCGCTGCGCGGTGCCGATAGTACTGTTAGCGACGACTGTGCCGATAAAGCGGAGCTATTGAACGCAGTTTTCCGAAATTCCTTCACCAGGGAAGACGAATGGAATATTCCTGAATTTGAAACACGCACAGCTGCTAGCATGAGATTCTTAGAAGTAGATACCTTAGGAGTTGCGAAGCAACTCAAATCGCTTGATACGGGCAAGTCTTCAGGTCCAGATTGTATACCGATTAGGTTCCTTTCAGATTACGCTGATACAATAGATCCCTACTTAGCAATCATATACAACCGCTCGCTCACAGATAGATCTGCACCTACAGATTGGAAAATTGCGCAGGTCGCACCAGTGTTTAAGAAGGGTAGTAGGAGTAATCCATCGAACTACAGACCTATATCACTAAGGTCGGTTTGCAGTAGGGTTTTGGAGCATATACTGTATTCAGACATTATGAATCACCTCGAAGAGAACGATCTATTTATACGTAATCAGCATGGTTTCAGAAAACATCATTCTTGTGCAACGCAGCTAGCTCTTTATTCGCACGAAGTAATGGCCGCTATCGACAGGGGATCTCAAGTTGATTTCGTATTTCTAGATTTGCAGAAAGCTTTTGACACCGTTCCTCACAAGCGACTTCTAATCAAGCTGCGGGCCTATGGGGTATCGTCTCAGCTGTGCGACTGGATTCGTGAGTTCCTGTCAGGAAGGTCGCAGTTCGTAGTAATGGACGGTAAAACTTAAGTGATATCAGGTGTTCCCCAGGGAAGCGTCCTGGGACCTCTGCTGTTCCTCATCTATATAAATGACCTGGGTGACAATCTGAGCAGTTCTCTTACGTTGTTCGCAGATGATGCTTTAATTTACCGTCTAGTAAGGTCATCCGAAGACCAGTATCAGTTGCAAAACGATTTAGAAAAGATTGCTGTATGGTGTGACAGGTGGCAGTTGACGCTAAATAACGAAAAGTGTGAGGTGATCCACATGAGATTCAAAAGAATTCCGTTGAAATTCGATTACTCGATAAATAGTACAATTCTCAAGGCTGTCAATTCAACTAAATACCTAGGTGTTAAAATTACGAAAAACTTCAGTTGGAAAGACCACATAGACAATATTGTGGGGAAGGCGAGCCAAAGGTTGCGTTTCATTGGCAGGACACAAGATGCAACAAGTCCACTAAAGAGACAGCTTACATTATACTCGTTCGTCCTCCGTTAGAATATTGCTGCGCGGTGTGGGATCCTTACCAGGTGGCATTGACGGAGGACATCGAAAGGGTGCAAAAAAGGGCAGCTCGTTTTGTATTATCACGTAATAGGGGAGAGAGTGTGGCACATATGATACGCTAGTTGGGATGGAAGTCATTAAAGCAAAGACGATTTTCGCCGCGGCGAGATCTATTTACGAAATTTCAGTCACCAACTTTCTCTTCCGGATGTGAAAATATTATGTTGTGCCCAACCTACATAGGTTTAGGTGTTCGTTTTTTCCGCGCGCTGTTCGGGAGTGGAATGGTAGAGAGATAGTATGATTGTGGTTCGATGAACCCTCTGCCAAGCACTTAAATGTGAATTGCAGAGTAATCATGTAGATGTAGATGTAGATCTTCAGCATATTTTTCTAGTTCACTAGTGGCTTCTTCTAATCCCCTCTTTTTGGTTTTCAGTCCTTCTATTTCATCTACTAATGCTATTCTTTTAGAACCTTGCATTTCGGTTTGTCTCATTTTCTTCTGTTCTTCAAGATACGTTGCATATTTTTTCCTGTCATAAGCAGCAGATAAACTAAGTTCCTTGCTCACTTCAAAATCAGCTAATCCCCAGTGTGTTTTAGATGATCAGTAATTAGTCTTTGGGCAATAAATGTTTCACTTTTCAAATCCCCCACTCCTATTAATTTGATGGGCGAGAAACTTCTTTCTACATCTGCTTGACCATGAGATAAAATCAATAATTTTTTGATGACACCATGTACTGCTTTGAATACCTTGGAGTCAAGAACTTACTTGAAAACGAATCAAGTCCTTCCTCTGAAGGACTGAAAACTTGAAAGAGATCATAGTTAGACGATACTTTCTCACTTATAAATTTATTATACTTAATCAGTAACACTTCACATTTATCTGCTCCAATAACTTTGACCTTCATAAGGTTTCTTAACAACAATTTCACTTTAGCATAACAGTTTAACGTATTTGCCTTGGATCTAAAAAAGCCAAACTTCAGACCATTATTTACTTAACTCGAGAGTTTTATAGCAGGTTTTGAACTAATGAAATTAAAAAATTATGACCATCTGATCTTGTATTAAAGATATCTTTCTCAAAGACTTTTCTTCTCAAAAAGAAAATGTTTTGCTATTGAGTTTACCAAAAAGCCTAAACTAATTTTATGCATTTCTATATGTATAGATTAATCTTCCAGAGCAAATTTTGATAGTCTGATTGCACAGGTCAGTTTATCTGTGCATTCTTTTTTATTATATTAAAATTTGTAAAAAGGTCAAGAACAAACCTTAGAACCTCAGCAAGAGAAGGTAACATTGGCTTACTGCTTTGATACTTTCCTAAGAATGGGGTTAAAGTTCTGGCAACAGGTAAGAATGAATTAAGTTACAGAGTTGGTAGCTTTTTCTGCTGTCTCATAAGAGTTTGGACCTGGTTTGTTAAACTGCTTTTTTTCTACACAAGAAACAAAATGTGGCAAATCCTGCCGTATCTGTGATGTCCTCTTCACTGCCGGAATATTTTCAAGCCTTCTATGGCTACAAAATTTGCATGGCATAATCTTACTGGTTGAAATTTTTGAGGAATCCTCCCTACGTGAGAGAGAATCCTTGAACAGCCAGTAAAGTGTTGTAAACAAATCATTTAATTCCACTCCGCCTTTCTGCTTCCTTTTTAAAAGCTTTTTCATCACATGTAGGCCACAGCTACATAAATTAAGCACCTATTTATCGAGATATTGATTTAAATTTCCTTGAATCATACCGAATAGTCTTCTATTACCAGTTGGGGCATCCATTGAAATTTAAATTAAGTTTCGTAAATCCGGTTTATTTGTTAGATCATAAAATGTTTTCATAGCTAGTCGGCAGTACTGTGCCCTAGGAAAGCAGAAGAGAGATATCGTGTTTCTCCTTTATTGTTTACATCATCCCAGTAACGGATGTGTAAGTCCACTTGTTTGTCCTATAAATATTTATTTAATGCTTCATCTAGGCGTAGTGTTCAACTATCCACATTAATAATTTTGTCATGCTGTATATTTATGAAGTATGGAGCTCCACCAAAGCTGACCAAGTATGCACAAGTAGGTAGTCCACATAAAAACTATTTTGCGATGTACTGCCTGCAAACAGTCGCTGAAAAGCATTAGTGATAACCTTACAAGACTTGTAAGAAAAATTATTAGTCACACATTTTACGGTCCATATTATTTCGGCATCCAACAATGAGTTTTTAAGAAGGTGTTTTGATAGAGTAGCCTCTTGTTCTTCTGCTCCATTAATCGTTTTCTCTTTTGCTTTGGAAACTACAGAATTGAGGGTTTTAGTTCCTTCCTTATTTTTTTGGCAAAAAAGTTATTTTTAGTTCTCAGCACCTGTTTCTTTTGCCTTCATTAACATCATATGTCTCTTACCTGAAAAAGGAAATAAAAATGTAATTTTCATTAGCTACCATACGTATATGCAATTTCATGGAAGGAAAGTTAAATTTGGACCCTTTCTGAAGGCCCTTTCCGAAAGATCATACATTCCGATCATTCCCTACAATTTCTATTTACGGATCCGTGCTCAAGCCGATATCACGTAGTGAAATTATTACAATGCCCTCTGTACAGTGCTCTGAATTAATAAATTAGATTTTGTATTGTCCATCCGTAGCCAAATTGTATATGGGTGGTAACCTTCTACTTTCCTTCCTGGCTGTTGTTTCATACACGAACGATTATTTCCTCAAGAATACGGGAGAAAAAGTATCTAAACTTAAAAAAAGGCTTTTATACACATTTTGGGCCATAAACTTTAAAATATGGCCTTTTTAGGAATCCCTACAAAGAATTTTGAAAATTATGGCCTGTTTATGGCATTTTTAAGGTGCGTGGGAGCCCTGTAAGAGAAATCAAATCAAGGGATCTGGTCAACCACTGCATTGCAGTGTTTCATCCTATTCAATTTTTCTTCAGTATTTCCGTTGCAACACGCGTAGAGTCAGCTCGACATTTGTGGTGTTGGAGCCACATACACTGCCGCTTATCCAGTGGTACCTCTTCTAGAAGGACGAGTTGAAAGTTCGTAAGAAAGCGTTCATGCTTTAACCTCCCCACTATAGGTTACTGTATGAAATTTAGCCCGAATTTACCTCCCATTTTATAAAAAACCTACATATTACCAAAACTATGCACCCACAAACTGTCATTCAACTTAAACTCTTATGCTAACCTTTGACTAAACAGAACCTTATTTGAAATGAACCGTAAATGGTCCGAATACGACTTGTCTTTAGGCAAAGATTGTGCCACACCAAGACCAAAGATTGTTTAACAGTAACATAATTTTCTTTCTCTCTGACGTTCACGTCGATAACTTAAAAAACCAAAATGGTGTGCTCACCTTACAAAACGTATTTCGAGTTAACGCCCCTGGTATGAAGCAAGGCCCCACAATGGAATTTATTATTACGATGCACCATACGTTTACGCCCCACTGTCGTTGGTGTTGTACCTGACGACGCCAACGTGGATTTACAGTTGCCCGGTAGTGCATGTTACGTAAATTAATAATATCGCCTTTCGTTCATCGTTGCTTCGCCGGTAAATAGCAAATGTTGGGAAGACGTGGGGGGTCGTCTGCTAGAAGCTGCAAAGCAAACTGACAAAATTCTATACGACATTCGAAGTCACTTCCTCCGTGTGCCTCACGTAGTGACAGATGATAAGGGTGAAATTTATGTCGACGCAAGATGTGAATGACACTTGCCAGGCTAATCTTACATTTCTTGGCAATACGTTTCCTGCTACCGTGCCGTTTGATAAGCGTCGTAGCCCGAACAGCTTCTTCAGGTGCTCTGTCTGCTGCGGTCACCGTTCTCGTCCTCTGTTTGACGTTGAAGCTGCCTGTTCGCAAACATCACGAAGCAATTGCTGCAAGACTCCGGCGCGACCGGCAGCACCGATCAGAATCGACATCCCTATATAGCGGTACCGTTTCAACAGCATTTCTTTTATATACTCCATATAAAACTAGCGTTTCCAACTTCTCCTCATTGGTATACAAGTCTGCAAGCAGGGAATGTCGAAACAGAAGTGACCTGCCGATAAAGGATACAGTTCCTGCTAGTTCTGCACGGCAGACAAGTAAACGATCGAAATGCTTGATACAGTGACGTATGAGCGTGTGTATAACACAATAGTTGCTTTCGGCCCCGCTGCCTTTCGGTTTTAAAACATTTCTTGGATTCTTCTGCGAAGACTTTCGACCCTGTAATTAACAAGCATTATGTCACCTACTGCCCTTTCGGATGCCGTTAAAAATGTGTATCACCCAATTTTAGAAAACCATAATTACTTCAGTATCTCGATCGATGCAAGAGTTAAGCCTATCACATAGCAAAGTATGTGACACTTTGTGTACTATCGGCTGCAAAGAACCTCGTTTCAACATTCGGAACTGTTACGAAATGAAAGGGATGTTATGTGTTTTGTGATTCGCGTTGTATAGTGCACTTCACTGTAATGCGTCCATGCGGTACTCCCGGAATTACTTTTATATCTGATGGTCCCCGTTTGTCAATAAATACTTGCTGAGTCCCGAATCGAACCAGAAAACCAGTTTGATATTTTAAGAAGGCGTTCAATAAGTAATGCAACACTTTATTTTTCTCGGCCAGTTTCGGTTGAAAAAACTCGGGATATTTTGTGGGTCATCGTAGAATATTTCCACTCCAGTCATCACAGTTTCATGAAGTTCCGACAGGTGGCGGCGCTACCACAGCCTTCAAAATGGCGTCTGTAATGGAGGTGCGTTACGAGCAGAGAGCTGTCATTGAGTTTCTTTCGGCGGAAAACGAAAGCATATCAGATATTCATAGATATTCATGTCTACGGAGACCTGGCAGTAAACAAAAGCACGAGGAGTCGTTGGGAGAAGTGTCTGTCATCATCGCAAAAAGCTCGTTCAATCCTGTCCGATGTTCCGCGTGCCGGCCGGCAGCATACAGCTGTGACTACTTCAATGTTGGAACGTGAGGACACTCTAATCTGAGGTGATCGACCGATCACAGCCAAACGTCTCACTGCGCGATTGGAAGTCTCTGTTGGTAGTGCTGACACACTCATCCACAAAACTTCATTGGACTGATCTTCCTCATCCACCCTGCAGCCCGGATCTTACACCTTCTGACTTCCATCTGTTCGGGCCAGAGAAGAATGCATTCCGCGGTAAGCAGTACGTGGATGCTGGGAAGGTTATTGATGCAGCAAGATATTGGTTCCAATTTAGACCAGTAAAGTGGTACCATGTAAGCACACGGACTCTCCCAGTAACGTGGCATAATGCCGTCACATTAAACGGAGGTTCTGTTGAAAAACAGGGTTTTGTAGCCAAAAATGCGAGGAAACAATATGGTGTATTAGAATTCTGAATAAAAACTTGCTTTCAGAAAAAAAGTGTTGCTTTACTTATTGAACACCCCTCATATAACTCCCTGTTATATTCACAAGGCGACTTGGTGAATCTGCACCGATTGCCTTCTAGAAGTTAAAGAACACAGCAATGTTGATTAAGGTCTTGCTGATTTCTTTAACTAACAGTATCGTATGTTCTCGGTTTGCGGATTTCATGTTAATTCCTAAAGAAATGAATTTTGTCCTCCGAAACTATCATAAAACGTAACCATGATACGTCTTCTCCAAGTCTACAACATACTATCGTCAGTGATATACGCATACAGTTATGTGCTTCTGTCTGACAACCATTCCACAAAAGCGAATTGCCCTTTGTCTCTCTTGCAATTGCTTGTATTGCATCATTGAATCAGGGGACCTATAGTGAACTGCTGTAGGACTGGGAGCACGTTCTTTTGCATAATCTGTACAGAATCCAACAGGCACACCATCAAGACCAGTCGCCTTTTCTATGTTGAGCGAGTTTAGTAGTTTTTCTGTTATGTGATTACTTACATGAGTTTGAGGAATGTCGGCGTTGCTTGACGATTGAAAGGGGGAACCGTGGTATACATTGCTGACTTCAGCCCCTGTCTGATCTTTATTGTTCAAGGGAAATGGTTTTACTGATGCCCCATTTACTGTTCTTTTCTTTCCACTTTAGAAAGGTGTGCATACAAAAGTTCGGTGAAAAGCGGTGGGAGAGACAGTGAAAACGAGCCAGCACAATAAGAAAAGGAAGTGCCAAGTGGTAGTGTCACTGAGTAAGTTCCACCTGCCGTGTGTTTATCGGAGTGTGCGTTAGAGAGCCGTGTTTTTTTGTGTTAGGGCTCTTTACTGAACGGTGTCTCAGTTTCACAGAATTCGTTATTAGTGACAGAAAGCAAAACACAAAATAGTAGAAACAAGAGAGGTTAGAGCTTGACGCCCCATCGACGACGATATCATTATAAGCGGTGTGCATACTCGGATTGTGGAAGGATGGGGAAGAAACTCGTCCGTGTCTTTCTCAAAGGAAACATCCCAGCGTTTGTCATGAGCGTTTTCGAGAAGCCCCGCGAAACATAAATATGAATGGCTGGATTAGAATTTGAACCGCTGCACTCGCGAACGTATGTCCAGTGTCATTACGCCGCGCCCGAGCTCGATGTACCAACAGCAAAAAGAGAGTAACAGCGCTTTCTACAGACAAATTTTCAAGAGAGAATCACTGGAGGAAACGGAATCAGTAAGTGTAGCATGCCTTAGCGATACCAAATACCAACAGGTAACATGTGGAGAATGTGAAACGAGGTACGTCGCAATATGTACTCGCTAGCTGTACTCTTCGTTCTTGCACCTCACTCTTGTCCCATGTATGTTTTTGATAGTTTCAGATCTGTACTCCAACAACGTTAGCTCTTCTATTGTTCATACCCATCCAGCTTAGAAGTGTTCTTTCAGCATTCATCGTCCTGTATGTATTCAGCTGCAGTGTGGAACCGAAAGTGTAGAGTCAGAACAAAGGTGAAAGAAGAATGGAAGCGATCAAACAGAATAATAAGTGTAGGGCATCCATTGGTCTTGTGTGTGAGTCCGGAACCGTAACGAGTAACTGTGCGATTCCCATCAATCTGCTGCAGGAGAGTTGCTACTATTCCTCATTTTTTAAAATTGTTTTTATCTTGAAATTTCCATTATAAGAATAATATCACTGAAGATTATTTTCATAATACAGTATGGGAAAGGGTGCTACCGTTTGTTACTGTGTTACTGTTATTACTAAGTTTTAATTATTAAAATTCTTTCCTTTACTCTACATTTCAAATTTATCAATTTTCACCTTGTATGTTAAGCATGGGAAGTGCTACGAAATATTAGATTCAGCTGAACTCCTTCGCTTTGTCTCCTGAGTCCCTCGTATAAAGCACTTTGGGTAAATAGGTGCAATAAAGGTTGCAACGAAGGAACGACACATTTTACTAAATTCCGAGTTTATGGTTAGAACAAGCGATATGTAGCATCATGTTTGCTGACTATTGGCTCCTGCCAACTGTGCCACAGTGCTATGTAAAATATGTAATAGTAATCAGTGAGTAAATACGAGGGATGGAACTTTAATAATGGCAACTATTTATTTACAGCTCGTACAAAATAGATACGAGTTTCAAAGTTATACTGACCTTCAAAGTAGTCACCAGCATTGTGAATAACCCGTTGTCAGAGACGTGGAAGTCGTAGAATACTCCTAGCGGTGCCAGTTGTGTTGACAGTTGGAGCAGCGCGGTCTATTGCCCGACGAAGTTGTAACAATTCTGAAGCGAATGTCGCGAATTGTTTCCTTCAGTTTAGAAATCAACTTACGAGGGCTTAATTCAGGGGAGTGCACTAGGTGGTGTAGCACTTAGCAGCCTCATCAGTGAAACAAATCAGAAACAGCTTGCACTGTACGTGTTAAACATTTTCCTGCAAAATGATGGTCAGGTCCCACAGAAAGTGTCATCACTTCTGTCTCTAAGATGGCCGTAGGTTGTGTTCCAAAAATGAATAGCATAGAGAGAGAAGTGATGACACTTTGTGCAGGACCTGACCATAATTTTGCAGGACAATGCTTAAACATATACGGTGCAAGCTGTTTCTGATTTGTTTGACTGATGGGGCTGCTAAGTGCTACACCACTTAGTGCACTCCCCTGACTTAAGCCCTCGAGAGTTCAACTCCATATCTAAACTGAAGGAAACACTTCACGTCATTCGCTTCAGAACTGTTACAAATTCGTTCGGGCAATAGACCACGCCTTTCCAACTGTAAACACAATTGGCACTGCTGAGAGTATCCTACGACTTCCACATCACTGGCAATGGGTTATACACAATGCTGGTGACTACTCTGAAGGTCTGTAAAACTTTGAAACACGTATCTACTTTGTGCGAGCTGTAAATAAATAGTTGCCACTATTAATGTTCCAACCCTCGTATGTTCACACTCTCGTAGAATCTATTAACTATGGCTTTCTGTTTACTAGATTTTTAAATTTTACAGACTGTTCAGTGGTATTTATATCTGATGGGGCTCTTTTAGTATAAAGATTTTTGACTCTATTTATTTATGTTTCGCAAATATGTAACGAATTCTTTGGCTTATTGCACACTGTGTGGTTAAGCTAAAGACACTGTCTACAAAAAGTTATCGTTTCTTATATCCTCGGAGTGCTCCATTAAATCAGTTTATAGCAGTTTCACATAAAATACTAGCCTCTATGACAGAAGTGCTTGCTGAACAGATTTGCTTCACTCATGCACTTTCATTTCATAGTTTTATTGTTTTCTTTCATAGCTGATGTTTGAATACAGTACAGCACGTAATATAACTTTTATCTCTGGATTAAACATTACTCCGACAGCATCTTCTGGTCTAAGTTTATTTCTCTAAATAATTTCTAACAAAGCTTGCCATCAACCAAATTCCTTAAGTATTATAGTATTTGTGTTGTGGAGAAAGTTTGATACTATTGATTAGTTAAACAAAAACTTCTTTTTTTAGCCAAACATCGATTTTTCACATTTGAAGTCCATAGCTGGGGAAATGTACTAGTATTAAATTACGTCTCGCATGAATTATTTTCGAAGTACGTTTCCTAAGAAATTATTGACCACTCAAGTATAGGAAGCTAACTGCATATAAGTTGGAAATAAATTACTAATTTCACTGTTATTTTTTCGACTACTAATAACAAAGTAATGCGGTGACAATTTCTTAACATCTGCACAGCAGTTTCCCTAAGTAATAACTGTTACTCATGATTGTCAAATAAATCTGATCTTTACGGCGATAGTGTTAGTACCTAAAGCAGTCGTCCTTCCAGGTTTGCTTACAACAGTACTTTACTAGTGGCAAATCTTTGCTTACCCTGACACGTTAAACAGTTTTCTCGGGCAGTTATGGGATATCTACATGTGTCTATGACGTACTCATATTATTTTCTGAGGTGTTACTGAAAGACAATGCCATCCCTTTCAGTTACTACCCAGCAGTTTATCACATTGCTCAGCATCTCATGAAACCTATAGTTCAAACATGAAAAGATGCACAGGTTTCTTTAAGAGTCTCAGTTTTGTACAAACGTTCTTAATTTCGATTTTATGAGTGACTGCTCATTGATCTGCTACGCCTGCAAAATAATACCAGATATATCAGAAGCCTCATCTAGAGTCATTGCCAAATCGTTAAAATTTTCACATCTTTCATATTGATTTGTCTACTGTATTCGTACTTTTCTTAGCAATTTCTCAGAGCGGCAGGTGACTTCATATGTAAAATAAAACAATTACTATCTTTAACGGATACTAATAACTGTTTTTATTTGATTAACTGCATTATGATGTTGGGTTTCCTTCTGTTTTACGGAAACCAAGTACTTACATCAATCATTTTTCCGATAATAGTAGTGAAATGTTACTTTCATTCCGAGTAGCTCCTTAGTAAATGAAAAGATGAAATGCATCGGAGGGAACGACTTATGTAATAAGTTGTTTTTCCTACGACTCCAACATCAAACTAGCGTTGGCTTGTTCACAATCTCCTTGCGGAGTTCAGTCAGTAACGGCACTAATTACTTCTACGAGCATGTTCAGATACGTGATATACTCTGCAGACATAGAATATTTTGCAAGACATTTGATACCGTTGATTATCACTGAACAGCCAACAGCCTGACATTCTGAAAAGTCGTAGCAAATAAAAGGTACTGGATTTCAATACATTGGTTGTTGATGATACGCAAAAGGCTTAACAAATGTGATTCCCCGTCACGTCCCCAGATAGAGAGCATGTGATACGGCATGAGCTTATTTATTCGTTTAGACTAAATTTTTTTAATTTAGTTTTCCCATCAAAAGCATTTTATTCTTTTCAGTATTGTTTTATTTTATTTTTAATTTTATTGTATTCGTCCCTGGATACAACACAACCATTCGAAACTTACAGGCCTGCCTTTTCATTACAGACATCAATCTTTCTTTTCAAAAATCCCTGGGTAACTTAAAACACACATCTCATTGAGGTTAACGAGAACACCTAAATAAGTTCAGTTGCTGAAAATTTTCTAAATATCAGGTTTTTACGATCTTGTTAACCCTTAAACTCGTAAGCATAATTATGGCTTTGGTCGCATATAAGCTTTTGTTATGTGGCATTAAAAGAAAACGGTATTTAAAGTTTATCACTTATGTTTCTGTCTTAGTTCCACATTTATTTTAGCGAACTTGTTTCTAGAAAATTTGATCATCTTCAGATATGTGTAGTACGGAAGCAACACGTCAAATCCATATAGATGTGTAGTACTTTGATCGAAACCACTCGTATCACAAAACTTTGCACGCAACCGAGACGAAAAAATAAACGATAAGTTTTAAATATCAACACAGCTGCGGAAATTCTGCAAAACGAATACGGACGAAATAGTAGGAGAAAGAAAGAAGGGAAGACACACCACGAAGGAATCATGTAAATGGGACAGAAATCGGTAGTATGTCGTACATCTACAGACTAACAACTGATCACAGTTTCAGAAAAATTGAATAGTTTATTCAAGATAAAGAGCTTCACAAATTTAGCAAGTCAATATCTACATCCACATTGTAACCTCCCCACAAAATAAAATAATATTAATAATATTCACATTTAGTGTAACTTCCCAACAGAAAAAATCCTAAACCTCCCAACAGTAAAAAATATAATTATGTCGTTCACATTCAGTATAACCTACTAACAGAAAAATTGCGTAACCTATCAATAACAAAATGTGACTAATCTCTCAATAATAAAAATGTGACTCACTTATAACCTTTCAATAATTGACTGTCAATTTAACCTGGTAAATTTAGGACGCCAGCAGTGTTGCGTCATGGCCCTGAAAGATCATACTGAACAAATTGAAAATTCTAACCTCAGTCTAGTCTCCGGATAACGCATATATATCTGCTCCTATATGAAACTAAACTTTTCTGGCACAGCCCAGTGCAATGCTGGCCGATAGATTTGTCATGTATAAAAAGAAACAACTGATTTTTCTTTTCAAAAATCGGGATGACCAAGGATTGGAGAAATTAGGAAATTCTTTAAATTGAAATGAATGATTGTCAAAAGTTAGTTTTTATCAGAAAGATTATTACTAAGAGATTTTTTTAAACATTTACGTGGGACTTGATATAACAATAGTACATATGCGCGAGGCTGCTTTTACCTTATACTACAACGTTCAGGCTGCGCCATCGCTCCACCACGACCGGCCCAGCCAACACGATACACCAGACTGCTCGCTAGCAACAACTACTACAACTGCTACACAGTTCCTACTGCAGTCAACACTGCTCTTTGGTCTCAGATTCTCTTATAGCTTACATATCGCAGGCAGCGCGTGACCAATCCATCGAAATTACATCTGCTCGAGTGCGCTAGCAACAAATTCCTTAATCATGGACCTCTTACATAACACTCCACTGGCGGGACAAAAATTTGGCAGCGATGGTGAGTCAATTAGACTTGCCATGAGCAAAAAATTTTTCTATAATCTACTTAATTAACTAAATCTACAGTCACAGAGTATATACATTACTGATAAGTGCAGAACATATTAAGAAATGAAATAGAGTGCACACGCACTGAGTTCTGAACATATTAAGAAATGAAACAAGGTGTACAAAATATATTAACGAATGACACAAAGTGCACACGCACTGTAAAAGTTTTTAGCATTTTTACATGAATTAAACATATCAGGGAGTGAAATAAAGTGCACACGCACTGTAAAAGTTTAGCATCTTTACATGAACTAATCACATTAACAGATGAAATAAAGTGCACACGCACAGTCTTTAGCATATTTACGTGAATTGAAAACATTAACAAATGAAGTAAAGTGCACACGCACTGTGTAAGTCTTTACCATTTTACAAGAATTTAAACATATTGAGAAATGAAATAAAGTGTACACGCACTGTAAAAGTCTTTAGCATGTATAGGACAACTGATCATATTAACAAATGAAATGAAGTGCACACACACTGTATAAGTCTTTAGCATTTTTTTTACAAGAACTGAGAACATTAACAAATGAAATAAAGTGCACACACACTGTAAAAGTCTTTAGCATTTAAAAGAACTGAAAACATGAACAAATGAAATAAAGTGCACACGCACTGTAAAAGTGTTTAGCATTTTACAAGAACTGGATACATTAAGAAAAGAAATAAAGTGCACACGCACTGTAAAAGTTTTTAGCATTTTACAAGAACTGGATACATTAAGAAAAGAAATAAAGTGCACATGCACTGTATATGTCTTTATCATTTTACAAGAATTTAAACACACTGTATAAGTCTTTACCATTTTACAAGGACTAGGAAAGGAATGGGAAAGATTGCATCATGGTTGTAGCACAGCAGGTTGCACGTAGCTGCACTGAAAATCCATATCTTTCTACAGAAGCACAACACCATGTGAGACAATCTAAATTTCTCTTCCCTGAAGAATTTATCAGTGTAGCCAAGACACTGAAATGTTGTATTCAGTAGGACCGCAATAACATCTCCATCGTTCAAGATGGTGGACAGCTTGATATGTCAACACCACATTCTTGTAGAATCCATACTCTTACAGCAACGTAGAATTAGTGCAAAAACCAAATATAGTGCTCCATGATCATGAGGATGGACATGACAAACGGATATTGCAGTAATTGCTGGTAATTAGGTCAGAAGGTGAAGGACACATTAAGTCTTACGCTAGTCATCATTCAGAATTACACTAATGTATCAACCGATCTGAATAATTACTGGCATTCATTGGCTATTTATACAGCATTTAAGTAGTATATATACGGAGTATTACAGAACATTATTCATAAGTCATCTCAGTACAGTAATCATTGGCATTCATTGGCTAGTTACTAAACATGTAGTAAGTATTGAGTATTACTAAACACTGTTCATAACTCATCTCATCGCAGGTAATTATTGGCATTCATTTATGGAGTATAACAAAATATTATTAAGAAGTCATATCATTGCAGTAATTATTGGCATAGCATTTATGAATAAGTCATCTCATTACAATAATCAGTGGCATTCATTGTCCACTTACAAAGCATTTTTTATGTACGATTCAGAAGTCTTCATTCAAAGCAAGAGTTATTGAGTGTAGCATCAAGCTGCTAATGTTTATATACGACATCATGCAAGTGACATAACACATATTTAAATGTAAGACATTGTAACTATTACTCAAGGTCTGTAGTCCAATAATACATAGACATAATGGAATCAATACATCAGAAAAATTTGCATTATATTTAGGACTAGAAATATATCTTAAACTGGAAGCATTATTTAGTTGTATACTGGTAATAGTTGGGAGTGGTAATAATTTCTTTTTTGTGCTAGCAATGCATTGCATTGGGATCGATAGTCAATTGCTGGGGCATGAAAATATTTGCTTTTGACTTATTGCTAGAAATAAGGATTAATTACGTCATTTGTCATGAGTCAGCTGTAGCAAGGTTATGAAACAAGTAGAGTATATGTGATCACATCTATAAATGATAGACACCACTGGGTAAAAAAAATGCAAGTATTAGAACAGGTTTCATATCATGAAAAGCTTCTCCTGGAAAAAATACAAAATGGGTTATTGACCTGCAAGAAAAAATGTATATTATGCTGAAAAGTAGCAAACTTCAAATTATCAGGTAATGAAACGTGTGCTTAATATGTATGTGCTCTCGCTGTCTTTCCCAAAACATTCAGTCATTATACTATGCGACATAAGACAGACTGTCAAAAGGAACTGCAACAAATACTTAAATAACTACATAGCATCTCTTAACTAACAGAAAATATATAAACTTCATCATTATCATCATCTGCAAAGAAAAACTTCATTATTCATATTACCATATTCTTCATATAACTATTCATCATCATTTATTATCATCTGAAAAAAATAGGCACTTCATTATCCATATTCATATTACCATATACTTCATACAACTATTCATTATCTTTCATTACTTCATATAGTATAGAGTTTCTTACTTCTAGCACAATTCATCACTAAAACTAACATGTGTAGTTCTGTCTGACAGCTTGCTCAATCGCCTGGTACTCTGAAAGAAAAAATAATTAGTTAAGACTGCTATTATACAATGTGTATAGTATATTCTTGTTAATGCTTGTTAATTCTGATCCATTTACTCTTGATGACAAGTTATTGCATTTTCTTTAGTTCATTGCGAGGGTGAAATTTCCATTTCATAGTAAACCACTGTGGTTTGTTTAATTTATTTCTTTTACACGGTATTGCTTTCTGAAAACGATGAATGTGGATTAATATCTTGCATTTAAATCATATACTCATTAAATAAAAACTTGTTTCTAGTGATATAACTAAGCATACAGCATAGCATGACAGAAAACGTATTAGGTCAAAACATAGACAGTTTTCAAGTGCGAAAATGTACACACAGTATCATAATGTACTAGCAAAAATGTAGAATAGTAAAGATATTGAGATATCATAAGGAAAAAAATCAAAGTCAATTGGTGTTTGTTACATCTTAAAGAATTCATAGTGCATACAGAGAAAAAGTCTATTTTCGATAGGAAAACAATCATACATACACAAAAAAATGGAAAATGTGCACGGTCTGATATATAACGACAAGAAAAGCGACCTGTTAACCCTACCTTGCCGAGCACTTGCCAAGAAAAAAAAAATACGATCATTATCAGTAAGTAGTCACATAAATATAATTGCATAAGTCGTCATATAAATCTCAGGAATGGCATTACAGTGTGATAAATCGTAAAGTATGTTAATTCAATAAAGGATTTAATACTGGAGACATGGTGATTGCCTTTGCTTTTCCTGGTTCTCAAAATTTCGACATGTACTACATAGGGGTGAGGAATGCTGCGAATTCTATATGGACCTGCGTATAGAAGCCCAAATTTACTGCATCTACTCTTTCCATGGTTGGATAAATAGTGTGTGTGTACTAATATCTTCTGTCCTATGTGAAAGTCACGGCGTGTACAAACCTGTTTCTGCTGTCTTCTCTGGCGCTCTGCGGCACATTTGATGTTGTTGAGCGCAATGTCAATTATTTTATGGTGTCGTAGTCGACGAGATGTAGGAAAAGATACTAATTCTTTAATTTTGTTAGGTGGTTCAGCATTTTTCAATATAACAGTCGGAGATAGCATAGTAGATTCATTTGGTATGGAGTTAATTACATCCTGGAATGAGAGTATATGTGTATCCCAATCAATATGTTTTTTATGGCAGTATATTCTACATAGTTTACCAATTTCTTTCATCAGTCGTTCAGAAGGGTTCGAAGAAGCGTGATGCCTGTCTATATAAATCGGAGAAATGTTTCTAGCTCGTAACGTACGTGTCCATATCGCAGATCGAAATTGTGGTCCATTGTCGGAAATTACTTTCAATACATGTCCTACATGAAATAAAAAATGTTTTACAAATGCATTCGAAACAGATTTAGCAGTAGCTTTGCGTAACGGAGTGAAGGTAACAAATTTCGAAGTGAGTTCAACAGCGACAAAGATGTAGCAAAAACCTCTATTAGTTCTGGGAATTGGACCAATAATGTCTACAGCGGCCATATATCTCAATTTAACGGGTACAATGGGATGTAACGGAGGAATATGTGAAGTCGTGTCTGATTTAGCTTTCTGGCAGATTTTACATGACGCTAAAACTCGTGGAATACGTTTCTCCATGTTGGCAAAATAACAGTTCTGTCTCAGTATAAGAAACCATTTTCTGGCTCCGTAATGTGCATAACTTAAATGAGTACACCAAATTAATTTGTTGAAAAGCTCGTCAGGAATACATAATAACCAGTTGTTGCTGTCAGGGTGAGAGCGGCGAACAGAATGTTCTTGCGTACAGTATAATGGTTTCTAATGGTAACGTTATTCCTAACTTGCCAAAGGTGTTTAATTTCTTTCCATACGTTGTCTTTGCTCTGCTCCTGTGCTATATCTCGTAATGATGACGAAATGAAATTTTCAAATGCAACTTGTTGAATGTACATGACGCTAAAATTTGCTTGGCAGAAGTTAGTTGCGATGTCTTGCTGATTGTTGCTGAGAGAACGGGATAGTGCGTCTGCTACAATATTTTGTGTACCGGGAATGTGGACAGTTGTAAAATTAAATTCCTGTAAATAAAGTTTCCATCAACCTGTCGTAGTAGCAATAATGCCTTAACTTGATCCATGTCAAAATTAGCGACTCTATTTTCTGTGCTGTGTGGTGGTGTATCTGCAAGTGTCACGTTTTGTGTAATCATTTGGTCATTGTCTGATTCACGAAAAGGTTTGCTAATTGGATGTGCACTGTTGGTGACTACATCGGAATCAAATAAATCTGACGTACTTTGAGCACATTGTTGACCTTCGTTAAAAACAATTATCTGTTCGCTACTTAAATTTTGCAAATCAGGGGTGTCAAACTGGACAGCGTTCATTGTAACGGAAAGTGCCGCGTCATCAACTGTCGTTAAATTTACAGTGGACACAATTGAATTTGTTTGCTCATAATTTAGATTAGAATCATTACTGGTGGTCGGTACGCACTGATTATCTGTAATTAGAGGATTATCATTATGACACTGAGTGTCGCTAGTATTATCGGTCAAATTATTCGAGTCGGCTTTTTCACTCATTGCGCATCGCGATGTACTGTTAGCAGATTTTCGAGGCATTTTCACAAGTCAAAGTTAAGCACAAAATCAAACAAAGACAAAGCAAAAATGAAACAAATACAATAACAACAAAGAGCAATAAATTGTCGATGATCTGTGAAAGAAAGCGTGACAAGTTAGTAAATGCGTTGCGCCAGATGCAAACTACATTTAATATTAGGTAAATAAGAGCAGATATATAACTGACTACTTCTCCGAAATTCACAATAATACGATCCTGGCTGGTTGTCGACAAGTGTAACAGCCCCACAGTAAAATAATATGAATAATATTCACATTTAGCGTAACTACGCAACAGTGAAATTTCGTAACCTACCAGTAATACAATGTGACTAACTTCTCAATAAAATTGAGGCTCACTTATAACCTTTCAATAATGACTGTGAATTGAAACTCGTGAATTTCGGACGTCAGCAGCGCTGCGTCATGGCCCTGAAAGATCATTATGAAAAAATTGTAAATTCTTGTCTCAATAAGGTCGCCGGATAACGCGTATATATCTGCTCCTATAAGAAATTTTTCTGGCACAGCCCTGTGCAATGCTGGCCGATAGATTTGTCATGTATAAAAAGAAACAACTGATTTTTCTTTTCAAAAATCGTGATGACCAAGGATTGGAGAAATTAGTAAATTCTTTAAATTGAAATGAATGATTGTCAAAAGTTAGTTTTTATCAGAAAGATTATTACTAAGAGATTTTTTTAAACATTTACGTGGGACTTGATATAACAATAGTACATATGCGCGAGGCTGCTTTTACCTTATACTACAACGCTCAGGCTCCGCCGTCGCTCCACCACGACCGGCCCAGCCAACACGATACACCAGACTGCTCGCTAGCAACAACTACTACAACTGCTACACAGTTCCTACTGCAGTCAACACTGCTCTTTGGTCTCAGATTCTCTTATAGCTTACATATCGCAGGCAACGCGTGAGCAATCCATCGAAATTACATCTGCTCGAGTGCGCTAGCATCAAATTCCTTAATCATGGACCTTTTACAACATCTACATGAATACTCTGGAAATCACACTTAACTGCCTGACTGTTCACAATAATTCTCCATTATTAAAATCTCTAACAGAGCGCGGAACATTTGTATCTTTCCGTGCGACCTCTGGTATCCCTTATTTTATTATAATGATCTTTTCTCCCTGTGTAGGTCGGCGTCAACAAAGTATTTTCGCAATCGGAGGACGAAGTTGGTGATTGAATTTTCTTGAGAAGATACCGCCAAACGAAAAACGCCTGTGTTCTAATGACGTCCACCCCAAATCCTGTATCATGTCGGGGAAACTCTCTTCTCTATTTCACGATAATACAAAACATGCTGCTCTTCTTTGAACTTTCTCGATGTACTCCGTGAATCCTGTCTAGTAAGGATCCCACATCGCGCAGCAGTATTCTAAAAGATGACGGACAAGCGTAGCGTAGACGGCCTCCATTGTAGATCTGTTAAATTTTCTAAGTCTTCTGTCTTTGGTTTGCCTCCCCCACAACATTTTCTATGTGTTCCTTCCAATTTAAGTTGTTCGTAACTGCAATTCCTATGTATAGTTGCATTTAGGGCCATTAGATCTGGCTGATTTATCGTGTAACCGAAGTTCAACGGAATGCTTTAAGCACTCAATTCGATGAACTTACATTTTACAATATTTAGCGTCAATTGCCAATTTTCGCACCGTACAGGATATCTTTTATAAATCGTTTGGCAATTTGTTTTGTTCTTCTGATGACTTTACTAAACGATAAACGACAGCATCATCAGCAAACAACCTAAAACGGCTGCTCCGATTGTCTCCTAAATTGTTTATATAGATAAGGAACAGTAGAGTGCCTATAACACTATCTTGGGGAACACCAGATATTACTTCTGTTTTACTCGATGACTTTCGGTCAGTTACTACGAACTGTGACCTCTGTGATAGGAGATCATGAATCCTGTGACATACCTGAGATATATTCCGAAAGCACGCAAGTTCACTACAAGCTGCTTGTGAAGAACTTCTGAAAGTCTAGAAATACGGAATAAATTTGAAATTCCTTGTCAATAGCACTCAACGCTTCGTGTGATTAAAGAGCTAGTTGTGTTTCACAAGAACGATATTTTCTAAATTCGTGTTGTTGACTGTGTGTCAATAGAACGCTCTTTGAGGTAATTAAAAATGTTCGGAAACAATATATGCTCCAAATACTGCTGCGTATCGACGTTAATCCCATGGGCCTGTAATTTATTGGATTACTCCTACTGTCTTTCTTGTGTAACGTTCAAGACTTCGGGTACGGATTTTCTGTCGAGCGAACGGTTGTATATGATTGTTAGGTATGGAGCTATTGTGTCAGCATACTTTGAAAGTAACCTAATTGGTGCACAGTCTTGGCCGGAGAAGTTGCTTTTATTAAGTGATTTCAGGTGCTTCACTACAGTGAGGATATCTACTTCTAAGTTACTGATATTGCCAGCGGTTGCTGATTCGAATTCTGGAATATTTACTTCGTCGTCTTTGGTTAAGGAATTTCAGACGGCTGTGTTTAGTAACTCAGCTTTGGCAGCACTGTTACCGATAGTATTTTCATTGCTGTCGCGTAGAGGAGGCATTCATTGTGTCTTGCAGCTAATATACTTTACATATGACCAGAATCTCTTTGGATTTTGTGTCATGTTTCGAGACAAAGCTCCGTTATGGAAACTATTATGAGCATTTAGCATTGATGTCCGCTCTAAATTTCGAGCTTTTGTAAAAGGTCACCAATGTTCGAGATTTTACGTTCATTTATATTTGGGATGCTTCTCTGGTTGTTTCTGCAACAGTGTTCTGACCTGATTAGTGTACCAAGGGGGATCAGCTCCGTCGTTTGTTAATTTATTTGGTATAAATCTCTCAGTTGCTGTCGATACTATTTTCTTGAATCCAAGCCACATCCGGTCTGTACCTACATTGTTAATTTAGAATGAGTGGAGATTGTCTCCGAGGAAGGCGTCGAGTGAATTTTTATCTCCTTTTTCAAATAGTTATATTTTTCGTTTATTTTTGGAGGATTTGGATGTTATAATATTCAGTCTTGCTGCGACAACCCTGTGTTCACTAATCCCTGTATCCGTTTTGATGATCGTTAATAGTTCAGGATTATTTGTTGATAATGGGTCAAGTGTGTTTCCATATGCATTTACTAAAGTGCTGATCCACCTCTGACCCTTAAGCAAGCAGTTTTCCGACTGGACATAGACTGATACGCTTTTTGGATGTTCTCTTGAGGGATATCGTGCGAATTTCTCTCCAGCTGGCGCGTTAGATCGTTAGAATCCCGAACTGGTGGAGGGCCCAACCCACAATGCTCCAAACGTTCTCAATTGGGGAGATATCCGGCTACCCTGCTGGCCAAGATAGGGTTTGGCAAGCACGAAGACGCAGTAGAAACTGTCGCCGAGTGAGGTCGGGCATAACATTTCTGAAATGTAAGACCGGGATGCTGTTGCGTTGAGAGCAATAAAACGGGAGTAGTATATCGCCCACGTACCGTCGTACTGTAAGTGTGCCACGTATGACAACCAACGGGGTCCTCCTATGAAATGAAATAGCGCCCATGACCATTCCTCCCAACTATGAGGGCCATATGGAGGTGACTGTTAGGATAGTAGCCCACCGATTTCCGGGGGGGGTCTCTAGACATGTCTTCGCTGGTCACTGTGGCCTGGAATCTCATTGACTAGAGTCGAATTGTCTTTAGTGATAAGTCCCGCTTCGAGTCGACCCCAATGACCGGTACAGACGTGTCTGGAGACGCCCCGAACAGTGGTGGGATACCAGCGTAACTTTCACCTGCCATACTGCCCGACAGCCGGGAGTGGCACCCTTACAGAAGAGCGGTACGTCGACGGCCCCGTTTTGTTGTCCTTTATGGCAAGCCATATTGGGCTTACATTTCAGTAAGATAATACTCTTCCGTACATGACGCGAGTTCCTACTGCTCTTCCTCGAGCTTGCCAAACCCTACCGTTGCCAGCAAGGTCGCCAGATCTCTCCCTAATTGTCACCGTCTGTGGTCTCCAAACACCTCGGAATTCATTTTAACAATGAACATAATTTGGTACGATATGTCTCAGTAGGACATACAACAACTGTATCAAGCACTGCTGAGCCGAATAACTGGAGTAGACCAATGCGTTATTGACTTGCTCAATTTGTAGAGCTCTTTATCTTGAATTAATCATCCTACTTTTTTGAAAATGTAATTATTTGTTTGTTTGTACATATACCTCACATCAACCGATTTCTGTCCTGCTCAGATGGTGCAATCCTGATGCGATTTTTTTAATCTAGGATTGTATTACGGCTACAGTATCAACATACTTTTGGAAAATTTATTGATATGGCTCGTTGAATCCTTGACCATTCAAAATCTGCAACTCGTGTTATTTCTTCAATTTTTTTCCGTAGCAAATAGGAGGACAACAGGAACAGCATGGAAAATATATGTACGTGGGAAGGAAGACATCACACTGGGAGCGGACAATGAAGAGGAAAAAGCCAATGTATATCAACCTAAACGAAGACAGAGCCTTAAATTTTTCCGCTTATCTCCCAGGGAGACAGACCTTCGACAGATTTACAAGACTCAAGCCCCCGAAAGCGCCGCCAAAAGACATTTAGCTTTGTTTTGATGCAGGACACGGTCTCAAGATAAATCTAAGGAATTCGGTTGAAAAGGGTCTCCACTCGGCATCAGGGAGGTCGGCTTAATGAGAATTCCGCGACGTCTGAGAAAAACCGGACTGGACGTTCCAGAGACTAGTGCGGCGTCGAGGGAAACTAGAGCACCCGCCCCTGTGCGCCCGGCGCATCGCCGGACCACCGGCGTCCATCACTTTCCGTAGCAAAAATTCTGTCAGCGACGCCGACTGCTATTTCGCTTATTTCTAACGGCCGCATATCCTGGGACAGCTGTTTAGATGGAGATCCTGTTACTGACGTTAGGTCAAAGAAATTGCTTTTAAACTTGTAGTTGGTGAAGTTAAAAGCTTCTAGGTTGTCAGGGCGCGTCAAGTTTCTTTTGCATGATCGACGTTTCGACCCCCTGCTGAAATCTTCTTCAGGATGTGTGGCGTTCACTGTTATCTGAACACTACCGCACTATAGCCGAATATTTACTGCAGCCATAATTGTGATCCAATGTTGGTGATTACCGCTATCAGCCGTTACCGTCCATTTTCAGATCTACAAAAAATATTGAACAAAAATTATAATTATGTAGAATATTTCAGAGTGCTTTCTATAACTTCCCAACTAATAAGTGAAAGGAATAGTTATTTAGATGGGTTGAAAGTCTGCCACCCCTTTTGACATTCCCTTTTGAAGTTGGAAATGTATCTTCATAAAAATTTTGATCATGGTTTCTGTCCTGAGATATTACCCTAGGCACTGAAACTGATTTATTGATAATGCTGTCTGGCTGCTAGGATGATGTTTCGGAACTGACGAAACTTACGCAAAGTTCAACTGAGTAGGGAAGGTTACTAGGAAGTAATACAGACAAAATTCAAATTAGAATATTAACTGCGCTTCTATCGATTTTGGCAAGGTGTTTATGCCAAATACTGGAAAATAAGGGCTATCCCCCACGCCTGATTTTGGTAATAACAAGTCACTATAGGAACACTAATTTTATCACTGACAAGGGAATTAAAAGAAGTGAGAGAATTAAAAGAAGTGAACGGTTATTAACAAGCACAGAATATAGATAAGGGTTACCTTATCCCCAGTTACCTCATCCCCACTCTTTTATTTGCAGTTGATCATATAATTTTCAAGTACATACGTCACATTTGCAGATTTCGATGTAGCTTCTTTCCAATCTACGTAAATCTTATAATTCTAAAATCCCATTTCATAAAGCTAAACTTATGGCTTTTAGAGGAAAGGATCCTGACAGATCAAAAATTGTGCACGAAAACTACATTTTATAACAAGTATCGAATTTTAAATGTGATGATTGTGACTTAAGTTTTAATAGTAACAAGGGCACTAAGCAAAAACTTACAAAAATTTCAAAGTCTATGTGAAAGAACTTTCAAAAATGAAGTTAGTAAAGAAAAAAACGTGAAATGTAATGTAATTGGTTTACTTAGATTGCTTTGTGATGGCGATGTATGGGTGCCGACAAAAACGCATGTTAATAAGGTACAATCAGCAGAAATGAGATCTAAGAAGTGTTACAGTATGTAAGACGATAGATAGAACAAGAAATGAAGATATTGGGAAGCCTCAACTGTAGAATCTGTACATAATAAAATATTAAACACTGAACAGAATTAGACCGATAACCTGCAAAGACTGGAAAACAGGCTACCAGACTTCCCAAGCCAGTGTTGAATTACCAATGACCCAGGAAACACAAGAGAGAAATGTTAAACCAGAACGGGCGAAAATGCCTATTCCATAAAATGAAGAAGAAGAAGAAGAAAACTAACTGCAAACATCGTACTATATACTGCTTCAATTGTAATAAGCTGATCGTCATATGTTCAACTTGTGCAGGACAAAGATTATTGTCGTTTTTGACCTATGCAGCGCAAGAACCAGTGAAAGTACGAGCTGGTGTAGTGGAAAAAATTTGCATCTGATATTTATTGGACGAGTGATAGGCTCTGATTGCATTCAGCATCACGTGGGAAGCTAAAGGCTCAAGTCTCTAACATGACACAATTCAACTGACATTATACGGAGCCAAAGACAGAACTAAGACCACATAAATCAATGAAGGCGACAATGAATTTCATTGCCGGAAAGTCAGATAGCCACGACCACGTTGTACTACTAGTTCACCGTGGTGGCAATTCGAAACAGAGCAAAGAGAAATCGTAGAAATATTCTTATTTGCACATATGGAATGTTATAGGAAAGACCCGCATAAAATTCCCCGTCACACCAAAGCAACGTGGAAAAAAATGTTTTGTCCAGAAAAACAATGAAATACTTGTTAGTGTGTAGTTTATGGAATCAGAATTTCGTTCTTCATTTCGAAGTCTACCATAAGTTACTGGTGTTGTAAATATTCATACCACTGAATCAGGAGCACGAAATCTATGCTGAATAAATTTTAAAAAATCTGAACGAAATTATCAATGTTAACAACCGTTAGTGCACATATGTCCTCAGAATGAAGACATATTTCAAAACTCAAAGGTTCCCAACCAACGTTAGATCATGCGTATAAATCGGCATTTGCACTCAGTCCAATATCAGAGTCAGTTTCACGATCTGAAATGCTGCTTCGAGCACAGGCAAGTTAGTATATTCCACTTACAGCGTCTATACTAGACGATTAAGCCACTGATCCACTTGACACTGTGTCGCCCGAACTACCATCAGTTATTATAGTAGTGCCTGAAGCCGTAGCCGTAGTAGGTAAACCATCTGGATTCATGTCTATTCCAAATTCTAAAACTTCAGCGTGCTCTTTTGTAAACTCTTTCCAGTAGTTTATTACACGCTCAGTCACAACTTCATTCGCCATGTAACCATACCATCTCGATGAAGACATTCTCGCAGATCTAAAAGAAATGTTCACGAATGTCAGTATATTTCTTCTAACTACAAAAACCAACTACAAATCAGTAAACAATTTGTCTATGACATTAAAGTGTGTGCATAAAACGTTTTCGTCATGCAGCACGTATTTAGTAATCACCCTTCATGTGCACTGTCATCGGAAATAATTCATTTCACCTCAGCGGCCATCTTTTCCGAGATGATTTGTCATTCGAAACAGCATTTCGCAGCATACCATTAGTAAAATTGGATGTATTATATTTGTATTGTGTGTTAACCGCGGGCCAAGAAACGACGGAGACGCTCCGTCACCGCCGCAGCCGCAGTGGTCCACAACCCCGCAACGACTACCGCAGTCCACTTCATCCCTCCGCCGCTCCACACCGAACCACTCTTTCAGGTTATAGTGCGGTTCGGCCCCCAGTGGACCCCCTCCCCCTCCCCCCTGCAGGGAACGTCTCACACCCCCGAGTGTAAAAGAACTTGTTTGCGCAGCAATCGCCGACGTAGTGTAGCTGAGGCGGAATAACGGGAACCAGCCCGCATTCGCCGAGGCAGATGGAAAACCGCCTAAAAACCATCCACAGACTGTCCTGCTCACTGGACTTAAGACACAAGTCCACCGGGCGGATTTGTGCCGAGGACCAGGCGCTTCTTCCCAATGCGGAAAGCCGTGCGTTAGACCGCACGGCTAACCGAGTGGGCCAAAATTGGATGTAACTAGGAACTGAATTCACGACTACCAATTTTCTTACACGTACGCCGCAAAAGAAAACTGGATATAAATATGCTTACAAACTTACAAACGACTCACGTACTGATTTTGTAATTTGTAATGTAGAAAATGTTACTGTGAACTTAAATTACCGTTGTTTGTATCAGAAGAGTAAATCCACAGATGAAAAATGCTAGCTGACTACAAATCCAACTCAAAAGGAGAGTGCCTGAAAGGCCACCGGTAAACATTCGTACCGTTACTCACTGGTTCACAGGTATCTCAAGCCCATCGACCTCGAAACTTGAAAATGGTATTCTTACTTAACACAGAAGCTGTTGCGACTTTACTGATAGAACAAAACAATCGATTGCTTGCAGGAAATAAAGTAATAAACAACTTTCATGACCATTGGTACTTACATTAACTGTTTCACTTAAAGTGAGAGGCGTTATAACTACTGAAAAACGAGACATCCGGGTACCTGAATCCAATGCATAGGGGGTGTGGTCGCTCGTGCTTTTACATTCACGCTCATTGAAAGAGTGCCTCGACCCCGTCGTAGCTGAATGCTCAGGAATAAAAATCAGAGTGCGGGTACACAAACATTTCTGCTATGTTCCTACAACGTCTCAAGTTGACAGAACACCACGCTATAAATTCCAGTTACCCGTGAAAGTTTCAAATTAAACTCAATCACACATTCATGTGTACATAGTTTCACATATGTGCACAAAACATTAACATGTTATGTGTGCATAATAGTGACATTCTATTTCAGAGGCATATTATCATCAGATACAGGTAACTTGTGGAGTCGATTACTGAGGACCTCACTGTCTGTCAGATTTAGCTGAAATGCATCTCATTTATGGAGAGAAGTAATGCAACAATCAAGCATGGAGAACGACTTCCAGGGAGTAGGATGCCAAATCACGTCACATTTCGAATAATTGATGTTCATCTTTGTGGAACACGATCCGTAAGACCAGACCAACGGTAAACTGGTAGACATCGCAATGTGCGAACTGTTGAGTTTGAGGAAGCTGTTTTACAGTGAAGTGAGGACAACCCCAGTATCAGCACACGATCCACAGCCAAGGAGCTAAACACCTCTATTTCCAAGGATGCATTCGAATATTAGAAGGTCCGAAACGTACCAGATTCTCCAGCCAGCGGAATTCATCCAAATTGTATTTACGAAATCCCTGACTACAAAAAATGTGTTTTCTTTACTGACGAGGCGGCCTTCACACGGAAAGGAATATTCAACAGCAACATCCTTATCTGGAAGCTGGAAAATTCTAAGACAAATCGTGTGTTCCACCATTATCAGAGGCTTACAATAAACGTGTGGGCTCGTATTGTTCTGGAACTTGTGGCTGAACCATATTGTCATTTACATAATTCACTCTATGGAGGAAATTCCCGTATCTTTCTCGTGAAAGACTACCGGAAATGATGGAGAATGTTCCGCTAGCAGTTAGGCAACGACTGTTGTTTCACCATGTTTTAGTTGCGCTACACTTCGCCGTTGATGTCAGGCAATATTTAGACAAAGTTTTCCCAGTTGTTGGCTTGGGGCAGCCATGTTATCCTCGCCTCCTAAGGATTTCCTTACGTTGGAAGAGATGAAGTGTTTAGTGTGCGGGAGACTGACAGACTCCTCAGAAAAGCTGGTTTCCGATTGGGCTGAAGGTTCAACCACTATTCGTGAAACACCTGGTTGTTTTGAGGGCATTAGAAAGTAGTTAACACGTAGATGCCAGTTTTGCGTTAATGTAAACGGACATTTTCAGCAGCATCTTTAAAACAGTGTTCATCACACAGTAATTTGGACCTCGTCTCCGAACATCACTAGTGTCAAGATCTACATGGACAGTTGCCGGAGAAACGGTACACTTACGACATTTTTATCATATTCAAAAAGTGCTTCTTTTTATCTCCTTTGTACAATTTAAAATTTCGTATACGTAATTATTTTTACTTTTACCTTGCATAAATACGTGGCAGTGAATAAGAGAAGGAATCCTGGACAGGAATGGTTAACTGTTCCTTAAAGATCCCACACGAATGCTGCAGATTTCCTTACATCACTCAATGGATTTATGTAGTCCAGCATTATTAGTGACAGTTGATATGACCTGTTTAATAGCTTGTAGCACATTAATAACCATCGAGAAATTCAGGCCGTAGTGTAATCCATTTCGCCGGCCGCGGTGGCCGAGCGGTTCTAGGCGCTTCAGTCCGGAACCGCGCGACTGCTACGGTCGCAGGTTCGAATCCTGCCTCGGGCATGGATATGTGTGATGTCCTTACGTCAGTTAGGTTTAAGTAGTTCTAAGTTCTAGTGGAATGATGACCTCAGATGTTAAGCCCCATAGTGCTCAGAGCCATTTGAACAATTTGAACCATTTGTCCAAGTTGATTGCTACACCAACTCGCCTAAGGGCTCAGAGCCATTTGAACCATTTTGTAATCCATTTCTGATTAGGATACTGCAATAGATTCATGTACTCTACACCAATATGATTTCCTCCTCTTTCTACCTTCTAGACTACTTGCCGTCATTCAAATTGTGGAAACTGTAATTTGTGTGTCACGCATTTATCCAGCGTAAGACACTAATGTTCTTTAAAGTCAATAATGCCTGTGGGAGATGAATATTGGAGGAGGGTACAGAGGTATTTGGAGAAAGGAGGTTTATTTTGTACATGTCTGAATAATTTTTTAAAACTTTAATGATGTTGATCTGTCAGTCCTTAGTTGCAAATAACACTCTTCAACAATGAAGTTTTTACATAAGGAAAAATATCCAATATTTATAGATGTTGGTACACTGAATTCGAAAAAGACAATAATTTATCTTTGTTAGCTCCTGTTTTAGACCTACGTGAAGTTTGTTACGTCCTTATTCCTGGTTTTCAGATCTCGTTCTCTTGACCTGTCAGGAAGGCCATTGAAAGCTCACGTGATTGCTCTGTCTCGTTGGAGTGTGAGGGAACGTCCTTGACCACATACTCCGATATATCGATCGATGAACATTTGCTCCGCTTCATATGACGTCTGTATTTTGTTTCTATCTAAGAGAGCCTGAGGTTTCTGGTCTTCCAGAGTGATCCATTGTTTATTGTGACTGTTACGTGAGTTTCTAAGTTTCTGTGTGGAATCAAAGCTGTTGTTATTCCACGTAGATATGTTAATAACCTCAACAATTTTTGTGGCATCTGTGGTGGTGCAATTTCTCAACAAAGAAAATGAACGTTGTCGCAAGCAGGAGAAAGCCTATATCCTATATTTCCGGTGCCGTGTAGGTGAGCAATCAAAAACATAGGCTCCTCATGTTTGTTGTTCGACATGTTCATCAATTCTAAAAAGCATGGGTGAAAGCAAAAAAGTTTGAGTGAGTTTTGCAGTGCTGATCATTTGGCGCGAACACACAAATCACGTAACAGATTGGTGTCTCCGCTCAATAAAAGATTTAACAAGGAAAAGAAGAGCATCATACAGTATCCTAATATACCAAGTGCGATGCGACCAGTGCCTCATGGAGCGGATCTTTCAGTTCCAGATCCTCCAGTAGCCACAACAACAAACTATTAAAGTGATGTTGAACATGAAGACCAGTCAGATACATCCAAGCATTCCACATCTAACGATCATCTTCACACCAACATCACCAAATGAAATGTAAGAAATGGTGCAAAATGAATTGAGCAATCTTGTTAGGGACTTCGACCTTCCAAAATATAAAGCCAAACTATTAGTTTCTCCTTTCATAGAATGGAGTCATCTGGAACGTAAAGTTTGAGTATGTAGCTTTCGCTAACGTCAAAAGGAATGACATATTGTACGGATGTTGAAGGTTTGACGCAAGAACTCAGCATCTTATACAAACTAGAGGATTGGGGACGTTTCATAGACGGTTCGAAAACTAGTTTGAAAGCCGTGCTGTAACATAATGGCAACGTCCTTCCTTCTGTCCCAGTGGTATACCAATCCCTATCGAAGGAAAGTTACATGATGATGAAAGATATTTTACACAGCATTTATTATGATGAGCATCAGTGACTCATGTGGGATGATTTACAGTTCATCGGTATGTTTATGAGCCTACAAGGTGAGTACACTAAGTACTGTTGCTGCAGCTGTGACTGAGACAGTCGTGCTAAGGATGTGCTTGTATACCGCAAGCAGAAGGACTGGCCTCTACGAAGTCTTTGCTGTCTGGCAATAAAAATATCTCTGGGGAGCCATTTGTTAATGCACCACTGTTACCACCACTAAATGTGAAGCTAGTATTGACGAAATCATTTGCAAACGCAGTGAATAAGAGCAACGAAAGAGCATGTAAACACGTACGTGGAAAATTCCATGGACTGCGTACTCAGATCAAGTAGGAAGTTTCTATTGGTCCACAAATACGTAAGGCTCTTGGAGACCAGCAATTAGAGTGTATTCGCAGGCGAGATGAACTAAACGCGTGGCAATACTTTCAGAAAGCTACGTTATTGTCGTTGAGAAGTAAGAGGGCTAAGCATTGCGTTGTACTTGTGATTAATATTAAGCGTGCCTGTGAGAAACTGAAATGCAACATGTCACTCAAAACACACTTCATTCACTCACATATCGAAGTTTCCCTGAAGTTTGAAACGCGTTTGGTGATGGTGAGAGGTTTCATCAACAAACCTCTGTAATGGAAGATTAGATACCAATGAAGTTTCAGTGCTTCAATGTTGGCAGAATTGTGCTGGACAATACAGAAAGACACGCATCTTCCCCATAAGCGACATGCGTCAAATTCACTATGGAGACTGAAACGGAGGGTAAATTACCTTTCCTAGACGTCTTGGTCAAGAGAAGGGCTGACGGCACCCTAGGTCATGGGGTGTATCGGAAGACAACGCACACTGATCTGTATTTGCACGCAGACAGCTGCCACCACCCTTCACAGAAGAATGGGGAACTTAAAACTCTAGTACATAGGGCGCGCACTATCTCTGACGCAGAGAGTCTACCCCAGTAATTGGAACATCTGAGAACTGTATTTCGAAAAAATGGGTACTCAGAGTGGCAGATTCAACGTGCTCTCCGCCCAACCACTGCAGCACAACCTGTTGAGATGGATGAAGTCACGAGGGAGGAGGTAGACACTGCATTTATTCCATACACAGGCGCACTCTCGGGGAAAATCGCCCGCATTCTGAAGAAACACCGGGTCGGAACTGTGTTTTGTCCTCCAAATAAAACTCGTGCACTGGTGGGGAGCGCCAAAGATGACCTCGGTTTGAGGAAGGCCGGCGTGTATCAGATTCCGTGTCAATGTGGCAAGTCGTATATTGGTCAGACGATGCGTACCGTCGAGGATCGATGCCGTGAACACCAGAGGCACACTCGACTGACGTATCCGAGCAAGTCGGCGGTCGCTGAACATTGCTTGTCGGAAAATCACGCCATGGAGTATGACCGCACGAGGATTCTGGTACAGACGTCGAGATACTGGGACAGCGTTGTTAGAGAGGCCATCGAAATTCGCACCAATGACGACCTCATAAACCGTGACTGTGGCTATAATCTTAGCAAGGCTTGGGAACCAGCGATTGGGTTAATCAAGAGTAAATCGAGCAAACGTATAGTTGTGACGACCATGGCGGACAGAGCCATCACACCGACGTCATCTCAGACGCCGTCGCAATCTGTTCCACCGCGCGACCGTGGCGCGTGGCGCCGACGGCGGAGGGAGCGCGCCGCGGGCGGAGGGTATTTAAATCGGCCGCCGCCGCGACCGAACCCAGTTCCCTCTGAGCAGCCATAGCGTACGGATCTCCGTGCCGGCACGTTCACAGGAGCTCAGTCCGTCAGTTCACCTGATGATGGCGACATGTATGATCGCCGAAATATTGTGCCCGTTGGACACTATAGACCGGCAGCACACCCGTGGATATTTTGACTATCAAATACGCCGGGAGAAACTCAAGAATCAAATTATCTGTTAATAGTGTATATGTAATTGATGCCTTACCTTTTCATGAACTCAGTCTAAAACACTTTGATTTATTTTTCCACATGAGTTGCGAATACGTCAGAGTTTCAGATTTTGCGTTGGTCATATATTTCAGCGACATAGCCTACCAAATGTGTAAAAAAGCTAGAGCGTATCTGACAAAAATGATGTTACATATGGATTCAGCACTCCTTAAATTGTATAAATCCATTTAGATATTATTGTAATTATTAAATATTTTCAGCACAATACGAAGAATGTGTGTATGAGTATTTCAGAAACACAGTGCTTAGTATGTCGTGTAGGAAGGCACACTGATTGATTTTCAAGAAGGAACCCGTATCCGGAAACGCATGGCTTAAGCGCTGGAGAACGTCGAAGTCTGAGAGGGTGTGCGTTCTGTATTACGTCAATAAACCCAACATGAGTAGCATATCGCGTTGTCTACATTACAGACGTGCTTCGAAATCCATACCTCCTACGTCAATGGAGGTGAGGCAATAAATGCGGTTTTCTTTGAGCTATTTAAATCGCTCCATAGACTCGAGCAATAAGGTCCTCTGCTGACATTTCAGGTGTGCCGTACACCAAACTCTTCATACTATATCACAGAAAATAACCGACCTTGCTGGCCATGGAACTGGTCCATCTTTACCAATCCATCGATTGGGATGTGTGACTTTGAGGTGATTCCGCACATCGACATCGGGGTGTGCTGGACCTCTGTTGTGTTGCAGTCCCATGTCCATACGAACATTTAGTAGCACTCCGTACAATAGGGTAGGCAATGCATCTCTGATAAGTGTGAGCTAGACCGCTCCTGTCTGTCTGTTGGGCATAGATATGGCCCAGTTAAATAGTCACCAGTTATCCTGGCCCAGATGTTAATACCGACCCTGTGTTGGTGATTTTTAATAACATGCACACGCAGAGTTTCATCCACCTAAAACATGCATGTTGTACAAGTTTAAGATGCCATCTCTAGCAAATATGCATTCATCCGTGAATAGCGTCAAGATCACAAATTGTGGTTGGTGTATGCATTGTCATAAATACCTCTGCTCAAACTGTGCCCGTCGTGGGTAGTCCTCCTCTCGTAATCCCTTGACATCCTGCAGATGGTATCGATGGAGCCGGTGTTCATGGGCCACACGCTACATGACACTTTTACGTGTGTGCAGCGCCTGTGACACCTGCCGAGTACTAGTGGCTGCGTCCACTTCGAACGTTGTCAGCACGTCTTCCTCCAACTGAAGTATTCGAGGCTAGTGTAGACGACACACATCATGTTTCGCCACCTACCGGAGGTCAAACAGTAAACTGATGATAGCATTCGCAAGTACCAAGTCCAAAGTGGTATTACTTTACTGTACAATGGACACATCACAGGCAGACATATCCACGTGCAACTTTCCGGCTTCTCTG
Organism: Schistocerca piceifrons; assembly: GCF_021461385.2. Taxonomy (NCBI): domain Eukaryota; kingdom Metazoa; phylum Arthropoda; class Insecta; order Orthoptera; family Acrididae; genus Schistocerca; species Schistocerca piceifrons. The sequence continues at coordinate 510,420,852 of NC_060140.1, forward strand.
AGGCGTCTCTCATTGGCCTCAAACTTGAGATGATGCAGTCTACGTCTGTTTGGAAAATGATCCGCATAAAATCTTGCAGCAGCTCTCCAACTGCAGTCCACTTTGCCGTATGCAAGCACCATATTGCTCATTTCAGCACATGTGTGCTGATATATGTTGCACTGCTTTCAACACATTACTGCATCAGAAGACCACACAAGATCGGCAGCAGTATGCTCACAGGGGTACTGTGGAGGAATGTAGCATATATGCAGGAATGTTATTATGCTCAGTTCGTCCATCCACAGTAGACAGGGTTGCATAACTTCCGTAGCCAGACACCGAAAAGAACCGGAATAGACCATCACAATCGTTCAATCTCAGACTTCGATACTCTACAGCGCCCAAACCGTGCGTTTCCGGATGTTGGCTCTGTCTTGAAAACTAATGTATGCCTTCCTGCACAGCATACTAAGCATTGTCAGTGTTTTTTTTCTTTTTTGGATACCCTGTATAAAATTCAACACCCCCCTTGTAAAATACTAGAGCCAGTCTACAAAACTAGACTCAATATTTATGACTAGTGCTTCGGATTAACCCGAAACCACTGTCGAATGTTTTATAAGTAAATGTGTAATGGGGTGTAACCTCCCCACACTAAATATTGTTTAAATGAAAATGGAAAATGGAGCCAAGTGTAACCTCCCCGCAAAAATGAAGGAATGAAAATTGACCATAAACCAACAACAATACTAATTAACAATGAACCATGAAGGAAATGTAACTTCCTAACAGAAATAATAATATCTGATGAATTTTATAAGGGCAGCAGCGCTGACCTTCGGCCCTGTGAAATAATTTAACCTGATAAATTTTATAAGGACAGCAGCGCTGACCTTCGGCCCTGTATTCTGAATAAAATAACAATAATTCTTACCTCAATAAATACTGCATCTATATAAAAAACTGCATCTATATCTGCTCTTATCTATCGACACAGCTTCGTGCAATGCTGGCGTATACTTAATTTTGATTCTTGGAGGAAATGCATAGGAAATATTCTTTAAATTGAAATGAATGTTTTTCTTTAAAAGAGTTACTTTATAAAAAATTATTATTGGGGCATTTTTTGAACAAATTAATTACAATTACCATACATTACTAGATGTGCGCAATGCTGCTTCTTTACCTTCTACAACAATACTTATCGTCCACCACAATCCTGACCAGAGTCGCAAGAAGAGCACGCCGCCGACGTCTGCCGACGTCTGCTACCGTATCCGACTGACTACTACTACTGCCGACTCGCCACACACAACAACTGTTCCTGCCGACTCGCTACACGCAACTGACGACTCGCGCGGTCAAGCGCAGACTAGCAACGATAAATAACTCTCTGGTCAGAGATTCTGTCATGCCTCGCCATCACTGGTAATGAATATATACGTGTTTCAGGGGAAGTACTAAGTTTGAAAGACTATGGCCCATTATAATGTGTGAAGAATGTAGAAGTTTCTATGCTTTCCGAACCTGAGGTAATCTAGATTCTTAATTGTCATTTACAACTTCACACTCAAATCCGTGTAAATCAACTTTTTTGGTCGTTTGTAGAAAAACGAAAGCTTAATCTGTGGAATCTGATGTTGCCTTTGTGTGTAACACAATAGATACAGTTTGTATTTTTCTATGTTACCTTCGCCTTAATATGTGTCGCAGTACAAATTGGATTCTTGTCGTACCGTAAAAAAGCAAATCATTTTAACGTTCGCTCGGAATTGACGATGGTCTGCACCATTGTTAAATCACCGACATCGATAATATTGTGCACTAGGTCAGTCTAGTCCCGATCATCCTGACAACAGACAACAGAGTTTCCCTTTGGCCAAAATGTTTCATTTCTACAATGATATTAAATATTTGTGTCACTTGCACCATGGGCTTAGAAAAGGGCACATCTGTGCTACTGAAATCGATTTGGAGGTGGAGTGTGTTAATTTTTGTTTGGCGATGGATAGTGATTTGGCCACTGTGTCCTATCTGACTTCAGTGTTCTTCACAGTTTTATCACATTATGACAATTAGTAAAACAAAAGTAATTCAAATGAAAAGTACTCTAATTTTTTCAATATGGATGCAGTACTGTATTGTAGTATAAAGATGAAAATGCAGATACTTTCAACCTCGTTACTTTGCCACTTCCAGTGACTCCACTTGTCAGTCTAGTCATCATTACATAATTTGCGTTTTAGGTTGATCAGTGAACTACAACATGGGATGTGAAATATGAAGCTAAATGTATAATTGCCAGAAGATGGAATTAAGCCAGAAATCGGTCTTGATTTTTTGTAAAAGAAACACGTTCATCTGTCACTGGTAGCGAATTTTAGAAAACATTACCGTTTAAAGGACCAGTCACGAAGTTCAAGGGCATCCATTTAAAAAAAAAAAAAACTATACAACGAAAACACCTTTGATGTATATATGCGGACTAAGGTGACGAATGAAAATTCGTATGAAGTAGGATTGTAACTTGGGTCTCCTGTTTACTAGGCAGATGCGCTAACCACTACGGCACCCTGGCACAACGACTGCACAGCTACACACGACTACCCCAGCTCGCTTCCCTCCTCAATCCAGATTCGCACTCACCCTTCAGCCCACTTGATTTTTCCCCTAAATTCGAACAGCCTAGTGAACAGCAAATCCGGGTTTGATCCCCAGTCTTGGTGCAAATTTTCTTTCGTCGCTTCAGTCTGCATATATACATCACAGCTGTCTGAGACTTGAAAAGGTCTCAACCAGACAGTTCCATTTGGAAACATCTTTATCATATATGGCTTATGAGTACATTATTTTATATTCCCTACCTGTTTTCTCCTTAAAACATGGAACACAACTATTTCTGCAAAGAACTGTCCATGATATGTGGCCAGCAGTAGTTTCCCATCATAATGGTGTTCAATAGCACTGGTACCGTTTTTAAGTCATTCTTATATCTTTATGAAAGCTGATAGCTTGTTTCTCACAACATCACCCCGACTGTCAAAGAAAAAGTGAAGGTGGCTCTTGAAAGTGAATCTTGAAGGCCATCAAACAGTCTAGATTCTCTAATTTTTCCAGCATCTTGGCTACAACAGAAGTATAGAAATGTCCCTGTCGGAAACGTTTCATGTAATCTTTTTCTGATGTACTGTAATTTACATTCAGTACTGGAAACTCGAATAATCGGTGCGTTTCTTGGCCCACCCCGCGAAAAACCAGGCAGTTGGACACTCTTATCTCATGATAAATTAACGGAACGATGCAGACAAACTGTGTTCTGAATCTCGATTGTGTATTTGTATACACTACTGGCCATTAAAATTGCTACACCACGAAGATGACGTGCTACAGACACGAAATTTAACCGACAGGAAGAAGATGCTGTGATATGCAAATGATTAGCTTTTCAGAGCATTCACACGAGGTTGGCGCCGGTGGTGACACCTACAACGTGCTGACATGAGGAAAGTTTCCAACCGATTTCTCATACACAAACAGCAGTTGACCGGCGTTGCCTGGTGCAACGTTGTTGTGATGCCTCGTGTAAGGAGGAGAAATGCGTACCATCACGTTTCCGAATTTGATAAACGTTGGATTGTAGCCTCTCGCGATTGCGGTTTATCGTATCGCTACATTGCTGCTCGCGCTGGTCGAAATCCAATGACTGTTAGCAGAATATGGAATCGGTGGGTTCAGGAGGGTAATACGGAACGCCGTGCTGGATCCCAACGGCCTCGTATCACTAGCAGTCGAGATGACAGGCATCTTATCCGCATGGCTGTAACGGATCGTGCAGCCACGTCTCGATCCCTGTGTCAACGGATGGGGACGTTTGCAAGACAACAACCATCTCCACGAACAGATCGACGACGTTTGCAGCAGCAGCGGTTACCCTTGACGCTGCATCACAGGCAGGAACGCCTGTGGTGATGTACTCAACGACGAAACTGGGTGCACGAATGGCAAAACGTCATTTTTTCGGATCAATCCAGGTTCTGTTTAGTGATGGTCGCATCCTTGTTTGGTCGCAGTGAGCGCACATTGGAAGAGTGTATTCGTCATCGCCATACTGGCGTATCACCCGGCGTGATGGAATGGGGTGGCATTGGTTATACGTCGCGGTCACCTCTCGTTCGCATTGACGGCACTTTGAACAGTAGGCGTTACATTTCAGATATGTTACGACCCGTGGCTCTACCCTTCATTCGATCCCAGCGAAACCCTACATTTCTGCAGGATAATGCACGACCTCATGTTGCAGATCCTGTACGGGCCTTTGTGGATACAGAAAATGTTCGACTGCTGCCTTGGCTAGCACATTCTCCAGATCTGTGACCAATTGAAAACGTCTGGTCAATGGTGACCGAGCAACTGGCTCGTCACAATACGCCAGTCACTACTCTCGATGAACTGTGGTACCGTGTTGAAGCTACATGGGCAGCTGTACCTGTACACGCCATCGAAGCTCTGTTTGATTTAATGCCCAGGTTTATCAAGGCCGTTATTACGGCCAGAGGTGGTTGTTCAGGGTACTGATTTCTCAGGATCTATGCATCCAAAGTGCGTGAAAATGTAATCACATGTCAGTTCTAGTATAATATATTTGTCAAGTGAATACCCGTATATCACCTGTATTTCTTCTTGGTGTAGCAATTTTAATGAGCAATAGTGTGTATATGCATTTTTATGTTCCATGCAATCCCTCGATAATATATACGATTTATATTTTATGCTTCCATATCTTCCCTGCTTCCTTACCCTCTGTGTGGAAGAGTGATTGGGTGTATGTGTCTATTTAGTACTTCAACAGCACTTAAGTGAGTAGCACATTGCTGTCTGCTGTAGACATATCTACATCTACATCTGCATCTACATGGATACTCTGCAAATCACATTTTTAAGTGCCTGGCAGAGGGTTCATCGAACCACCTTCACACTAATTCTCTGTTATTCCAATCTCGTACAGCGCGCGGAAAAAACGAACACCTATATCTTTCCGTGCGTGCTCTGATTTCCCTTATTTTATTATGGTGATCGTTCTCCCTATGTAGTTTGCCATCAGCAATATATTTTCGCTATCGGAGGAGAATGTTGGTGACTGAAATTTCGTGACAAGATTCAGTCACAACGAAAAATGCCTCTGTTTTAATGATGTCCACCCCAAATCCCGTATCATTTCAGTGACACTCTCTCCCCTATTTCGAGATAATGCGAAACGTACTGCCCTCTTTTGAAGTTTCTCGATGTCCTCCCTCAATTCTATCTAGTAAGGATCCCACAACACACAGCAGTGTTCTAAAAGGGGACGGACAAGAGTAGTGTAGGCAGTCTGTTTAGTAAATCTGCTACATTTTCTCAGTGTCCTACCAATAAAACGCAGTCTTTTGTCAGCCTTCCCCACAACATTTTCTATGTGTTCCTTCCAATTTAAGTTGTTCGTAATTAAATTCCTAGGTATTTAATCGAATTTACGGCCTTTGGATTTGACTGATGTATCGTATAACCGACGTGAAACGGATTCCCTTTACCAGTCATGTGGATGACCTTACACTTTTCGTTATTTAGGGTCAATTACCAATTTTCTCACCACACACATATTTTATCTAAATAGTTTTGCAATTTGTTTTGAACTTCTGATGACTTTGCTAGTGAATAAACGACAGCATCATCTGCAAATCAAATTGTCTCCTTAATAGTTTATATAGAGAAGGGACAGCAAAGGGTCTATAACACTATATTGGGGAACGCCAGAAATCACTTTTGCTTTACTCAATGACTTTCCGTCAGTTACTACGAAATGTGACCTCTCTTACAGGAAATCAAGAATCCAATCACATAACTGAGACGAAATTCCATAGGCACGCAATTTCACTACAAACCGTTTGTATGCTACGGTGTCAAAAGCCTTCTGGAAATCTGAAAATACAGAATCAATTTGACATTCCTTGTCAATAGCACTCGACACTTCGTGTGAATAAAGAGGTAGTTGTGTTTCACAGGAACGATGTTTTATAAATCCGTGTTGACTGTGTGTCAATAGACCGTTTTCTTCCAGGTAATTCATAATGTTCGAACACAAATATGTTCCAAAATCCTGCTGCATATCGATGTAGTATTATGATTCTGTAATTCAGTAGATTACTCCTACTATCTATCTTGAATATTGGTGTGACCTGCGCAACTTTCCAGTTTTTGGGTACGGGTCTTTCTTCGAAGAAACGGTTGTATATGATTGTTAAGTATGGAACTATTGCATCAGCATACTCTGAAAGGAACCTAATTGGTATACAGTCTGAACCAAAAGACTTGGTTTCCTTAAGTGATTTTAGTTGCTTCACTACTCCGAGTATATCTACTTCTACGTTACTTATGTTGGCAGGTGTTTGTGATTGGAATTCTGGAATATACAGTGTGATTCAGAAAGAATACCACAACTTTAAAAATGTGTATTTAATGAAAGAAACATAATATAAACTTCTGTTATACATCATTACAAAGAGTATTTAAAAAGGTTTTTTTTTCACTCAAAAACAAGTTCAGAGATGTTCAATATGGCCCCCTCTAGACACTCGAGCAATATCAACCCGATACTCCAACTCGTTCCACACTCTCTGTAGCATATCAGGCGTAACAGTGTGGATAGCTGCTGTTATTTCTCGTTTCAAATCATCAATGGTGGCTGGGAGAGGTGGCCGAAACACCATATCCTTAACATACCCCCATAAGAAAAAATCGCAGGGGGTAAGATCAGGGCTTCTTGGAGGCTTTCATCACTCGTTCTCGGCCGTCCAGAACTTTTCCCTTTGCACAAACACCCATTCTCTGTAAACTGTTTATACCAACGTTTAATACACCACCTATCAGGAGGTTTAACACCATATTTCGTTCGAAATACACGCTGAACAACTGTCGTCGATTCACTTCTGCCTTACTCAATAACACAAGCGGTCGCCATCTTAGCATCAACTGACGCTGACGCCTAGTCAACAGCGCCTCAAGCGAACAAATGTACAACTAAATGAAACTTTATAGCTCCCTTAATTCGCCGACAGATAGTGCTTAGCTCTGCCTTTTGTCGTTGCAGAGTTTTAAATTCCTAAAGTTGTGGTATTCTTTTTGAATCACCCTGTATAATTCGTATTCTTTGGTAGAGGAATTTCGGAAAGCTGTGTTTAGTAACTCTGCTTTGGCACCACTGTTGTCGATAGAATTTCCATTGCTAATACGCAGAGGAGTAATTGATTGTGTCTTGCTGCTAGCATACTTCACATACGAATAGAATCTCTTTGGATTTTCTGTCGGGTTTCGAGTCAAAGCATCGTTGTGGAAACTATTATAAGCATTACGCATTGATGTCCGTGGTGAATTTCGAGCTTCTGTACAAGATCGCCAATCACGAAGATTTTGCGTCTGTTTAAATTTGGCATGTTTTTTTCGTTGCTTCTGCAACTGCTTTCTGACCCGTTTTGTGTACGAAGGAGGATCAGCTCCGTCGTTTGTTAATTTATTTGGTATAAATCTCTCAACTGCTGACGATACTATTTCTCTGAATTCAAGCCACATCTGCTCTACATTTATATTGTTAATTTGGAAGTAGTGGAAATTATCTCTCAGGAAGGCGTCAAGTGAATTTTTATCTGCTTTTTAAAATAGCTATATTTCCGTTTATTTTTTGAGGATTTGGGGTTACAGTATTCAATCTCGCTACGACAACCCTGTGTTCGCTAATCCCTGTATCCGTGTTGATGCTCGCTACTAGCTCAGGATTATTTGTTGCTAAGAGGCAAAGTGTGTTTGCACAACCGTTTACTGTTCGCATGGGGTCATAAACTAACTGCTCGAAATAAATTTCAGAGAATACGTTTAGCACGATTTCGGATGATGTTTTATGTGTACTTCCGGAATTAAACACGTATTTTATTTTCGCCAACATATAGAGATTAAAGCCACCATCAACTGTAAAAGTGTGAGTCGGGTACGTGTTTGGAATCAGATTTATGTTTTCTTTGATCCTTTCGGCAATTGTATCATCTGCATTGGAAGATCGGTAAAATGATCCAATTATTATTTTATTCCGGTTGCTAAGAATGACCTCTATCCACAGTAGCTCATAGGAACCATGTACTTCAATTTAGCGACAAGCTGAACTATTTCTAACAGCAACAAACACTTCACCGCCAACTTTGATTAGCCTACCCTATCGGAACATGGTTTGGTTCATCGCAAAAGTTTCAGCTGAACTTACCTCCGTCTTTCGCCAGCTATCATTGCCTGTAACGATTTGAGCATCAGTGTTTTCTATTAGTGCTTGGAGTGTGGTACTTTCCCAACACAACTACGACAATTTATAACTGTTATAGCGATAGATCCTGTATCTACGTTCTTCCTTTGTGACTGAAGCTCTTTTTGTGTTTTTCCGAGACCTTCTAACGTAAAAAACCGACCAGTCCACGCCACACAGCCCCTGCTATCCGTGTAGCCGTCTCCTGCTTGTAGTGGAGTCCTGACCTATTCAGTGGAACCTGAAACGCAGCCACCCTACGGGACAAGTCGAGGAATCTACAGCCTAAACTGTCGCAGAAACGTCTGAGCCTCTGATTCAGATCCTCTACTTGGTTCTTTACCAGAGGTCCGCAATTGGTCCTGTGGACTATGTTGCAAATGGTGAACTCTGCTTTCATCTCGCAAGCGTGACTGGCAGTCTGTACTATTTCTCTTGGCTGCTGGAAGCCCGAGACAATGTCTTCCAATCCAAAGCATTCTGTTCTGCATGGCATCCGGAAGGAACCTTTCTACATTCGGAATAACTCCACTTGATATTCACACGGAGTGGACATTGGCTTTCTTCCCCTTCTTGGCAGCCGTGTCCCTAAGGAGCCCCATAATCTTCCTAACACTGGAGCTGCCAACTGCCAATAATCTCACCCTCTGTGGCTGCCCAGATCTTGCCGGATGACAGGTTTCCTCTGAAACAGGACAGGCGTCTGCATCTGGTTGAGGGACAGTGTCAACCACAGACAGCACCTGAAACCTGTTTGTCAGAAAATACCCGGGGAGGCCTTATGTGCAGCCCCTGGGAAGTCTTCCGCCGCCTGCCACGCCTTGAGGCGACCTCTCACTCGACGCCAGGTGAGGGGTCAAGTTCAGTTCGAGCAGTAACTTGGCTGGCCACAAGCGAGAACCAATCGGAAGACTTGGACGTGCTGGTGGCCTGTGGGATTCCCACGGCTGGCCAACAACAGTGGTGCCCATCCACTGCAGCTTCAAGCTGTGTAACAGAAGCCATCACAGCCTGTAGCTGAGAGCAAAGTGTCACCAGCATAGCTCGCATCCGCACACAACAGTCACAGTCCTTATACATGCTAAAGAAGGTGGAAAACTATCGACACATGCTGCAGAACTCTACTGTAGACCCTAATGAAAACGCAAGAACAGTGTCTAGTAAATTAGATTAATATGCAGCGATTCACCAACCGAACTACTGGCGCACTCAGCTGGGACTAAATAATTTGCTCCTGAATAGAAACTTGTCATATGTCACGAAATTGGTTTACTTTCCGATGCAAATGAAAGAGCGAGAACTATGTCTATTAGATGTTAAATTAACATGCAGAAACTCAACAAACTATCACAGCACAGAGATGCAATCATACAATTCGCTCCAGTTAGGAACTCCTCAAAGCCACAGGGTGGCAAACTGTGGATTCGAGTAAAGCAAATAGGTTTGTGCTTTCTGAGTGTTCTGTAGACCGTCATTAGGTTACTCAGTTCCGCTTTCCAGGGGTTCGTTATTTGGGGAGTGTGCTAAAGCACTTGAGTTGGGCGGATAATGAGTGTACGTCTTAACTTTAAGAGCTAGTGTGAACTGAGTAAGTGTTCAGGCTTATATGAAGTATTCCATTTCAATTTATTTCTCAGCGACAGCCACAGAATGTTATTTAACAGTTTATTAACAGTAGGAAATGGTTCAAAAAATGGTTCAAATGGCTCTAAGCACGTATGGGACTTACCATCTGAGGTCATCAGTCCCCTAGACTTAGAACTACTTAAACCTAACTAACCCCCCATCTGAGGTCATCAGTCCCCTAGACTTAGAACTACTTAAACCTAACTAACCTGAGGTCATCACACACAACCATGCCCGAGGCAGGATTCGAGCTGCGACCGTAGCAGCAGCGCGGATCCCCACTGAAGTGCCTGGAGCCGCTCGGTCACAGTGGCCGGCGGAGAGATAATGGGAATTTCCTGTGGCGTATGTGAATGATGCGCGAACCGACGTCTTCTGTTATCCCGGCCAAAAAGAGACACCACCTGGCATTGACTAATTTCTTATGCTTGCCCCATGAGTGTGGCACAGCTGTTAACGTCATTTTCGAAGTATGTTGTAAGTGGCGATCTTTTGAATGTCGGTTAACCTGATAAACGGGATGTCTCTCAGCTGGAAAGGTTTTTCAGCGACAAGCCATATGGCTACAGACATAAAAAAAGGCACGTAGAAGGAGAGCTGAGGCACTTCCTGTCTACATACTAACTCACAAAAGACACTGGTATGGAAGACTTATAGATGAAAGTAACTTTCGCATTACGTGTCACTCCCTTGTAATATTACTCGATGAAACTTCTACCGTGCGTAGGAAAAATTGCTGCAGAATTTTAAATAAAGTAACCGAAGGACATACTCAAGGAGACGAACAACCAGGGTGACAATACTGTAGTAGTTTTTTTTTATGATTTGTTCCCTCGACATTAGAAACGTAATGCTATTTGAAAGTGACATCAAACGCGAATGTCACGTCCGTTTCTATACTCATTCACTTTCAGTTCTGCATTCCGTTACAATCATTTTACCCCTGCAATACATGTAAAATCTTGGATTGGGTGGTTGAGAGTAATATTTAATGTGGATAATACGTGGCGCCTGACGTTGTAACTCAAGTAATTCCTCTGAAAATTTATAACTGCGAGAATTGTACTTAAGCACTGAATGATAGCAGATGACTTTATACCAAACGGTACTTCCCTTAGACGTCCTAACTTAGTAATTCCTATTTAAACGGCAACCTGTAGCTAGTTGCTATGTAAATTACAAACTTCATAATAGCTATATACATTTCTGACCTTCCACTACCAAACGACTGTATAACAAAATGCCCGTTTTACATCTGCGCTCGTAAGAACATTTGCTACACGAAAGTTGGTTTCAACACGACAGTTCTGCAAACGATATGGGTTCCTTACAAATACACTGACGGAAAAAAATTGCAAAATCAAGAAGAGTCGTGCGACATAAACGAAAGTTGGTAGGCGTGGTTCTACATCTGACAGATAGCGTCTATTCAGATATAGTGCCAGTAGCATAGGAGCGGCGTAAGTAGCGCTACTACGAGGATATAAATCAGATTTGCTTTAAAAACACGCTGTAACGGTCGCAAGCGCTAGTTAACTTTCAGATTAGAAGTGGTGAGTTGATGTTAGTCAATAATGTTTTTAAGCCGACAAAGACGCCATTACCAACATCTTACTGATTTTGAACGAGGTCGTGTAACAGGGCTACGAGAAGTTGGATGTTCCTTCTGTGATATTGCAGAAAGGGATGGCAGAAAAACCCACTGCGCATGATTGGTGGCAGCAGTAGTCACACTTGCCGGCCGGAGTGGCCGAGCGGTTCTAGGCGCTTCAGTCTGGAATCACGCCACCGCTACGGTCGCAGGTTCGAATCCTGCCTCGGACATGGATGTGTGTGTTAGTTAGGTTTAAGTAGTTCTAAGTTCTAGGGGACTGATGACCTCAGATGTTAAGTCCCATAGTGCTCAGAGCCATTTGAACCAGCAGTAGTCACACCATGACCAGGCTCCGGACAGCCTCTTAGCACTACCAGCAGGGATGACGATGGTGTTCGGAGTATGGCTCTAACACATCATATCGTATCTCTAGCAGCAGTATGAACAGCAGTTGGCACCACAGTGACACAACGAACTGTTACAAATCGGTTACTTCAAGGACAGCTCCGAGCCAGGTGCACCGTAGTGTGCATTCCACTGATCCAAAACCACCGCCATATACGACTGCAGGGGTGTTAAGCGAGAGATCATTAGAGGGCACGGTGAAGGACAGTTGTGTCTTTTGATGAAAGATGGCACTGCCTCGGTGCCACTAATAACTGTATGTAGATTAGAGGGAGGTCAGCTGAGGGCCTGTAACCAACGTATCTGCGTGCTTGACACACTGGACCTACACCTGGAGGTATGCAGTGGAATGTGATGTCGTGCGACAGCAGGAATACTCTCTGGGTTATCCCATTCTCTCTGACTGCAAACTTGTGCGCCAGTCTCGTGATGCGAACTGTTGTGCTGTCATTGGTGTGCAGCTTTCCTGGGGGTGTTTTCCAACACTATTAACACTCGCACACAAACCGCTGTTGTAAGACAACATATTCTCAGAGTGTCTGCATGTTGTCTTGGCGCCGGCCGAGGTGGCCGCGCGGTTCTAGGCGCTACAGTCTGGAATTGCGTGACCTCTACGGTCGCAGGTTCGAATCCTGCCTCGGGCATGGATGTGTGTGATGTCTTTAGGTTAGTTGGGTTTAAGTAGTTCTAAGTTCTAGGGGACTGATGACCTCAGAAGTTAAGTCCCATACTGCTCAGAGCCATTTGTTGTCTTGGCTTTCTCAATCACTACATCTGTCTCCAATTGAGCACATATAGGACATCATTGGACGACAACTCCAGCGTCATCCACAACCAGCATTAACAGTCCCTGTATTCACTGATCAATGTATACAGGCATGGAACTCTATCCCACAAACTGACAGCTAACACCTGTACAGTACAATGCACGAATTTTTCTATGTTTGCATTTACACTACTGGCCATTAAAATTGCTACACCAAGAACAAAATGCAGATGATAAACGGGTATTCATTGGACAAATATACTAGAAGTGACATGTGATTTAATTTTCACGTAATTTGGGTGCACAGATCATGAGAAATCAGTACCCAGAACAACCACCTCTGGCCGTAATAACGGCCTTGATACGCCTGGTCATTGAGTCAAACAGAGCTTGGATGGCGTGTATGGGTACAGCTGCCCATGCAGCTTCAACACGATACCTCAGTTCATCAAGAGTGGTGACTGCCGTATTTTGACGAGCCAGTTGCTCGACCACCATTGACCACACGTTTTCAGTTGGTGAGAGATCTGGAGAATGTGCTCGCCAGGGCAGCAGTCGAACATTTTTTGTATTCAGAAAGGCCCGTACAGGACCTGCAACATGCGGTCGTGCATTATCCTGCTGAAATGTGGAGTTTCGCAGGGATCGAATGAAGGGGAGAGCGACGGGTCGTAACACATTTGAAATGTAACGTCCACTGTTCAAAGTGCCGTCAATGCGAACAAGAGGTGACCGAGACGTGTAACCAATGCCACCCCATTCCATCACGCCGGGTGATAAGCCAGTATGGCGATGACGAATACACGCTTCCAATGTGCGCTCACTGCGATGTCGCCAAACAAGGATGCGACCATCATGATGCTGTAAACAGGAGCTGGATTCATCCGAAAAAGTGACGTTTTGCCATTCGTCCACCCAGGTTTGCCGTTGAGTACACCATCGCAAGCGCTCCTGTCTCTGATGCAGCGTCAAGGGTAACCGCAGCCATGGTCTCCAAACTGATAGTCCATGCTGCTGCAAACGTCGTCGAACTGTTCGTGCAGATGGTTGTTGTCTTGCAAACGTCCCCATCCGTTGACACAGGGATCGAGACGTGGCTGCACGATCCGTTACAGCCATGCGGATAAGATGCCTGTCATCTCGACTGCTAGTGATACGAGGCCTTTGGGATCCAGCACGGCGTTCCGTATTACCGTCCTGAACCCACCGATTCCATATGCTGCTAACAGTCATTGGATTTCGACCAACGCGAGCAGCAATGTCGCGATACGACAAACCGCAATCGCTATAGGCTATAATCCGACCTTTACCAAAGTCGGAAACGTCTTGGTACGCATTTTTACTCCTTACACGAGGCATCACAACACCGTTTCATCAGGCAACGCCGGTCAACTGCCGTTTGTGTATGAGAAATCGGTTGGAAACTTTCCTCATGTCAGCATGTTGTAGGTATCGCCACCAGCGCCAACCTTGTGTGAATGCTCTGAGAAGCTAATCATTTGCATATCACAGCATCTTCTTCCTGTCAGTTAAATTTCGCGTCTGTAGTACGTCATCTTCGTGGTGTAGCAATTTTAATGGCCAGTAGTGTAGTATTCTGGCGGTTACAGGTTATTTATGTACCAGCATTTCAAATTTGTAATGGCTACCTCGTGCTTACATTGACCAATGATGTTGCAACGTTAATCACTTAAATATGTTACGCAGACAAATGTATTCCCAAAATTTCGTTACTCTACATTAATTATTATTTGGTGTGTGATTTTTTTCAGTCAGCCTAGTTATGAAGCGACCTCTAGTATGACACAAGCCTTCGACCACGAGGCAACCCATGAAACGGTTAAACCTAGCGATCTTCTTATGACCACCAGTAAATCGAACCGCAAACTTTTCTTATATCAGTCTGTATGTTGCTTAAAGGAATCTACGTTAAACAGCAAACCGTAACAGTCTTTTTATAAATTTGCAAAAGCTTGTTAAAGTGGACTTCACCTTCCAGCACAATAAACAGCTCATTATTTAGAGCTATGGCTCATGCTTTGACAATTCCCAACCATGCTCTCCCTTCCCCCTTTCGCTTTTCATTCCCACCCACCCCCACACTCTCGCACAACTCATTCACTAACTCACTGAGATAACAATCTTGTTTCCCTACAACGTTAAATTTATATGATTGAGAAACTTTACTTGTAATAACCTAATTTCAATTACATTGCAGTTTGCAATGCTTGCAGCCACAGCCGTTGAACTTCATAACGAAAGGAAGTAAAACGAACCGCAAGACAGCTGTAATTGTAATAGTAAAGAATTCGCCAATTACAACTGTTTTTCGATTCATTTCAATTCCCTTCACTCTTGTTTCAATTAGAGTGTGTGATCTCGAAATCAGATATGGTGCAGTAGAAGCTGGGATGGGATAATTCATGTGCTTCTGTCGTCGAAGATTTCTCTGCTGATCTGTTCCTGTTTCACGAGTAACTCTTTCAATCGACTGAACTTACGAGTGAGGCGTATTTCCCCTGGGAGCGAACACAGTACTCAAGTTCTCCGTTAATTTGCCGTGCCACATTCGGATAAAGGCATGCAACCATTCTAATTTGACACGGCAAGTCAGCTGATTTTTTTTTTTCATCCAAGGACTGCACCATTGTTGCTTGGCAGCCGCAACTAGTCAAATAGTGTGTACAGATGATAAAGTTATTTGAAGTATTCATACAGGGACCTTTCGATAAATCTTTTGGAAGTTGTTGATACCGATATTTAAGCTACATTGGATTTCCGATAATTGAAAAATTACCAGCAGTTCCATAAGATTGTTAGTTTGCAGACTGTAATCTATTATTTAAATCTGTTGTACGAGAGGTTTATCGTGATTAATTTATCCACAAATTTTGTCAAGAAATTTCTGTAATTTTGATAGACTTAAATTTTGACCTTTCCATAGCTTTTAAGATAAAGATAATTTGTAGAGCTGCTTAGATACTCTAATTCACTATTAAAACAGATATAACAGATGAAACTGTTTTTCTAAACTGCGAGTTATATTAGGAAATCATAACATTAAATATTTCAGTATCCCCAGTTTTCTCATTATCCCAGTTTTACAGTCAATTATCAATACGAAAAAGTGCTGTTAGTTTAAGTACTAAAAGAATTTCAGATCAGCAACCAGCTTTAGTCCATAAATACAGGCAGAGCAACTAAATACGTTGGCCGTCCATAAGCCTACTGTAAAATTCCTTCCCACCATTGGCCTAAACCTACTGCCCAAACTTAGTTATGCAGAGCTTGCATTTGCTGATTGGACGAAACACTTAAGAAGTGCAAAGGAGATTCTATCGGCAATGTAGGTGTTTCCTGACAGCCGTCGTCTCAGACACTCTAGGTATGAAGAGTTTTTTAGCACTTTCCAACTGTTAGCAGCCAGTAGAGGCTGGTCTACAAATAAGAATGCTGAAACCAACATCCGAAAAAACAAAAATCGTTGCTTTATATACAATGAGGGGTTCAAACGTATCCTCACGTATTTCCGACGTTTGTCCTTTGAGAATTCCTCTCTTTTTTTGCTCTTGTCGCTACTGACAACCGGTATTTACACACCGTTCTTTAATTTGAAACAGGTTGTAATCTTCCTTATTAAGGTTCATTTAACAATGTGACACGAATAATCTTTGTTATGCCACTTTCATATGACAAGATGAATGAAAAGTACTTATTACTTAAGTCCACTCTCAGTAGTAACGGGATTAAAGGCTTCATTGCGATATTAGAAGGATATTAAAGTAAAGCAGCAATCGAGAAGGGAGTGAGACAGGATTGTACGCTATCCCGAAGTCAGTCAATATGTACATTGTACAAGCAGTGACGGAAAACAGGGATAAATTTAAAGGAAAACTTTGACATTTGTTGGCAACATTCTAATTGTGTCAGAGATGTCCAAGGACTTGGAATGAATAACAGTAGAGCGGAATTGACAGGGTCTTGAAAGAGGTTGTAAGATGAACACCAAGAAAAATAAAACAATGGTAGGGAATGTAGTCAAATGAAATCAGGAAATGCATAAATGGCTCTGAGTACTATGGGACTTAACATCTGAGGTCATCAGTCCTCTAGAACTTAGAACTACTTAAACCTAACTAACCTAAGGACATCACACACATCCATGCCCGAGGCAGGATTCGAACCTGCGACCGTAGCGGTCGCGCGGTTCCTGACTGAAGCGCCTAGAACCGCTCGGGCACACCGGCCGGCCAGGAAATGCATAGACAGGTTAGTAAATGAGACACCAAAAGTAGTAGAGGAACTTTGTTATCTGGGCAGATGAATAACTGATGATGACCAAAGTAGAGAGGATTTTAGTCTTGTACGGAAGTAAAACGTGGACGTTAAAGGTTTGCAGAAGAAGAGTATAGAAGCTTTGGAAAAATGATGCTGCAGGAGAGTCCTGGAGGCACCAGACATAGTTGGCGAAAAAAGAAATTTATGGCACAGTTTGACTTAAAGAGGAGATCGGTTGATAGCACACATCCTAAGCCATCAATGCATTTACATTTTGCTAAAGGAGAGAAGTGTGTGTATTCTTTTTCTTTTTTTGAAATGGGGGAGGGAATTAGACCAGAAACATACTTGTGCAGCCATATGAACACAGATACGGTACCTCGGAGGACGGAATTTCCCACAGAATACTCAGTGTGGTGTACCTGGTGATTATAATTAAAAGTGCTGTGACTGCATATGTAATAGATCAGGATCGAGACGTGAGCAGAAAAGGTCAGTGAGAAAGGCATAATGTTGATTTCATCATTAATCTCCGCTTACACAGTTTGTTCAGTATGAGCACCGGAGACGCAGACGAGATGATGAATCCCTAAAATGACGTGATAAACAGCAGCTGGCAGCAGTTCCGGTGGAACTTGAGCAACGTGTTCCTGCTAGATCAGTTAGAGACCGAAAGTGTTTCTGGTAATCGTGTTCTTTTAGCTATCCCCAGAGCCAAAAGTCACATGGATTCAGGTGATGTGATCTTGCTGGCCACGCACCTGGGAAAGCTTTGGAGATAACACGTTCGTGGAAGGTTGCATTGGGCATATCTTTCACTGGGCCAGCAACGTAACATGTTACCTCATCTTGCATGAGAACAGTGATTTCCACAGAGTTGCACTCTTCCAAAGCAGGAATCACATGCTGTACTAGGAGGTATGAATAACGTACTGACGTCACGGTACACCTGACAGGACATCCGCGTGTATTCTCTTCAAAGAAGGACACACTGACAATAAAGGTGTTTGTGAATCCACCACACACAGTCACAAACGGCGATTGAAATGGCTTTTTGTATACAACACGCTGTTTAACAGTATCCTAGCTCCAACACTTCTGGGAATTCATTGCATCCTGTAGTGTAAAATGTGCCTCGTCACTCCAGAGAATATTGCCCAGCGACATGCCATTAATTTTGATCCGTGACAGAAGGCAAAGAGCACATTCAGAACGTTGCTGTGTATCATGAGGTTTCAGCTGCTGCATCGTGTGGATATAGACTACGAAACTTTCCAAATTTTTGGCGATGGGATCGACAATTCTAGTAACACTGCACGAGTTCTAGAACTGCCAGGGTCGAGCGCTGCATGGTCAGTTATAGCAACAGCAACCTCATCAATAACTTCCACCGACGATACTCTCTCATTGCAGCACTGTAACTACTGCCGTTCGCATAAAACAGTTTCACTAACAGTGCACGGTCTCTGTTCTCCATAGCCATACTTTTCACTCACATTAAGGTTTATCAAATGGCAGCGTGGATATCATACCGTCATACAGTGTGCAGCGCCAGATATGCCTCTGGTGGCCAAAATGTGAACATTTTTCCAGCGTAAATCAGTTTCGCGTTAAGCATTAGCACCTCTACTAAGTTTCGCTGCCGTACAATAATTACAACTCATTGTGAACCTTCGTGAGCAACCGCAGTTTACTTACAACCACTCGGCGGAAAAAGGACAACAGTCGCCGAGAATATTGAAATTACTATTCTGAGTTATATTCAGTGCAGCCAGAGTGAGTGGTATGAAAAACACTCCCAAAACGTCAGAGAACCACGTCAAAGCAAAATTACACTCTCCACAAATTGCGTGTCAGAGACCACTTTGGGCATTCGTTGCTCTGAATGGCATGTTTATTTTTAAAACGTAAAATCACTACGTCGGACCACGCTACACTCCAGTCAGCCATTGTTCAATATCTGTGCTGTTTGGCCCACTGAAGACGTACTGTTTCATGTGTCGCTATGAGCAACGGCCTTCTTCATTGCAATGTTCCCTCGGCAAGAGAGGTACCTGCATTACTAAGAGTAGCAATTGCTGTCGGATTTAAAACCCACTGTTGCTAGGCCATTCGTCTCTGGTCGCTGTCGACTTGGAGCCTCTTACGACCACGATTCATGGTGTTACATTGATTACGGTAGACAAGTTGCACAGTCCGTGTTGCTATACCAAGAAATAGGACAACTTCACTTTTGGTGTGGTCAGAGGCACATCCAAACACAACAGCTCATTTCTGAAGTTCTGTCCAGAAAGACGTTTCATCCTGCAGCAGTGTGTGCGCTGATATGAAACTTACTGGTATATTTGAAGTATGTACTGGATCGGAATTTGAACCTGGGAAATTTTGACTTCTGCGGACAAGCGCTCTACTGACTTAAGCTACTCGAGCACGGCTCACAACATGTCCTCTCAGTTTTAATTCCTCCAGTACCTTATCTCCTACCTTGCAAACTTCATTAATGTTTTCCCACGAAACTTGTGGGATTAGCACTCCTGATTTGTTGGTCTCTGATGAGGAAATTCATAATTTGCGAAACTGCAATTAAAATAGTTGTAATCGTTGTAGACAGTTTTAATCTGCCAGGAAGTTTGATATCAGAGTACACTCCGCTGCGGAGATAAATTCATTCTGGAAATAATTTCCGAGGCTCTGATTAAGCCATGGCTGTGCAGCATCCTTTCTTCTAGGAGTGCTTGTCCTCCAGCTTCACAGTGTAACTTCTATGAACCTTTTTAGGTAGGAGATGAGTTACTGGCGGAACTGAAGTTGTGAGGACGGGTCGTGAGTCGTGCTCGGGTAAATCAGTCGCTAGAGCACTTGCCCGCGAAAGGCAGGGTTCCCGGGTTTGAGTCCCGGTCCGGCACGCAGTGCTAATCTGTCACCAAGTTTCATTCCGTCAGTTCCCCACGTGACACTTCTTAGTGCACTTATTCAACACCGCCCACTGTCCCACACAACTATTTCACTGCCCTGACTTACGACAACGGTGGACCGCCCGGTAGAGCTACTTGCTACTTACCCTTTGTTTTTCGCGAAGCGACTGTTTGCGTCACGGTAGATGAATAAATGTTACGTCGGTAAAATGTTGCAGTAGAAAAGCATAGTTCAGCATGTTCACACTGATAGCAGATTTTTTGTTACACTCCAAGCATATATGTAACGTCAATTTTTTTTCTTACATTGACGCCCATAACATGACGAGTATTTACGTCAGACTGAATTACAGCAGAGTCCCATTGAATAAACCGTTATGAGCAGTCATTAAGGTTGGAATGTTGAGATTGAGATTAGTCGACAGTGGGAAACATATGACGACATTCCTGTCGTATGTCATGGCATTGCTTGTAGTCATTCGAAAAAGAACACCTGACACACTGACATGCCAATTTTCACTCCATGCTTCCTTCTTTGTTGCAAAACCGCTTCGACCGATTGAGTGAGACTATCCTCAAGTTCAAATGCAAATACAATATTTTCTCAGAAGCTGCACATCCGACGACTAGAAACCTCGTTTGGTTTGTAGTAACACTTGATGAGCTGTGAGCAATGTCGAACATTGGAGCATGACTCCTTTTTTAACTTGACGGAACGCAGTGCAAAGTATAGCGAGTGTAAACCGACAATTTATTTCTAGTAATTCATAATATTTGTGAACTATTTACTAAACCATATTTTTGATTTGGTTGTACCACAGTGAATTATTTATTCATATAGTCAAGTACGGACAAGTAGTATGGGATGTTGAAATATGATAGGTCGTGACTCACTCCTTACCTTCCCAGTGTAGGAGTTGTTTACAAAATGTCACGCAATCATATTGTATGTTCGAACGGAGTAATAAAAATTTAAGTATCGGACGGGGTACTGTTTCGAAAGCTAACGTTATAGCAAGAGTCAAATTTTCGTGATTCTTCCAGCAGTCTTAAGTGTCTGCTGCTCAGCACTCGCGTTCTGCATCTCGGCGAAGTTCGCGCCGGAGACGCAATGCCGAACATCTGCCGAGGCTATGGCTTGCACAGTATACCACGCTGTTTTCTGCGTCGTCTAAAATATCACCAACAGGGTCACGAGACGCGCCGCACGGCGTAGGTGTGAACAGACTTTGATTTGCATAGCTGGACAAACACCAGTACAGACCTTCCTATGTGTCACAATTCGACGTGCGTGGGTGGACTTATCGCTTCCTGTGCAAACACATACACCCACACACCGTGCAAGAGCGGCCTAAGTGCGGGCACGGCTCAGAAACCCGGGAAATCGGCGCACGAGCCCGCCCGGCGCGAGCGACGGGGATCAAACCGAGGTCCCGCGCGCCACCGAACGCGTCCTACAGCCGCGTCGCACTCCGACACCTGCCCCCAGTGTTGACAGCGAGAAAAAAACAGCCGCTTAACTGCAAAAATGCTGCTAAAGAAATCATCAGACAAGTATTTTTCCAGTGATTCCACACCATGAACCTAGGGAGACAGTCTAAAAAGAATGTCCAGTGGATTTATCAGAAACGCAATATCGTTGAAAAATCGGCATACCATATACACATAATGCTTATTATTTAACTCATTTAGAAATTTCAATATTAAACGACGTCAACATCGCAACCAAAACCTGCAAACGATAGAAGAGCAAAGCAGTTTTTACTAATTCACTAACACTGTAGACTCTAAACTCGCCGTATAAAGCGATTCCGAAACAACGTAAACTTGAGTACTATCGCTACATCCCATTCCTTTACACAAACAATTGTAGCACCTAGGTTATGGAACTGGACCTGTATTCGAGAGCAACGTGGTTCAAATCCCGGTCCAACCAACCTAATTTCGGTTTCTTTCTTTTTTCGTCCAGTGTTCCCTAAATCACGCCAAAAGACTGTCTCGGTGGTTCTTTGTACAGGGCTACTGCCGATTTTCCGTCCCATACCTGCGCACTTGATCTGGCACGTAGATACCAATGACGATAATGACGCTGACGTCGACTGAAGGCTACAGCACCAATCTGCCTTGATAGTTCCGCATAACAGCGACCATAAAGGAATCTCAGTCGCAAGATAGGCAGATATTCCAAAGGTAGATAAAAAAATGAATTTATAATAATTTTTTAAATATTATTATTTTACACTGTTTCTTGCTCATTGACATACCGATTTATAGATGGAATTTACTTGTACTGTCATTTTTAATACCGGTGCTAAGCATCTACATGTACTCTGAAATTGACAATTAAGTGCTGGCAGGTCAAATCCTCAATCTCTGTCTCAGACGGAAGCAACTGGGTCCCTGAAAGGACGGAGTGAGGGAAGCCAGCAACAAACTGGGAAATTGGGTAGAGGTGATTTCTAGTTTTAGCGTTATTTCCAAGCAAGGGGATGGAATTTACATTAAGTTTTATCTTGGACCATGGGCATTACAGTACAAATAAAAAATATAAACCTAGTGTTTGTGTCCTTTAAATAGGACTGATGACGTCAGATGTTAAGTCCCATAGTGCTCAGAGCCTTTAAATAGTGAATATCGAAGACATGCCAGACATGTACTGCAGTTTACACCTAGTGAATTGACGATTTTTTTATTAGTTTTCATCCTCCACCCCGACAATTACAACAGGCTGTTTGAGACCGCCTATTGTAGACTTCCGTTCCTTTCAGAGACAAATCCCAACAAGCTGCGAATAGAAACATTTACGAGGTAAGCCTCATGAAAATGCTGGTGATAGCCAACGTACTGGAGCTAACTTTAATTTATTATTTATTTCTGGAATAGTAAATATCAGACCAAAATTTGAAGGCGTATCGTGCTCTCTCTCTCTCCCTCCCTCCCTCTCTCTCTCTCTCTCTCTCTCTCTCTGTGTGTGTGCGTGTGTGTGTGTGTGTGTGTGTGTGTGTGTGTGTGTGTGTGTGTGCGTGTGTGACAGAGTAACGTCGATGACGTTCTTGACATGTACACTGTGCCAACCACGCATGATGATTCTTTAGGACAAATTAATGTTTCTTTATCTTACCAGGTAACCCCGTCGATCATATGTGTCTTTAGGGAGAGTTGCAGTTCTCAGCACCTTAAGTCGCATCTTATGCTTGCGTGGTTTGACACCCCGCCCGTGTTCTATAGCACAGTACTGCTTTTGTGTTTCTGTGATGTAAGGGACGTCCAAACTACGTCTCTTAGAGTAAGGTATTACTTCTGGAACTGTAAGGCCAGACTCAACTTCGAATGAATGAACAAACGGCGAACAACCCCACGTTGGCGCAAGAAGAGCGATCGAATTCGCACACCCGCGTAGCTTTACTTTGAAAAGTGGTTTATGACGTCTATGTATCTCCTTTGCGAAAACTGAACAATGTAAGTATGGATGGTTTCTATCAAGAAATACACTGATGGAAAAACAACCCAAAAAGAAGAAGGAGTTGTGCGAGTTAAACAAAGTTGGTAGGCATGTTTAAATATCTGAAAGATAACATCTGTTCAAATTTCGCGCCAGTCGCATACGAGTGAGCATGCAAATCAGGCTTGTTTTAAGTACGTGCCGCAACAGTCATAAGCGTCAATTACCTTTGGTATTCGGCGCATTGAGTTGCAGTTAGTCAAAAATACATTCACTTAGACGAAGATGGAATTATCAACAGCTCACCGAGTTGGAACGAGGTTGTGCAATAAGGCTACGCGAAGCTGGATGTTCCTTCCGCGATGTCGCAGAAAAACTTGGGAGGAATGTAACCACTGTAAATGACTGCTGGCAGCGGTAGTCACGGGAAGATACGGTCGCAAGGTGACGCGGCTCTGGACGGCCACGTGGCACTACCGAGAGGGAAGACCATCGTGTTCGGCGTATAGCTGTGGCCCACCGTACTGCGTAAGCAGCAGCAATTCGAGCAGCAGTTGGCACCACAGTCACACAACGAGCTCTTTCAAATCGGTTATTTCAAGGACAGCTTTGAAACAGACGCCCGGTATCGTACATTCCAATGACCCCAAATTGCCACTTCAGTGGTGTCAAGTGAGAGCTCACCGGAGGACAGGATGGAGGTCTGTGGTGTTTTCGGATGAAAGTCGATGCCAGTGACAGCCGTGTGTTGGTTAGGAGGAAACGAGGTGATCGCCTGCAACTCCTGTTTGCGACCTAGGCGGACAAGGCCTACACCTGGAGTTACGGTCTGGAGTGCGATTTTGTGTAACAGCAAGACCACGCTAGTGGCTATCCCAGGCACACTGACTGCAAATTTGCACGTCATGCTGATTATTTGACCTGATGTGGTGCCATGCATGACAACATTCCAATGGGTGTTTCCTAACAGGATAATACTTGCCCCCATAACGGTGTTGTAAGCCAACATGTTCTACAGAGTTTCGACATGTTTCCATCGCATGTTCCATCACGAGATCTGTCTCCAATCGAGCACATACGGGACATCATCGGACGACAATTGCAGCTACATTCACAAATAGAATTAACTGTTCCTGTATTGACCGACCAAGTACAACAGATACGGAACACCATCCCACAAACTGACGTCCCTCACTTTTGCATG
This sequence comes from Schistocerca piceifrons, assembly GCF_021461385.2. Classification (NCBI taxonomy): domain Eukaryota; kingdom Metazoa; phylum Arthropoda; class Insecta; order Orthoptera; family Acrididae; genus Schistocerca; species Schistocerca piceifrons. The sequence goes on from NC_060140.1 coordinate 510,445,384, forward strand.
CTTTGCATGCACATTTGCATGCTTCCATTCAACATGCTGGCGATTAGACTGGCTTTTAATATACCAGCATATCACATTTCGATGTCTTTTCTCGCGCTTACGTTAACCTGTGAACCTGCAACTTTAATCATTTAAATATGATACCTAGACAAATATATTCCCGAAATTTCATTACTCTACATTGTTTATTTCTTGGTGTCTAATTTTTTCCCGTCAGTGTATATAATAGGTCAAATTCATTACCCACGGATATGACATTTGATATGAAACATCTGGCCATCTACTCAGTCACGTTGATAACTACGTTTGTGAAATAGAAATTTCAAAACATGGTAGTGGCACGTAGTCTAAGGCAGAAAAAGTCAACTTTGGAAAGCGTAAATGCAACATAGGAGAGAGCAATATTGTGATTTAATATGGAGGATCATTCTTGTTACTTCTATAAATAACGGGAGACATTGAAAAGGAAATTTTGCAGGATTCTGTAAGCTCCGATGAATCTTCTGGTTGACCGCGGGGAATAAATGTTTTTGTTCAATCCTTTACCATTGTGTACTTAACTGCACATAGATATTGGTACTGTAGACGGTGATTTTACACATAGGTTATAAAAGCCAATTAATTTTGAATGACGATTTAATAGTTCAACTCCGACTCGACGTAGGTAAGAAATTTCGTGAAAGGTTAGCTCTTCAGGACATTTGCTCCCAAATGTAAGACAAATAGAGGCGGACGTTAAATAAGGTCAGAAAATTACAGTTCAAAGCTTAATGACTACCTGAGTCAGGAACAACTGGAATTAGGTGAGACGTAGTCGAACAGAATAATCCGGTGCCGCTTTTTCGAATGGAATTATTCCGCCTGCGAGTTGGAGACCCGCCGCGCTGGCGTGCAGTGACATATGCCGTTCTCGACCTGAAGCGGCGGCGATGCGTGGGCGGAGGATTGCAGCTGTGTTTGTCGTGCCGTGCCGAATATCGTTCCCTGGGGGACAACGGCTCATTCACGGACAGAGAGAGCGACGGTTCAGCTGGGCTGGGCTGGGCTGGGCTGGCTTCGCGGTCGGCATGGCGACGGTTTCGCGCGGCACCGCCGCGACGAGCGAGCCACGCCCTCCACCCCCCGCAAGGTCTGCGGGCGGCGCTGGCGGACAGCGGACGACACGCCTCTAGTCGGATTTAAAAGCACTTGTCGTTCCACAGTCAGTCCACTGCATTGCTCCCGCCACCATCACACCTGGGGCACACTGCCACTGTTGGCTCCCATTGTTTTGACACTATGTTGCGCTTCCAGTATTCGTTTCTGGTGGTAAGGAGAAGGAGAGGAGGGGGCGGAAGAGATATCGTCGTTTGTAAAAATATATCATATTATTAATTAATTGTTCGACAAAAGCTGCTCTGTCGTTCTGTTTTATTTAACAAGACTAGTTTCGGGCGTTGTCCATCATCAGTGGTATTGTAGGAGGGCTATCCGCAAAGCAGGTTCCGATCGGTCGCGAAATTTGAAACCGCTGTGAAACTCCGATGAACTTTGCACAGATCTGTTGGGCAGTGTCTCTATGTACTGTTTCTCCTGGGTGAACTTGGGTTTAAAAAAAAATGTAAACTAAATATTACGATAAATTTTATAAATATTCGACAAGTACACCAAAGAAGAAGAGACAGAACTACAATGGACATTTTATTCCACACACTCTTGCGCTTATATGTATCAACAATCTTTCCTTTGTCTTTCACTTATCTTATCTTCTTGGATTCGGGCCTGAGAGGACGTTGTTGTGTAAAGCTCATCTTGCTGTACCAGCTGATAATGTAAGTTGTACTTAAAACCCGAAAAATATGTTATTTGGTCAAAAGAATTTGTGTATGTGGTCAATCAATTGGTAGTCTGATTCCTGGATTGTCCTGAGTAGGTATGGGCCTTAACAAAGAATTTTCATTATTAGGCGCCAGAAAAATCTTTAACATTTTTCTTTTAGCTCATCTAAGAGACGTGCCGTCGGTTAGGACAATTAACCTTATTTCAGATCCAACGAAATCGGAGGCAGCTACTAATAATTTAACAATTTTACTTATAGATTTTCTTTACATAACGAGATAACATCCTAGGCAGAAAAGGTCTCGTTACAGGATTCCAGTTCCATTATAGGATTTCATTTGTAGATGCTACTCTTGTTATCTTATATTGGGGAATCGAGACGAAACCACGATGTTAAGTTACGTATTGCACTAGTGTACATCGAACAGACTAGGCAAATATTCTCTGGTGCAATAAGCACACGACTTCTCACGAGCCTGTAGTAATATCTGTAGAGTTGGGTAAATAAGAAAAGAACAATTAATTATCGACAATTACGTAACTACCCTGAGAACTGAGTTAGTTTACTGAGTGCTTATACACGTCGGGCTCAATTAAACAACATAGTACACTGTTAATAATAATCTCACATTAGCTATTTCTCTTTTATGCTGAGCCCTTGCATTAATGTATGTTTCTTTTTTGTATAAGTCACGGCTCATATTCATCCTATTACATTACACTGATAGCAAAGGAAAAGAGTCACAAATAATTTTCATTTTATTATATTAAATCTAGTATGCCCATCGATCGCGTCACGTCTCTCTTTTCAGTTCCGAGTGAGCAGGGAGCACGTAAAGATATCTAGGTAATAGCGGCTCCCACCGATTATTAGGTTCTGGTCAGAGATTTCGCCTGATGTCTTTCATGCGGTTCCTCCTTCAAGACAATTCTCGGCCGCAGTCTGCAGGGGCAATGAAGATGCTCCTGCGGCGTTTTCGATGGGAAGTGTGTGATCACCCGCAATACAGCCCGTAACTGGCTGTCCCTGAGTTTCATCTCAGCTCACATGAACCACTGGCTTTGAAGACAACATTTTGGCACAGTCAACGAGCTGTAGACCAGCGTAGAGAATTGGCGAAAAGCACAGGTGGCTGCCTTCTATGACTGGAAAGTTGGAACAAAGCTACTACAAATGTCTAAGTCGGTGCGGCGACTATGCAGCTAAGTAGCCGCAAGGTGTGGATAACTGCTGCAAATGAAACATTTTTGATTTTCACAGTGGTTTCCATTTCGCGGCCGATCGAAACTTACTTTCTGAATAGTCCCAGTATAATACAAAAGGCAAGCGTTTCTTTTAACAAGTCAGTCTACAAAAACTTTCAGATAAAATCAGACTTGCGCTCCAAAAATACAATCTAAAAATAGGTTTCAGAACATAAAAAATATCCTGATCACAAATGTGTCATAACAGAAACAGTCCTCTACATTGGGACGTTGCGGTTATTGTAAATTAAAATGTGATAAGTGTGGGAAAATTTACGTTGGACAAACCGGATGAAATTTAAAACAAGATTTAACCAACACCTTAACCTAGCTCCCACGAACCGGACTTGGTTTACTACACATCAAAAAGAACAAAACGACACGCAGCCAGTTACACGACATAATGCTTGTCAGTCCTATATATTGCTGAAAAAAGCAGATTACTAAATATTACGGAAGAAACAGAAATTTTCAGATATGCAACGAAGCGTCCTGACACTATCTTAAACGAAGAGACTTATCTAAAGAAACAAAAAGTTCATTGCAAATTTCACTAGTATACTTTAATGAAACACACTTCTTTGTGCTGCTAACAGAAATAATAAAAATTAGAAGTAGCATTATATACGTACACCAAAAGCAATCTTTGCATGTACAGCAGTTGCGAATGACAACAGCGTATATTTCGCAAAAAAATCCTTATACTGATTACATACATGTATATATAAATAACGAAATCGTATTACTACATGAACATTGCGTTATATTGTCACTGGGATACGTATGAAAACATCATATGTAGGGTAAGTCGAATTATAATGAACTGAAAAATGTCACATGCATAAATCACTACAATATACACTGTAAGTAACTAGTAAGAAATACTTGTTTTGCGTGTAATGCAGACACCATTGATGACAGCAAACGCTCGAAACTAGCCAGGTGAGATAAAATACTACCACAAGGCAGCTTTTGTCAAACAATTAATTAATTACATGATATATTAACAATTTCTACAAGCAGCAGAGTAACAGTTAATTAATTACATGATATATTAACAATTTATACAAGCAGCAGAGTATCAAACGTACAAGACATCCATGCTGAAGTCTGTTACAGACTGCCCTGCACCCCGCCCCAGCAAACACCTGGTTTTGCCCCGTCGTTCACACTTTAAATGTTCTCATATTCCTATGATAACAAGAATAATAATAATATCAATAATAATAACAATAATGATAATAATAATAACAGTAAAATATATCATTCATACTATCGCTTGATACAATCTGCACTGCACCACGCCGAGCGAACACCAAATTTTACTAAGTCATTCGCACTATTAATATTCACATATTCTTAGAATAGTAATAATAATAATAATGACAGTAAAATATATGAAATATTTTAGTATATTAATTACAATACTTTTCGAGCACTCATGATCATCTCCAGACGGCTAATATTTCAAATTTCATTAACGTTTTCATCAGCGGCATATCGTTAGGCCTAGTAATTTGTTTCTGTGGACAGCGCTTAGTCATGTTATGCTCCTTACGCTTTTCCAGGTCGCTCTTGCAAAACTCACCTTAACTTTTCTCACATGATATCCTACAAACTATGGATGGAGGACAACAGGCAGATTCCGTATTACTAGATTTCCGGAAGGTGTTTGACACGGTGCCCCACAGCAGACTGTTGACGAAGATCCGAGCATACTGATTAGGTTTCCAGATATGTGCATCGCTCTAAGACTTTTAAAGGAATAGAACCCAGTACGTAACCATCGAAGGCATGTGTTCATCAGAGAGAAGGGTATCGCAGGAGCGCCGGCCGGAGTGGCCAAGCGGTTCTAGGCGCTACAGTCTGGAACCGCGCGACCGCTACGGTCGCAGGTTCGAATCCTGCCTCGGGCATGGATGTGTGTGATGTCCTTAGGTTAGTTACGTTTAAATAGTTCTAAGTTCTAGGGGACTGATGACCTCAGAAGTTAAGTCCCATAGTGCTCAGAGCCATTTGAACCATATCGCAGGAGCGCCCCCGGGAAGTGGGATACGACGGCTGTTATTCTCTATATACATAAATTATCTGGCTGACAGGACGAACAACAATTTACGGCTGTTTCCTGATGACACTTTGTTGCGTCGGACTTGAGTGGTGCCGGCTGCGGTGGCCGTGCGGTTCTAGGCGCTGCAGTCCGGGACCGCGGGACTGCTACGGTCGCAAGTTCGAATCCTGCCTCGGGCATGAATATGTGTCATGTCCTTAGGTTAGTTAGGTTTAAGTAGTTCTAAGTTCTAGGGGACTCATGACCTAAGATGTTAAGTCCCATAGTGCTCAGAGCCATTTGAACCATTTGAACTTGAGTGGCTGAAGAAGGATACGAGATGACTGAGACACAATCTGTAGTTGGTGTGACCAACGACAGCTAGCTCGAAATGTAGAAACGTGTAAGTTAATGCGGGTGAGTGAAAAAAAAAACCATCCTGTAGGTTTCTAAAACAGCATTAGTAATGTGCTGCTCCACATAGCCATTTCGATTAAATATCCAGGCGTAACGTTGCAAAGCGACATGACATGGAACGAGCACGTGAGGTTGGTAGTCAGGAAGGCGAAAGCTCGACTTTGAGTTTTTGGCTAATTTTGGAAAAGTCTGGCTCATCCATAGAGGAGACGGCGTACAGAACGCTAGAGCCACCTATTCTTGAGTACTGCTCGACTACTTGGGATCCCATCCAGATCGGATTAAAGGAAGACATCGAAGCAATTCAGAGGCATGCCGCTAGATTTTTTCACCCGCATGTTCGATCAGCACGCACGTATTAGGGAAATGCTTGGTGAACTCAGATGTGGAAATCCCTGGAGGTGAGACGACGCTCTCTTCACGAGGCACTACGGTGGAAATTTAGACAACTGGCGCTTGAGGCCGACAGCAGATCGATTCTACCGCTGCCAACCTAGATTTCGCGTGAGGACAACGAAGACGTGATACGAGAAATCGAGGCTCGCACAGAGGCTTTTAGACAGTCGTTTTTCCCTCGCTCTATTTGCTAGTGGATCAGTAGAGAAAATGACTACTAGTGGCACACGGTACTGTCCACCACTCACCGTATGGAGGCTTGCAGAGTATATAAGTAGATGTGGATGTATAAGTTATTGCAATGCAAACGACACACATATTCTAAATAAACCAATGTGAGAGTAGAACTCACTTAGTAATATTCTTTACATTAGTTTGAGCTTCATACTTACGCTTTACTTTTAATGTTTTTATTTACAAACACTTTTGTAAACAATAACAGGAACGTGTTGTTAGAGCTGATGTTATGCTGCTGATGAAAACATTTATTTCACTAGAAACTTTAGACATCTGAAGATGTTCACGAATGCTCGAAACGGCTCATCGTCCTGAAATAATGTATTTTAAAAGTATTTGTGGCTGGCTACGTTATTTACCATCAGTCATTAATGGCCGAAAAATTCACGTGAGCTAGCATGGATGAAATAACATCACTACACATACAATTTGTTTACATCAGTGCTTCGTGGATCTATTTATCAGAGCTTCCAAGAACTTAAATTTCACAGAAATAAATAGTTTGGGAGATTACATCCGAATATTTTAGACCTACGTGCATTATGTAATTATTTTGAGAGCTGTAATAGTAACAAACTCTTAGTCACTTTCACAGCATCAAAATTAGCACAGTATGAAGTCGAACTGTGCAAATAGCTTTATCAGAATTTAGCTCACCGCTACGAATGTCTGAAAGAGGTGAATGTTGTTTCTTTCGGTCATTTCTACCAACATTCGAGTAGGACTTTCTGCAATTTTTTCCTAGTGAGTGTGTGTTTGTGTGTGTGGGGGGGGGGGGGGGGCGGAGGGGGGTTCTGTCTTGGTTCACTCAGCTTTCTGTGGACGCTCGAACCGTGTCTGGTTTACATACATATCACTAAGGTGAGACGACAAAAGATCCATAGCTTCAGTGCTGATGCACCCCAAGCCCAGTCTCTCGCGGGAATTTGAAATGGCGAGTCAGAGGTTCATTAGCAGGTGACGTTACTCCAATAGTGTGCAACAGGCTGGGAATTTGGGGCGGATGGGAGGCGTACTCGGGTAACCGAACCGGTTAAGGCGAAAATTTGGAAATTTGTGGTAAGTCCTATGGGACCTAACTGCTGAGGTCATCGGTCCCTAAGCTTACACACTACTTAATCAAACCTTAACTAAGGGCAACACACACATCCATGCCCGACGGAGGACTCGAACCTCAGACAGGGGGAGCCGCGCGGACCGTGACAAGGCGCCCTAGAAGAAGGCGCCCAGACCGCGCGGCTACACCGCGCGGCGGTTGAGGTGAACACGTGAGTTAAATGGGTTCGAGTCTCCGTCCGGCACAAATTTTCAACTGTTGACTTCGACGCGTCGGACTTGTTGCTGACGGCATGTGCGGTCAGGCTGTGAAACGGAGCCTTCATCGGTCTGCAATGCTGTCCATAGGCGGTCAAGGCGCTACCCATCCAAGTAGGCAAGAAACTGGATAGCATTCCATGTTAACTGCCTACAATTCCTTGCCCGTTTCGAGACTCTTCGTTAGCATTTTACTTTCACCTCTGAAAATTGGTAATTGAGACATGCAAAATTGGCAATTGACACATGCAACAATATAAAAAAAATCAATTTTTATTTATTTATTTTACTGGGGGATTATGGGCTATAGCTGGAAAGTTCGCTGGGAATCGAAGTCTGGCCTACTGCAAGAAAAATGTAAGTTTGGCCGCAATTAAAATTTACGAACAGGTTTTGCACGTGTTAAGAGCAGATAGTGAATGTGAATATATGATCATCTTTGAGTCGATCCTTTGGCCACCTTTGGTGGGACCAAAGAGATGAAATTTACCTGAGCTTTGAGCGCCTGAAATGTGGCTGACCAATACGATAGCAAGGTGCTTCCCCCACCTCAACAGAGATGGGAGATGACCTGGAGAACGGCCATGTTTCAGCACTCTGCCGCTGGATCTTGTGCTGTTAAGACCTGTTTTAGTTGTGCTCCGTAATGACGAAAGAGTGGAGACATGGTATGCATGTGGAATATTTAAGAGTAGTTTGAAATATTAATTTCTCTATTTCAGGAACTTTTGTGGGGAGAATTAAATGTCAGGCAGGTAATATTAATGGGATTGTAGTAATCTTCGGAAGTGACCAACGGTCACAATGAAACCACGTGTAGCAATAAGTTGAAATACTTCCGTGTGCTTAAGTTAAGCTGAATTACTAGTGTGTGTACAATAAGTTGAAACAATTAACAAATAGCGTATGTACCATAAGTTGAAATATTTAAGATATGGCGTGTGCAGGACTTGAAACTAGAGACGAGTACTTCCACGTGGTGAGTACTGTGTGAGTCTCAATCTGTGTATGAGACAAAGGATAAAGAGAAGTACTCGTCCATGGTATCAGTTGAGGACTCGCGTGTGTGATGAATATGTTCTTAATGTTACTTTGCGTGATATGATTCCGTGTGACGCTAGATTTAAACTCTGAGAGAGAATCAAGGTGAGTCGGCCGTCTATCCAGCAACGCCACTTGGCTTGCATTGCACAGGAAGACGTGCGTATATCTCCAGAGTTCATAGTAGGAAAGTAGAATTACGAAGTGGGGCAGTGTCGTGTGAAACTGGGATAAATATTGATTGAAGTGGGAAAGCTGAAAGTGATAATGTTGTGACCATTCTCTGTATAGTATTTCCTATTGTAGTGTGGTGTATGTCATGTAATTTGGGTATGTGTGGATTGCATGGGAGAGTAGCGAGGTAGTTTCAAAAGATTAGTGGGTTATGCTTGTTCCTTCGGTACCGCTCGGTCGGAAGGAAAGTTTAGTGATGATGATTGTGAGAGTCGAAGCGTGAGGTATAATAAAAGATCCACCATCCTATCCAGAAAGTGCACTGTAGCGTTAAAAATAATTACGAGACCATAATATAGAGATTCACCATTGTAAAGCCATGCCCACTGGGCGGAATTTCTCATGTGTTATTGTTGTAGGTTGTAGAATTTGTGTGTTTAGGTTAGATAATTTGTCGGAATAAATAAGATAGTTAAAAGAAAAAGATTGGTGGACTTTTCCTTCGAATTGTATGTTGTCATAATGTCCCGAATTTATAATGTGTGCGCCATCCATATTCAGTGCGGTGGCCACGTGATGACAAAAGCCGTTAACTAAAAGACAAAAAGAAAATGTGGTATTGCCAGTGCGTAGTGTACAGTCAGAGTTCTGTAAATTACTGATAGATGCGTGTTTCCGTTGCGTATTAATCATATAGGAGGATAACTTGTAACATAATTGTGAGTACTAGAGTTCATGTTACTCGATAAATAAGAATGAATCCACTCGCTTGGCAGACCACTCATCTTGCAGGCCTGACTGCTTGATGCCACAGTATGAGCAAGGCATGTGTGTGCCTCTCAATGTCTATAGGACATAGAAACGTCAGAATGATTTTCTGTCACGACGTACAGCGGAGCGCAGTGGAGGCACCTTGCAGGCAGGACTTGAAGAGTGGACTATAGAAACGTTCAGAGTGCAATTTTTTACAAAATACGTTTTCAGAACTACTGTGTTCCCGATACTCTGCCTTATGTCACAAGATCTTATCTGAATGCCAAACATAGAGAAAGTCTTTGAAATATGCGTCTGTAGAAGACAAGTGGTCCTTCGGTCTAGAGTCCCAAAATTTAAAAGATCTCACAAGTGGTTCTTGTTGGCCACAGTTTCAGTACACTGCTCTGCAAAACTACTGGGTGGAAATGAATGAAAGTGCAGATGCATGTTTGCAAAAGTCTTCCAGTCGTACACTCAAAGTCGGACCTCACAGAGCGTGTGGTCAGTGTGACTAACTCCGGAGCTGGCCCCACAACACGAGGCAACTGACGGAACTTGAAAAGGCAGTTTGGGTTAAGCAGCGGGCAGTTACCGTGCGCTGTGGAGGTGCTCTTCGTTACAACATGGCCCGGAGACAACATTTGGATGACTTCACCTGGGACAGAATCTTCTGAAAATGGAAGAACAACGATGTGTGACCATTGCAGCTCAGCAGTTTGGCATTGTTCACAGCATTGTTTCACGTGCAGCGTTCCGAATCTCAGGCACTGCTGCTCGTAGGAGAGGACCGACCCGGTCAACGAAGGCAGCAGATGACCAATACATTGTGCAGCTGACAAGAAAGGACCAACGGCGAAAAGCGGGTGCAATGGCAACACATTTAATAGGACTGCAAGGCATGCAGTCTCACGCTCCACATTCGCACGGCGCCTGCATCGGAGTTGTCTCTTTAGAGTAACAGCCATTCAGCAGTTTCGCGATAATACAAAACGGGCTGCATTTTTTTGAAGTTTATCGATGTGCTCCATCAGTCATATCTGGCAAGGCTCCCTTACCGCAGAGCAATACTCTTGTAGAGGACAGACCATCATAGTCTAGAAAGTATATTTAGCAGGTCTGTTCATCTTCTAAGTGTTCTGCCAATAAAACGAAATCTTTCGTTATCCTTCCGCAGGACGTTATATTTGTGATTCTTCCAGTTTAAGCACTTTATATTTGTCATCCATAGGTATTTAGTTCAACTGAGAGCCTTTATACACCGTGAAGCGCCAAAGATATTGCTATAGGCATGCGTATTCAAATACGGAGATAGGTAAACAGGCAGGATACGGCGCTGCGGTCGGCAACGCCTATATAAGACAATGGGTGTCTGACGCAGTTGTTATACCGGCTACTGCTGCTACAGTTGCAGGTTATCAAGATTTAAATGCGTTTGAACGTGGTGTTATAGTCGCTGCACGAGCGATGGGACCCAGCACCTCCGAAGTAGCGATGAAGTGGGGATTTTCCGGTAGACCATTTCACGAGTGTACCGTGAATATCAAGAATCCGGTAAAAAATCAAATCTCCGACACGCTGCGGCCGGAAAAAGATCCAGCAAGAACAGGATCAACGACGACTGAAGAGAATCGTTCAACGTGACAGAAGCGCAACCCTTCCGCAAATTGCTACAGATTTCAGTGCTGGGCCATCAACAAGTGTCAGCTTGCGAACAATTCTACGAAATATCATTGATATGGGCTTTTGGAGCTGTAGGCCCACTCGTGTACCCTTGATGACTGCATGACAAAAAGCTTTACGCCTCGCCTGGACCCTTCAAAATGACATTGGACTCTTGATGACTGGAAACATCTGCATCTGCATCTACATGATTACTCCGCAATTCACATTTAAGTGCTTGGCACAGGGTTTATCGAACCACAATCATACTGTCTCCCTACCATTCCACTCCCGAACAGCGCGCGGGAAACCGAACTCCTAAACCTTTCTGTTCGAGCTCTGATTTCTCTTATTTTATTTTGATGATCATTCCTACCTATGTAGGTTGGGCTCAACAAAATATTTTCGCATTCGGAAGAGAAAGTTGGTGACTGAAATTTCGTAAATAGATCTCGCCGCGACGAAAAAGGTCTTTGCTTTAATGACTTCCAACTCGCGTATCATATCTGCTACACTCTCCCCCCTATTACCTGATAATACAGAACGAGCTGCCCTTTTTTTGCACCCTTTCGATGTGCACCGTCAATCCCACCTGGTAAGGATCCCACATCGCGCAGCAATATTTTAACAGAGGACGAAAGAGTGTAGTGTAAGCTGTCTCTTTAGTGGACTTGTTACATCTTCTAATTGCCCTGCCAATGAAACGCAACCTTTGGCTCGCCTTCCCCACAATATTATCTATGTGGTCTTTCCAACTGAAGTTGGCCTGGTCGGACGAGTTGCCTGGTCGGACGAGTCTCGTTTCAAATTGTATCGGGCTGATGGACGTGTTCGGGTATGGAGACAACCTTGAGTGTGAGGCGTGTGCAGTAGGAGACATGAGGTCCCTGATATATCTGGATACGACTCTCAGGTGACACGTACGTAAGCATCCTGTCTGATCACCTGCATCCATTGACGTCCATTGTGCATTTCGACCGACTTGAGCAATTCCAACAAGATAAAGTGACACCCCACACGTCCAGAATCGCTACAGAGTGGCTCCAGGAGCACTATCCCGATTTTCAACACTTCCGCTGGTCATCAAACTCGCCAGACATGAACATTTTGAGCAAATCTGGGATGCCTTGCAACGTACTGTTCAGAAGAGATCTCCACCCCCTCGTACTCTTACGGATTTATGGACAGCCCTGCAGGATTAATGGTGTTAGTTCTCTCCAGCACTGCTTCAGACATAAGTCGAGTCCATGCCACATCGTGTTGCGCCACTTCTGCGCGCTCGCGGGTGCCGTACACGATGTAATGGAAGGTGTAACAGTTTCTTTGGCTCTTCAGTGTAGTTGAACTGAGAGCCTTTATATCTGTGTGACCGTGTGACCGAACTTTGACGGGTTCCTTTTAGTACTCATGTGGATGACCTCACAATTTTCATTAATTAGGGTGAATTCCCATTTCTCGCATCATACAAATACCTTGTCTAGGTCATCTAGCTATTGGTTATTATCTTCGGATGACTTTACGATAAATAACACTATCATCTGCAAATAATTTAAGATCACTGCTCACATTGTCTCCTAAATCGTTGAAGTAAATTATGAACAACAGAGGACCTATAAGAGCTGCTAGAGGAACGCCAGATGTCATTTCAGTTTGATTTGATGACTTTCCGTCAGTTACTACGAACTGTGAGTTGTGTGACAGGAAATTACAAATCTAGTCGCACGACTGAGATGACACTCCATATGAACGCAATATGATTAGGAGTTTCTTGTGGGAAACGGTGTCAAAAGCCCTCTGAAAATCTAGAACTACGGTGTCAATCTGTAATCTCAGTCATAGTGCATATTACTTCGTGAGAATAAAGAGCTAGTTGTGTTTCACAAGAACGGTGTTCTCTGAATCCGTGCTGACTGTTTATCAATATATCATTTTCTTCTAGCTAATTCATAATGTTTGAAAGTAGAATATGTCCCAATATCCTGCTACAAATCTACGTTAACGATAAGGGTCTGTAATTCATCGAATTACTTCTATTTCCTTTCTTGAGTTCTGGTGTGAGTGGTGCAAATTTCAGTCTTTAACTTCGGATATTTCGTCGAGCGAACAGTTGCATATTACTGCTAAGTATGGAGCTATTGTATCACCACACTTTGAGAGGAATCTAACTGGTATACAATGCGGACCGGAAGATTTGTCTTTATTAAATGATTTGAGTTGCTCCGCTACACTGACTATATTTACCTCTAAGTTACTCATGTTGGCAGCAGTCCTTGATCTGCAGTCTAGAATGTTTAATTCACCGTCTTTGGCGAAACAATTTCGGAAAACCGTATAAAGTAATTCACCATAGTGACGCCGACGACAATAATTTTACCATCGTTGTCCCGGGGTGATTGTATTGAATGTCTTGCACAAAGAAAAATTCAGGTTACAAATAACTACTAGGCTGCGACTTCACGACATCAAGTCTTCCGTGTTTTTTTAATTTTATATGGACAAGTGCTTATTATTAACTTTACAAATGACTGTGCATACTAATACTAGTATGAATATTAACATTTTTGAAATATAGCACAAAGAAGATTGCCGTATGCTCTATAAGGGACTACATATGAATGAAAGGTCGGCACTTCATAACATTTCAGTCTTAACCTAGCACGCTTGGAGCTTTCATCGACACGGTAGCAGTGCGATTTACGCCGACAGCTGAGCAGCCAATGACAACGGTGGATACAATGTTCTCTTTATCTTTTTTCTTCTAAATAAAATGCTTTAGATTTGGAAATGCACTTATCGTAATATTTTGAAATGTATCAGAAGCAATAAAATGATGAATTGAGATGGAAGGCACAAGTTATAATTGCTTTTTGATAATGGTATACACTTCCATCTCTTCCCCTCCTGTTTCTTCGTTCTGTTTCTCCTCTATTGTAACGTTAGTCTGAGTCGAGTAGTGCTAAACCAGCTTTGAAATTTGCAAACTTTAGCCAGTGATAATTCAAGAATTAAGTCTGAGTGTGGGACGTGCGTCGTACCTGGATAGCTCTATCAGTACGTACGTTGCTAGCGAAAAATCAAGTTACGAAGTCGAATACAGGTGCCACACACAGTTTCAGTCTGCCAATAACTGTCTTTCTCATACGTGGGCAACTTCGGAAAATACTACTACTATGAACGAATGCTATTGTTGTGGCTGTGAGTTATATAGATGAAGACGACGGTCCTGTAGTATCGGACACGTAAACTTTTAAGAAATTGTAACATTTTTAAGGCTGTATTTGAACATACCTAACTTAAAAAGTACGTCGAGCTACTTATTATTATTATTATTAAACTCGATGCTGAAAGAATATAAGTTCGCTGCCTTTTTAATGTTTTATAGTCTTTTGCATTTATATCGTTTAAATTTTAGAAAGGTTTTGAACATGAAACTGCAGCTCGTAAAAAGTCGTTTTTGTTCCAAAAACCGGTTACGTACTTAAAATTGTCCATAAGCTCACTAGTCTGTCAGGGTATGTGTTTACTTGGTCCTGGCCGAAACCTGTTGCTTGCTGCAAAGTTGTGGATTCAGTTTTCCTCAGCCGTATTTCTTCACGCATTTTCATAATATCAAATAAAAAGTTTTTACTCGCTTTCATTTTTGTCTTGTTGAGCAGATGATTAATTTGCAGTTGCTACGTATATTTTACACTACATTTCAGAATTCATCTTTTCGCAGAGGCATAAGCTGACAATCTTAATTATCAACTTGATAGCACAATACAATTTCTTGGTCATCACCGAGGTTTCGTGGCACCTGTTTGTTACTTACTTCTTGGAACGGAATACTTTTTACTGCTGTTGCTTTGTCCGACTTAGACCAAACGTACCGCTGTAGTACTTTAATATTAGTTTTTTTATTTCTTGTATTAAGCACTCTAAAATATAAACGATAATATCAGCTGTGTCTCAAAACTGTATTAAAATGTAACATTGATTACTGAAACAGGAAAAACAAATTCGTTTACCGAAACACTCACTACGAACAGGAAAACTTGTTGCCACTTCGAAACGCAATGCTGTTTTATTTCAGAATTGCTTTAGTGGGCTTGCTTCCCCGTGGTTCATTGCTATCACTAGCGCTGTCCGGTACTCCCCGATCCTCCCCTATTTGTATTCGTCCTTCATATGTCCTCGAGTAATTACGAGAGGGCTTCAGACTTACGAATGGCGTCCCACGCAAAGACCACCGCGCAGCATGAATGGTGCATTGTCAGAAGAGAATACATGTTCTGGGTTTGTTGCATAGTCGGTTCTGCTGCAGTACGGATGACAGGTCCATCACAGCGTGGTAGTGAGACGGCTCGGCAAATGAAAACATACTCCAAAGGTGAAATACGCGGGGCAGCAACACTTTAGTGGCAAATAGTCTAAATTTCATACATACTTTCCGGGAACGTCGCCTCCAGCCCTTGTGAAATGATACCAACAATTTGACGGAGGCCGCGCAGAAGTGAGTGATGTTGATCGGCAAAGAAGGCTGTCGACGTCGACTACAGGCGACAACGTCCAAGGAATGGAGGGACTGATTCGCCGCTTCGCAGGCTTTCCTACTACGAGGACGTTCACACAGCGCTTCTCTGTAATCAAGGAGCGGACCTCTATTGTGGTGTCACCGCCAGACACCACACTTGCTAGGTGGTAGCTTTAAATCGGCCGCGGTTCGTTAGTACATGTCGGACCCGCGTGTCGCCACTGTCAGGGATCGCAGACCGAGCGCCACCACAAGGCAGGTCTCGAGAGACTGACTAGCACTCGCCCCAGTTGTACGGACGACTTTGCTAGCGACTACATGGACGAAGCATTGCTCATTAGCCGAGCCAATAGTTAGAATAGCCTTCAGCTAAGTCAATGGCTACGACCTAGCAAGGCGCCATTAGTAACATTGCATGTATCTATGGAGTCTCACTTATATCGTCAATAGCGAAGTACCAAGGATGGATTAAAGTTAAGTATTCCAGAAGCTACGTACTTTTCTTTATAGCATTCATTACGTATCCTGTTACAGACCTATCTCTTGCCTGCGTGAACTAAACGCGTGCCTTTCGGCTCCCTCTCATTGTGTCTAGGCTGTCTTGTCTAGACACAACATTTTTGGCGACGAGTCAACGGAAAGGGTCTTGTTCTTTCTAATTGCTTACCTTTACTTGTGTCATGGCTTCGCCAGATGTACTGTCCGAATTTTATCGCTTGCAGAATCAGCAGACGCAGGCGTTATTGGATGCCCTTGGACAGCTCGTCCAGGGTCAACGTGCACTGCAAAACGATGCGGCAGCCGCCGCTTCACTGCTACCACAGCCACAACATGCTGTTGCACCCCCGTTCCGGACATTTGACCCAGCTAAGGAGACATGGACGGAGTGGTCACGCCAGTTTGGATTTCATCTCGCCGCCTACAGAATTCAAGGTAACGAGCGGCAGCCTCATTTATTGGCGTGTGTAGGGGTGCAAACGTACCGTATGATAGTGAAATTATTTCCCCGACGCGACGTAGCAACTCTGGCCTACGAAGAAATTTTGTCGGCATTGGACGCCTATTTCAAGGAAACAGTTAATGTAGTTGCAAAACGGTATACTTTCTTTCGTACAAAACGTACGGCCGGTCAAACTAATAGGGAGTGGGTTGCAACATTGCAAGGCCTTACAAGGGATTGTGCTTTTGAGTGTGAATGTGGACTCCCTTATTCAGATACTATGGTACGTGATGCAATTGCACAGAACGTTTCTGATGTTCGTATACGGGAACAGATTTTGAAACTAGTTAATCCCTCCCTTCAGCAAGTGATAGACATATTAGATAGACAAGACACACTTGACTTTGCACAGGAATCATTTGAAACTTCGCCGGCCGTGTGTCACATTAACCGGTCCGCCGGGCGCGCTGCACGGGCCGATAAACAGCCCTCGCGCTCGTCCGCGCAGCTGCCGCCTCGCTCTCCACGTGTGCCGCGCAAGCATACAAATGCAGTGAAATCATGCCCACGGTGTGCAACTAGACATTCGCGTGACAATTGCCCGTCACGCCAAGCTATTTGTTTTTACTGTAATAAAAAGGACATGTTCAAAGTGTTTGCCAGAAAAAGCTCAGATCAGACACTCTTCTTCATTCCAGGCCCTTTGCTTCGCGCCGGAATCGAACCAAGGACACACAGGCTCGTGGACCATCGCCCATGGACATTCGTGTAGTTAATTCCACCCCGTCCAGTGCCACTTTCTCAAACAGTGACAGTGTTCGTCCCACACACAGTGTACGTCGACGTCGCCGGAAAACACGTCAATTAGCAAGTGATGCTGTACCTGTATCAGTTCAAATTGCACGAGACAGTCGCTCTTGTCAGCAGGACAATAAACTTTTTGTAGATTTGGACTTTAATGGCAAGGTCATACCATTCCAGCTCAATACCGGAGCTGCAGTTTCATTGATCACTCACGACACGTACAAACAACTGGGAAAACCTCCGTTGCGTGCCGCAAATGTTCAGTTAAATAGTTATTCAGGTCAGAATATCCCTGTGTTAGGACAGTGCAGCCTTCTTGCAACATATAAGGGACAAACAAAACTTGTGTCATTTTACGTTCTTCGTTCTTCTACTGCAGTGAACTTATTTGGTTTAGATTTATTTCAATTGTTTAACTTGTCTCTTGTAAGTCAGGTCCTATCAGTGAATCAGACTGTGCCTTCAGACAGTGTTTCTCGTCTATGTGAAGAATTTGCAGACATTTTTGCACCGGGCCTTGGTTGCGCTACGAACTATGAAGTACATTTGGAACTGAAAGTAAACGCGCAACCGAAATTTTTCCGAGCGCGCAATGTTCCCCACGCATTGCGTGATGAGGTCGCAAGAACATTACACGATTTAGAATCGCAAGGTGTGATTGAACGTGTGCAGACTATTGTTTCCGACAATGGCCCACAATTCATGTCCGCAGAATTTCAGTCATCCTGCAGGGCCAATGGTATTCAACATCTGACGTCCGCGCCGTTTTCGCCTCAGTCAAACGGTGCCGCTGAACGATTGGTCCAGACTTTCAAGTCACAGATGTTGAAGTTGAAAGAGTCGCATTCTCGGGAGGACGCGTTGTTGCTCTTTTTGTCATCGTATCGCTCTTAGCCTCGGGATGGTCGCTCGCCGGCTGAGTTGCTCCACGGTCGTCCTCATCGAACCTTGATGTCTTTGCTGCACCCGCCGCATCAGGTTCCTGTGCAGCGGCAGACTTCTGCTTTTGCTCCTGGTGACGTTGTATTCTATCACAACTATCGAGGTTCACGGCGTTGGCTCGCAGGGCGCATTCTTCGCTGCCTCGGCCGCGCGATGTATTTGGTTTTGGGGGCCTCTGGTGAGGTGCGTCGGCATCTCAATCAGCTGCGCCTCTGTCGTCGCACGGGTTCTGCCGCTCGCCGTCTGCTTTCAGCGACGGTTCCGTCCGGTCACCACCCTGGGGACCCATCCACTGGCTCGCCTCATCCCCAGGTGTTACCGACGATGCCTTCCATTTTGCC
Organism: Schistocerca piceifrons; assembly: GCF_021461385.2. Lineage (NCBI taxonomy): Eukaryota > Metazoa > Arthropoda > Insecta > Orthoptera > Acrididae > Schistocerca > Schistocerca piceifrons. The sequence continues at coordinate 510,464,028 of NC_060140.1, forward strand.
CCATGGCGACGCGCCGCTGCCGCCTCCGCCGCCGCCGCCGCCGCCGCCGCCGCCGCCTGTCCTCCAGCCGGCGCCGCCCGCAGTGGACGCTTCGCTGCAGCCGCCAAGCGCCTCCCTGGGTCACGCGCCGCCGATCGCTTCCCGTGACCAGCTGTCCTCCGCCATGGAACTCTTGCCCGCTCCGGACCACATGGCGTCTTCGCGCGTCGGGTACCCCGACGCAATGGAGATCGACCCTTCGGCCCCTCCTGTCTCTTTACGGGCGCATACACCGCATGTTGACGTGCACCCTGGACTAGGTTTTCAGGCGTTTCCTAGCTCCCCTCGCACTGAATGGCCGGGTGCGGGTGGCACAGCCTCGCCTGTTGTTAGGCTCCCCACCTCATCGCATACGTCAACATGGGGTCCTCCCCACGGCGGGCGGAAGCCTTATAACACGACCGTTCGCCGATTTGCGGGGGAGGAATGTGGTGTCACCGCCAGACACCACACTTACTAGGTGGTAGCTTTAAATCGGCCACGGTCCATAAGTACATGTCGGACCCGCGTGTCGCCACTGTCAGGGATCGCAGACCGAGCGCCACCACAAGGCAGGTCTCGAGAGACTGACTAGCACTCGCCCCAGTTGTACGGACGACTTTGCTAGCGACTACATGGACGAAGCATTGCTCATTAGCCGAGCCAATAGTTAGAATAGCCTTCAGCTAAGTCAATGGCTACGACCTAGCAAGGCGCCATTAGTAACATTGCATGTATCTATGGAGTCTCACTTATATCGTCAATAGCGAAGTACCAAGGATGGATTAAAGTTAAGTATTCCAGAAGCTACGTACTTTTCTTTATAGCATTCATTACGTATCCTGTTACAGACCTATCTCTTGCCTGCGTGAACTAAACGCGTGCCTTTCGGCTCCCTCTCATTGTGTCTAGGCTGTCTTGTCTAGACACAACATTTTTGGCGACGAGTCAACGGAAAGGGTCTTGTTCTTTCTAATTGCTTACCTTTACTTGTGTCATGGCTTCGCCAGATGTACTGTCCGAATTTTATCGCTTGCAGAATCAGCAGACGCAGGCGTTATTGGATGCCCTTGGACAGCTCGTCCAGGGTCAACGTGCACTGCAAAACGATGCGGCAGCCGCCGCTTCACTGCTACCACAGCCACAACATGCTGTTGCACCCCCGTTCCGGACATTTGACCCAGCTAAGGAGACATGGACGGAGTGGTCACGCCAGTTTGGATTTCATCTCGCCGCCTACAGAATTCAAGGTAACGAGCGGCAGCCTCATTTATTGGCGTGTGTAGGGGTGCAAACGTACCGTATGATAGTGAAATTATTTCCCCGACGCGACGTAGCAACTCTGGCCTACGAAGAAATTTTGTCGGCATTGGACGCCTATTTCAAGGAAACAGTTAATGTAGTTGCAAAACGGTATACTTTCTTTCGTACAAAACGTACGGCCGGTCAAACTAATAGGGAGTGGGTTGCAACATTGCAAGGCCTTACAAGGGATTGTGCTTTTGAGTGTGAATGTGGACTCCCTTATTCAGATACTATGGTACGTGATGCAATTGCACAGAACGTTTCTGATGTTCGTATACGGGAACAGATTTTGAAACTAGTTAATCCCTCCCTTCAGCAAGTGATAGACATATTAGATAGACAAGACACACTTGACTTTGCACAGGAATCATTTGAAACTTCGCCGGCCGTGTGTCACATTAACCGGTCCGCCGGGCGCGCTGCACGGGCCGATAAACAGCCCTCGCGCTCGTCCGCGCAGCTGCCGCCTCGCTCTCCACGTGTGCCGCGCAAGCATACAAATGCAGTGAAATCATGCCCACGGTGTGCAACTAGACATTCGCGTGACAATTGCCCGTCACGCCAAGCTATTTGTTTTTACTGTAATAAAAAGGACATGTTCAAAGTGTTTGCCAGAAAAAGCTCAGATCAGACACTCTTCTTCATTCCAGGCCCTTTGCTTCGCGCCGGAATCGAACCAAGGACACACAGGCTCGTGGACCATCGCCCATGGACATTCGTGTAGTTAATTCCACCCCGTCCAGTGCCACTTTCTCAAACAGTGACAGTGTTCGTCCCACACACAGTGTACGTCGACGTCGCCGGAAAACACGTCAATTAGCAAGTGATGCTGTACCTGTATCAGTTCAAATTGCACGAGACAGTCGCTCTTGTCAGCAGGACAATAAACTTTTTGTAGATTTGGACTTTAATGGCAAGGTCATACCATTCCAGCTCAATACCGGAGCTGCAGTTTCATTGATCACTCACGACACGTACAAACAACTGGGAAAACCTCCGTTGCGTGCCGCAAATGTTCAGTTAAATAGTTATTCAGGTCAGAATATCCCTGTGTTAGGACAGTGCAGCCTTCTTGCAACATATAAGGGACAAACAAAACTTGTGTCATTTTACGTTCTTCGTTCTTCTACTGCAGTGAACTTATTTGGTTTAGATTTATTTCAATTGTTTAACTTGTCTCTTGTAAGTCAGGTCCTATCAGTGAATCAGACTGTGCCTTCAGACAGTGTTTCTCGTCTATGTGAAGAATTTGCAGACATTTTTGCACCGGGCCTTGGTTGCGCTACGAACTATGAAGTACATTTGGAACTGAAAGTAAACGCGCAACCGAAATTTTTCCGAGCGCGCAATGTTCCCCACGCATTGCGTGATGAGGTCGCAAGAACATTACACGATTTAGAATCGCAAGGTGTGATTGAACGTGTGCAGACTATTGTTTCCGACAATGGCCCACAATTCATGTCCGCAGAATTTCAGTCATCCTGCAGGGCCAATGGTATTCAACATCTGACGTCCGCGCCGTTTTCGCCTCAGTCAAACGGTGCCGCTGAACGATTGGTCCAGACTTTCAAGTCACAGATGTTGAAGTTGAAAGAGTCGCATTCTCGGGAGGACGCGTTGTTGCTCTTTTTGTCATCGTATCGCTCTTAGCCTCGGGATGGTCGCTCGCCGGCTGAGTTGCTCCACGGTCGTCCTCATCGAACCTTGATGTCTTTGCTGCACCCGCCGCATCAGGTTCCTGTGCAGCGGCAGACTTCTGCTTTTGCTCCTGGTGACGTTGTATTCTATCACAACTATCGAGGTTCACGGCGTTGGCTCGCAGGGCGCATTCTTCGCTGCCTCGGCCGCGCGATGTATTTGGTTTTGGGGGCCTCTGGTGAGGTGCGTCGGCATCTCAATCAGCTGCGCCTCTGTCGTCGCACGGGTTCTGCCGCTCGCCGTCTGCTTTCAGCGACGGTTCCGTCCGGTCACCACCCTGGGGACCCATCCACTGGCTCGCCTCATCCCCAGGTGTTACCGACGATGCCTTCCATTTTGCCCCATGGCGACGCGCCGCTGCCGCCTCCGCCGCCGCCGCCGCCGCCGCCGCCGCCGCCTGTCCTCCAGCCGGCGCCGCCCGCAGTGGACGCTTCGCTGCAGCCGCCAAGCGCCTCCCTGGGTCACGCGCCGCCGATCGCTTCCCGTGACCAGCTGTCCTCCGCCATGGAACTCTTGCCCGCTCCGGACCACATGGCGTCTTCGCGCGTCGGGTACCCCGACGCAATGGAGATCGACCCTTCGGCCCCTCCTGTCTCTTTACGGGCGCATACACCGCATGTTGACGTGCACCCTGGACTAGGTTTTCAGGCGTTTCCTAGCTCCCCTCGCACCGAATGGCCGGGTGCGGGTGGCACAGCCTCGCCTGTTGTTAGGCTCCCCACCTCATCGCATACGTCAACATGGGGTCCTCCCCACGGCGGGCGGAAGCCTTATAACACGACCGTTCGCCGATTTGCGGGGGAGGAATGTGGTGTCACCGCCAGACACCACACTTACTAGGTGGTAGCTTTAAATCGGCCACGGTCCATAAGTACATGTCGGACCCGCGTGTCGCCACTGTCAGGGATCGCAGACCGAGCGCCACCACAAGGCAGGTCTCGAGAGACTGACTAGCACTCGCCCCAGTTGTACGGACGACTTTGCTAGCGACTACATGGACGAAGCATTGCTCATTAGCCGAGCCAATAGTTAGAATAGCCTTCAGCTAAGTCAATGGCTACGACCTAGCAAGGCGCCATTAGTAACATTGCATGTATCTATGGAGTCTCACTTATATCGTCAATAGCGAAGTACCAAGGATGGATTAAAGTTAAGTATTCCAGAAGCTACGTACTTTTCTTTATAGCATTCATTACGTATCCTGTTACAGACCTATCTCTTGCCTGCGTGAACTAAACGCGTGCCTTTCGGCTTCCTCTCATTGTGTCTAGGCTGTCTTGTCTAGACACAACATCTATCGTCAAGGAATTGAGCGATTTGTAGACCATTCCGACCTTTGTCTGCAGAGACTTGTAAAATAACGCCTGCTATATGTGTCAATTTTACCTGTAATGCAATGTTCATTAAAAGTTATTTGGCGTGCTATAATATCGTGTAACTTAGTTTTTGAAGTATGAAAGAGTGCACTTACGGTGTCGTCATTTTTCTGCGACGTGCAGAAGTTGGTAAGAGTCCGCCAAATCAAGTGAAATGAGGACGATCTTTCATGAGTCAGATGTCGATAGCCAACGAGAATACCATTCTTCATTTCTTTCGCCTCGTAAATAAATTTAGCTGATAATTTCGTCCTCTCATGGGAGTTTAAAATTGAAATTTTGACGTTATTAGCACGCATCGTAACGAAAACCAAAAAAATCGCGACGTGTTTGGAAGTAACTGCTAAATATATGTGAGCACCAACAAATTAAACACGAGGACTCGTGATTCAGTTTGAGCAGTCGTGTAAGTACAGCTTCAGTGTGAGCGGTTTTTTCACAACATAATAATGTGCGACACTGCAAGTGGGGCCCTTGCCTTCAGGTACTTTAAATGCACGAACCACGAGAGTTTGGAGTCAAAAATGAGGCTCAGAAATCTCACAGAGTCCTTGAAAGGGAGAATAGTATCACATATTCACAATTCAGGTTGTTAAAAAGACGCCGAGAACGATTAAAATCAACACATACACTTCTCTGCACAAAATATAAAACCATTGTTAGCAACCCACTCCTCCCCACTTCTCCAACTTCTTTACTGTAAGTTGCAACTGACGACTTGTTACTGCGATAGGTGAGAAAGAGCAGAAGACCGCAACAACGACAACAAACAAGGAGCCCTGGATAGGAAGTACTACGGGCGTTATACTATTTTTATATAAATATTGCCGCTTTTTTCACCAGTAGGAACCTAAACGGTACTCTTAATTTCCTGTCTAATCACACTTTCAGGAATCGTGACATATTCCTCAAAACCTGTAAAATATTTTTGACAAGTAATAGTGTAAACATAGTAGCTGCTCGTTTCGCTCGCAGCAATTTAAGCTGTGCTCTTAGGTTCTTGCCTAACCACATCTTCGGAAATATCAGCTAGCTTTGTTTACAAGTCGAAAGATATGAATAGCGACATTCTCATTGCCTATCAGACTCATGATTGGGGAAAAGAGAAAGGTCCAATTCCACCCATCTGCTATGACCCCTAGCGTCATATTTCAAGTAAAGAGCAAAGTTTATGCCAGCTACTAAGACAACACCAGACAACTTTTAACAACAGGCCGATTAAATATTTCCAGATAGTGACTCCAAGACAGACCATTACTCTCGGAAACACACATAAGAACACGCGAGATAATTGGACCAGCTAATAAAACTAAATAACGTGACAACCGCAGAAATTAGAAGGTTTTGGCGGGGACAGACTAAAAAAGATAAAACTAAGATCATCCCAAAGCAATGAAAACAGCGAAAAATCAGGCACACAAATTCCTCTAAAATAGACCGAACAAAACATATAGATAAACACTAAACTGAAATTGATAATTTTGATTGACCTATTTTGTTCAAAAGACGACAAGAATAAAAGACCCCCTTCTCTCCCTCCCACAGTCAAACAACTACATAACTGAACAATAATTCTCCCATAATAAACCGAAAGAAAATCTAAAAACTAAAAGAACAGGTGAAAAACTGGAAACAAATAAATGACCAATAAATACCGAGGACTCGATACCATTCAACTGAATCATCAGTACGACCCACATCACAAAAACAAACATTCGCTACAACAGTGAGCCACAACAGTACGATCACCCTAAGAACAATATACATTTAATACACGCAGCGCCTTCACGACGTCACAAAACAACGAGGGACTGACGACCTTGCTGTTTGGTCCCTTCAACCCCAATCAACCAACGAACCAACAAAACAACGAAAATTAGTAAAAACCAAAATTATAAATAACACTACTCGTTTCACTCACGACTATTTCAGCTATGCACTTAGGTTCCTAACTAACCTCAACCTCAAATAACATACCACTTTACAAGAACAGCCAAATAATTGTAAGAAGCAACATTGTAATTAAAATCAATAATCGTTTCAGTCCCAACAATTTAAGCTGTGCTCCTAAGTTCTTGCCTAATCTTACACTTCAAAATCGGGCCAAAAGCTGTAACAAACAGCCGAATATTTGTGACAAAAACATAAAATAAAAATAAACGGCTACTACTCTGTCTATAAACAATATAAGTTATTTCAAATGAACATATCGCCATTTGACTGTATTGTTGTTTGTTTAATTACGACCCAGGTTTCGGCGTTTTATGCTATTTTGAAGTGACTGTGCTTATGTCATTATCATATACTGTAGGACATCAAGCTCAAAATTGACCATAAATGAAGAAAAATATTGGCTCCCCCGAAATGCCAGACGTAAAAATCATGACATTGTAAAAGTATCAGTAAATAATAGTGAGAGCACGTCATATTTAATAAAATCATTTTACTTTGGTACCAAAGTAAACCTGTCATTTCGTGGGAAGCGAATATTTTTCTTAATTTACGGCCAGTTTTGAGCTCAATGTCCTGCAACACATGTTAATGACATTAACTCAATCACTTGAAAATGGCATTAAAGGCCGAAACCTGAGTCGTTATTAAATAAACAACAATACAGTCAATTGGTGGTGTTTTCATTTAAAACTTATTGTATGACTGCTGCTCAGCAACATCAAAAACAGTTAACTGAGTTGTGCTCTCAGGTTCCACCCTAACCACACCCTCGTACATCATGACATATTTGCAATAAACTACATAGTTTAAAAAATATCGAAGATTACACTACTTAGTAAGACAACCACAAATACTATTTAATAACAGTCCGCTTACAACCTTCGCAACCTTAACTCACGACGTCACCCAGGGCGTCATGAGTCAAAGCAGACGGCTGGAGTCGGACTGTGCACTTGAACCCGTTACTGGTCGTCTTGATTTCCCGTGATTCATCGAGCCGCTACCAGGTCACGAAAATACTGCCGACACCATAAATTTGCTACGACCGCAGGTTCGAGCCCTGCCTCTGGCATGGATGTATGTGATTTCCTTAGGTTAGTTAGGTTTAAGAAGTTCTAAGTTCTAGGGAACTGATGACCTCAGAAGTTAAGTCCCATAGTGCTCAGAGCCATTTGAGCTATAAATTTCATTTTGAAGTTTAGTGCTACATTCAGTAAATGCAGTGGTTAGTACACTGGACTCGCATTCGGGAGGACGACGGTTCAATCCCGTCTTCGGCCATCCTGATTTAGGTTTTCCGTGATTTCCCTAAATCGCTTCAGGCAAATGCCAGGATGGTTCCTTTGAAAGGGCACGGCCGATTTTCTTCCCCATCCTTCCCTCACCCGAGCTTGCGCTCCGTCTCTAATGACCTCGTTGTCGACGGGACGTTAAACACTAATCTCCTCCTCCTCCTACATTCAGTAAAAGTTTCTTAGTCTACCATAATAATGTGTAACTTGCTTTTTGATGCGCGACAGCAGTGCGACCGCAGTGGGAGCAGTACCGCTGTGTCAGCTGGGCGTCGTCAGATGAGCAGACGAGCGGCCGGTGTCAGTTTTCTGGGCGTGCAGAGCGGTAGGGCTCCGCGAAACCCGACTCCGTCCGGGACCGCCAGCGGGAGGAAGCGGCGGCGAGCAGCGGGCAGCGGCAGCACGCCGGTCGCGTGGCAACCGGCCACGCCCCCCGCTGTCTGCCGGCATTGTAGCCGCCACGCCGTGTCCGGAAGCTGAGGTGCTCCCGCCTGGCCCGCGGGGAGGTCACCTAACGGACCAGCGCCCCTCAAAGCGTGTTGTAGACCGGCCGCGAGGCGCCCATTGTGGACGGCAGGGAAGACGGGACTTCCTTCCAGCTGCCAAGACTTATGACGGACGACGGTTAGGGGCGGGTCTCGCACTGCCGCTCATCTTCGCTTTTTCTAAGGCCATTCTGCGTCACCTTGCGTGCACCATTTCATCCATCACGGGGCCAACGGCCGTGGAAGCGGATGGTACAGCGGACTCTGAACTCAAAGCGCGTCCTACATTGAAGCGCCAAAGAAGCTGGTACAGGAATGCGTATTCAATTATAGAGATATGTAAACAGGCAGGATACGGCGTTGCATTTAAATTTTGATAAGCTGCCACTGTAGCAGCAGTAGCCGATCTGACAACTGCGTCAAACACCTATTGTCTTACATAGATCGGCTACTGCTGCTACAGTGGCAGCATATCAAAATTTAAATGCGTTTGAATGTGGTGTTATAGTCGCTGCACGAGCGATGGGACACAGCATCTCCGAGGTAGCAATGAAGTGGGATTTTCCCGTACGACCATTTCATGAGTGTACCGTGAATATCAAGAATCAGGTAAAACATCAAATCTCCAATATCGCTGCCTCCGGAAAAAAGATCCTGCAAGAAAGAGATCAACGACGACTGAAAAGAATCCTTCATCGTGACAGAAGTGCAACCCTTCCACAAATTGCTGCTGATTTCAAATCTGGACCACCAAATCATTCAACGAAACATCATCGATGTGGGCTCTCGGAGCCGAAGGCCCAATCGTTTACCATTTATGACTGCACGACAGGAAGTTTTACGTCTCGCCTGGGCCCGTCAACACCGACATTGAACTCTTGATGACTGGAAACATGTTGCCTTTTTGGACGAGTCTCGGTTCAAATCGTATCGATCGGATGGACGTGTATGGATACGGAGACAACCTCATGAATCCACGGACCCTGCACGTCAGCAGGGTACCGTTTAAGTTGGTGGGGGCTGTGTAATGGTGTGTGCCGTGTGCAGTTGAAGTGATATGGGACCCCTGATACGTCTAGATACGACTCCGGCAGGTCACACGTACGTAAGCATCCTGTCTGATCACCTGCATCCATTGATGTCCGTTGTGCATAGCGACGGACTTGGGCAGTTTCAGAGGACAATGCGGCACACCACACGTCCAGAATTGCTACAGAGTGGCTCCAGGAACACTCTTCTGAGCTTAAACAATTCCGCTGGCCACCAGACTGGCCAGACATGAACATAATTGAGCATATCTGGGACGCCTTGCAACGTTCTGTTCAAAACAGATCTTCATCCCCACGTACTCTTACGGATTTATGGACGACCCTGTAGGATTCATGGTGTCAGTTCCCTCCGGCCCTACTTGAGACATAATCGACTCCATGCCACGTCTTTACGCGGCACTTCTGCGTGTCCTCGGGGGCCCTACACGATATTAGGTAGGTGTACCAGTTTCTTTGCCTCTTCAGTGTATTACCTGCATTTCTACACTCATACCGTTCTTCTCCATAACTGACAAAAAACGACATTCGGACATCAAATAAAACAAGTTTATTGTTACCAGTCACTGTTTATTTATCTCCATGATGCGTTTTAAAAGTTTAAACCTCCATCATCGGGTGGATTTACATTTGTTAGTATGATATTTGTTTGTGTGTTGTGTTATGATTTTTGGAGGAACTTGTGGCACTGCCTAGTGAAGAAAAAAAAACACTATTTCAAAGCATGGTTTTGGGTTTCTTTTGACAAAAAATTAAACGTATATCTAACGGTAAACATAAAATAAGTAAAATAAAATACCTCCAGTGATCACAAGTTCCTTTCACTGTCGCAACACATCACATGCACACTGTCATATTTTATAAACTAATATGGCGTCTGGAAACTATTGGGTGCAAGGATCGTATAGCAGAAGAGGAAACATCATCACAATGTACAAAGAATATATATCGTAACAACATTAGTACAGAATAAATTTTGGAGGTGTTTGTTTTGAGGTGTCGAATACATGCGTTGGAATAAATACCTCACGTGGTATATAAATCCGATAGCTTAAACTTCATACTCGTTTATACAATCAGGTGAAATATTACAAACGTTAAGTACAATAACTGTATTGACTACAGTGGTAAAATTCTACACAAATAACAATTTTGATGGGAATTCATAGCTATGAATGATTGGAAGGCAGAGGGGAGAAAGAGAAAGTGGGAGGGAGGGAGAGGGTGGAAAGAGTGATTTGGAAAGTTGGGAAAGATGCTTCATAGACTAGAATATGATTCCATAACGGGAAAAGTCATAAAGTACACCGAGTTCATTGTACACAAAACAAAAGCTACTCATAAGAAAAAAGTAGCTAATCTTATAAAGCAACAATTACCTCCAAAACTGAACCTAAACAACCGAAGGAAACACACATTCTACACACCATTCCTCAACAACACGAACATAATATTCACTGCAGAAGAAGAGGCACTACTCTGCAAAGGTTTAAAACACTATGTTCAAGCTCCATTTGACCAACAGAACAAAGAAAAGCTCATGGGTAGTGCCACACAGAGCTCAACCACCGTCTTTAAGAAGCAAAATGACAGAATAGCAGCCCTCCACAAAATTATCGAAGTTATTGAGAAGGAAATTGCAAAACCATTTCCAGCATACAAGAAAAGAGAAGAAGCCCTTATACGTACCATTAAGAATTAATTAAACATGCATAACGCAATAACTGTAAAAGCTGACAGGGGTAAGACAGCTGTTGTGTTGAACAGAGCTACATGTGTAGAAAAACTTTAGACTTCTCTCCAACCAACAACATACCAGAAATACATGAAGGCCCAACAGTCAGGATACAAAAAGAGATTAATCCCATATCAGACAACATCAACTTTTTACTCACCATCCTACAAGCAAGAAATATTCCAACAATGAGCCCACAAGCACCTTGCCTTACATCACAACCAAAGATCCACAAAAATGGGACCCCCATCAGACCTATAGTGAATTGTAGGAACACCCCAACATCCAAACTCAACTAAACGCTGTTCAAAATTCTCAAAGAAGCATACACATACAATAATGGGAGAACACTTAAAAACACAACAGAATTTACACAACATGTCAGACACACAGAAGTAGCTGATGGGGCTACACTTGCCTCATTTAACATACAAAACCTTTATTCCTCTGTGCCAATAGATCCCACACTACAGATAATCAATGCCAACCTACAAAAGTACAAAAAAATCAATTCAACACACATTATTGAACTAATGGACCTGCTTGAATTCACACTTTCACACAACTATTTTAAAGTTAACAAAAAAATCTACAAAGAGACAGATGGTCTGGCAGTGGGCTCGAATCTTTCCGAATTGCTAGGTGAAATATTTATAAGTAACTTAGAACACAAAATCCTAAATTCCAATCACCACCTCCTCAAAAATATCATCTACTATTACGGATATGTAGATAATACCATCACTTTAATCAAAGACACTAAAGATGACATAAGTGACTTGAACTAGTTATTCAACAACTCCCATGAAAACAAAATTCACCGTTGAAGACCAAACAGATGACAGTATAAATTTCTTAGACCTTACCATTAGGATAAAGAATAACAGTCATCAGTCTGAAATTTATCGGAAACCTACCACAACACATACCACAATCCGTAACTCCTCTTGTCACCCCACAACCAACAAAATGGCAGCTTTCCGATACATCATCAATACAGCTATCCAGCTACCACTCTCTGAAGACAAATGTGATCAACGAATTGAAATAATAAAACAAACAGCTATAGCAAGTGGTTATAACAGCTCCATAGTTGACATCCTAAAACACTCAATAATTGCAAAGAAATCACAACACAAAAAACAAAAAGAAAATAATATCTTCCATACAATCCCCTTTATAGGTAACATTTCATATCAGATTGCGAATGTCTTCAAACGAAAAGGCGCAAGCATATGCCTTACCATAGACAACAATATTTGACAGAAGTTACCCCACAACATCAGCACACGAAACTCACTTCATCACACAGTTGTGTACAAAATTGAATTTTATGACTGTGACTGTTTCTACAGAGGTCAGACAGGCGGACCATTTAAGATAACATTCATAGAACACATGGCAGCACTAAAAAAAAAAAAAAAAAACCACACATCAGCAGTAGCTACCCACCTGCATGAAACAAAACACCATGTTAACAACACAAGTATCAGCATCCTACACATCCAACCAAAAGGCAGAAACATAAACATCCTTGAAACACTCCAGATATACAAACAGCAAACAAAACAACCCGATAATATTTAGTATAGTATCATCCCTGTTTTCAGCAACTGCCTACGTCATTAAAATTGCAATGCACACACACACACACACACACACACACACACACACACACGTACACACCCGTATCTAAATATTTACCATAAATATTTAGTTACCATGACAGCCGCCAAGTGTACAAGAGAATGATCTCATTTATAGATATACCATCACACCAACAGCTTATACGGCTTGTCAGTTTAAAACTATATGTACATTAACTAATGGCACAAATTCTAAATCCATCTACATATTTTAAAGCATTAAAAAAAGGCATTACCCTAACATTTAGGCAGTTATTAAATGTAACTGATATAAACTTAAGACCCCTTGCCTTGTAAACTTTGCTCTCATACAATCACACTTTCCAGTGTCTACCTCCCTGTCACTTTCTCTTTCTCTCCTCTGCCTCCAGCCTTTCATATCTATCTATGAATTCCCATCAAAATTGTTATTTGTGTAGAATTTTACCACTATCGTCAATACGATTATTGTACTTAAAGTTTGTAATATTTCACCTGAATGTATAAATGAATATGAGGTTTAAGCTATCGGATTTATATACCACGTGAGGTATTCATTCCAACACATGTATCCGACACCTCAAAACAAACACCTCCAAAATGTACTCTGTACCAATGTTGTTACGATATATATTCTTTGTACTTGGTGATAATGTTTTCTCTTCTGCTATACGATCCTTGCGCCCAATAGTTTCCAGACGCCATATTAGTTTGTAAAAATCACAGTGTGTATGTGATGTGTTGCGACAGTGAAAGGAACTTGTGATCACTGGAGGTATTTTATTTTACTTACTTAATGTTTACCGTTAGATATACGTTTAATTTTTTGTCACAAGATACCTAAAGCCATGTTCTATAATAGTGTTTTGTTTCTTCACTAGGCAGTACCACAAGTTCCTCCAAAAAATCGTAACACAACACACCAAAAGATCTCATACTAACAAATGTAAATCCACCTGATGGTGGAGGTTTAAACCTTTGAAACGCGTCGTGGAGATAAATGAACAGTGACTGGTAACAGTAAACTTGTTGTTTCATTTAATGTCAAATACAGTCACAGTAAAGCCTAACCTAAAATGTTCACATTCAGAGACATTCGGACACTAAATTTTCATCTTCAGCTTCTCGATACAACGTTTAACTGTATATTTTTAATAAATGGAACACTATAATATGTTTACCAATGCAGTGATCTTGTGTCTGCTCTTATTTCATTACAAGAGTAGTTGTGGCTGCAGGAACGCCATCTCACGCACCATCGCGAGAAGCGCCTGCATCTCTCATTTCAGCTTTTGATTTTACGGTTTACCTTAGGATAATCTGTAAAACCAAACACATTAACATGTGTTAACACTAGCGAGTTGCCACGAGACTTAGTCTGGAAATCTCACCAAACAATTTTCATAAAGTTGGGTGTGATGCTATAGTTACAAATGAAACGTTTGTTTGCAATCAGTAGTACATTCTGCGACCCCGGTGGTTGACTAATGATGGTTTGTTCACATGTAACAATATAGAAATCAAATAAATGGTTTTATATCTGCGATTATAAGCTTAGGAAGCATTACTCCTTTAAATGCAGGTATGCACATGGTCATCCACAGTGAATCCAACATTCCCGGTGGCCCTTTTAGCAACCACAACTCGTAATTGTACTTCACTGTTTCCAATGAGGTTAGCTATTAATTGTACTATTTCCGGCAGGAGGTCGTATTTTAGGATTTTGTGAAGAAGTCTGGTATCCCATAGTTATCGAAGGCGCTTTCTACGTCCAGTAAGAGGGCAGTAGTCGCATCTGTTTAACCATACATTCCCCATGAGTGCAACTGAATCACACCTGTCTCTCAGCTAGTTCGGTCACGAAGTGGCAGAGTGTCGTACAGTCTTCACGTTCCTCTAGCCCTAGGACAGAAACGAAGGCGTCTGACCAGCTCCCAGTCTAATTCCTGGCGGTTGTTTGAACTTTGAAAACCCGTTCGAGCGTCAAGCAGCGCTGAGCTCGTTATGTACCGTTAGGCTGCCAGCCTCCATGTCTTGGGCGGCTCTTGAAAGGTGTTATTTGACTTCAAACCTAGCTTGGTTTTTAGTGTTCAGCCTGTTTTGTTTGAACGCCCTGCACCCGTAAATTCACCATTGCGGAGTTTTTGTTCTGTCGTGGAGCAAATGATGAAACTATTTCCGGATACCCTGTGGCTTCTAATAGTTCGATCGAGGGAGTTGGTGTAGTGCTCTGCACTCAGTGGGAGGTCGGCGGTTCCAGTCCATCCAGACACAAGTTTTTCGCGATTTCACAGAACTGCTCGAGGCAAATGCCGGGACGATTTCTTTGAGACGACGCGCCGATTATATCACTCATCCTTGTCGTCTCTAATGACGTAGATGACGACAGCAAGTTGGACCCTATTATTTCTTCCTTCTTTCCTTCCTTTCTTTCTTCTAAAATAGCTCTCTGGCGCTTTTCCGTACTATTCCCGTTTCACCACCTCACTAGATTGGCTGGGCGAGAATTTGATACTGCCTTCCAATTTTCCATTTTAATACTTTTTTATAATGTTGATGTATAAGTGTTTGTGTTCTACGTGCCAAATAATAACGTTGCATCAGCTAATACTGTTCGTTCCTATGAACCAGTGACAATTGTCCCTCTATTAACTCTGTGTGTAACCATTTTAGATGGTGGGAGGTAAAGCACGTGTCCACTGCTGGCATGCTCCGAAGAGAGTCGGCTAGAAGCCACGAGTTTCTCTCTCTGGCACCGGCTCCCAGCTACCCGGGATGAGCTTACTTCCTAACTCCTTTCTCCTTTCCGAACTTCACATAGTCAGTTGTTAACCTACTTCACTACCTTAACATCTCATGGCCCAATATGACTGGCTGGTGCCTTGCGAAACAACCTGCGAGCACCAAACTGTACTCCATATAAGGTTAGAACTTCCTATATACAGGGTGTTACAAAAAGGTACGGCCAAACTTTCAGGAAACATTCCTCACACACAAATAAAGAAAAGATGTTATGTGGACATGTGTCCGGAAACGCTTCATTTCCATGTTAGAGCTCATTTTAGTTTCGTCAGTATGTGATCAAATTGTAAATTTTCACAATCAACATGTGTGGGCTGACGAGAATCCGCACGCAATTATGCAATCACGTCATCAACACAGATTTTCTGTGAACGTTTGGGCAGGCATTGTTGGTGTTCTTCCACCTACGCTCAATGGAGCACGTTATCATGATTTCATACGGGATACTCTACCTGTGCTGCTAGAACATGTTCCTTTACAAGTACGACACAACATGTGGTTCATGCACGATGGAGTTCCTGCACATTTCAGTCGAAGTGTTAGTAGATTCGGTGACCGATGGATTGGCAGAGGCGGACCAATTCCATGGCCTCCACGCTCTCCTGACCTCAACTCTCTTGACTTTCATTTATGGGGGCATTTGAATGCTCTTGTCTACGCAACCCCGGTACCAAATGTAGAGACTCTTCGTGCTCGTATTGTGGACGGCTGTGATACAATACGCCATTCTCCAGGGCTGCATCAGCGCATCAGGGATTCCATGCGACGGAGGGTGGATGCATGTATCCTCGCTAACGGAGGACATTTTGAACATTTCCTGTAACAAAGTGTTTGAAGTCACGCTGGTACGTTCTGTTGCTGTGTGTTTCCATTCCATGATTAATGTGATTTGAAGAGAAGTAATAAAATGAGCTCTAACATGGAAAGTAAGCGTTTCCGGACACATGTCCACATAACATATTTTCTTTCTTCGTGTGTGAGGAATGTTTCCTGAAAGTTTGGCCGTACCTTTTTGTAACTCCCTGTATACAGGGTGGCCCATTGATCCTGACCGGGTCAAATTTCTCACGAAGTAAGCGTCAAACGAAAAAATTACCAAGAACGAAACTTGTCTAGCTTGAAGAGGGAAACCAGATGGCGCTATGGTTGGCCCGCTAGATGGCGCTACCATAGGTCAAACGGATATCAACTGCGTTTCTTTTAAATTGGAAACCCTAATTTTTATTACATATTCGTGTACTACTTAAAGAAATATGAATGTTGTAGTTGGACCACTTTTTGCGCATTGTGATAGATGGCGCTGTAGTAGTCACAAACATATGGCTCACAATTTAGACGAACAGTTGGTAACAGGTAGGTTTTTTAAATTAAAATACAGAACGTAGGTACGTTTGAACATTTTATTTCAGTTGTTCCGATGAGATGCATGTACCTTTGTGAACTTATCATTTCTGAGAACGCACGCTGTTACAGCGCGATTACCTGTAAATACCACATTAATGCATTAAATGCTCAAAATGATGTCCGTCAGCCTCAATGCATTTGGCAATACGTGTAACGACATTCCTCTCAGCACCTAGTAGTTCGCCTTCCGTAGTGTTCGCACGTGCATTGACAATGCGCTGACGCATGTCGTCAGGCGTTGTCGGTGGATCACGATAGCAAATATCCTTCAATTTTCCCCACAGAAAGAAATCCGGGGACGTCAGATCCGGTGAACCTGCGGGCCATGGTATGGTGCTTTGACGACCAATCCACTTGTCATGAAATATGCAATTCAGTACCGCTTCAACCGCACGCGAGCTATGTGCCGGACAGCCGGCCGGTGTGGCCGAGCGGTTCTAGGCGCTACAGGCTGGAACCGCGCGATCGCTACGGTCGCAGGTTCGTATCCTGCCTCGGGCATGGATGTGTGTGATGTCCTTAGGTTAGTTAGGTTTAAGTAGTTCTAAGTTCTAGGGGACTGATGACCTCAGAAGTTAAGTCCCATAGTGCTCAGAGCCATTTTTTTTATGTACCGGACATCCATCATGTTGGAAGTACATCGCCGTTCTGTCATGCAGTGAAACATCTTGTAGTAACATCGGTAGAACATTACGCAGGAAATTCGCATACATTGCACCATTTAGATTGCCATCGATAAAATGGGGGCCAATTATCCTTCCTCCCATAATGCCGCACCATACATTAACCCGCCAAGGTCGCCGATGTCCCACTTGTCGCAGCCATCGTGGATTGCCCAATAGCGTATATTGTGCCGGTTTACGTTACCGCTGTTGGTGAGTGACGCTTCGTCGCTAAATAGAACGCGTGCAAGAAATCTGTCATCGTCCCGTATTTCTCTTGTGCCCAGTGGCAGAACTGTACATGACGTTCAAAGTCGTCGCATTGCAATTTCTGGTGCATAGAAATATGGTACTGGTGCAATCGATGTTGATGTAGCATTCTCAACAACGACGTTTTTGAGATTCCCGATTCTCGCGCAATTTGTCTCCTACTGATGTGTGGATTAGCCGCGACACCAGCTAAAACACCTACTTGGGCATCATCATTTGTTGCAGGTCGTGTTTGACGTTTCACATGTGACTGAACACTTCCTGTTTCGTTAAATAACGTAACTATTCGGCGAACGGTCCGGACACTTGGATGATGTCGTCCAGGATACCGAGCAGCATACATAGCACACGCCCGTTGGGAATTTTGACCACAACAGCCATACATCAACACGATATCGACGTTTTCCGCAATTGGTAAACGGTCCATTTTAACACGGGTAATGTATCACGAAGCAAATACCGTCCGCACAGGTGGAAAGTTACGTGATACCGCGTCCTTATACGTTTGTGACTATAACAGCGCCATCTAATACAAAGCGACAAAAGTGGTCCAACTAAAACATTCATATTTCTTTACGTACTACACGAATATGTAATAAAAGATGGGGGTTCCTATTTCAAAAAACGCAGTAGATATCCGTTTGACCTATGGCAGCGCCATCTAGCAGGCCAACCATAGCGCCATCTGGTTTCCCATTTCAAGCTAGACGAGTTTCGTTCTTTGTAGTTTTTTCCTTTCATGCTTATTTCGTGAGATATTTGGCCCAAGGACTATCAATGGACCACCCTGTATATTAGAATAATGTATGTATATATGTATGTTCTACATCTTCCCCTAAACCACTGCACCGACTTCAACCAAACTTGGTCACATCTCACTTAATGCCTGAAAAGAATTGCTGTGGAAGTAAGAACCACCTATCTATCAAAAGGGTGGAGGTGGGGATACAGAAGTAGTGTAGCCCATGACTCCATAATATCCGTACTTTATTCCTCCAACATTTGAGAATAACAGCAATCAGTAACTTGAAAAAAAGTGTACCCATAATTTCAAACCTTACAGGAACATTTTCTCGCTGCCAACCACTACAAAATGACGAAACGAAAACAATCGTGTCTTACTACATTTTCGCTGCTCACGCAGTAAAACCGCATCATGAAGCGTGACGTTCTAATTTGTTACTTCTTTACTACTAACTGTATCAGCGACACATTTTGCTGATGATATTCAAATATACCACTGAATATACAAGCAAAATTATGTCATTGTACGACACATCGTTCAGGAGGCATGACGTCATGAACACTGAGTTGGATGAAACACTGCCACATCGTGCATGACGATTTAATTCCAAGTATACCATTGAATGTAACTGCAAAACTATTTCATTGTACGACTCACAGTTCAGGAGACACGATGTCATAAACACTGAGCTGCCTGGAAACGAAACTGCAGGGTGGAATTTGCTATAGAAACAGGTGAAATATATGTACAAATATGTGAAAAATATGTAAAATATATGTGATGTGGATATGCGGTAAATCCACGGATAAAATACTCATGATAAGCCTCTGAAACGATTTCAGCAATATTTGGTACACATATTTTTTCAATCTGCAAAGAAGTACTGTAGAGAGGAGAAGCCCCGGCCTCCTCTCGGGCTGGAGTTGATAATGTAGAAAGAGAAGAGGGGTGGAGATGGACAGACAAAGAGGGATACCGAGTAGATGGACAAAGAAGGGAAAGAAGAGATGGACGGAGAAAGGGAAGAGGAAGAATTGACAGGGAGAGGACGGAGGGGGAGTTGAACAGAGAGAGGACGTAGGAGGTGATGGACAGGGAGAAGGGAGGTGGATAGAGAGAAGGGGAAGAGCAGGTGGACATAGAAGAAAGGAGCAGATGAAAAGAGGGGACAGGAACAGATGGACAGGGAGAGGGGTGGAGAGCAGATACACAGAGGAATAGGAGGAGATGACAGAAAGAGGGGCCGGACACATGGGGAGAGGGCGGCGTGCTGAAGAACTGGAAAGGGAGAGTTGGTGCTGGAGGTGGACAGAGAAGAGGATTGAGAATTGGACAGAAAGGGAAGGAGGAGATAGCCTAATAGTACAATGGAATGGGTACTCAGGGAACGCCGGGTACTCATCTAGTTGGTTCATAGAAATCTGCATTATATGTTTCAAACGTCCCTAAAAGATGCACACATTTTGACTATTCAGAGCAGACTCACTCTGCACCTGCAGACTGCGTGCGTATTTGCTTTAAACAATATTGGAAAAACGTGAAATACGCTACCGTTAGCCTTAATTTGAGTCCACTGTCTTACCAACGCACTGCCTCACTTGGTAAAACTACTCCGAACCATGTTCAAAGCTGCAGCAATTTTCTATTAAGACAATTGCACACATTTAGCCATATGCTTCTGGGATCCTTTTGTCTGCACATTATTCCTATTTCATCGTCGGTCTTAAACACTGTGGCCTTTGAGGATTAGGTGAGAATAACAGCAAACTAGACATGGACTTTGACAAGAATGTCCGATTTGCTTCACTCAGACCCGCCTCTAGCCAAGGGCAAAATCCGCTTATTTCGCACTTTTCCTGACATACATTTATGTTTGTAAACCTGGTGACAGAGTGAAAACACGTGTGTCCGGTAAATTGGCTACGAAAACCTAGACCGGAAAACTTCACCCAAAATTTCAGAGTGCTGTCGATTGTACAGTGTGTGTCACGATATAGTGAGCATTTTTGACCGCTGAGTACCGTTAAGAAACGTATTCGTGCTATTATATAAAGTTTGAACTACATGGGTGCCTCATACAATTTCTGCAATAGTATCCTCGTCCAAAAACATCGTTCATCCCAAAATTGAGTGTATACGTTCGCGAATAAACATAGATTTTTGAGGATTTTTTGAAAATACGAGTTACAGAAGTGATTAGCGTCGTGCGTAACACATTTTCTTAGTAATACGACGTTTGTCAGTTGCACTTACTACAGCCTATACCATATCGAGTCATATTTAGTTTTCTCTTTAACAGGATTGTATATTGTCTGCATTTACCGTAAACTTCGACTTCTCCGAATTTGTTAACTGAGTTAGTTAGTGACCTTGAGAAAAAGAAGTTCCAAGTAGTTACGATGAATCAACATATTTAGACCCAGATTTTTCTATTCGTAACAGAAATCTCTTTGTATGATTTTAATAGCTTTCATTCTTAAGCGTAACTTTTAATTCTTGTGGGACAATAGATAAAGAATTCAAAAGAGATACAGCAAGATTAGTTTAAGGTTATTCATTGTTCTATAAAACATTCCATTTTCGTTTGATGTATCTCTATCTCTGTTATTAGATAGTGGTCTCCGCATGAGGCAATATGAACATGACATACGACGGCATCATCGAGTTTAAGTTCTTATAGATTTCTATCATCCTCTGCAATACGTATCAACTATCAGTCGGATTTGAAGCTAGTAGTTTCTCTCACCCTCCTTTTTATAATGAAAGTATTTCTTCTAAAGCAAAATACAAGTTTAACAGAGATCATAGCAGACGTAGTCGTTGTTAACTTAAAATGCAATTATTATAAAATGAATCAGTTTTCGCATAATGAGAATCGTAAAACAGATGCACTAAATTACACTAAGAATAAAAAAATAGAAATAAATTAAGTATATGTTTCTAGGTTTCATATCTTTATTTGAATTAGAGATAGCCAAAGACTTGTACTAAGAATCAGTTCTGGAATGTGTATAGAATGCTAGATTTTACAAAGTAACTAATCAAATCAGAACTGTGTAGACAAAATAGGACAAGTACTCTCAACATAAACCGGAGTGATTGAGAACTTTGGGGAAGTGAATGATGGGAGAAACCATTCAAACGCCACATGCGAAATAAGAGACAGAAAAAATTGTACAACTTGACTTTGGTTAATTTTGCCTTTAATTTTACAGATTTTAGTAATTACAAGTAAGGTTATCACAGCGTTTTATTAAAAAAAATTAATGTAATCGGAGGCAAAACCAGAGATATATTCACTTTTGGTTCTTCTGATTGAATAATAATATTTAGTAATAAATAATACACCTACCCGAATATAAATGCTCCAATACATCTGTTTGTATTTTTGGTACAAAAGAGTCTCTTTTAGACTATCAAACAGTCCGGTGGCAGTGTCAGTGACAAAGAGGAAAGGTGGAGTTTGACTTGACGGCAAGTATGATCGTTTGGTTTCTCGTGCATAAATTCAGTGATAAAACGTATAAATTGATATGCGCACCTTATCTACGTGAACTGCAGGAAGACAGTGATTAGTGTTGAGTGAACTGTGAGCTGAGCGCTGTGCTTTTATTTGTGCAGACACTAAGAGTTTTTGCGTGTCCAATAGGCACAGACCGTCGGATCATTGACTAATCGATGCGTATGCACAATAATACATATGAATATTTCGAGGACTGTGCCTTTGTGGTATTGGTTTTATACTTTCTTTTTTTGAGTCATCAGTCTTCTGAATGGCTTGATACTGCCCGCCACGAGTTCCTCTCCTAGGCCAACACTTTCATCTCAGAGTAACAACTCCAACCCACGTCCTCAAGTATTTGCTGGATTTATTCCATCCCCGTCTTTCTCTACAGTTTTTGACCATTACAGCTCCCTCTAGTACCATAAAAGTTATACCCTAATGTCTTAACAAATGCGCTATTATCCCTTCTTCTTGTTATTGTTTTCCACCTATTCTTTTCTTCTCCGGTTCTGCGTAGAACCTCCTTCTTCCCTACCTTATCAGTCCACCTAATTTTCAACATTCGTCCGTAGCACCACATTGCAAATGCTTCGATTCTCTCCTGTTCCAGTTTCCCCACAGTCCATGTTTGACAACCACACAACGCTCTCATAAATTTCTTCCTCAAATTAAGACCTATGTTTGAGAGGATAGACGGAAAGAGCACACTGGAAGCCTCTATGAGGGGGAAGATATGTCTGATGTGACAGAAGAAAAAACAGGACTCAGTTTAGAATAGGTAGGGAATTCAGTATTATATTCCGAATTTAAGATAGCTTTGGAATACTTAATGGGAATAGATAAGAGTGGAAGACCGAGAACGAAGTGCTCGGACTGAAAAGGATGTAAGACAAGGATGTTGTCTTTCACCCCTTGTTTTCGATCTACACATCGAAGAAGCGTTGATGAAGATAAAAAAGAAGGTTCAGAAGTGGGATTAAAATTTGAGGTGGAAGAATATCAATGATACGATTCGCTGATGACATTTTTATCCTCAGTGAAAATGAAGAAGTATTACAAGATCAGTTGAATGAAGTGAACAGCCTAATTAGTGCAGAATATGGTGTGAGTAAATCGAAGAATGATGAAAGTAATGAGAAGCAGAAGAAATGAGAACAGCGAGAAACTTAACAATAGGTTTGATGGTCACGAAGCAGATGAAGTTGAGGAACTCTACTACCTAGACAGCAAAATAACCAAAGACGGGCGGAGCAAGTAGGACAGCAATAGCAGACTAGCACTGTCAAAAAGGACATTCTTGGCCAAGAGAAGTTTACTCCTCTGCATTTAACAGTGAAATTCCGGTTGCCTTTCTAATGTTATCACCCTTGCTTGTAATTTAACCGACAGTTGTTTTGACTTTCCTATATGCTGAGTCAGTCATTCTGACAAGCATTTCTTTTTCGATTTCTACACATCTTCATGTAGCCATTTCGTCTTAGATTCCCTGCACTACTGTTTATTTCATTGCTCAGCAACTTGTATTTCCGTTTTTCTGAATTTCCCTGAACATTTTTTACTTCCTTCTTTCATCGATCAACTGAAGTATTTCTTCTGTCCCGTTTGTAGGTATGTGCATTCCTTTTCGCCTGTACTGCCTACTGAGCTATTCCCTGTTGTAGTATCTATAACCTTAGAGTACTAAAGCGTATCTCTTCATTTCTCAGTACTTCCGTGTCCCACATCTTTGCGTATTGATTCTTCCCAACTACTCTCTTTAACTTCACTCTACTCTTCATCACCACTACATTGTGATGTGAGTGTATATCAGCTCCTGGGCACGCCTTACAATCCAGTATCTGATTTCGGAATCTCTGCCTAACCATTACGTAATCTAACTGAAATGTTCCCAAAAGTGCCAACCTTTCCCACGGATACCTCCACCTCTTGAAATTCTTGATCATAGTACTCGCTATTACTACCTAAAATTTGACACAGAACTCAATTAGTTTTTTCCCTCTGTTATTCCTTGTCCCAAACCCATATTCTTCCGTCGCTTTCTTCTACTCCATCCCCTGCAACCGCATTCCAATCCCCCACAACTGTTGATGTTTATCTACCTTTAGGTACTGCATTATCCGTCCAATGTCGTCATGTACTTTCTCTATCTCTTCATCTTCAGTTTGCGACGTCGTAAGGTATACCTGAACTATCGTTGTCGGTGTTGGTTTGCTGTCGATTCTGAACCTTATCAGTTAACTGTTCATTGTAACACACTCTCTACCCTAACTTCCTACTCGCAATGAATCCTACAGCAGTTATACAATTTTTTGCTGCTGTTGATATTACCCTTGTCTTCTTTCCATTTCACTTCACTGACCCGAATATATCTAGATTGAGCCTCGAAATTTCCATTTTCTAATTTTCTACATTCACTACCATGTTCAAGCTTCTGATACACCACGCCCCGACTCGTAGAACGTTGTCGTTTCGTTGGTCACCTCCCCCTTGGCCTTCTCCTCCCGGAGATCAGAATGTGGGGTTACACCGGAATCTTCTTCCAGTGGAGAGATCATCATGAAACTTTTTCATTTGCATTCCACATGTCCTATGGATACACGATACATGTATTTAATGCAGTGGTTTCTATTTCCTTCTGCGTCTTCATGCTACTGATAATAGCTGAGTCTTCCGCCTTCAGGGACAGTTTCCCACCCTAAGGGCAAGAGTGTGCCCTGAACCTCTGTTCCTCCTCAATCCTGTTTGACAAGGCCCTTGGCAGATTGAGGATGGCTTGTTATGCCGGAAGTCTTCGGTCGCCAAATCTGATGATTTTTATTCAAAATTTAAGAGGTAACGGGGTTCGAACCTGCGCCCGAGGACGTTTTGATTTCTAATCAAAGACGCTACTCCTAGACCACGGGTGACACTATAATACAATTATGTCACCTAAATGTTTTTTGTCGATTATGTTCATTTTAAATATGATGTACTTGTTAAATTCTGTAAATTTTTAGATGGTTCAAAATGGTTCAAATGGCTCTGAGCACTATGGGACTTAACTTCTGAGATCATCAGTCCCCTAGAACTTAGAACTACTGAAGTCTAACTAACCTAAGGAGATCACACACATCCATGCCCGAGGCAAGATTCGAACCTGCGACCGTAACGGTCGCGCGGTTCCAGACTGTAGCGCCTAGAACCGCACGGCCAACCCGGCCGGCGCCAAGACAACATGCAGACACTCCGGCCGGCAAAATTTTTAGGTACTGTATGTTAATTAGAAATGTAATATGTACTCTAACTTGTATAAATTATTCTGCAATATGATGTAATTATTGTCGTTCGTGCTGTTAGGGTAAGTTAGGAAAAGCATTACGGTTGACAGAGAGCATAATTTTGTGTTGGAGCATTGTCTCTGGAAGCGAGAGTGACATCAGAGCAGAGCGCTTAGTTGATTTACTTGGTTGCGAAACGTGAGAGTGAACACACGCAAAATGGTGTGTACTATAGAAGGCCTGGCCAGTTTGAGGCAGAGTAGTTAATAACGAGGCCCCAAGAGCTTCATAAGATGAGAAAATATAAGAAGCTCCAATAACATCAAGGCTATACTCCATAACTGGTCACTACTGATCAAGGGGTGCCATTAGTATTGCATGGAGAGACAGAAGTGTGGTCGACGACAACGAAGTCAACGGATTATTATCAACAACAAACTGTAAGAGCCGGCCAGAGTGGCCGAGCGGTTCTAGGCGCTACAGTCTGGAACCGTGCGACCGCTACTGTCGCAGGTTCGAATCCTACCTCGGGCATGGATGTGTGTGATGTCCTTAGGTTAGTTAGGTTTAAGTAGTTCTAAGTCTAGGGGACTGATGACCACTGAAGTTAAGTCCCATAGTGCTCAGAGCCATCAAACTGTAAGGTAGTTTCATTTTCTTTCACGTTTGAAGCCTTGTGAGGCATTTCCTAGTGGCCTAATATGAGTGACTTAAATTGAATAATTTATGACGTATATAAAAACAATAGGTACCTAATCTTGTCATTATTTTCAGTCGTTCTTGCCTATTTAGAGTCCAATTCCTTTCCCCTTTATTAAGTGCTTGGGTGTCGCTGTTTAAAGCTAAAAGGAGATTAGTGAAATACTATCATTACTAGCTTTGTTTACTTGCTCAAAAATTAAATGAAATTAGTTAATAATGGAGCCTCTTTAAGTTAAACGTATTGTTCAATAATATACAGAGGCAAAGTTATTTTTGTAAACGAACACAAAGTAAAATAAACTTAAACTAAAGTAATTCTCGCAATCTTAAATCTTAAAAAAAGGTATGGTTATATATATATGTCCTTGTGTCTACTGAAATAATGGTGTTGTGGACCGACTTGGTTCGTACTCCGGCGTTGCCAATCTTTTGAAAACAAAAATTGCTTATTCAAGACAGTAAATTTTCATAGTAATTACAATCCATTCAAACTACCTAGCTTGCAATTTCCAAGAATCTAGTGAATGTACGTAAACGGTAATCCGAGATCACATAATTATTGTCGAAATGAAAGAGCTACCGCCAGTAAACATTTAGTTTTAATAACGAGTTTATACTGTATTTCTTTGTGAAATTAACATATCTGAATATTAACGGTATAAGGCAATTTTTTACTTCTTCATAAATGTTTCCTAACATGTTGCGTTGTCAGAAATGGATGTCAATCATCCGTTGCCACACGTAGAGTCAAACAGTTACATATCATTGCTGTCCACACAATAGCTTGGTTACTGCACAAACAGTGCCCATTTGGGGTGATGATTATATTAATTAATTTCCCAATTATTGCAGTAAGATTAGTTGTGGACTCTTTGAGTCACATGGTACCTGTTTTAGTTATATACTTTACGTGAGTGATGGCACTATTTTATGTACTCAACAAACTCCGTATAAGTAGAAAGTGGGAGTATACAAGATCGTTAATTTTGAATAACTTATACAATGCTCTCTTCTAACCGGTCAACTTTTTTCTGAAATGGTAAGCTCGGCAAAAACCAAATTCGGTAGGCATAGGCGATCACGGGCATGTTATGCCATTAAACGATTAGTATGAGAGGAGCTTACACCTTAAAGTGAAAAAGCCTTGAACTATGTCGCAACACGCACTGAACTGAAACTACTTTCGCTGTTGTCATGCAGTGAGATATTATATAGGTGTATATCCTCTCCTTGCATCCCGTGGAGGATCTCCTCAGAATAAAGGAGACGGTATAAAAGCGCCTAAGGAGAATACAACAAATGTCCACAAAGTAAGTTCCGATCAGTCGCGAAATGGAAACCAAAGGGAAAATCGGATGAAGTTTAGCACAGATATGTTGTGCGGTGTCTGTAGTATGACCGTCGATCGCGTCACGTCATCCTTTGCAATTCAGCGTGCACAGTAAGCATGTAAAGATGCCTATAAAACAGTGTCTCTCACAAAGTATAGGTGTCGGCAGAGAGATTTCGCCTGATTTTATTCAACCTCACATAACGTGTCTATCATGTATTTTCTTCTTCATAATAATTCTGGAACACACACTGGAGGGGCAATGAAGACGCTCCTGCAGCGTTATCATTTGGAAGTCTTTGATCACTCCATACAAGACTGCTGCTGTGGTTCCTTCTGATTTTGTATTCTGGTCACATGAACAGTTGGCTATGAAGACAAGATTTTGGCGCAGACAACAGACGAGCTGCGACTATGTAGAGAAGTAGCTGGAAGGAGTAGCTAACGGTCGCATATAAAACAGATCTGAAATTACAATGAAATATCAACGCCTGTGAGCCGTGGTAAAAATTTCTGTTTTGAACAGCGCAGCGCAGCGCGTAGTGTGAAGCAGTCGCCCTCCGTTTCTGGCGGTGGCGCCGCTGTGACAAACGCAGCTTTGGTGTCACCCTCTGGTGGGAAAGGGGAAAAGTTGCCTGTTCACGTGCATTTAAGGGGCGCTATGAGCTCGGCAGTCTGTCAGTCTCGGAGTGTCTGGTCAGTTGGTCATCCGGGTCAGTGTGGGGCAGTCAGTGTCTGTCTGTCTTACGGAGTGCTACTATGTGTTAGGCCGCCAGTCTGCTCGAGTTCGTTCAGGCAATCGTCAATGGTGGATGGATCGATCGGTTGGTCGGTCACGCACTGGGACACAAGATGACTTGACCGTCGGCGCATGTGAGGTCGCCACGTCAGTCCAATGGGTCGCGTCGTATAGCGAGGGGTAGTGGCTTCGCGGCCGACACGAAAGCAACAGGAGTCAACCAACGACATCGGTCTGGCCGGCGCAAGCTGCGACGCCGTGAGACTGAAGATCGGAGCGCCTTCCTGCGTCCGTTGAAGCGGCTGGCGGCGGAAGGTTCGGGGGAGCGTTTTGGGCGTGCTGCGCCAGGTCTTCGCCAGACATTGCAGTTTATTAAAACTTAAGTGATTCGTGATATGTTGTTTCATTTACTTGTTAAATTCTATTTGTGTTCTTGGTGAGTCTCTCGTCCCCAGCTTGCTCGTCTGTCTCTCGTCCGCATTGGTTAGGGAGTTAGTGTCTGTCTGTCTATCTGTCGGTCTGCCGTACGTTAATAGCTGCCTCTGTCATGTTTGTCGGATTCACTGTTAACAAATTTATTGCTTAGGGTGTAAAGGCCGAATTCCTGAAATATGTTTTTATCTTGCCTATCATCTTGAGAGGCGGTATATGTGTAATGTAGAGCATGTTTGTACATTTTATGTAAGACTGCATTTCATGGGTTTTTATTTAAATGGTCATTTTAGTATATAAAGTTGCCACTCTTCCACCGTAAGAGTTTTCTTTTGAAAACAAGTTGCACTTTCGGTGGAGAGTAATTTTTTTTAATGTAAGTGTTTTGTACCATTTCCATCCCTCCTACGGGGTGCATAGTTTATGTGTTTGTGTAAGTTGTTAAAATTTTTAGTTTAAAGTAATCTGGTGTGCTGCAGATTTGCGCCAGTGTAGTCTTTCAGAGGTTGTTCTGAGCGGTCGTGACTTCGTCCGTGTTAAAAGGGAGCGGCAAGGTTCTCAGCCGAAGGCTCATACTGTCAAAAAAAGAAAAAAAATTGTTATTTTACCTCTGAATAAATTGTAACTTGATATTTAGAGGGCGCTTTCTGATTATAATTTTTAATTCTGTTTTTTTTAAATAAAAAGAAAGGGTTTTAGGAACAAAATTTCCATTTGCTGAAAGAAATTTGTTTTCATCAGTTTCCTACTGGCAACTAATTCCACGCTCACATAGTGTGATTAAATGTGTTAATGTTGCTGATGAATCGCTAGTAATTAAAGTAAATTCTTTAACAAAAGATTTTGAAAGTAAATCCTCGGTTCATTACTGGAAGGAGACGCGAAAGCTGCGATTGCCACAGCGTCGCCACCGCCAGAAACGGTGGGCGACTGCTTCACACTACGCGCTGCGGCGCGCTGTTCATAACAGCAATTTTTACCAAAGCTCAGCCTGTATGTAGCTAGGAGTATTAATTTTATTGTAATTTCATTCTAACGAGCTGCATGCTCACCGATGGTAAATGCTCTTTCGGACATGTCTGAAAGAACAGATACCATCTTCAAATATATAAAACATTTCTGATTTTCATTGTGGTATCCATTTCGCGATCGATCGGAAATTACTTTTTGGACAACCTTCGTACCATACCACTATATCAAGCTCGTAACAACAGCTGCAACTCTAAGGAGTTTTATCATCGCATGAAACAGATGTATGAAGGATCTGGATAAATTATTTTCAATGCAGAATCGACAAAATGTCAGTATCACTGGCCGTGTGGCCACGAAACCTCCGAATTCTGCCAGGGAGTGAGGTGTTGCGGAGATTTTTCTATGCAATAAATGTACAAGCCCAGCATATTCAGCTTTATTGCGTTTGAGTTTGACGATTAATTTAATTTCATTCTTCTTACCGCAGAATCCCACCTAATGAAGTAATCATTGTTAGCTAATACTTTTACGTTAGTTCAAAATCTTCCGCAGACTGTCAACTGATGAAAAACCAGTACACCACCTTTTTGCCTCCTGGACGTGATTCATGGTGCAATTACCGCAATGCCCAGTGCTCAGTTTATACAGCCATAAACATGTCATTCCAGCAGCAGTCATGGACATCATAAAACCTATTTAAAGATACCTGGCAAATCCTGAATTACTGAAGAAGTATCTGCATTGTCAGACTCAAAATCCCAATGAGTTGTTCAATAATCGCATATGGACCCGCTTACTAAAAAATGTTTTTGTTGGAATGAAAACACTAAAGTGGGGGTCAGTGATGCTGTTATTGCCTTTAATGATGGCAAAATTGGTTGGATGAAGTGCTATAGCATATGGGGATTAATCATGGAGTGAACTGCATCAGAGAACTTGAACAGATGGGCAAGGTTCGCATTGATAAAGCAGAGTATGCAGCACAGTTGGCCACTAAGGAATTTAGAAAGAAGAAAAGAGGAAAAAACTTGGAAAAAGAGAAGAGGATGATATACTGTGTGGTGCAGGGTTCTTCTGAGTGACTATAAATAATAAATTAAGCATATATTGAGTTACAGTCTTTTTAAACTTTAGAAGCCGTTCCTGATAATTTATAATTTCAGTTGCATTTATCCCTAAATCTCAGAAACCACTTCCAGTAGAGTATTCAAATTTTCAGAGAGTAATAACATACATATCCTGAGTCTACTTAGCTAAAAGAAGAACAATGTTATGTATAATTAAAATCATTTAGGATAACGTACAAAAATTACAGTAAATTTTAACTATGTAATTAAAGAATGTATTTCCGAAAGCAGTGGCTGAAATGCAATTATTGTAGTTCAGTAGACTCAGAACACACAATTTAATGTCCTGTAAGAGTTTCATGTCAACTGCTACAGTGGTTCCAGAAATAAAGGTCACTAAATTTAACATTGTCTAGATAGGGCATTACAACTCCCTCTAAATTTAGGTATACCATCCCGTTGTGTTATAAGCTGAACGTTACGGATTTTCCGGAGCTTAGATGATAGGAAATGCTTTTCCCTAAGCCTTCTTAACCCTAAAACGGTGAATTAAGCATTTGAAGAACATACGTAATCTGACCCTAGCAGGCGAAGTGAAGTAATATGTTAATTAATCTTCACTGCTCGTTGGATCTGAAGTCAGAAGCGAAGATCGGTAAGGAACATGTACTGTGAATGACCATCATATAACGGTATGATTAAGGCACAACATGACCAGTGAGTAGGGATCCACTAAGGGAATGGAAGACTTAAGATCACAAGTAGGACTGTCTCTATTTGGAATGTTTGAGAAACACAAAGGGATCCTTCAGAGGAACAGCCATGACAAACTGGACACAGTGGGAGGAATAATGTTGGAAAGTCTTGCATGGCGAAGAATAACTTCTCTGAGAAAACACCGGACCATGCATTCACAAGCCATTTACCAGTTAGAAGATCGTGGAACCAAGAAACGGAACGTATGTAACAAGAACGGGTAAGGAGTTTTGTGTAACTAGTAAGCAGGTTGCCAGCATATTGCACTTGTAAAATTACTTCATAGTGAATGACTAGTGAAGGATAGTTATTCATTTCTAGAACAACCTTTCTTCGTATAGCAGAATGAGGAATAATTCTGAACTTCGTACCACATTAAAACTGTATGCATGGAAGTTGCAAAACATGACACCCTCCACTAAGAAATGGAACATTTAATGTGGAAATTGCCATTAGACTGTGAATAAGCCATCTCTTCCCGATTATTTGTTTCCAGTAGTGGTAGTCAAACCGTAGCTTGGAAGTCTGGATCGTTGCACTGCCAGAACGGAAACTCTGTGGGCGGGACGTGAGACATACTCGGACAGTTTAATCGATAAGTACACTTTTCTCGAAAGAAAGCCGAGTAACAGGGTCACACGGTTTCAGTCTGCCATAAATTATTCTTTGATACGTGAGGCATCATGGAAGACACTACTATTATCATCATATGCTGGCGCTGCACCTATCACATTAAACTGTCTACAACATAGATTTTTGGAAAACAGAAAGTGCTATTCTCAAGCAGAAGTTAGTTTGAAAGCAGCAGTTTTTTACTGGTCAAGGCTCTATTTGAGATTGTATACCCATTGAACTGACTTACCCAATGCATTACAGGTGGATATTCAGACTAACGTGTATCCCGAACCAAGGAGCAACTCAGCATTTTTCACAAACACAAATCATTCCTAGAGGTAAAAGAACTGATAAAACATACTTCCCGCCGATTGACGGTTTCACCATCTCAGAGTAGCACCATAACCCACCATCATCAATAATTTACGCTTTACAGCTAACTATGAATTGTAATGTCTTTCTACCCAACGAATCTGGTCCTCCACAGCTCCCTGTAATATAATAAAAGTTTTTCTCATTTCTTAAGAAATGTGCTACCGTCCTATAACTTCTTGCAGACCCAGTGAGGTGGCGCAATGGTTAGCACACTGGACTCGTATTCGGGAGGATAACAGTTCAAACCCGCGTCCCTCCATCCTGTTTTAGGTTTTCTGTGATTTCCCTAAATCGCTTCAGGCAAATGCCGGGATGGTTCCTTTGACAGGACACGGCCGACTTCCATCCGTAATCCAATGGTACTGATGACCTCGTTGTTTGGTCCCCTCCCCCAAATCAACCGAACAACCAACTTCTTGCAGTAAGAGTTTTCCATACGTCACTCTTCTCTCTGAGAACCTACTCATCTTTCCACTTATACATTTTATTACCACTTATATTAATAGAATACTGTGAAACCTGTATCCCGCTGCAATCAACCTCAGTGCATATTCAGCGAAGCTAGCACTGACGTCATAACCCAGCAAGAGTAAAAAGACAGACTGAACTCCCAAAGTGGAATGTTACACACAATTTTACTTTGAAATGCATTTTACTCCCGTCATTTCCGACTTTTTATACGAACGATTAGTAGCAAAAATATTTCCGTATGCCCAGACAAGTTAACAATTGTTTACAATTTATGCAGAGTTCAAAAATACATTTATGTTCTTCAGATGTCAAACTAATCTTTTTACAGCCTTTACATTTACAAGCTGTACCACAAACGTATTGGTGATTTTTTAAGCATTCTTCATTATAATAGTATCTATTGCAGTTTTTACAGTATACCTGGTATTAGATAGTTTCATGTTCTGGACCTTTCCATAGTATACAGATTTTTCTTATTTTTTGCAATTATGTTTATCTTTGTTGGTAAACAGCTTATTACATTTACTACGGAACCATACTGATCCCAAGAAAGCCTTCATACTCGTCAGGTTACCTTCCATTCCGAAAGTGGGTGTACTCAACGACTGTTATGTGGCTTATAAATTATAGATTGCAGGAATCAGTCGTTCTCTTTCAGATTTTACTACGTAAATCCAGATTTCGGCTACTGGCCAGCCATTCTCAATGCTAAAAATACCTGAAGTACCTAGTCATGTGTTATAACAAAAAGTTACAACTATGCCATAACTTATATGGCCTATATATTACATACCACTATTTTCTATTCTCGATGCACGTAACTCCCTGTTGTTCAGGCATCAGTCACATTTCTTTGAATACTACTGTGTAAACATGGTTGGCTGTGTGGAGAACACATCGGTTGGTTCTATGGTGCTCTCTATATGAACTATGTATATAATATTTAAGGAAGTAAAAATACTTCAAATTTCCATGGGAATTACATAAAATAAAACATAAGTAAAATTCTTTACATTGCTGTTCGGCTTATTTCATGTTTGGTGGTAAAAATAGAAATATATAGAAGACATTTCCAGATTCACTCCTTGTGAGTCAGTTGTTTTATTCTTTAAATACCTAAGTAATGTCAGATGGGTAATCATTTAAAAAAAAACTATTTATAAAACACAACAATGCACATGCTATATGCAACTCTTGGAGTTGATCTGATTTAAATATTTTTATCTTTGTATTATTTTTTCTCTTTATATTAACATCATGACAGGTATGTTGTCCTCTTATTTACTAAACAGTTCATAGATAGCGCCAAATGGCAGCCAAATAGATGGTTGGTGTAACTTGGCATTCCATTACAGATGTAGAAGGTACTAGTCTCTCTATCAATTAAAACCGATTTTACTTATAAATACAATAAAACCAATACACTGAATTGCTGTAATTAACAATTTACATGCATCTGAGCTAACGTACCATTGAGAAAGGTCTGTGGGGTCAATGTTATAACATTCATACTCATACAGTGTTATGCTAATGGCTGCTGTATTTTGGCAAGACAGCAGGAGATACTTTGTTCCCCCTGGGTCAAACCTTACACTGTTTCTTAATGACAAATCTTCAAACAATTCCCAGAACAGTTTATTTTTCATAATGACCTGACCATTAATCAGGCTGCTGTCTGCATTCTTGTGATGGCAGATCTCCAGCTCTTCCAGGAGGTCAAGGGACCAGAACATGTCGTATTTATGCAACAATCTGCTAAATATTTTTATCTAATATATTTTTCTTCTATATAATTGGAGTTAATTCCAGTGACATCTAATACTGCAGTGAATATTTCTGAATTCATTCAGAAAAAGAATTAGAAACAAAATTTGGGTTCTTGGTTTAAAGATATTTGGGTCCCACTGTTTGAAGAGACAAATTTGTTGATTGTTTATGATCTTGTAGCTTTTCTGTATGGAATTTCAGGGTCTAAATATTTTATAATAAATGTAAAGGAAATTATGTTCCATTTCCTAAAGATAATGAGATACCATTCATGGAAATATAACACAATAATCCACTCGCTTTAGAGTATGAATATATTCGAAATGAAATGGATAAATTAAAACTGAATAATCTTCTTCAAAAGAAATGGATTTTATTAACTGTTGAAAATTCGATACAAAACAATGTAAACATGTGAGATAATACTACATTATTTTAGGTAACATACTATTCAATTGTCTTAAGTATACTGCAATTGTTGAAAAAGATAAATCTCAAAATATTATTCAACAACAAGCAAAAGAAATACCAGCAAAAGACCGAGAATGCTTAAAGCTAAGGAATATAATTTCTGATGTAGTAGCGATGAAGAAAGAACAAATTACTTACAGTTCTACATTTATGCAGTACGCCAAGAAAAACTATTTCAAAGTTGGTGGTGTATTATCTGAAAATCATCTTTCAGGAAGATTATCCAGTTATAATAGTGGAAGACCTAAAGATGACAAAATATTTTGTCAGAAAATACAAATTTAGAGATTACAAATCAGTACAGAATATGCTTAAAGTCTGTTTTGGTGTGCACGGAGTAGAAAAAGAAAAGAAATGTACAATATGCACCTCAACAGTCTGTCTTAATTTGTTGAGAAACTATGTGTCCAATCCCATGATATTGTTGATGAAATACATGACAAGCGAAAAAATATTTATGACAAAATTTTAACTGTGCCCACTATATAATTTTATCATGTTGATAAAGTAGAGATAATGGAAGATTTAAATGCGCTTAATTTGGATGTATTCAAAGGCAATGAAAAATGCACTATTTTTATCAATGAAGGAGGTCTTTATTCTTTAATTTTAGAGATTTCTTAGATATCATTCCCAGTGACATCATAATTATTTCACTTCTTTGGATTGCTATATACAAGAACAACTGATTAATGATATTATGGAACTTCATCAAACTGAATTAATATAAGAACCGAAAAATTCAACAAAAATATGATGTGGTCATTCGCTTACTTTACAAAAATTGAACTTTTTCAGTTGACAATTTTACCAGCCACTGAACTTTTATTCTTTATCGAATTTCAGCCGATCTGAGCGGATCTACTGCAGATTTAATAAAGTTAATATTGCAAAAAGAGGAAAGACTTAAAAGATTACAAGACTTTATCTTTGATAATGCAATACCTTTGTCCCATTCACAGAAATTCAACTTTTTCCATGGTCGAATTTTTACTCTTGTGAAGATCTGAATTAAACATCACTCACAATTTATAAAATAACATTATCATCATTTGCCCAGCTGTTGGGCAGATTATCGAAACTCAACTATTTAACATAAACTTTATCTCCTTTCTTTCTCAAATCTTTTTCAACTAGTTAAACATCAGGAAAATTCGTTTCCATTAGTCCTTGTTCATAAAAATTTCCATCACTAACTTACAATTTATATGAGATTGGATTGGAGAGAATAACATTTTCAATTTCGGAAATTTCTGTTGACCAATTGGAAGTATATCCTGTGTCAAAAAGTCCTTTCAATTTGCTTATTTTCACTTTGTCACCAATTTTATATTAGGTCTCAGCATCCAGCAAATTTGTTACATAAACAGCTACCAGTAAGTTCTTTTCAGTCTCCTTATTTACATCGTTTTGTACCAGTTTTATTGTTGAATGTCTTATTTTATTCATAAACTAATTTAGAGAATTAGTCAACCCATTTGTAATTTCCTTAAAGAGCAAATTTCTTCCACACTTTTCCTTTGAATGATGTTATAAATCATGCAACAACAGATGCTTTTAATTCACTAAAAGTTGAAAAATCATTGATGTTATATTTTTTCATCAGCTCATGAAATTCTTTGTTATGGAATTCTTTACCATTATCTGTTAGCAAACTTTTTGGTGTTCTCTCTCTAAATATATTTTTCAAAAGTTACTTTCTTACCTGTTTTGTCTTTAACTGGTATAGCACAAGCAAATTCTGAGAACACATCTATAACAGTTAAGAAATATGTATATCCTTTATTGATTTTTGAAATTCCTTTCAAATTATGTGAGTCCATTTCAACTATATCAGTTTGTCATAACTCATGTATACCAAGGGTAACAATATTTCTTCTCTTAAAATTTTTTCTCATTGGTTTATGTAATTCATTGACAATTTGTTCACAAATATTAAAGAGATGTGGTGGCTGCCCATCACCTACAAAAATTTTTTAATGAATTTACGCTTCTTGCTTTTACATACTGTACAAGGACCTCCAATGGTTTGTCTTCTATTTTTAGTTCTTAATCTGTGAATATTATGGGCTTCAGTAAACTTTTACATTTCGAACAATAGATGTGACTATGTTTATCCATCTATATAGAATAAAAATTTAATAAGATTAACATTACATGAACTGAAACATTTTTAACAGAATCATTTAATCTTATGGTGAGAGAATATGATTTGTTTACATTTATTGATTGATTACTATTATTTATTTGGTACAGTTTATCAGCCACCCTTACAATGATGTCAAAGTCATCAAATTTTAAATATCTGTTTATATTATTACCAACAACAATAATTCTTGTAAACCTGAGTGCATAATCAAAAATATGCATTCTTAGTTTGCTTCCTGTCATAAATGTGAATTCTCTTATTTGTTTATCATATACTTCCTCTTGAAGATTACTTAAACTTTTTAAGTGTGGAGTTAAATCTGTTTTTGAAAAATAATCTGATGAAACTTCCTCAATATATTTCTTGGATAATAATTTGAAACATAGTTAGCAAATTTACATATTGTTGTTTAGGTTCTAAAAGTCTTGTTTCCAAATGTCTTTTGCTAACTGCATCCAGTTTATCAAGTGGATCACTGATTTAACAATTCTTGTTTTAAAGTCAATATAATATGTAGCTACTTTAAAAATTCTGTTCAATTCTTCCTGCTACTGTTTAACTAAATTTACAATTTTTTGATCTATTAATGATTGAAAATCTTTTATTATTGACTGAAAATCTTCAAAGTTTGAAAGTAATTCATTATTAATTTTTGGTAGAAAATCTAAATCGTTATTGAACTTATTTCCAAATATGTTCATTTATTAAAGTTAAAACTTCATTATACTTGTAATTATCTGACACCAATTTTAATGCAAATAGAAGTAAATAACCACAAATTACTTCATTAAAATTTTGTATTCTCTCACCATTGTAGTAGAGATCTTTTTTCCAAATAGTTAATTAGTTTAATTAGTATATTTATTTTAATAATTGGTATATTAATTTATTTGTGTCAGGACCAGATGTATATAAATTAACTATTGCAGCTTCATATTCTCTAGGATGATTCTATAAGTAATAAATCATAAAAACTCCACAAAAATATTTAATTTTTAATTGTTCAACTAATTTTTCTGTATTGACATTACTTAGTGCAGTAGTATAAAAATCGATTATTTTCTGAATTTTTTTTTCTTCATCCAGCGCCTTTCTTTTCAATTACATCTTTATGCCTTTTCTGCTCTTCCAATTCTTCATTAGCCCTTTTCTTGTTTATCACAGCATTTCTAATTGCTCCAAATCCACCAGCAAGTGAACTAATAGTTGGTACATAAGGAACTGTAGCTAATAGTAGTGGAATAGATCCACCTCTGTATTGTGTTAGGCCTTTTCCGTCTTCCTTTTTTGTTAAATATTCAATAATCTTTGTCACAACAGGAATACCTAATGTAATAAGGAAATTTCTGCCAGTTTTTTCTTTCTTTTTTGTGCTTCTGTTAAAAATGGTTCAATACTATTTAACTGATCATCATTCAGTTTAAATTTAATTAATTTTGGTTTAGTCTTGCCTCTTGGTAGCAAAGTATAATCAACAAAAAGTTATTCATTTAAAATACATAAAATTTAATAATCATAAATATTTTTACACTCCCCAACCACTGCCATCCATTCCTAATGTTCTGTTTCCATACATAATTCCTCGAACTACAGTCACTTCTAAATTTTCTCCTAATGAAGCGTCATTATCGGAATTGTTTCTTTCACAGCTAATTGAAGTTCTGTATCAGCTTCATGTCTGCATTCAAAATCTTTATGATCTCTATATGCAATATCATGTTTTTTTACAAGCTCTATTTTTTCAGTATGGCCATGTGCTAATCTTTCTTCTAGTTTAG
This sequence comes from Schistocerca piceifrons, assembly GCF_021461385.2. Taxonomy (NCBI): domain Eukaryota; kingdom Metazoa; phylum Arthropoda; class Insecta; order Orthoptera; family Acrididae; genus Schistocerca; species Schistocerca piceifrons. Next base: position 510,502,830 of record NC_060140.1, read on the forward strand.
TGAAAGGCGCATAATATGAATATACTGGCAGAAGCATTTCTGGCGTTGGTAAATTATTTAAGTCACAATTTGCTAATCCTTTACCATGTTTTTCTCTTTCCCAAAATGTCTTGGAAGATTATTCTAAAATCTGATTATCTATGTAGACACATTCGATTGGTTTCGAATATTTTTTTACTAATCCTTCACCAACTTTTTCTTTGTCATTTTGCAGTGAATTATCTAAATTATTGGTCTCAGTGCTGGAAAAAGTTGTCAAAAATTTACCTCCTCAAATATTTGCATTTATTTCCTCTGCTCAGTTTTATTTTATTTGGATTATTATCACAATATAATGCTCCCAAATTGCATAATATATCTGCATAATTTGATAAATCATAACCTGTCAATAATATATTCATGTCTTTTATAGTTATCTGTTTTTTATGTTACAAGATTCATTAATCCATCTGTACCTTCATATATACTATCACCAATAGTTAATTTATCTCCATCACATTTTACTTGTAATTTATCAAGAAATTTAAATGAACCAAAGGTCTTAATCCAAAAACATTATCTTCAATGTGATTAATATATTCTAATATTCTTCCACTTACGTACCTACCTTTTTTCTCTCTTCTCCGTACTTTATTAATAAATCTTGTACTTCTGATTCACTTAAAGTATAGTCACACTGTGGTATTTCATATTGTTTAATTGCTGATACCAAATTCTTTTAACTGATAATGACAATAACAAACCATCTGCTTTTCAGCTTCTCTGTTTCCTTCAGTAGCTTTCAAAATATTTTCTCCTATACCTTCTATAACTTGTTTAACTATTTAATTGCATCAATAACTGGTTGATCTTTTTTCAATTCATATTCTTTATATGGTTGTTTCTTCAACTTTTAAATTCCACTTTGAATTGTTCTTTTAGTCTCCTAATTCGCATAGCTTTTTATCACATCTGTATCATATTTTGAAAACATCGATTACAGATGGAAAAACATTAATTAAACATTATTAACATTTCTGTTGAATGTTTTATACTTATGTTGAACTTTTTATGCTTACATTGAATGTTTTATATTTATATTGAACATTTTATGTTTATGTTGAATGTGTTTAGCATTTATGTACAACATTCAAGAGGAATGATTCGTTACCCTTATGTTGAAAAAAATCTTTTATTTTGGTTCTATATTTTCCTTCATTCGCTTTTCCAGTCATGTCTATCATTAGAAATCCAAATTCATCATTCCAACATTTACTACACATTTCTTTATAATAATCAAACTTTAAACTATCACCAATGAACTCATGACAGATACAATTTAAATTTGTGTCATCTTGTCTAAATATATTTAAAATGTTTAAATTATCTTGACTGATTGTTTTGGTATTATTGAATAAGTCAGCTAAATAAAAACAATATATTCCTTTATGTCTACCTCTCGATATTGCGGTTGATCTAAACTTTTAGAATACATGTACAAATTTTATTCCTGGTCAATTTTCCAGCTTCTGGAATATAATTGGCTATCATTAATATTGTATTTCCACAATATTACGGTCCTATAATTGCATATGAAATAGATTTTGGTGGAAGTTTACCATGTTTATTTTTTGATTTATTTTCTGGTATTCTTATTTTTGGTTCACAATAAGTTTTCATTTAATTAAATACATTTTTGATAGTAAATGAGCAGATTATTTCAGCTGAGTGATAAGTAATCTGTTCTCAAAAAGAGATTCACTGCACCTAAACGAAATACCTTTAGTAATGTTACCATGGTTGGTTTTTATTCAACTTTTTTAATTCCAAACATTATCTAGAAAAATAAAAAAGTATATTGTGATGGTGTAACAATAGAAACTCCTGTTGGTCAATATAGTTTTAAAAACCTAGAAAAATATATTCATGGCAAAAATCCAAATATTCATATTAAGCATATGTAATTTTGAATGGAACTGTAATCAAAAGTCTTGTAAAATTGTATATGGATATAAAAGAAGTTAATATTGAAGTGTACCAGGATTTAATAAACAGATTATAAACATAAATGAAAAACCTGTTACTAACGAGGATCTTAAAATCATTCCATTTGAATTAATTAATGTAAATTTTATTTTAGCTAATGGTAGGGTTGTTAAATATACTGATAATTTTCATCAAGAAACTAATATTACTGCCTCATTCAAGCCTAATGCAGAATTTGGTGGACCAATAATTCATGAATCACATTATTCTGTATATTTACAATTTTTTAACCTCTTCAAGATTCAGAAATAACTATAACTGATGAAAATGAGAATTTGATTGACTTCAGTGGTCCTTACATAACAGTAGTTTTAGAAATGTCTTAAAAAATTTTATTCTTATCAAACTATGAAACATAATGGAGAGTTACCAGTTTTACTCATTTCCTGTGAATGAGAACACTAGAAATAAACTAAATGCCCCCAATAAGATCACAGAGATTAATGTAAATATTGGAGATGGAAGGGTTCATCCAAATCATGCAGAGCTATATATCAGTTCTATTATTATTGGAGCTGATGATGCAGATGGTCCAAAATATGACAGAATATCTAATAAAAAAATATATGGCAAAGTTGTTCGAGGTCATTACTATAATGATAGGAAAAAATATTTGGGCAAGAATGGAATATCCTTTTCTTCATCTGTTCTTATTAGATTAACTTTGGCTATAGCCCATGAGTTAAGTATGGAAGGTCATAACCTTAATAATGGTAAGATTAAAAGTAAGAAATGTGAAGTACTTTTTCCACTAGATCAGTTTGGTGGACTTTTCGAAGATTATAAAGAAGTAATGTGGGAAGGAGAGTTACCAGAAGCTTTTACTTGGCATTCAAGTGATGGAGATGCTATTATTAGACGAGCAGAAAAAACGATATTGGAATTGAAATAAAAGATACACATCCAAAAGAATATAAAATTGTAGAAGAATCTATGGAAATACTTGTTCCTGTCGGAAAGTATGAACCAGAATATTCACTAGAGCGAGAAGAAGTATTAAAAATCCAAAAATTGTAATTTCCTTCTATGAATCACAAACAGTTGAAATTAGAAGGAAAAAGAAATTTTGAACTCGATAGTATTAATTATTGTAATTCTTCAGAATTTGATATGCCTCACTTTATCTTCGTTATTTTCTAAACTAATCGAAAAAAGTAATCAACTAAGCTGTTCTTCTTTATTCGATCATGTTAACTTACAAAATATGTATGTGAAAAATGGAAGAAATGAAGTTCTTCCTCAAGACTTTTTATCTTTATCCACCATATAATTACCTGAAAGTATATGATGCTTTCTTCGATTTCAAGAGTGTTGCTCAATTGAATGATGATGTCAATGTAAATTCCATCAATTTTATTAAAATTATCCTATTTTTGTTACAAATACGTCTAGGGGAATGAATGTGTTAGCCACACAGAAAACTGCAATGATATTAGTTGTCACTTTTAATGGTAAAATTGCGAAAGGTACAGTTGTCTACATAGTTATGTATGGTAAGAAAAATGTAACATATTATGCTCAGCATAGATTTTTGAGTGAAAATTTTTAATATAATTATTTTTTATTCTATATAAATAGATACTCTACTGAAGAATCTATATAATGAAAGCAATTCTAATTTCTTCAAAGAGATTAGTGAGCTAGAAGTAATTGAATTGTGTTACATTACAGATTGTAAACATTAAAAAACAAGAAATGAGGAGAAAATTTGTATGGATCTTGATACTAAATTTAAAATAATTTTGGCACACAGGTTTAATAAAATAATAAGTAACTTGGACTAAAGATTTTTTGAAGATGCTGATATTAAACTAAAGGATAAAGGAATGAAGAGAACTATAAATAAAGATAATGAATTTTACTATCTATACTTCATTGAATACATTTGTATTGGTATAATTTTATATATCTTATTTTTGTGGGTGGGTTAGGTTTGTTCAGTAAAGAATCTGCTAGTGCGCTCAAGTTTCCCACATACTATTCATTGATGACCCAAAATGTAATGACAACCTGCTTAAAAGCTTGTTTGTCCGTCTTTGGAACGAAATAGATCACTGATTCTTCGTATAGGTTCCCGACGGTTTGTTGGTAGGTTTGTGAAGGTACATGGCATTAGATGTCTACGTATAGGTCTTGTAATTCGCCTAAATAATAGGCTGCTGATTTGTGTACAGGATCATGGCGCATGATAACGACCCAGATAGGTTCCATAGGATTTATATAAGACGAAATTGGTCGCCGAGCCTTCAGCGTGAGTTCACTATAATGCTCCTGAAATCACTGTAGCACGGTTCTGGCTCCGAGACACGGACAATTATACTGCTGCAAGATGTCATCGCCGTCGGGGAAGACATCAAGCATGAAGAGATGCAGGTGGTTCGCAGATGTCAGCGTGTCTTAGATTACTCTCTCAGGTCCCACACAAAGGCAGGAGAATGTCTCCCATATATAATACTGCTCCCACCAGCCTGCTGCGTATCGCCCTGGACATTTCGAGCCACCATTCATGTCGATGTCGGCGTTTGTGGAGATGACCATTGATGTAGCATAACAAAAATGTGATTCACGAACCGACACGTTTCCATTTAGCGACAGTCGAGTCCCCTATCGCAGTCGTAACTTACTATATCGCTGGATCAGTAAGCAAATACTTAGGGATAGTATACTGAAGGGATCCACGTTCAACAACATACGATGAACGGTGTGCTCTGAAACGCTTGTGCGTGTACCAGCATTGTGCCGTTTCGGTGAAAATGCCACAGATCACCATCTATCATACTTTACAGAGCAGACAAGTCTCGGAACCCGTCGTTCCGTGACGAGTCGTGGACGTCCAACCATTTAGCGCATAGTTGCTGTCCTTCTACCTTTTTCCGTAGAATCTCAAGCCAGTAACTCATTCGACCATTCACAGGCTCTACGTGATAATAATCTGTCCCTTGTCAAAGACGCTTTTCTCAATGAATTTCTCCATTTGTAACCCATATCTTCGCTAGGGTGATCCCCCGTGCGTGTTTGCTTTGCTTACATGCTTTTGTTACAGCGTCACGTGCCCACAACGCCACCAGGCGGCATTCATCGTCACGGTGGGCAGTCATAATGATTTGGCAGATCAGTGTATATTATTGTAGCTTCCAGGAAGCGGTTGGAGTAACAGGAAGAGTACAGAACGATAATCCTAGAGTCTTGGAATGTAGGGCTATGTGGGATCGCTTTTTTTTTAATTTTTACCTTTTTGCAGGTAAATCGAGATAATGCTTTTGATGTGATGGAACTCTATGTGGAGGGAAACTAATTTCTTCTGTTAACTGACTTGTAGGGAGGACAAATATAAGCACAATTACACGACGAGATTTTTCAAGGATATTTCAAGGAGCATAGCCAAAGTACAGTTTTAAACTGATTCACCCAAATGAACACCGGTAGTGCAACCGTGCTATGTGAATTTTTATCGTCAGCGAAAAAAATTGGTCTAAAAGCTTCAAACCTGCTCTTATATTGTTGAACGAGAAAGAGAATTCACGTCCCAAGAACACTGCATCAAAATACATTCCATTGTACATTGCAATCTATACCCCCCAACATTTGGGGAAATGGAACGCTAGGCATGGGTTATTGCCAAAATGAGCCATGTTAAGGGACCTTTTATAAATATGAACCAATTTTTTTTCGTATAGCAACTTTAAAACAGTCAAGGAATTGTAAAAATACGGTGTTTATAATTTGCGCAAGATGCCGAAGAAATTACTGCTCCCACTGTTTCAATGATGATTATTATCGCAACACGACTAAATCATCACCTAAAAAGTAATGGAAGTAACCAATTACATATACGAATTTCTTGAGTATATTTTTCAATCCATTCCTCGAAATTTGTCCGCAAAACCCAGATTTTTTCTTTGCCTTTCCTTTTCATGTCTTGTTTGAAAATATAAATCAATACAGTATTCGATTTGCTTGTAGTTTCAGTAACGTGAAAATTGAGAACGAAATAAGTATCCGCATAGAAACTGGAACCCACGACCAACGGAATATCGAGCTGTATTCTTTCCACTGCTCCAATCGTCCCCTGGAAACAATGCTAATTAAATGATTCTTGCCTCACCTGACCCACCCCAAAAATGCTATTTCGTCTAATTGAAAGACCATCTGAAGACCCCACTTCCATTAGTTTCATTTCATACAATAAAAATTAGGAGGAAATCGATTATGGCGACTAGGCGCGGTCCCCTCGCGAGCGGAGAGTGTGCTGGTTTGAAACTTCCTGGTAGATTAAAACTCTCTGCCGTACCGCACTTCGAGATCTTCACTTTAGGCGGCAACTTTCTTAGCGACTGAGCTAGGCAGGCTCGTTTCCTGAACTCTGCACTGGAGTATACGCTGTTTTGAAGAATTTATCAGTGATTTAAATAATAAAACACCGCACCTGTTACGTTTTTTCATGCCTAGCGGGAATGTTTTCCCATTATCAACTGAAACTACTTATTTTGATATTTTATGTGATGACTGCGTATGTTGCTCTGCCTCTCTGGCCATGCCGTCGTTTTTTTATGTTATTACTGTAGGAGTTAAATATAAGTATTGCGATTATTTTAGTCGCTAATGTTAAAGAACAGTCTTCTCTTTTCTTCCTTTCCTTGGCCTTTGTCCCATATCTTTACAATCTCGGCATGTTAATTAATGGAACTAGGAATGTAGAAGCATGCCTTTCAGGAAATATTCCTCACACACAAAGAAAGAAAATATGTTATGTGGACATGTGTCCGGAAACGCTTACTTTCCATGTGAGAGCTCATTTTATTACTTCTTTTCAAATCACATTAATCATGGAATGGAAACACACAGCAACAGAACGTACCAGCGTGACTTCAAACACTTAGTTACAGGAAATGTTCAAAATGTCCTCCGTTTGCGAGGATACATGCATCCACCCTCCGTCGCATGGAGTCCCTGATGCGCTGATGCAGCCCTGGAGAATGGCGTATTGCATCACAGCCGTCCACAATACGAGCACGAAGAGTCTCTACATTTGGTACCAGGGTTGTGTAGACAAGAGCTTTCAAATGCCCCCATAAATGAAAGTCAAGAGGGTTGAGGTCAGGAGAGCGTGGAGGCCATGGAATTGGTCCGCCTCTACCAATCCATCGGTCACCGAATCTGTTGTTGAGAAGCGTACGAACACTTCGACTGAAATGTGCAGGAGCTCCATCGTGCATGAACCACATGTGTCGTACTTGTAAAGGCACATATTCTAGCAGCACAGATAGAGTATCCCGTATGAAATCATGATAACGTGCTCCATTGAGCGTAGGTGGAAGAACATGGGGCCCAATCAAGACATCACCAACAACGCCTGGCCAAACGTTCACAGAAAATCTGTGTTGATGACGTGATTGCACAATTGCGTGCGGATTCTCGTCAGCCCACACATGTTGATTGTGAACATTTACAATCTGATCACGTAGGAATGAAGCTTCATCCGTAAAGAGAACATTTGCACTGATATGAGGATTGACACATTGTTGGATGAACCATTCGCAGCAGTGTACCCGTGGAGGCCAATCAGCTGCTGATAGTGCCTGCACACGCTGCACATGGTACGGAAACAACTGGTTCTCCCGTAGCACTCTCCATACAGTGACATGGTCAACGTTACCTTGTACAGCAGCAACTTCTCTGACGCTGACATTAGGGTTATCCTCAACTGCACGAAGAATTGCCTCGTCCACTGCAGGTGTCCTCGTCGTTCTAGGTCTTCCCCAGTCGCGAGTCATAGGCTGGAATGTTCCGTGCTCCCTAAGACGCCGATCAATTGCTTCGAACGTCTTCCTGTCGGGACACGATCGCTCTGGAAATCTGTCTCGATACAAACGTGCCGCGCCACGGCTATTGTCCCGTGCTAATCCATACATCAAATGGGCATCTGCCAACTCCGCATTTGTAAACATTGCACTGACTGCAAAACCACGTTCGTGATGAACACTAACCTGTTGATGCTACGAACTGATGTGCTTCATGGTAGTACTGTAGAGCAATGAGTCGCTTGTCAACACAAGCACCGAAGTCAACATTACCTTCCTTCAATTGGGCCAACTGACGGTGAATCGAGGAAATACAGTACATGCTGACGAAACTAAAATCTTTTCTTTATTTGTGTGTGAGGGATGTTGAATGTTTCCTGAAAGTTTGGCCGAACGTTTTTGTAACACCCTATACATATATATATATATATATGTATATATATATATATATATATATATATATACAGGGTGAGTCACTTAACATTACCGCTGGATATATTTCGTAAACGTCATCAAATACTGACGAATCAATTCCTCATACCGAACGTGAGGAGAGGGGCTAGTGTAATTGGTTAATACAAAACATTAAAAAATGCACGGAAGTATGTTTTTTAACGCAAAACTACGTTTTTTTAAATGGAACCCCGTTAGTTTTGTTGGCAAATCTGAACATATAAACAAATACGTAATCAGTGCCGTTTGTTGCATTGTAAAATGTTAATTACATCCGGAGATATTGTAACCTAAAGTTGACGCTTGAGTACCACTCCTCCGCTGTTAGATCGTGTGTATCGGAGAGCACCGAATTACGTAGGGATCCAAAGGGAATGGTGATGGACCTTAAGTACAGAAGAGACTGGAACAGCACGTTACGTCCACATGCTAACACCTTTTTATTGGTCTTTTTCATTGACGCACATGTACATTACCGTGAGGGGTGAGGTACACGTACACACGTGGTTTCCGTTTTCAATTACAGAGTGGAATAGAGTGTGTCCCGACATGTCAGGCCAATAGATGTTCAATGCGGTGGCCATCATTTGCTGCACGCAATTGCAATCTCTGGCGTAATGTATGTCGTACACGCCACAGTACATCTGGTGTAATTTCGCCGCAGGCTGCCACAATACGTTGTTTCATATCCTCTGGGGTTGTAGGCACATCACGGTACACATTCTCCTTTAACGTACCCCATAGAAAGTTGTCCAGAGGTGTAAGATCAGGAGATCGGGCTGGCCAATTTATGCGTCCTCCACATCCTATGAAACGCCCGTCGAACATCCTGTCAAGGGTCAGCCTAGTGTTAATTGCGGAATGTGCAGGTGCACCATCATGCTGATACCACATACGTCGACGCGTTTCCAGTGGGACATTTTCGAGCAACGTTGGCAGATCATTCTGTAGAAACGCGATGTATGTTGCAGCTGTTTGGGCCCCTGCAATGAAGTGAGGACCAATGAGATGGTCGCCAATTATTCCGCACCATACATTTACAGTCCACGGTCGCTGTCGCTCTACCTGTCTGAACCAGCGAGGATTGTCCACGGATTGTTCCGTAGATTCACTGCCCCGTGGTTTGTGAAACCCGCTTCATCGTTAAACAGGTAGAACTGCAACGCATTCTCTGTTAATGCCCATTGACAGAATTGCACTCGATGATTAAAGTCATCACCATGTAATTGCTGATGTAGCGACACATGAAACGGGTGAAAGCGGTGACGATGCAGTATGCGCATGACACTACTTTGACTCAGTCCATCGGCTCTCGCACAGTCCCGTGTACTCATGTGTGGGTTCATGGCAACAGCAGCTAACACACCAACTGCACCCGCTTCTCCTGTGACGGGCCTGTTACATGCTACGACCATACCTGTTGCATACAGTTGGCGGTAGATGTTTTGCAATGTGCGGCGCCTTGGATGCTCTCTATCCGGGTACCGTTCTGCATACACTCTGCAGGCTTCAACTGCATTTCGTCGACACTCGCAATAGATGAGTATCATCTCCGCCTTTTCAGAGTTCGAATACACCACGGTCACAATTCCTACAACACTACACTATCACAGACGTCTGGTAACACGGTGCACTACAGTTGGTCTGCGTGCGGAGACGAATGCAGAATAACAACAGCAGCAAGCGCTACATGCGGACACTGCGACAGCTAGACCAAACCACAACAGTGCACTACAGCCACACTCGTAAACACGGTCATCATCGTAAACATGTCACTGCAGATGCTGCTCGCCGACCGTGGCCCGTGTTTGTTACAACACGCAACTGAACGTCGGAGGTTTCAAGCGTCAACTTCAGGTTACAATATCTCCGGATGTAATTAACATTTTACAATGCAACAAACGGCACTGTTTACGTATTTGTTTATATGTTCAGATGTGCTTACAAAACTAATGTGGTTCCATTAAAAAAAAAACGTAGGTTTGTGTTAAAAAACATACTTCCGTGCATTTTTGTATGGTTTGTATTAAACACTTACACTAGCCCCTCTCCTCACGTTCGGTCAGTGGAATCGGTTCGTCAGTATTTGATGTGGTTTACGAAATATATCCATCGGTTACGTTAGGTGACTCACCCTGTATATATATATATATATATATATATATATATATATATATACCATCAATCACATTTTTTGTTTATGTGAAACCAAAATAATATGGTACAAAGATATTACGACAGTATGGTTTCCCAGAGAGAGAATACGTTCGTACGTGTTCCTCGTAATATTTCGTAAGTAACATTTCTTACATCAAGTTGTCCCTGACACCACTGACTAATTAAATATCCATTTATGCTTTATGTTCTGTTTTTAACTGTTTACTTGCAAATATTGAATGAACTGTATGAAGAAATTATCATACTTAGGGATGTTCCATAGTTATTATACATAGGAGAAACATTGGAAGACATTAATCGATTCACTATCTAGCTTGTCGTTGAGAATTTTTTCTCTTGGTCTTTTGTGGCCTACAAAAACATCCAGCTCCTCTGTTGGAATAACATAATGGAAGTGATTATCTTATGGTCTTCTTCTTTGTTTGTGATCGATCTCCAAAGTGTGTAACAGGTGATGAATTCACTTATCTAGTATGAAAGTTCCTGACAGCCTGTCTTATGTAGTAGCTTGAGCAGGTTCTACGTGCGAATTTTTGTATTCCCGAAACTGAGAATTTATCTTTTTCACTGCTTAAACGGGTGGACTTACTCCTGTTGCAGTTTGTTGTTTGTAGCCAGCCGAGATGGCCGAGCGGTTCAAGGCGCTACAGTCTTGATCCGCGTGACCGCTACGGTCGCAGGTTCGAATCCTGCCTCGGGCATGGATTTGTGTGATGTCCTTAGGTTAGTTAGGTTTAAGTAGCTCTAAGTTCCAGGGTACTGATGACCTCAGTAGTTAAGTCCCATAGCGCTCACAGCCATTTGAACCATTTATTGTTTGTGGAGAAAGCTACTTTCACTTTATGTGGCATACATAGGTTTGCTACTTTTTGGGAGAAGTTTACCACAAAACGCTTACTGGGCACACATCTGACGGCATTATTAGTTTCGCCCATAGAGCCACAGATTTCTTTGTTTCTTTGTGATTGTTTCTACACTTTGTCTCTCACCGAGTTGGGGGACCCGTCATTTAATAAAATTTGCTTAAATGTCACCAACTCTTTCTCAATGTTTTCTTTTCTTGTACCTTCATTCCGTATGCAGCCTTCTTATGCGTATTTGGGTGTGATGGTGTAGGAGGGATTGCTGCTGGAAGTTGCTTTTCTCCTATACTTCTTATTGTGCTTGTTGTTGCGATTTTCTAAGGGGAAATCTAGAAATAGTGTGAATACGCTGCGCAGCACGATTAAAGGATCAGTTTTTCGGAACACCTTAACGGTTTCCAATTCCAAAACATAAGTTTGAAGTTTAGCTCAAAGATGTCTGTAACCTTCCACCGTAACGGTGCGAAAGCTGGACGCCCTGCGACGTCACAGTCGTACTCAGCGACGCTTCGGACAGCAACATGTCGACACATGTGAAGAAAGGCTAGTTGTGTCAACTGTAAGGTGAGACAGTGGCGACATATTAGCACCAAATTCCCCCAAAGTTCTGCCCAACGCCACCGTGGACGGGTCATGCGATTCGAAGGTCCACACACCTCCTCTTACTCACATCTGATCGCTTATCTTGACGCCCCCTTCTTGTGGGTGGCCGAGGAAAGCATTTTAGACACATCACTTCTCATAATCGACACGATTGCCAAAACATTTCGCGGTCGCAACTACAGTTCGCAGGACGATGTTCTTGACAATGTTCCACAGTGCTACCATCCCATGTGCGTTTCTACTAACTCTAAGGACATCATGGGACTGCAACCCCACTGAACGTGGTCAGACCCCTTTGAAGTGCAAAGAGACCGTAATATCTGCTTAACTATATTGTTTGGAACCACTGTGGATAGTCCAAATCCATTCGATGAAATTCGAAGGTGATCCGAAACAGCAAACTGTGTTTGTAGTTCTTCAGCTCTCCTGCTTCGCGCCCAGGAGGCAACAGCAGTGTCGAACGTTGTCGAGAACGCCTGCCTGTCGCTCTTTGCACTGTGAACTGTCGCTTTGCTGCGGGAATCAACGCCTCAAGCAAAGGGGTGGTTTCATTGACTCCCTGAGGCCTTTTCCTGTTGATTGTGAGTGTCGGTGTGTCTGAAATATTGCCTCGGTCACCCACAAACAGAACGCGTAATTTCAACGCTGTGTGTCGCGTTTCAGAGCTCCAACGCAGAGACGTCAGAAGAAGGGGAGAAACGTGAGTAAGAGGAGCTGTGACGACTTTCTCATCGTGTGACACGTCGACGGTGGAGTTGGGCAGAATTGTGGTAGGATTTCGTGCCAATGTGACGTCTTTAACTCACCTTACAACTCACATGTACTTTCGAGCTGTGGCCTTTTCTTCACATGTGTCGAGACCTCGGTGTTTGAAGCATTGCCAATCTCGAGGGTGAAGTTGCAGGACCCCAGGGTTGTACACCATTACAGAGGACGGTTGCAGGCACCGTTGAGCCAAATGTCAAAGTTACGTGTCACAGTGGAAGACGGTTACGGGGTTTCGAAAAAGTCTTCGTTTAATTTTCTTGTGCAGTGTAATTGTAGTTGATAAGAACGCATTGTGTTTGGCTTGAAGAAACGTAGCTGGTGTAGTGTTTTATTATTTACATCATTAATGACACAGTTGCAGGCTTTCTGGAACCATACGTTGTTATGAAAATTATGAAATTGTTATCTAGATTGTATGGAGAAATCACGCTTTGACCACAATTCGGAGCACCTCAAAATCATAGTCCAGTCAGTCGTTAAAATATGGTGAAGAAAATGAGATCAGTAAAACTTTTCACCACAGGAGCCATTAAGCTAACATCGTATAACAGTTCCTTCAGTATTGCTAAATGCATAAATTGAGCAAGGAAGACGGCCGGGGTGGACGAGCGGTTATAGGCGCTACAGTCTGGAATCGCGCGACCGCTACGGTCGCAGGTTCGAATCCTGCCTCGGGCGTGGATGTGTGTGATGTCCTTAGGTTAGTAAGGTTTAAGTAGTTCTAAGTTCTAGGGGACTGATGACCTCAGAAGATAAGTCCCATAGTGCTCACGGCCATTTGAACCATTCTTTTGAGCGAGGAGGAGAGACGATGAGTTTCTTCAGATGTGCAATTTAGCAGAAGCCATTGATGTTTAAATCTCTTAGAGACATCAGTTAGCATAAATATTGACTGCTGCATTTCTCTCGCTATTAAAAGTGGTTACAGAAACTTTTCATGGAAAAATATCTGGAGATTTAGGGGGCCAGTCGAGGTGCGATTACCTACCTGGATGTTAGTCAATCTAGGAGCGTATGCGCTTAGCTTAGTACTATGAACACTGTTGTTGTAATCGTATAAGACGGGAGTGCCCACAACATACTCATCATGAAGACGTAAAAGGAAGAGCAATAAACTTCTCACCGAAAATGTTGAAATAAACATTGTGATTCACGTTCGCGGCAACTTGAATGAGTCGACCAAACCCTTGTCCCGGCGGAGGTTCGCGTTCTCCCTCGGGCATTGGTGTGTGTGTTTGTCCTTAGGATAATTTAGGTTAAGTAGTGTGTAAGCTTAGGGACTGGTGACCTCAGCGGTTAAGTCCCATAAGATTTCACACACATTTTTGAAACACGCCCAGAAACCATTACAGGAGTACATTCATCCAGAAGTACACCATCTATAGACTACAGGACTACAGGCTTAAAGTCTCATTGGGGCGTCGGTGCACCAAATTCTTTATATAATTTGAAAAGAGGAACAAGTACACGCTGCTACTTAGCTGCGTCCAGTTTGTATGTTCTTTGGCCCACGCATACTTAAGTGCTGCTATGACCAACGATCTTTTTCGAGATACCCTCCTCCTAATGTCCATTACTTTTATTTGCAATGTTCACTCGGAAAATGGATGAGATTTATAAGCATTCACTGACAGTAGATATTCCTGTTGGGTTTGATACTGACTGTTATTGACAGGGCGGGCTACTTGTCTCCCATCCCTGTCAGCCAGAATAGTATCACTATCACTGTTCTTATGCCACGTTGCGTGGCTGCGAATAGCATACCATTCTTTGTAGACATTGTAGGGGTCGCCCACAACCAGGGTGCAAACTCCAAATGTTTCGTCAGGATGGAGGCCAAGGAACCCGTGTGGCGTCATCAGATGAAAGTATTCCTCAAAACAAATCTTGTAGCGTGTCTTCCGTAGCACCTGGTGACTTCATAAGCTGGAGTGGAATCTGCTGAAATCGGTGGCAGAGTCAAGCCTGCCGAAGATCACTGCAACAATCTTGAGCAGAGGCCGGTGACGCGGAGTGTGGTGGGTTGCCTGCCCATTCGCGCTTCCCGTCGGCTAGTCTGCTATGGACGAGGAAGTGACCACGGCGCATGCGTGTCGGCTCACACGTCGCTCTGAGAGTACTCCGTCCCTCTCAGGTCACAGCCCGTGTTGTCCTATCAAATGGATTGTGAGTCGAATTCTGTGATTTCGTGTTGAACGCAGATCCTGGCCCACCATTCAGGTAATCCGTCTCACCCAAACGATGCTGAAGTTTCAGAGCGGTGGGTGCCCTGAACTGGAACTTTGTTGGTAGGTTCAGTGACTACACATCAGTGGCGGCTTCAGTACTCGATGTTGTTCTGTGGCTACAGATCGGTAGTCAGCACATCAGGCAACAAGAGTATGACCAGTACTGGAACAGTGAAGTCACACACAAGCCGTTACAGAGTAATAACGAGAGAATCGATCGTGAACAATATTAACGCCATCGATCCTAGAGGGATGGAGTGTTTATGGCATCCACGAGAGGGTTTGCTGTTTGGCGTCATTTGTAATGACTAAATCGGTTTCTTTCGAGTCGTCAGCAGTCTTAATCAGATTGTTGCAGTATCCTAACTGCTTCGTCGAACACCTGATGAGTGTTGTTGCGTCATACCTAGTACTTCTTATATAATATCATGAGAGGAATGGAGGCAAGTTGGTCAGCACTTGTCTTACACTTTTCAGCCGAGCTCACTCGCACTCAAACACGGAAGTGTTGTCGCACTCTTACTGACAGACTAACCGAGTCATACTTTTATGCTTAGAGGTTGGCTCATGTTGACACTTTCATGCCTTTGAGGAATGCTGGGCTGCACTGACTTAGAAAAATTCTCTCTCTCCTTAACTTGCTACCTTGATGTATAACCCCACAACCCGTTATACAGTTCGTATTCAAAAGCCAGAAAAACCGGAGAACCTCATTTACAATGACACGGCCGTTCCTTTCAGCTATCCGGTTAAATCTCAAGGTCGACTTATATTACTGTGCTCATACCAGGCAAATGACTAGCATATAACCCATCACTTGACTGTTGCGGCTTACGTCACCAGTGGAGGATCACGTGACCGCCTAGCACCATTTCTACACCACGCTCCAAAGCTAACAATGTGCACTTTTAACGGAGCGACTAACATTTTATCCTGCGAGCTTAAATATTCCAGCTTTTAGTATATTTAAATTCAATAATTAGAAATGACAATAAAATCTGTTTTCGTTTGTGATTTAACTTTCAAGACTGGCGCTCGTCGAAACACAAAAGAAGTGACAAAGTTTCATAGCCAGCCTTGAAAACGCAAAAAAAAAAGAAATACTCTTTTGTTCCAAGTTATTGTGAGCTTGTCTCCCAGCCGACGCTGAATGAAGAGGACTTGTTAGTTTGCAGACTGAACTCGCAGTTCCTCGAAGAACGTGCCGCCTCAAACCGACAGAAAGAGCGGCTGCGAAGAATCGTATTCGAGGGACAACAATACGAAGTCGCGGCCGACGACCTCGTAAAAACAAAAATTAATTTCAGCCGCTCGAGGAGAGTAGAGCTAGACAAAATACTCATTAGAATAAATTACAGCGGAGGCCGGCGGCCGGTCGCGGGAGGACGCGTGGCGCTCCACAAAGGCTGGCGGGGCGGGGTGGCACCTTTTAATTAACGTCCGTCTGGGTGTGGCAATAAAAGACGCGCGTGCCGCGCCGAGCCGTAATTGGACGGCGGGCGTCTGCGCATGCGCGCCAGCCTCACCTGCTGCAGCGGGCTCTGTGTTTACGGCGCCCGCGCGTGCCCGCCGCCGCGCGCCGTCGCCACGGCAACCCGCCCGTGCAGCGCCGGCGCCGCCTCCCGTACCGCACACCAGCCGTGCTGTCCGGCCGCCACGCTGCTGACCCCTTTAGCCTCTTTTGCCCCACCGTAGGATTTGCCTTTGCTGTGGGAAAGGAAGACTCTAAATCCGGGTTTCCACATCCAGGCGGGAGCGAAGTTGCCTGCGTAATGCAAATGACGCCACTTTTAGTCATGCCATTAAAAGTTAAAGTCTCTTTTGCTGTATGACGCCCCCAACCACCGACTGGGCTTATACGATTGCGACTTCCTGGCGGCTGAATTTCGAAGCATCACCAGTGTCCTGGTTTTCGTGTCAGTAAAACGCCTGTCTTGCGAGATTGAGAAAGGCTGCTTTTGTCCGAATGCTGCATTTAGACAACTAGGGACCACCATTTCATAAATTATGTGCGGTCCGTAGCGCTCCACTCACAAGGTGATCGCGTCTGCTCGTCATCAGCGATTGCGTCGAGATTTATGGAATAGGCAGAGCTTGAGCAGAAATGAAAATGGCAGAAATAGAAGCTCCAGGTGGCCAAGTGTTTAGATAAAAGCTATACAGGGTGTTTATAAATGTTTACCTCGATAACAAGGTAATGTAACCCTTTATTGGATACAGTAAATGAAACAAATGTTATACCACATATGCCTCTACCCAATAAGCTTTGAATTCAGTCTTGTGCCACACATTCTGCAACATGTCTGAAGTGATTGTGGCGCGTTGTTGCAAAGTTAGAATATCACGAACTACTGTATTGTACACAATTTCTTTCACATACCCCAAAGAAAGAAATCTAAGAGGATAATGTAATATGATCACGGGGGCCATGCAACTGAGCTGTCTCTACCAGTCCACCTGACGGGAAAGGTTGACTTTTACGAGACCATTGGTGAGGGGGGGGGGGCGGGGGGGGGGGCAATGGGGAGGCGGAGGGGGGGCTTGCGCAATCCTGCAATCCTGCTAAAAGGTGATGATGTGTTCCATATA
Source organism: Schistocerca piceifrons (assembly GCF_021461385.2). Lineage (NCBI taxonomy): Eukaryota > Metazoa > Arthropoda > Insecta > Orthoptera > Acrididae > Schistocerca > Schistocerca piceifrons. Next base: position 510,520,338 of record NC_060140.1, read on the forward strand.
CTGTGGCTGGGCAACAGCATAATTCAACAACAGGCCTAGGGAAACATATCCACTTACATTCTTTTCAACGAAGAAAATTGAGCCAATCACTCTGTCACACATTAATCAACATCACACGTTAACCTCTGGATTGTCACGAAGATGTTCTCGTAAGACATGAGGATATTTTGGTCCTCTGATGTGGGCGTCATGGCAGCTAACTGAGCCACAAATATGAAATGTAGCCTCATCGGAAAAACGCAAAAGCTTGAAGAGATCAGTGTCCTCATTCAAACGGATCAGCATGATCAATGCAAATCGTTCACGTTTTGGGCGGGCATCTGACTGTAATGCCTGAACAAGCTGAGCATAGTGAATCACTTCACGTACCGTACTCCTTGGCTCTTGAAACTCCTGCAAAACTGTCTGATCGATTGCTGTCGCATCCTTATGAGTGCGGTTTGACCTGCCTGCACAGTCTCCTCCGAAATAGACGGTCTGTCACTGCTTGTTAGTTTCTGAACTGACCCCTTCACTAAAAAAGTTTCCATCCATGTTCTTGTGAAATTGACATCAGGTTCTTTCTTACCATAATGGGACACAAACATTAATCGGAGAATTGGTTTCTGCTGGCCACACGGCATATTAAGCTTTCTCTGGGGCGGAGCTCCTTGTGGTGAAAGTGTTAAATGAAACACGGCTGTTTGGAAATTTCTTGGGGTCCCAGGTAGACGCGTAACAAAAAAGAAACGTTGCAATCGTAAATATAACTAACATTTAATCTTGAAATCAGGCTAAGCTTTTATGTCCAGCCCGCATCTCGTGGTCGTGCGGTAGCGTTCTCGCTTCCCACGCCCGGGTTCCCGGGTTCGATTCCCGACGGGGTCAGGGATTTTCTCTGCCTCGTGATGGCTGGGTGTTAGGTTTAAGTAGTTCTAAGTTCTAGGGGACTGATGAGCATAGATGTTAAGTCCCATAGTGCTCAGAGCCATTTAATTTTTTATGTCCACCCTGTGTATTAGGCGCGTATCGGGCGTGACATGAGCCGCTTATGTTACCACAGTCTTCAGGCAGAGGTTGGCGCAGCGGAAAGAGTGCATAACGGTAATCCAAGAATCCTGGGGGAGAGTCCCCAGGCGGAAACTTGTTTCGTTTTCAATTTTCACGTTACTTACACTCAGAACGGACCAAAAATGCTCGATAATTTTCATTTGTTAGTATTTTCATAATTGGCTCGAAAAATAATTTTTTGACTGATGTGATAAAGCCCGATGTGTAGGGGAACAAGTTTCTTCTGTTAATTGACTCGTGGTTAGGACAAAAAAATTCACAATTACACGACAGATAAAGTTTTGCCATCGCACAGTAGTACTGTGATTTTCCGCAAATGCACTCCGCTAATGGAACGCAAAGATGTCTGTTTCTACGATCAGTTAAAGAATTTGCTCAAGAAGCTTCAAAACTGCTTTAATCTCAAACAGAGAGGAAAAGAAATCTTCTCGAGAAGACCGCATCAAAACATGCAATCCATTACACATCACCATCTATCCTCGACAGTGTTTTGCGGAATGAGACGTTACGCTTCGTTAACTTCCAAATTGTGCGATGACGGAGAAAATTTTATGAATAAAGTCCAAGTAATCATTTCTACAGTAACTTTAAAACACTCATGCAATTGTAAAACGTATGCAAGATGCCGGTAAAGTCACTGCTTGGTCTGTTTTCATGATAAATATCACCCCAGCACGAGTAAATCATCAAATGTAAAACAGTAAATGAATCTAACTTCGTATATGAACTCCTCGTGCAAAATTTACAATGTTTTCCTGGAAATTTAATTCCAATCCCAAAATTTTCTTTGTCTTCCTCTCTCATACCTTTCATGAAAATATAAATAGATACAATACAATGCATTGATTAGCCGAAACATTATGACCACTGCCCACCGCGCCGTTGGATGCCGCGTGGTGGCGTTTCGGGCACGTGATGCGGTAACGTAAGTATGTAAGCGGAGCAGACGCAGATGAGGGATCACGCTAGCGAAGACATGAACTGCAAACGGGAAAATCCATTAAGATAAGTGAGTTTGACAAATGGCGGAGTATTATTACCCAAAGCCTGTGAACGAGTATTTAGAAAAACGGCGAAGCTGGTCGGATGTTCACGTGCTACTTGTCGTGAGCATCTACGGAAAGATGTAGAAGGACAGCGACCAGGGATTCGGAGGCTTGTCTGCTCTGTAAAGTATGATAGATGATGATTTGTGATATCAAAAGGGTCCTGTAGCCACCTTTCATTAGTCCGGTAGCCCAATTTGATTAGCATTTCTCTTTCTTTTTCTTGTTTCTCTTTCCTCATATCTCTCATAGTGGTGTGATTGAATGAATGTGGTTGTGTGTCACGTTGTAGACGGTGGCGTAGTCTGCTGCAGAAAGTCTACGATAGTCGTACAGATTCAGCAGCCGTTGTACAGAATAGCCAACTCTCGCAGTGGTCAAGTAGGCAAAGAAGTTTGCGCTACTTGTGAGAAATCCACCTGCGTTAGGTTGGTGGCGGAAATGGCATCTGTGGGTTTTCCGGTCCACGTGGAGCGTGGAGGAGGCTGGAGAGGGCCGGCCGAAGTGGCAGTGCGGTTCTAGGCGCTGCAGTCTGGAACCATGAGACCGCTACGGTCGCAGGTTCGAATCCTGCCTCGGGCATGGATGTGTGTGCTGTCCTTAGGTTAGTTAGGTTTAACTAGTTCTAAGTTCTTGGGGACCAATGACCTCAGAAGTTGAGTCCCATAGTGCTCAGAGCCATTTGAACTTTTTTTTTTTTTTTTTTTTTTTTTTTTTTTGAGGCTGGAGAGGAAGAAGCGGGAAGCAGTCTGCCGCCGGTACGGGAAGCGTCCACAGCTGTGCTCCAGTCGAAGAAGGGTGAGTTAGACTGACCGCGTGGCGCGCTGTTACTTGGCGAGAGGAGACCTGTTAGCCTTTGGTCTCGCTTTTCAAATCTGGAAGAATGCTTTGCCTTGTCGCAGCAAGGAATACAAAACTTTGGCAGATTTTTCTTTTAGCAAATTTCTGTAGCAGACTTGGATCCGCCGGAAGAGCGCCACACAAAGTTGTCGATAAGAAGTGAGCACTCGCTTCTGTATGAATGTCTGTTTGCATAAGCTTTCACCTTTCTAAATATTTAGAGCTTTGCCTTCTCGTAAATTTTCCTTGCTTTATGTGTCTTTCGTCCGTGGGAAGCCAACCACGTGGTAGAGCATTATAGTTGATGGGCTACCGTCATCACTAACTGTCCGATCGCATGTTTGTTTTAGATAAAGTTAACATAATTGTGTGATGTGATATTGTTGGAATTTGGCATTATACCTAGAAATTGTGTCTCCACAAACCACGTGTTATCAGGAATCGTGTTCATGCCTCACATCCTTATCTTAGGAATAAATGATTTAATCAACGATTTTCTCTTGTGTTCCTAGATTACGTTTTTGCACCTAAGCCACTCACCTCGTAGCTTTCCCGTTAGCACATCCAATGCGTTTCCTTATGCACAGGTCCAGTGATTAGTCTCCCCTTGTATTTTATAACAAATGCTTTAGATTAAGTCTTATTTTCAGGTGTGTTACTGGGAGCTGATCTTCTGCACAGTGTTCTTGCATGTGCTATTTTATTTTAAATGATTGATTGTCGTGAACAGTGCACGGGGAACACTATTAATTACATCGTATCCCGTATGAGCGACATCACAACGTAAGCATTTTTGTGAGTTTTTGGTCTGTGATCAAATTAATTAATTTCCCTACTCGACCAAATCTTTGATTAGTTGTATGGTTAGAGTCGGTGGCGACCCTACTCTTCTCACGTTAATTTCATAAGCAATAAGTATTTCCATTCCCAATAATAAGGAATAACCCGTAGTAACAGGTTAGTTACAATATCTCTGCCGAAAGAGCACAATGCTGGTGTATGCACAAGTGTTTCAGAGCACACTGTTCATCGTACATTGTTGAACGTGGAGCTCCGCAGCAGACCATGCCTCAGTGTTCAGATGTTGACCCCACGGCATCGTCACTTACGACTGCAGTGGGAACGTGGCCATAGGGACTAGGCCGTCGATCGATGGAAACGTATCGGCTCTGAATCGCATGTTTGCTACACTAGGTGGATGGTTCAGAAGTGGAATTAAAATACAAGGTGAAAGGATATCAATGATACGATTCGCTGATGACATTGCTATCCTGAGTGAAAGTGAAGAAGAATTAAATGATCTGCTGAACGGAATGAACAGTCTAATGAGTACACAGTATGGCTTGAGAGTAAATCGGAGAAAGATGAAGGTAATGAGAAGTAGTAGAAATGAGAACAGCGAGAAACTTAACATCAGGATTGATGGTCACGAAGTCAATGAAGTTAAGGAATTCTGCTACCTAGGCAGTAAAATAACCAATGACGGACAGAGCAAGGAGGACATCAAAAGCAGACTCGCTATGGCAAAAAAGGCATTTCTTGCCAAGAGAAGTCTACTAATATCAAATACCGGCCTTAATTTGAGGAAGAAATTTCTGAGGATGTACGTCTGGAGTACAGCATTGTATGGTAGTGAAACATGGACTGTGGGAAAACCGGAACAGAAGAGAATCGAAGCATTTGAGATGTGGTGCTATAAACGAATGTTGAAAATTAGGTGGACTGATAAGGTAAGAAATGAGGAGGTTCTACGCAGAATCGAGGAGGAAAGTTATATGTGGAAAACACTGATAAGGAGAAGGGACAGGATGATAGGACATCTGCTAAGACATGAGGGAATGACTTCCATGGTACTAGAGGGAGCTGTAGAGGGCAAAAACTGTAGAGGAAGACAGAGATTGGAATACGTCAAGCAAATAATTGAGGATGTAGGTTGCAAGTGCTACTCTGAGATGAAGAGGTTAGCACAGGAAAGGGATTCGTGGCGGGCCGCATCAAACCAGACTGATGACCAAAAAAAATGTGGATGGTCGACTCCACAGACGCCGACATCGAGAAGAATGGCGGCTCGAAGTGTCCAGCGCGCCACTGCCGCAGGCTGGTTGGAGCAGCATTGTACTACGGGAGACATTCTCCTGCCTCTGCATGGGACCTGAGTTAGTAATCGAAGACAGGCTGACAGCTGCGAAGCACCTGCATCCCTTCATGTTTGATGTCTTCCCCGACGGCTAGTACGCAAATCAGCGGCCCATTAGGTTCGAGAATTAAATGACCTGTGCGGAGACATGTAAAGCCACATACTTCCACAAACCTACCAACAAACTGTCGGATCCCTGATACGCAGAATAAGTGATGTAGCCGTCCGCAGTGGCTGAGCGGTTCTAGGGGCTTCAGTCCGGAACCGCACTGTTGCTATGGTCGCAGGTTCCAATCCTGCCTCGGTCATGAATGTGATTAGTTAGGTTTAAGTAGTTCTAAGTCTAGGAGACTGATGACCTCACATGTTAAGTCCCATAGTGCTTAGAGCCATTTGAAGTGATGTATTCCACTCCAAAGATGGACAAACAAGATATTAAGCAGATGGTCTTTTTTTTTGTCTCATCAGTGTACATTGAGCATTATTTCAGTTTATTTGAAGTGTAAGTTTATTTTTAGTATAAAAAATGAATATAAAACAATGTTTCCACAGAGAGATTCGACCCCACGGCTCGCGGATTACAACAATTGTAATTTTTACATGGCGCCATCCGCCCCCTGGAAACTATGCTAATGGCTGATGTGCCTCCTTATGTACATCCCGACGTGCGCTAAGATTGGTGTTTTTTCTAAACATTTGGCCATCTGGAGCACCCATTTCCGCCACTTTCGTTTCTGGCCAAGCTTGGCTGTACCACAAATTTGAACCAAAACAGTGATGACGACTAGACACAGCCTCCTCGTCAGTCCACTTAAGGTTCAAATGGCTCTAAGCACTATGGGACTTAACATCTGAGGTCATCAGTCCCCTAGAACTTAGAACTACTTAAACCTAACTAACCTATCACACACATCGATGCCCGAGGCAGGATTTGAACCTGCGACCGTAGCAGCAGCGCAGTGCCGGACTTAAGGGCCTAGAACCGCTCGGACATCCCGGCCGGCCTGTCCCCTTAGCTGGTACCCGCGTCCACCAACGAGCAATGAAATTGGACTATGGAGCTGAGGCTGCTGGCATCTTTGCTCATGCAGCACCACGTGGACGTAGGGCTGCGTGGAGATCTTTTGTACTTTTTTTTTTATAAGACACAGCTATGATTAATTCTTGAGATTATAATAAGTAAAATTTTGAAATGGAAGATTATTAAATTTACATGTGTAAAGAACAGAAGAATGATTAGCATTGGAAATAGTTATCCCTTCATCGGCGCTGCTCAGGATGGTGGTCTCAGAATGTGGCCTAGAGATCGACGCCCACGGGATGTGCATCCAACTGTTAGTTCGTTGCACGAGAAATTCATTTCTAGGATGCCACGAGTGGACACATCTCTAGCATAATTATTCTATTCTCTAAGTTTTATTCGCGTTTTTATACTGTATGTGAGTCAGTTAGCTAGATCACTTGCTTCCCAGTTTTCAACGTTAATGTAGTCTAACATCGGGCTTAAAGTTGCCCCTGGTACAACAACGAACCCCGCTTAATCTACTTATTTACAGTCCGAACGGAATCGACATATCACAGTGTCATCCTCTGACGATAAGGGTCACTGGATGTAAATATGATGGGGCATGTGCTCAATACTCCTTTCCTCCGGCCGTTGTCAGCTTCCGTGACCGGAATGTTACTTCTGAGTCAAGTTGCTCCTAAATTGACCTCCCACGGGCTGAGTGCACGCAACAGCGCTCGACACACCCGGACGGTCACCCATCCAAGTGGTAACCAAGATCGGCAGTGCTGAATTTCGGTAATCTGACGGGAAAAGGTGGGATCACTGTGGTGAAGCCATTGGCGTTCTACGTTATCTGTGTCTTACTGTTTCTGTATTTAATGCCATTTATTGTGTATGTTGAGTGTTAATTTTTTGTCCTCATTATATGTGAGTTGTCTCATCACTATGTGCGAGTTAATAATTTAGAGTCCTTATCTTACATTTTTTCTGAGTTAGTTCAGTCTACTAACTGTCTAAATACATGTTTTACGTGGCGCTGGTACAATAACCGGCCACGAACTATCCTGCTCAGTAGCTTAACGGGTTTCTATTCTAAACTGTCTAGTACTGTTTCATCAATCAGTGTCGTGTATGCCTTATTTACAACTTATTCTTCGTTTGCCTGGTCGTTGGTATCAACGTCAAACAACGAAACCATTCGTCTCGCTATCGTCTAACTCCATGTCGATATGGTCTCATTTGGTTATAGATAGTGCGTTTCAGTTTTGGAGATCTGGTTTGTGTGATTGTTTAATGCTTCCCATTTGTCTGCATCCCGGAGTGTTTCCTGTACTGTCTTTGTGGTAATTCCTGGTCTGTTTCTATGTAAGTGGCTGTACCGTTCACAGCACACAGCTAAATGTTCGGAAGACCCGTATTCTCCACATTGGCAGTCGCCACTGTCAGCAAGCGGCATTCCACCACAAACGCGCTGGATAAAGGCCAGTTTGAGAAAGAAAGTAACGAGGTCTCTGGTGGCACAATAATCTCAGCTTGACTGTATTTCTGGATACTAGTAGTAATTCGGAAAATATGATGTGACCAAGTATAATATCGTGGCCAAAAGTACAATCTACCGTTGGAAAGACGCATAGATTCTGAGGCAGAAATCAAAAAAATGCGAGAACACAAGCTGTGAGAGTAATATTGAAATATACTGAACTTTGGTACAAGAGAAAACCTTGTACATATTCTTGGCAAAGCAACAATAAGTTAAATAGCTTAACTGTCCGCAATTCATACTAATTTTACAAATGCGAAAGTAACTCGATCTATTACGGTTTCGCGACTAAACCGCTAAACCTATTTCGACGAATTTTGGTATGGAGATAGTTTCAACCCTGAGGAAGAACACAGGCTACTTTAAAAATGTGTATTAAAGAGATTTATTGATTTGAAGAATATTAAGAAAAATGTTTTCCCTTCGAAAAAGCTATTTACTCTTTCTCTTTTGAGCTTTATCATATCTGTGAAAATACGTTATTGGTTGATATGTTCTACGTAATACGATTAGACATAATCAATACAATTCTTATTCAATTTTCAACCTGGTTAATCCATACTTCCATAATAATACCGGTATTACCAATTGTTCAAATGGTTCAAATGGCTCTAAGCACACAGGGACTTAACATCTGAGGTCATCAGTCCCCTAAACTTAGAACTACTTAAACCTAACTAACCTAAGGACATCACACACATCCATGTCCGGAGGCAGGAGTCGGACCTGCGACCGTAGCAGCAGCGTGGTTCCTGACTGAAGCGCCTAGAACCGCTAGTCCACCGCAGCCGGCATTATTAACTGCAAAAGTAACCGATTCCGATGGCATTTGGGACACCGATATCTTAAACCCTGTGGAAAACCACAGGTTGTTTTAGAAAATCGTATTTTTTTAGAATTATCAATAGTTTTAAATATGGTATACGTGAATGGCATGCAGATGACGCTGCCACGATGGTCGGCTACTCATAATGTCTACAGGTTACTACGTGATAGTGCAAATCCAATGTTACTGTGTGCGTGGTTTATGACACTGAGTTTTTAAACCACCTGGCATTGCTAGAGACTTCTGGTGGAGAAACAGCAATAAAATCGGACCGTAAGCCCGAGAACTATATTTAAATCTGCTGCTACAGCCTCACAAACGTAAGCCTGATTCGGTGCGTAGTTCTTAGAGAGCTCAAGCTGCGAAAGTTACTCGAATTCGACAAATGTCAGAGCAATCTCATGTCCATCGGAACTTCGATGCAGAACATCAGCCGGCCTTAAGAGCTACAGAGAAGTTAGAACAGTCACAAGACCTACGCTTTTTAGACGTCGAGCGCCACACATCACTTACAGTTTCCAGAACGACTGAAGATTCACAATGATGGCTTCATTGAAAGGCTGTACAACAAACAGAGAGCCGTACTTTTATACAAATTAATCATCATAGGGGAATGGATCAAAACTGAGGGCACCATTGAGCCGTGCGTGGCTCTTTCTCCCACCATCATGTATTTTACACCCTGTTTTTAACGTACTTCCACCTCGTTACGTTACTTTAAATTACTGGTGTCACTGAGTTGCTGCTTTGCCTGACCGTGAGCGGCGCTAGCAGCGCGTATCAATATATCCTCTCTCGTAGTATCTTTGCTTGATTGCTATTACTTCTCGGTCGTTTTCTGTCGTAAGCGAGTTCGGGTCGCGAGTTCGGGTGTCAGTCAGTTGGAACGCGTCTGGAGCGCAGTCCGGACGTGCCAGTCGGGGAGTTGCAATGCGGCACTAGTGCAGTCGGGTACGAGCTGTGAGGTCTGCGTCGACATGGCTCGCCCGACCATTGCCGCCACGTATTACTTCAGTCGGCTGTGTGTGTGTGTGTGTGTGTGTGTGTGTGTGTGTGCGTGTGTGTGCATAGACTCCCGATTTCTCTTCGTGCGTGCTTAGTTACTGTTGGGTATCGCTCAGGTCTTTGTGCAAGTGTTTGTCAGGTTGTGTGTGTAGTTGGCATTATTTCCACTGACGACTATTTTAGATCTTGTCAGCATTCTGGGGGCAGTTGGTCGGTTGGCGCGGACCAGGGAGGATATCTCCGTGCGGCGCAGTTGGCTGGGTCTGCTGGCGTTCCCTGCGCAGTGTCCGAGCGTGTGTGGAGCTTTTATATCGCTATGACGTTCATGGCTCACCGACCCAGGACATCAAAGTTGAGTGGTATCTTAAGTACCCAAGCCACGTCCGTTCATGTTGTGTCGTTCGTTTCGGTGGTTCGCTGTTAGGGAGCTTTTCCTGTGAGCAACACCGAGTGTTTGTAGTGGTGAAATCGACCCACTGTGCGGTGGAATTAACTGTATTGGTTCACTATAATTCAAGTGCACCAGCGGAATTTTCTGCCTTGTGGCCGTTAGTGTTCTGGTTATCTGCCCTGGCCACTGACGTAAATTCAGGCAGTTTTCTGTTTTGTTGGAGTTAACTGTATTATCTTATTTCCTTACCAGCGGAGCCGGCCGGAGTGGCCGTGCGGTTCTGGGCGCTACAGTCTGGAACCGCGTGACCGCTACGATCGCAGGTTCGAATCCTGCTTCGGGCATGGATGTGTGTGACGTCCTTAGGTTAGTTAGGTTTAAGTAGTTCTAATTTCTAGGGGACTAATGACCATAGAAGTTAAGTCCCATAGTGCTCAGAGAGCCATTAGAAACACGCCTACCAATTTTAGTTTATGTCGCACAACTTCTTGGTGTTGCTATTTTTTCCGGCAGTGTATTTATACGAAGTTGGAGGCAGAGCGTAGTGACCATTATAGGCTGTGGATGGTGACTCAGCAGTCAAGATTACGACCCATCACGGTCTGTTTTTCTCTCCATGACGTGCCACAACTGTTAGGTGGACAACGTGCGCTACCTTCTACTTTGCACGTATCTCTACGTAATTTTTCATGAATGTAAAGTAGGTTTGTTGCTGTTTCTTCTTATTCACAGCAGATTGTTTTCGGCACCTTGAAAACAGCGTTGGCCTGCTAACGATGCAAAGTGTGGACCACTCTCTCTCGTCCTCATATATCCAATGCTGTTTGGCATCGTAGTGCATCTGCTTCCCATACCTCACATTTATCAGTCTTTCTACGGTTCCTTTCGAATCCAGCCTCTGATTTTCGTGGGTAAATTACGGTTCTTCCAAAGGCATTTACTGTCACTGAAGATGAGTAGTTACTTAGCTCCACTACGAACGGCTGTCGAACAAAAAAAGGACTGTCCGTTACCAAATAGCGACCGCGACTGGGAGGAAAAATAAAAAATAAATTGGCGAGCGCCGCGCGGAGGTCTGGTGCTTATGAGGACGGCAGGCAGGCAAACAGCCTTTGTACGACGCGGCGGCAGCTGCGGCCGCGAGTGCAGAGTGAGCATCGGTTAGTAGCCAGTCGGCACGGGCGCGTTTATTTCTGGAGGCGAGGCAGCTGCCGCGACGCCTGCAGGGGCTCGCCAAACGCAATTATGGCAAACGCCCGCCCAAACAAAGCAGCCCGCCGAGCCAGCGGCGTCCCGCACTTGTCGCTATTTCGCTGCGCTGCGTCAGTAGCGAGCGACTATAGTTGCAGCTGAGGCCTTTCGCCCGATAATGTCGTTGTACCACGACCTTGTCTGGAGCACTGAACTGCTTGGTGCCAATCTCGCCAAACTACGATGTAGGGAGAGGGGTGTCGTCATTGTGTTAACCATGCCCTATGAAGGAATACAGATTCAGATCACTAGAGCACTTATTCAGTATACCGACACTGAAAAACGGGCCTGTCACCACTTCTGAAAAGGGAAGTTTTGAGACTCTTTTAAGCTACAACAGAGTGGCTAGAATAACTGACCAGACAAGAAAATCAGGCCAGGAGAAGTCACGGTTGCTTCACGGTCACGAGCGACTGTGCTGGCTTCTTTTACACTACTGCCAATTAAAATTGTTACACCATGAAGATGACGTGATACAGCCGCGAAATTTAACCGACAGGAAGAACATGCTGAGATATGCAAATGTTTAGCTTTTCAGAGCATTCACACAAGGTTGGCGCCGGTGGCGACACCTACAACGTGCTGACATGAGGGAAGTTTCCAAACCATTTCTCATACACAAACAGCAGTTGACCGGCATTTCCTGGTGAAACGTTGTTGTGATGCCTCGTGTAAGGAGAAGAAATACGTACCATCACGTTTCCGATGTTGATAAAGGTTGGCCTGAGGCCTATCGCGATTGCGGTTTATTGTTTCGTGACATTGATGCTCGTGTTGGTCGAGATCCAATGACTGTTAGCAGAATATGGAATCGGTGGGTTCAGGAGGGTAATACGGAACGCCGTGCTGGATCACAACGACCTCGTATCACTTGCAGTGGAGATGACAGGCATGTTATCTGCATGGCTGTAATTGATCGTGCAGCCACGTCTCGATCCCTGAGTCAACAGATGGGGATGTTTGCAAGACAACAACCATCTGCACGAACAGTTCGACAACGTTTGTAGCAGCATGGACTGACTATCAGCTCGGAGACCATGGCTGCGGTTACCCTTGACGCTGCGTCACAGACAGGAGCGCCTGCGATGGTGTACTCAACGACGAACCTGGGTGCACGAATGGCAAAACGTCATTTTTTCGGATGAATCCAGGTTCTGTTTGCAGCATCATGATGGTCGCATCCGTGTTTGGCGACATCGTGGTGAAAGCACATTGGAAACATGTATTCCTCATCGCCATACTGATGTATCACTCGGCGTGATGGTATGGGGTGCCACTGGTTACACGTCTCGGTCACCTCTTGTTCGCACTGACGGCACTTTGAACACCGGACGTTACATTCCAGATGTGTTACGACCCGTGGCTCTACCCTTCATTCGATCCCTACGAAACCCTACATTTCAGCAGGATAATGCACGACCGCATGTTGCAGGTCCTGTACAGGCCTTTCTGGATACAGAAAATGTTCGACTGCTGCCCCGGCCAGCACATTCTCCAGATCTCTCACCAATTGAAAACGTCTGGTCAATGGTGGCCGCCGGCCGGGGTGGCCCAGCGGTTCTAGGCGCTACAGTCTGGAACCGCGCGACCGCTACGGTCGCAGGTTCGAATCCTGCCTCGGGCATGGATGTGTGTGATGTCCTTAGGTTAGTTAGGTTTAAGTAGTTCTAAGTTCTAGGGGACTGATGACCTCAGATGTTAAGTCCCATAGTGGTCAGAGCCATTTTTTGAACTCACTTACCTTTGTGGCTCACTACGCCATACCGCGGTCAACGGCCTCCAGTGGCGACCACACCTCTGAACCGAACGTTAATAAAACTTTCATTCAAGCAGGTATTACTTACTAGCAGCATACTGCCCGCTACCAGTCAACCCACCACTCTCAACTGGAGTCAGTCATAATCTGCCAAGAACGACACTTATCATTTTTGTTATAATTCCGACTCAGATAAAAAAAATAAAAGTGGCGATAATGTTGGTGTCCTGAATGTTTATTCTTACTAAAAGTGTGCGCTTTCTTCTCTACACAAAAAAATGTCAAGGAAAAGTACTCGCATCGTGTTAAAAATGGTTCAAATGGCTCTGAGCACTATGGGACTTAACATCTGAGGTCATCAGTCCACTAGAACTTAGAACTACTTAAACCTACCTAACCTAATGACATCACACACATCCATGCTGAGGCAGGATTCGAACCTGGGACCGTAGGGGACGCGCGATTCCAGACTGAAGCGCCTAGAACCGCTCGGCCACTCTGGCCGGCGCATCGTGTTAGTTAATGAGCATTACGTTCTCATTTAAGTATATGGCCGAAAGAGTCAGCCTTCAGGAATTGTGAAACTGTCGTCCAGGACCATCTGCCACAAAGAGCACAGATTCGCCACGAGATGGGCGAATTCACAGGCATCTATTGTACTGAATGAGGCCTAAGTGCTGTAGTGTGCGACAATCTACGTCGTGAGGAAGCCCTGTAGAGGCCGTTTGCGTCCAGAGAGATGTAGCAGTGTTACATATGGTGGACGTAAGATCGGCCATAAAGGCAAACATTTATGAAAACTATTTAATTGTGTAGTAATTCAGGGAATGAAGCCACAGTAATTTTAATCTACCATCCATCATAAATTTTCATGGTGATCCCAATGAAACCTGAATATTGATCAATTAAATTCAGTTGGCTCTAAGCACTATGGGACATAACATCGGAAGTCATCAGTCCCCTAGACTTAGAACCACTTTAACTAACCAAAGGACATCACACACATCCATGCCCGAGGCAGGATTCGAACCTGCGACCGTTGCAGCAGCGCGGTTCCAGACTGAAGTGCCTAGAAGCGATCGGCCACAGCGGCCTGCAATATTGATCATATCTACAATACTTTAGGATTTACTGTTAAAGCGAAATTAACAAGTTTTGTAACAAAGACCTGATCGCTAAAATCTGAACGCTTTGGTCGTTCTTAATGATCGACGTTTCATATAGAATCACATCATTAAAATGACAAATGTTGCAAATATCAACTCTGTAACTTTATTTGTTTAAAGGATATAGTAAATGTAAATTATCAGTATTTTCAGTTAAGCATCAGATCTTCATTTCCTCCACACAAAACACATTGAACGATGACAGCATGACACCTTATTGAATCATTATGAAATAGAATATTTCTTGTAAAACTTAGTGCAATACAGTTAATTTTGTTCTTTATTTATTTATCAGGAAGCACATTGGTGCAAGGCTACTGGCTCTGGCATTCAAAACTAAGAAGGAAATTGTATTGATTTTATGTAAAAGAATTTAACGTTCATTAAGTAATGGATATTGTTGTTACTTTATTTAGAACGTGAAAGTGGTCAATCTTTGATTATGTAAGTATGTTAAAATGTGAAATAATGTAGAATAAGCTGTAGCCAATGCAATGGACGGTTTCAGGAAAGGGAACTGCTCTAGTCAGTTGAGCGAGAATGTTCGGCGCGCGGGAAGCGCGGCCGGGAACGGGCAGAGGGACAGTGTTGATGGAGACGCGAAAGCGGACGGTCGGTCTTTAGGTAGCTAGAAGGTGAAACGACATATCGCGGGACTTGGTCTTTGAGCGGTGGGCAGCCGCGCGCCTGTTGTGAACTCCAAATTTTCGCGTAGTTAACGAGGTGGAGTATTGGACTTGTAATTCGCGATGAGAATATGAATGATTGAACTGTGTCAAATGGATATGCGCTCGAGTGTAATAGTAATTCTAAATACGACCACTTTCGCTATTAGCTTGCTTCCTAAATAAACATTATTCTAAACAAATGGCAACTGTGTGGCCTACATCATTTAGGGGTCGTTAATTTAGCTCCCAATATTATTATTACTGTTGTTATATGTTATATTAACTTTGTATGTTTCATACAATTTCGCAAACTTTCCATGAGCCAGTCAATGTAATCAAAGGGTCATAAGTGTCTAATTTAGGGCGTGTAATGTGACATTTTCGGTTCAACCCCAAGACGAGTTTGAGCCAAGACATTTAGACGAAGAGGTACCGCATGTGAGCCCAAACATCTTTTGGATGTTAGCCCGCAATCGTCGTTTTGCCTTAAAATGTACACTCCTGTAATAATGTGCTACTTCACTAGATGGGGAGTTGCAGAACAGATATATCGCTTTAAGATTATCTGTTTGACATTTCTCGTTTTCGACGGTGATAAATGTACTGAAAGGACTACTCTTTCGAACAGTCTCATTGTATGTGTTTCCCATCTTTGAGGTATTTGTAAAAAATACGTTTTCAAAATCTGATACGACTTGCAATCTCACTCCTCTATTTATTTGGAGTGGTTAATCTTGGTGATCGGACCTGTTACAATAGGACCAAAATGGCGTGTCTGTATCACCACACATGGAACTTCATCAAGAAAGAGCACTCTCCTCACAATTAAACGATGAACACAACTGAGACATTATCAGCTTAATGCAGAGCCTTGGGTTCTCTTTCAGTTATTCCGTTTGAACAGGAATTACTTATTTCTCACGAACATAGCAAATTTCCTGTCTTTTGTTAAATCTGTACAATAATTAACAGTGAATGCTCATCACACTTTTTCTGGTTTCCCAATCATGCTCAATTTTAGGTGCGGATCCAGGATTCGGTTCTGGGGTTCACAGTGTGCAAGTCTTTGTCCCCCCTCTCAGAAACCTCCTTCCCGTGCGTGCCACCCGACAAATATAACATGCCCTTACCCATACTTATAAAATGCACAGATACCTCAGACTTTAATAACAATAATGATAAAATATACAGAGGTCCTAATATAATAATAATGATAACACATTTACATCAGTGCTTAGTACGCAGGATTAGCACAATCTCCAAGAAAGGGCATTTCAGGGGACGCCTCATTTGAAAAGCGTTTGAGCGAAAATTTGAGAGGTACACGGTACATGTGTCTGTCAACGAATTTCAGTGCCACAGTTGCTATAAGGTTGAACAGTTATGCCAACGTCATAATTTACATAACGTAAAGCCTCGTATTTTAACTTTCTTATGAGACGCTACAACTCTTACATCCTCCAACAGTTAAATTAGAGTCACCGGTATAGCAAATATTAAATTGTTCTAAAGCGTTTTGAGAAAGTGCACTAAAGGACATTGTAATGTAGTTTCTGACTGGTTATTAACGTTACTTTATGAGTCCTCATCTACTTTACTTCTAGATTAGGCATTTTTTAGTTTTGCCTGTTACGGTACCCAGTCCTTCCTCTCAGTCTTCTTTGACTTCTTCTCCTAACTGGATTAAATCTTGTCTGTAGAGCTAATCTTTCTCCACTCATTATTTCAGGATGTTCATTCAAGTTTCTTCTATTTTCTTGCATTTTATTGAGGGTATTCAGTATCTTTAGTTCCTCCGAATTTAAAGACCTGGTGTCTCTTGTGCATCCTTTGATTAAAATTAGAAATCTCATCTCTGTCGTTTGTATGCGACTTTCTTGACATTTTCCTACAGCTCACGATTTACTTCCGTAAACAAGCACTGGAACTGACATATTGTCTCCTCGGAGGACACCGCCTTAACGTAGTTCTGTCTTGCTGGTGACGCAGTATGCGTGCACGTAGGGCTATGCCGGCGACAACTTCGCTATCAAAAGCGTCATCCGAGCCTGACAGGCCGAGAGAGGAAATCCAGATGAAGTGTGTCCCTCAACCGTCTATTGGTGCCTTCCTCTTGTCCTAAGCTTGCTCTCATCATGTCTTCTCCCTGTCATCTACAGATCAGTCATAACTGAATTGTAGGAGAGACTCTTAGGCGTAAGGAAGGGAATCTCCGTTAGGGGAGCAAATTTTTAAAGAAAATCATCGCTGTTGTAAGGTCACAAAGCGGCTCCCTCTTTTTACAGCTATACTTGCATAGTCCTCGTTAGGCGGCCAGATGTATTTTGTGGTATCGTAGGCGCTCGGCACCACACAGGGGCAATCGTTCCGCTTACAGAGGTTGGCACAAATGGTTCTGCTGCTGTATGACAGCGACCGGCGCCGCGCAGCTGCTGGCCGCGCATGTGCCACGCCCCCTGAGCTAATACGCCACCAGCGCCAAAGATCACGTGGATAAGAGACCGCCCCACTGCAGCGGTGGTCAGTACTAGTTGAGTTGTTGCTGAGTTCTTGCCCAGTTGTCGAGTAGCTCCAGTCAGCAGCAGTTGAGGATCGTCATTGAGCAGTCGCAGCTTCCTCTAAGAAGTAATACATCACAGCTGGCTTCAAGACTTCCGTTGTTACTATGCTAGCTGTTATCCGCTGCTTCGCTCGCGTATCAGTAGTTTTGTTATGGTGAGCGATGGTGAGTAAGCAAGCTAGTAATTTTACGATGTGTCTGTGTGAGTGTGTAGAGACGCACGCATAAAAAATGTTTGCAGTGCCGATATGTAGGTACTTAATGAATGTGTTTGTATCATTTTACTGGCTCTGGCTCTGAGCACTATGGGACTTAACATCTGTGGTCATCAGTCCCCTAGAACTTAGAACTACTTAAACCTAACTAACCTAAGGACATCACACACATCCATGCCCGAGGCAGGATTCGAACCTGCGACCGTAGCAGTCGCGCAGTTCCGGACTGAGCGCCTAGAACCCCGAGACCACCGCGGCCGGCTATCATTTTACTGTATTTCGAATCTGAAAGCATGCATTATAATTTCTAATTACATTTAAAAGATGCCTCGATCATTACATTCTTGCAGATATAGGATTTTTAGGCATTTCTCTGGCTCATCTAGTACTAGATGAGTGATTTTGCCACCAGAGCAAAACATACGAACCGTTTCTCTTTTCAGTTTTAATGCATTATGGATGACACGCAGGGCACAGCAGGTGATTAGGATTGTGGAAAGAGCCAAAAAAGGTGGCGGTCAGTTTCACTTCAAAATTGTATTTTACTGTAATTCAGTAACACATTTAAACGAAAACGGCACATAGCCGAACCTTTACAACTAAAGGTTTCAAAATCCAATTCTTTCATGGCTGAAGGCCTCCAAACAAGAAATCTTAAAAATCAACAAGATAAATTTCAGGTGACTGAAGACACAAAGTTAAAACTGCAAATAAATTAATTAAAATATCTATGTATATATCACAGCTAGGCTGAAAGCCTCAGGGCAAAAGTGGATAGAACAAACATAAACAAGGTGCGATACCAACGACTGAAGGCCACAATTAAGTTTCAGAATTTTAAAATATATTACCGTCATCTTTTAAGGCAGAAGACCGCAATGTTTGCGCTTAGGGGGAAGTTTTAAGAATAAGGTATTAAGCGACTGAAGGACCACAGCCGATTTTCCAAAAATTCATAAATAGCTTAAAACCTGAAGTTTTAAGTGGCCGAAAGCACACTAAATGAAAAGGCAACGCAAGGACAATAACTAAATTTAAGAATAAGGTTTTAAGCAACTGAAGGCCAACAATTAATTTTCCAGAAATTCAATATACTTTAAACTTTTAAGTTTTAAACGGCTAACTGCCAGAAATTACGTTAGTGGCCAGGGCAGGTAACCGGAACACTAACGGCCACAAGGCGGAAAGTTCCGCTGGTAAAAATGGTTCAAATGGCTCTGAGCACTATGGGACTCAACTGCTGAGGTCATAAGTCCCCTAGAACTTAGAACTACTTAAACCTAACTAACCTAAGGACGTCACACACATCCATGCCCGAAGCAGGATTCGAACCTGCGATCGTAGCGGTCACGCGGTTCCAGACTGTAGCGCCCAGAACCGCACCTGTACAATACAGCGCCAGTAGGTTTGCATGCCTGCATTCAACATTCTGGCGGTTACACCAGTTATGAATGTACCATCATTTCACATTGCAGTGGCTTATCTCTGGCTAACATGAATCTGTGATCTTGCAATGTTACCTAGATAAATGTATTCCATAAATGTCATTACTCTACATTAGTTAAATATTTTGGTGCTGCAGTTTATTATCCATCAGTTTATAAGACACACGCGGCGTAGCAAACACAGGCGATACAACAGCCGTTATAATTTCCCTCAGACAGAAGCGTAAAGAAGGTGAATGTGCTCCTCTTCGAAAGAGTCTAATGGAAATGTGGAGAACCAGACGCCTCGATCCTCATTCTGCCCTCTTCACCAAAAATTTTGGCATGCGAACGTATCCTAGCTCTTTTTAGCACAGATCATTCCCGGTGTCTCTTTGTAGTGAGGCCTTCATAATGAGAATCTCCCCCTCACGCCCAGGGTATACATACGTGTCTCTCAAACTATCTCTTCTTTCACCCATTCGCACTTTCTCGCCGTCTGTCTCTTCCGTAAGCACTGTCTTCATCCATTTCTCTCGCTCCTCCTTGCAACTGTCTCCTTCTCTGCCACTTTCGCTGGTTCTCTGTCCCACTGCCATTGTCTTTGTCCCATTCTTCTTCCCTTCCGTTGCCACAGCTTTCTCTTTCTCACTTGCAATGTACTGTCTTCCTCTTCAACCATCAAAACACCGAATATACCATTCCCAAAAATTGGTGTGGAGGGAGTCGTCCCTCCACACAAATTTTTGGGAATGATGTATTCGGTGTTTTGATCTGTAAACTAGGTAACACGTACACGGGCGTACCGGAGGTGGAGCAGAGTGAGCAAATTTTTCGTGTTAAAATTTGCCTGTGTGTGTGGGTGGGTGGGTGGCGTGGGTGGGTGGGTGGGAGGGAGGAGCATGTCCAACGACTGAAATCGACTCATCGTCTCTTCCAATCTCGCACACACGCGCATACTCTGTCTGTCTGTCTGTCTGTCTGTCTGTCTGTCTATCTCTCTCTCTCTCTCTCTCTCTCATTCTCTCTCTCTCTCTCTCTCGCTTCTTCATTTCCGTTCTCTCCTATCTCTTTTGCTCCCCACGCTACTACCTCCATCCCTTTCTCTTTTCATCTTTCTCTTTTGCTGCCACTCTCACCGACCATCACTGTCTCATCTCTCTTTGTCTTGCACTGTTGTTGTCTTCATCCACCTCTCTCCCTGTTTCATTTCCAAACTCTGTCTCGCACCACCACTGTCTCCCCTCTCTTTCTCTCCAAATCTCACTGTCCCATCTCACTTCCACTGTCGCTGTCTCTGTGCTACTCTCTTTCAGCAGAAAAAAGCGAGAGCGAATATATCTGCATATCAAAATTTTTGTTGACGAGGGCGGAATACAGACGGTGGCAACTGGTGTCCTACCTTTACGCCAGAATCTTTTAAAGAGAAGCATATTCGCTTTTTTTGAGCTCTGACAGCAGCAAATTTTAGCTGGTTTCTTTTCTTTCCCTGTTACAGCAGGATGTGAGGCCTATATAAACAACAAATAACTACACATAATGTAAGTTAATACATAATCGTCTGCCAACCAGTCAAGTTCCCTTTACACTACTTTACATTAAAATGTTACCCAATTTTCGTCTGTACCTAAGGTGTACCAAAAATGCAGAGTCTGGTTAGTAAATGCAAAGAATTTGGTATGAAAAAAAAAAGTTTTTGTAAGACAGTTTCGCCACCAGGTGGCATCATGAAATAATTTCCAGATCAAGACAGCCTGTAAACGCGTGAAGTGCCCATTACAGACAGCGAGGCATTGGTGAAAAAATGGCGACTAAAAACACAGTTTGGTGAACTCATAACCAGTGCGACGAACCCAGATCCATTGCCAAGCTTTCAGTGTCTCAGTTACAACTACATTCACGCCTCAGACCGGATATTACGTGCAT
Source organism: Schistocerca piceifrons (assembly GCF_021461385.2). NCBI lineage: Eukaryota > Metazoa > Arthropoda > Insecta > Orthoptera > Acrididae > Schistocerca > Schistocerca piceifrons. The sequence continues at coordinate 510,541,148 of NC_060140.1, forward strand.
AAAAGCGGTAACTCCGAACCTCTTCATGTCGGTAACGGAAATGATATTTAAAAATGTTTCAAAATTCCCCGAGAACATTAACTTAAGAGCATAGGATAAAAATGTTGGCAATCAGCCATGAATAGAAGTGGCCATCCCACAAATGGTACTTTCGTACCTAAAAATCATGAGTTTATGGTTTTTTTCGGAACCGTCCATGAACAAATGGTGCTTTTGTAAACTGACTAAGGCCACTGTAGACTGCACCAGGTACAAAGGAACCAACCGATCTGCTCAGTTTGCAACTGCGTAGTGTTTAAATTTTAACCCCTTACTGTAGGATAGTTAGAGTACGCCTGTTCTTCCGATAGGGTTATCCAAAACATTGGACTGGCTATCTCTGTGATTTACAGAACCAGAGATATGACCCCCCTGAAAAATCGCATAATCGTGCTCGGCTTTTTGGAACTTACTGGTACCGTACACTGGTGCGATATTCATTGCTCCGGTGGCAACACGTTACAAGTTTCAAGCACTGTTCGGCACCATCAAACCTCAACTTAGTCTTGATGATGATACTAACGTACTTCCAACCACTAACGTGTTACCACGAGGGCAACGAATATGTGCGATGCTCTTATGTAACCAAGTAACTATTCAAACCAAATAATATGGGACCTGTGTGTGTGTGTGTGTGTGTGTGTGTGTGTGTGTGTGTGTGTGTGTGTGTGTAGGTGTGTGGGTGTGTGAAGGAGTGCTACAGGCGCTCAACTAGAAGGCTACCACTCACACATCGTTTAAGGTACTGAGATTTGTTCAGATTGTCTAAAAATATTCAGTTAAAACTCAGATAATATCAAGAAGGAGGCGAAAATATCTACACAGAGATATGTAGCTGGCTAGTCACTACCAAAACACATGGATGGGTCAGATAGCAAGATAAGATAATACACTGAGCCATCTGATTATTACAAGTTTCCTTGGCTGTTACATCTGGTAATTCCTTTCCTTCAATTCCTATGTACCCTAGTATCCATCAGAAGCGTATCTCCTTCCCCAGCCTTTGTAGGCGGAGAAAGACGTCATGGGTATTCTGGACTACGCTGGGTACATAGAGAGTGGAAGGCACTCAAAGCGGAATTTATCAGTCTGAACACGTCTTATCTGATCGTGTGCTCCCAAGATCACGAATATTTCTACATCGTACACTGCGAACACTTAACGTAGCCAAATCTTGAGGATACCAACAAGGCACCGAAGGGAATCACCCTTCTTACATCCATTTCTGAATACAGCTGTATAGGAATGGTGTTCATTTAAAATTTCATATCATTGTATTAGGAACATATGCAAGAATGCAGCATCTCCTTCACCACAATGAAACTAAAATTACTCTCGGCCTATTGAGTGAGCAGGGTTGCAGTCGGTTCCAGTCCTGGATCTGGATTTGTAATATCTCCATATCAAGTGACTATCGCTCATCACAAACGGCCTCTTTGTTCTAAGACAATCTGAGGATATGTGGTTGATAGTCGGGTGACCATTAGTAAGGTATGCTGGTGATTTTAGAACACTTTGCGTGATACAAGCATGATGTACCAAGAGGAGTTGCCGAGTTGTAAATGGTGACTCTCCAGCCTCAGCACAGAGACTGTGGCCAGCGTGATCTCTGATGGATAGCTCCAATGATCCTGAGATAAAATCGTCCCGCTGCCCCACACACTACTTACCGGTAGTTTAGCAGAGATCTCACGAAAGCCTTATAAAACTGGATCAGAAGCGCTCTGTCGGCTGCCCAACACTTGCGGGCTAGGCACTTAAGATGTCTGACGCCACTGGCGTCTCTGCTGTCAGATCGTTTACGTATGGTAACCACGATTGTTTTGAATCTAATATGAGGCCCAGAAGCATCAGGGAATCTTTCAAATATAGAATAGAGTCAGTCGTTTGCAAATCCCGTAATTTAAGAATACGATGAGAACGATTAAAATCAAAACACACACCTAACTGTAGAAAACTATTTTAAACCTCTCTCTGTCAAACTTCTAATTATGAGTTGTAGCTGACGAGCTGCTGTTGCAGGATTTGAGGAGGAAGAAAAAACTAAAATATCATCTCCAACAATGGAGCAATAGACAGGGCTCCTTATACTCGATGTTATAAATCTGTGGCAAAGAAGGTTACTCACAAAACACCTCCCAAGAAACATCATTCCGCATTTCAGAACTATCAGACACCACTTCACAAATTCGCTACTAAATAAAGGTTTTGATAAGGATGACAGAGCGAATACGGATAGGAGACCACGAAAGCCCCATAGATAAAGCTGTCTGGAATATTGTATCTCCAGTAGGTATTGTACGCCTTGTAATTTTGCCTATACACGGAAGTTTGCTGTATATCCACCCACAGTAAAGTGAAGTTGTCGACAGTGGATCGACACCTCCTGAACCCACACCAAGAGCTGTTAGGTGGCTACGTGGCCTTTGATCTCCGTCCCAGACACGGTTGACCGTTTGCTCCAGGGTCCTTCCTACACAGCTACTGTAATTGCTGGGGTAAGTGTAGTAGTCTCCCTGTTAGGAAAGATGACGAAATTGCCTTCCTTTACAGGTTGGAAAATTATCCTGTCTGCTACATCAAACTGAAGCACACTTCGAGGATTTCCTTTTATTCCGTCTGCAAGTATCTCAGGATGTTGTATGGGATTCGGTAGTGATAGGGCGCAGCATAAAGGGTCTCTGACAGTTCCAAATCCACCTCCCACATGGAGTGGGGTCAGCTATATAACTCAGAATGGTGGGCTCTGAAGTCCAATCACCTCTCTCTGTGGTCACACTGTAGCCAGCGGAATGCTAGGTTCTGAACATCGAAAGATTCTCTGCCATAGTCTGAATGTTGTCTCTGGGTTTTGTTTGGAGACACCCATGCTTCGGCACCGTTGCTATACATGACAGACTGAGTTTAATAGAAATCTTCTCATTGGTTTCCCATACTTTTTTCATAACAAGTGGAATGGTAGACAGAGTCGATGAACACCTACCGAGACCTAATCTTTCTTTCCTTGAATGTGCGTCGAATTTTGACCCTTGCTACCCGAAAGGCTGCGAGGTTTTATCTTGTCAGTCTACACATAAACTGTCGCAGAGTCGCACCTCTGTACCTGATTGTTGAGCAATAAACATCGTTCCAGCTGGCTGTACATCGTCCGGTTTCTTCCGCTGTTTATTCGTCTTGGCCGCTTCGTTTCGGGGACTGTTCCATGTCGTAACTGGATTCCTGTTCCGATAATGCTTCTGGAAATTCCCACTGAGCAGAATCTACGAGGGCTGGAGAGCAGGGAGAAGTGACGCATGGTGAGGTTGACCCACAAGCGGTACTGAAAAATGCAGGATTGCCCATGTTGATGATACACAACTCCTGAGATATCATGAGTCTCTCTAAAACTGCACCACTGGTGCAAGTAGCAGATGAGCCCCACAATGCATTGGAGTGATTCATTGAAACAAATGGTGGAATCATTCTAAACTGTCTTTAAGTTTCACGTAATCAAATTCTTCTTTTAGTGATCAGGAAAGAGAACACTCTGACCAGTTGAATTTTAACTGCACTGCTTACAGGCCTGTAACCAGGGATAGAGCAGAGGAGTGGCGTGTGGGTTATTAAGAAACACAACCACTCCTCACTGGTCCTTTTCTTCAGTCAGGTCACTACTGCGATGAAAGGTGTAGGCCTTGGACAAGAGCGCCAGTAAGTTTAAAATGCGTTTTTGGCAAATATAAACGCATTGATGGTCCTGGTACTACGACTTTCAGTTTATTCGCGGGGATCCTGAGCCCGCTGATGTTCCTCTGTAGTATGGGGACCGCTTTATGCGGTGGTTGGGGATTTAGTTGAGTGCTACATGGTTGCTTCAAGCTGATTTCATATCCTAGCGGAATCATTGGAAGCGTCAAATGGAATTAGATCTGATTGGTCTGAAGCTCTGCGACCCATTTTCGTCTCCGTTTGACGATTTCCTTTTCGTTTTTCTGTCGGAGGAGACTTTGGAGGAACTTCCATAGCGTTGGTAGTGCTCGCCTGTTTACTGGTTCTGCATGTTGAGGAACTGGAAGCTATGCAATGTTGACAAGAATGACATATTTCTGAATGTCTGGTGGAAATCTAGTTTTTCAGGTAATAACACATTTGCAGTTGTACTTACGAATTTTGGTGTTCGTGTTGGCACTGTTTACCCCCCCCCCCCCCCCCCCTTGTGTAGATGCATTGGCTTCTAAATTGGTTTCTGGACAGTTGAAACAAATGACACACAGAAAGTAAGGTTTGCCAAAGATCTTTCTTTGGTTCACTCTACATGATCTACTTCACATCAGGGATACATCCACCTCGCTCGGAGTTACAAGAGAATACTTGTATGGTTCTCGGTCCCGCGAGTATCTAGGGAACTAGGGCCCTCCTAGACTGTCTCCCTTGCCTGGGTAAGATTTTTGCAAGCGAGACGCGTCAGTTGCCACAGAGACTGCCCGCTATCGAGTATTTTACCTCAACAATCATCAAAACGTAGCAGCCCTTGAGGTTAAGGTTTTTGTAAAGAGCTTTGTACCATCTGGGACGTTAAGCCAAGATTGCCGTTCTTTTTGACACTCGACGTTCCACTGTCGTGTCACGTGGTGGTCACTGAAGCAAACGCATGTGTAGAGCTCCCGGCTGCAGAGGTCTGTCGGAGCTCGTAATTCCCCACTATAGAAAACACGGGGTCACCAGACCCGTGCCCTGCCAACGAAGACTGGCTGTGTGAGGTGTTTGCCATTTATCACTACCCAGAAGGCATGTTTGGCTTGCCGAATGCCACAGACGAGGCTAACATTACACCCGCTCCCTCCCCCCCCCCCCCCCCCACCAATACACGTCGTGTGGTGGTTTAGCTGTATCAGAAGCATACACGTAGCTAAGTCACAATAGAATTATATGCAGAATAATGTTAGCTAATTGGACAGAATCAACACAGGCACATCAGTTATGACTACGGAAAATCTTAGCCTAAGACCTGCTGTTGAATACAAAAAGAGAATACAAAAAGAGAACAAAAAAGACCTTTTGGGACATACACGAGGAAATTAAAGAGTTAATGTAACCTCTGATAATACATTGAATTTTATAAGACATTAAATATTTTAAACACACAATAATAGCAACCGCTGTAACTAAATGTGTGGGACGTGGAGAGTTCGTTCAGTGTATTGGCTGAGTCTGAGGTAGATCACTGGACTCTTATTGAATACAGCACAGAAAACTTCCTGACGCTAAACCCTTTCTGATGTTACAGCGGCTTGTTGACGCCAGAGCAATTTTTCTTTTCAAAATTGTATTTAATAATATTTTCACATTATGTATGCTATTTGAGTTGCTATGATCTTTTTAAACCAATTTTTAACCGAAAGAACATTTTAATCAATGATATTGTATTCAGGTATCGGTGTCGTAGTATGAGTACTTACGATTTTCACCCATTTACCTGCTTTGATGACTATTGTTTTAGTTACTACCTAACACAGAACCCCAATAGTCCCTGCTCACCCTCACCCACGACGAACAACAGCGCCACCTGTTTGTTACAGTGCTATCCAGTCTCTCGTTTTCTTGACACCGTCCTCTCTACAGCGAAAACGTCCCGCAGGCTTTACATTAGCCAGATTGAGAAGCATTGCCTTCGAGCACGGTCTGTGTCTCAGAAAACCGATATCACTAGTCACCAAGGATTTAATCACCAGCCGTGGTAGCTAGTATTGTATGAATTAACATAAGTTACATCCCGATTTGGCGTATACTGCACAAAAGAAGAAAGGTAAACGTTTGTAATAACAGGCCAACTCAGAAGTTTCCAATGTTGTAAGCATAATACGTGGATCTAGTTCTTAAAGTGACGTAATGCAGTATTGAAATTACAAAATAACGAAAAATTTTGATGGTGCGAGGTAAAATATGTACTCGAACTAAATAAATTGTTGACGGTAGAGATGGTCAAAGTAGCACACCCTTACATTCACGATGTATCTTACCCTACTGAATACACTTTTGGTCTAGGGGAGCCGGCACGGTACCCAGCGTGTTCGGTCAGCGGGCCGACTGCTATCTGTAGTAGAAGAACTGAGTGATAGGATCAACGATGAACTTTAACGGGTGTTATGTGACGACGCCCCGACCAAAGTCAAACGAACAAAACGAAAAAGAAAAGAAAAAAAGATGGTAGCATCTTTGATTCGTCCTTGGTTCCAGGTTCGAACCCCGCCACCGCTTAAATTTTGAATAAAAATCATCAGCATTGGCGGCCGAAGACTTCCGGCATGAGTCATCCTAATTCTGCCAATGCCATTGCCAAAGAGGGTGGAGGAGTGGACAGAGATTCAGTGCACTCTATTGCCCTTGGAGTGGGAAACTGACCCTAAAGGCGGAAGAATTAGCAATGATCAACTGTCGGAGGATCTAGAAGGAAAAGGAAACCATTGCATCAAAGACACATACTGTGTATCCACAGGACATGCGGCCTGTAAATGAAAAGGGTGATAATAATCACTCCATTGGCAAAATATTCCGGAATAGTCCCCGATTCAGATGTCCGGAAGAACACTGTCAAGGGGGAGATGACCATGAAAAAATATTGAACAACCAACGAGTCATGGCATGGGATGTCAGAAACAGGCAGGGAAGCTAGAAATTCTGAAAAAGGAATTGCAAAAGCCGAATGTAGATATAGTAGGAATCAGTGAAGTGGAATGGAAATAAGACAATGATTTCTGTTCAGATGGCTGTAGGGTAACATCAACCTCAGAAGAAGATATGTAAAAGGAGTAGAATTCCTTATTATTAGGAAGGTATGGCAGAGAGTGTGTCACTGTGAACAGTTCAGTGGTAGGGCTTTTCTCATCAGAATCGACAGCAAAACAACACCGACAACGATAGGTCAGGTATACACCCCGACGTCGCAAGCTGAAGATAAAGAAAGTATATGAGAAAATCGAACGGGTAATTCAGTACTTAAACGGAGATGAAATTCTAATTGCCATGGGTGACTGGAATACGTTTGTAGGAGGAAGAGTGGAAAAAAGGGTACGGGAAGAAATGGACTTAATACTAGGAACGAGGAAGAAAAGAGACTAATTTAGTTCTACGATAAATTCCATCTAAATAGCGAATACGCTGTTCAAGAATCACGAGAGGCTGAGGTATACTTGCAAAAGGCCGGAAAATGGGGGAAGATTTCAGTTAGAACACATGATGGTCGGACAGAGATACTGAAATCAGATACTTGGTTGTAAGACGAACCCAGGAGGAGGCATAGACTTAGATCATCACAATTTAGTATTGCTGAAAAGTAAACTGAGGTTTAAGAGACTAGTCACAACAATCATTAGGCAAAGTAGTTGGATACGGAATTACTAAGCAATGAGGAGATACGCTTGATGTTCTCTGAGGCTATAGATACTGCAACAAGGAATAGCTCAGCAGGCAGTTCAGTTGAAGAGGAATCGAAATTTCTAAAAAGGGCAATAACACCACTTGGAAAGGACAATATTGGGACCAAAAAAGTATCTGCAAAGAAAGGATGGGTAATAGAAGAAATGCCTAAGCTGATCTATGAAAGAAGGATGTACAAAAATATTCACGGAAGTTCAAGAATACAAAAATACAAGTTTCTTAGGAACGACATAAGTAGGAAGTGAATCGAAGAAAAGGCGAAATGGCTGGATGAAGATTGTGAAGAAATCTAAAGAGAATTGATTGTCGGAAGGACTGAATCAGCATATAGAAAAGTCAAGACAATTTTCGTAGAAATTAAAAGCAAGGGTAGTAACATTAAGAAGATAATGGGAATTCCACTGCTAAATACAGAGGAGAGAGCGGATAGGTGGAAAGAATACACTGGGGCCCTGTGCAAGGGGAAGGAATTGTCTGATGACGTGAGAGAAGAAGAAACTGGAATCAATATAGATGAGACAGGGATCAAGGGCTAGAGCCAGAATTTAAAAGAGCATTGTAAGACTTAAGATCGAATAAGGCAGAAGGGATACAGTAGATAGCGTCCCATTAGAATTTCTAAAATCAACGGGAAAATTACGAACAAGGTGACTATTCACGATGCATGAGTCTGACTCTCAGAAAAATAACGTCTGCACAGTTCCAGAGATTGCAAGAGATGAAAAGTGTGAGAATTATCGCACAGTCAGCTGTACAGCTCATGCATTCATGTTGCTGACAAGAATAGTATACAAAAGAATGGTTCAAATGGTTCAAATGGCTCTGAGCACTATGGGGCCAAACATCTGATGTCATCAGTCCCCTAGAACTTAGAACTACGTAAACGTAACTAACCTATGGACATCACACACATCCATGCCCGAGGCTGGATTCGAACCTGCGAACGTAGCAGTCACGCGGTTCCGGACTGAAGTGCCTAGAACCTCACGGCCACCACGGCCGGCTCAGAAGAATGGAAAAGAAAATTGAGGAAGTGGTAGATGACGATCAGTTTGGCTTTAGGAATGGTAAAGGCACCAGAGATGAAGTTCTGACATTGTGTTTGATAATGGAAGCAGGACTAAAGAAAAATCAAGACACGTTCATAGGATTTGTCGAACTGGAAAAAGCGTTCGACAATGCCAAATGATGCAAGATTCGAAATTCTGCAAAAAATAGGGGTAAGCTATCGAGAGAGACGGATAATATACAATATGTACAAGACCAAAGAGGAAATAATGAGAGTGGACGAGCAAGAACGAAGAGCTAAGAGCTCCGATTAAAATGGGTGTAAGACAGGGATGTAGTCCTTCTCCCCTAGTGTTCAGTCTGTACATCGAAGAAGCAATGGTGGAAATAAAATAAAGGTTCAGGAAGGGAGTTAAATTCGAGGTGATAAAGAGTCGCTGTTGACTTTTCTATCCACAGTGAAAGTGAAGAAGAATTACATGATCTCTTGAATGGAATGAACTGTCTAATGTGTATAGAATATGGACTGAAAGTAAATCGAAGAAAGCCGAAAATAACGAGAAGTAGCAGAAATGAGAACAGCGAGAAACTTGAAAAGAGGATTGATGGTCACGAAGTAGATGAAGTTAAGGAATTCTGCTACCCAGGTAGCAAAGTAGGAAATGACGGATGGAGAAAGGAGGACGTCAAAAGCAGACAAGCACCGGCAAACATCGATCTTAATATGAAGAAGAAATTTCTGATAATGTAGTTTTGGAGCACAACATTGTATGATAGTGAAACATGGACTGTGGAGCAGAAGTGAATCGACGCATTTGAGATGTGATGCTACAGACGAATGCTGAAAATTAATTGGACTGATAAGGTAAGAACGGTAGGACATCTGGGCCGCATCAAACCGGTAAGAAGACTGTTGACTTAAAAAAGTGCAGTAACGAAATATTTAGATGTGGCTGGACAGGGTGAAATATCCGATGTAACAAAAGAAAGGACTGAACGTAGAGGTCTTCAAAATTACGCACACTTAACACGCGTAACTTAGCTATGGTGGCGTTCGACTTTCTGTGTCGTCATTCACGTGGCAATATTTCACGACCTATTTTGTTATCTAGGATGCACCGTTTGTGATTATCATTGAATTAATTTTGCAAGCTTTCGCTTTATCCCCAGCCACATTTTTACCACATGGCGCACCTCTACAACTCACGTGACGTGGTGCAGCCGGGATGGTCGATGCTCCTGAGTAGCGGAACGGATCCATCGCTCTTAGCGGGAGGTGTGAGAGACGTCCAGAACGTGTTTATAGGCCACCGGCACCTTATAAGCTTATCAGCCGTCCATCTACGGCCGGTGGACATCGCGCCGTTACAGAACAAATTACTGGCGAGAGGGCGGCATCGACAAAGCCGGTTATGGACCACAAGTGTCCACTCAGATTGGGGCTAAACTGCCGCTACGCATTCTAAATGGCCCGCTCAGAGGTGCTCGGACACGCTGGCGACTCTGGTTACTGCGTCTTTCTTTTCCATCGTGAGTAGCTATCAGAAACGTCTCGGTCAGTCTGACAGTTACCAGATACACTGCTGACTATTTAGTCAGAACACTAGGAAGTATAGAAATCAGTGAAATCAAAAAGTTGTTGGAAGTCCCCTGCAGTAATATTGAGCCGAGCTGTCTCTACAGCCGTCCAAAATTGCGAATGTGTCGGTGCAGAACCTTGCGTACGAGCTGACCTCTCGATTATGTGCCAAGTGGGGCGATATGGGTGGCCAAATCATTTGCCCGTATAGTCCAGAATGTTCTTCAAGGAAATCGCGAACAATTGTGGCCCAGTGACACTGTGCATTGTCAACCATAAAAAATCCACTTTAAGTCCATGAATGTCTGCAGGTGGTCTCCAAGTAGCCAAACATAGCCGTTTCCAGTCAATAATCGTTTCAGTTGAAACAGATGACCCAGTCCATTCCACATCAACACAGCCAACATCATTATGGAGCCAGCACCAGCTTGCACATTGCCTTGTCGACAACTTGGGTCCATGGCTTGGTATGGTGTGCGCCATACTCAAAGCTCTCCATCAGCTCTTACGACATGAAATCGGGACTCACTTGACCAGGCCACGGTTTTCCAAACGTCTAGGGGCCAACCGATAGGGTGACGAGTCCAGGAGAGGCGCTGCAGGCGAAGTCGCGCTGCCAGCAAGGGCACTCGTACCAGTCGTGTACTGCCATAGCCCATTAACGACGAATTTCGCCGGACTATCCTAATTGATGCGTTCGTCGTATGTCACATACTGATGTCTGCGGGTATTCCAAGCAGTGTTACTTGTCTGTTAGCACTGACAACACTATGCAAACAACGCTGCTCGTGGTCGTTAAGTGAAGGCCGTCGGCCACTGCGTTGTGTCAAGTGAGAGGTTATACCGGAAATTTGGTGTTCTTGGCACGTACTTAACAATGTGTATCTCGGAATATTGAATTCCCCAATGATTTTCGAAATGGAATGTCCCGTGCGTCTAGCTCGAACTACCATTCCGCACTCAAAGTCTGTTAGTTCTTGTCGTGCGGTCATAATCACGTCGGACACCTTTTCACAAGAATCACATGAATACAAATATCAGCTCCGCCTATGCACTGCCTTTTTATACCTCTTGTGCACAGGATACTGCTACCATCAGTATGTGTGTATATTTCTATCCCACTAGTCACCTTAGTGTATACGCTTGAAATTTAGTACACAGACCTACTACCTCTGGCAGCAAGAGCGGTTCTAATATGGGTGCGTATCCAGTCTAAGCTTGGATGACAGATACAGGTACGGCATTCACTGCTGCCTCAGCTATATACCAGAGATCATCAATCGTACTTCTCGTTGAGTGATGCCTTGCCAGTTTCTCGCCAAGCCATTATCAGGTTTTTCCGTTCGTAAAAGATCTAGAATACGTAATAGCCAGGGCAACATTAGAACACCCTCCGTCGCGAGGTATCGGGTAGTTATAATTAAACTGCAGCTACTCACGGATGCTTAGAGCAGACTATAATTATCGTATGGCAGTGGAACTTGGTACATATCCTAATGTGTTAATGTATAATCAATTTACGGTTGAAAAAAATTAGTTCCGGTTTTGACCACCAGATGCAAATTTGGCGCTGTGAATGCAAGAAAGACATACATATTTCGGGATGTAATGGATTATGAACGGGACGTGGGCAAAAAATATCAAACAAGTGAGCAAGGAATAATATTAACTCTATTTTTATCTGCCGCGTACACAATCTGTTCAATTTGAGTACCGGAGATGCTGTACAGCGCCTAATTTGCACCTGGTTGCCAAATTGGAACTATTTTTTTCGAGCGTAAATCAGTATCGCATTAACGCGTTAGCGTATTCATAGAGTTTCGCTGCCATACGAAATTACAGCCCGCACTGGACCTCCGTGAGTAGGTGTAGTTTAATTATAACCACCTGGTATATCGAGTCAGCAGGGGTAACATGTGGACTTGCGTCACCTTGTTCAAAGACAACGTCACGAAGACTCCAAAGACAGAGCATGTCAGAGATGTAACGACTGCCGTTAGAATTACCAGCTTTACGAATTAGAGATAATCCAGCTGTCTATAATGGCACCCAACAGCGTCACGATAGTTTCTGGACGTATTGGACGATGACGAATCCAATGCGACAAAGTTCACTTCCTTCAGTGCCTCCGCATACGATCCTATCGCAATGCTTTGGCCCTACTGAACCTATCGATTTAATATTTCATTGACAGTCCCAGAACAACTTCAGCTACAAGATTGCGGAACGAGTTTCGGCAAATCTGATAGTCATTGCTCCCTCTTACCCGAAGCATAACATAATCTCACAGACGAATAACATCCATATTCGATTTCTGAATGAGAAATCCGCCGTGTAATCTTTACTTACGTAATGAATGCGAATGGCGTTTCTCGTACCTACATTTCTCTTGCGGCTGAAGCTCTCTTTTTCTTCTGTTTTGTCTCAAATATCCCGTCAGTGCAAGCAGTTTAGAGACTGTATTAATAAAAAAAATAGAGAAAAAATAGCGCTTTTAAAGCTACATAGCCTCGCCGACCCCCCCTCCCCCCCACCCCCCTCCCTTCACTTGAGTACAATGCAGAGAACTGTCACACAACAATGTGAAACTGCAAGAAAATTTCTTCTTAGGGCCGTTGCTCAGCTCGGGCGTTTCATTAGCTTGGATGTCGGTTATGTAGTCAAAAATTTGGCTATTCATGTAAGCTTCTCCCATCCGTCGTTTTGTGACAGGTTCTTATTGATAACATCTACACCCGTGCCGATTTTCTGCAGGAAATTTTTTTTATTGCAGTCAAGTTCTGGCAGTCGTCCTCGGATCGTTGTTTTCTTTTACTGCAGTCAAGGTGTACGGGACAAATTTTGCGTACACTCTTCTCTTCTTCAAAAAGGTCTGGAGAATGTCTTGAACCCTTGATTTAGAGATCTTTTCCTGTTACGATTTTTCCATCAGCCGACTGGCCGAATGCCAATTTGCTGCTTACACTATTTGATTCAAGCTGCCACCGTAATTACTGTAGACATTTGACTGTATAGTGTGACCTGTAGACGTAATTACTTTGAGTTCGCTGCGTATCTCATCCTGTTTGGTTTGTTGACATACGTGTTGCTAACCTAAGGACGTGTATGCTGAAAACTAATGGCTATTCATTTCTGTTATGTTTATTACTCTGTGTGTGTGTGTGTGTGTGTGTGTGTGTGTGTGTGTGTGTGTGTGTGTATGTGTATGTGTGTGTGTGTGTGAGCGAGAGAGAGAGAGAGAGAGAGAGAGAGAGAGAGAGCGAGAGAGACCACATGTGCAAGGTTTTCTTTCTTTTCTTTTGAGCTGCTGAATCTTGAATATGAATTTAGTAGCTGTCAGAGAATGGCTCATGGACAAATGAGTGGAAAGGGTGTTATTATTATTGTTACGATGATAGTCATATATTGCAGTGTTATTCTATTATTTTATCTATTAGTGCAAATAATGTGTTGTTTGCATATGTGCTTGATCATTTAACAGGCTTTTCTTTTCTGCTACGGTTTCCTGTATGCGGTAATTTTCTTGCAGGATTGGGAAGTATGTTTTATTGTTGATTCTAATTATTTTCATGTCTTCTTCTCTACTGGTTGGTTTGTGATTATGTTCTCTTAGGTGTTCTGCAAATGTGGAGTGATATCTCCCACACCTCTAGGATCTTATTCCGTTTCTCTGCAATATCTTTTGAAGAGGAAGTAATAAAGTTCTACTAAATATACAGTATACTGAAGTTTTTCTCAAGACCCGTTTCTATATTACTTTTTTCTAAGCCAATGGGTGCATGAGGTGAAGTGTCTGCAACAAGGATTATGAGTTACAGTTAAACGGGATTCTTGAAGATACAGTGCTCAACGTCTTAATCTGTCATGATTCAGGTTTCAAGGCACTGAAAATTGCAACTCACGATGATCTGTTCAGACTTTAGTGTGTTTGCCAGACAAGAAAAAACAAAAATGTCCAAATACCCAAATGAGTGCTAGAGCTTTTAGTTCAGTTACTGAATAATTTCTTTCTGGTTTCGTTAGAAAACGGCTAGCAAAAGCTATGCTTCTTTGTAAAGTGGTATCACTTTCCTGAAATTCAGGTAATAGATGCGTATCTAACCTAACTTTTGCAGAGACGTTTACCACACAAAAATCTTCTGATAGGTCTCTGTGCGCAAGAATTGGAGCCTTTTGAAGTATATCCCTTAGATTTAGAAACTCTACTTGCGCCTGTTCATTCCAATGCCATACTGCGTTTTTATCTATATGAGAACAAAGTTTTGGGATGGAAAGAATTTTCATACTCAAGAAGCGACAATAACAACTTATGAAACCAAGAAAGCTACGAACTTCTCTTTTGGTGGTAGGAACTTCAATGGCACTGACTGGATCAAGGTTTTCGGGATCAGGCTCCATCCCTCTAAACGAGATGATATGTCGTATAAACTTCACCCTAGTCTTGCCAAATACTGATTTTTCCAGATTGACAGTAATTACTGATTCTTCAAAAATCTGTAACGGACAATTGATGTTATGGTTCTGTTGCGACTAAGATTTTTCAGCTATGAGGATGTCATCAGCATATGAGATAATGAGTTGACTCATGTACTTGGTTAAGATAGAGTTTAAACTGCGAACGAAGCCGCCAGAAGAAATGTAGAGACTAAATGGAAATTTGCGAAACTGATAGCATACTCCAAAACGGAGAAATGCAGTGTACTTTCTACACTCTGTTTGAAATTCTGTATGTCAGAAACTCGCTCTCTAGTCGACCAAAGAATAACCTGAACACCATAACAATTCTGAAGTAATTAATCTAAGGTTTGGAGTCTGTCTCAGACACTCAGTCTTCAGGCCAAGAGTGGCCTACCGGGACCATCCGACCGCCGTGTCATCCTCAGTGGAGGATGCGGATAAGAGGGGCGTGTGGTCAGCACACCGCTCTCCCGGTCGTTATGATGGTACTCTCGACCGAAGACGCTACTATTCGGTAGAGTAGCTCCTCAATTGGCATCACGAGGCTGAGTGCAGCCCGGAAAATGGCAACAGCGCATGGCGGCCTGGATGATCACCCATCCAAGTACCGACCACGCCCGACACCGCTTAACTGCGGAGATCTCACGGAAACCGGTGTATCCACTGCGGCAAGGCCGTTGCCCCTATCTGTCTCAGACAATGATGTTAATTTCTCTTGAATATAATACGACTTATCGATCATTCCTTTTTCTCCACTATGCGCAGTGGGCTGTAGTTCTTGCATGACCTAACTGCCGTCCCTACATCTTGCTGTAACATGGACAGAACTTCAGCTTTCACTCACTTTCTGTGGTCTGCTGCTGCAGCGATCAGACAACTCGCTCCTCAAGCTATTAAGACTTTCAAAACGTATACGAAAGTCGAAAACTGTCAATGGTTTTCGTTTATTTCGAATTTCGTTAAACTATTAGAGAAGTAGTGGGATTATATGCTGAAAAGTACCGTCACTGTTCCAAGTTCTCACGATGTTACTCCGCAGGCTTCACGAAAAAAATTCAAGAATATGAAGAATAATATACGCCAATGCTAATGAACAGCAGCTGATGAAAGAAATGCAACTAATGTTTTAACAGCGATAATATTCAGTAAACACTTCACTATGGAACAGGTTCAATCCGCGTGTGGAATCAGCCAAAGGTGGATACCGCGAATACTAAATCAAATCGAATTTCACCCTTTCCTCACTTCTCTCCATCAACAGCTTCATGGTAACGACTTTCAAACTTGGTTATAGTTCTCACAATGGTGTCTACGAAAACTGCAAAGAGACGTAGTGTTTCTAAGCAGCGGCTTGTTTACGTATGAAGCATCGTTTGGACACTATGGTAAAGTCAGTCTTCGCAATATGAACTACTGATCAGCTGAAAATCCGTCGACTGCCATAGAAGTGAAACTTCATGTGACTGCGTCTATGGTGTAATAAGTCAAAATGAAAACATGCAGTGTTGTCTGCCAGTAATCGCTTTAATGCGTGTACCACTGGTCAATGTCAACACTTCAAGCACTTTGTATGACCGTCTTAATAATAATAAACACATCAGATGTACCTGATTTATATGTTGCTTTACATTTGGCACAGTTTCCTACATGTTTGTGGGATCTCTTCTGATGGCGGAACAGTGGTTTGTGGTTCTGTTATCTGGTTGCTATTTGATAAAAGTTATGGCGTGAAATCCTCTTCGTAGCTCATTACAATGCCACAGAAAAAAAATATACAGCTCTATATTTTTAAAAACCAGCTTCTTATTTCGACAAGTGAAACGTTAAAAATTACTTGAATAGTCAGACATTAGACACATTGTCCACTATACCTTACCTAAAGCCTCATCACGATTTATATACTCGTTGTGTTTGTATTTAGGCTGACCTGTCTTCGCCGTCTCACTCTGTATATACTGTACACTGACGCGCGCAGAAAAACTTTGGCCCGTGAATTGTAAATTTTTAAATTCCAGCCGCGGCCAGGCAGTAGAGGTCAGCACGGGCGACGTG
Source organism: Schistocerca piceifrons (assembly GCF_021461385.2). NCBI lineage: Eukaryota > Metazoa > Arthropoda > Insecta > Orthoptera > Acrididae > Schistocerca > Schistocerca piceifrons. The sequence continues at coordinate 510,557,700 of NC_060140.1, forward strand.
CTAATTATGTAAACCGCCGTGCAGTATTGTTGACATTACTTCAAATATTCCAGCCAGACTGGGTTGCTACGTCAGTCACGGCTGAGCGCGTAGAACAGCAAACGCTGCAATACAATGTGACCAAGGGTTAAGTAACATTTTGTTGTTCAGGACACTAGCGTGCTACCAGGACTCTCACACGCTGCAAAATTTAGCCAAGGCTAGCAACCCGCGCTAGGGCAATAGGGACCTCGGGAAAGCTGACGAGACAAATGAATGGCAAACATCATCATCCCCCTCCAGTAGGAATACGTCAGAAACACAGTGACATAACGCATCCAATCGTGCCTCCATTATGTCTGTGTCTTGAACCGGAGAGAAAGACAGGCTTTTGAGTTTCAGAAAAACTACGGTTACGATAGGTTGATGGAGACCGCTGGTAACCTGTCCGCTGATTAACTTATCGAGTTCCGGCAAGAGGTGCGCCATATACGGGCGTGGCAGCATCGAGTCTTGGAGAATCTTACCGATGCTGTGAGCTGGTGTCCGGCCAGCCTCCGCCCTCTAAGGAACTTCTACCGACGGACTGCAAGCTGTTTACTATCCAGCTTGGAGAGGCACGCACCTCGCGGTCTCCTAATAACATAGACGTCATCGGCAACCGACCCGGTTTACCCCTGTGGGGTGACCTGGGCACTGTTGCTCAACATCAGGACATCTAGTGTCAGCTATCTCACCGAAGTGCACGATATGGGGACAGGGAGTACTCGCGGAGGTGCCTAGCCTACACCACTCAGGAGGGCCTGGTGGCCCGAGCTTGATATTCTTCCGCTGGTGACCCATACGGGTAACGGCAGTTGCTGCACGCGACTCAGCACAACGGACGTCACCGGCGTGATTATGGCGTCAGTACAGTCATCAATCAGACGTGTTTGCCTGCGCACAGTGCGCCACTGAGGCGGCACAATGTGCTGCATAGAGCTGCTTGAATGAGAGTCTGCCAATACTACCAGCGTTTAGCGGCACACCCCGTGTGAATCTGCCCTCTCTAACATTTCTCTCGCACATCCTCAAGCGTAACGACCCATAATAGGGCGGCTCGTTGCAGTACTTAGGACTGTAACAAAACAAGAGCCTCCCTAATTTCTACTACAAATTACCGCATCCATGTACAAAAAATCTCTGTATCTAAAAGGCAGTGTCCTGATCCACTGATTGACTCAGCATCGCCCAGACCAAACCGCTAAGGATAGAATAAATTTGGAGAAGGTGCGGATCTTATGTTATAGGTGTCGTTTAAGAAAGGCTTTTTCGAAATTACGAATCTAAAGGGGTGAAATATGGAATGAAGGATTTTTTTGAGAAACGTGGCTGTTAAGTGTGTTTTGAAGGTAGACTTACAAAAATTGGGATTTGGTTTCCCAGTCAGAAATAAAGAAACACGTGCTTCAGCAATTTTGGAATTTTAACCCTACATTGGTGAAATAGGGGGTGAAAAAATCATTATTAAGGAACTAAATCAGTATTTTTAAAGCTACATCTACTCTGAAGACCCAAAGAAACTGGTACACCTGCCTAATATCGTGTAGAGCCCCCGCGAGCACGCAGAAGTGCTGCAACACGACGTGGCCTCGTCTCGATTAATGTCTGAAGTATTGCTAGAGGAATCGACACCATGAATCTTGCAGGGTTCTCCACAAGACCCAAAGACTACGAGGAGAGGAGATCTCTTCTGAAGAGATATGCTCAATAATGTTCATGTCCGGGAGTTTGGTGGCCAGCGGAAGTGTTTAAACACAGAAGAGTGTTCCTGGAGCCACTCTGCAGCAATTCTGGACGTCTAAAGTGTAGCGTTGTCTTGCTGGAATCTCCAAGTCCGTCGGAATGCACAATGGATATGACTCGATGCAGGTGATCAGACCGGATGCCTACGTACGTGCCGGCAGCTGTGGCCGAGTGGTTCTAGGCGCTTCAGTCTGGAACCGCGCTGCTGCTACGGTCACAGGTTCGAATCCTGCCTCGGGCATGGATGTGTGTCATGTACTTAGACTAGTTACGTTTAAGTAGTTCTAAGTTCTAGGGGACTGATGACTTCAGATGTTAAGTGCCATAGTGCTTAGAGCCATTTGAACCTACGTACGTGTCAGTTGTCAGAGTCGTATCCAGACGTATCAGGGGTCCCACATCTCTCCAATTGAACATGCTCAACACCATTACACAGCCTCCACCAGTTTGAATAGTTCCCTGCTGACTTTCAGTGTCCACGGATTCATGAGGTTGCCTCCATACCCGTACACGTCCATCCGCTCGACACAATTTGAAACGAAACTCATCCGACCAGGCAACACGTTTCCATTCGTCATCAGTCCAGTGTCCGTGTTGACGGGCCCACGCGAGGCGTAAAGCTTTGTGTCGTGCAGTCATTGAGGATACACGAGGGAGCCTTCGGCTCCGAAAGCTCATATCGATGATGTTTCGTTCAATGGTTCGCACGCTGACACCTGTTGATGGCCTAGCACTGAAATCAGCAGGAATTTGCGGAAGGGTTACACTTCAGTCACATTCAACGATTTTCTTCAGTCGCCGTTGGTCCCGTTCTGGCAGGATCCTTTTCCAGGCGCAGCGATGTCGGAGATTTGATGTTTTACCGGACTTCTGATATTCACGGTACACTCGTGAAATGGTCGTATTGGAAAATCCCCACTTCATCGCAACCTTGGAGATGCTGTGTCCCATGGCTCGAGGGTAGACTATAACACCACGTACAAAGTCATTTAAAACTTGACAACCTACCACTGTAGCTGCAGTAACCAATCTGATAACTCCGCCAGACACTTGTTATATAGGCGTTGCCGACCGCAGCGCAGCGTTCGGTCTTGTTTACATATCTCTGTATTTGAATACGTTTGCGTATATCAGTTTCTTTGGAGCTTCATTGTATGAGCACTGCTATTTGCATTCTCCTTTACAAATAGAAAAATGAGTGTTTTAGTGTTTTTGGAACTGAACCACTAAGGGAGTAAAATATGGGATGAGAGTTTTTATGAAAATATTTTATTATAGAAGCATTTTTAAAGCTAAATCTATGAAAATTTATATTTGCCTTTTCAGTTAGAAATAAAACGTAAGTGTGTCACTGTTTTTGGAATTTCAACCTCTTTGCGAGTGGAACGGGGTATGACAGTTTTAAGGGAAATTTAACTGTGCAAGCATTTCCGAGGCTAAATCTATTAAAATTTGTATTTGTCTTCTTTATTAGAAATAAAGCATAGGCATGCCACTGTTTTTGGACATTCAACCTCTAAGTGTGTGAAGTAGGGGATGAAATGTTGAAAGGGTACAGTACCGCCCGACATTGAAAATAGGTACAACATACTTCATTATTCGTGTCTGAACAACATATTTTTTCTAATAATAACTGAATTTCAATTAATACAGCAAAGCCGGATACCAGTGTGGGAAAGAATGACAATTTATATATTTAATTGATCACATGTGCACTCCCACAAAATAAATCCCTACATCCAGTTTGGTGAGATCTGTGAAATGAATGAATGTATGGTCGTCTGCTAAACCGCAGATAGTGAATGTGAATATATGATCAGCTTTGAGACGATCCTTTGGCCACCTTTGGTGGGACCAAAGATATGAAATTTACCTGAGCTTTAAGCGCCTGAAATGTGGCTGACCAATACGGTAGCAAGGTGCTCCCCCACTTTGACAGAGATGCGAGAGGACCTGAAGAACGGCCATGTTTCAGCACTCTGGCGCTGGATCTTGTGCTGTTAAGACCTGTCTTGGGTGTGCTCCGTAAAGACAAAAGAGTGGAGACATGGTATGCATGTGGAATATTTAACAGTAGTTTGAAATAATAATTTCTCTATTTCAGGAACTTTTGTGGGGAGAATGAAATGTCAGGCAGGTAATATTAAGGGGATCATAGTAATCTTCGGAAGTGACCAACGGTCACAATGGTGAGTCTCAATATGTGTATGAGGCAAAGGATAAAGAGAAGTACTTGTCCATGGTATCAGTTGGGGACTCGCGTGTGTGATGAATATGTTCTTAATATTACTTTGCGTGATTGATTCCATGTGATGCTAGATTCAAACTCTGAGAGAGAAGCAAGGTGAGTCGGCCGTCTATCCAGCAACACCACTTGGCTTGCATTGCACAGGAAGACACGTGCATATATCTCCAGAGTTCATAGTAGGAAAGTAGAATTACAAAGTGGGGCAGTGTCGTGTGAAACTGGGATAAATACTAATTGAAGTGGGAAAGCTGAAAGTGATAGTGTTGTGACTATTTATTGTATTGTACTCCATGTTGTAATGTGGTGTATGTCATGTAATTTGGGTATGTGTGGTTTGCATGGGAGAGAAGCGAGGTAGTTTCAAAAGATTAGTGGGTTATGCTTGTTCCTTCGGTACCGCTCGGTCTGGAGGAACGTTTCGTGATGATGATTGTGAGAGTCGAAGTGTGAGGTATAATAAAAGATCCATCAACCTATCCAGAAAGTGCACTGCAGCGTTAAATAATTACGAGACCATAAGGTAGAGAATCACCAATGTAAAGCCATGCCCACTGGGCGGAATTTCTCATGTGTTATTGTTGTAGGTTATAGAATTTGTGTGTTTAGGTTATAGAATTTATCGGAATAAATAAGATAGTGAAAAGAAAAAGATTGGTGGACATTTTCTTCGAATTATATGTTGTCATGATGTCCCGAATTTATAATGTGTGCGCCATTCATATTAAGTGCGGTGGCCACGTGTTGAGAAAAGCCGTTAAATAAAAGAAAAAAGAAAATGTGGTATTGCCAGTGCGTAGTGAACAGTCAGAGTTCTGCAAATCTCTGATAGTCAGATGTGCGTTTCCGTAGCGTATTATTCATACAGGAGGTTGATTAGTGACTTAATTTGAGTACGAGAGTTCATGTTACTCGATAAATAAGAATGAATCCACTCGCTTGGCAGACCACTCATCTTGCAGGCCTGACTGCTTGATGCCACAGTATGAGTAAGGCACGTGGGTGCCTCTCAATGTTTTATACAAATATTTCATTTTCAAAGATTTTTAAAGCCAAATCTTTGAAAATTTTGGCGACTCAGTTTGAGATGAAAAAAAAAGGTGTTTCACTGATTTTCGAAATTCAACCACTAAGGGGTTGAAATACGATCAGACTGATTTCCTGACTCATCATCCCCCAGCCCAGACCGCTATGGATGGAAACATAAAATTTGGAGAGGGTTTGCATCTTATACTGTAGATATCGTTTAAAATGCGGGAGTACGTTTAATAATGGATAAAAAATTAGGAGGTGCTGGTAAGCTACCACAAACAACATATTGAACGCATTATTGTGGCCAAGACAGACACGAAGCCGACGCCTAAGACGGTAGTACAAGTTTATAGGAGAACTAGCTCTGCAGATGATGAAGAAATTAATGAAATGTGTGATGAGATAAAAGAAATTATTCAGGTAGTGAAGGGAGACGACAATTTAATAGTCATGGGTTATTGGCCCCCCCCCCCCCCCTCCCATGAACCATGGACCTTGCCGTTGGTGGGGAGGCTTGCGTGCCTCAGCGATGCAGATAGCCGTACCGTAGGTGCAACCACAACGGAGGGGTATATGTTGAGAGACCAGACAAACGTGTGGTTCCTGAAGAGGGGCAGCAGCCTTTTCAGTAGTTGCAAGGGCAACAGTCTGGATGATTGACTGATCTGGCCTTGTAACATTAACCAAAACGGCCCTGCTGTGCTGGTACTGCGAACGGCTGAAAGCAAGGGGAAACTACGGCCGTAATTTTTCCCGAGGGCATGCAGTTTTTCTGTATGATTAAATGATAATGGCGCCGTCTTGTGTAAAATATTCCAGAGGTAAAATAGTCCCCCATTCGGATCTCCGGGCGAGGACTACTCAAGAGGATGTCGTTATCAGGAGAAAGAACACTGGCATTCTACGGATCAGAGCGTGGAATGTCAGATCCCTTAATCGGGCAGGTAGGTTAGAAAATTTAAAAAGGGAAATGGATAGGTTAAAGTTAGATATAGTGGGAATTAGTGAAGTTCGGTGGCAGGAGGAACAAGACTTTTGGTCAGGCGAATACAGGGTTATAAATACAAAATCAAATAGGGGTAATGCAGGAGTAGGTTTAATAAAGAATAAAAAATAGGAAACCGAGTGAGGTGGCGCAGTGGTTAGCACACTGGACTCGCATTCGGGAGGACGACGGTTCAATCCCGCGTCCGGCCATCCTGATTTAGGTTTTCCGTGATTTCCCTAAATCGATCCTATCAAATGCCGAGATGGTACCTTTGAAAGGGCACGGCCGACTTCCTTCCCCATCCTTCCCTCATCCGATGAGACCGCTGTTTGGTCTCTTCCCTCCAAACAACAACAACAACAAAAAATAGGAATGCGGTTAAGCTACTACAAACAGCGTAGTGAACGCATTATTGTGGCCAAGATAGATACGAAGCCCACGCCTACTATAGTAGTACAAGTTTATATGCTAACTAGCTCTGCAGATGACGAAGAAATTGAAGAAATGTATGATGAAATAAAAGAAATTATTCAGATAGTGAAGGGTAACGAAAATTTAATAGTCATGGGTGACTGGAATTCGGTAGTACGAAAAGGGAGAGAAGGAAACGTAGTAGGTGAATATGGATTGGAGCTAAGAAATGAAACAGGAAGCCGTTTGGAAGAATTTTGCACAGAGCATAACTTAATCATAGCTAACACTCGGTTCAAGAATCATAAAAGAAGGCCATATACATGGAAGAAGCCTGGAGATACTGATAGGTTTCAGATAGATTATATTATGGTAAGACAGAGATTTAGGAACCAGGTTTTAAATTGTAAGACATTTCCAGGGGCAGATGTGGACTCTGACCACAATCTATTGGTTATGAACTATAGATTAAAACTGAAGAAACTGCAAAAAGGTGGGAATTTAAGGAGATGGGACCTGGATAAACTGAAAGAACCAGAGGTTGTACAGAGTTTCAGGGAGGGCATAAGGGAACAATTGACAGGAATGGGGGAAAGAAATACTGTAGAAGAAGAATGGGTAGCTTTGAGGGATGAAATAGTGAAGGCAGCAGAGAATCAAATAGGTAAAAAGACGTGGGCTAGTAGAAACCCTTGGGTAACAGAAGAAATATTGAATTGAATTTATAAAAGGAGAAAATATAAAAATGCAGTAAATGAAGCAGGCAAAAAGGCATACAAACGTCTCAAAAATGAGATCGACAGGAAGTGCAAAATTGCTAAGCAGGGATGGCTAGAGGACAAATCTAAGGATGTAGAGACTTATCTCACTAGGGGTAAAATAGATACTGCCTACAGGAAAATTAAAGAGACCTTTGGAGAATATAGAACCACTTGTATGAATATCAAGAACTCAGATGAAAACCCAGTTCTAAGTAAAGAATGGAAAGCAGAAAGGTGGAAGGAGTATATAGAGGGTCTATACAAGGGCGATGTACTTGAGGACAATATTATGGAAGAGGATGAAGATGAAGATGAAATGGGAGATACGATACTACGTGAAGAGTTTGACAGAACACTGAAGGACCTGAGTCGAAACAAGGACCCAGGAGTAGACAACATTCCATTAGAACTACTGACGGCCTTGGGACAGCCAGTCCTGACAAAACTCTACCATCTGGTGAGCAAGATGTATGAGACAGGCGAAATACCCACAGACTTCAAGAAAAATATAATATTTCCAATACCAAAGAAAGCAGGTGTTGACAGATGTGAAAACTACCGAACAAGTCACAGCTGCAAAATACTAACCCGAATTCTTTACAGACGAATGGAAAAACTGGTAGAAGCCGACCTCGGGGAAGATCAGTTTGGATTCCGTAGAAATATTTAAACACGTGAGGCAATTCTGACCTAACGACTTATCTTAGGAAAAAGATTAAGGAAAGATAAACATACGTTTCTAGTATTTGTAGAGTGAATATATTTCAAATTCTAAAGGTGGCAGGGATAAAATACAGGGGGCGAAAGGCTATTTACAATTTGTACAGAAACATGAAAGGGAAGCAGTGGTTGGGAAGGGAGTGAGACAGGGCTGTAGCCTCTCCCCTATGTTATTCAATCTGTATACTGAGCAAGCAGTAGAGGAAACAAATGAAAAATTCGGAGTAGGTATTAAAATCCATGAAGGAGAAATAAAAACTTTTGAGGATCGCCGATGACATTGTAATTCTGTCAGAGACAACAAAGGACTTGGGAGACCAGTTGGACGGAATGGACAGTGTCTTGAAAGGAGGATATAAGATAAACATCAACAAAGGCAAAACGAGGATAATGGAATTCAGTGTAATTAAGTCGGGTGATGTTGAGGGAATTAGATTAGGAAATTAGACACAATGTAGTAAAGAAGTTTTGCTATTTGGGGAGCAAAGTATGTGATGATGGTCGAAGAAGAGAAGATATAAAATGTAGACTGGCAATGTCAAGGCAAGCGTTTCTGAAGAAGAGAAATTTGTTAACATCGAATATCGATTTAAGTGTCAGGAAATCTTTTCTGAAAGTATTTGTATGGCTTGTAGCCATGTACCTGTATGGGAGTGAAACATGGACGATAAATAGTTTGGACAAGAAGAGAATAGAAGCTTTCTAAATGTGGTGCTACAGAAGAATGCTGAAGATTAGATGGGTAGAACACATAACTAATGAGGAGGTATTGAATAGAATTGGAGAGAAGAGGAGTTTGTGGCACAACTTGACAAGAAGAAGTGACCGGTTGGTAGGAAATGTTCTGAGGCATCAAGGGATCACCAATTTAGAATAGGAGGGCAGCGTGGAGGGTAAAAATCGTAGAGAGAGACCAAGAGATGAATACACTAAGCAGATTCAGAAGGATGTAGGCTGCAGTACGTACTGGGAGATGAAGAATCTTGCACAGGATAGAGTAGCATGGAGAGCTGCATCAAACCAGTCTCAAGAGTGAAGACCACAACAACAACATCGTTTAAAAAAGGACTTTCTGGAATTCCACTATTCCATTCGTAAAGGGGAGATGGGCAGCGGGATATAGTGGATGAAAGGCTTTTTGAAAGTATTTTTGAAACTAGACCTTTTTAAGGGGATAAAATAGAGGATGAGTGTCTTTTTTGAATAAAGTTATTGTTAAAGAACTACTGAAAATTTTTTAAGAGTACATACATAACGAACGAAATTTAACTTCTAAGTTAGAAATAAAAAAAGAATGTGTGTCAGTGTTTCTGGAAATGCAACCCCTAAGGGAGTGCCACAATGTATGAACATTTTTAAGAAAATATTTCGTTACATTAAACTTATTTTAAAGATAAAGTTTTGAAAATTGGTATTTTACCTCTTGGTTAGACACAAGGAAATATTTGTTAGGGAATGAAAGTAGCTATGGAGATATGTCCACAGGAAAAATGGTATGATTAACAAAAACTTAGGACTCCAGCTACCATAGTGGTTTTTTGGTCAGAAGTGCATTCGGAAAAGACCATGCTTATATGGCCTTAATTACTGTGAAAAGTTAGAAGGTGTTGCAGTTAGTTAACAACGTACAAATTCTATTAAATAAAAACAAAAAACGTCTCTGCAAGACATAAAGTCTAAGCAATCGAAGTAGAGGGTGCTAAGTTAGTTAACAATAAAATTAATTTATTTTTCAAACTGATTGTAATACTAAACGTGGTGAAAACCAGATACGTTTTTAATCAAATGGGGATAAGATCTTTGAAGCGAATGTCATTAAATGCTTCCTTCATCTTAGGAATCAAGTTGAAATATCAAGGGCTTAAGTGTAAGGTCTTTGGTGAGTGGTACAGCACTTGTCAACCTAGCGATCGAACAAATAAATCACAACTTTCGCTGAATGACCTCAAACTCTGGCCTGCAAAATGGTGGGTGGGTCCTGAACAGAGCGTCACTAAATTGATTCCCTAATTGATGGAAGCACTTCATGGCAATCGCTTCAGAGCTTTTGCAGGGATTCCTCGGGAAACTGAGTGCTCCACTCGAACTCTCAAGACAACTGGTGCTCCTAAGTGTATCCTAAGACTGCCACATTGCTTCGGAGTCATGAATGATTTACAGTCCACTCGTTAACTGAAGCATCTGTACTCGGCAATGTTGACCAGTCGTGCTTCACACAGTGAAAATTATTTACCGACGTCACTGCGCTAGATGACATTTCTCAAAATTATTCTAAGGTCATAATTGTTTATTATTTTCTTAGATATTCGTCTAGTACACATATATTTACAGCTCACAACACTCAGTGTCAAAAACAGTCGACTTATTAAACACTTAACTCCATTGCTTGACACTGCAGTTTTCAAATTATTTTGTGAAATATTAGTCAATGTCAAGACACATTTCGATGTATGTATACTTTGGAGTCACAGTCCACATCATGCAATGAAATCAGTCCACTCTGCGAAGCAGACACTGCGCTGTTCGAACATCGCGGCATTGAAATGAGTTGATGAGATGCTAGTCCATGACAAGAAATACTTCAGCGTATTTGTAATTTAATTTCGCAGTGCGCACTAAGCATCGAAAATAGTCCACTAAGAAAATCTGTTTCTTCAGTGACTATTTTCGTAGCTTTCACGTTATTAATTTCTGAGACTCCTTTATTACTGCTCCCGCCCTGCCCTGCCCTTCGCCATACACCGTCAGGTGGCTTGCGGAGTATGGATGTAGATGTAGATGTAGATGCTTTACATAGCGGAAAATTGATACTTTCACAACTCGTCTCTCTCGTGAAATATTACATAGATTACAATGTTCTAATTTTTTTTCAATACGCAATTTTATGCACGTAAAAGTATTTTGTTCAGAAATAATAACATGTTATCAGTGTTACTGTATTTTATCCAGACAACTACAGTTCAGTCAGGTAAATATCGAGTGATAATAAAACAATTACTTTAAATATTCAGAAAAGACATCGTCCGGAATAAGCCCATTTTGTGGGAGTTGGACAGCTCCCTGACCAAATTTCGGTTTCGGAAGTGTAACTCGGAAATTAGTTAGTCATATGAGACCTTAAGATTGGTAACGAGCTACCCAATGATAGAGTTCGTATCCAAAGTTCACAGTCGAGAGTTCGCTGTCTGGCGCGGAGTTGAATGTCACAGTAGCCTTATCGGAGTTTGGTACATGCAAAAATATGAACTGTTTGTACTCAAATCTGAATTTATGATCTTAATCTTGTCTAACAAGAGATACAACTGTGGGACAGATCAAAGTTTTTAAACAACTAGGCCTCTAGGCTATAATTTAAGTTTAGACAAATACAATGACACAGGCCTCAAAATTAAATCGTAAGTTAGTTTATGCGGTACTATTTAAATAATGTTAAAAAATCCAGTGTTCAGTCACTGATAAAAGGTTATAGAACCATTGCAACTCCTATTGTCTTTTATTGAGCAGAGTGCTGGACGCGTACAGGAAAAAAATGAAAAATCCAGGGACAAAAAAAATGAAGTTCTTCACTCGATTTTACGAATATGGTACACAATACGAAGAAATAAGACTCGGACTACTTTGATATCCTTGAACACGGAACAGTTGTAAAAGACTAAACTTCAGAGTTGTTGTTATTCATTATGGTGATGATGACGATGATGATAATAATTAAAGTTATTTACTTACTTTGTAAAGTGAGTATCTATGACAACAATTATCCTCAACTAGCTAAAATAATGTCAGAAAGTTCGTATTTGGCAAGCATGACTTTCTTAAGGGAGCCACAGACAGTTGTGTCAAATTCCTGCTGTGCTGACGCAAAATGTTTACATTCTTGTTTGAATTGTCGTGAATAAGAATACGTAATAGGTCTCGTTTTCCGAGTAGAGTGTGCCTTTTTTTGGAAACAATAACATCTTCTCGTATAATTTAAACTGTATTTTCGACATCATTCCCAAACAATTTTCAGAATTGTAGTTATGTGTGAGGTGTCAACTGCAGACATTTTAATTGAACAGAATGGGAATGGAATTTGAATTTCAGTAACTGGCTGATAAACTGGCCTTGGAGAGTAAGGAGGACCGCGCCATAGCATAGCTTACATGAATGTTCAAACATTTATTATGCAGATGTATGATTAAACGGTGTTGTGATAGGGTAGATGGTGCTTGAACTAAGGAGACTTAGGTCGAGCTCTTGGATGTATCAAAAGGATGAGGCTCACCGCCCATAAAGAAAGAAAAACTACGTATCAAGCTTCTATAATTCTGTTTGGACATCTTCGTTCAAGCACCCAAGTTGTCAGACAGGGTGTAAAGTTCTCATTTGTTTTCTGCTATTGTAAATAATTCACCTTCACTGTACTGGGACAAAGATGAGTGAGCGCACTGCATGAGTTGGGTTTAGTTTTATATGTAGTTGACTTGCTAGTCAGTCAGTTGTGCAACTTTGGGCACTCATTTGAGGCATAGTAGCAAGTAGTTGACTTTTTCGGAGAAATAGAACAGTTACGTGTGAATCTGGCAGGAACTATTTAGAATACTTTATTAAAGATATGAAAACTCATATACATTACTTTCTTGTACTTTATATTGATGGTTACGATTTTGGGAAAAATTTGAACAGTGTGTTTATAGTTTTTGTAATGAGAGAATTTTGTAACTGTTAGGAACTTCTTATGTTGTGTTCCCTTTTTCTCAATAATGAGAGTTTGATTTCTCAAGAACGATTTTCTTTAGGGTAAAACTCACCTCTGTGATTCATAGTAAACTTGAGAAGATGTTGTCGTGAGTGCAATGTACTTTACGCCACACGAACTCACATATTGTTGCTGCCAAACAAATTTAGAGTTGATTATTTATCTTTAGATGCTACATTTGCTGATTAATATTTGGTTTAGAGAACGTCAGTACTACAAACACAAATACAGCATGCTGAGAAAGATGTAAGACACTTTAATTTCACGACGGATCTCACCTTGCATTCTCGTGTGAACCATGTTTAGTCAGTATTGTCAGGTGTTGTGCTAACTAGAACATTAATTTTCAGTGAACAGTGTTGGTAATTTCAAACAGTTATTTTCTTCCTAGTAGAGCAGTGATTTATTTTTGTGGGTATTCCAAGGACAACATTGCACGTTTCGTTCATAATGTACCTCGGTACCGAGCTTTAGTGATACAGTTTTCATTTGGCACGCAATTAGTTTCTTTTGGTATTCACTTAGATTCGTTTTCTTTATTTCAGATTTTGTATTTCATGAAGTTTCGTTTTATTTGACGACACTGTTCACATGCGAAACACAGGGCCGACCAATAGTCGGTTTTGCTCAGCGATTGAATAGTATACTTAAAATACAAATTACACGAGGAGAACGGTTTTGAAATAGGTATATTCCGTTTTCTTACATACAGACAATATTTTGAAGAAAGCTTACACACTTTGATCCTTTTCGCCCAGGATATTCCTCTGGTTTCTCTTTGTTTAAGTGGTTACACTGCAAGACAGTTTCTCGAGAGCAGATCAGCGCTACACGTATATGTTCTAACACTGGTATTCTCTCTTTCAGCTGCTGTGATTTCTTTGTCATTTTTGTGTAAATATTTTTCTCCTTTTCCAAAAATATCGAGTGTGAAGACCTTTGTTGCGTAGACAGACAATAGTACCTACAGCGTGAATTGTTTGTGATACATAGAAGTTTTCGCATATATTTCCGTTTCGAAAAAGAATTTATTACTTTGGTTATTTAACTGCCAATAGAGATTTTGTTTGATAATTCAGTTTTTACATTTCACCATTATTGCTAGCAACACAGTATTACGTCGTGCCAGTAGATTGAAAACCATGTCACGAAGTAATGAAGCAATTATTAATGAAACAGAAGAAGCACAACAGTCTTTACACAGAAATAATTTATCTGAGGTTTCAGAGAACGCAAATAACTGTGCAACTCAGATCAGCTCTTTAGTGGTAAATGCAGCAGAACAGATATGCAACAGTGAAAAATAAATTTCAGCAGATGAATTGGCAAGGAAAAAGTCGCATCAGCTATGCGAAATTTCGCAACAACCAGTTACTGAGGAAGTCTGTTCGGTTTTTGCTTCAGTTTCTCTTAATCAAACAGTTCATCAGCCAGTTTCAGTTGCTTGAATACACGCTCAGTCGCTGCAGCTCCAGTAAACATGAATACGCAAATTAATAATCCAAATTTGTTAGGGTTGCTACAAAACATGAATAAAACCTGGAAAGACAAGAGTAGAACGCTTGAACAAAACGCAGAGCACTTGATAAAAATCACAAGCAAAGAATTATTAAGGTATCAAGGAACTTGAGAAGAAACAGCTAAACTTTTTTGTAGAAATACGACAAGAGGTTAGAGATGAATTACATCCTATTATTACGACGATAAGCGGCCTTGAAACCGAACAAAATAATTTTAAAAAAATAGGCAACAGAACGACAAAGAAGAGCTTCTCGCAAAAATAAATATCACTTTACCGAGCGCAATAGTCTCACAACTCTCAGAACTTCATGACAACCGTAATATCATTGTAAACAATTAGTGAACAGGTAGACTCATGAAAACTGAACTCTGACGAGCAAAAAGAACGATTCTGTATGTTATCAAAGAATGTCTAAGATTCGAAAACAAAGATGGCACATTTGTCTACAAGTTCGGCCAATGATTCTGATGTCACATATCCTGTAGTGTATTCAGACACAAGAGTGTGTCAGTCAGCAACGGAAAAAGGACATAAAAGAAATGCGCGAACAGTTGAAATGTATCTAGTGCAAACTCGTAGAAATGACGACACTAATGACTTTGCGCATTCACACCCACGATCTGAAACTTGTGATGAAACTAACAATTTGTGACGTCTTTGTGGCTTTCTTAGGGAACAATACTTTACAACATGACACGATACTGAGCTGCCCGTTGGCCACAACAGAGAAAATTCCGGCTCTCACCAAAGCGACGATTTCGAATACGAGCAGTTTCTTCTCACTGTCCGTAAATTCAAAATTTTCTAAACTTTGGCAACGACATTCACCTCCAAGCCTGGCTACATCAATTTTTGTTTTCGGTAGCAACAAACTGGCATTTAGGCCACAAACTGGAAATCATATATGGATATCTCGAAAGCGGGCCAGCCGTGGGAATGCGATCTGTAATGAGAGACTGTCAAATCGAAGCTGATTTTTACCGCACTTTCTTGTATGCCCATTGGTCGCAAGCTACTCACGATTCAGTAAAGTACAATATAAGAATGATGAAAATTTTTCTTCAGTCCGAGTTTTCAAGCCCAGCCACATATCATGAGGAGATGTTGCGTAGGATCCAGCAACTCACAAATCCACCTGAGTTGATACGCATTTGCTTATCAAAAAAGACTTCACATTTGCGCCACGTAATATTGGCAGGATGGTACGACGACGGCCTAGATGCTTCCAACGTTTGCTACAACAACTGGAACTAGACTTCGACAAGCGTATCACTAGAAAATATGACAACAGACATCGTGACTCGTGACGTTCTTTCCTCCGCACGATCATAGAAATGACGAACACTCTCACAAAACTCGTTATCACGGAAACTGATAAAGGTGACAAAACAGGCATCATCCGTATGATTCACATTGGAAAAACCAGAACAATTATCGTGACATAAGCCATTTCGGTTATGACCATCATGAGGACGTTAATCGACAGAACAGACGCCATGATAACGAGCACAGACACTATCACAGTAATCAGTGCAACAACAGATGCAACTCGTATTCTAATGAGTACAATTCTGATCGATCAAGCCCACAGAACTCATGGCAGTACCGAAATTACGTAGACCGTTATCAAAATGGGGAACATTGTCAAAACAATAACAAATAATAATACAGCCAACAATAGCAAAACGCAAGTAGCTGAAGCTCGCCGCGACAGGTAGAGACAGTTGAAGTGAGACCCCCCTAACCCGGCGAATAATCAGCGGTGTTGAAATAACGCTCAGCAGTGACTTGAAGCTCCGGCGGCTGATGAGATTAAAGACAATACTGGAAACATTGCTGCCGAAACAGTAAATTTCGTTTGTCTTGAAGATATAAGAGATATTTTAATTCAGGAATCAGGTAACACACAGAATGCTATCTCACATCGAGTGATACAAGTTTCTTCAGGTAAAATCACTTTGTCCGCTGTTCTTGACTTGATATCTGCGATTAGTGAAATAGTATTCAACAGATGTACAAAGACGACAGCCTGTCCTACCTCACTTTTACGCAGAATCAAACTTCAAGGCGCTATTCCACCGGAAGTACTGATTTACGACATGAAACTTGTTTCGATTTCACATGTCAAGGCCATAAACTTGTAATGAGTTTTTTAATTGTACCGCTTTTGTTGACAGAAATTATATTTGCAGCAAACTTTTTAAATGAACATAAGGCAATTTTAAAATTTAATGATGCTGAGATAATAACAGAAGCTGAAGGAAACTCTATTACGTTGAAATTAGATCTCAAGACAAAATGAGGAAGTGAATCGCCAGTGGTTCTTGTAGACTATGCCACACGTTATCCAGCTAAATTCTTTTACGATGATAAAAGTTGTTCACGCTCTTCTGGTGATGACATTGATCAGAAAATAGATGTACACAGTCTGATTCAAGAGAAAATAGATGAAGTGGATTAATTGCACTGATGCAGATAGGAGGAATCTTTCGACATTTTCCATCCACGCTCAATTGGTTTTACTCACCATAAAGAAACTATAACAGGTTTTCAGTACAAATTTTAAGGGAAGATCACAACAACTTTTGTGTTAAGCCACATAGTATTCCTGTTCACTGCATATATTATTGCTGTTTACTAGTGACGGGCTACAGTGACACAGGTGAACACACCAGCCGCACCCATGAGCTACGTGTTTGGTTGCATTTAGTACAGTAGGGAACGTACAGTATTTGAGGGACCTCTTCTGGCGACACTGAGACAGTGGTTTGTGGTTCTGTTATTTCACTAGCATATGATCAAGTTTCACACATATTAAGTGGTTGAAGTACTCTTCGAATACTATTCCTAGTGCCACAGAAAGGGTATACAGTTCCAGTAAAAATCATTCTGGTGTGATGGCAGCTATAGCCGTAAGAAATTCTTGCGTGTGACAGAAAAATCGCCACATTTTCCGCTATGACGCTGTGAATACCGCATCTAGAAATATTTAATCCTTATGGATGTACAGAGTGTTGGGAAATTATTCATTCAGATGTATTATGTATCGCCGTGCGGGATTAGCCGAGCGGTCTAAGGCGCTGCAGCCTTGGACTGTGCGGCTGGTCCCGGCGGAGGTTCGAGTTCTCCCTCGGGCATGGGTGTGTGTGTTTGTCCTTAGGCTGATTTAGGTTATGTAGTGTGTAAGCTTAGGGACTGATGACTATAACAGTTAAGTTCCATAAGATTTCACACAAAAACAAAACAAATATTTTATGTATCAAAACAAAATCGCGGTCATGTTTTTGCACACTAAAACAAAACAATCAAAACAAATATATTTCGATAAGGACTTATGGTCTCTGAAGACAACTTTAACGTTAAGGAACACTTTTCTTAGTAGTTCTTACGTAAGCTTTTGTATGGTATCGATGACTGGGTACGTGTACTGGCATTCAAAACTACTCTGTGTGCGGATGGTTCGCGACCCAGGCCACCTTACCTCACATTTCTAGATTTGTTCCTCTGGCAGCATATGAAGCAGTTGGTCTATGAAACTCTTGTAGAAACAGAAGAAGACCTCGACGCCAAAATTGACATCGCCGCTAGTAAAAATGCCGACATGCCAGGAATCTTCAAAAGGACACTACAGTCAATGATCGGAAGATCTACTGCGTGCATACATGCCTATGGTCGTGTATTCGAGCGGTTCCTGTGAATGCCACTGATGTAATTAGCGTGATAAACTTCCTTATGTATAAATTGTTCCTAGCATCAAAAATTATCGTTAGGGGCCATACGTACCATAACTAAATACAATTTTTGATGTCTTTACCTCCTGTATCGATTCGAACGAATAGTTCAGGAACACCCTGTATCTGAGTGGCCTCCAAGCTACCTCAACCCGTACACCGTTACATAGCTCATATGTGGCTTAACATTCATTGCAGTCGTATACAGAGTGATTCGGTATACAGGGTGATCCGGTTGCCCCTGCCGATTCGTTTTATGCAACCCGCACTACTTCGTTATCAGGACCGGTATTCAAACCAGAGCTTTTGGCGGCTGTTAGCAAACCGAATGATACTATAAAAAATACAAGTGAGCATCCACCATGAGTTACACTGTACTTTTGGACCAAGATAAATCTTAGTTTTGCCACACTTATCCAGGTGCCTTCAACTTCTTTTGAAATTAAAGGTTTAGTCATACAGGTTTTGGATATCTCTGTATGTTTACTCCCTTTATAAGTAAATGGTTCAAAAACGATACCTTACAAAGTGTTTTTCACCATCGCAAACAACTAAATTAACAGAAGATATCAAAATGTGAACTGTAGAAGCAACAACTTTCTGGTATATGGTCTCTGGCTTTGGTATTTACATTTAAATTGGTAGCATTTCAGCGCACCTGCATAATGTGGAAAGGGATGGCACCAACATACAAGGTGATTCCGTGGTGATGTTACAAACTTTCAATGCTGATGGAAAAGAATAAATGTATCAATCTGAAGTAAGGAACCCTAGTCCGGAACGACTGAGTCGAAGGGTATAAGCGATTGTCGTTTCGATACCTCTGACATTGGAATACATGTACCGGTATCATTGTTGCTAAGATTTTAGGGTAGGGTAATCCCAAAGAACACAAAGGTTCCAATACGATGGAGCCCCACCTCACTTTGGACTGAGGTTTTGTGGACATATGGATCAGACATTCACTGAAAAGAGGATACGCAAAGGAAGTCCTGTTTCGAGACCAGCACGTTTACCTGGTCTCACCCCGCTTTACTTCCTCTTGTCTGGCCTTCTGAAGAGTCTTGTGTACATCTGTCGGGACTGAAGAGGGTCTTCTGGCAAGAATTTTCGCTGCCTGCGATACTGTTCAGACGACACCAGGGATATTAGAACAGCTTCGACAAAGCTTTTTGTGAAAATGCGATGCCAGCATTTACATTGAGGGACACTGTTTTAAACAACTGTTGGAAACGTAATAGCTCGTGAAACTTGTGCAGGTAAATGGAATTCATAATTACTGTACCGTTGGCTTAGGATTTTCGCTCTCTCTCACATCAAATTACGTGCGCCGTTACTAGTCCATCCACAGGTGAAATTATCTCAGTATATGGGGGGTATTCAGCGAGAACGCTGTACGCCATGATCAGTGTTCGGAAGTAGGGGACCTGAGTTCGAGCACTGCGGGAGGCTAAGGCAGAACTCGAGTAGGCTTTCGTTTATACATTTCGACTCGGTAGTTTGCGGACTAGGCTTCCTTACTTAAGACTGATACATTTACCCTTCTCCATCATCCCTGAAAGTTTGTAATACCACCACGGAATCACCGTGTCGAAGGAAAGAATACACACCAGGTTTCAGATTCAGAAATCGCATTTGGACATAGTTTGTTATAAGACTGTGTTATGCCACGAGTAAGAACGATAAAACTGAAACGTCCCCTTAGAAAAAATTATGAATTACAGTGCTGATAAACCTCTTAAGTCATTTGATTTTCAAACAGCTGAACAGAACTGAACGTACTCAGACATTTCTCTCTTTACTTATTCTGATCAACACTAAAGTGACACACAATATTTTTCGCGCAACGCAGTTTGACTTTCAATAATCCTTACAAAGGAATGGCCCTGACTAACAGTAACCTATACCTTTCACCAGTCATTTACCTCACAAAAATCTTCGTTACTCGAAATTCTGCAAGACAGCGAGCGCCAATACTGCCAGCTTAATAAAGGATTCTAACTCCTGAAGGTACTAACTATTGATAGGCTTAGTTACCAAATGAAATATTTTGATAGAGAACAAACAATGTATTTACCTTAATAGTATTCAAAAGTCATCATACATATGTCAGTTCATGATATCCAGTATTACAAATTTACTCTTTCTGATGGACACGCATCCAGATCGTCCGCTCTCAAAATTCTGCAATCTCTCTCCCCACATCCACCACTGCTGGTGGCTCACCTCCAACTGCGCAACGCAACGCGCTGTTCACAGCCAACTGCCCAACACTACAATAGCAAATATTCCAACAATGCAAACCAGCCACAGACTGCACACAGCACAGTTAGTGATTTTCATATAGAGCGCTACGTGGCGTTACCAACATAAAAACCTAAACAGCCTACTTACAAACCTCTAAAATCACGGTCAGAGTTCAACATTGTCATAACTATGGCTTATGAAGACAGAGGTTTATCGTTACACAATACTGCCGCTCATGCTGATCGGGATTCCATGACTGTCTTTCGAGTATGCAATCGAAGGGTTTAGTAGGGTCATAAAGACTGTAAGCAGGGTCACAACAGCTCCGCTCAACTAGCACCAGGAAGGAGAGTTCAGTCGGTCATGCTGGATCTTACAACCACAACACTTTACTGTAGTCAGGAAATGGTTTGTAACAAGACACGTATCCCAACAGACAACGTGACGATTTCGGTAGCACCATAAACCGTCAACATGTCGACTGCTGTCGCGCTTTCTGTACGCATCGGAGAGAGATGGGCCAACCGTGCTGCGCTCAGACACAACACTGGACACAGCAGCACCCCGTCTTTACCGATAAATCCTATGCTTATTACATTACAATGGACGTATCCACATGCGGAGATGTTGGGGAAAATAATGTTTCACCAGATCGCCCTCGTCATCAATAGGTGCCATAACCTGTCTTGACGTTAGGGGTTAACCATTCGCTTTGTATTTCCCGTAAACTGAACAGCAATCGCTACATTTCTGACGTCTTACGGCCGATGGGTGTGCCCAACATCGAGATCTCCGTTACGTTTTTCTTTCAACGCTGTAAGTTATGACCACATGTTTCCCCTGCTTTCTTGGCCTATATCGACAAATTGACTGTTCGAGTGTTGCCCTGCGCAGCACATTGCACATACCTCTCACCCGTTGAAAACAGCTGCCCATCAGTTGCCGAAAGACTGACGCAACACATTTCTCCAGCTACTCAGACCTAGTTGGTCGAGCATGAAGTGTCGTACTGTATCTCATTGGTAGTTGCGTCCGTATACGGTGTCTGCATCTTCACAGTAGAATGTCCTTCAGACATGCATTAGTGTCTGAAGGAATATGTACTGTCACTGACACCTACAGCTATGGTAACCACTGTAAATATCATTGACGTTAGCTGTTTGCGAGAGATGAAAATTTGTTCTAGAGCGGGACTCGAACCCGGATTTCCATCTAGTCGCGGGTGGTCGCTTTAACCACTTCAGCTATCCGAGAACACATCCAGGACCGATCCGAACTTCCACATGTAGTGTAGTAACAATTTTTGTGCTCGTACAATTAGCGATTCCCTCACGGAAGGCAAATATTATTTCGTCATTTTGGTGGTTACAATGTCTGTGCTTACGCATTATCTGCAACTTCACAATGCAACGCCCTTGAGACATGCATACGTGTTTGAACGAACTGACACTGTCACTGACCGTTACAGCCGAGGTAAATATTACGATATGCGGGAAGTCTGGGTTCGAGTCCTTGTCCAGCGCAAACTTTCATGTGTCACAAACAGCTGACGTCAACGCATATTCGAAGTAAACGAAGTTACGTCGTAATGTTTACCACTGCTATACTCATAAACAGAAGTGTTAGTTATTAAAGACGTGGTGCATGTCTGAAGGACTTTGTATTGAGAAGATGCAAACTCTTTATGAACACAGACATTACTACTACACCACCAATATTGTAAACATTCCTCGACGGGCTAAAATGACGATGTACACTGTTCAAAAGAATTAGGGGAACACGTGTATCAATATTCGGCATGTTAAATTTATTTTGAACTGGTGTTACTATTGTTGTTATTGTATGGCTTGAAATCTTTGCTTTCAATATAGCCAACAGTTAAAATCATTCATGGCTGTGTTACGCGTTACACTATCGGGAGACTCCTAGAAGAAAGTGAGTGCTGGTGTTCAAGTGCTTTCTAGCGAGGTACACAGACGTTAGTTGTCATTCGTGGACGTTCTATTCAATCAAGCACGTGCAATGCGACATGTAACTTAGTGCAAGTTGCAAAGGCGGTCTGTTTGACCCAACACACGAGGACTCCTGGTCGTGTTGCTGCAGATGCTAATGCCTTTCCACGTATCATCCATAGGTTGTGGACACACTACAGGAATACAGGTCACTCACTATACACGGTAAGCTAGACTAGGTCTGCGGCGCATTAGAACCCGTCGTGAATACCGATATCTGGCCATCTCTCGGTTGCAGCGTCCCGCTGATACTGCCAGAGCACTGCAAGACGATCTCAGAAAGGCATGGCTGTTGTGTCCGATCAGACTCTAATGAACAGGTTACGAGAAAGGACCATACCACCCAGACGTCGTGTTGGAGTACCTCGATTGACATGACAGGATCTTACAACTCCCCTTCAGATCTTCAGATCCCATGTCAAGTGGCAACTTCGTCACTGGCAAAACGTGTTATTCACAAACGAGTCTAGATATTTTCTGACGCAAGGCGATGGCCGTGGTGAACATTACCACACAAGTGTTGTCCAGGAAAGCGACAGATTCGGCCAAGTTTCTGTGATGTGGGGAGGCTTCAGTGTTCACAGCACGTATCTTGTTGTTGTCCATGATTGCCTTACCACCAAGCAGTACATCGAATGGGGCCTGTTGCAGCATCTGGCAGCTGTTTCGTACGGTGGTGGCCCTGAATTCCTTCTATAGCCAGGGCGTACATGTCGGACATTGAGGCCCGACCTAAACGTCATCGTCTATGTGTGGGTCATGACATAGGTGTTAGTGATCGTCCTGTTCCACCATAGACTCTCCAAGAACTGTCATGAGCTCTCATTGAAGAATGGGAACGAGTACTGTTGCGGCGTAACGTCAAGCACCGACACGACGGGCAAGACAGTAAGAGCAGAGAGGGCTGTGAGACGACGTCAGCCGCTGACATACCCCTCTCTAGGACGACACTGAGACGCAGAAGTGGCATCTAGGCCAAGAGAATATAAGGACCGCTGCGCCTGGCCTTACTCGAATTGAAGTCGACCTATGAACGCTGCAACTGTGACTTAGAAACTGTATTGATTCACCAGCATTACGAATTGCATATATTAAAGAGCTTGGTTATATTTGTGTGGGTGGCCGGAGTGTCTGAGCGGTTCTAGGCGTTCCAGTCTGGAACCGCGCGACCGCTACGGTCGCAGGTTTGAATCCTGCCTTGGGCATGGATGCGTGTGATGTCTTCAGGTTAGTTAGGTTTAAGTAGTTGTAACTTGTAGGGGGCATGACCTTAGATGTTAAGTTCCATAGTGCTCAGAGCCATTTGAACCATGTTTATGTGTCGCCCTTGCTTGCGACGCGTCTATATCTCACTTCCTTTTGCAGTAAACTTCATTAATAGGATTTGTTTGAATTATTTTCTAGCGATCCGAGAAAGCAGCTTTCCTAGGCACCCTTTATTAGACGAGTAGACCACAGGATGACCTCCGTAGACTTATATGGAGCATTTCACATAAATGCCAGGCGGTGATAAAAAGGTCACGGAGGACAGACACGTTACTGAAGCCGCCAAAGTCCGATGATAGGCATCCATGAATGATTGTTTCCACTTTGTTTCCTAAACCAGTCGGACACTTCAGTTTTTGTATGCAAACGATCAAGAATGTAAAGATGTTCTGTTTAGCATTTAATTTGTGAAAGATAAATGTACAATTATGTAGCATACCCAATCCTCAATTATTGATCAGTGGAGATGGGAGCTGCCCAATATGATGTTCGTCTAATTCTTTTGAACAGGGTAGTATTTGTCTCCTTGTGTGGGAATCACGAATTGTGCGAAAATAAAAGTTGTGACTTCGTGAAGTACGGAAGTTTGAAACAGACATGAAGCGTGCACGGATGATGAAAGTGATTTAGGCGACCACTAGCAACAAGCGGGAAACGGAGGGTCGAATCCCGGTGTGGCACAAATTTTCGAAGTATGCGAACTTATCTCGTAATGATATCAAAGCTTGAAACCAAGACATATAACGGCATTTATTACTGTCAGAGGTGGTGACATGTTGCAGCGAGTGCCGTAAACTTCGCAGCCTTAATAACTCCAAATTACCAACAAATTTAGTAAAGTATTGGTCCTACTACACTGACGCGCCAAAGAAATTGGAATATGCATGTGTCTTCAAATGCAGATATATAAAAACAGGCAGAATACGGCGCTCGGGTCGGCAACAACTGTCTGGCAGAGTTGTTAGATCGGTTATCAAGATTTAAGTGAGCTTGAACGTGGTGTTATAGTCGGCGCACGAGCGATCACCGAGGTAGCGATGAAATGAGGATTTTCTCGTATGACCAACTCACGAGTGTACCGTGAATATCACGAATCCGGTGAAACATCAAATCTTTGGCATCGCTGCGGCGGGAAAAAGATCCTGCAAAAACGGGAACAACGGCGACTGAAGAGAATCGTTCAACGTGAGAAAAGTTCAAATTGCTGTAGATTTCAGTGCTGGGCCATCAACAAGTGTTTCAACGAAACATCATCATTACGGGCTTTCGGAGCCGAAGACCCACTCATGCACCTTTGATGACTGCACTACACAAAGCTTTATACGACTAGCCTGGGACCATCAACACCAACAATAGGCGGATTGTTGATGACTGGCAACATGTTGTTTGGTCGGATGAGTCTCATTTCAAATTGTAGTAGGGGTATGGAGACAACCTCATGAATCTATGGACCCTGCATGTCAGCAGGGTACTGTTCAAGCTAGTCAAGGCTCTGTACCGGTGTGGACGGTGTGCAGTTGGAGCGATATGGGACCACTGATACCTCTAGATACGATTCTGCAGGTGACAGGTATGTAAGCACCCTGTCCGGTCACCTGAATCCATTCATGTTCATTGTGCATTCCGATGGACTCGTGCAATTCCAGCAGGACAATGCGACATCAAAAAAATGGTTCAAATGGCTCTGAGCACTATGGGACATAACATCTATGGTCATCAGTTCCCTAGAACTTAGAACTACTTAAACCTAACTAACCTAAGGACATCACACAACACCCAGCCATCACGAGGCAGAGAAAATCCCTGACCCCGCCGGGAATCGAACCCGGGAACCCGGGCGTGGGAAGCGAGAACGCTACCGTACGACCACGAGATGCAAGCAATGCGACATCCCACACGTCGATAATTGCTCCCCTGATACCTGTAGATACGATTCTGCAGGTGACTGGTATGTAAGCACCCTGTCCGGTCACGTGCATCCATTCATGACCACTGTGCATTCCGACGAACTCGGGCAATTCCAGCAGGATAATGCGACACCCCACACGTCCATAATTGTTACAGGGTGGCTCTAGGAACACTCCTCTGAATTTAAACACTTCTACTGGCTACCAAACTCTCCAGAGGTGTACATTATTGAGCATATCTGGGATGCCTTGCAACTTGCTTTTCAAACGGGATCTCCACCCCATCTTACTCTGCAGAACTCTGGTGTCAGTTCCCTCCAGCACTACTTCGGACATTAGTCGGGTCCATGCCACGTCGTGTTGCGGCACTTCAGCGTGCTCGCTGGTGCCCTACACGATATTAGGTAGGTGTACCAGTTTCTTTGACTCTTCAGTGTATATTGCGTGTGCACAACAAGGCAAACTTCGTTACTTGCTGTCCTTATTACCGATGCCATTCTGATGACAAGCAGTGCATCTTACTCCTGAATCTAACGCTGAAGGAGACAGGTTGGATATCAACCAGGTGGATATGCTGTG
Organism: Schistocerca piceifrons; assembly: GCF_021461385.2. NCBI lineage: Eukaryota > Metazoa > Arthropoda > Insecta > Orthoptera > Acrididae > Schistocerca > Schistocerca piceifrons. Next base: position 510,583,623 of record NC_060140.1, read on the forward strand.
CTATTCTGTAGCTTACATCTTTCACACAAGGTAATCGCGCTGCTGATTATTGTTCAAGTATGCCCTGCCTGCCACTCAGACAGAAATATATTTTGATGACAGCTAGCAGGGAAGGAGCAATTTTGCTGTGGCTCCACTTCCATTCATTCCTGAGCAGACACCCCTTTGTCGTGACCAGCAGCCACTGTGCGGGCAGACGACGGCGGCACGCGAGCCGTCAGCGAGCAGTCGTCGCCCGCTGCCCGCTGCCGGCCTCGGCTCGCGCACGTCTTTTTTCTCGCCTCGGTCGCGGCCCGCGACTCCGGCCGTTGGGCACGCGCGGCCGCAGCCGTAACTCCTGGTTGCGTTTTTACGAGTCGCGTGCCGGCGCGTCGTGACGCCCGGCGCCGCCGCCGCCGTGCTTCCCACCCGCGTGATTTACTCGCCGCACCTCCTCGCGCCCTGATTTATCGCCAGCTGCCTGCGGTGCACCGCCCTCGCGCACGCGCTTCGCCGCTGCCGGTGCTGCTGCAGCCGTTTCAGTTGGCGTCGTATTTCTTCGCGCGTTATTTGCGCCCGTGTTAACCGCTCGCGTGCCGTAGTTTTGGCAGCGTAATAGCCGGCGCTATCTTCGTCACTTTTCCTCACCCGTAAACGCGCTTGCAAGTCGGACTTTCTTGCAGTAGACGAATGCAGATGTTTCCAGAGAGAAAAGAAAAATGGCTCTGAGCACTATGGGACTTAACTGCTGAGGTTATCAGTCCCCTAGAACTTATAACTACTTAAACCTAACTAACCTAAAGACATAACACACACCCATGCCCGAGGCAGGATTCGAACCTGCGACCGTAGCGTTTCCAGAGAAGCTAATGCGTCTGTGGCACATTTTTAGAATCTGCAGGCTATTACGTTTTAGGAGGGGTATCGGTAATTTCAATAAAAAATGTGACCAATTATCGTACAGTATATTTCCTGTTGCTGGCGATCGGATTCTTTAGAAAGATTTTCCAACCTCAGTTACCAGCTTATAGAACTCGGAATTTGTATAACGAAGTCTGGAATACTATTTATGACACCTGTAATTACACAATGTCATATTCGGCTTATATTTTTACGGTTAGCAAATAAAAGGGAGTTCATTAACATGGAATTATCACTTACACAAAATTCAAATATTCAAAATTAATAGATTGTTAAGCAATTTAAATATGAATAGCGTACAGTGTAGTTCGATAATAACCACAGCGTTTTTAAGTGATCGAGAGGCTATCTGAATAGATACCGAATGTTAGTCAAACTTAGATTTGCGATATACGTAACTTGATAAATGTCCTTTTTTACAAGAATTAAACACCTTTCTGGAATTTATAGCTCACCAGAAACCTTACAGTACAGAGTACGTGAAATGCATTTATGAAAGTGTTTGATGTGCCGATGTGCAGTGATCTTCACGGTAGACAGAAGTGCGTATATAATGTGAAGCCTTTTACAACACTTATGGACAACATGTTGTAAAAATTTTAAAATAGAAGAGCCGATAATGACAGCATAACTCTGTTGCAATCGGTCATCCAATAAAATGCTTTTTTAACGCTCTTGGCTTGTGAACTTTCCTTTAGTTATCGTATGTTACAGACCGCCCCTAAGAATGACAATACCAGGAATCCGTAATTTCCAATATGCCACCAATAACTGAAACTTCATAATATGAAATGAAATCTTTTTATGTCTACGATGTCAGTTTGACACGAAAATGTATAAACAGATGAAACAGATAGATATACAACAAAGCGATTTTATACAACAAGTAAGTCAATCTCTCATCATAATTGGCATTCACTTGGAAAGACTTTACCTCCTCACGCTCAGTGACAAATTCGTGAAATTTTAGTCATTATCTCTAAAGTGTATCTGTAGGCCAGTCTACGACTCCGTATAGAATTTACTGTAATGGTGGTATTTGGGTTACTGAAATTCTTGGGAGAAGCAGCCACAACGAAACTGTTCCACCCAGCGAGCAAGAAATATAATATAGGTGAAATACCCTAAATTTAATAAACAGTGTAATACTTATATTTCCAAAAAAAAAAAAAAAAAATTGATTACTGACACGTGTAAATATTACCCAACACACACACACACACACACACACACACACAAAAGAATCAAAACGAAGGAAACATCCGAACAGGGCGGGAATCGGTAGATGTGATTTACATGTACAGACGAACAAATGATTGCAGCCAGCCGCTGTGGCCGAGCGGTTCTAGGCGCTTCAGTCCGGAACCGCGCTGCTGCTACAGTCGCAGGTTCGAATCCTGAATGTGTGTGATGTCCCTAGGTTAGTTAGGTTTAAATATTTCTAAGTCTAGGGGACTGATGACCTCAGACGTTATGTCACATAGTGCTTAGAGCCATTTGCACAATTTTTTTTTTTTTAAATCATTGCAGTTTTAGAAAAACTGGATGATGTATTCAAGAAAAAGAGCTTCACAAACTGACCAAGCCCATAACGCTTTGGCTCACCTCTGGCGCTTATACAAGCAGTTTTTCGGCTTGGCGCTGATTGATGGAGTAGTTGGATGTCCTCCTCGGGCATATAGTGCCAAAATTGCCCAATTGGCGCGTTAAATCGTCAAAATCCCAAGATGTGTAAATACTCAAAACTAAGACACTTTGAAGCAGTGCAAATATAAACAGCTTTCAATTTAGTTTGATAATGACCATAACGATTTACAGGGGCCAGAAGGCATTCTGAATAATGGAACATAATTTTGCGAAATACGTAATTTGAAACTTCATTTCTTTGCAAAAAGTGGTTATCGTTTGAGAATTTAGACCCATCAGAAAACTTAGAACATGGTGCATACACAATTCTCCTTAAAGCCTGCGATACTTTCTGTACCGAGTTGGCCGGCCGAAGTGGCCGTGCGGTTCTAGGCGCTGCAGTCTGGAACCGCGAGACCGCTACGGTCGCAGGTTCGAATCCTGCCTCGGGCATGGATGTGTGTGATGTCCTTCGGTTAGTTAGGTTTAACTAGTTCTAAGTTCTAGGGGACTAATGACCTCAGAAGTTGAGTCCCATAGTGCTCAGAGCCATTTGAACCATTTTTTTGTACCGAGTTGTTATCGGGATCTGAGATATTTAAACTGCTTCATAAATCTGAAACCTGTTCGGATATTTTGACTGTTAAAATAATAAACAACACTTAAAAGTTACATCCAGAGATAAACAAAATTTAAAACATGAACTTATGAAGTAGCGGTCTGCGTCTGGTGTAAGTCATGTAATAGTATGAACGTTTTTCTGTGAGTCGTGTAACAGAGGCGCGTTGTGGGGACCAGCCTGGTATTCCCCTAGGGGGATGTGGAAAACCGCCTAAAACCACATCCAGGCTGGTCGGCATTCCGGCCCTCGTCATTAATCCGCGGGGCGGATTCGATCCGGTGCCGGCACGCCTACCCCAGTCCAGGAAGCAGCGCATTAGCTCCCTCGGCTAACCGGGTCTTCTGTGCATTGCCAACTTACAGCCGGTAGTTGGCAGCACCAGTAGTAGACGGTTTTTTTTTTTGGTCATCAGTCTACTGACTGGTTTCATGCGGCCCGCCACGAATACCTTTCCTGTGCTAACCTCTTCATCTCAGAGTAGCACTTGCAACCTACGTCCTCAATTATTTGCTTGACGTATTCCAATCTCTGTCTTCCTCTACAGTTTTTGCCCTCTACAGCTCCCTCTAGTACCATGGAAGTCATTCCCTCATGTCTTAGCAGATGTCCTATCATCCTGTCCCTTCTCCTTATCAGTGTTTCCCACATATTCCTTTCCTTTCCGATTCTGCGTAGAACCTCCTCATTCCTTACCTTATCAGTCCACCTAATTTTCAACATTCGTCTATAGCACCACATCTCAAATGCTTCGATTCTCTTCTGTTCCGGTTTTCCCACAGTCCATGTTTCACTACCATACAATGCTGTACTCCAGACGTACATCCTCAGAAATTTCTTCCTCAAATTAAGACCGATATTTGATATTAGTAGACTTCTCTTGACCAGAAATGCCTTTTTTGCTATAGCGAGTCTGCTTTTGATGTCCTCCTTGCTCCGTCCGTCATTGGTTATTTTACTGCCTAGGTAGCAGAATCCCTTAACTTCATTGACTTCGTGACCATCAATTCTGTTGTTAAGTTTCTCGCTGTTCTCATTTCTACTACTTCTCATTACCTTCGTCTCTCTCCGATTTACTCTCAAACGATACTGTGTACTCATTAGACTGTTCATTCCGTTCAGCAGATCATTTAATTCTTCTTCACTTTCACTCAGGATAGCAATGTCATCAGCGAATCGTATCATTGATATCCTTTCACCTCGTATTTTAATTCCACTCCTGAACCTTTCTTTTATTTCCATCATTGCTTCCTCGATGTACAGATTGAAGAGTAGGGGTGAAAGGCTACAGCCTCGTCTTACACCCTTCTTAATACGAGCACTACGTTCTTGATCGTCCACTCTTATTATTCCCTCTTGGTTGTTGTACATATTGTATATGACCCGTCTCTCCCTGTAACTTACCCCTACTTTTTTCAGAATCTCGAAGAGCTTGCACCATTTTATATTGTCGAACGCTTTTTCCAGGTCGAGAAATCCTATGAAAGTGTCTTGATATTTCTTTAGCCTTGCTTCTATTATTAGCCGTAACGTCAGAATTGCCTCTCTCGTCCCTTTACTTTTCCTAAAGCCAAACCTAGCGCATTCTCAATTTTCTTTTCCATTCTTCTGTACATTATTCTTGTAAGTAGCTTCGATGCATGAGCTGTTAAGCTGATTGTGCGATAATTCTCGCACTTGTCAGCTCTTGCCGTCTTCGGAATTGTGTGGATGATGCTATTCCGAAAGTCAGATGGTATATCGCCAGACTCATATATTCTACACACCAACGTGAATAGTCGTTTTGTTGCCACTTCTCCCAATGATTTTAGAAATACTGATGGAATGTTATCCATCCCTTCTGCCTTATTTGACCGTAAGTCCTCCAAAGCTCTTTTAAATTCCGATTCTAATACTGGATCCCCTATCTATTCTAAATCGACTCCTGTTTCTTCTTCATTCACATCAGACAAATCTTCACCCTCATAGAGGCTTTCAAAGTATTCTTTCCACCTATCCTCTCTCTCCTCTCCATTTAACAGTGGAATTCCCGTTGCACTCTTAATGTTACCACCGTTGCTTTTAATGTCACCAAAGGTTTTTTTGACTTTCCTGTATGCTGAGTCTGTCCTTCCGACAATCATATCTTTTTCGATGTCTGCACATTTTTCCTGCAGCCATTTCGTCTTAGCTTCCCTGCACTTCCTATTTATTTCATTCCTCAGCGACTTGTATTTCTGTATTCCTGATTTTCCCGGAACATGTTTGTACTTCCTCCTTTCATCAATCAACTGAAGTATTTCTTCTGTTACCCATGGTTTGTTCGCAGCTACCTTCTTTGTACCTATGTTTTCCTTCCCAACTTCTGTGATGGCCCTTTTTAGAGATTTGCATTCCTCTTCAACTGTACTGCCTACTGCGCTTTTCCTTATTGCTGTATCTATAGCGTTAGAGAACTTCAAACGTATCTCGTTATTCTTTAGGTCTTCCGTATCCCACTTCTTTGCGTATTGATTCTTCCTGACTAATGTCTTGAACTTCAGCCTACTCTTCATCACTACTATATTGTGATCTGAGTCAATATCTGCTCCTGGGTACGCCTTACAATCCAGTATCTGATTTCGGAATCTCTGTCTGACCATGATGTAATCTAATCGAAATCTTCCCGTGTCTCCCGTCCTTTTCCAAGTATACCTCCTCGTCTTGTGATTCTTGAACAGGGTATTCGCTATTGCTAGTTGAAACTTGTTAAGAACTCAATTAGTCTTTCTCCTCTTTCATTCCTTGTCCCAAGCCCATATTCTCCTGTAACTTTTTCTTCTACTCCTTCCCCTACAACTGCATTCCAGTTGCCCATGACTACCAGATTTTCGTCCCCCTTTACATACTGCAATACCCTTTCAATATCCTCATACACTTTCTCTATATGTTCATCTTCAGCTTGCGACGTCGGCATGTATACCTGAACTATCGATGTCGGTGTTGGTCTGCTATCGATTCTGATTAGAACAACCCGGTCACTGGACTGTTCACAGTAGCACGCCCTCTGCCCTACCTTCCTATTCATAACGAATCCTACACCTGTTATACCATTTTCTGCTGCTGTTGATATTACCCGATACTCATCTGACCAGAAATCCTTGTCTTCCTTCCACTTCACTTCACTGACCCCTACTATATCTAGATTGAGCCTTTGCATTTCCCTTTTCAGATTTTCTAGTTTCCCTACCACGTTCAAGCTTCTGACATTCCACGCCCCGGTTCGTAGAACGTTATCCTTTCGTTGATTATTCAATCTTTTTCTCATGGTAACCTCCCCCTTGGCAGTCCCCTCCCAGAGATCAGTATGGGAGACTATTCCGGAATCTTTTGCCAATGGAGAAATCATCATGACACTTCTTGCAAAACGGCTCTGAGCACTATGGGACTTAACATCTTAGGTCATCAGTCCCCTAGAACTTAGAACTACTTAAACCTAACTAACCTAAGGACATCACACAACACCCAGCCATCACGAGGCAGAGAAAATCCCTGACCCCGCCGGGAATCGAACCCGGGAACCCGGGCGTGGGAAGCGAGAACGGTACCGCACGACCACGAGATGCCGGCTACACTTCTTCAAATACAGGCCACATGTCCTGTGGATACACGTTACGTGTCTTTAATGCAGTGGTTTCCATTGCCTTCTGCATCCTCATGTTGTTGATCATTGCTGATCCTTCCGCCTTTAGGGGCAATTTCCCACCCCTAGGACAAGAGAGTGCCCTGAACCTCTATCCGCTCCTCCGCCCTCTTTGACAAGACCGTTGGCAGAATGAGGCTGACTTCTTATGCCGGAAGTCTTCGGCCGCCAATGCTGATTCAGTGGACGGTATATAAAGCTTAGTGGGAATCACGGCAGTGAAGTCGTTGTCGTATTGGAGAAATGCAGTGATTTATCTGACCTCCAAAAGGCGAGAGCATAGGCTTAGGAGCCAAGGGTGGAAGAATTTTCGAAGCGGCTTAGTTTGTAAACTATTCACTGCCGCCGTAGTTAAAGTATATTGGGCATGGCAACATGGCGTTGTCCTAAACCTGGACCCCCGACTACTGCGGTGCACCGAGGGGCCACAGATGACAGGGATAAACGACGCCTGCAGAGACGTTTACGTGTGAACAGACGGCAGCTGTTGACCAACTGACGGCCCAGATGAACCAAGGGGCTACCAATAGTGTTTTCACAAGACAGTTCAGCAAACGTTGCTGCATATGGGCCTCCACAGCAGGCGCCTGGTTCATGCTCCCGTGTTGACTGCTGTTCATCAGCGGCGAAGGTTGGAATATGCACGCCAGTACCGCAACTGGACAACCACTAAGAGGCGACTTGGCCTCTCCGGATGAATCACGTTTTATGCTCCCATCGATCACATGGCGTTGCCCTTTACGCCGTGAAGAGTCTGAAAGCAAAGACCCTGCAACGAACGTCGGAATTATCCAGGCTGGAGAGAATTCCCTGGCTCATATCGTTATTCTGGAAGGAAAATGGGTCGGGGAATACCGCTTCCTTTTCCTCGGCACTATGGCATCTACCAGCAGGACAATGCAACGTGTCCCACAGCTCGTAGCGTACGTGCGTGGTTCGAGGTGCCCCAAGATGAGTTTTCCATGTTACCCTGGCCACCAAACTCCCTGGATTTAAACCAAACCGAGAATCTCTGGGCCACCTCGATCAGTATTTTCACGCAATGGATACTCAACCGAGAAACCTGGCGCAGCTGGCCACGGAGCCAGATTCTGCATGGCTCCTTCCAGAATCTCATTGACTCTCTTCCTGAACGTCTTCCAGGGTCCGCGCTGCAAAAGGTGTTTATTCAGGTATTTAACATGTGGTCACATTAATGTGTAGCCTGTGTATTTGTCAAATGGTTCAAATGGCTCTGAGCACTATGGGACTTAACATCTGAGGTCATCAGTCCCCTATAACGTAGAACTACTTAGACCCAACTAACCGACGGACATCACACACATGCATGTCCGAGGCAGGATTAGAACCTGCGATCGTAGCGGTCGCGCGGTTCCAACCTGAAGCGCCTAGAACTGTTCGGCCACAGCAACCGGCGTGTATTTGTCACCTGAGTAAAGAGGTTAAGAGGTAATCGTTTATTTGTTTTTTGACTAAGTCCGCCGTTTTTGATAATCGAAATCTAAAGGGCATAAGTGGTTAATACAGACGTGCTTTCATGTAAAAGCTATTTTCGTCATTTTACTTCGTTACATGAAGAGAATGAATCTTCTGGGCGAATGAACAAGTCTTCAACTGAATCATAGGGCCAGTGCTTTTTTTTAATGACAAGATAGTTCCATTTTATACAGAAACTACACAGAGGAAATTTATAACCTAGAGCAGACAACTATGTAGTTTCAGCGCTGACGTGCACATCAAGTATCCAGGTAAGTACACGCAAACATTTTTCTCGCTTAGCATGTATGTGAGAGGAGCGATATAGAGCAAGCAAGACCATTGTGACTAAATATACTCCCGACAGCGCCACAAGCGTTGTGAGGCAATACATGTTACAATGTTATTATTAACATCTATTAACGCAAGTGTTACATAAAATACGACTTCTATATACATGCGTTGTGGACGACTTTCTGTACGGTGATGCTTGTCTAGAGTAGCCTAAGATTTATGCTCCTGCATTTTTATGTTTGTGAGCAATTTTCTTAATATCTCTTAAACTAACATGTGTTTCAGACTTATTTCGTTTATTCCACAACTACTTAATCTGTGGAAAAAATCATTACCACATTTCTTTTTTTATAAATATGTATTATATTATTATGTTTCATGACATATTCTACAACCCTGAAGAAGTATATCGATCTATAAAAAATTAAAAGGTATACCTAATCTAATCTAGTCTAATCTTGACAGCCTGTTCCTCTGCAGCACCCATGGTTTTTCAGCTGCCCTGTTCTGAATCTAGTTCCACATTTACATACTTTTCTGGCCGGCCATAGTGGCCGAGCGCTTCTAGGCGTTTCAGCCGGGAACCGCGAGACCGCTATGGTCGCAGGTTGGAATCCTGCCCCGGGCATGGATGTATGTCATGTCCTTAGGTTAGTTAGGTTTAAGTAGTTCTAAATTCTAGGGAACTGATGACCTGAGATGTTAAGTCCCATAGTGCTCAGAGAAATTTGAACCATTTTGAACATCCTTTTCTGTCATCCTTCGTAGTAGCACCCTCTCCCCTGCTGATAGCACGTGGAAACGGTAACGGTAACAGGCATTCTGTGTTAAGTGCGTCCAAGGAAGTGGTTAATTTTTGAAAGGAGTTGAAAGATGTTTTATATATGTGTACGTGATTGTGTTTCCTGTGTTGTCGTCTTCAGTCCGAAGACTTGTTTGATGCAGCTCTCCACGCTAAATATCCTGTGGAAAATTCTTCATCTCCGAATCACTACTACAACATAGATCGTTCTGAATCTACTTCTTCTCTTGGACTCTGTGTATGACCTTTTCCCCTCCCTCCCCCCGCCCCCCCCCCCCCCCAACCTCGCACTCACACTTCCCTCCGATACGAAATGTGTTGTTTTTCTGTCAATGTTAATTATTGCCTGGTGCATGGTTCTTACATGTCAGTCGTTCTTTCGCACAGTGTTATCGGATTCTTATTAATGTTTATTCAGGACCCTTAAGATTATTTTGTTTTTATATGCTCTCTGTGTAATCTGCAGTAGACTGTTTTATCTAATTCAGATCAGCACTTTTTAAGTGTTGTACTTGTCATGTACTACTAGTTTGGTGTGCGAAAGAGTCTAGTGTGCCAGGAGGAGTGCACATCCAATTTTCCTGACAGAGGCCAGGTAGTATTTACATTTGCCTGCTTTTAAAGATGTTATTTAAGTTCTGTAAATTTGTTTTGGCACATGGTTAATTCCGTATTTTTGTTTGTTGAGCCTCACGGCCACAAATTTATGTAGTTTTTAATTCTTTTGGGGCAGTTCCAGCTTTTTTCAATAAAATAAATTGTTCCTTAGCATAAATTTTTCTTGAATGTAGGCTTTTCATTCCCAGGTGCTCGCTTTCCTACCTTTCACGAAAGATGAGTACATGATTTAAAAACAGATAGGGCTAGTTGTGGATGAGTACAGCAGAATGGAATTCATGAAAAATTCTAGCGGCAGCCTTTACCCTGCAGTGGATTCAAACTAGCCGTTGACTACGCGGGCTATTCGGAAAGTAAGGTCCAACCAGGCGCGAAATGTAAACCACAAGGAAAACCTGATGAAGCTTAGTACAGACGTGTTGGGCAGTGTCCCTGGTATGCCCGTCGACCTCGTCATGTCGATCTTTTCAGTTCAGAGAGCACAGTGAGCACTTATAAATGCCCGTAACAATAGTGTCTCCGCAAGTAAGAGGGCCTGGTGCGAATTTTCGACCGGTCGTAGTGCATCGCACATAACGCAACTGTCATGCGTTTCGTTCTTCTGACAATTCTCCGCCGCACTTGGCAATGACAATGAAGATGCTCCTGCAGCGTTTTCGATGGGAAGTGATTGTTCACCCAAAATATAGCCTGTAATTGGGTCCCTGAGTTTCATCTCTGCTGGCATGAACCGCTGACGACATTTTGGCACAGACAACGGGCTGTAGACAAGCGTAAAGAGTTGGTGGAAAACACAGGAGACTACATTCTATGTCGAGAGTTTTGGAAAGTTGGTACAACGCGACGACAAATGTCTAAGTCGGAGGGGCGAATATGTAGATAAATAGCTGGAAGAAACATTCTTGATTTTAACAGTAGTTTCCATTTCGCGACAGAACGGACCTGACTTTCCGAATAGCCCTCGTATAAAGACGATAATGGCAACGGCCATGAGACGTCCCTGTCAAAAATTTCATCTACCATGTACATTTCTAATGTTGCAGACATATTGTCTGTGGAACTACGATACTGGTATCTATTAACAACCGTGAACGCATCCAGTCAGTAGATCATTGCCAGGTAACTGTTAAAGAGGCAGAGGAAGTCCTGATTTATCCGTAAAATGACAGCATAAATGACGAATAATATACCAGATATTGTAAAAAAAGAACAAAGAACAGGAGTATGTCTTACGTTTGAAGCAGCAGCAGCGTGTTTATCGAGTTTATGCGAAAGCCGCGGCATCAGTCCTCACCGGAGCCAGTAAAGCAAGGTTTATTGCTTACGTGAATATCAACTGATGTTTCCAAGACGACCAGTAGACAACATTTTAAATATCTGTGACTCAGAGTAGGTTATTTTTGCCATGTAAGCCATATAGGTCGCGTATTCGGACGTTTTCTCGATGTTATAACAGTAATTCCTCATTGTCACTTATTTTCAAACGGTTTTTAACTTCTGGCGTGGTGATCTTCATCTATACGTTGTTTTACTTCAATTGGATACGCATTACAAAAGTAAATTACTTTCCCCCGGGAGGCAAAATTGGGCGCGACGTAGGCTTTATAACTGTTAGATCTCTGCCTGTTTACTCTGTAGCCCTCTGCTCAGTACGTAACTGACACGATTGGACATTACATCGATACTTACGTTGCTGTTGCCTGAAATGTGAGACTTATTCGGGTTCTTTTTTTCACTTTGTGTTGTACTGGCGTCTTTTTTTCTTTTTTTTTAAATAATCAATTTATATTTACATTTAGAGAACGCCAAATAACCAGAAATTATAAATTTAGAGTGGCACCTCGTTATGAGTAGTACCTGAAACTACAGCTTAGCAATTGGATTTGCAACTATAAATGTCTTATCCCTTCGCCTCCGACCAATTGTGACTGTAGAGCAACTGCGCATCGAAATGAAAATCTATATCGTTTGCAGTCTCTTAGCGTGGATGATCAACAGGTACCTACGAATAGATAGCTGAAGAAAACGAGGTTGTACTCACAGGAGGTCCATTTACACATTTGCGCTTGCAATTACCTCTCAGCAACGAGTAGGCTGAGAATAAATGACGTATGTGAAATTGGCAGTGAGCAAGAATCACAGCGGTTTTACACACTATTATCTGGTAACCAATTTGTGTTTCAGCGGAGCCTGTTCGGCTGCTGCCGAATCCGTAATAACGCTGCAGCGGTTTCTTTAAAATAGTGTGACAAGTAGCGGACACCGCAGGAGTTTCTTGCGGCACTGCGCAAGTGCCACTGCAATTACGCCGATGGTATGAAGTACTTGGCTGAATTAAGCGTGCAATTTGCTGGTCAAGGAGGCCACAGGGGGCGGCAGTTAGGGAAGCGTGAATAAGTGTAGTCGCCGGCGGCGGTGGTGGTGGCGGTGGAGGTCTGCCAGCCGCCGATCCGCATCTGACGGCTGCGGATCCTGTTCTTGAGAGCCGACCCCACGGGTTTTTGCCAGAGCTGCCACGGTCGCAGCGCAATTCGTACTCCAACTACTAGAGAATTTCCCCGCGTCTGGAGTACAAATGAAGTTTCTCGCTTCAGAACAGTCGAAAATGTACAATGTCCAGTTATGCTGACGCAATAAAGAATGGTGAGACCAATGAGTTTTGCGACTTAAATGGAAGTTGGTGGGCGTGGTTCTGCATCTGAAAGGCGATGTCTATTCAGATTTCAAGCATAAGAATGGTGCTAGCAGCACCACTATGAGTACACAAATCAGGTCTGCTTTAAATACATGGTGTAACGGTCCTGAGCGTTAGATACCCTTGAGACTGGACGTGGTGATTTGATGTCAGTCAAGAACACCTCTAACCAGACAAACACGCCACTATCGGTGCCTCACTGGGTGTGAACGAGATTGTGTTACGTGGCTACGAGAATCTTCATGTTCCTTCTGCGATATTGCAGAAAGATTTGGCAGAAATGTAGCCCCAGTACATCATTGCCAACAGCAGTGGCCCCGAGAATAAACGGTTGCAAGAAGACCGGATGACCATGTGCCAGTAACGAGAGGGAAGATCATGTCTCTGGTGCATCGTACTGCATCTACAACAATTTTAGCAGCAGTTGGCACCACAGCAACACAACGAACTGTTACAAATCGGTTACTTCACGGACAAATCCGAGCCAGATGCCCTGTAGCGCGCATTCCACTGACCCCAAACCAGCACCGTTTGCAACTTCAGTCGTTTCAAGGGAGAGCCTGACGAAATATGATTCTGCCTCGGTGCCAGTGACGGCCGTGTGTTGGTTGGCAGCAGGCCAGTTGAGAGCCTGCAACCAATCTGTCTGTGTGCGTGACCCACTGGTCCTACACCTGAAATTAAGGTCTGGGGTGCGATTTCGTATGACAGCAGGAGAACTGTCGTAGTTATCCCACGCACCCTGACCGCAAATTTGTACGTCAGCCTGATGATTCGACCTGTTGTGCTGCCACTCGTGAACACCATTCCAGGGAGTGCTTTCCAACAAGATGACGCCTGCCCACATACCGCTGTTGTAACCCAACATGCTCTACAGAGCATTTGCATGTGCTGGCCAGGGCAGCAGTAGAACATTTTCTGTATCCAGAAAGGCCCGTACGGGACCTGCAACATGCGGTCGTGCATTCTCCTGCTGAAATGTAGGGTTTCGCAGGGATCGAATGAAGGGTAGAGCCACGGGTCGTAACATGTTGGCTTGGCCTGCTCGATCACCAGATCTGTTTCAAATCGAACATGTGTGGGACGTCGTCGGACGACAACTCCAGTGTCATCCACAAACAGCATTAACCGTTCCTGTATTTACCGACCTATTGCAACAGGTATGGAACCGCATCCCACAAACTGATAACCGGCATCAGTACAACACAATACATACACGTTTGCATGCTTGCATTCAATATTTTGGGTGTTACAGCAGTTATTAACGTACCAGCATTTCACATTTTCAATGGCTTATATCGGCTTTATATTAAGCGGTGTTGTTACAATGTTACTCATTCAAATATGTTACGTAGACATATGTACTCCCGAAACTTCATTACTCTATATTAATAATTTTTTGGTATTGCGATTTTTTTCCCGTCGGTTCACTTCATCATCTCCTTAAATACACCACTGGCCATTAAAATTGCTACATCAAGAAGAAATGCAGATGATAAACGGGTATTCATTGGACAAATATATTATACTAGAACTGACATGTGGTTACATTTTCACGCAATTTGGGTGCATAGATCCTGAGAAATCGGTACCCAGAACAACCACTTCTGGCCGTAACAACGGCCTTGATAAGCCTGGGCATTGAGTCAAACAGAGCTTGGATGGCGTACACAGGTACAGCTGCCCATTCAGCTTCAACACGATACCACAGCTCATCAAGAGTAGTGACTGGCGTATTATGACGAGCGAGTTGCTCGGCCACCATTGACCAGACGTTTTCAATTGGTGAGAGATCTGGAGAATGTGCTCGCCAGGGCAGCTGTTGAACATTTTCTGTATCCAGAAAGGCCCGTATAAGACCTGCAATCATGCGGTCGTGCATTATCCTGCTGAAATATACGGTTTCACAGGGATCGAATGAAGGTTAGAGCCACGGGTCGTAACACATCTGAAATGTAACGTCCATTGTTCAAAGTGCCGTCAATGCGAACAAGAGGTGACCGAGACATGTAACCAATCGCACCCCATACCATGACGCCGGGTGATACGTCAGTATGGCGATGACGAATACACGCTTCCAATGTGCGTTCACCGCGATGTCGCCAAACACGGTTGCGAACATCATGATGCTCTAAACAGAAACTGGATTCATCCGAAAAAATGACGTTTTGGCATCCGTGCATCCAGGTTCGTCGTTGAGTACACCATCGCATACACTCCTGTCTGTGACGCAGCGTCAAGGGTAACCGCAGCCATGGTCTCCGAGCTGATAGTCCATGCTGCTGCAAGCATCGTCGAACTGTTCGTGTAGATGGTTGTTGTCTTGCAAACGTCCCCATCTGTTGACTCAGGGATCGAGACGTGGCTGCACGATCCGTTACAGCCATGCGGATAAGATGCCTGTCTTCTCGACTGCTAGTGATACGAGGCCTTTGGGATCCAGCACGGCGTTCCGTATTACCCTCCTAAACCCACCAATTCCATATTCTGCAAACAGTCATTGGATCTCGACCAACGCGAGCATCAATGTCGCGATACGATAAACCGCAATCGCGATAGGCTACAATCCGACCTTTATCAAAGTCGGAAACGTGATGGTACGCATTTCTCCACCTTACACGAGGCATCACAACAACGTATCACCAAGCAATGCCGGTCAACTGGTGTTTCTGTTTGAGAAATCGGTTGGAAACTTTCCTCACGTCAGCACGTTGTAGGCGTCGCCACCAGCGCCAACCTTGTGCGAATGCTCTGAAAAGCTAATCATTTGCATATGACAGCATCTTCTTCCTGTCGGTTAAATTTCGCGTCTGTAGCACGTCATCTTCGTGGTGTAGCAATTATAATGGCCAGTAGTGTATGAGGTTAACAGTGGGTGTTAATAAAAAAAAGTTGCTCCGGGGACTGCCCGCTGCAGTACGGGCGCGTTCGTCATTTTTAATAGGCGCGCGCTCAATCAGTGGGCACGTGGCAGCAGCAGGTGCTCGCGGTGAGCAGGAATGAGCGTTCGCATTCCCGGACCGCCACAAATCCGCGGATTAAAGGAGTAACGGCATCCGTCCTGCTGCTCGGCTGGCCAAAAAACGGCGCTGATGTATGGAGCAGGAACCACGCTCAGACGGCAGCTCCTCCTCCTGTTATTCCTCTTTCGCTTTCCTGCTATGGTGTCCAGCGGGGAAAAAAGCTGTAGCAATAGAGCCCTGACATTCATGAATGTCTTAATCAAATGGCAGTACCTCAAGCAAATATCTTGATTCGCACCGAGGCGCTATTTTTCACAACAGCATCAAACTCTGCGTCCCGTGACGTTCCCTGGAAATCTGTTGCTGAAGCTCGGACGTTCTTGTTGCTGCTGCTCTGGACTGACCTGCTGGGTAAGTGTGAATGCGCGATGTTGGCAAATCACGGATTCCTCTTTCGATTTCATCATGGACATCTAATATCGATGGCCGATAATAATCGACCCAAAATCTCCCATGTACTTAACATCGATATTTAATTATGAATTTGCACAATGAAAAAAAAGCCATTGACTACCATGTATATACTGAAACAGATACAAATAGTGGGTGTAATACACAGATCTGTACGTAAGATAAGGCTAAGTTAAATGACAAAGAAGTTGATCAACTGACATAAAGTATTTTGATACATGTAGAAACGTCTTGAGTAATTTAAATGATACAATTGTTTTTTAAGCTTGAGGAAAGTAATACCTACTATGAAAATGATGCAATTGTTTATTAAGTATAGATGAGGCTTCACCTTACATACAACACATACACCATACACACAACACATAGAAATAAGGAAGTCAAAGATGCACAAATAATGTACCGATTATGCCCTGTTTAAAGCACGTATAACCTCTAACAAATGTTACAAAGACGGTACATATAAATCCTACCGCACTATTCGAATCAATATCGTGCTTTGCAGCCAACACCTGGGCGCATCTACTGCGGCTTGCAACACACAAAATCGTTGAGAGACGTGGCAAAGAAGTGCCCTGCTCAGGATGTCAGGTGCCTTCGGCACAACATCGATGAAGGCACAATGCGTGATGATCGGAGTGTGCCCAGTTGATATAACCATCCGCCAAGGAGCTACAGCGTGCTGGTTAAAGAAAGGGAGATGCACAAGGTGTTTGAAATTACAGGAGAGGACATCACCGAAAGGCACCAGCCAAACCGCAGACGAAGTGGTACTGGCATGAAAATCGGATTCGACAGAACAAAGGCGTCACGTCCACACTTTTTTTTCCAAACATCAAGGAACGACTGAGTCTACAGCATATAGATGCCGCACCTGACACTGTCCATTTCCTCACGGGCCTCGCTCCATACCGAGAAAACCTCCAGCGGTTTGGTCTCAGCCGAACACCCGTATACACCTGCGGAGGTTTAGGAACTCCTGAACATGTGATTCCTAACACAACTACGACACCGAACTGAGTTTGACAGCTTAGGACAAATTCTACGACAGCAGGACGATTATTGCATCCCTACTGACATAACCGATGATCAAACACACAAACATGAGAACTGGAGACTTGTACAAACACAGACACAAACAAGAAAACACTGAGATGCTGAAACAGATACAAATAGTAAGAGTAATATACAGATCTCTAAGTAAGATAAGGCTAAGTTAAATAACACAGAAGTTGACCAACTGCCATAAAATATTTTGATATATATGGAAACGTCTTGAGTAATTTAAATGATACAATTGTTTTTTAAGCTTGAGGAAAGTAATACCTGCGATGAAACTGATGCAATTGTTTATTAAGTATAGATGAGGCTTTACCTTACAGACAACACAAACAACATACACACAACACATAGAAATAAGGAAGTCAAAGATGCACGAATATAATATACACACCTGTACACATAACTTTATCAAATGAATATTAAAGATATATTTTGCACGGTACTTCGAAAGTGACAGTCTCGATGATTTACCGGGCCCTCACACCCGGGATAGCTAGGAGGTGGGATCCCTAATACAGACCTACATACTTTCCTGTTATTGTTTAATTCTCCTTCTTAAATTTAGGAATACTATTATTTTAGAAAAATTTTGAAAATTTAAAATATGTCATAAAGAGATAGTATGTCATAACTTCTTTTTTATCTTCCTAAATCCCTATCTTCATTCATAAATTGTTATTTTTAAGATTTTCACTTGTTAATTACACTAAAGTCTATAAGTATATAAAGCTCCAATATTATTAATCCTTACCACAGATAATAAATATCAAATAACTTACACATTCTGTACATGTACAATTTCATATCGTGAAAATACCACCTGTCTTAGTAACTAGGCCGTAGGTCATTTGTAAATGGTAGCAAATAAACAGAAACACAAATCCCACAATTTTTGTACACAGAATGTAACAATAATATTTTTGAGAGACGATACCTCTTCAGTGTATTGCGTTGTTGACAGAGAGGGAATTCATCTTTTGAGAAGCGTCTTTCAGAAACATGCCAATTATTTTGATATTCAACATGCTAATCACAAACATCTGCCAGGTCTCCAATACCAGTGGCTGTCGACATGGGTGGTGCACTAGCATGGCAGTTAATTACTAGACGCAGCTGCGAAAATCATTACGTCACATTAAACACTGTACTTTATCTGATGGATACGTTTTGAATTTCTTTGAGGTCTTTCTTAGCTCACTAATTGCTACTGAATTTTGTTTAAACCACACTGCAATCCTTTCCACCGCAGTAAGCAACCAAGGAAATTTTTGAGCCGTTTCAGTAGATTCCTTTACTGTAAAATAGAGGACGTAGGCAAAACAGCGTGAAGCTTTTAGCAGATGCTAATTCTACTGCATTAACCGTCTTTGGCCCTGCATTAGTAAACGTTGTCAGCATTTCTCTCATTCGTTAAGAGCCTGTAACGGCATGCTCCAAGCACTCACCTGGTGAGATGGTGCACTGGTTAGCACGTTAGACTCGAATTCGGGAGGACGACGGTTCCAACCCCCGTCCTGTCATCCAGATTTCGGTTTTCCGTGATTTCCTTGAAACTCTCCAGGTAAATGCTGGGATGATTCCCATGGAAAGGGCACTGCCCGTTTTCTTCCCCATAATTTCGTAATCCGAGCTTATGCTCCTCATACCATTCTCCTGTATCAACACTCCATACTTCAGCTCTGGAACTGGATTACCGTGTTGCGGAATATTGCTCACCAACGTCGATGAATAGTAATTTTTGGGAATATTTTGTCTTGGAGAAAAGCGGTTATTTTCATTCCTTAAAAATGAACGTGAATAGCTAGCGTTCGGGGACTCGTAGCGCCTCCGTCTACCATCATGGTGGTAGGTCTGAAGATGATCTAAAACAGACCGAAACCGGTAACCTCATAAAAAAAGAAGTTTATTGTTGTTGTGACTGTTTATGTTCGTTTTTCAATTTCAACTGACTGATAGGTTTCTGTAAAAGTTAACATGCACGAAATATAAGCCTCAGTATGGTACATACTATTCCTGTCGGAAACAGCTCTCTTAACACTTCAGAAGCGACCTCTACGGTAAATCCCAAGCGAAATAGTCTATCTCCCTGACTTCTGACCACCAAAAGTTAATTTCTCCCCTTAAAAGTGAAGAATAATCTAGCCCGCTTGCCATGCAGGCAGCACACAGTTCCGTGAAATCTAGGCGATTCAGGACTGTGTACAGTCCTCGCGAGTTCACTTCCTACTTTTACCGAAAACACACTCAAATCTGCCCCTCAGTGACATCATCCTAGGCGCAACGCACGGGGCTTTCGAGTGACGCGGACAGTTTGACATCTCGGTGCGAAGTCTGCACTACCAATGCTTCTGGCTGCATTATGGTAGAATGCTTTGTCTCTAGAGCACAGGTGCGCTATGACGACTTGGCTGGGGTAATCTCCGGCACACTAGCTGGCTTCTGTAGCTGTCACAATGACACAGTGCTTGTTTCGCCACATTACGATTTTTAAAATCCATGTTTGCAATTCTTGTTTAATGTTTTAAAAAATCCATAACCGCTTCCGATTGTAAAAATTTAGGCATTACAGTTCTTATTCGTCACTTCATGCCTGGAGTGTTGCCCAACAACGATAACATTTTCCATATCACAAAGTGAGAATGATTTGAGAAGCATGGCAATAAACTGTTCCCCGTGGGGTCCATTGGGGACCGAACCGCACAATAACGCTAAAAAAATGGTTCGCTGTGGGGCGGCGGAGGGGTGGACTACGGTAGTCATCGTGGGGTTGTGGACCGCTGCGGCTGCGACAGGGACGGAGCCGCTCCGTCGTTTCTAGGCCCCCAGTTAACATACAATTCAATACAATACAATACAACCAACTTGTCAACAGGCTTTTAATTTCATTCGCAGCTTTGAAAATGTTCAGTACTTGAACGAAAAAGGTAACCAGAACACAAAAAATTATTATTAGGTTTCCACAAAAAAATAATTCAGGGCCGCTTCTGAGCTCAGCGACTGAGAAACCACACGTCCAGGAGCTTGTTTCTAGTCACGTAATATCTATTATCAAGTAATATCTACGAAGTGTTTTTTTTTATTTTCTTGTAGTACTTCACTCGCACACAAATTCGCTTCTTCAAGAATATTAATCCTGTTCTGCACCGACACCCTGGATATCTTGGACACCAGCCACCAGCAGAAGCTCCTATCTCATATTCATCCAACACGAGTTACTCCCGTCGAATAATGTCGGTAGGCATTCAGTTACTGGGCCAACAGCATTGACGCAGTGGTAACACCGGTTCCCGTCAGATAACCAAAGTTAAGCACTGTCGGGCTGGGCTAGCACTTGGATAGGCGACTGTCCGCTGTGCCGAGCGCTGTTGGTAAGCGGCGTGCACTCAACCCTTGTGAAGCGAACTGAGGAGCTGCTTGATTGAGAAGTAGCGGCTCCGGTCTCGTACAGTGACGCCTGTGGGCTGAGGATGACAAGGAGGCCGGTCGGTACCGCTGAGCCTTCATGGCCTGTTCTGGCGGAGTTTACTTTTTCTTTTGTTCAGTTATTAGAGGAGCAGATTAGGCCTGTCTGTGTGCCGCCGAGGCAAGTTGTAACTCATATGAACAGCACAGAGTGGCTTAAACTTCCCGGCGGGACTTCGCTCCTACCGCCACAAAAACACAAAAATCCCTATGTCCAATGTATTTTTACCCCTTCAGTCCTTATCACACCTACAAAAGAGTAATATCACCTAATTTGTCTCATATACATCTTCTATCGCGCTGCAAAGAAGAAACATACAGTTTCATTAATAAGTAAAACTAAAGAAAATAAAAGTTGATAACTGTACGTCACTGTTTAAGGGAGTAGCGAAAAGGCTAGAGATTACAAATACCTAAAAGGTATACGAGGCGAAAGAGATGGGCACCTCATGCTATATATACAGCATGTAACGCGTATAAGTGGAGCTAATTTTATATGTGGTACCTTAATATGTACACACATCAACGTGTTAGTTGTTTTTCCTCTGCATTGAACAGTCTTCCCACAGAAATGTCACAAACTTTACGACCTGTTGTTTTCTGCATGGTCATAACAGCACCACTATGTGGACTACAACTGACCGTTTCACGCCCATACGTCCACCTTTCAGCATCAGATCAGCTACCCAGGAGAAAATAAGCATTAATGGCCTGTTCTTACGACACATGCTTGAAGGTACCAACCAACCTAAAAACACACAACTTGTATCAGCTATAATTATTATTCCGCAAATGGCGTAAATACTGATGTCATATTGTTCACTAGACCGTCCTCGGTCACCACTAGAAGTATCTATATCCGTTATACACTGTATAGAGAATAGCAACTGCCTACAATATTGCCTTGGAATGCAGTTGAAATTATCTTTTACACACCATATAATGAATAACAACTGCCCTTGCTGGTAAGTCCTGAACCCAGTCAAAAATGTGGTCCAGTATTCCGTAAGATCAAATTTTTTCTTCACTGGTGTGGTACTGTATAGACAGCCTTGCATAAGGTGCACACTACGGCTGGCTGCTGAGTATGCGTGACGAATGCTAATAAAACTAAGCAGAGAAACAACCTTGGAATTTTTTATTTACACCTTTCTGCATCATAAGTACGTGCAGAACAACATACACTTTACAGAATCGTTGTTCCTTTAATCCATGTTAATTCCTGCGATGATTTCTGATCCCCAAAGGTCCATTATACGTGAGTATGAAACATGTCCACTCATTCGACAGAAGATTGAGGTCAGTTACATACACCTACAGTTATGTTAATTTTTTAATCTCCTCACTTCTCAAAGCACAATGGTGTCTATGCGCAGACAATAAGATTAGGAGAATTACATATCAAAAAGTTCATGACATATTTCGAATCCCACAACAGATCGTGAAGGAAAACACAATCTGAATTTGAAGCACTGTCCTACAGACGAGAAAATGGCTGGAATTTTCGGTGAATTTTCGATCTCCTACAACTGCTGGTCTGGAGATGCTCTAAAGCCACAGCAACTCGTAGGGGACAGCGTCCTGCCTGTCTGAACCAGAGGAAGCTGGTGTTCTTGGACTCGTCCCTGAACAAGCAAACAAAGAAGATATCACGAGCCTCTCAGACATCACGGAATTTTCTGTCGGTACCTTGGCCGTGTCTTGTTCGAATCAGTCCGTAGACGCTCGTACATCCTGCACAAAGGATATCTTGTGACTCTCTGACGCCATGGAACTTCCCGTGAATAGAGCATTCTGATTGGTTCTCGCTGCATTTACTCACCAATTAGCTGCTGGCGGTGATAGCACTGTCCGCCAATTTCTGCAGGTGGAGAAATTATTAGAATTTCAGAGGCAAATTATTTTGTAAAGATTGGGAAACATACAGAAGGCATATTGCACTGACAGTTAAACTCTGAGAAAGTGGTCTACAGATCATGAAATACGGAAACCATCACTAAAGGCACTTACTCAATTACATTGCTCTGCTACTGTCGAGAAAAGATTGAATGTTTCAGCATGACAACGATCTTCAACCAGCATATATCATCAGAGACGATTGTAGAACCATACATTATCGATTTAGTAAACACAGTTCATATCCTGCACCATGCAAAATCATCACTTCTGAATCCTGCATGAAGCTATCGACCAACAGACACTCGTACATATACCACGAAGACAGGCAGATCCCAAAAAAGTAAGCACATGCACCATACACAGTAGCAGCACTAGATGTTTGCCGTGAGGTCGGTCTGTCATCCACCACGGCCAACGATCACGAGGCAACTGCCCCCACACATGCTGGACTGATGCTCGATCAAAGTGCCTGCCACGGAGAGCGGCTACTCTCCGAACTGGTGGACCAATTACTAGAATCTCAGAGGCAAATTATTTTGTGCAAATCGAAAAACATTGGGCTGGTTCCCCCAGCACAAAGGCGTCTGCTAATGGTATTGTTTCCGATCTGGCCTGCTTAGTGCTGTGGCTTCTGCAACGAGTTGAGTCTATCTCCAGATTCTGAGATTACAAGAACATATGTATTTTTACATGGTTTGTCAGAATGTCACACCATTTACGCTATAGTTCTCAAAGTCAAGCACATAGCACTATGCTACCGATCACCTGCACAGTATAATTCCAGAGATAGAAATTGGAAATTATATCTCTAGAAACCATAAACTTTAGTGAGATCATTATGTGGGACATGCTGCAAACCGTTGATTAGTTAGAAACTTATCTCGTCTGCGAAGGTCTTTATGCGAAAACTCGAAAAAAGAGGAAACTTGGAGTTCTACTCATATTTTTTAATGAATACCCATCTCAATGATATAACAGATTCCTGATCATCCTTGCACGTTACAACTTTTCTAAGACGCTGAGTGGGTTAATTTTATACGAGGGTTGGAACTTAAATAGTGGCAACTACTTTTTCACAACCGATACAAATGAGTTACATGTTTTCACTTGTTACTGTCCATCAAAGAAATCACCAGCGTTGTGTAGAACCCGTTGCCACCGATGTGGAAGGCATAGTATACCGTTAGCAGAGCCAGTTCTGTTGATGGTGCGAATGGAGCGGTCTACTACCTGTCGGTTCTCTGGAACAGTTCTGAAGCGAATGCCACAAAGTGGTTCCTTCATCTTCGGAGTTACAAGGACTTAAGTTCGGGGAGTAAGGTGGATGGTACAGTGTTTCCCAGTCCCATCGACCGAAAAGAACAGCCATAGCTCGCGCCTTATGCGCCCGCGCATTGACGTGGAAAATGATGGGTGGGATGCGCGGAAACCGTCGCCGCTTCTTTTGCAAAGTTGGTCGCAGGTGATTCTCCAGAAATGAATAGTAATACTGTGCACTGACGGTGGGATTCGCTCCAGAACTGTTCCAGAGATTCGACAAGCAGTAGACCGCTCCATTCGCACCATCAACAGAACAGGCTCTGCTAACGGTATACGCTGTCGACTACTCTGAAGGACATAAAAATTAAGAGCTTTGACATCCGTGACTCCAGTAGCAAACACAAGGGTTGGAACTTAAATAGTGGCAACTATTTATTCACAACCGACACAAAAGAGTTCCACCGAACTGAGAGAATGATTCAGCTAAGGAACGTAGTTTTCAGCTGATGTTAGCAACAGCTTCATGCCGCCACTAGATACATCTCACGCTAACAAACAATATTTGTAACACATTCCGTCTCGATGCCATGTCAGAGGTTCTGCGATATATCTACTGAGCTGCAATGCTAGATTGAGGTGGTAAGAAATGTACAAAATCCTGTGACCAATATACTGGCTTTTCAGATCTATAGTATTACACTGTCCGATAGTTATGCTATCTGTGGTTTGGAGTCTTTGGAATCAAGTCTCTCCATTCAACTACATACTTGTGCTGGATCCTAAAGAGATGTATTTTAATGGTTACAGTTCCCTAATGTTTCATATTCCCGGCACTCTCATATCTGGAAGCGACTCACCTTTCTCGAACCCGTCTGCCTAGGCCCTCGTGCAGCACAACTCGAACTGTTTCTCTGTCTCTGCACCACTCTCCCTATGGCTTTGTCTATGTATCCTCCCAATTTAAGTTGGAACCAAGCAGAAGTTGAAGAGCGCTGTATTTACCACCTTTCGCTATCTGTGGACAAACAGGGTGAGCTGAGTTAATGCGACAGGACCATGTCTTGGTCACCCAGTGGAAGTGGGAACATGTTGTCTAGCTCCACCAACCGTGTACAGTGTGTAAGACCAGCGATAAACGAAGCTTCTTTCTGCAACGCGAGGTAATAGAAAACACAGTACGAGCATTTACGGGAACTGAAAAAATAACAAGGATTTTGTTACTGCACTTCGGTGCGTCTCAAAATTATATACAGGTACTGCAGTCAGAAAGAGATCTGCGTCCCTCAGGGTGCATTCACATATATCACTAAACATTCTGTTTTATCATAGTTATTTTGTACCATCCAACGGAGAAAAACTTCGAACTACAAAAACTCCGCTAACTACGAGAATTCCATAATATTTTACCGAATCTCTCTCTTCTGATATATCTGGGAACAAATACCGTTTATGTGCTGGCATCGAGCATATGTGGTGATCCTATTAAATAAAAAAGGTATTGATCCATCGGAGCAGCTGGACAGTGATCGAAGTCGCTTGCATAGGTCAGTGTAAAGTTTCATTACTTGTACGAGTACTAGACGAAGACCATTTTGACCATCAGTCGCAAGAGAGGGTGCTTGGGTCCTTGATTGATGCAGTGTTGTTTTTCCTGCTATGACATATCAAAGCAATGTATGGCTGCAGCTGTGCATACAATCTGTTTTTCTACCATGGCATCGAGTTCTGTGCCAGGTACTAAACTGACATTTACATATTTCGATACACTGTCTCTGAGTGAAAGCTGAAATTATGCTGCTGCTGCTGCTGAGTGAAAGCTGAAATTATGCTGCTGCTGCTCTCAGAACACACAGGATGATTGAAATAAAATACAAAGACGGTGTTTATTGACAAAAACAAATGTGGAAGACATAACAAAATATGGAAACTGGAAGAGTTTGCGGCATTGTGGGTTGGTTCCGAACAGCTGCCTCTATATAAACTCATTTTTCACAGTGAGAGGCTACAATATTTCTCAATGTTTCGTTTCGATTGATTCCTCATACTGCAGTGATGTACGCAATCACTGTTTCGGTGCTGACCATTCCTGGAAGGTGTTGCTCCCACCAAGACTCTCTCTCCACCTCAAACAAGTGATGTCAGTCAATAATTATGCAGTTATCAACAGCGTACCAGCAGACGGATGGGATGGAAAAGACACAGTCTATATGGGACAATGTACTGGAATAAGCATCACAGACGATAGTTCCATCAATTTTAGTAAATTCACCAGTTTATCCGTAATTTCAATGCCGACCTGTGACAGCAGCATGTTTCCCAGTTTCTGTAACACTGCCTTGTGAGTAGACTTTACATAGATGACTGTACAGTATGTCCATTCATTGTTAATTCTCGTGGATATATACACCATATCGCTAGCACTACGATTATGATGGGTAATTTACAATTACGATTTCCCATCTTTCCCTATGCGAATGGGAGCAACAAAGCATTCTCACATTCTTAGAATAAAGTTAGAGATTGAAAGATATCCCCGTATTGTCTTTACACAACCTTCCCTGCAATATTGTAACCGATTTAATTTTCAGATGACCAGAAGTAGAGGACTACTATACATGTTGCATTCCACATCTCGTGAAGGAAGAGAGCGAGTCGAGTCCGTAACTGTTGTCCAGCAAAGACTGTTCCACACCAATCTTACTCAAGGCGCCCATCGAAGTACACAAGATTTCCAGATGCGTGCATGTCAACGAGATTATCACTCCTTTATCTTTGTATAGTAGATATGAGAGTCATGTGATGATATGACAGACAGTTAAGAAGAAACGTGTGGTTTTGTGCATGATGGAACTCCAGATGGATGGAGTTTGAAGCATCTTCCGTAACTCAACTGTGCTATCAATTCTTAAGTATTGTTCTAGTGTTTCGACTCAGTACCAAGAAGGTACTGGTAAGAGAGAAATGATCGTAGAACCTAAACACATGTACTCCAAAGGCTACACAGTTCCGCACTTAAACACTGGCTAATGTTAAAGCCAGGTGGTTTCTGAAATATTAGTCATGCAGAGTGCAATGCAGGACGTATATGTCCAACATCTGATCTACATCCACCCTGCCAGTTTTCTATCCCACGAAGACGATAAACTACTTCCTTCTACATCAAAGAAAAATACATACAGTCTTGGTTCCATAAACTTTTGTGACATTGTAGTTTGTAATATTCATGTTGGGTCTCCAACTGGAACGTATCGTCATCTGGACACAGTATATCGGCGGTCCGTCTGGCCGCCATCTTCAGGTGAGAAAGCCGGAACAGTTCCGGCTAGTTAGTGCGATGGCTATCCCACCTGCAGATGGCGTCCAGGCTGGACCGCCGAAATGTTACGTCCAAATGACGATATGTTCCGGCTGGAGAACAGACATGAACATCACTATGATTCATGCACTATGTAGCTTTCCGGAGGTGTATAGCGCCCACTGTTCACATCTGAAAACAGTTCAGAGTTTATACTATGCTCACATCAGCCCTTCAGCCCTATAAAACGATCGTCAGCAATGGAGAATGCATCTTATGGGGAAACAGAAACACACATATATGTCAGATCACAAGCCCAAGTCTGACCCCAAAGCTAGGTTTGTGGAGGTATCCCATTTGGCCTATTTCCCCACCAGAATTTTAATTTACCACCATGAGATCCGTGCGACATTGCCACATCAATTGCCTCCATCTTGGATCCGCCATCTTGAATAAATCTGACAACAATGTGGAGTGGGGCGATACGAACTTTGACCCACAACTATTGGATACTAAAATGTACAATCTTGATCGAAGCTTTGGAAGCCAAAATATTACAGGCGTGACTGCCATTATAATTTAATAAAATGCACTTTTAAGTTTTTGGATTATTTAATTTGTATAGAGCTAGTTTATTCTGAAGAATTCAGTCACTGACTTGGTTGCAATGTTAGTTACCACACGTCAATGAAAACATGCTAGTGTGAATAAAATCCTGATTTGGAGAAGGTAGGAATGGATTCAGAAAGATGGCTTATCAGACAAGGAAATATTAACTTTGGCAAGTACATGTACTGAAAAATCTAAAAATATCTCGTAACGCTTCATTTCCTTGCCCGCTTGTATGCTCCTTTTGTTCGTATTTGTGGGAACCAGCTCCAGTTCCCAATAGCTGGGGGAGACTATTTTGTTCAGCCTGAGGGCGGATGACAGCCTGGTCTTCCTAACATCTTCCAGGCAATTTTTCTGCCAAAATTTTGTTTTATGGCTTCTACAGGATCCTTCAAAAATTCCTATACCCAACGCTATCAGTCTGAAGGGCATCAAATATGGCATACATTCCTCAATGTAATTGCAGTACACAAACAAATTAATAACTTTACCTCACAGCCAAAACTGACGTTAGGTAGTCTACAATCACTCAGTCAAAATCGGAAACTGACAGGAATAACTCAAAAACGTGAGTCCATTCACAGAACGGTAAAGGTCCTATGAATACAATGACTACTTAAGTAAGGAAACAAAGAGAGCGCTGGTACAGCTTGAATTTATTCAAGATGGCTGCAGTCTATGGAAGTTCCCACACCTCCTCAACATGGTGCGGAGGGTAGATGTGACAACATTGCACTGATGACATTACCCCTCCCACTCCTCACCCGTGACTCCCTTACCCACCCCTTACCCACTTCTCCCCTCATGGTGAATTAGTCGGAATAAGACTCAAGCTGTTGGAGAGAAAGGATGTAGGGTACAGCCTTTATTAATTTAATTTATTTGTTTTGTGGGTATTATCCAGTTGCTGAATGGTCCCAGAGCTCACTCACATGTGAACTGGGGTAAGAAAGGATGGAGAGGAAGGACATAAGGTTTTTTTTGTGGGAAATGTTTTCAGTTGACGGGGTATTAGTGTTGAACGGAGAGTAATTTGGATTTAGTAAGTGAATTATATACACATAAAAAAAAGTTTTGCATCACCTCGGTTCCAAGAGCTCCGGAACCTGTGCATAAAACTGGAATAGCGATCAACATAAACATCATTTCCGTACTTTTTATTGCTCATGAAAACCACACACTGTATGTTGTTTCACCCTACAGCGAGACTTTCAGAGGTGGTGGTGCAGATTGCTGTACACACCTCTAATACCCAGTTGCACGTCCTCTTGCATTAATGCATGCCTATTTTAGTCGTGGCATACTATCCGCAAGTTCATCAAGCCACTGTTGGTGCAGATGTCCCACTGCTCAACGGCGATTCGGCGTAGATCCCTCAGAGTATTTGGTGGTCACATCGTTCATAAACAGCCCTTTTCAATCTCTCGCAGACTTGTCGATAGGGTTCACGTCTGGAGAGCATGCTGGCCACTCTAATCGAGCGATGTCGTTATTCTAAAGGAAGTCATTTACAAGATGTGCACGATGGGGGCGTGAATTGTCGCCCATGAAGACGAATACCTTGCCAATAAGCTGCCGATATGGTTGCACTATCGATCGGCGGATGGTATTCACGTATCGTGCAGCCGTTACGATGCCTTCCATGGCCACCAGCGGCGTACGTCGGCCCCACATAAAGCCACCCGAAAACATCAGAGAACCTCCACCTTGTTTTTCTTGCTGGACAGTGTGTCTCAGGGGTTCTGCCTGACCGGGTTGCCTCCAAACACGTCTCCGACGATTGTCTGGTTGAAGGCATATGCGACACTCATCGGTGGAAAGAACGTGATGCAAATCCTGAGCGCCGGCCGAAGTGGCCGTGTGGTTAAAGGCGCTGCAGTCTCGAACCGCAAGATCGCTACGGTCGCAGGTTCGAATCCTGCCTCGGGCATGGATGTTTGTAATGTCCTTAGGTTAGTTAGGTTTAACTAGTTCTAAGTTCTAGGGGACTAATGACCTCAGCAGTTGTCCCATAGTGCTCAGAGCCATTTGAGCCAAATCCTGAGCGGTCCATTCGGCATGTTGTTAGGCCCATCTGTACCGCGCGGCATCGTGTCGTGGTTGCAAAGATGGACCTCCCCATGGACGTCGGGAGTGAAACTGCGCATCACGCAGCGTATTGCGCACAGTTTGAGTCGTAACACGACGTCCTGTGGCTGCACGAAAAGCATTATTCAACATGGTGGCGTTGCTGTCAGGGTTCCGCCGAGCCATAATCCGTAGGTAGCGGTCATCCGCTGTAATAGTAGCCCTTGGGTGGCCTGAGCGAGGCATGTCATCGTCAGTTGCTCTCTCTCTGTATCTCCTCCAGTTCCGAACAACATCACTTTGGTTCAATCCGAGACGCCTGGACACCTCCCTTGTTGAGAGCCCTTCCTGGCACAACGTAACAATGTGGAAGCGATCGAACAGCGGTGTTGACTGTCTAGGCATGGTCGAACTATAGATAACACAAGCCGTGTACCTCTTTCCTGGTGGAATGACTGGAACCGATCGGCTGTCGGATCCCCTCCATCTAATAGGCGCTGCTCGTCCATGGTTGTTTAGTGGGCGGGTTTAGTGACATCTCTTAACAGTCAAAGGGACTGTGTCTGTGATATAATATCCACGGTCAACGTCTGTCTTCAGGAGCTCTGGGAACCGGGGTGATGGAATTTTTTTTATGTGTGTATGTAATCATACATATCAGTACAGTGTCCATAGTTTCCTACATGAGGAATGGAAGGAGATGAAAATGGATGGATGAGCAATAATACATTTCAGTAAATAATGGTGATGCAGCAGAATGAACTGATGCATTTTGCAACTCATAGACACTACTGCCTGTGCTTGAGCTGTACATGTTTTTGGAAATAGTCGGTGAACCCACAGTACAGGAGACCACTTGGTCCTATTCTACCATCTCAAACTGAATGAAGCAGAGGTGCTCACCTGTGTGTCTTGACGTCGACTGGGGACGCCTGAAACAGGTTTTGTTCCCCTTTCTGATCGCAAAGTGTGAATATGTTCACTTTCTGAATGCCCTAGTCCACAATACCACTCGTAATTGCCGAGAAACTCTCCTACAGCCACTGCCAGAAAACTGTCTTCTACCGATCCAGAAGTGTATCGGTACTGAGGAACTCATACACAAACGCAAGGTAAGAAGGCATAGCAGAGCAAACTACCACTGAAGCGTAGGAAGATTTGCCTCCTACCCATCTACAAGTGTACACCTGTTGAGTTGTTTGTACATCAATACATGGTAAGAAGAGACAGGACAACAGACTACCGATCTCCAAGTGTATAACTGCTGAGGAACTTCTTCACAGGTACATGGTAAGAAGGGGTAGCACAGTAAACTACCGGCCGGCTGGAGTGGACGAGCGGTTTTAGGCGCTACAGTCTGGAACCGCGCGACCGCTGCGGTAGCAGGTTCGAATCCTGCCTCGGGCATGGATGTGTGTGATGTCCTTAGGTTAGTTAGGTTTAATTAGTTCTAAGTTCTAGGGGACTGATGACCTCAGAAGTTGTCCTATAGTGCTCAGAGCCATTTGAACCATTTGAGTAAACTATCACTGAAGTGTAGGAAGGACAACACATGCTATCCCAACTGAGGGAAAACGCTTCACTGCTCTTATTACACATCATCATGAATTACACGTTGTCATGAGAAAACTACCACCCCAAAAGATCTCACCAGGAGAGAATGGAAACAGCTGCACGTGTGTTCACATTGACATCTGGATACAGGCTAAGCAGTCTTACCTCCCCACTTACCTCCTTCCTCCCTCCCTCGTCTCCCCCCCCCCCTTTCATACCGGCTTTCCAGGCATGTCCTAATCGGCCATGGTTGAAGAACTGAATAGTCAACAGTGGCGTTGCTTTCAAACGTTCTGGATGTGATGGCACTGTGTGAAAGTGGTCCTCGACTAAGTAAAATCAGTTTCATGTAGGAAAAATATCGAAATAATATTTCCCACATAAATGAGATGCACAAAGGTCTCTATAAAAGTCGTCTCACTCTCCGCCAATCCGCCTGCTCTGCCCCTGACAGATGAACAGCGGCGACCTCACTCGCTTGCCTCCACCACTGCTTGCAGTTATAGCCTGTCATCGCTCATGTTTGAACCACTTCTTCACATAAACCGTCCAAAGGCTGTCTGGTAGAGGTTTCTGACGCTACACTATACCAAATAACAGCCACAACAACGAGAGTCTACACAGCCGTGCGTACAGCCACGTATACATGTAAACAGGCCTGTCAATTTAGTGAAGTCTTGCCCTAGATATTTTGCTCGCCTTAAAAGACAGGATTGCCCACCATGTGACGAAACGTTTTACATGTGTGGAAAAAAAGGCCATGTCCAAGCCGTTTGTTTGCAACAGCACAAAAACGCCAATTCTGCCCGCTCCCAGAAAAAACAGGCTTATGCACTTGCAGCGAACACTGTGTTCTCAAAACTTGCAACAGGTTCCGACAAAATTAAGATTAAGACTTTGCCTCCTCCTCGCCCTAGTGCTGTACAACGACGTTGTAACAAAGTACTTGTCTCATTACGGATTGCTGGCTGTCGTGCGGACTTTCAGTTAGGTGCCTCAGTAACTTTGCGTAATCGTGCCACGTGTGAACAGTTAAGCTCACCACGCCTTTCTAAATCTAGCAAGCAAATCACTACTTACAATGAACATGAATTTCCAGTGCTTGGACAATGTAGTCATCCTGCCTCATTCAAATATCACTCTAGAACAGCGAATTTTACTGTGTTGGAACCAAGAGACAGTGAGAACATTTTCCTGACCCGCCCCGTTCCAACTGCTTTGAGAGACGAATTAGCCAGTGAATTGATATAATGGCAAGATAAGGATCTAATTGCCCCCGTTCGAGCTTGCAATCTCGTTCTGTTGCCTAAGCCTTCTGGTCGCATTCGCATTTGTGTTGACCTCAAGTCTACAGTCAACCTACAGACAATAGTTGTCCGTTTCTCGCTTGAGGAATTCATGGACAGGTTTGGTGCAGGACGTTACTTTCCTAAGATAGATTTGCGAGATGCCTAAGTGCAAATTCCATTGGATGAAGAATCACAGAAAGTGTTTGTTGTAAATACACAATTAGGGCTGTTCAAGTATTTGCGATTGCCCTTCAGGAGTGCTTCCGCACCCGCCATTTTTCAACGTTACTTTGAACAGCTGACTGCAAACGTACTATTTTATTCAAACGAGATAGACGATATTGTCGTCTCACGTCGTACACCAGAGGAACACGTTGCCAATTTGCGTAGTGTTTTTCGAATGTTGTCAAAAGCCGGACTCAAGTGTCGTCTCGATAAGTGTGACTTTTTTTTATCTGAATTACAGTACTTAGGTCATGTGATAAACAGTCAAGGTGTGCACCCACTCCAATCTCATTTGCTTCCGATCCGTGATCCGCCTCCTCCTCATAACGTATCTGAACTGCAGTCAATACTAGGCAAAAACTACGTTCGGTTCATACCGAATGCCGCTCAGATCGCGGCTCCACTGCATCGCTTGAGTCGCAAAAATGTACCTTTTGTATGGACTAAAGACTATCAATACGCATTTCAGAACATCAAACTGCTTTGCTTAGTGACAGATGTTAAGTGTACAAAAGGTACATTTTTGCGACTCAAGCGATGCAGTGGAGCCGCGATCTGAGCGGCATTCGGTATGAACCAAACGTAGTTTTTGCTTTTTCCTACGGAATCGGCGCTGTGCTTTCGCACAGAATTGGTGCATAAGACAGACCCATTGCTTTTCACTCAGAGTTGTTAACTGGAACTCAGTGCAAGTATTCACAAACTGAAAAAGAAGCTCTCGCTATTGCATATGGTGTGACCAAATTCCATCACTATTTGTATGGTCGCAAGTTCTATTTAGTGACAGATCACAAGCCTTTGCAGTCCTTGTATCATCGGTTCCTACACATATCGCTCAAAAATTGCAACTCTGGGGTTTGCTGCTTTCGCAGTATCTGTATGAAATTGTGTACAGATCTACTGCAAAGCATGGCAATGCAGACGTCCTATGTCAGCTTCCGATTGGCCCCCATTCTGGTTTTGATGCATCTGCCACATCTTGTTGCCAAATCGATGCGCAGGACTCAGATTTGCTGGAATCTTTTCTCTTGCACTACAGAAAAATAGCACAGGCCACGGTAGCAGATCCTGATCTCAAGATTTTGTAGCATTACATTCGCACGTCCTCGCTTCGTTCATTGAACGGTATCCAGAACTCAGTTGTGCGCCGATATTTTGCACGTCGGCGTAACCTTTCCGTTCAACAGGATGTGATTCTAGTTCAAAATGACATTGGACAATGGCGTGTGCTTATTCCCAAAGTGTTGCAAAAGGATGTGTTGCAATTGCTCCGGCAATGACATTGGAGAATTGTTCCCACAAAACAGTTAGCGCGACGGAACTGTACTTGGCATGACATGGACGCCAAAAGTGAACAGATGATATCCGCTCCGCCACTGACGTTCTCAGCTTGTTCCAAGACTCAATCCTCATGGCAACGATTGCCCATAGGCTTTGCAGGACCATTTTGGAATACTCATTGGCTCATCATGCCATTTGCAGTGCCTATGGCTTTCACCACATCACGTAGCACCATTTAAGCGTTGTCCTCCATATTTTGCATAGAGGTTTGGCAGAAGTACTTGTGTCTGACAACGGATCAGAATTCACTTCACGTGATTTTGGACAGTTTTGTGAAAGAAATGGAATTCTTCATCTAACAAGTGCGCTGTTCCACTTGTAGTCCAATAGAGATGCAGAACGCTTCGTACGCACTTTTAAACCATAGATGGCCAAGCTCCACGCCACCAACACACGGGAACAAGCGCTGTAACTTTTTCTCTCATCCTATCGCTCCCACCTATGAGACGCACCATCAATGGCGGAACTTCTGCATGGCCGCCAACGTCGGACGCTGCTTCACTTGCTACACCCACCGCAGCATCCAGCGCCGCCAAGGTCCACAAGTATATCTTTGTGCCACGTGATCTTGTTCTTTTCAGGCTTTATGGCAACCGTGGGCGCTGGAAAACAGGCATGATCCAGGAACGCATTGGCTCTTTTATGTACTCTATTGCAGGTTCCGATGGTTTGCAGCGCCGCCACCAGAACCAAAATTGTGCGTGTCATTTGCCCCATGATTCTGCTGCATTCCCGCAGATTCACGGCCTCACGGACAGCGCGGCCTTCGCAACCGCCGGCTGGTACCACCAGCGCACCCCCAAGAGAAACAGATGGACGATGCATCTTCGCCCCCACCGTTCCTGCTCGCTAACACAATGGAAATAGACCTGCCGTCACTGTCACCATCGCTGTCATCGCCCCAGGACACGCTCACAAGCCTGGACGTGTGCCCTGGCAGCAGTTTTATGTTCCTGTTGCCTCCAAGCCAGATGGTAGGGTACGGTCAGGAGTACGCCTTCCTCCACAGTCACAGCTCCCGGCTCATCTCTACGTCCAGTGTCCTTTGCATCTTCCCTACATGACAACAGTACGGCATATGTTGGTGTAAGTGCTTGCCAGCACACCGGTCAGCAGAGATGTAGCAAGAAGATCGATAGTAGGCGCTGGATCGAGCATGCCTATCAGGCAAGATGCCAAAGACAGACTCGCGAGCAACAGAATCCCAATGCCCTCTTGACTGCAAGTATGACTGCCAATGCCCTCTTGACTGCAAGTATTTAGATCGCTCCATGGACCAGAGGTCTCAGTCTCAGTCGCTCAGTGACTAGTTCAGTCACTGATGCACCAGCTTGCACTTCAGTGGCGTCTGTCATTCATCGCATAGAGGGACTTTAGCTTGTACCACAACGCATGGACTTTTAAAGGTAAGTAGTTCCTGTTTATGTAAATAAAGAAGCCTGTTAATACACATGTGCTGTTGTGTTGCAGGAAGAGGATATCAGACTCCAAACATGAACCTCTCCCTCAATTCCTGTGGTATAGGACTCTACAGTGGTGATGAAGACTCAACAGTGGCGACAATGAAATAACACCATATGTTGTAATGTCTTCCACATTTTTGTCTTTAAGAAACACTGCCTCTGTCTTTTCTTTCCACCTCACTGTGTGTATGTTTTAGGAGCGGCACATCCTGCACCATTTGATGATCAGATTTCTATGAGCACTAATGGATTTTTTGTCATCAGTCTACTGACTCGTTTGATGCGGTCCGCCACGAATTCCTTTCCTGTGCTAACCCCTTCATCTCAGAGTAGCACTTGCAACCTACGTCCTCAATTATTTGCTTGACGTATTCCAATCTCTGTCTTCCTCTACAGTTTTTGCCCTCTACAGCTCCCTCTAGTACCATGGGAGTCATTCCCTCATGTCTTAGCAGATGTCCTATCATCCTGTCCCTTCTCCTTATCAGTGATTTCCACATATTCCTTTCCTCTCCGATCTTGCGTAGAACCTCCTCATTCCTTACCTTATCAGTCCACCTAATTTTCAACATTCGTCTATAGCACCACACCTCAAATGCTTCGCTTCTCTTCTGTTCCGATTTTCCCATAGTCCATGTTTCACTACCATACAATGCTGTACTCCAGACGTACATTCTGAGAAATTTCTTCCTCAAATAAAGGCCGGTATTTGATATTAGTAGACTTCTCTTGGCCAGAAATGCCTTTTTTGCCATAGCGAGTCTGCTTTTGATGTCCTCCTTGCTCCGTCCGTCATTGGTTATTTTACTGCCTAGGTAGCAGAATTCTTTAACTTCATTGACTTCGTGACCATCAATCCTGATGTTAAGTTTCTCGCTGTTCTCATTTCTACTACTTCTCATTACCTTCGTCCTTCTCCGATTTACTCTCAAACCGTACTGTGTACGCATTAGACTGTTCATTCCGTTCAGCAGATCATTTAATTCTTCTTCACTTTCACTCAGAATAGCAATGTCATCAGCGAATCGTATAATTGATATCCTTTCACTTTGTATTTTAATTCCACTCCTGAACCTTTCTTTTATTTCCATCATTGCTTCCTCGATGTACAGATTGAAGAGTAGGGGCGAAACGCTACAGCCTTGTCTTACACCCTTCTTAATACGAGCACTTCGTTCTTGATCGTCCACTCTTATTATTCCCTCTTGGTTGTTGTACATACTGTACATGACCCGTCTCTCCCTATAGCTTACCCCTACTTTTTTCAGTATTTCGAACAGCTTGCACCATTTTATATTGTCGAACGCTTTTTCCAGGTCGACAAATCCTATGAAAGTGTCTTGATTTTTCTTTAGCCTTCCTTCCATTATTAGCCGTAATGTCAGAATTGCCTCTCTCGTCCCTTTACTTTTCCTAAAGCCAAACTGATCGTCACCTAGCGCATTCTCAATTTTCTTTTCCATTCTTCTGTATATAATTCTTGTAAGCAGCTTCGATGCTTGAGCTGCTAAGCTGATTGTGCGATAATCCTCGCACTTGTCAGCTCTTGCCGTCTTCGGAATTGTGTGGATGATGCTTTTCCGAAAGTCAGATGGTATATCGCCAGACTCATATATTCTACACACCAACGTCAATAGTCGTTTTGTTGCCACTGCCCCCAATGATTTTAGAAATTCTGATGGAATGTTATCCATCCCTTCTGCCTTATTTGACCGTAAGTCCTCCAAAGCTGTTTTAAATTCCAATTCTAATACTGGATCCCCCATCTCTTCTAAATCGACTCCTGTTTCTTCTTCTATCACATCCGCCAAATCTTCACCCTCATATAGGCTTTCAATGTGTTCTTTCCACCTACCTTGTCTCTCCTCTGCATTTAACAGTGGAATTCCCGTTGCACTTGTAATGTTACCACCGTTGCTTTTAATGTCACCAAAGGTTGTTTTGACTTTCCTCTATGCTGAGTCTGTCCTTCCGACAATCATATCTTTTTCGATGTCTTCACATTTTTCCTGCAGCCATTTCGTCTTAGCTTGCCTGCACTTCCTATTTATTTCATTCCTCAGTGACTTGTATTTCTGTATTCCTGATTTTCCCGGAACATGTTTGTACTTCCTCCTTTCATCAATCAACTGAAGTATTTCTTCTGTTACCCATGGTTTCTTCGCAGCTACCTTCTTTGTACCTATGTTTTCCTTCCCAACTTCTGTGATGGCCCTTTTTAGAGATGTCCATTCCTCTTCAACTGTACTGCCTACTGCGCTATTCCTTATTGCTGTAGCTATAGCGTTAGAGAACTTCAAACGTATCTCGTCATTCCTTAGGTCTTCCGTATCCCACTTCTTTGCGTACTGATTCTTCCTGACTAATGTCTTGAACTTCAGCCTACTCTTCATCACTACTATATTGTGATCTGAGTCTATATCTGCTCCTGGGTACGCCTTACAATCCAGTATCTGATTTCGGAATCTCTGTCTGACCACGATGTAATCTAATTGAAATCTTCCCGTATCTCCCGGCCTTTTCCAAGTATACCTCCTCCTCTTGTGATTCTTGAACAGGGTATTCGCTATTACTAGTTGAAACTTGTTACACAACTCAATTAGTCTTTCTCCTCTTTCATTCCTTGTCCCAAGCCCATATTCTCCTGTAACTTTTTCATCTACTCCTTCCCCTACAACTGCATTCCAGTCGCCCATGACTATTAGATTTTCGTCCCCCTTTACATACTGCATTACCCTTTCAATATCCTCATACACTTTCTCTATATGTTCATCTTCAGCTTGCGACGTCGGCATGTATACCTGAACTATCGTTGTCGGTGTTGGTCTGCTGTCGATTCTGATTAGAACAACCCGGTCACTGAACTGTTCACAGTAACACACCCTCTGCCCTACCTTTCTATACATAACGAATCCTACACCTGTTATACCATTTTCTGCTGCTGTTGATATTACCCGATACTCATCTGACCAGAAATCCTTGTCTTCCTTCCACTTCACTTCACTGACCCCTACTATATCTAGATTGAGCCTTTGCATTTCCCTTTTCAGATTTTCTAGTTTCCTTACCACGTTCAAGCTTCTGACATTCCACGCCCCGACTCGTAGAACGTTAACCTTTCGTTGATTATTCAATCTTTTTCTCATGGTAACCTCCCCCTTGGCAGTCCCCTCCCGGAGATCCGAATGGGGGACTATTCCGGAATCTTTTGCCAATGGAGAGATCATCATGACACTTCTTCAATTACAGGCCACATGTTCTGTGGATACACGTTACGTGTCTTTAATGCAGTGGTTCCCTTTGCCTTCTGCATCCTCATGTCGTTGATCATTGCTGATTCTTCCGCCTTTAGGGGCAATTTCTCACCCCTAGGACAACAGAGTGCCCTGAACCTCTATCTGCTCCTCCGCCCTCTTTGACAAGGCCGTTGGCTAATGGATACAAACACGTTAAAGTTGGTCTAGCACCTGACATTGACTTCAAAGTAATGTTATGAAAAGAGAATGTATGGCCATGCACAAGGCTGTAGTCATACACTGCTTGGATATATTACAGTGAAATGTATGCAGTGCATCAGACTGCTTACGAAACTACAACCCAGCAGCCCTCTATTGCGATTAATAGCCTCTGGAATATAGCCTTCTTCCAGTAAAGGCTCCCTGCTCCAGTGGACCTATACATGTTTATTTAATGGGATCATCACATATGCTTGATGTCAACACATGGACGGTATTTGTTTTTATGTTTTGGAAGAGTGAGATGTGGTAAAAATCTTACAGAGTTCTCTACTAGGTGACATTAGAGAAGCTTATATAGTTCACCGTCT
Source organism: Schistocerca piceifrons (assembly GCF_021461385.2). Taxonomy (NCBI): domain Eukaryota; kingdom Metazoa; phylum Arthropoda; class Insecta; order Orthoptera; family Acrididae; genus Schistocerca; species Schistocerca piceifrons. The sequence continues at coordinate 510,623,103 of NC_060140.1, forward strand.
GAACCAGTTTTATGTTATAAGAGTAACGTGGAGAGAGGGAGAGATGTGAATTGTAGCTTTCTGTTGAATGTAAAAATGTCTGTGATATTTTGACATGCGAATAGATGGTGTGAAAAATACTGTTCTGTACTGATATTTCATACGTCCTTCTTTTTTCTTTGTTTTAGATAACTGGTCATTTATAAGATGTAAGTTGTAATAACATACAACTGTTTCACTGGAAGTTTCCGTCACACAACAGCTTACAACATTTTGTTCATGGTAGACATGTACAACAGATGTGTGATAGTTTAATATATCAGCTGTACTATTATAGAGCTCCTATCTCGGCAGTTTGCTCATCTGTCATTGACAATAGTATCATAAATGGAGATGTGTTGTTACAGAATTTTATTCATTTGAATATTACGAAATAACAAGGAGGGGGGAATGTGAATTGTAGTCTGCTGTGATGTGTAAGAATGACTGCGTTTTTTCTGACATTCCAATAGACAGTGTGAAAGCTGCTATTCTGTATTGACATTTGTGCGTCTGAAATGTGGTATGTAACACCCATAACCTTGACAATTTATTTACAAGACTTCCGCAGACACTAATTTTGTATGCTCAGAGGCTGCCAGAAGTGGTCAGGAGCAGTGAATTCATGGGACTGGGCAGCACCAGTGTACTGAATACCAAACGCCTGCAGTGATCTCAATAGCCTCTGGTCAAGTTTCCCAGCCCTCTGGCAAGTGTAGTCCCTGGAGTTGCCTCTTCCTACCCAATATGTAGCCAATGGCCATAGCTTGTGTTGAACATTGTTCTTCTGGACAGCCATCTTTGCCCCATCCAAGGCGAATTTCTGCAGACTTAAAACTGTATGTCACTTCCAACCAAAACTGACCGAAGCAGATAATCGCCATCAGATGGATGGCTTTTCGTATCATAGGTGAGAGGTTACAACCGGCCTGGGAAAGCAGTATCCCTAACTGCAGGAGGGCCCAGCTGCAGATCGCAGACAGTATATCATTGCCACCACAACATCAACCAAATCAGTGCACCTGCAGTGGATGGAGCTCTTTGTGTACCTTCAGCAGCAGGTTAGAACAGGCCTGCAAAGCCAATATCCCTACCTAGGGGAGGGGTGGTGGGGGAGGAAGGGTGGAGGGTGGGTGGGAGGGAAGATAAGACTTATTCTTAGCTGCTTAGTCTGTATCCACACATCAAGATGAAGACACATGCACAGTTCTGGTGGAAGGGCTTTTTTTCGATGGTTGTGTGATGTAATTACAGTGTTTTACCTTCCTGTGGAAGCGAGGTAGGGATGCACTCTTAGCATTAAATAGTAATTGCTATTGTGCTTTTTTTTTAATAGTTGCTCACTTAGGAGAGGATTATGTCTCTCTCCATCTAAGGCACGCTTGTACCACTGACAAGAAAAACATATCTACTCATTCTGGAATGTTCGCTCGATGTTGGTTATAGCGTTATCGTTTGGTCCTGCCAGCATTAGGTTACTGGTGAAGTCTTCTACTCACCATAATGTGTGTAACTTGCAAGCTGAATGTATGTTTAATGACTGCTGAGTGTTTTTAATTGCTTATTTTATAGTTTATTCAATGCAAGATTCAATGTTTTCTGTTCAGTATTCGTAGTAGCAAGTATAAATTTCTACCACGAGGTTGAGTCTACATTTCTCTCCTGGAGAGTTAATTGATGTTATTATTGTATACGCCATTTGCTCTCTTGCTGTCACAGCATTCGTTTTAAAAGTGTAAGGCTACCTCCTTTACACGACGTGAGGTGAAGTCTGTCGGACAATATTTATTGTAGCAAGTATAAGACTCACATCTGGAGAATACATGATGGTAATACTTCATGCAGCAAATGAGTGTTTGTTGTTTATACAGTCATGTTTTTAAATAAATGAGCTGGCGTTACAGCAGTTTAGCTCTTAACAACGGCAACACTTCAGGCAGATACACGGTGTGTTACTCCATTAGGAGCAAGTACCTATGTCAAGTTCCTCCACCATCTGAACAGCAGGAATGACTCTCCTTCAACACCAGTATCCCTCAATGGTTTTGTGTGTGTGTGCGTGTGTGCGTGCGTGTGTGTGTGTGTGTGTGTGTGTGTGTGTGTGTGTGTGTGTGTGTGTGCATGTGTGTGTATGTGTGTCTTTCTGGGGCAGGTTTCAACCAAACACCGATGTACCGCCGGCCGCTGTGGCCGAGCGGTTCTAGGCGCTACAGTCTGGAACCGCGCGACCGCTACGGTCGCAGGTTCGAATCCTGCCTCTGGGATGGGTGTGTGTGATGTCCGTAGGTTAGTTAGGTTTAAGTAGTTCTAAGTCCTAGGGGACTGATGACCTCTCAAGTGAAGTCCCATAGCGCTCAGAGACATTAGAACCATTTTTGAACAGATGTACCTAGAGCATTGTCAACAAAGCAGTTTACACAGGTGGATGTTCGTGAATAACAGAGATAAAGACGATATTCTGTGAGATGAGCATATATCCCATCCTTCCACAACATACATGAACACACACAAACACAAAGTTTTTATTTGATATAATGAGCGTCTGAAACCTCCACCAGAAAACCTGCGACAGTTTATATGAAGAAGTAGAATAAACTTGGGCGATGATGAGTTATAACTACATTCCGCAGCCTTGGCTTCCGTGTGTGGATGCTGCTTTCCACCCGTAAGGAACAGATCGAGCGAGTCAGCACACAGTGAGATGACTAGTATAAAGGTCTGTGAGTACCTCATTTATGTCGGACATATTATTTTAATGTTTTTCCTGTATGAGCGATTTTACGTAGTCAAGGACCACCTGTAGACAGTGCCAGCACATCCAGTACGTGTGAAAGCATGCTGCTGCTAACAGTTCAGACCTTCATCCATGACAGATAGTCATGTATTTTGCTTTTGTTCCAAGCGAGGCAGTCTTTTCGGGAAATACGTTTAATGGTCTGCAGGAAGCGTTCTGTTATTGAGTCTTCTGTTCATCTGTGACTGTTTTCTGCAGATCCTAGACAGTAAACCACTGCCAGCAAGTTGATCTTTTTGTGTACCATCATCAACAGGTTAGAATGGGCCTGAAAAACCAATATCCATGCCTACAGGTGGGAGGAGAGGGAGGAAAGGGGTTAGGTAGGGCTGGTTCTAACCTGCTTATACTGTATCCGCATATCAACGTGTACACATGTGAAATTGCCCCCATTCTCTCTCGGTAAGATTCTTTGGGGTCGTTTATGTGTTAGTTGTGTTATTAAAATGATTTATCTCAATTCCCAGTGCATGTGTTACACTATGATCCCTTCTTTACGGGTGGTGGTTCCTTGACAGTAATATCCAGTCTAATTAGAGCAATTATGCATTTTCTGTCAGTTGTGGTAACGTGTATTACATGTGTTGTGTGTATTTCCCTTCCTACACTTCAATGATAGTTTGCTGCGCTACACCTTCTTACCTTGTATGAGTGTACAATTTCTTCTGCAGCTATACACGTATAGATCGATAGGCGTCAGTTCTTCCAGTAGTGGCTGCAGGAGAGTTTCCCGCCAATTTCAAGTGGTATTGTGGACTAGGGCACACAGCAAGGTGAACATTTTCACACACTGTGATCAGAAAGAAGAACAATAAATGTTTCAGGCCTACTCAGTCGAGACCCATACAACAAAGCGAGCACTTTTGTTTCATTTAGTATGGGAATAGGACAAAATTACCTTCTGCATTGTGGATTGACCATCAATTGCAAAAAACATGAACAGCTTCAGCACAAGTAGTACTCTGTATGAGTCAGTCAGTCCATCCTGCTGCGTCATCGTTATTTGCTAAAAAGTATTCCTCCGAAGTTCATTCATGATCAGCTCATTCCATTTCTCATGTAGGAGGCTATGTATGCAGTCTTCAGATTTATGCTTAGAGGTAATATATTTATTAAACTCCTCTTTGTCCAACATTTTCCTCAAAAATAAATAAATACATTATGTCCTTTCTCTCCAGAATATTTTTCCTCCAAATCATAAAGGGGAGGGGAGGCAACTGTAGGACAATTCAGGAGCACTATAACACCCTCAAAAATAAAATAAAAATATAGATAAATAAAGACAGTGCCTTACATTTTTCCGTTCCACCAGTTGACCACAGAATAAGTGTTTTTCCCGCCAACTCACGGGTGGGGGAGGTGATGGGAAGTGGAAGAGAGGAGGGACATTGGGTTAGGGGTAGAGGGGGGGTGGTGACGTCATCAGTGTAACGTTACCTCATCGCCCCACACAGTGAGGATGTGGCGAACTCCGTAGGGACAGCCACCAACCAGAATAAATTAAAAGCATCCCTGTTCTCTCTTTAGTCCCTTACGTACTTAAACTCTCATACCAAATCTGTTGTTAGTATCATTAATTTGGAGTTGATATGAATTTCAGTTAAATTTAGTAATTACTCTACATCTGTTGCTCAAAAGAGTTTGAAACTAAAGCTGAAAACAATCATATACACTACTGGCCATTAAAATTACTACATAACGAAGATGACGTGCTACAGACGCGAAATTTAACCAACGGGAAGAAGATGCTGTGATATGCAAATGATTAGCTTTTCAGAGCATTCACACAAGGTTGGCGCCGGTGGCGACACCTACAACGTGCTCACATGAGGAAAGTTTCCAACCGATTTCTCATACACAAACAGCAGTTGACCGGAGTTGCCTGGTGAAAAGTTGTGATGCCTCGTGTAAGGAGGAGAAATGCGTACCATCACTTTTCCGACTTTGATAAAGGTCGGTTTATCGTATCGCGACCACTAGCAGTCGAGATGACAGGCATCTTATCCGTATGGCTGTAACGGATCGTGCAGCCACGTCTCGATCCCTGAGTCAACAGATGGGGAAGTTTGCAAGACAGCCGTTTGCACGAACAGTTCGACGACGTTTGCAGCACCATGGACTATCAGCTTGCAGGCCATGGCTATGGTTACCCTTGACGCTGTATCACAGACAGGAGCGTACGCGATGGTGCACTCAACGACGAACCTGGGTGCACGAATGGCAAAAGTCATTTTTTCGGATGAATCCAGGTTCTGTTTACAGCATCATCACGGTCGCATCCGTGTTTGGCGATATCGCGGTGAACGCACATTGGAAGTGTGTGATTATCATCGCCATACTGGCGTATCAACCGGCGTGATGATATGGGGTGCCATTGGTTACATGTCTCGGTCACCTTTTGTTCGCATTGACGGCACTTTGAACAGTGGACGTTACATTTCAGATGTCTTACGACCCGTGGCTCTACCCTTAATTCGATCCCTGCGAAACCCTACATTTCAGCAGCATAATGCACGGCCGCATGTTGCAGGTCCTGTACGGGCTGCCCTGGTGAGCACATTCTCCAGATCTCTCACCAATTGAAAACGTCTGGTCAATGGTGACCGAGCAACTGGCTCGTCACAATATGCCAGTCACTACTCTTGATGAACTGTGGTATCGTGTTGAAGCTGCATGGGCAGCTGTACCTGGACACGACATCTAAGCTCTGTTTGACTCAATACCCAGGCGTATCAAGGCCATTATTACGGCCACAGGTGGTTGTTCTGGATACTGATTTCTCAGGATCTATGCACCCAAAATGCGTGAAAATGTAATCACATGTCAGTTCTAGTATAATATACTTGTCCAATGTATACCCGTTTATCATCTACACTTTTTCTTGGTGTAGCAATTTTAATGGCCAGTAGTGTAATCAAAATGATATGTCAACACAGATCTCAGTTACAATAATCTGAAATTACTGGAGCGGCAATTATTTCGAGAGTAAAAGTTAAAAAAGAATTCAAAATAAAATTGTCAAATAAACTTTGAAACCTCGCAGATGTAATGTAGCCACAAAAGGTACGAAATATTTGTTGCGTGCCGTTAATGCTACACAGTGGGTAATCGTGCTGTTCAACAGAAGTACTACGAAGTTAACATCAAGGCATAAATCTACATCTGCAACTACATCTATACTAAGTAGACCACTTTGAAGTGCATGTCTGAGGATACGTTCCATTATGCCAGTTATGATAACTTCCTTTCTTTCAAATCGCTTAAATTCATGCTCTAATAAGTCTAATCTTTTTTCCAGTTGGGAGTGAACACGTGAAGTTTTAGTATAAGGTAGGTCAAAGGAAAACGAAACATAGGGAATAAAAATAAGTAAACTGTTTATCGTTTCAATAGTAATTTCCATAACTGATAACAAATGTCTCCCATTGTGAGACAAGACAGCCAATGTTTACAAGAAAAAAACATGTGTGGTTACCTATGGAACCGTGACTGTAGCCAGGCGTGCACGTCTTTAGCCGTAGCAAGTCGACGGCCACGAATCTCTTTTTTCAGGGCTCCAGAAATATGTAAATCGCATGGGAAGAGATTATGACTGCATAGAGGATGAGTAAGGGCTACCCCGCAGAACTTCTGCTCTTTAGTCGAAACAACCTTGCCAGTATGTGAGCAGATCCATTTTCAAGACAGTTAAAACTGTCAAGGCTTTAAAGAAAATCACTTCAATTCCACATACCACGTGTTCAATAGTCGAAGGACATTTTCTGATTCAAGTTACAAGATGGTGCACAACCAAAGGTGTTTGGCTAATTGTCCACACGTTATAGGACTAATTTTGAAGATGCAGTGAATTTTACTCAGCATGAAACTCTGTAGCTCAAGAACTAAAGAACTCAAAATAAACTCGAAATAGCTTTAATGTGTTACACAGCCCTCAAATATGTAGAACTAGCAATATTTAGCAAACAGTGCCCAAAACACCACATTTCTCATAACAAAAATGGCAGGAAACGCTGGAAACAGCCAATGGTGTCTTTTAGCGCACGTTTCTTGATGTGGTTCACACGCCATTGTAGCCGTGTATGTTTGAGCACTTCTTAAAGAATGGGGAGTTGTGCTAGACCGAGGTCGAATCCTCTCAGCAGATTAACGTCTGTCAGCTGGCTAGTGAGGATGTAGCTCTCAGGTGGTTTCACACAACCCATTAGGTGAATGCCGTGGTGGTACCCAAGTCTATCTCAGTCATATGGTTCGCAAACACTCACAATATCTTTGGTGATTGTCACATAACTAACCCTACACACAGACAGTTCAGATACACATAGTATGTACTAAACGGCAATGGGGTGGTGACAGGAAGTGAATCAGGGCAGCCCTTAAATTCAGCATGACAAATCCGTTAGGCATACTGACCCTGTGCTGATGTCAAACAAACGCAAAAGACGAAGAAAGTTCCTCCACGTGTTTCTAAAATCATTCACTGAACTGAAACATCAACCAGTGAACATCATGTCTTCCTAAGTAAAGTATCAGTGTTAGGGGAACAGAATTCCTGAGACAGTTTGTTAGTGCAGGTTCCATACATTCGGGGGCAAATGATTGATTTATGATACCCCCACCTCCCCTTAACCTATTGTTCTGCTTTGTGGTTTATGAACAAAAGGGGGTTGATCTATGACCCTCTGAGGCTATTCTGTCAATCTACGTCTGGCCAGTTTCCTAGGATGGCTCTGCCAGCGTTTCGGGTGTGTGACAGAGGCCGATATTTTCTCTGACTGAAGGTAACAGGAGGGGTAAGGGGGAGGAGAGGAGGGAATTTTCAGGCAGAGGGGTGGCAGGTCACTTCTCCCAGTATCCACTGTCGGTGGTATTGTGAAACAACTGAGGCTGTATGGGCATGTCGGGGTGATCAAATTGAACAGCTGCTTCCATGGACCTGATATGCAAGTTGTGTGTTTGAGAAAAGAATGTGCATGTGCTGCAGCCAGAAGAAGCCGCTTGGGGTGGCAAAGGACACTGCCGGAAACAAAGAGGACTGCAGTTGTGGAGGTGACCTCGCAGTTGGATGGTCACAAAAAAATGTGCACAGCGTTCTGAGACATTACGGTCAACTGGTTTGGACACATTGGTTGGAATTCTTCTAAGCAGTATCATGAAAAAGGATGTAACAATATGTTTAGGCGCTTCATGAATTCCGTAGTATACCCTTCCCACATGAATTTTGTATCGAGTAGCAGTCCCAGAAATTCAACACCGTCTATCTGTTCGATCTGAATGTCTTCGTATGTAATACACACGCTGGAAGGAAATACCGTACAGGTTCTAAACTGCATGTAGTGGGTCTTTTCCGAAGTTTAACGACAGTGAATTAGCTTTAAACCATTCGTTAATGTCAGTGAGCCCATTTCTATGTCTGTACTTGACTCGCTATTTATTGTAATGTTTATATCATCTGCCAGCAAAACAAACTTAGCATCTGACAATATAACAGACGAGAGGTCACTAATGCCCACAAGGAAAAGTAACAGACCCAAGGTGGAATCTTGCGGAAAGCCGCGTGTAATTAATTCCCAGTCTTGTGAAGACTGATTGCTTTCTCGGCAGGTATTTCGAACGACACCCTCTGTTTCCTGTTAGTTAGGTAAGACTCGAACCATTTCGCAGCACTGCCGGTGACATCACAATATTTTAATTTACTTAAGAGAATGCTGTGATTCACACAGTGAAACGCTTTTGACAGGTCACAGAAAATGCAAGTAGCCTCTAATTTGTTATTCAATGAATTAATTAAATTCTCAATGTAGGAGTAAATACCCTTCTCTTTCTTGGAAACCTTATGGAATCCACATTGTGAATTGAACAATATATTATTTGCAGTGAGATCCTTAAACACACAATCTTTTCAAATAATTTTGAAAAAGGTGACAAAAGTGAAATTGGTCGATAGTTTAACGGTATCTCTTTACCCTTAAATTCAGCATAGTTTAGCCAATATGGAAATGTTCCGCTGATAAGTTACTGGTTACACAAATAACTTAAGATAGAACTAAACTCATGTGAGCACTTTTTGATTAACTTCGTTGATATGTTATCACAACCACTAGAATATTTTGATGGATGCTACTTGTTTGGAAGACGTGAGTGCCATTTCCACCGGAGCCAGTTTAACAGTTTTAGCTCGGTTATTGCTGCTTCGTACCACAGCAATCGTTTGAAGCTGTCAACGCACCAGTGCTCAGCCGCCAAGACGTTAGTACTTATCCTGTCTCACGGTGGACAACCATGTTCAAAATATAATGGTTCTTTCCCTTCAGGAAAGATGAGCTTGTAGAGAGATTACATTACACAGTTTTCACAATATTTCTTCCAGAATATAGAAACAATAAATTCAAATCCATATATACATGTATGTGTGTGTGTGTGTGTGTGTGTGTATGTGTGAGTGTGTGTGTGTGCGTGTGTGCGCGTGTGTGTACGCGCGCGCGCGCGCGCGTGTGTGTGTGTGTGTGTGTGTGTGTGTGTGTGTGTGTGAATGTCACACACCTCTTCCTAAATCTCTGCACTGGGTTCAACCAAAGTTGTTACTCATATACCTTACTGTCAGGCGACAATGGCAGTGAGGGAAAGAACCATCTACATATCGAAGATTTGGGGACATAAATTCCCAGGCTTTTTCCATCCAGTATTTGAAAATGAGATACTGAGCGACTTGTAACAAACATTCACATTATTTCAAACCCTTACGAAACTTTTTCTCTCTGAGAATCGCGACAAAACGATGAAAGGAAACTTTTTATCGTTACTCCGCAGTAGTTCATTCAGTAAAAGTATTGCATGAGGCATGACGTTGTTATTTATGCCTCTTTACTATTAACTGTATCCGCGACACACTTTCCGGTACAGTATGCCGATGTTGTACCTACTAAAGTACATCATTGCTCGATGCACATTTCAGAAGACATGACTTCACAAATATTAAGCACAAGGTCAAAAGCTGTGTGGTGCGGCCGTCAACGCACAGGTATAAATAAATACATGGACAACGCCGGCTTTCTCCGTGAGTGTAATTAATAAAAGTAAGAACATACGTTATGCACAGTGTACAACCCTTTAGCTAAAAAGTTTACATGTGGTATAGTTATCAGCAACAAGCAGTAGCATACATATTTATGTGTGTAATATTTTACGTTAAAATGTGTACTACGCTTCGCTAAATTGCATTACAGCCTACATGTAACTTTATGAATTATATTTGTTTTAATTGATTCAACTGCACGCTCCTGGTGAAACATTGTGTATTATATTAGGCCTACTTAAAAGGAAACATATTTAAGCCTTGCTTCACAACCTTACTGTTATGTACGACTTCGATTTTAGGGTCGTAAGACTATTTTATAGTACATAACTGATACCAAAAATGTGAACCAAGCAAAGAGAAACATCTCGACTTTTTAAATCTGTCGATTCTTGACTTAAACTGTATAAGTCATGTCTGCTGACAGTCCTGACAAGTTACTTATGGATGTAGGAAAATTTGTTATGAAAGCATTTACAAAACTGATTAGTACAATATTTAAAATAGCTGTTAGTAAACATACATTGGAGAACAACTTAGCAGAGAAATTAAATATTTTGATACCTGAATGAGGCACCGAGGTTTTTCGTCTATATAGGAGTTGCAATATTGACCAAACGAGGCAAGTAATTGGATTGAGTTTGTTCATCCCGTAATAAATCTGTTTCTCAATTTATAAAATTTCTAACGAAGTGAGCTTTGGAACCTTTCCTTCCATGTGTTAGAGTTCAATTCATAAGGTAACAACCGAGAGGGTCTCTGTTGCTGTATTGGACAGACTGGGAAGTAAATTAGCACTGGTCTCAGAGAACACGATAGAAGTAGGAGATTAGAGATGCCAGATCCATTATTTACCGAAAATTACAAACATGAAAACCACAAATACGTAACAGATATGGAAGTCCTACGCGTTGGGTGTAAAGTTGACTCAACTAGAAATTTTAGAAACTAAGAAACAGATGTGTGTGTCTCCACCTTTATCACTGAATGAACTAACTCAGTTTAGTTCTTGGTCCTTTTAGACAATATTTTAACTCCTGTACAGAAGAAAACCGAGGTACCTTTATTCGTGTAACAAAAAATTCCATTCCCTTGTGCAGCTCTACTACAGTATACGTTTAGTCATAGTCATTGTAAATGCCGTACTAACGAATTTTGTTGTTGCTCTCCGAATACTTGTGTAAAATATGTGGGAGTATGCGTGCGGAACGATTTGAAGTGGAATGACCATATAAAATAAATTATTGATAGGGCGGGTGCCAGGTTGAGATTAATTTGGAGAGTCCTTAGAAAATGTAGTCCATCAACAAAGGAGATGGCTTACAAAACACTCGTTCGACCTATACTTGAATATTGCTCATCAGTGTGGGATCCGTACCAGATCGGATTGACGGAGGAGATAGAAAACATCCAAAGAAGAGCGGCGCGTTTCGTCACAGAGTTATTTGGTAAGCGTGATAGCGTTACGGAGATGTTTAGCAAACTCAAGTGGCAGACTCTGCAAGAGAGGCGCTCTGCATCGCGGTGTAGCTTGCTGTCCAGGTTTCGAGAGGGTGCGTTCCTGGTTGAGGTATCGAATGTATTGCTTCCCCCTACTTATATCTCCCGAGGAGATCACGAATGTAAAATTAGAGAGATTCGAGCGCGCACGGAGGTTTTCCGACAGTCGTCCTTCCCGCGAACCATACATGACTGGAACAGGAAATGGAGGTAATGACAGTGGCACGTAAAGTGCCCTCCGCCACACACCGTTGGGTGACTTGCGGAGTGTAAATGTAGATGTAGATGTAGATGAATAAATTTTGTAAATCCATATGTAATTTGTCAAAGTTGTCAACGAAGATAGCTTTTACAATTTATGTCGAGAATCAATAGATTTAAGAAGTTAAAATGTTTTTGCGTGTTTCTAATATTTTTGACGAGTCCTGTACTAAAAAATGCGCTTTTAACTCGACACCACGGTTAGTAGGATAAGAAAGTATGCGAAACATGGCTAAACGTTTCCCTTAGTCAATACAATTGTATTCATTATTCTTCCTTGAAGCTAGTTTGACGTGATACAATAGACGGCGTCACTTGCTGCTTACCTGATTGTGAGTAATATTTGCTTAAGTTAATTACATGTGCCATAGTTTATCCAAGGGTGACATAAGGTAGTGGGAAGGATTGTACTGGTTCTAATGCGTTAATTACTCTGAAAACTGTGTTGGGCTTGGACTGCAGCAGGTGTTCTGAAACCGGCCTTCCGATGAGGAAGCGTTGAGGTAGCTTCCGGCGTGACACTGGCATATCGCCGTGCTGGGGAATCAGTTCCGGTGTTAATTAAATCACGGGTATCGACGTCAGCCGATAACGTTCAGGCGTTAATAGGCAGCTGATGTGCTGCAGTGGTGAGGATCACTGGAGTGTGTTGGTGGTACGGCGAGTGGGGTGGGGGCGGCGGTGGGGCCGGCTGCGGCGTCCGCCGCCCACGCGGGCCTTAATGGACTTCCGGTTCCCACGGGCGGGGGTTCCCAGAAGGCCGCCTGACCGCCGCGTTGTCTGCGAGCCGGCTCCCAGCTCTCACCTGCTCGAGGTGGAGCGACAGCCCGGTCTGCCCAATCACTGATGTGGCGATCGGAATCGAGCGAGGTAAATGACAGTACAGGCAACACTAGGGTAACATACAGTTCAAAAGGCTTCGTGCAAACGTGACGTAATTTAGACCTGACAAACTGCATCGAAGACGAAAATAGCTGTCTATCGACTTTCGCGCTCCTGTAGCTCACAACTCATGAAGATCAAAACGATAGCATTTACACCAAGTAGAGAGATTGGGACGTTATGCTTTTTCTTAACCACAGGATATGTTAACCTCGAAGTTAAATCCACACTAATGTTAAAGCAAATGCCAAAATAACTCCGTTAGGCTTTCACAAATAAACCACAGAACCGATTTTGATGAAATTTGGTATGAAGATTGCATGAGCGCTAAGGAAGAACATAGGCTACTTTAAAAAGTGTGTGGTACAAGATGTTTCTTGACTCAAAGAATATAACGCGAAACATGGAACAATAATTACTCTTTGAACAAGCTGGTTACCCTTCACACATATTTGACATCGGCAGCGTGGGGGCCATCTGTAGTATTATGAACACCGAATTATTTTCAGTTGCCACGATTGCTAATATCATTTATTCATATAGATGACCGGTTTCGGCAAATCTCTGTTGCCATCTTCATACCTGCAAAAGATGGTACCGAAAATGCTAGGATACAGTAACTAACATAACAGCACACATAATTATATCCAAAATTTGCAATACGTGGAACAGTAGCATACTGTGTTTACATCATTACATGAGCTCCTCCTTCAGTACAGTAAGTGGCGCTAATAATGTATGTCCATGATGGAGCTATGCTAGAAGTCGGCATATCACTCTTAAAGTAACAGCTATGTATACACGCATACAGTATTATTTCGCCGATTACAAGTGCTCATATTCATCACCACCTAACAACTGACAGATCGCCGGCCCGGGTGGCCGAGTGGTTCTAGGCGCTACAGTCTGAAACCGCGCGACCGCTACGGTCGCAGGTCCGAATCTTGCCTCGGGCATGGATGTGTGTGATGTCCTTAGGTTAGTTAGCTTTAAGTAGTTCTAAGTTCTAGGGGACTGATGACCTCAGATGTTAAGTCCCATAGTGCACAGAGCCATTTTTTGAACTGACAGATCCCAGCGTCAACACTGTTAGTGATACGTAATTGCATGAGATAATCGGTACTATCATCTCACGTTGTATTAAGACATGGATCTGCTATCCTGTAAAATTCCATACGCCTAATTTATAGCATATAAGCCAAGGCAATATTCTTCATTTTTTTTAAATGTCTCTAATACATCGTGCAACATACATAAAAGTAACTTATACAAAAATCTTTTAATAACATTTTAGAAAATTTTTAAAAACATTTTACAAACCTTCTTAATAAATCTTTACCATATTTTCCTTTATACAAAATCACAACCAATACGATAACCCTTAACTGTAAAAGCTCTCTGTGCAACCGATGTTATAATATGTATGTTCATTTTAGTACATCCAAGAACAGCTCGATCTCCACAGGCACAGATATGATAGTTCATCCAAAATCCATTCGAGGTATGTGTGCCAACCAATGGAGCTATTTAATGTTTATGCTTTTGTAGTCAATTGAAATTGTTATATGAGCTTTTCTAAGACGACGTGTTAGTCGAGTTCCAGGTGGAATCTCTTCACTTAACGCCTATGTGCCATCTGATCACCTGATATCCAGATGAACACTCTTCCAATGTTTAATATACTCAATGTCCACTTATTGCACCATGTGGGATTGTAATTGTTCTTGAACTGAGCCCATGATCTAGTAATATCAGCTTACTCCTACATATCCATGTTCTAGAGCAATTTATTAATTTACTCATTGACTTTGGAACTTCATCACACTCGTGAAAATGCTATTATTGATTTATATGTTACACATAATAAGAATCAATGTAATGAATACACTGTTCATACAGTCCTCAACGTCTTCAGTCAATACTTTCATTCTAACATTAGTCACAAGCCCGTCGAATTTCAGCCGCTGAGCGTCACGCACCCCTTGCAGCTTCTGAGATGCTTGAAGACTCACAGCGTCGGCGTCATTTAAATGCTGTACGAAAAACAGGGGAGCGTGGGCGGCTTTTATTGACAGTGAGGCTGCATTTGATTACGACGCTGATAACACGGAGACACGTGAGAGCAACTGATGTTACTGCACGTACAAATATCACAAATTGCCCTGCACCGAACTACAAATTATTTGTTATTTTCATTTTAACGCTATTTCATAATTTCAGAAAGTCCCCGTTTTATTTTATTTGTGTCACCATGACCCATCGTAACAAAACTAATGATTTGTTTTTTTCTTTAAATAATGAACACATCACCATTCGACTGTATTGCTGTTTCATTTAATTACGACCCAGGTTTCAGCCTTTTATGCATTTCAAGTGATTGAATTTATGTCAGTAACATAGATCAATCACTTGAAAATGGCATAAAAGGCCGAGGAAATCTGGATCGTAATTAAAAAAACAACAATACAGTCAAATGGCGTTGTGTTCATTTCAAAATTATTGTTTGACTGTTGCTCAGCAACATCAGAAACTGTCTGCTGATGTGTGTAAACAATTCGTGGCTTTGTGGTTGGCGTAGTTAACCAGAGGTAACAGTATTAGAATTACATATTAATACCTTCAGTTGCTGACGGACTTTGATATATATCAACGGGGACAGGTGAAAATGTGTTCCCCGACTGATACTTGAACCCGGGATCTCCTGCTTACATGGCAGACGCTCTATCCACCTTTTTTTTTTTTTTTTAATCTCATTTTGTTCGCTTTTGTTCGTTGCATCTGCTCGGGGCGGACGTCGTAAGACATCCATTTATGTTCGTTGTTGATCGATTGACTCAGTTTTTTTATTACAGAGGGCACGTAACCTCTGACCGAACACGCTGAGCTACCCTGCCGGCTGTCCATCTGAGCCACCGAGGGCACAGAGGATAGTGTGACTGAAGGAACTATATCGCGCACGCCTCCCGCGCGACCCACATTCTCACCGTATATGTCCACACACTACATTCATAGTGTCCCTACCCAGCGCACTGATTACTCGTGGAAGACATTCTTCGGGGTAATATGTGTGCATCCGCACAGAAGAAGAGGGTCATGGCCGGTATTGCCAGCACTATATATTTATATGGATATGGTGTCTGTTCTTTCGGACATCTCCGAAAGAACAGACACCATACCATATAAGTGTAGAGATAAGTGTCGATTCGGTTTGTACAAATATGTTGTCCTCATGGTCATTATATCATCATCGACAAGCAGTTCGCAGATGTGGCATCGAGCAAAAATACTTAGACCAAGCGGACGAAGAGCCAGAACGGGGTCTATAGACCAAGAAACTCATACGCACATTTCATTTCATTTCAGCGCAGCTGCGGGTAACAACTAGTCGTTTATAAATGCTCTGCTTTCTTGTGGAGTGAGATGCGGATAAGGGAGAGATTGAAGTGTTAAAATTTAACATCGGAACTTACAACCTAAGACCCCTACATCAGCCACAAAAGTCAGACAATTTACTGATTAAAGAAAAATTGAGGTCTCTTAACTAAATAGGCTTATGTTTAGAAACTCTGGTTTCAGTAGTTGGACAGTAATTAGGAAGTGGACAGACATTCTAGAAGACGAATTAAAGCAACAGCTCATTTATCTTATCTACAGTGAGTAAATGCTGTTTCAAAACATCAACACACTGGGAATCCCCGTAAACGAATCGCTAGTGGTACACTTTTTTTAATAAAATCACGAAGAACATAATACTGATGGTTAAAAATGTACATTAATTGAGGATGTTTTTTTGGAAAGAAATCTTCTAAAAGAACTATCTCGTAAATTGTGTCTTCTATACAATTTATACAACAGTAAAGGGATAATTAGTAAATCACAGTTCAGATTTCACAAATGCTGTTCCACTGGGATGGCAATACACAATGTCACTGCCCACATAGTAGAGTCTTTAAATAGTAAAATGTCACCAATAGGAATTTCCTGTGACTTATCCAAAGCATCTGATTGTGTGAACCACGACATTATGTTACAGAAATTACAATTTTATCGTATAAATGGAGCAGTATATGAGTGATTTAAGTCATATCTACAGAACAGTAAGCAAAAACTTTCTACATACGATAAAAGTGAATTAAGGAAGTTTTTCACGTCATCTAAATGGGGTGAAATTAATTGGATGTTCCACAGGATTCGATCATCGATCCCCTTCTGTTCTTAATATCTGATATCTTATCTGAAACAAGAAGCTAAACCGACGATGTTTGCTGATGACACAAGCATCATTATTAATCCTGTAAAAGAAACTACAACAGAAAATTATACAAATAATGTCTTTGAAAAAGTTAATTTGTTTTCCCCGAATGGGCTTGCTCTGAACTTTGAAAAAACACTGTACATCCAGTTTTCTGCTGCAAGGAGTACAATTCCTTCAATAAATATGACACATCAGTCGATTATTAGTAGCCAGGATAGATCATACTAAGTTTTTGGGTGCACGTATAGATGAGAATCTTAATTGGAAAATTCATATTTCGGATCTCCTGCAGCTACTAGGCTCAGTAACTTTTGCCATCAGAATAAGTGTCAGTTTTGAGGATATATAAATTAGTAAACTGACGTACTTTGCATACTTTCACTCTCTGATGTCATAAGGAATAATATTTTGGGGTAACTCAACACTTAGACAAAAAGTATTCACTGCTCAAAAGAAAGTGGTTAGAATAATGTGTGGGGCTCATAATCGCACGTCTTGTAGACATCTGTTTAAAAGGTTAGGAATTTTTACAACAGTCTCACAATACATTTACTCAGCAACGAAATTTGTTCTCAGCAACATAGACCAGTTTAAAAACAACGGTGACATTCATGATTATAATACCAGAAGAAAGAAAGTCTTATCTATGCTGTATTTAACCTACCTTTGGCACAGAAAGGGGTAAAACATGTGCTGTAAAAGTTTTCGATAAATTACCTGATGAAATAAAATGTCTGACAGACAGCAGTGATAGTTTCAAAAATAAATTGAAATGACATGTCCTTGACAACTCCTTCTATACCATAGATGAATTCATTAAAAGGAATAAATAAATCTATAAGTATAATGTATACATTTTGTGCCATTTAAGGGAATGGGGTAGGTAATAAGAAGTTATAAGCTTTAAACTTGATTCATGGGTATTTCTTATGCACTTGACACGTTCCACATCATAAAGGATAACGTGAGATTGGTGAATGGAACACGCAACTAACTAACTTTATAGATGGCTGAGACTGAGTTACCTTTTAATTCTGTTGCAAATGGGGTAGGCTTTTCTATGCTTTTTATTCTGAATGCTTATCTGGTTTATCACATGATCAACATGTGAATATTTGTTCGAATTTCCGTGTTCCACACTTAATTTGTAAATTGTGGACCGTATCATCTCACAATGAGTGAGAGAGGATGCACTCTGTACAGAACATCGAATATTAGAGAAAGAACACACTTCTATTAGCTTAATAACGAAGTCCCAGAACCTTTTAGAAATGCGAAGGTAAAAACCAAATACTCGAATATGGCAGGAAGCGAACCACCTTCATAGCTGCCCTACAATTCGCAACTCAACGCTTACATGCACTGCACCACGGTTTCTTTTTCCAAGGCGTAACCACAATGTCCGTCTAACCGCCACAAAGCCAATGGAGCATTGGAAGGTGGGAGACACGGGAATCAACAGAAAAGGGAGGCTTTTTTTACTTATTTATTGTGTTTTTAATTTTTACTATTGTTATGAATTGATGTGGAACTGACGGAATATCAGCCTTGTTACTGTAACTTAGACCTCATGAAGACTTTAACAGCCGATATTTCATTAAGTCATTTTTAAATATAACAAATAGTACCAAGAATGACGTGTTATTTTTTTTAAATCTTCATTGTGCCATTGCCTTGAAACGGCATACTTCCGTGGCAATTAACTTACGATACCAAATTTTGGAACCCGATATGGTGTTTCCAATCACACAGCATCAAATGTTAACGAAAGTCGATAGCAGTTCCTACGGTGTTCGACGAGTGTGTGTGACGTCAAAATGTTGTCATGTTTGCACCAAGTGTTGTGAACTGTACGTTACCCAATAACACTAACTACCAATGGCAGTAGCTTTGTAGTCCGCTGCAAACGGAAAACAGGCTTCAGATATTATACGCAGTGTCCTAACTAATGTTTCCACCTCAGTATTTCTTAAAGACATTGAAATCATTCTTTGGTAACAAGTCACAAGGAGCCAACAGCATCCTTTCGTCACCTTGTTAACCACTGAAATATGAAAAATATTATGTTTTTTAGGTGCACGTAAGTTATGTCTTTCTCTCCAAAACACTACTTCTTGCTGAGTCACTGATGAAATTGTTTCGTTCTTCAGACACGAAGTTATGGAGTGTAAAGCTCTTTTCATCATCCTCATCATTCTTTCACTGATGATCCGGCCTCATTTCATCCTGGGTCACTTCGACCAATAAGTCTGTCTGACAGTACCATTTTGAGGATCCTTGTATTGTGCACTCTTTCTAAATTTTCTTCCTATTTATCTCGTATTGCAGATATTTGTAATTGATTCCGTGCACCCTGATTTCTTAATTTATCACGACACGTATGCCCCAGTAGTATCCTAAGAAATTTCGTTTCCATGGCTTGTACGTGGCTGTGGTTTTTCTGTCTTAACGTCCACGTTTCGCTGACGAATAAAATAAGCGACACGGCCATCATCCTGTATAGCTTCAGCTGTGATTCGATCCGCGCTGTTTTCAGTGTTCTTCGAATTTCATGGTACTTTCCTAATTTATTATTTATATCCCCATCGTGATCATGTTATATATCACAGGCTAAATAATTAAAATGCTTGACGTCTTCTAAAATTCTGTCATCCAAAATAATCCTTGCTAATATTGGGCGTTTGTCTAGGAATACCAAGGTTACTGACTTCGAGCTTGAAATTTTAATTTTATATTCTTTACAAAAATTCTGCAGTAAATAAATATCAAGTTTTAATTTTCTGTATCTGATGGACTGAATGACAACAGCTACATCGAGGTAGTATATACACAGTCACTTGAGTGTTGCTCTTAAGAGGCTTTAGATGAAGGGCAGCGGAACGAGTATCTGCAAAGATCGATGTTGTTGTAGTCACGACGAAATTAATTTGATGTGTTTTACTTACAAACGCTCCTTTTCTCCTCCACAACGTAGAGTGGTGTCGTCTCACCGTGTTCGTGACTGTAAATATCCATTCGTTTGGACGCTGGCTGTCGAATTATAAGAGATGTTACACCACAACATTTGTTAGCGGATTCGGATCAATTTTCGACACTGCTACACTCTGAAACCTGTCTTCATGAGAGTAATAGTTCCGCTTTTACCCACAAGACCAGATTAAAGTAGTCACTACACTTACCTCGTTACACCTACCCCAGTGACAAGGCCTATAGCAGTTTAATAGCACTAAGGAAGATTCCAACCACTCGACTATGAAATGTACACCTCAAATAGTCACACATTGATTCCAACTGTTTCCTTGCACTTCCTGTAGCAATCTCGACGGAGGCGAAGCAGGTGGCTTACATTACGTTTCACATCAGAATCATAACGAAATTTCCATTGAAAATAAAATTTTGTTACCTTCAACTAAATCTCGCTAATTCTGTCCCTTCTGTCAACCTCACCTCAGTCATAGCTCCATGACCTAACGTCAGGCTTCCGACTACATGTCATGTACACATATATTAAGGCGTAACACTCAAGCACGAAAAAAAAAATTAGAAATTAATCATTAACAACGCCAACATACGATTTCCTCTGCTGAAAGAATATTTTAATAGTCACTGTGGATCACTGAATTCCTGTTCAGTTACTGTAACCACACCGAATAATTTCTCTGCTTCACAAACACCACGATTTACCTTCTACCCAGGCGACCGTCTAAAAGATTAATGGAGCTCAAGAAAACTTTCTA
Organism: Schistocerca piceifrons; assembly: GCF_021461385.2. Taxonomy (NCBI): domain Eukaryota; kingdom Metazoa; phylum Arthropoda; class Insecta; order Orthoptera; family Acrididae; genus Schistocerca; species Schistocerca piceifrons. The sequence continues at coordinate 510,643,622 of NC_060140.1, forward strand.
AATTTTTTGTCATTCACGCATTTCAGTCAGTCACCGTCACCAGCTAATTGATTGGTGTTTGACTCAAGCATGCTCAATCTCACTACATGTGCCCTTTCTTCCACAGAAGGTTCTCTGGTAGATGCTGTCTTCTGGTAGGAAATGTCGCATTATTAATCCTCACTTAATCTAACTGGGAGAATGCATAACGTTACCGGAAAATCTATGAGTCTTAAATGGGCATGAAAAACTCTGATCATCCAAAATGCAGCACCGTGCGAATCTATATGACAACCCATGTGACCGACACGTCAAAGGCCCTACCAGCTGAAGCATTTCAGCGCTGCTACCAAGACAAAAAATGGCTCTGAGCACTATGGGACTTAACATCTGTGGTCATCAGTCCCCTAGAACTTATAACTACTTAAACCTAACTAACCTCAGTACATCACACACATCCATGTCCGAGGCAGGATTCGAACCTGCGACCATGACGGTCACGCGGTTCCAGACTGACGCGCCTAGAACCGCACGGCCACACCGGCAGGCCCTACCAAGACAGGAAACAATGGCTCCACCTGTGTATAGCTAGCGAAGAGAAATTGTTGTTTGGAAAAAATAAAAACTTTCGTAGATACAAAATCAGTCTTATTACTTTTCTCACCACTTCGTATAACACGCTTTCGAGTTCATATCGAAACACCAAATGGGTTAATTTCGGAATTCACATTCCACATTCAGATCTATCTGGGAAACCAGACAAAACGCTAACGATTCAATGAAATACATCCGTATATGTATACTTGATGATCACCGGTAAGAATCCGGACACACTTATGTATTGCAGAACCGTCCTCTAGAAGTTACGAGAAGTGGGCCTGCCAGTCTAAAAGGAGGCGGGGAGTATTGTGTCGTAAGAACAGAAGCTGGTTAGAGAGCTCTGTGACTTCGAAGGTGGAGTTGTCACTGAATGTCACCTGCGCAACAAATCCATCAAGAACATTTGAATTCCTCCAAAACTCCACAAGTCGACTGTTAACGAGGCGACTGTGATTTGGAAACGCAAAGGAAAACAACAGCTAAATTAAGATCATGCAGACCTCATGCACTGACGGACAGGAAGGGTGGTTGTGAAACCAGCGGAAGAAATCACTTGTGAGTTCCGAAGTGATACCGGAAATCCAACTAGCACAGTGGCTTTGCACAGGGAATTGAAAAGAATAGGGTATAATATCTCAGCACATCCTTGTTATCCACATGTTCCGTGTTCAGCGATAACCGGCGCTAAATATGGCATATAGTGGGTGACTGGAAACGAGTGACTGGGAGTGATCATTCAAGCTGTAGCCTGTGGCGATCCGATGGAACTGTCTGGGTTCGGCGACTGCCTGGAGAACGTTAGCTGTCACGTCTAGTGTGAGGAGGAAAATACGGAGCAAGTGTCGTTGCGGTGTGAGGGTATTTTTCGTTTTAGGGTGTGGCCCCCGCACTGTGCTCAAGAAATCGATAAATACAGAAGGATAGTAATAAATTTTTGCCGGCGGAAGTGGCCGAGCGGTTCTAGACGCTACAGTCTGGAACCGCGCGACCGCTACGGTCGCAGGTTCGAATCCTGCCTCGGGCATGGATGTGTGTGTTGTCCTTAGGTTAGTTAGATTTAAGTAGCTCTACGTTCTAGGGCACTGTTGACCTCAGCAGTTAAGTCCCATAGTGCTTAGAGCCATTTTTTTTCCTGCACTTCCTATTTATTTCGTTCCTCAGTGACGTGTATTTCTGTGTTCCTGAATTTCCCTGAACATTTTTACTTTTTTCTTTCATCGATTAACTGAAGTATTTCTATGATTTCTTCGCAGTTATATTCTTTGCACCTATATTTTTCCTTCCAAATTCTGTGATTGCCCGTTTTAGAGATGCCCATTCCTCTTCAACTGTACTGAGGCAAAGCCTATTACTTTTTGTTTGCAGAAATAGAACCATCTACTAATGATACATAGAGAAAGTTGCCTCGTATCTGCAATGAGATCTGTAGCGTTCTACGTCTACTTATGAACACAGTGAAAGCTACTTCATAGTGTAGGGCACTTGGTATCAGTATTAGTGGCTTTCTGTCCTATTCCATTCGTATATTCCGCGAGGGAATGACGACTGTCTGTACGTCGCCGTACCACTTCGATTACACTTATTTTATTCTCGTGATCCCCAGATGAAGTAGGCATAATATTCCTCACTAAGTCTCTCTAAATTTACTCATCAGAGTTTCGTGAGAACTATGACGTATTCTATTCAAAAGATTCGTATTCTGGTTCCCCGAGTGACTCTGTTACACTATCACGGAGGCTATTCAGCTCTGTTACTACGAATCTCTGAATTCGTTCGATAGCTGTTGTCATGGCAAGTTGATAAGGAATGCGGACCGTGAACTGGAAGTCTAGAATCGCTCTTACTAGCGTCTTATACACGATTTTCTTTATAGATGTTGAACTTTCCCAGAAACTATCCAACAAATCCGTCTTCCAGTTGTCCTGCCTAATACTGTTTCGTTCCATTTGAAGTCGCTTCTTACCGTGTGAGAAGTTCTAGTTGTTCGCCATTGATCTTATAACCGGATGTTACTGCGTGTTCCGTTCTATAGAGCTGTGGCATCCTTTTCACCAAGTGGACATTGCGTCCAACTCTTGCTGTATATCGATGTGATCATTCAACGATGATACTTACCTGCATATGTTTTGTATGGACTGGCAGACGAAATTCTTGTCATTGTTTCAAAGGATAGGAGATACGGCTGAGTTTATAAAATTATTCTCCCAATAAATATCATTCTCGGATGACACAGTATAACAACAGCTGATTTCCTACAGATTCTGAAATACTGTGCTACCACATGTACCTTAATAAACAGGAAGCACGCTAATAACATACCGGTTCTGTTGTCGAAAACCAGTTTTGAAACTGCATATGAATAGGTCAGTGAAATATGGTCATCGTACTATCCATCAAGCTTAGGTAATTTAAAGTCCCACGAAAGAAACTAGGCATTTCAGCACTTATCCAATCACACAAAGTGCTCCAGCAAGTATGCCAAGTTCTTAAAGGGGTTTGTACTCGTCAAAGTGGGAACAGAAATTTTGCAGTGTCAGCAGACAGATGCCTATCGCAGGATATAATATGGTTCAAATGGCTCTGAGCACTATGGGACTTAACATCTATGGTCATCAGTCCCCTAGAACTTAGAACTACTTAAACCTAACTAACCTAAGGACATCACACAACACCCAGTCATCACGAGGCAGAGAAAATCCCTGACGCAGGATATAATAACCCAAATACTAACTAGGATTTCTTACCAGACATATGTTTACAAGATCTTCTTCTAACTTTGAACTAGATTGTCCAGTAAGAATATCGTACGCATTTAAAGAAAAACCTATATAATGTATATGAAAATACATTTTAGGTTCGTAAGGGACAGAATCTGGCGTTCTTCGCCCTCTGGTAACCCAGAACCTACTTCATTGTAGCGTATTTACCTGCATGCCCTACAGCGAGAAAAGAATGGTTGATGATGAGATGCTGCAAACAATAGGCACAAGTTTTTGTATAGTATTTTTTTCTTCATAGTAACTGTAGATGAGAACCAGGGGCAAAGAATTGCACCAGAATCAGCGAGATGAAACGAAGTGATGATTGCTACACACGTACCATGTGATTCAGCCACGAAAGCGACGGCGGTGCTGTAAGATACGGCAGCATCGTGTTTTAATGACTGAGGTGTCCGCGGCCAGCGAAGCACGCAGCAGCGGCTGGCAGCAGATGTGCCGGGGATGGGGTGCGCGCCCCTAGCTGAGCTGCCGCACCGGTTCCCTCTGCGGGCCTCTGCAAGCAGCGACCTGCCTCACGTGCAACCAGCCAGCTCACCCACGGCCAAGTCTTTCCTAGTTACGTAATTACCGGTACGAATCAACGATTAGGGAAATAAAACAAATTTTGTTGATAATCGGAGACTTGTAGTTTCATTTGATGTCCATAACAGTCACCGTTAAGTCTAACCTAAAATGTTTGCAATTGAGACTTTGTTTCTTTATAGGTGTATGTATGCTCTTCTGGTACACACTGAAAACGCTGTACCACAGCGCTGTTGTATGCCGATAGGCGTCGCAAAACAAAATGGAGCAGCAAATTTGGTGTGTGACATTTCGTTTCGGTTACTCTAGGGGTATTCTCCTTCACTGCGGACCAAAAATTTCAGTACGTGCCGCGACTGTTGACACGTAGCTGTAAACTGACAAAATATTAATGACGTAAGTTATTTTTGTCCTCAGTTATAACTGAATCTTTTTGACTATCCGTAATACACACTGAAACGCCAGAGAAACTGGTATAAACATGCGCATTGAAATACAGAGATATGTAAACAAGCAGCATACGGCGTTGCGGTTGCCAACGCCTATGTAAGATGGTTCAAATGGCTCTGAGCACTATGGGACTCAACTGCTGTGGTCATCAGTCCCCTAGAACTTAGAACTACTTAAACCTAACTAACCTAAGGACATCATACACACCCATGCCCGAGGCAGGATTCGAACCTGCGACCGTAGCAGCAGCGTAGCTCCGGACTGGAGTGCCTAGAACCGCACGGCCACCGCGGCCGGCGCCTATGTAAGACAAGTGCCTGCCGCAGTTGTTAGATCGATTACTGCTGCTACAACGACAGGTTATCAAGATTTAAGAGAGTTTGAACGTGGTGTCTAGTCGGCGCAAGCGATGGGACAGAGCATTTCCGAAGTAGCGATGAAGTAGGGATTTTCCCTACGATTATTTCACGAGTGTACCGTGAATTTCAAGAATCCGGTAAAGCATCGAATCTCCGATATCGCTGTGGCCGGAAAAAGATCCTACAAGAACGGGACCAACGACGACTGAAGAGAATCTTTCAGAGTGACAGAAGTACAACCCGTCCGCATATTGCTACAGACTTCAGTGCTGGGCTATCAACAAGAGCCAGCGTGTGAACCCTTCAACGAAACATCATCTATAAGGGCTTTCGGAGCTGCAGGCCCACTATTGTACCCTTGACGACTGCATGACACAAAGTTTTAAGACTCGCCTAGGCCCATCAACAGCGACATCGGACTTTGGAAACATGTTGCCTGGTCGGACGAGCCTCGTTTCAAATTGTATCGAGCTGATGGACGTGTAAATTGTGCATTCCGGCGGACTTGGGCAATTCCACCGGAACAATGCGACACCCGAAACGCCCATAATTGCTACAGAGTAGCTTCTGAGTTTAAACACTTCAGCTGGCCACCAAACTCCTCAGACATGAACATTATTGAGAGTATCTGGGATGCCTTGGAACGAGCTGTTCAGGAGAGATTCGCCCCCTTCTCCCCCCTGGTACTCTTACTGATTTATGGACAGCCCTGGAGGATTCATGGTGTCAGTTCTCTCCAACAGTACTTCAGACATTAGCCGAGTCCATGCCATGTCGTTTTGCGGCATTTCTGCGTGCTCGCGGGGGCCCTACGCAACATTAGGCAGGTGTACCAGTTTCTTTGGCTCTTCCGGATATATACCTAGTACGCATATATTCAAACCGTAAAACAGAAACAGTATTATGTCACTTAATACCGATACTATTTAAAGTGCGAAAGTCAAGATAAACCCGCAAAAACAAGCAGGTGACCTTTTTTCAAATAATTCATAAATCCGTAAGCCGAGCAGAAATGTTGTCAATAATGCTTTGCACACAACATCGCGCCTCTGAAGTACGAACAAGCTGTTTAAATTAAAGAAAACTAGGACAAAAAGTAATTAATGTATGAAACTGTTCAGTTAAGTAGCTATTTTATTACTCCAAGTTGTCTTCAACTAATTCTGTGCGTTAATATTGCTCCTGAACGAATACAAACTTCTCTGTCTGTCTTACACCTCGTCCTTGCACAACAACTTATACAACTCCTTTCTTATTGCAATCACTAACTAATAGCACCTTACATGGTTCGCAAAAACGGCACTGTAAAACACAAGTCACACCTTGTTGACTGTAAAACTACTCTCATTTTCTTTTTGCTGTGGCTCCTAAACAGAAACCTAGAATCTACAATACGACTAAACTTAGAAATATCTTAGTGATGGATGAACTTCGCTTTACATCGAATACGATGGTTGAATGTCCCGTCTACAATGTAGTCATTAGAGGTGGCGCACAAAAATAGATACGAAAGGATCGTGGATGTTATCTGTTAGTTTCTTTTCAAAGCAACGAATGTTGCCTTAGGCGAGTTACGGAAACAGTGGAAAACATGGTTTCGTATGGCCACGGATGGATTTTAACCCAGTTTTTACCTAAAAAGAGTTCAATGATTTAATGTTTTTGCATTGCGTTGCATTGAAACAAGCGTTCAGTTCATAGTGCTGTGGAATGTGGGAGAAAACCGCAAATTGGCATTCATAAGAAGAAGAACCCACCTTTTTTGCCACCTTTAAGGAGATGGGACCTGGATAAACTGACTAAACCAGAGGTTGTACAGAGTTTCAGGGAGAGCATAAGGGAACAATTGACAGGAATGGGGGAAAGAAATACAGTAGAAGAAGAATGGGTAGCTCTGAGAGATGAAGTAGTGAAGGCAGCAGAGAATCTAGTAGGTAAAAAGACGAGGGCTAGTAGAAATCCTTGGGTAACAGAAGAAATATTGAAATTAATTGATAAAGGAGAAAATATAAAAATGCAGTAAATGAAGCACGCAAAAAGGAATACAAACGTCTCAAAAATGAGATCGACAGGAAGTGCAAAATAGCTAAGCAGGGATGGCTAGAGGACAAATGTAAGGATGTAGAGGCTTATCTCACTAGGGGTAAGATAGATACTGGCTACAGGAAAATTAAAGAGACCTTTGGAGAAAAGAGAACCACTTGTGTGAATATCAGGAGCTCAGATGGAAACCCAGTTCTAAGCAAAGAAGGGAAAGCAGAAAGGTGGAAGGACTATATAGAGGGTCTATACAAGGGCAATGTACTTGAGGACAATTTTATGGAAATGGAGGAGGATGTAGATGAAGATGAAATGGGAGATACGATACAGCGTGAAGAGTTTGACAGAGCACTGAAAGACCTGAGTCGAAACAAGGCCCCGGGAGTAGACAACATTCCATTAGAACTACTGACGTCCTTTGGAGAGCCAGTCCTGACAAAACTCTACCATCTGGTGAGCAAGATGTATGAGACAGGCAGAATACCCTGAGACTTCAAGATGAATATAATAATCCCAATCCCAAAGAAAGCAGGTGCTGACAGATGTGAAAATTACCGAACAATCAGTTTAATAAGTCACGGATGCAAAATACTAACGCGAATTCTTTACAGACGAATGGCAAAACTTGTAGAAGCTGACCTCGGGGAAGATCAGTTTGGATTCCGTAGAAATATGGGAACACGTGAGGCAATACTGACCCTACGACTTATCTTAGAAGCTAGATTAAGGAAAGGCAAACGTACGTTTCTAGCATTTGTAGACTTAGAGAAAGCTTTTGACAATGTTGACTGTAATACTTTCTTTTAAATTCTGAAGGTGGCAGGGGTAAAATACAAGGAGCGAAAGGCTATTTACAATTTGTACAGAAACCAGATGGAAGTTATAAGAGTCGAGGGACATGAAAGGGAAGCAGTGGTGGGTAAGGGAGTGAGACAGGGTTGTAGCCTCTTCTCGATGTTATTCAATCTGTATATTGAGCAAGCAGTGAAGGAAACAAAAGAAAAATTCGGAGTAGGTATTAAAATCCATGGAGAAGAAATAAAAACTTTGAGGTTCGCCGATGACATTGTAATTCTGTCGGAGACAGCAAAGGATTTGGAAGAGCATTTGAACGGAATGGATAGTGTCTTGAAAGGAGGATATAAGATGAACATCAACAAAAGCAAAACAAGGATAATGGAATGTAGTAGAATTAAGTCGGGTGATGCTGAGGGAATCAGATTAGGAAATGAGATGCTTAAAGTAGTAAAGGAGTTTTGCTATTTTGGGAGCAAAATAACTGATGATGGTCGAAGTAGAGAGGATATAAAATGTAGACTGGCAATGGCAAGGAAAGCATCTCTGAAGAAGAGAAATTTGTTAACATCGAGTATAGATGTAAGTGTCAGGAAGTCGTTTCTGAAAGTATTTGTATGGAGTGTAGTCATGTATGGAAGTGAAACATGGACGATAACTAGTTTGGACAAGAAGAGAATAGAAGCTTTCGAAATGTGGTGCTACAGAAGAATGCTGAAGATTAGATGGGTAGATCATATAACTAATGAGGAGGTACTGAATAGGATTGGGGAGAAGAGAAGTTTGTGGCACAACTTGACTAGAAGAAGGGATCGGTTGGTAGGACATGTTCTGAGGCATCAAGGGATCACCAATTTAGTATTGGAGGGCAGCGTGGAGGGTAAAAATCGTAGAGGGAGACCAAGAGATGAATACGCTAAACAGATTCAGAAGGATGTAGGTTGTAGTAGGTACTGGCAGATGAAGAAGCTTGCACAGGATAGAGTAGCATGGAGAGCTGCATCAAACCAGCCTCAGGACTGAAGACCACCACCACAACAACAACAACAACAACACCAAAAATGCAACAGGAGCGTAATATGTAAGAAATTGTCCACGCAGCCTGCCACTGATGATGCCTTGCAGAAAATAAAGGCGAAACGCGTATGGCACTAAAATTTTGTTTTATTCAGTTGCTGTCAGGCTGTCCATAAGTAAAAATTATCAATATACCGTAATATTACACGCAACTGAGGAAGACAGGACTACAAAATTTAAAGATGCAAATTGTGGAGCTTCTCCGAACCACCTCCTGATGACCTCACTCTCCGTGGCCAGCGACTATCTGTACGTCTATCCACAGCAGATGCTTCATAGACTTTGCACAAGCGTTTGCGAATATTCCACACAGTTTCTTTCTCTGCAGTGAAAAATTCAATGACGGTACGTTGCTTGTATCGTGCATCACATACAGGCGCCATCGGAAACTGTCCTGCAGCTACGCTATCTGTCGGAAGTGACAGAAACTTGGCGCGCTTATTCAGGAGACTGCAAATAATTCATACGTAACGTTTTGCATTGGTAGCATTGTTTTTGGCTCAGAACTAAAATGCGGTGCATTACTTTCTGGGCAACCATCGTACAATCTGGAAAGGAATACTGTGGGAGTAAGAACCATTAGTCTTCTAAATGGGGTGAGCGTGTTAACGTGGAGGGAGAAGAGGTAAGGAGGAGATGAATAGAGAGAGGAGGAGGGAGCAGTGGATAGAGCAATGCAGAGGAGGAGATGAACAGAGAGGGAGGAGTAAGTGGACAGAGGGAGGGAAGAGGAGAATGTGTACAAAGACAGGTTCATAAGGTTCAAATGGTTCGGCAATGGGACTTAACATCTGAGGTCATCAGTTCCCTAGAACTTAGAATTACTTAAACCTAACTAACCTAAGGACATCGCACACATCCATGCCCGAGGCAGGATTAGAACCTGAGACCTTAGCGGTCGCGCGGTTACAGACTGAAGCGCCTAGAACCGCTCGGCCACACCGGCCGGCACAAAGACAGGAAAGAGGAGGGGATGAACGGAGAGAGGGAGAGGAGGAAAAAGGTAGAGAAACGGGGCAGCATAAGATGGACTAATAGATGATTGGCAGTACCGGGTACTCAGCTGGTATAGTAATAAAAAATATAGAATACAAATGCACAATAGAAAGATAGTCTCGATTTGGTTAAATCATGATGAACCATAAAATGCACCGAGAAAGAGCGATACCGCTGGCTGGAGAAGAAAAAAATGTCTTGCCAATCCTGGCCCTGCGACCTTCTGCGCTGCCCTCTCAAGGCCGGTTCCGGCTGCCAAGGTCCGCGGCAGTGCCTTGGTTTCCCACGGGCCGGCGCCTAGTGTTATTTATGAATGCAGTTGCTCACTGTCCGGCGCAGCACTTGCTGCTGCGGTCGCCCTGACTGGCCGACCATTACGGCGCGGATGCGGTGTTCGCTCGTTAGCGGCTGCCTAATTTATAACCCGAAAACAGAGCACTGGCAACCGCCCAGGCTGTTTCAGACACCAGCAGAGTACGTAGCCGAATAAACACAAACAGGGTTTGACACGACAAGAACATAGCCTGAAAGTACCCGCCTCACTCACTGCCCACGTTTCCGAGAGGTGCCATTAAGTAGTGGAAACCATTGGTTTTCTGGATAGCAGTCGATTTTTCGAACACCACTGCATGGAAAAACTGTGCTCTGTTGGTGAATGTAATTGATATAAAGCAGATAACAATGACCTTTACTGTTTAACGGATTACTGTCTGCATTACCTACGTCACCAAAAAATTACAGACGATGTAGGAGCATCGTTTAAATGATAAGGATACGTGGTTGTGTTACGTGTTCGTGGGCTGACACGAAGAATAAATGCTGCTTGTAGATTTTTGGAACAAGCACGTTCATATTTCGAAACAGCTTCATTACGGGGAACTAGTTTCGAGAGCTGCAGACACTGTAATGAGCAAACTCTCCTTGTCTGACCGGTTTATCGACGGCTTACGTTAGGTTCATGAGTAAATCATCGCTTTACGCAAACGCAGAGACGCTAAAATGTAAGGCGGCTATAATTTCCATTGATAAGAATCATTTGAACTAGCTTACACATGAGATGTACTGGGGAAGGATGCATATTAGTGTCATTGAAGGGAGAAAGGTGGAAGAAATGCACAATTCCTAACAAAATAAAACTCAAAATTACTGAAAATCTGTGTTTATTATTGACAAACATATTAACGCTACCCCATTACATATTGTCCAGTCACATTAACGCTACCACCCGTCATATATCTGGATACCTAACTTTTGCTGCGCGGGCCGCTACGAGACATGCGGGAAGAAAGTCAGTGTGGTTCCGCAAGGTACCGACAGGGTTGTGGGGCTATACTGACTCCTGTGGGGTGGCCAGGTGCACCAGGTTTGTCGGTTGACGACTTACAGAACGAGTATTCCGATCTAGGTTGGATTTAACCCTTTGCCCTACGATTTAAGTTCCGTTAGCGCGAGCCGTAAGTGGCTGCAAGGTACGTATGCGCCTTACGATTCGCGGCGCTTACACACGCTAAGGCTGCGGTGCACTACGCCTGGTGGCATCCGAAGTCCTGCAGACGCCCTCGGGATTTGTAAGTTCGTGTGTGCGATACCAGTAACGTGACATTTCTACAGGTATCATAAATAATGACGATTAGTTGCCCATTGGAAAAGAAACATTCATTGTCTCAAACGCAACGATATATTCACAAACGTTTTATTTCCCTTTAAAAGCAAACATACATTTATGAAATACATCTTAATAATAATATTCACAACAGTGCAGTGATCTAACACTGTATAATATTTTGTTCAAAACATTCTGGGACCTGTTACGTTAGTAGGTTGGCAAACATATTTTCAAACGCAACGTCTTCACAATGATACGAATTTAATAGTCTTCGATTGTATGATATCGTTCAAAACAATCTGGCACATGTAATGCAACCTTGCACTTTTTGCATTCCCACGTTGTTTCGCTGCGTCGTTTAGGCTTTCTGCACACTGAACAAGCTCTCGCAGGATTTACTTTTGATGGTGGTGGACCAATATGTTTGGGAAAATGTGCCCAATGTTGCGCGTGCAGTCTTTGTGGTATATCGCCGGATGTTAATCGTCCCTTCCGATTATATTCCGGTAAAGACGTAGTTTTCAACAATCATTCTGTAATGTGAATCCTATATTCGGCATAGCTCTGTCGTTTGCCGCAATGTATTTTGTAATACAAAATGTACGTGTTAAATAAAGCAACATCAAATAGCTAAAAGAATATCTTGCGGTATCCTTTCATACATTTTCTCATCACAGGGAAGCATGCGAGCATCTGATCTTGGCGATCAATTCCAATCATGCCTCTATTGTATTCGACGACATATTTCGTTTTCCACGATGCATTGCGGGCAGGTGTGTCTGTGGCAATCGTTTCTGCTGTTGAATGTTTTGTGGAAAGCATGTAAACGTCTCGTTTATCTTTGCATTTTAGTGCCAATATTCCACTACAACTCCTCACTGTATATTCTCCCTTCTTTAATTTTGCCTTCAGGAAGTCTGTGGGCATATTTTTTCTGTTTGAGCGCACTGTTCCAATCACATTAGTTTTATTGGTGACGAGGGTTTTGAAAAGTTTCGCTGAAGAAAACCAGTTATCTAAACCTAGAGTATGCCCTTTGTGTAATCTGTGATAGTTCTAGAACTACACTTTCAGAGGTACTACCAATAGCATCACGTTTGTCACTACCCGTGTATATCTTAAAATCATAGCAGTATCCTGTCCGTGACTCACACAATTTATAAATTTTAATACCAAATCTCGCTCTTTTCGGTGGGTTATATTGTTTTTAGGATAAGCGCCTCTTAAATTCCATTAATGATTCAAATGGCTCTGAGCACTATGGGACTTAACATCTAAGGTCATCATTCCCCTAGAACTTAGAACTACTTAAACCTAATTAACCTAAGGACATCACACACATCCATGCCCGAGGCAGGATTCGAACCACCGTAGCGGTCGCGCGGTTCCAGACTGAAGCGCCTAGAACCGCTCGGCCACTCCGGCCGGCATTTATGATTCATCAATGGCAATATTCTCTTGCATTGTGTACAGTTCCTTAAATTTTTGATTGAACATATCTATGACTGGCCTTAGTTTGTACAGCCGATCTGTGTTGTTGGCTAAACTGTTATTCGCTAGCTGCGGAAATCTGCTTATGTGCAGAAATCTCCTGAATGGTATCGTCTTCCTAAATATTGGCGTTTCTATAACGGCCCTCCTAGACCAATACATCTGAATCGACGGTTTCCTTACTTCAGCCATGATTATACATAGCGCAATGTATATTTTTATTTCATCACAGCCGATAGGAGACCACTTTTGGTCTATTTTTCGTCTCTTCTGTTCATTGTTGAGTACGTCTTGTGCATATCTATTCGTCTCAGTTGCGATGTTTACCCAAAATGTACTATTCAATATTACATATAGAACGTCTAATTCTCTTATCCTTGTACTCACGTGCTGTAAATCTGCTTCCTTTATTCTTGGAATTACCGTATACGTCCAGATTGTTGGTTCATTATCTTCCTTTTGCCTCTTCCATGACTATGATTGTTGCAGATAGGTTTGCTCTCCTTGGTCACTATCACCTTCAGTCACCAGCCGCCAGATCGGCACACTACGTCTCTCACACGACATTGTAATCTAAGGGGTTACATCCGGGTAATATGGTGCCCATGGGAGTACGGTAAACTCATCCTAGTGCTCTTAGAATAGGGTGACCAAAGGTCCCGGAAAACCGGGATTGTCCCGGCTTTCATCCCTGTGTTCCGGTGTCCCGAAAATTTGTTTCGGGACGCTCGAAAGTCCCTGATTCCAGTTTTTAAATACATTTCGTGAAACTTTCTCAAATTTTAGGGATTTCGCTATATTAAAAGAAATACGACACAAGAAATTAATATATTTTAGCTTATTTGTCTAAAACCTCCATTGTCCCATACTAGTAATCACAGCATCAGTATTGATACACTCAGGCAATAATTACTTTGAGCGGTACTTTGGCCAACAAGTAGTAAGTTGTATTATTGTAAGAGAGCTATGAAACTGTTCGACTGTCGCGTCACTTACTCACACACTCATTGTCAGAACAGTGTATTAGTTGAAGCTTTGCCAGACAAACTGCAATAATTTTTTCCCATATTAGTGGTATTATTGCTGCAGTACTGTGAAATATTGTTTCAGTTTTTCAGTAACCCTTTAAGTGAAGCCTATTTATGGTTCGTTCACAGTCAGCTTAGCACTTTGTAGCATGGGATACAGGAAATTGAGGGAAGCACGAAAAGTGTAATAGAGGTAAATGATGTTTTGAAAAATACTCTGGAAACTGTTACTAAGAGGAGAGAACAGCAGTTCATTTCTTTTGAATTTAAATATGTCCTTCAAAGAGCAGAAGTATCAGAAGCAGTGGAAAGGAGTTTTAGAGAAGAAGTTAACAAGTTTTATGACACTTGTGTAGAATATCTCAGCAAGTGGAGCGCCTCATATTTACCCTCATCGCCGGTGTTTGATTGGATGTTACTGAAGAGAGTGCCCAAATGGGAAAGTGTTGAAGAGGCAGTTTCTTATTTGAATAGTAATGAGATTGAAATCGATGATTCCATTCTCTTTGATCAGTTGGGCATACTGACAAATTTTGTTGAAGAAAGTCTTCACAAGTGGAATGATGAAAAAAAAGCACCATTGGAATGTCATGAAAAGTGGGTGAGTTTTTTAAAAAGCTATGACTGTCTTCAGCATGACTCTGAGCGGGTAATGATTGCAAGGGATTTATTTGCAATCCCAGCCCATAATGCCGATGTGGAAAGAATATTTTCGTTCATGAATATCCAGTGGACTGATGAAAGAAACAGAATGGAGGTGGACTCTCTTGAAGCAATCCTGCAGATCCTGTACAACTACAAAATGGATTGTGCCGTGTTTCATTACTGTGTCTCAGAGAACAAAGACATGATCAAGAAGGCTGTAGACAGTGAAAAATACCCTTTTCTCCAAGGACAGTCAATTCCATCTACAAGTGCTCAGTAATATTAAAGATCATGTTAATATTAATTGATTAAAAGTTGAATGGCTGTAAAATTTTGTAAAATCGTAATACATTTCTTTATTACTGTATACGTTTATTAAATGTCATTCATTATACAGATAATCTAGATTATATCAATCTTTTGTATCCTCTTGTTAGTTTTAATAATCGGGTTAACAAAATGTATCAACGAAACATTAATATTTAAAACTAAGAAACCTGGGTACATATGGAATGTGTCCATTGGCACCCGGGTGAATGTGTCCCGGTTTTCAACGAAAATAATTTGGTCACCCTATCTTAGAACCACGCACTTACACTGCGAGCTGTGTGACGTATTGTATTGTGCTGCTGGTGGATGTCATCGTACCGAGGGAAAACGAACGGCATGTAGGGGTGGACATGGTCCCTAGGGATAGATAATTACCAGTGTTAATCATTGCTCTTTCCGGAATCACTAGATTACCCAGGAAATGACAAGAAAACATTCCCCAGACCACAACGCTCCCGCATCCGTCCTGGACTCCTCGGACGATTGCTGCAGGGTGTTTGCTTCCAGGCGTTTCAAGCCCTACACGCATAAAATGGGATTAATCTGTAAAGGCCATCTGTCATCACTCAGTGTACGTACAGTTGCTCTACTGCCATGCGAATTTTATCAGCTGAACAGCAGTCAACTTGGGTGGGTAAACCAAGTGCCTGAACAGTCATTGAAATGACGCCGTTGGTAGCCCCCTGGTGCATGTGAGTGACTAGTTGGTGAACAGCTGTACGTCTGTTAACATGTACACATCTCCATAGCTGTCGTTCACCATTATGGTCCGTGGTGCATCATAGTTGCCTCTGTACAGGTTTTGGACATACCCACATTGCTATGCAGGGCACGCAAACAGTTTACGAACAATGACAGCGTGTAGTTAGTGTGGGATCTACACATATGATCTTGCTGTTAGGCAGGTAACGTTTTGTTACATGGAAATAGTGTCTGTTTTAAATTTGTCACTAATGTGACTGGACCGTGTAAAATATATATTTAACTGAGTGTGGATAGATAGTATTTAATTTGCAGATATTATTTTGCTGTCAGGCAGGTAACGTTCAGTTACATGGGAATACTTTCTGTGTTGAAATTTTCGCTGTAACTTGAAACTGGCTATTAACACAATAAAAGACATCGCCAACTGATGATAAAAGCTACTGGAAGCTTTAACAATCCTGAGTCATTTCGCATCCTTAGTTGCGCGCTGGATGATGCATTAGATTTCGGACGCGGCATAGCAAAAACTCTATTTCTTCAGCTGATATTTCGTCCTGATGCCCTTCCGTCAGACTGTAAGGGATTCCTTAGACCAATGTTATGTTTCCTTTTTTTTTTTTTTGGAAGATGGAGATTAAAAGTTTCATATCCCCAAAATTTTATGTATATATACCAGGTCTTGGTTGCAGAATATATATATATATATATATATATATATATATATATATATATATATACATATATTCTGCAACCAAAGAGCTCGTTTATGTTTTACCATCACAGAAACTATTAGTGGATTATAACAAGAGGATCCTTATCAGCGAAATAATATAAATAGTATACTTCTTCAACGAGGAAGTAAACAAAACCAACAGTCACCCCATTGTGTTGTGCTATAACTAAAACAGGAAACCTTTGTTTTCTTGTCCTTTGACCTAGTTGCTCCTAACACATGTTGATCATGATTTGTGTCACCGCTGAAGCTGAAATCACTCTTTACGTCATCAAGCACTGAGTGTACACGATCATCGAGTTTAGGGTTGGATATGTTTATTTCATTATGAGAAGGTAACGCCATTCAGTCTAGGGTAGAAGAAAACACTTCGTTAGAAAAATCTCATACTCGGTATGTCAGGATATGTCTGGCCCCAACTGAAAGAAAAATTGGTGTACGGTCGTCAAATATACTAGAATTAGTATAATAATTTTTATATGTAAAAATTATTTCATTTCAACAAATAAAGTCCCAATTCATAAAAGTCGTCTGTAGTGTAAAATCAAACACTGCCTTTATTTTCCTCCACAAGTCACCTTTGTATTACATCTGCAACAGTTTAGCTGTCGATATAAACTGCCTTCCATCCAAAACATTAGTGACATATGCCATTTTCCGTATGATATAGGTGCTAAAGTTCGTGTGTGTCATCCTGAATAGTTGCACTGTTCTCTCTTGTCACAGCCGAATCGTGTATTAGGCACGAAGGGCAGCATGTATTAAATTCTATTACAAGCAGTTCCTCTTGAGGCAAAAATGACAAATTTTTTAAAACTACTTGCATCGAGTCTTAGCGGCAAAAAAAAATTGACAGTGCACTTCTTTCGTTGTATTCTTCCTGTTTCGACAGTCGGATTGGACCAAACCCTTGTGAAACTGGCAGTGCTACATTGTTACAAATATTGAAACTTAACAAAAAAGAAAATTCTAGTCCATATGGCTCCATCATACTAGCTACTGGCCATTAAAATTGCTACACCAAGAAGAAATGCAGATGATAAATAGGTATTCATTGGACAAATATATAATATTAGAACTGACATGTGATTACATTTTCACGCAATTTGGGTGCATAGATCCTGAGAAACCAGTATCCAGAACAACCACCTCTGGCCGTAATAAAAGCCTTGATACCACTGGGCATTAAACAGAGCTTGGATGGCGCGTACAGGTACAGCTGCCCACGCAGCTTCAACACGATGCCACAGTTCATCAAGAGTAGTGACTGGCGTATTGTGGCGAGCCAATTGCTCGGCCACCAACAACCAGACGTTTTCAGTTGGGGAGAGATCAAAAAATGGTTCAAATGGCTCTGAGCACTATGGGACCTAACATCTGAGGTCATCAGTCCCCTAGAACTTATAACTACTTAAACCTAACTAACCTAAGGACACCACACACATCCATGCCCGAGGCAAGATGCGAACCTGCGACCGTAGCTGTGGTGCGGTTCCAGACTGAAGCGCCTAGAATCGCTCGGCCACTCCGGCCGGCGAGGAGAGATCTGGAGAATGAACTGGCCAGGGCAGCAGTCGAACATTTTCTGTATTCAGAAAGGCCCGTACAGGACCTGCAACACGCGGTCGTGCATTATCCTGCGGTAATTTAGGGTTTCGCAGGGATCGAATTATGGGTAGAACCACGGGTCGTAACGCACCTGAAATGTAACGTCCACTGTTCAAAGTGCCGTCAATGCGAACAAGAGGTGACCGAGACGTGTAACCAATGGCACCCCATACCATAACGCCGGGTGATACGCCAGTATGGCGATGACGATTACACGCTTCCAATGTGCGTTCACCGCGATGTCGCCAAACACAGATGCAACCATCGTGATGCTGTAAACAGAACCTGGATTCATCCGAAAAAATGACGTTTTGCCATTCGTGCACCCAGGTTCGTCATTGAGTACACCATCGCACGCGCTCCGGTCTGTGATGCAGCGTCAAGGGTAACCGCAGCCATGGTCTCCGAGCTGATAGTTCATGATGCTGCAAACGTCATCGAACTGTTCGTGCAGATGGTTGTTGTCTTGCAAACATCCCCATCTGTTGTCTGAGGCACCGGACGTGGCTGCACGATCAGTTACAGTCATGCGGATAAGATGCCTGTCATCTCGACTACTAGTGATACGAGGCCGTTGGGATCCAGCACGGCGTTCCGTATAACCCACCTGAACCCACCGATTCCATATTCTGCTAACAGTCGTTGGATCTCGACCAATGAGAGCAACAATGTCGCGATACGATAAACCACAATCGCGATAGGCTACAATCCCAGCTTTATCAATGTCGGAAACGTGATTGTCCACTGCCGGTCCACTGCTGTTTGTGAACTAGAAATCGGATGGAAACTTTCCTCATGTCAGCACGTTGTAGGTGTCGCCACCGCCACCAACCTTGTGTGAATTTTCTGAAAATCTAATCATTTGCATATCAATGCATCTTCTTCCTGTCGTTTAAACTTCGCGTCCGTAGCACGTCATCTTCGTGTGTAGCAATTTTAATGGCCAGTAGTGTATAACAAACAGAAACGTTGAGAGAAAGTTTTTTTTTCACTCACCAATCTGGCTTCCTCTTTTTCCTCCCCATCATCTCTGCAAATGTTGCAAGTTGTCCGCATTTTTCAGACCTTACGTATGCTTCATACATACGATTCAGAATAAAATCCCCAGAAAATAACTCTATATTGTCAACAGGAAGTAATTATGGCAATCTCATGTACGGAATAACAAACGAATATCTACCATTAAAACGAAAGTGGCATGAGTAAATGAGATAAAGTGAACGCAGCTCGGAGGCCAGCGCACGTGGCTAATCGCATTGGGAAACCCCAATTAACATTATCAAAAGGAGGCCCAGCTGCAGTGCAGAAAGAAATAAGGCGAGTACAATATAATACCTTTTTGAATAAACTCAGGCGAGACCGTGAGCAAATGGCGATACTACATTAACAAGGCTAGCGGCGACCTGGGCAAGAAAAATAAGAATTGACCTATAACGAGGAAGCAGTTACCTGAAGCCATACTGTGTGACATAGTAGAAACGCAGTGGGGAGAGTATCGTCATATAAAAGCATTTTGAGAATTAAATTAACACACAGAGAGCTCTTATCTCGTGGCGGGCCACGCACATGCATGTGGTAAAATTAGCGAAGACGTTGAGACTCCAACTTTACATTTGCAAAATAAGGCCGGTACACTTCACGTATCGTGGCGACAAATGTAAAGCAGTAGTTCATATTCCTGAGGGAAATTTTGCGGGCTGAGATTTGTGCACGTCACTCCATCCTATAGCAAGTGTGCAGTTTCCATTAACTTCGACTAGGGGACATTTAACGTTCTACGGAACGCCGGAAAGTTAAGACTGATTGAATTCAGTCAATGCCAGAGTAGGGAATTAGCGTTTCAGATCCAGCGTGGAGACAATGCCGCCACAGTTCCCGATTGGTAATGCACCAACGCACTTTTGGGTGGGATTAAATCTTAAGTCGCGGTTTTGCTCACTCCAGTCTGTGGACACTTTGAATATAGAAATTCAAGAATTGATTACTAACATACCTTCCATTGAGTACATGAAAGTTTTGATTAGTTTAAAAGATAAAGTTCATTCTCCACCAACTAAGCCCATTGCTCAGCTACGATAATGTAGATGTAAATGCCATTGATAAAGTTTTAACTGTTTCATTTGTCATAATTCTTTCATATACAGAGATAAGGTTTCAATAATCACATATTCAATGTCTAAATGTTAATTAATTTTTTGAAAGTTGAAAGTAATTAAACCTTCTTGTTGTTTGTGACGTGAACCTTGAAAGCTTTGTTAAATTAAAATGTAGAATGAGAAAGGGAGAGGTTCTGTTACCATTTTAGGATAAATCCTAAACTAGTCATATATACGAGGGCTGTCCAGAAAGTAAGTTACGATCGGTCGCGAAATGGAAACGACTATGAAAATCCGATAAAGCTTTGCAAAGATGTGTTGGGCAGTGTCTCTAGTATGACTCTAGGTAGAAATATGTCGCTCTTTTCATTCCTGAGCTCTTAGTGAGCGCGTAAAGATGTTATAGAAAATAGTGTCTCCATCCAAGTACGTGGGCCTGGTGAGAATTTTCCCCTGAAGCTATGCAACCAACATTACATAACTTTCGTGCGGTTTCTTCTTCAAGACAATTCTCAGCCTCATTCTGCAGGGGCAATGAAGATGTTCCTCCATCGTTTCAATTGGAAATGTTTGGTTACCCACAATACAGCCCGTAATTGTCTCCCACTGAGTTTCATCTCTGCTCAAACGAACCGCTCGCTATGAAGACAACATTTTGGCACAGACAACGAGCTTTAGGCCAGCGTAGAGAACTGGCGGAAAGCACTGGCGGCTGCCTTCTATGATGAGGGTATTGGAAAGTTGGTACAACGCTACGACGAATGTCTGAGTCAGAACGGCGACTACGTAGAGAAGTAGCTGAAAGGTGTGGCTAACTGTTACAAATGAAACATTTCTGATTTTCACTGTGATTTTCATTTCGCGATCAATCGTAACTTATTTTCTGGACAGCCCTCGTATTAATTAGTGTATTCTTGTAATGTCACAGTGGCATTTTAATTAATCTGAGACAGGGCCAAAAATGTATAGCTATGTGGAATGCCTGTTTACCAACCTGGGCTTGAGATGACAGTTAAGATACATTATCCATTGGCGCGTTAGATACGTTATCCACTTGCATAAAGACTGTAAGACACGTCAGCCAGCTTATGATGTCATTAGTCATCAGACTTATAACTTTCGTGCTAATAGGAAAGCAGTAACAGAGTACAGATCTCGTATTCCTTTTGGTATGTAAAGGTCCTGTTATCCTTCTAGTGCTGAGTCTGTTTCTTACCTTGGTCTTGATTCTGTTTACTGCCGAAAATGTTCTTTCCGCGCTAGCTGATGAATGGGGTAAGCACAACAGTGACATCATCAGAGCTGATAACTGGGCGAACATAGGTGCATGACCGCTGCTCGACTAACAACGGTCGGCATCGCACTCTGTGTGTCAGTGTGATGCCGACCGTTGTTAGTCGAGCAGCGGTCATGCACCAAATAGTTTTATCCTGTGACTTCGGTTTTACATATCGTATGGAAAAGAATGACCATGAGAGTAGTTGTTTTTTATTTTTTGTGACAATGTTAATCTACATTCAGATCCGATGATGGCACCTTTAGTGTGCTGAAACCGGTTATCCAGTAAACAGTATTTAAGCGATCTTGACTTTTGAATTATTTCTATTCCAGTTTGTGACAACGAATAGCTGCCAGTGAGAGCACTTACTTATAATATCCTTTCATTGTTGTTAGGTATTAGATTAGAAGCAGTTAATGGTAGTACACTTCGGTGTTTACACGAGCTGCTCACTTTATTGGATTTAGCAGGTTTGTCCCTATGCCCATTCGAACAGTTTTAGATTCGTTGTGTGTATGCCTCTAACATGTTACCTTTTACTGCATATGTTTGTTTACAGACAGTGACACTCATTGTTGAAGCTACAGGACCATAAAAAGTGTCGTGAATTCAACGATCTGTTCCTGAGCACGTGTAGTGAGTTATTCGTCGATAGCATTATTCACAGTTGTTCGACTGTGTTGTTACGAGAGAGTTGATAAGTATTTAGATTTTGTACATTTATAAAACGTCAGTCATCTGATGGGCCTTCTGTCAATGTGTGTAATGGGACATTTTGATTCTTGTGTTATACCCATAATAAAAATATTACAGTGTCACATTCCGCTTATACATCTACATAGATACTCCGCAATCCACCGAGAGGCGAGCGGCCGAGCGTTTCCTGTACCACTGCTACTCATTTCCTTTCCTGTTCCACTGCCGGCCGGAGTGGCCAAGCGGTTCTAGGCGCTACAGTCTGGAACCGCGCGACCTATACGGTCGCAGGTTCGAATCCTGCCTCGGGCATGGATGTGTGTGATGTCCTTAGGTTAGTTAGGTTTAAGTGGTTCTAAGTTCTAGGGGACTGATGACCTTATAAGTTAGGTCCCATAGCGCTCAGAGTCATTTGAACCATTTGAATCTGTTCCACTGCCAAACAGAGCGAGGGAAAAATGATTGCCTATATGCCTCCGTATAAGCTCTAATTTCTTGTATCTTATCTTTATTGTCCTTACGCTCAATGTATGCTGGAGACAGTGGAATACTTCTTCAGTCAACTTCAAATGCCGGTTTTCTATGTTTTCAATAGTGTTGCTCAAGAAGAATGTCGCCTTCCTTCCAGGGATCCCCATTTGAGTTCATGAAGCATGTCCGTAACACTTGAGTGTTGTTCGAACCTACCAGTAACGAATCTAGCAGCCCACCTCTAAATTGCTTCGATATCTTCCTTTAATCCGACCCTATACGGATTCCCAACACTCGAGCAGTACTCAAGAATAGGTCGCACTAGCGTCCTACTTGTGAATCACATTTTCCTACAATTTTCCCAATAAACCGCAGTTGACCTTTCGCCTTCCCTACCACAATCCCCACATGCTCGTTCCATTTAATATAGCTTTGCAACGTGACGCCTAGATACTCACTGTGTCAAGCAAGCCACTACTAATGCTTTATCAGAACATTATATGTTTGTTTTTCCTACTCACTCACATTTACATTTTCTACATTTAGAGCTAGCTGCCATTCAGCACATCAGCTAGAAATTTTGTCTAAGTCATCTTGTATCCTCGTACAATCACTCAACTTTGACACCTTACCGTACACCACAGCATCATCAGCAAACATCTGCCCAATCATTTATGTAAATATAGAATAATAGTGGTCCTATCACATTCCCCTGGGGCACTACTGACGTTAGCCTTGTCTCTGATGAAAACTTGCCGTCGAGGATAACATACTGGCTTCTGTAACTTAAGAAGTCTTCAAGCAACTCACGCATCTGTGAACCTATTCCATATGCTCGTACCTTGTGTAACAACCTGCACTGGGTCACTGTGTCAATCGCTTTCCTGAAATATAGAAATATGGAATTTTCCTGTTGCCCTTTATCCATAGTTTGCAGTATATCTTGTGAGAAAACGGCAAGCTGAGTTTCGCACTATCGATGCTTTCTAAAACCATGCTGATTCGTGGACATAAGATTCTTCGTCTCAAGAAAATTTATTATATTCGAACTGTGAATGTGTTCAAGGATACTGCAGTAGACAGATGTTAGGGATATTGGTCCGTTCTTTCGCCGTTCTTATATACTGGAGTCACCTGTGGCTTTGTTTTTTTTTTTTTCAGTCGCTTGGGACATTGCACTGGGCGAGAGATTCGCCACAAATGCAAGCTAGGAAGGGGCCATTGCTGTCCTACCCTTTGAAAAACCGAAATGTGATTCCACCCAGACCTGGTGACTTACTTGTTTTCACCTGAAGTGTGTTTAGTTTCTGTAGCAATTTATTCTGAGGATGACTATGTCTACTTTTAAATTTGATGGTGTTTTGATAGTTAGACTGGTGTACGTTCTCTATTTCTGAGCCTCTTTTTTTTCTTAAATATCTGCCTGCTTGTGAGCAGCGCTTTGTGCCATGAGTGATATGTTTTCGGAATATTGTGTTTACGTACCATATACAATCCTCCTTACATGAGAATGTTTCCTACTGGTGGCACAACCGGAGAGGAGGAGGAGCAGATAGCCTTAGGAGTACATGACGCATTGGTAACACATGTATACAGTGTTGCAAAATTTTTAACGATCATTTAACAACTGTGCTGAAAAGATGGAGCTGCCAGTATTAATAAACGATTCTGTGGTCCGCCTGACTCCAGCGTTTACAAACAAATTCTGTAACTTATATTTGGCCATCACCACAGAAGAAGTGATGTTCACCATAAAATCTATAAATTAACAAAAACGTATGTTGGTAACGATCGATTATTAACAGTTCAATACGTCTCCTTCTTAGCTTGATAAGATAATAAGTTATTTATATAACTAGCCATTCTTCGTTTGTACATATTCTGATTGGTGGAGATATGCATGCTACTGGTATACTTTGCGAACTGTCAGAATTGTTTCACTGTGCAAATCACGAAACTCTTCTAAATACGTCGTAATATTACAGTGTCACAGTAAATTTCCCCATTAGTAATGGAATGCCGATCCTGGGACATTTTTTTGTGCTGCTCAGGCTTCCCGACTTGAAAAGCGACGTGATCATCCTTATCAGTGGGCAGTCACCACCAGAATTAAAAACCCAAGAAGGTGAAAACAGGCCAATTGTGTTAGTGGAAAAGATTAAAAACCTCTCCACTCCCCCCGCTACCCAGACAGTGCAGTAATCTTTATTTCCAGCGAATCATAGTGAGAAAAACCCAAGATAAAGGAAATAACACTATTGGGTTGAGGTAAAATTTAAAATCCTACCCCTCCCCTTCTCCATCCCCCTTCCCTCCTTATCTCCATACTATCATGGCACAGCTATAAAGATATCAAGATATGGGAGACACACCAATTGTGGGCTTTATAGTCCACAACCACTTCCTGCCACCAACCACTAGGAGCGTAGTATTAAAATGACGTCAAATTATACTCCTGGAAATGGAAAAAAGAACACATTGACACCGGTGTGTCAGACCCACCATACTTGCTCCGGACACTGCGAGAGGGCTGTACAAGCAATGATCACACGCACGGCACAGCGGACACACCAGGAACGCGGTGTTGGCCGTCGAATGGCGCTAGCTGCGCAGCATTTGTGCACCGCCGCCGTCAGTGTCAGCCAGTTTGCCGTGGCATACGGAGCTCCATCGCAGTCTTTAACACTGGTAGCATGCCGCGACAGCGTGGACGTGAACCGTATGTGCAGTTGACGGACTTTGAGCGAGGGCGTATAGTGGGCATGCGGGAGGCCGGGTGGACGTACCGCCGAATTGCTCAACACGTGGGGCGTGAGATCTCCACAGTACATCGATGTTGTCGCCAGTGGTCGGCGGAAGGTGCACGTGCCCGTCGACCTGGGACCGGACCGCAGCGACGCACGGATGCACGCCAAGACCGTAGGATCCTACGCAGTGCCGTAGGGGACCGCACCGGCACTTCCCAGCAAATTAGGGACACTGTAACTCCTGGGGTATCGGCGAGGACCATTCGCAACCGTCTCCATGAAGTTGGGCTACGGTCCCGCACACCGTTAGGCCGTCTTCCGCTCACGCCCCAACATCGTACAGCCCGCCTCCAGTGGTGTCGCGACCGGCGTGAATGGAGGGACGAATGGAGACGTGTCGTCTTCAGCGATGAGAGTCGCTTCTGCCTTGGTGCCAATGATGGTCGTATGCGTGTTTGGCGCCGTGCAGGTGAGCGCCACAATCAGGACTGCATACGACCGAGGCACACAGGGCCAACACCCGGCATCATGGTGTGGGGAGCGATCTCCTACACTGGCCGTACACCACTGGTGATCGTCGAGGGGACACTCAATAGTGCACGGTACATCCCAACCGTCATCGAACCCATCGTTCTACCATTCGTTGACCGGCAAGGGAACTTGCTGTTCCAACAGGACAATGCACGTCCGCATGTATCCCGTGCCACCCAACGTGCTCTAGAAGGTGTAAGTCAACTACCCTGGCCAGCAAGATCTCCGGATCTGTCCCCCATTGAGCATGTTTGGGACTGGATGAAGCGTCGTCTCACGCGGTCTGCACGTCCAGCACGAACGCTGGTCCAACTGAGGCGCCAGGTGGAAATGGCATGGCAAGCCGTTCCACAGGACTACATCCAGCATCTCTACGATCGTCTCCATGGGAGAATAGCAGCCTGCATTGCTGCGAAAGGTGGATATACACTGTACTAGTGCCGACATTGTGCATGCTCTGTTGCCTGTGTCTATGTGCCTGTGGTTCTGTCAGTGTGATCATGTGATGTATCTGACCCCAGGAATGTGTCAATAAAGTTTCCCCTTCCTGGGACAATGAATTCACGGTGTTCTTATTTCAATTTCCAGGAGTGTATATTATTTTTTAGGTACGTATAGAGCAGTACTATAAATGTAAGAGATGATAGAAACAGACCAAGCTGCGTGCTTTATACTCTATCCTCCATCTTCTTTTTTCAACCAATCAGAGCATAGCATTTAAATGATGCCTAATAAAGACACCAGATATAATAATTGTATAATTCCCATTTGAAAGTCAAAGGTATACATTATTTCCTCGAAAGTCAAACACTTTAAACTTGAAAGTCTCATTGTTTCTTTGAAAATCAAAGATATTCGTTGTTTCTGGCATAAAAGTTGTGTAGTGTTATAATATTTACGTACAGACCAATTATGTAAACTGTAACCCATCTTCCCTTTCTCTTCGCAGTGCATCATTAAGGATCCAAGATGTTGGAAATGTATCAATATGCTGCTCTATACCCCACGACCCTCCATCAAACGCTAATGCTAAACACTAAATTCATAATGACTAAAGCCAATCACTAAACTTTAAATGCCAAACACTAAGTGACAAATGGTAAACTGTAAATGAATGGTAAATGGCAAATGCTAGACACCAAATCGTAAACGATAAACGGTGAACGCAAACTATAAACAGTAAAGAGTAATCGTTAAACGCCTATTCCACAACGCCTATTAACTGCTGACCGTCTTTGATCACTGATCACCTTTGATCACTGACCACCATTCATTACTGACGATCAGTGATCATTGACCATCATTCATCACTGCAAGTACAATTGCAGGTCTCTATGAAATTTTGTGATGCATAACAAATCGGTGCTAAGCAAAATTATTTAAGTGAAAGTCAAACAGATTCTGTATAAGCATTCCTCTGACATAATTTTAAAAACGATTCCAAGGTCACAAAACTATGCATCATTTACATACACAAATATCTCTCTTTCTTGCAACAAAAATGCTGTACACATATGAGGTTTTAAGTTATCATCTCTTCTCTCACACACAGGTCTATCAAATCTATCTAATTATTTTAATACGTGGCTGAGGAACAATAGGAAAAACAATCAAAATATGAAAATAATACTTTCATTGTATAAAAGTTTTCATAGAGAACTACCACAACTTTACTGAGAAAACGTATAGTTTAAAGCACATTCTACATCGTCTGTCACACTTTTTCGCATGGTCTATTGCAAACAATTATTTCTTGCAGTCTGAGTAGATATCTGAAATAGCTCCATTAGATAAATAAGATTTTACTGCGGTAGCTGAATTAATGAAATGGAAACAGCACTGAATAGTATTTTAAGGGCAGACTGTGTTCATTATGGATAATATATTTTTAATGTAGCTTTCTGCCTGCTTATTATACTGGAGTAGAGACAGTTTAGTTTAGTAAACGCAGTTGTAAATATCGTATACTTAAAAAAAAACATTGTGTTCAGAATCAGTAAGGTACTCTTTCTTAGGAAGTTGTATTGCTTGCTCGTTGACCTCTGTAAAATCCTTTAGATGGCCAATGGCTTTATACACTGATCAGCCAGAACATTATGACCATCGACCTTCTATCGATAAAAACCCGTCCAGGTGATAGCAGCGTCCCCTTATGAGGAATAAACTGCTAGTCATGACATACGATCATGTAGTATCTGTGAGCGTGCTGCCCGTGAGTAGGATGGGGAAGGCACGCTATCTGTCTTGACCGAGGACAGAATACGATGGCCTAGACGCTCGGCTTGAGCACTTCAGAAACTCTGCAGTTTGCCGGGCGTCTTCAACACGTGGTCAAACCAAGTTGAAACCGTATCAGACATCGTAGGGTTGACTGACGACCCCTCCTTACAGAAGTCGGACAGATTGGCAAAAAATGACAAGGCGGCGAACTGTGGTTGAACTAACATCATACTTTAATGCTGGGCAGAGTAGAAGTGTTTCTGAACACACAGTGCACTGAACACTCCTAACGATAGGCCTCCACAGCAGACGACCCACACATGTGCCCAAGACATGGGCAACGACGACAGAAATTAGCACGTGATCACTGGCACTGGATGATGGCGCAGTGGCAGAGCGTTGCATGGTCTGATGAATCCTGATACCTTCTTCTTCATCATGCCGATAGCAGGGCTCGAATCCGTCGTCTTCCAAGGGAACAGCTCCTTGACACCTGTACTACAGGACGGAGACAACCTGGCAGCGGCGCCATTATTCTCTGGGGAACATTCACGTGGGTACTCATGGGTCCAATGAGCTCGTGCAAGGTACCATAACGGCCAAGAAGTATCGTACATTGGCTGCAGACCACTTCCACACTTTCACAACGATAATGTTTCCCGACGGCAGTGACATTTTTCAACAAGGTAATGCATCATGTCTGAAGGCCAGAAGTGTGATGGAGTGGTTCGAGGAACACAGTGACGAGTTCCAGTTGGTGTGCTGGCCCCCAAACTCGCCGGATCTGGACCCGATCGAACGCATCTGGGATGTGATTGAACGTGCCGTTAGAGCTCGTGGCCCCCCTCTCCGGGATTTTTTGGAATTAGCTGAGTTCCGTGTGCAGATGTGGTGCCAACTCCCTCCAGCCAGTGCTTCTATATCATGACGCGTCGCAGCTGTTACATGTGCTAAATGTGGACGTACCGGCTGTAAGGTAGAGTGACAATAAAATTCTTCTCGACTTTTGACCGCATTGTCAATACGATATACGAAATTGTTCAACGCTTCGGCCAGTGTTGCAGATGACCCTGATGGAGACCATTTGCAACGGTGACAGAAACGTTGGAAAATTTTATATATTGACAATGCGGTCAAAAGCCCCAAAGAATTTTATTGACGACGACAAAGGCAGCGGAAGTCTATGCTTATATATTAGGTAGACTGTCATAATACTCTGACTGATCAGTGTATACGAGAACTTAACACTGTTGCAAATGAAACAACAATCTTCTTTTAGAGAACTAATATCAGCTTCTCTTATTCCTCCATTGTGTTACACTTTGTGAACAAAAACTGGCATTTTTATGTACACAAACAGTTACGTATCAACATTTTCAAAATCGACTGTGTCTGTGTTATTCCCTCGTTCACGATATATTACATACACTGTGGTTGTTGAGGTAGTCTAGCTCGGCGGGACTGATGGTCGAGATTCTTGAAGTTAGATACATTTTGCTGTCCTTCAGATGAACCAGCTTCGATGCTCCATACTTGGTGGCGACGCGTTTTGTGCTCAGTATCAGATGGCATCACTCCTTCTCCAATGCAAACAGTCTTTCCATGTGCACTGCATTCCCCAGACTCTGTAATTCTGCAGAATGTAATGCCAACTTTCATGTGTTAGAGCAAGTTGTTGATAAGCAACATGTGTAGGTTCTTATTAGCAGCAGTGCCTCCGAAGACAGTGTCTGTGATGTTGACCCTCCAAAGGTTCAGCGTCAACTAAGAGCTTCGTACCAAAACTTTTCAAGCTTATATAGTGTACTTCCCTGCCGAGTCGGCAGGAATTTCTCACTTTATGTGCTGAATCATGGACTCTGAAATAACATTCCCAGAAACATCCAATTTGTAAGGGCATGTGCTTCGATAATTACCGATGTGATAAGGTTCAAATGGTTCAAATGGCTCTGAGAACATTGGGACTTAACATCTGAGGTCATCAGTCCCCTAGACTTAGAACTAATTAAACCTAACTAACCTAAGGACATCACACACATCCATGCCTGAGGCAGGATTCTAACCTCCGACCGTAGCAGCAGCGCGATTCGGAACTGAAGCGCCTACAACCGCTCGACCACAGCGGCCGGCGGCGTTTAGATTAGATTAGATTAGATTAATACTAGTTCCATGGATCATGAATGCGATATTTCGTAATGATGTGGAACGAGTCAAATTTTCCAATACATGACATAATTAAGTTAATTTAACAGCATAATTAAGTTAATATAACAACTTTTTAATTTATTTTTTACTTTTTTATAATTTTTTGTTTGGTTCTTTTTTCTTTTTTTCTTAATTTATATCTAAAAATTCCTCTATGGAGTAGAAGGAGTTGTCATTCAGAAATTCTTTTAATTTCTTCTTAAATACTTGTTGGTTATCTGTCAGACTTTTGATACTATTTGATAAGTGACCAAAGACTTTAGTGGCAGTATAATCACCCCTTTCTGTGCCAAAGTTAGATTTAATCTTGAATAGTGAAGATCATCCTTTCTCCTAGTATTGTAGTTATGCACACTGCTATTACTTTTGAATTGGGTTTGGTTGTTAATAACAAATTTCATAAGAGTGTATATATACTGAGAAGCTACTGTTAATATCCCTAGATTATTAAATAAATGTCTGCAGGATGATCTTGGGTGACTCCAGCTATTATTCTGATTACACGCTTTTGTGCAATAAATACTTTATTCCTCAGTGATGGATTTCCCCAAAATATGATGCCATATGCAAGCAATGAGTGAAAATAGGCGTAGTAAGCTAATTTACTAAGATGTTTATCACCAAAATTTGCAATGACCCTTACTGCACAAGTAGCTGAACTCAAACGTTTCAGCAGATCATCAATGTGTTTCTTCCAATTTAATCTCTCATCAATGGACACACCTAAAATTTTAGAATATTCTACCTTAGCTATATGCTTCTGATTAAGGTCTATATTTATTAATGGCGTCATACCTTTTACTGTACGGAAGTATTTGTACTGTGTCTTATCAAAATTCAGTGAGAGTCCGTTTACAAGGAACCACTTAGTAATATTCCGAAAGACATTGTTGACAATTTCATCAGTTAATTCTTGTTTGTGAGGTGTGATTACTATACTTGTATCATCAGCAAAGAGAACTAACTTTGCCTCTTCATGAACCCAAGACCGACCCATTTGGAAAGCTATTCTTGATAGTTCCCCAGTTTCAGGAATGTGCTGATCTTAGCATATTATGAGAACTGCTTATTTCAACTTTCTGCACTCTTCCAGTTAGGTACGAATTAAACCTTTTGTGCACTGTCCCACTCATGCCACAATACTTGAGCTTGTCTAGCGTGTGATAAGGAATAGCACTAAATCCACGATAAGAAGATTGCAACACTGCATTGATACCAATGGTCATAACTTCAAACACCAGTAAATGGACGTTCGTGACACCTTTGTGATCTTCCCTGACCTTCAAAGACCTTACTGTTACACATCATTGGATTCGTCTCGATAGCTGCAATCATAAAATAAGTACCAAACTATAGCATCACATTTAAAAAAAATTGACCTTCATATCTCTAGCAACAAAAAACCAACGTCATATTATGGCCCCTTTTGTCCCGTGCAACTGTTGTCCCCACATACTTTTCAGCTGCTAACTTTCAGAGTTATTCTTCGTGGCAATAGTTAGTAACTCATCCTGTATATGGGTCCAAACATAGGAGGCAGCTAACTGGCTAATTTCTTGTAAATTCGCAGTTTTCTGGGACACATTTATTCCAAAATTGTTCAGCCGATTCAGTTTCGTACGTCTGCAAGGAAATGTGTTGCTGCAAGTCTATTATCTCCACTTGGAGTTAACGCTTTGAAAGACAGAACAACCTCACAGCCACATCCAGCCATTCTGCCGCTGATGAAACTACGAAAGGCGATTTTAAGAACCGCGACTTCTCTGTCTCTCAAAAGTCTTGAAATCTTGCTGCAAGTTCCATCGGACATAAAATTTGAGAATACTGAAATGTCTGAGAATTACTTTTGTATGCAAAAATTGTTAGAAAGTGAAAAATGTCTTGAGTCGTAATGTCGTTTTCAAAATTATCCAGCTTGCGGCGGAAGGAAGACACACTTTGTATCAGTTTACGTATTAATTTCCCATTTCCTTGTAGCTCGGTATTCGGCGCATTTAAATGTTTCAGAACGTCTTGCAAGAAATCCGCAGCTAGCGTATTGCGTTCGTTTGCTAGGAACTCCAAATGGTTTCCTGCTTCTTGTGAATGCAAGTTTTCTCAGGAGGATGTAACTTTTTTCTTTTATTTGCCAAAAATCATTTGACCTTTTCTTATCGACAGAACATCGTTATACTCCAGTAAGTCAGAATGTACCGAATCACATTCAGAAACAAACTCTTTGAACTGTCTAAAGAGCAGAACGATACCTCATAAAATAAATCACCTTGATCAACCTGCCCGTTACTTCTTTCAGAGTCACACTAAGTTTTCCACAAATGGCTGCCTGTGAATTATGCACTGTTAAGATAATAGCCCCACATTCTTATCTTTAATTCTCTTTACTAGTTCTTTGCTGGTAATCACTGGACCCTGCCAGTTGAAAGGAACACCATTATATCATAAATGATATTTGATTTTCTCATGAAGTCATCAAAAGTCTTTAATAAACCTTCTACGCGAGTCTTGTCTTCCAAAGGCAATGTTGTTAGCAATTCTTCCCTAAAGTCATTACTTTCAGTATCCAAAATCGCTCACAAATGGCCATTTATTTTTCATCGACATCGTCGCGCGGTTCATCTAGTGCTATGTATGCTATGTATAAAGGCTCCTTCTGCACAAGTTCGAGCAAACAACTTTTATCGTCAGCAGCTAAAATTTCGGTCCGTCTAGCATAACTTTTTGCCAACAGTGGAATACTTTGAATTGCAGCAGTAACATCCTTTCTGTCTTTTCAAAGTCTGAAAAAGGCTCCTGATATTTATTAAGCATCGAAGACGCACGCTGCTTCTGCAGATTTTTTTTGCCCGCTCTTAGAGCGAATTAGAGAGGCCGTGCTGTTTTTGTAAGAAGCTAAACATACCTAGAGTTTTTCTTACAGGAATAACTACCCAGAGGAAAATTTTTATGGAACTGCAGATGAGTTGTTTCATAGTATCGCATTAAATTAGTACCTTTAACAAGAGCGAGGGTTCTGTGACATATGAGGTAAAGTGGAACAGCTCCGGGCCAATCAGGCAGTGTAAAACAACATTATTCAGTTCACTCAGTCAAAAACTTCCGATTTTCACTATCAACTTTACGCTTTTTAGGATCCATATCAATGCAAAAGAAACGTTGTAAGCCTCGATAATAAAGAAATGCTCCTTACGAGATCGCAGCAACTACTGATGAAGTGGCGACGAAATTTGTGTACTTTTTTAGATTCGTTCTTTTGTAAACGCAGCGACACGCAGCACGCGCCGATGAACCACAAAGGAGCTACTTCCATGTCAAAGTGTTTGCTGCTGCACACCAAAGATGCTACACTGCAAAAGAGCCGCTTCGTTGTCATAGATCGCCTCTGAAGCGTGAACTCGCCCCAAGTTTCACAAAGTAACTTTAAATTATTGTTTGAGTTACATGCATAAAAAAAGTGTTTAAATGAAAAAAAGAGTTTAAATGATTTAATAGACATTTCATAGGTTGCCAGAGTCTGAAATAGATTTATAAAATTTCCTTGTTCATTAAATAAAATTCTTCTGTTGCATTCGTGTGTACAGAGCATCTATGTGGCTCGATATAACATTGCAGCGCCGGTGATCAGTTTGCTCACTTCCTTTCCAGCTCGTAGCGCACTCTCCAGCGCTGCACAGCATAGCAACTGTGTTCTTAATCCACCTATAGCTAACTATTAAAAATTCCAATTATCCAGCAGTCAATTGTACACTATTAAAAAAATAATAAGGGCGACGCTCAAACGAGTTATTATGTACGGAAAAATAATTTATGTAATTTGAGGACATAACTTATAGTTTTAAAATATTTTTGGCGGGCCAGTTGCCGACCGCTGTTCTCGAGTCTCAACTAGAGGGCATTTGCTTGCCTAACTCCAAAGTCAGCGGTACTGACTCAAGCATTTTTTAGATTTCTCTGCAGAAGCCCATAATCCAGTGTGCACTGTTTGATCCAATAAGCAATAAGTACGTGGACTGTTTCTGAATCTGATCTTCCACTCTAGTATTTTAATCAGGCATCATTAACTTTTAGGCAAAATTCGAAATTTCATGAAGTTCTTCTTCAATGTATACTATTTTATTATTGCGTGAACTAGTGCTAGTCACTTTCGAAGCCAACAAGGAAATTAATTGCTCCACCAACTTATTCATGTTGAAGTGTGCTGGCGATTTACTGGAAACCATACTGCAATTGTAAATGTTATGAAACGTCCCCTTAGAAAAATTATGAATGACTGTGCTGGTAGACTTCTACGTTATTTGCTTTTCAAACAGCTGAGCAAAACTCAACGTACTCAGACATTTCTCTCTTTACTTATTCTGATCAACACTAAACTGACACACAATATTTTTAGCGCAACGCAGTCTGACTTTCAATAAGCTCGACAAAATAATGGTCCTGACTAACAATAACCTATACCTTTCATGAATCACTTACCTCACAAAAATCTTTGTTACTCGAACTACTGCAATACAGCGAGCGCCAATACTGCCAGTTAAATAAAAGATTCTAACTACTGAAGGCAATAACTACTGATAAACATAGTTAGCAAATGAAAGATTTTGATAGAGAACAAACAATGTATTTACCTTAATAATGTTCAAAAGTCATCATATATATCTATCAATCCATGACATCCATCTTTACAAATTTCCTTTTTCTGGCGGACACACGTCCAGATCGCCCGCTTATAGTAACCTCTCAAAACTTAGGCATCTCTCTCTCCGCATCCACCACTGCTGGCGGCTCACCTCCAACAGCCCAACGCTACGCGCTGTTCACATCCAAATGCCTAACATTACACAAGCTAATATTCCAACAATGAGTCCAACCAGCCACAGACTGCACACAGCGCAGTCAGCGATTTTCATACAGAGCACTATGTGGCATTACCAACATGAAAACCTAAACAGCCTACTTACAGTGTCACCATAATCTTTTTCTTATTCATTAAATTAAAAAAGAAAAACAGTTTCAATCAGATGCCCACACAAAAATTCAACAGAGAAAATGTCTGCATCAAGATGATGTACCCCATGTGTTGTGTGACATTGGAGAATCATAAGATTTCCTATCTCTTGTTTCGCTCTTGTGCTACATCCACCATGTTAACATGTCTCAAAGTACCTCCACATAGCTGCACTGTCAATGGCACCAAGCTTGTTTGTCCTTGCGGGAAGAAAAAAGTAACATGTTCTCACCTTGAAGGTACCACAAGGTGTCGTCCACACAGCAGTGGTTTGCGATATGTCCCGTAAGCTTTTTAATCGACAGACATTTTTGTCCATCGTTTTCAGTTGATTGTTGTTACAGCGACGCCGTGTGGAAATTTCTTCCTCACAGTTTGCAAGTATAAAAAGCAGAGTTTCATCATCTAGCAAGAAGCAATTTCCCTTTCGACTTCAGAGCTTGCAAAATAAAAAAACATCGTTGGAAGGTCGATTTTGGTCGGCTGCATTAATCGCCAAATTTCTGTGGAAACAATATATTTTTGACGAGAGTCATGTTGTCAATGAACTTCACAGACTGAATGCCGTCTTTGACAAACCAGTTGTAATTGGAATGGCGATTTTAGATAATTTCAAGAAGTTCCTCGTTTTCGACAATACGTTTCACACCTCCCGACCTCAGAAGGATCTGTGGAGATACTACCAATAGAACCCACACCCTTCTGCACCAAAGCCTATGATGTTGAAGATTTTATTGCGTTTGTAATAAAATATCTCCTCCCCTCACCCTCTCTCCCCCTCTCTCGCTCTCTCTCTCTCTCTCTCTCTCTCTCTCTCTCTCTCTCTCTCTCTCTCTCTATCTATCTCTTCCTGTGCAGCGAATATTTCAATCAGGCAAAAATGTTGTAATATGAATGAAAGGCTGTAATGAGTGATGAAGATTAGTTTCTCCACGGTATAGCAGTGACATTGATAATAATTCCCAGCACATTTTAGACCGGATGTTACGTACACACACACAGACGCACACACACGACGCGCGCGCGTGCGCTCGAGTTCACACACACACATACACACACACTCACACAAAAGTAGACCCTATTTGAGGCAGGGCATATTTTTACCTTCATCCGAGCTTGAGAGAATTTAATGTGAAACGGATAATAATACCAATCTCTGAGGGAGAGAGGCATTAAAGCATATATGCTCTCAAATATAATACTGGTGTACGCATCTGCTGCAAGAGTTCGATCATGCAGGTCATGTTGTCTCACTTACGATAACTTGAAAAATGAAATAGGTAGAGTCCGTCCTCCCACATTTTCCTAACAAATGTCATACTAGTTTCCCTAAAAAGGTTGTTAAGGTGGGATGACCTCGACATTATCTGAAAGACGAGTGAACATAATTTGTTTTTTGATTTTTTGCAAAGGCTGTGGAATAGTTCTACCGTCAGCACGGTGTAGCACATAAATAAGCAGTCATCTCCGTGAGACAGGACAGGAAACACCTGTCCACCCATTTCTGTATAGCGCAGTCTGCACTTCCAGCTACACAATAGTAGAGAATATCTCAGCAGTCAGTGATCCATCTTGCAAGAATTTAATCGATGAGTAACACCTCTCTGGTGGACTGCAGTAATGCATATCCTTGATCTTGGAGTCATTTTTAGGCTTCTGTGCCTCAGTAGGTAACCTGACCCTTATACTGAGGTTTTAGATTCCGTAGCTGTTCTCTAATGAATGTGACATAATTTCTTCATCAACTAATGGAGCATTGATTATCATGTTGTAACGAGTTTCAGGATGAGTTACCCCATTCTCGACTGGTCCACTATAAATCTGTCATGTTTACATGCGAATTTACCCAAGATTCTGTAGAATAACAATACGGAAAAGAACATCATCATGAATTACGACTTATATCATCAAATGTTATACAATGAAGCAGTTGTAACCACAGGCACCGTATCAGACTTGTTATCGTCAAAAAGTATTAGTAATCGCGAGTCTTATCCGCGAAGTAGTTATGTTTTTCTCTTTTTTTTTATCATTTCTCGTCTGACTGGTTTGATGCGGTCCGCCACGAATTCTTCTCCTGTGGCAACCTCTTCATCTCAGAGTAGCACTTGCAACCTACGTCCTCAATTCTTGCTGCATGTATTCCAATCTCTGTCTTCCTGTACAGTTTTTGCACTCTACAGCTCCCTCTAGTACCGTGGAAATCATTCCCTAATGTCTTAACACATTTCCTATCAACGTGTCCCTTCTCTTTGTCAGTGTTTTCCTCATGTTCCTTTCCTCTCCTATTCCGTGCAGAGCTTCCTCATTCCTTGCCTTATCAGTACACCTAACTTTCAACATTCGCCTATAGCACCACATCTCAATTGCTTTGATTCTCTGCTGTTCGCTTTTCTCACACTCCATGTTTCACTACCACTACCATAAAATTCTGTGCTCCAGACGTACATCCTCAGAAATTTTTTCCTCAAATTAAGGCATATGTTTGATTGCAGTAGACTTCTCTTGGCCAGGAATACCCTTTTTGCGAGTGCTAGTCTCTTTATGTCGTCGTCCTTGCTCCGTCCGTCATTGGTTATTTTGTTGCCTAGGTAGCAGAATTCCTTAACTTCATCTACTTCGTGACCATCAATCCTGATGTTAAGTTTCTCCCTGTTCTTAATTCTGCTACTTCTCATCACGTTCGTCTTCCTTCGATTTACTCTCGGATCTGCACTCATTAGATTGTTCATTCCATTAAGCATATCATGTAATTCTTCTTCAATTTCACTCAGGATAGCAATGTCATCAGCGACTCGTATCATTGGTATCCTTTCACCTTGAATTTTAATTCCACTCCTCAATCCTTCTTTCATTTTCATCATTGTTTCTTCGATGTACAGACTGAACAGAGGGAAGGAAGGATTACATCCCTGTCTTACACCATTTTTATTCCGTGCGCTTCGTTCTTGGTCCTATTTTCCCTCTTGGCTTTTGCACATATTGTATATTACCCGTCTCCCCCTAAAGCTTACCCATGTTTTTCTCAGAATTTGGAACGTCTTTCACCATTTGACATTGTCGAACGCTTTTTCTAGGTCGACAAATCCTCTGAAAGTGTCTTGATTATTCTTTAATCTTGCTTCCATTATCAGCCGCGATCATTATGTATGTACCTCCAAAAGTGAGCAGATCAGAGTCTATTACTTTTTGACGCTCTGCAATCTGTTATAATAGTGTTCCGAAACGTATCAAGATTTAAGTTGTAAATTTATGACAATATTTTTTATTGTATGTTTATCCTGTGGCATCGGTAATGGGTAACCGATAACGAGATACTTCATCTCAGAACCACTTAAGACATAATAAAAAACCAGTAGTTCAGTAGTCGCGGAAGATTTATTCCATATTTTCCACCAAAATCGAAGCAAAAGTTGAAATAAGTCATGTCGTGTGTTTGCTAAAATTTCTAATTTTTTCTTTGTTCTGCTTTATGTTAAAATGATACAGATTACTGCTCTCTGAAAATCCAGAGTAGTCGATAGGGTCACTTAAAGTTGATATGCTTTAAAATAAACTTTGTGATCAACAGAGGGTGTTAATTTATGAGGTACAGAGTAAAGAAAATAATGCACCAATCTGTCCACGACGTTCATTATAAGAGGAGTAACGTCTCGAAGTCCATTGACGAAATTTTTGCGGTTGTTCGAGGATACTTTCTGAGAACAGTGGCCTGAGGGACCCATGACCTCTTGTGACTGGTTACTGTGTAATTATGTAATTATGATTTTATTCGGTTTGCTCCCAGTTACCCTTATTTCTGTAAATATGCCTCCACAAGAGTGAAAAAGTCTGTAACAAGTTGTCACCATAATGCACAATACAAAAAAAAAAAATACACACGAAGTAATGCAATAACCCATTAATGTAGGGAAAAGTTCAATCGTGGTTGCCATTGCCGTGGGAACAGTTCAGAATAGTGTCATTGTGTCTCCTTTCCATTTCTGTAATTGAACCCAGATATGAGCTGCTTATCGGTCAACTCTTCATCAGCAAACTTACCAGTAATACAACGTATCAGTATTAACGGACAACGAACGTTGCTGAAAAAACAGATACTGAATTCAGGCTTGGGAGCGAACGGTAAAGTGGGTATTACTGTCGTGAACAACAAGTACCGTAGGTGAATGGAGCAAGTTGGTTTCCAAACAAGACACACAGCGCATACAGCCGACATTTAAACTCTAATTGTAACCAACCACCTATGACCACATGCTCTTGTACGAAAATACTTGGGAAATATCTCTGAACAAGATTCTAACTTATTTCCACAGAGTTCGGATTCGCCCTATATAAAAATGGAACCATAAAAGTGAATCAGGTCTGATGATCAATTAATGTCACTGCTAAGAGTGAGGTCAGTACGAGCATAACACAAATAGACCATAATGCTACCAGGAAAATCCCACCCGAGTAAGTAAGGAAAGAAAGAATGACATATCTTTAAAACAGAAGAAGAATCCACAGGCTCTAAATGCGAACAATATAGCTCTAACTAGCTCTGAATTTAACGAATATCAATTGTAATACACGTCAGCCTATACTCATGTGTCGATTGTCGTATGCGCTTTGGAGCATAATAGTTCCCTCATCAGAAGGAAACGCACACGGAACGGGCATCTACTACATACTTCGCAAACTACAGTGAAATGCATGGCGGGGTGTACTCAACATGTGGCTGATTACAGTCATCTGTGAGCCTCAGTTGAGCCCAAAAGCTTCTTAAACATTGACGCAAAGATGAGAGCTGAAAATCAGAAACTTCTCTAACAAATGTATTGATTTCAAACAAAAGTGGTACTAGACAATAGAGAAAAGAACAGCAAACGTTCGCGAAATCCATCGTCTTATTATAGCTGATCTAGATTTCAACTGTTCCATAGCCGTCTTCAGTGTTACAAATTACAGAAGAGGAGATCCAGGAACAACTATAAGGTAGTTGACTACGTATCGTAAGTGCAAACGTATGCATCACACAGTTACATACCATATAACGTATGAAGCTAGTCCAGTGTCACGTAGTAGACAATATTAGTTGTAGTGTGTAGAGCGTATAGGAGCCTGACGTGAACTGAAGCCGTTGCTTACATTGTTGAACAGGAAGAAAATGTGACGTCAAAGCCTTGTGGTGCCCCCTACCGAGGTGCCGGTGAATAAATAAATAACAGTAAAGCTATATGATTTATAAAAGTTTTTTTTAATATACTGAACATTAAAACCGCAAGTAATGGTTAAACCATGGAAAGCAAATCAGAGGGGTAGAACCATAAGTACAACCCCGTCAGTGACAGCAAGTTCACGATACTGTGCCATATATTGAGTAACAACTTATGATGCCTAGACCACTATTTTCCTATTACAACTAAACTACGATAACCAATTTCGATTGCTCTAGATCTTCAGATCGTTCAAAATGTAAAAAAGTGTTGAGTATGCACTGTAAAGCATCATTAGCTGCAGTCATGCAGTGAAATACATTCGTAAATATCTAGAAGAAGACAGCAGGTAGTTTCAAAACATCACCGTGAGCAAGCCAGGTTGTAGACCGTAATCTCGCAGGTTGATGATAACAAAGGAAAAAGGCCAGCAGTCATCCTGCGCGAGCATGGTCTACAATCTGGCTTGCTCACTGTGATGTTGTTAAACTAAGCACTGCCATTGTCTTAGTATTTACGACTGCATGCCATTGTATGACTACAGCTAATGATGCTTTCCATTGCATGGTCACAGCTTTCTTATATTTTGAGCATCTGAAGATGGTTGCAGATAGCAACCAAAAATAGTTTTTCTGATAAGAAAATTGTGGTCTAGGCATTAAGCACGTTTTATATGAAGAAATTTTTATTTAATAAACCACATTAAGACAATCGTCTCCTCCCTGAGAATGCCAGACTTCAGAAGTAAGTAACATGCTTTTACATTGCAATGTAATGAAAGAAGATCGATTAGCAACTGCATACAACACGAAAAGTACAGTGTTAAAATAATGCACCAAGAGAATTAAAACTTCAAGGAATGAAAATACAATGAAACATGGTGTTCCCCCTCTAGACACAAACTAAAATCGCAACTCGTAAAACAATATAAACTATAATCGAAACTCGCAAAATAGTGTGAACATGAGGAATAAAGCAGCATTGCAATGTTGAATGGTAGGAAGCTAGCCGCCTGCCGGTGTGGCCGAGCGGTTCTAGGCACTTCAGTCTGGAACCGCGCGACCGCTACGGTCGCAGGTTCGAACCCTGCCTCGGGCATGGATGTGTGTGATGTCCTTAGGCTATTTAGGTTTAAGTAGTTCTAAGTTCTAGGGGACTGATGACCTCAGATGTTAAGTCCCAATTTTTTAGGAAGCTAGCCAGTGTCGCAAAAACTGAACAAACAAGTAAACTAAAGGAATGAAAATAGTAAATTAAAAATGGTGTGCCCTCTGTGGACATAAACTAAAATCCTACAGATCGTAAAACTACGCCATCTCTGGGCTTACAGGATAAACATGAGTCTGACGTCACATTTTCTTCCTGAACAACCGTGTAAGCTATGGCTTCAGGACATCTGAGGCTCCTCTACGGTATACGCCGACCAACATTGTCCACTATGCAACACTGCACTAATACCACCTGTTGTTATGTTGTGTATCACTGTCTTGTGCTTATGTCTGCATTTATACACTCCTGGAAATGGAAAAAAGAACACATTGACACCGGTGTGTCAGACCCACCATACTTG
This sequence comes from Schistocerca piceifrons, assembly GCF_021461385.2. Classification (NCBI taxonomy): domain Eukaryota; kingdom Metazoa; phylum Arthropoda; class Insecta; order Orthoptera; family Acrididae; genus Schistocerca; species Schistocerca piceifrons. Next base: position 510,685,378 of record NC_060140.1, read on the forward strand.
CTCCGGACACTGCGAGAGGGCTGTACAAGCAATGATCACACGCACGGCACGGCGGACACACCAGGAACCGCGGTGTTGGCCGTCGAATGGCGCTAGCTGCGCAGCATTTGTGCACCGCCGCCGTCAGTGTCAGCCAGTTTGCCGTGGCATACGGAGCTCCATCGCAGTCTTTAACACTGGTAGCATGCCGCGACAGCGTGGACGTGAACCGTATGTGCAGTTGACGGACTTTGAGCGAGGGCGTATAGTGGGCATGCGGGAGGCCGGGTGGACGTACCGCCGAATTGCTCAACACGTGGGGCGTGAGGTCTCCACAGTACATCGATGTTGTCGCCAGTGGTCGGCGGAAGGTGCACGTGCCCGTCGACCTGGGACCGGACCGCAGCGACGCACGGATGCACGCCAAGACCGTAGGATCCTACGCAGTGCCGTAGGGGACCGCACCGCCACTTTCCAGCAAATTAGGGACACTGTTGTTCCTGGGGTATCGGCGAGGACCATTCGCAACCGTCTCCATGAAGCTGGGCTACGGTCCCGCACACCGTTAGGCCGTCTTCCGCTCACGCCCCAACATCGTGCAGCCCGCCTCCAGTGGTGTCGCGATGGGCGTGAATGGAGGGACGAATGGAGACGTGTCGTCTTCAGCGATGAGAGTCGCTTCTGCCTTGGTGCCAATGATGGTCGTATGCGTGTTTGGCGCCGTGCAGGTGAGCGCCACAATCAGGACTGCATACGACCGAGGCACACAGGGCCAACACCCGGCATCATGGTGTGGGAAGCGATCTCCTACACTGGCCGTACACCACTGGTGATCGTCGAGGGGACACTGAATAGTGCACGGTACATCCAAACCGTCATCGAACCCATCGTTCTACCATTCCTAGACCGGCAAGGGAACTTGCTGTTCCAACAGGACAATGCACGTCCGCATGTATCCCGTGCCACCCAACGTGCTCTAGAAGGTGTAAGTCAACTACCCTGGCCAGCAAGATCTCCGGATCTGTCCCCCATTGAGCATGTTTGGGACTGGATGAAGCGTCGTCTTACGCGGTCTGCACGTCCAGCACGAACGCTGGTCCAACTGAGGCGCCAGGTGGAAATGGCATGGCAAGCCGTTCCACAGGACTACATCCAGCATCTCTACGATCGTCTCCATGGGAGAATAGCAGCCTGCATTGCTGCGAAAGGTGGATATACACTGTACCAGTGCCGACATTGTGCATGCTCTGTTGCCTGTGTCTATGTGCCTGTGGTTCTGTCAGTGTGATCATGTGATGTATCTGACCCCAGAAATGTGTCAATAAAGTTTCACCTTCCTGAGACAATGAATTCACGGTGTTCTTATTTCAATTTCCAGGAGTGTAACATGTTGTCAGTTATATTTGTTCCCGATTTTCCTATTTTCTTTTTAATTTTTAGCACTGAAGACGACTATGTATTAGTTGAAATCTAGACCAACGGTAATAAAACGAAGGAATACGCGATCGATCGCTGTTCTTGTCTCTATTTTCTATATTCAACGATCGCTGTTCACAACGGGATCACGCGGATTCCAATGTCATTATAACTGATATCTGTTGTGAATGAAAACGGAACACATTGAGCCTGTAGATGGTGGCAACCCTGCACTGGTCATGTGACGAAGCCGCCCCCTCCCCCCCCCCCTCGCCCCTCGCCCCCTCCCACCCTCCGACCACGCAACACTTTCACGCCTCGGTTGCACGGTAAACACACCTATTTAGCCGCATCTGATACGGGACGGAAATTAAACAATTCTGGCGGCACCGTCGTCCCGAAATGTGTTTTATCGGAGAGGCCAGATGCTTGATAAGAAAATTGCAGCAAGATTAGAGTGGAAATTACGAGGTATTTAGCGCCGTTTTCGAACGTCAATCCAAGCTGCACGAACGAAGATGAGATACGGATTAAGAGCCGGGCATAACACATCGAAAATAACATCTAGGTAACCGCTCGGTACACCTTCGGCTTTCTGATACAAAACCCCCCTACACAGCACTTTCTGTAGCCGTACCGAAGCATGTTTTTTGTTTAACTGACGTATTTTCCGTTCCACTGAACTACATTTATTACTTCCAATTGACGCAATAATTCTATTTAATAGCGCTCTGATGATACAGCAGTACCTTTGTACAACTGAATGCGATTGTTTGAGACCTTAAGCAAGATAAAGACGGCATCTTCTGAGTTTGGAGACTATTCAAGACATATTATTAGCTATACCAAAAATATTAACAGAGGATATACTTCTGTACTTCAAAACCCGACGGTTCCTAGAACATAAATACTCACTTTAATAGATGATACCATTGTAAATTTCAGGATCTTTGTTTGAAATGCTACTTGCAGGTAGCTTTAGGTGCTGTTGAAATACACCCACTAAATACAGAAGCTGTCGTTATTATACGTTCCTTCACATATTTCTTGAAGCACATCAGTGTTTTATTGCCAAAGATACATTTCATAAAAAACGAATTTTCGATAAATGAAAAAGGATTTCTCTCAATAAAAGCAAACTATGACATACAATTGCTTAAGTGACATCATAGGATAACATTTTTAAATAACATCCGGTTTTTGGAATTGAATTTCTGTGTTTTAAAGCTATGTAACGTTTATTACATTCAACTTTCAGTTATAAGTAATGCACTAATGAAAGAGCAACTCAAACAGTTCTTATTAGAAGTGTTCAATGTGACGACAGTCCATCACACGACACAAATCAAGTCGACAGACAACTTCTTCCCAAATCTTGATCAGTGAGTCTGGAGTAATAACAATTGCTACAATCGCTTCAGTCCCATTTCTTAAGTCGGGAAAATCAGCTGGTAGTGGAGGCACATACAAATGATCCTTTATGAACCCCCAAAGGTAAAAATCGCGTGACGTCAGATCGAGTGAACGTGGAGGCTATGTGAAGCAAGTTCTATAATTTGGCCCCTTTCGGCAAATCCAACGGCCGGTTGTAACGTCTTTTAACCAGTCGTGTACAAAGTTATGCCAGTGGGGCGGCGCACGATCTAGCTGCCAAATGAAGTTCTGTGGTTCAGCTTCTTCCAACTGAAGAAAGTGCCTAGTTCTAGTGCGTCAGAATAGCGAACACGGGTTACAGTTCTTTCATTGCAAAAGAAAGCCCCATAAACTTTCCGCGGGGGTATGGTACAGGAAAACATTTAATTTATGGGAATCTCTTTGCAACTGTATGTTTTCGTGTGGATTTGCTGACAACCTGATGCTAACATTATGCGTGTTCACATTTCCACTCAAGTGAAATGTCAATCCATCACTGAATGCGACACTATCCAAAAAAACTTCATCGTCATGCAGCAACATTTCGTTTGCCAAGTTTCTAACGCTTTCTAACGGAAGACACAGTTGTCCGTTCATTTGATGTGTTATTTATAATTGTAAGTTGAACATAATAAATTCCACAAAACATTAAATTTCTCATATTCATTTTGAATCAATCGGTTCAATGAAAACATCTTTGTTACGTAGGGCTTCTGAGTCCATTATTTTACATCTCCTGTCTGTATTCTCCTTAAAACATGTAACATATCTTTTTCTACGATGGTCTGCCTACACTATGTCTCAGTGCGGCGACCAACCCACCCCACCGCCGCCCCGCACCGAATCCAGGGGCTGTTCGGCCCCCAGTGGACCAGTGGAACCCCCCCCCCCCCGACCCCCCACCCCCCCCGTCTCCACGGGAACGTCTCATACCAGACGAGTCTAACCAAAATGTTTGCGTGGTAGTGTAATTATGGTGTACACGTACTTGGAGACAGACACTGACTTACCCTTTGATTTACTTTTGTTGATCTTCACACGTCAATTTTTTTGATGCTATACATTCCGTTCATCTGGCAGGATTGCAGTGTCATCGGCAAGCTTAAAAATCTTCTTTCTTCTACCTAAATCTCAAATTTCTTCCCTGCTCAATGTGCATACTGAATAACACTCTCGGTCGGTGAGGCCTGGCATGAAGTCGGCGCTCCAAAACATCTCAAAGGTGTTGTATAGGATTCAGGTCAGGACAGTCTGCAGACCAGTCCATTACAGGGATGTTATTGTCGTGCAACCATCCAGCCACAGGCCGTGCATTATGAACAGGTGCTCAATCGTGTTGGATAAAATCGCCATCAGCCGGCCGGAGTGGCCGTGCGGATCTAGGCGCTACAGTCTGGAACCGAGCGATGGCTACGGTAGCAGGTTCGAATCCTGGGCATGGATGTGTGTGATGTCCTTAGGTTAGTTAGATTTAATTAGTTCTAAGCTCTAGGCAACTGATCACCTCAGAAGTTAAGTCGCATAGTGCTCAGAGCCATTTGAAATCGCCATCCCCGAATTGCTCTTCATCAGTGGGAAGCAAGAAAGTGCTTAAAACGTCATTGTAAGCCTGTACTGTGATAGTGCCAAAACAACAAGGAGTTCAAGCCCCCTCCATGAAAAGCTCGACCTCATCATAGCACCACCGCCTCGGAATTTTACTGTTGGCATTACACACTCTGGCAGATGACGTTCACCGGACATTCGCCGTACCCACACCCTATCATCGGATCGGCACATTGTATATCGTCCCTCCACATAACGTTTTTCCTCTGTTCAATCGGCCAATGTTTACGCTCCTTACACCAAGCGAGGCGTCGTTTGGCATTTACCGGTGTGATGTGTGGCTTATGAGCAGCCGCTCTACCACGAAATCGAAGTTTTCTCACCTCACGCCTAACTGTCATAGTACTTGGAATTCCTGAATGATGGTCTGGATAGATGTCTGGCTATTACACATTACGGATCCTCTACAACTGTCGGCGGCCTCTGTCAGTCAACAGACGAGGTCGGCCTGTACACTTTTGTGCTGTACGTGTCTCTTGACGTCTCCACTTCATTATCACATCGGGAACAGTGGACGTAGGGATGTTTAGGAGTGTGGAAATATCGCGTACAGACATATGACACAAGTGACACCCAATCACTTGACCGCCTTCTAAGTCCCTGAGTTCTACGGAGCGCCCCATTCTGCTCTCTCACGATGTCTAATGACTACTGTGCTCGCTGATATGAAGTATCTGGCAGTAGGTGACAGTAAAATGCACCTAATATGAAAAATGTTTGTTTTGGGGGGTGCCGGATACTTTTGATCACATAGTGCACATGCGTACATCCATTTTTATAATGTGTATGATTTTGTTCTCTCTTCAGGATTCCAAAGAGTGCATTCCAATCTTCAGTGTCAAAATATTTGAATGTTATGTTATAAATATGGATTTGTGTTTCTTGTTACTAGTTTTTCAGACAATAGCATGGTTAGTATTGCTTCACGTGCTCTCACATTTCTCTGGGACTCACAGTGATGTGTCCCCAAGTCTTTTTCTGTCAGTCGTTCCGTTCATCTGTAGATAATTACCGTTAGTATTTTGCAACCATTAATTATGAAACTGATGGGTCGGTCATACACTGGTCACCAGTTTCCTTCTTTATATTTGTAATTATTCTTTCGTCTTGAAGTCTGTAGGTATTTCGCCTGTCTCATATATCGCAGATGCCAGATGGTATAGTTTTCACTGTGCAAAATCTTTAGTTTAATAATTCTGAAGGAATGACGTCTTTTCCTCTTCCTTGACCGGTGTTCTATGTTCTGACAATTTCTGTGTGTTGCATCACATCACCCATCTTATCCTTAACTTCTTATTATTCCGTTTCGACAACACTGTCCTCATGTTTCCATCCTTTGCACAGCTCTTCTATCTGTTTCTACCATCAGTTAGCCGGCCGCGGTGGTCTCGCGGTTCTAGGCGCGCAGTCTGGAACCGCGCGACTGCTGCGGTCGCAGGTTCGAATCCTGCCTCGGGCATGGATGTGTGTGATGTCCTTAGGTTAGTTAGGTTTAAGTAGTTCTAAGTTCTAGGGGACTGATGACCACAGTAGTTAAGTCCCATAGTGCTCAGAGCCATTTGAACCATTTGAACCATCAGTTATTGATATTCATAAAGGCCCTTCGGTTTTGCCCACATTCTTCTTTAATTTTCTCTATGTGGCGTCTAGTTTTACTATACTGTCATATGCTTGTAGAGCCTTGCAGTTACTCTCCAATCACTGCTGCGTTACTAATTTGAACTTCCTATTAGCCTCACTTTTTGGAGGTCCGTATTCACTATTCTGTATCTACTTGGCGCGTTGGCGGACGTGCAGTACATATAAACTAAGCTGACCCATCGATATACCACTAATTTTCGTATGTTGCAGTCCTCCTATATTGTAAGCTTTTTGTAGGAAGTAGCCACATAGCTTTCTCTGAGGATCTTGAAAATAGTTTCTATATTATCACTTATTTTATATAAGGTGGTACATTTGTTTACGTATCTCTTTCACGTATCACTATTAACTTAGATAACTTGTAATAGTTAATAGTTTGGTTTCTCTTCATATTACTTTTAGATCTGAAGGTGGTCCAATTCATCTGAAACCGCCAATTACAGACAAAACAATAGAAAATTTTTTAGCGCGAACTTCAATGCGCAATACCTTTAATAGTTTCCACAACGAAACTCTGTCTCGAAATCTGGCAGGAAACCGTAAGAGATTCTGGTCGTATGTAAAGTACACATGTAGAAAAACGCAGTCAATATCTTCACTATGCGATAACAATGATGATGTCAGTGATGACAGTACCATTGAAGCAGAGTTACTAAACACGGTTTCCCGTAACCCCTTCATAAAGAAGACTAAGTAAATATTCCAGAATTTGAATCTAGAAAAACTGCCAATGGGAGTAAGTTAGGAGATATTCTCGTTGTCGCGCAGCAGCTTAAAGCATTTAGCAAAGGCAAGGCGTCCGATACAGACTGTATACCAGTCAGGTTCCTTTCAGAATATAGTGATACAATAGCTCTGTGCCTAACAATGATATACAACCGATCACTTGCGAAAGAGCCGTACTTAAGGGGAGTCGTGCCGCCCAAAATGACAAAATTTGACATTTTTACTTTTATGAAAATTATGCAAATATGGATGTTTATGTTTAATTTGTTGTTGGTTTTACTTAAATATTCGATTATTTACTATTTTAAATATATATTTGAAAATAATCATGCAATGACATTTCCGAGAATTTTGTTTTCCATCATTTCGCATATTGGCATTTTTCTCTGGAACTATATAGTCTAGAAGGCTGTGGTATCTTTTGTTTTGTAGAGAACTGTCCGTTTCATAAGGTGCCTACACTGGCGGCACTTCGCAGTAAACTCTTTGAACTGTACATTTGTTTGTGTTTGACAACAACAGTTATCCACTAGCCGCGTTTCTGTTTCTTTGTTGCCTGTGATAGTTTTCGTCATGACTAAACCAAAAGGAGTGTTTGAAAAAATATGAAACAAAGGAGACAGATACTACAGAACAAATATAGCAGCAGTAAATAGAGTGGTTAGCGTCGAAGCGCGTGATAATTTGGTTGTAAATAGTGACAGTCCTTCTGCTCCTCCGAGTCTTTCCAAGAAAAACTTCTGGGTAATGATGTAAAATACAACGCAGCTTCAGACAGTGAAACAAACTGCACTATAATTATTAATCTCCATACACTTATTTCAGCTTTGTGTGAAACAGTATGCTGTCGTATATGTGGAGGGAAAATTGAAATTACTGAAAAGCTATCTCAACGCAGTGGCTTGGTGTACACTTTAGAAATAACGTGTTTGAACTGTAAAAGCGAAAAGACTTTCAAGACTTCAGAAGTAAGTGTAAAGAATGGACCTTTTGACACTAATCTAAGATACTTCTATGGACTTAGACTCATAGGAAAAGGCCATTACGCTGGTAAGATTCTTTGTGGCTTGCTGAGCATCCCTGGCCCCCTACAAAAACTATCAAATACAACTCCATAGTGAGAAGTAGTGTCAAGGCGTGTGCTATTGAGTCAATGACTACAGCAGCAGAGCAGGCTGTAGCAGAAAATGGTAGTTCCGAATTAGCAATATCATTCGACGGATCCTGGCACAAAAGAGTTTTCCTGTCAAAGAATTCATGTGCATCTATTATCAGCATCGACAGTGGGAAAGAGTTGGATGTTGATGTGTTGACCATGTACTGTCAGGATTGTAGGTAAGCAGGCAAGAGTACTGAACAGCTAACTAAGCATGAAATTAATTGTCAGAGAAACTATGAAGAAACTAGTGGAGGGATGGAGGTAGCTTCTGCAGTGAAAATGTTCCAATGTTCCCATCATGACCGTGCTGTTCGCTAAATGAGTTTTCTTGGGGATGGAGACTCACGATCGTATAAGGCAGGGGTGGAGAGTATATCCTGTGGTGATTTGTCAATTACAAAACTAGAGCTCATTAATCATGTGCAAAAGAGGATGGGCGCGAGACTACGTAGACTCAAACAGCAGTTGGGAAGTACCAAGTTATCTGATGGTCTAAATATAAGACGTCGACTGACTGATAAAAAGCAAATTGATCAGATTACACAGTATTATGGTACGGCTATTAGAAGTAACAGAGATAATTTAGATGGTATGAAGAGAGCTGTTTGGGCAATTTATTTTCACAAGCTGTCTACAGATGCTGAACCAATACACATCCTGTGTTCCACTGAATGGTGTAAATACTTGAAGGCAAAAAATTACTGTACCAAGTGCTGTTACGCTTGCCATGAAACCTGTGTTTCAGGGTCTTGCCCAATCAGAGATGTTGAAGAAATGTCTCAAAGTCAAAACACAAAATGCGAATGAATCATTTAACAATGTTGTATGGTCAAGGATACCACAAAATGTGTTTCTTGGAAGGTCAGTTTTTGAACTTGGTGTTTTGGATGCTGTTCATACTTTTAATGATGGCTATTCTCGAAGGTTTTGGAATATCTTGGCGTTCATAAAGGTTACAATACCACTAAAAGTGTGATGGACTTACACCAACTGCGAATCATGAATGCAGGGATTGCAAGAAACAATATGTCAAAAGAAGCCAGATCCAAGAGAAGGAGAGCAGCACTGGGTGAGGAAGATGCAGGAGGAGATGAGGGCTACCATCCAGGAGCATTCTAACATATTTTTTATATATCAGTTAGCTGTATATTGAAATTTTTTCTTTAAACGCAATTTTCTCAACATGACATTTTTCAGTATAAAAGGCACTTTTTCTCAGAAACTTCTGAAACTACATCAATGAATTATTTACCACATAACATAGATAGTACAATGATGTTGTAGCTCTACTTTAGTAGTATTTACTGTAATAGTTAAAATTCAAGAAATTAAAATTGTGAATATTTATACCAAAAAATTGTATGCTTAGGCAAAAAATCATGACTTTTTTCCAGTTGTTATTTACGACTTATCTTAGAAGAAAGATTAAGGAAAGGCAAACCTACGTTTCTAGCATTTGTAGACTTAGAGAAAGCTTTTGACAATGTTGACTGGAATACTCTCTTTCAAATTCAAAAGGTGGCAGAGGTAAAATACAGGGAGCGAAAGGCTATTTACAATTTGTACAGAAACCAGATGGCAGTTATAAGAGTCGAGGGACATGAAAGGGAAGCAGTGGTTGGGAAGGGAGTAAGACAGGGTTGTAGCCTCTCCCCGATGTTGTTCAATCTGTATATTGAGCAAGCAGTAAAGGAAACAAAAGAAAAATTCGGAGTAGGTATTAAAATTCATGGAGAAGAAATAAAAACTTTGAGGTTCGCCGATGACATTGTAATTCTGTCAGAGACAGCAAAGGACTTGGAAGAGCAGTTGAATGGAATGGACAGTGTCTTGAAAGGAGGATATAAGATGAACATCAACAAAAGCAAAACAAGGATAATGGAATGTAGTCTAATTAAGTCGGGTGATGCTGAGGGAATTAGATTAGGAAATGAGGCACTTAAAGTAGTAAAGGAGTTTTGCTATTTGGGGAGCAAAATAACTGATGATGGTCGAAGTAGAGAGGATATAAAATGTAGGCTGGCAATGGCAAGGAAAGTGTTTCTGAAGAAGAGAAATTTGTTAACATCCAGTATTGATTTAAGTGTCAGGAAGTCATTTCTGAAAGTATTCGTATGGAGTGTAGCCATGTATGGAAGTGAAACATGGACGATAAATAGTTTGGACAAGAAGAGAATAGAAGCTTTCGAAATGTGGTGCTACAGAAGAATGCTGAAGATTAGATGGGTAGATCACATAACTAATGAGGAAGTATTGAATAGGATTGGGGAGAAGAGAAGTTTGTGGCACAACTTGACCAGAAGAAGGGATCGGTTGGTAGGACATGTTCTGAGGCATCAAGGGATCACCAATTTAGTATTGGAGGGCAGCGTGGAGGGTAAAAATCGTAGAGGGAGACCAAGAGATGAATACACTAAGCAGATTCAGAAGGATGTAGGTTGCAGTAGGTACTGGGAGATGAAAAAGCTTGCACAGGATAGAGTAGCATGGAGAGCTGCATCAAACCAGTCTCAGGACTGAAGACCACAACAACAACAACATATTTTAAAGTGATTGTACAGTCACAAAACATGGGAGAACATGTGGTAAAAACACCTCATTTATGTACTCAACAGTTTCTGAGAAAGCGGGCCATTTATATAGCCAATTTAACACTGTCGAGATAGGGCGGTACAACTACCCTTAAGGACTAGAAAGTTACAGAAGTCACACCAATACCCAAGAAACGAAATAGTAATCTGCTGGACTTCAGACCCACATCACGTCGATTTGCAGTACGATTTTGGAACGTATACTGTGCTAGTACATCATCAAGTACCTCGAAGAAAACGATTTATTGACACACACTCAACACGAATTCAGATAATATCGTTCTTGTGGAAAGCAGCTAGCTCCTTATTCTTACGAAGTAATGAGTGCTATCGACAAAAGATATCAAATCTCTTCCATTTTTAGATCTCCAGGAGGCTTTTGACACCGTTCCTCATCAAGAGACTTCTAATGGAATTGAGTGGCCGTGGAATATCGTCCCAGTTTGTGAGTGGATTTTCGATTTCCTGTCAGCGTGGTCACTATTCGTAGTATCCGACGGAGAGCCTTCGAGTAAAACAGAAGTAATATCCGGCGTTCCCCAGGGGAGCGTTACAGATTCTTTGCTGTCCCTGATTTATATAAACGACATACGAGACAATCTGAGCAGCCCTCTTAGATCGTTTGCCGACGATGCTGTCATTTACCGCCTTGTAAATTCATCATATAATCAATACCATAGTATGTTGCGAAAAGTAGAATTGACTGAATAAGGAAAAGTCATCCACATGAGTACTAAAAGAAGTCCACTAAATTACGGTTCCACAATAAATTACACCTATTTGATAGCTGTAAATTCATCAAAATCTTTAGGAATTGCTATTACGAATAACTTAAATTGGAACGATTACATAATAACGTTGTGGGAAAGTAGACCAAAGACTTCGATTTATTGGCGGGACACTTAGAAAGTGTAACAACTCTGCTGAAGAGACTGCTTACACCACGTTTGTCCATCCTATTTGCCGGCCGGTGTGGCCGAGCGGTTCTATGCGCTACAGTCTGGAACCGCGTGACTGCTACGGTCGCAGGTTCGTATGCTGCCTCGGGCATGGATGTGTGTGATGTTCTTAGGTTAGTTAGGTTTAAGCAGTTCTAAGTTCTAGGGGAACGATGACCTCCGATGTTAAGTCCCATAGTGGTCAGAGCCATTTGAACCAATCCATCCTATTTTAGAGTATTGCTGTGCGGTTTGGGACCGCATGAGATGGGATTGACGGAAGACATCTAAAAAGTTGAAAGAAAGGTAGATCGTTTTGTTTGTCGCGAAATAGGGGAGAGAGTTCCAAGGAAATGGTATCAGAATTGGCGTGGCAATCCGGCAATCATTAAAACAAAGGCATTTGCTGTTACAGCAGGATCTTTTCGTGAAATTTCACTCCGATTGCGAAAATATTTTTTTGGCGCCCATTTACATAGGGATAAATGATCATCATAATAATCAGAGCTCGCATAGAAACATTTAAGTGATCTTTCCCCCGCACGCTGTTCGAGAGTAGAACTGTAGGGAAGTAGCTTGAAGGTGGTTCGATGAACTATCTGCCAGACACGTGGTTGTGAACTGCAGAGTAATCATGTAGATGTAGATGTAAACGTGATCTAAACTGTTTGTTCGTACACCCAAGATCTCTTACCTCCTGTCGCCTTTCGTACGAAATTTGAATCTGACTACTCGGAAAGTACGACGCGAAAGCCATTAAAAGGGAGTTGGTAGTTTCCGTACCTCGCGCAGACTTGGGCTTTGTGCGGGCAACTGTAATTAATATCCGGCGCAGTTGCCGGCCGCGGCTCGCGTGGGCAAACAAAGCGCCGCGGCTATTGTGTCTCGTGGACAGCCACAAAGGAGGCGGAGCGGCGCGCGCCCAGGCCCGCATCCATGTTCGCAGCAAGGACGCGATCCGCGCGCCGCCCGGCCGGCCGGCAAACAGCCGCACAGGGTCCGGCAGCTGGAGCAGGGACCATAGCGCGGCGCCACGACTGGCTGGAAGTGTTCGATGGTTCAGATGGCTCTGAGCACTATGGGACTTAACATCTGAGGTCATCAGTACCCCAGAAATTAGAACTACTCTTCGACCATAGATACTAGTAGACTGGCCTTGCTGTGCAGAAGCTATAGGGCTGGTGTGGCTCCAACATAAACCACGGGACTGTTGGCAAAACGTGGCGGGATTTCAAATCAGCGGTCTGCCATCCTATGTTTGTATCGTATTTTCTCATTCTCAATTGACTGCCAAACGCTTCCAACAAAAATTACTTTTTTTATTTGCGAAAAATTATGCCAGAACTACATTTGACCTGGATTTGTTCACAGTATCACTTATAAAATCTAACAAATACATCGAACGCCACTCTGGTGGGCCGTGGGACGAAATTACTATAAACTATCAAATAAAGTAAAATGTCGTTAAAATCCTTTTAAACGTTAAGAGTGGGCTCGTGTCAAAACCTTAAACATAGGATTCGCCGCGTTTTGAGCTCTAGTCACTTATAAAAGAAAATGGGATATGCGAATTATGTCAACTATAGGTGCCAAAATTGTCGACTTTAGGAGCAGGTCCATTTTAGAGTACGAATTTTGGGAGCACTTCAAAGGTTCAGTTCCCACTATTTTTACAAAAGTTTAAACTATCAGTTTAAAAAATGATATTTTAGATGAAATGTGAGACTTTGAAGTTTTTCCGTTTCAGGGCCTGTATCCAAAGCTGCCTTCGGTTTTTTTCATCCTTAGGAAACCTATGAGTAGGAACGAGAAACAGTTATACTTACTTCTGTAACCGAATTATCACCGATACGTTCCAAAATGTAATATGAGTCTGACTTTACAGGCATCACTTTCAACACTTTAATTTACGTGATACTCTATTTCAAGTGTAAAAAACATATAAAAGTCACTTCAGCAGAATTCAATAAACGCATCTCCCCTATCGTAGAAAGACTTACACGTGAAATGTAATGCCATTTCCCTCGACAAAACGCTGAGTACAGCCATAAACGCAACACGAAACAACCCTGTTTTGCCAACATTCACGTGACTTCAGCCCTGAGATGTTGGAGCCACGAAAATGACGTCAGGGCCAGTCTATTATATTTATGGTCGAAGGAACTACTTAAACCTAACTAACCTAAGGGCATCACACACATCCATGTCCGAGGCAGCATTCCGACTTGCGACCGTAGCAGCTGCTTGGTTCCTGACTGAAGCGCCTAGAAACGCTCGGTCACAGCGGCCGGCTCCAAGCGTTGGAATCTGGACGTTTCAGGCCGAGCTGCAAACCCGGCAGGGGCTCTCTTTCTGAACGCCACCAATCCTTCTGGCAATACCAAACATCGTTTTCAAAATTTTGGAGAACAGCAATCAGTCGGCCTTTCCTTTCAGGCTTCATGAAAGAAAATCGGTTGACTGAACTGTGACAGGAGCCCGAACAACAGGGGGTTGGCGTACTAGGGAACGTATTAAAACTCTGAAGTACTGCACTGATAATGGCTAGTTACTGGCCGAAATCTAGATCGGCTTTAATGAAACCTTTAAGGAAAGGACGACTAATTGCTGTTCACTACCATTTTGAAAGTCATCTCACAATCTTTGCGTGCATTCCACATTCGTAATGGAAGGTAATTTGAACAAGAAATATGTTCGCAGTTACGAATAGGAATCACATTCGGCTTTATATTGAAATGACGACCATGAAAATATGTACCAGGCAGGACCCGAATTCAAATGTTCAAATGTGTGTGAAATCCTATGGGACCCAACTGCTAAGGTCACAAGTCCCTAAGCTTACACACCACCTTACCTAAATTACCCAAAGGACAAACACACACACACACCCACGCCCGAGGGAGGACTCGAACCTCCGCCGGGACCAGCCGCACAGTCCATGACTTCTACGCCCCTAGACCGCTCGGCTAATCCCGCGCGGCGACCCGAATTCCTCGCTTTACGCAAGCGATCGCCTTAACCACTTTGGCGCGAATCACGCCCATCACCGAACTTCCATATCTCACCGTCCATGTGTCACACAACCTGCACTCATACTTTACTTACACTGACCACCTACCTAATAGTCGGTCCGTCTAATTTTGACAAGGATAACAGTGGTGACGCATCATGGCATCGAAGCAATGCGTTCTTCGTAGGTCGCTGGAGGGAACTTCCATCACACTGCACGCACAAGTCACCCAGTGCCCGTAAATTCCGGGGAGCAGGGCGATGAACTCTGACGCCACGTTAATCACATCCGAGATGTGTTTGATCGAGTTCAGAACTGGCGACGTGTGGGCCAGCACATCAATTACAATTCATTACTGTGTTCCTCGAACAACTCCATCACTCTCCTGCCTTTGTGGCGTGGCACATTATCTTGCTGAAAAATGCCACAGCCGGCAGGAAAAATGTTCGTCATGAAGGGATGTACGTGGTCTGCAACCATTGTACGATCCTCCTTGGCCGTCATGGATTCCCATGGATTCCCATGGGATGGTTCGCCAGAGCGTAATGGAGCCGCCGCCAGCTTGGCTCCGTCCAGCAGTACAGGTGTCAAGGAGTTGTTCCCTTGAAAGACGATGGATTCATGCCCTTCCATAGGCATGTAAAAAAAGGTATCGGGATTCATCATGCAACGCTCTGCCACTGCGCCAAAGTTCAGTGCCGATGGTCACGCGCCGATTTCAGTCGTACTTGCCGACGTCGCGGTGTTAACATTGACACTTGCTGCGTAGGCCCATAGTTAGAAGTGTTCGGTGCACTATGTGTTCTGACACACTTGCACTCTGCCCAGCATTAAAGTCTGATGTTGGTTCCGCCACAGTTCGCCACCTGTCCTGTTTTACGAGTCTATCCGACCAATGACGTCCGACATCTGTTATGAGGGATGACTGCCCAACCACCAACATTCACCGCAGAACTCATCGAACACCCGATAAGTCGTACAGTTTCCGAAAAGATCGTGCCGAGCCTCCGGGCCATCACAGTATGCCTTCGAACAGACTCAGGTAGACCGCACTCCTTCCGTATTCTACACACGGACAAAACGCTCACTGACACTACACGTACCGCGCTTGTGTCTGATTGGCAGTCTTTCCTTGCCAGGTGATGCTGATATCGCCTGGACGGGTTTATATCGATAGTTGGTTCAAATGGTTCAAATGGCTCTGAGCACTATGGGACTTCAGTTCATCAGTCATCAGTCCCCTAGAACTTAGAATTACTTAAACCTAACTAACCTAAGGACATCACACGCATCCATGCCCGAGGCAGGATTCGAACCTGCGACCGTAGCAGTCGCGCGGTTCCAGACTAAAGCGCCTAGAACCTTTCGGCCACCACAGCCGGCCTGTTTTATTAAGAAGTACGATCCAACGTTCCTCCGGTTACATGTATAAGTACTTCTCAATAAAACAGGCCCTGCTATTTCGTATTTTGCGTCTGGCAGCAGTCTCCAAGAGGAATTATTTTTCACACTATACGTGGGGTAGTCCTAAACGTTTTAGTCACCACTTGGAAAACGTAAATGTGAGTAATAAACTTTTTGTTTGATTGCAGGTACATGTCTACAGTTTTGGAAGAAACTGAAATCCTCACACTACAATACCCTAACGCGCCATTGGGAGGAAGAAAGGAAAAAATGTGCAATCCATTCATAGAGAGAAGTATCTTGAGAAAATTCGATTATCGTTATTAAAGGGAACTATATTGCAGCAGTCCATTCTGAGTTGGTGGAAGGGTTAATGTTAACACTAATCATACATTTCCTGCAAACTAGCTCATTCCACACAATTGCGATAAAAGAATCATCCAGATGATCTGTGGAAGCTGGCTAACGAAGTGGTAGACATTCTTTCTGTGAAGAAGCGGTAATCTGAAGATAGCCAGAGGCCCTGATTCTCGAAGACTGCCGTACCACAATCGAACTGACAGTCGAAATGATGAAAATCGCTCATGGATCGGGATCCAACATCTTGGCCGCTGGATTGCGCGACTCGTCACAGCCATTCAAAAATTTCGCCCAACGGCGTAAATATTCAGCTGTGTCAGGCCCATTAATGTATTTTCGCGAAGCCTCTACCAAACAATAAGATGTCAATTTCAGTATACTCATTTACATTTAGATACAGATCACTATTTAAGCCGTCTAATCAGAATGGTCAAGAAGAATGGGTGTAATATTACATGGCACCAGATGTGCAGACTGGGACGAAGAAGAAGGGACGGATCAACGCGGTAGGAGAGGTGTACTTCTATAGCTGAAGCCCTCACACACATACGTATCACGTGGAAACTGTAAGTAAGAGCTAGAGAGTCTTCAAAACATCATATAAACAGGCTATGCCAGTACGGCTAATAGTTCGGCATTTCAATCGTTTAATATTAAAAACACGATGGGTATAGAATCACTTTGATATTGCAACAGCGGCAGTGACTTATTTTCGCCTGTCTTGTGCGCCTTATTTTCTTTCTCTGATTGCCATGTTAAAATTAACATCTTTTCCTCAAAGGTAGCAATGTTTACATAAGTTCACCTAAGATGCTAATGCAGCTGTAGTTGCGACAGAATTGACGGCAAGTAAGGTCAATAGCTTACGAAAAGCTCATGCTCAGTATAAAAAAAGAACTAAGACTCTTTCACTTAAGATGTTACAAACTCATAATAATGCTCATTTCACAAACTATCGAGTGCTGTTAAAATAATTGTATTATTTCAGTCACTTTTTTTTCCTTAATTGGATTTCGATTCTCCCGAAGGGGGCGGGCTGGCAGCAGCTCTTCAACCTACAGAATTTTTAAAACATAAGAAGATAAGAAACAATAAAAGCAGGTGATAAAACGGTGACATAAATTGTAAAACGGCGGAAAATTGTGAAAATTAAAACATAAAACAAATGGTGGGTGATGATAATAAAATACACAGGAAGCAGACAGGGAAAATGGTAGACAGAAAACTAAAAAAACACAGTGACTGTCTGGCTTCTGTTCACAAGAGATATGAAAATCACACCCAGCGACAGTATGATGTCCGTTCGCAACACTTCGGAAAAGACGCACAACACTTAACAATCACTGGAAACACTGCAGTAAAAAGTCGGCAAGAAGATGACACACTACCTGGACAGATGAGGGGATAAAGAGGGGAAGGAGAGGGAAAACGAAAGGGGGGGTGAACAGATGGAGGGAGAGGACTCAGAAAGGGGGGAGCAGGGCAGACAAGAGAGGGAATGGGGAAAGGAAGGAAACGCAAAAAGACTCGAGGGAGAGAAGGGGGGCAGAGAGAGAGAGTAGGTGGGGAAAAAACTGGGTGGAAGAGGGGAGGGAGTGGGAGCCTGGGAAAAGGACCAAGGAAATGAGGGGGAGGTGAGGATCAGAGTTGACTGGAGGGATAAATGGAGGGGGAGAGAGGGCATCATCTGGGAGGGGGAGTTGACGGAAGCCACCTTGGGAAAGTAGATGAAGGTTGTAGAGATGGAGGGTGGGGGGGACACAACAGTGAAGGCACAGCAGAGGGCGGGGGTTGGAGAGGAAAGGAGCAACCAGGGCATGAGAGGGATCAAGGTGGTGGGAAGTGTAGAGTATGCGGATATGTTCAAGGAATAGGAGCAGATGGGGGAAAGGGATCAGGTCGTAGAGGATCCGTGTGGGGGACTTTCAGTCACTCTGTAGTCACTCATATATCGCAGTATGCAGAGTGTAATGGGTATGAGCGCACATATTTCTATTGGTGTACTAAACAATGTTACATCATTATCTGCTTCATTTGCAGTTTAATAATATTAGATATAAGAAGCACTATGTTTTTAGATTGGTTAGTACCTCAAAGTACATGTGATAAGAGCAGGTCATTAAAGCTTATTTTCCTGTGGGCTGCAGGTCAGACGTGGAAGTGTGGACTCGCGGACGCAACATGGTTACTCTGTACTGACAGGTGTAGTCCACTTAGTGGGCAACTGCGAATGGATAGGAAACATCAAGTAGTAAATTATGAGAATTTTTGCAAGAAGATTGTTGGACGCAGAGAGAAAACAACGATCATACTCAAAAGGGTACAGATTAATGTAGGGCATACAAATATTGCTGCACTTGCACCCGTTACATTCAGTATAATAAAGTTTGGCATGTTAGCTACATGGCAAAATACTCTCCACTTTGCATGCTATCATTTACCAAAAATTAGGATATATAAGAGATCTTATGAATATTTCACTTGCACTCCATCGTTTGCACGCACAGTCAGAAGTAAATGAGCTGCATACAATTCATTTTCTCGGTGTTGGCGAACAATGTAGATCTCGTCTCAAGTTTAGAGAAAAATTCAATATGGTAGCTCCGTTTCATACACAGTAAAATATGGCCAAATATGCACCAAACGCAAACGCACGCGATCCCTGTTTTTTAGTACAAAGTAACCCAACTTGGCGTAGTACCTTAGATAACATAGGAATATCACAACAACTACGATCGTTAACGAAATAACAGGCGCTTATCATGAATTGAGCGACGGAGGCTATGAGATGCGTGAGAATAAATTTTTTGTACTAGGTAGTGTTGTGACCAGACTAAACTACTTTGATTGCTCTGAAAGAACGCTCACCAACATAGAACACATGAAATATTAGTTTACTTTATTACATAAATGAATAAAAGATTAGTTACCTTTGACACATTTCTTTGCCAAATGATTGCTGTACAATTTACAACTGTCAGTGGCTTGCAAAGCGCCATTTGATGCACTTATTAACAAACTGTTATCTTGAGGTACAATGCACAATATTTACTAAAGTACAAGTTCATCAGAGACTTTAACAACTCGTTGGTCATACTATGGTGTTGACTCCTTCAGGTGAGGTCACAAACCGGGCTGAGCTCGTGCATGCTCGACACTATATTGACCTCAGCGTGAGGACGCTGCTATCCTGCGATAGAGGTGCGGTCTTCTGGAGTAACTCCCATTGGTTGTTGCGGATTGCAGCGAGCGCTTGCTAATGTCTGTGGTATCGACTCTCGTGCTGGCTTTGGTATGGCGCGGCGAACTCTGGACGAAAGGACAAAAAATTTCTTTAAAATCGTTTGAGAAATGTTGAAGTACAGCTGGTGTGCACAAGCTTCCATTCAAGTGTTGTAGCTGACGTGCGCAGAGAATGTTTCGTGCGTAACAGACAGCGTGCAGAGCACAGTAGCGACAGACAACTCAGACTGCCGCCCCTTCGTAAAGAGGGGTAGACTTGCCCGGCGCTGAGAATGTGAATGCGTTCACTAGCATGAACGACGTTTTCTTGAACTACTTCTACTGGATGTATCACTGCCACCCCAACATAAAGGAGCGAAGCATTTAGTGGAAAAACATGTATTCACAACCGCCAGAAATAGGGAAATCCAAGTGTTATCAGGCAAAATGACGCTGAGTGATTTTTGATACTGCCATGGTGAGGAGATAACACATTATGCTCATAAGGGGCAAACCATGACAGGAGCATACTACTGAAATCTCCAAACGAAACACGGGATGTTGTGAAGACCAAGCGTAAGGGAAACGTGTCCAAGGAACTGGTTTTGCACCGCGACAACACTTCAGCTCACTGTCCACAGAATATAGTCACACATGCTGCTTCTTTGGGCTAACCAGTTTTACCTCATACACATATCCTCCTCGTATGTCAATCTGTTACCAGCCACTACTTTCCTTTTATTTATTTCATTCGCCTCGATTTTCGTGAAATGATGCCCGTTTTGAAATGCATTTTTCGTCTGTTTTTGCCATTTATTCGTGATATTCTTGATGTGTAAGGTGCTGCACTATTCCGTTGCCTCACACATCGAAAGCATTACGATAAATGGCAAAACAGAGGGAAAGCACAACTGAAATTTTGTAAATAAATCCAATGGTTTTACAGTTACAGGATTCCGTCAAACATTTCTAACGAATATAATCAAACTGTGACTGTAATTTAAAAAAAAAAACACACATTTTCCACTGTGACTCAAATAACACATACACGACTGTCCAGCATATAGCGAGAGAAAAACTCTTACATGTTTTCACAATCTAACCAGACCGAAAATATTAAAAGGGTTTTCTGAGTAACACATGGCAAATTAATTGCACCAAAATGGTTCACTTAATTTACAGACACAATAAATAAACTAGAAATATGAAAGTTAATGCCATATCCACTGTCAAAAAGCTATTTAATTAAATTTAATGGCACTGATTACTTTCCATATTTAAGACTGAAGGCGATCTTGCTAGTCACAAGAGTATTTCATCATCACACAGCAACATTGTCTTCTTGAAAAATTGCACCACGACACTACCGCATGAGTGGTAACATTTGAGGACCTGAGATGTATGTGGCGTTTTGGTGTGCTATCAGAGTTCCGTCAATCACTCGCAGCTGTGACCTGAGATCATACTCTATGGATCGCCACACCATGAGACAGGAGAAACACAGTTGTGTCTCCCAAAGACATTGGAAGAATGACTGCCGTACTTCCTGACGATGGTCATCTCGGACAGCACAGAACTGTGATTAATTGCTGAACATAATACGATGCCATTTATCAGCCGTTCATGTCTCCTTGCGCTGCACCACTCCAAATGCTGCCATCTGCTTTCTATTGTAAAGGGCAGACTAGGCATGGGACGTAATTGTCATGTATAAAAATGAATGTATGTGTTTGTGTGTGTTCCACATCTCCACGAAAACCAGTGGATTGATATCAACCAAACTTGGTACGCATGCTACTTATTGTCTTGAAAGAAACACAGTGGGGGTAAAAACCATTTGGCTCCAATGGCGTGGTGTTACATTGGAGCTGGACAAAGAGAGGGTGTAGGAGGACATTGGAGCAGTAGAAGTGATATATGTGTAGAAAGATATGCCAGGTGGTTATTATTAAAGTGCAGCTACTCACAGAAGTCTAGTGTATACTGTAATTACCCTACAGCAGAGAGCTATTTCCGAGCCCATTTACACTGGAAAATAATTGGTTCCAATTGTGGACACTAAGTGCAAATCTGGCTCTGTATGACATCTCATAGACGTTTCTGGTGCTCATATTGCACGAATTGTTAAGCGGTAGTTAATAACAATATCAACATTATGCCTTTTCCCTTGTTTCCCTTCTCTGCCCACGTTCTGCTCCTAATCCATTACATTCAAAAACTTTTCTATATGTATAATTGCGTGGGCTTCCGCGGCCAGAGTCAGTAGATATAAAAGTTTTCTGGGTATAGTACCGCGTCATAATGTAAAAACTACTGGTTTTTCTCCAGCAGCAGTAGTTTTTACATTATGACGCGGTACTATACCCAGAAAACTTTTATGTCGATTTCTATACGTGTCTCTTGCATTCACGGCGCCGGATTTGCGTTTGGTGTCCAAAACTGACAGTAATATTGTCCGTACATACCTCGGTTCCGCTAACGCATTAGAATATCTACCAAGTTTCGCTGCCATACGATAATTGCAGCCCACACTGGCCCTCTGTGAGTAGCTGCTTTTTAATTCCAATATATAGGGTGCAAATGGCATAAGCCGCCAAAAATATCCGGTTAGAGGAACACAAGTAATAGATTTAAAACCTCTAGTAACATGTTTGTCCATTTCCTACGGTTATTCGAGAAAAACGCAGTTCATTTCGGGACAATGTTTTTGGAAAAGTAGACATTACTGCTATACGTATTGACGTCAGGAGCGTGAGTGCAAACACATAGGCCACAACGCCCTGCATGGTTGAGTCACTGTAACATGCCAATCGTCGGCAGTCGTCGACTTACCTGTGAAGGATGGAAGGGAGATTTATTAAGACTGAATTACGCGATATTCATTTCATTTATGGCGAGACAAAAGGTGTTTGGAGGGCAGCTGTACTAATTTATCGAGAACGCTTCCCACAACAAAGACTTCCCGCACGATAGACATTTACCGCCATTCACCAAAGGTTTGTATCATCACATTTCACAGTCTTTTTACTGCCCCTCGCAAGATGCTGAGGCCGACAACGCGAAAAACATCTGTAGAACAAATTCTGGATCGCATGCACGAACGTCTTACACAGAGTACAAGAACCATCGCCAGCCAAAAGGGTGCATCGCACACTGTCCTTCATCGCAGGTTGGAAGAGGAGCGTCTGCAGCAACGAGAATTCCCAGAGTGGTTTTTGTTACGAAGTGCGCAACATAATTTTGTAAAAAAAAAAAAAAAAATTCCCGTCACAGATGAAGCGTGTTTCACTGGCGATGATATAACTAATTTATGTAACATGCACACGTGCACTGTACACAATCCGCGCCAAGTAGTAGCAACACATTTTCAGCGCCACTTTTCCGTCAGTATATGGGCTGGTATAATCTATGATTACGGTATTGGGCTTTACGTTTTACCTGCAGGATTGACTGGTAACAATTGCTGAACCTTTCTAGAGCAAACATTGCTACCAGCTTTATTAGAAATTAGCTGTACCTCATAACATGTGGTTCCTCCACGTTGGTGCTCCACCTCATATTGGTCACAGAGTATGAAGATTTTTGAGTAGACGATTTCCAGGACGATGGATAGGACGTTTTGGTACACGTCGATGGCCAGCACGCAGTCCTGATTTAAATCCACTGGATTTTTACTTGTGGAACCATATGAAGGAATTTATTTATCCTCAGCAAGCAAATAATGTGGACGAACTTAGACAGAAGATTTTCGATGCTGCCAACACCAAAAAGGCAAATGTGCGTGTGTGTGAACGAGTGCGACGAAATTGGGTGTTGAATGGAATGGTGGGTATTTTGAACACTTATTGTAGTATTGCTGTAACTGGAAACAAAGTGGGCTTCATTTTCGTTACGGTACTGTTGCAGTAAAGGAAAAGAACGTTAATTTAATTTTCGTTACGGTAGTGTTGTAAAAGTAGGAAGCAGTTGACTGTAATTAACGTACAACGAATTACGTGGTCACTGGTTGATTTTGTACTAATGGAAACACATTTAGTTTTTTGTTAGCTTTTCTTTACTACCACGACCTTCGTTATGATAACGTTGTAAAAGAGAAAAGTCTGGTTGTTCTTAATTCATTGTTTGTGTAAAACCAATTATTCGTTCGTGACAACTCAGTGACTGTTTACATTTCTTGTTTCAGTAGTACCTAGCCGCCGCGCCGAGTCGTTGCACACGTCCAATGTTTACATTGCTCTGGTTCGTCCGTTACCTTTCTCTGACCACGGTCGATCTCGGTAACACACAAGCAAGCACACGTGCCGTCAGCTGAAAATGTAAACAAAAATGCGCCTACTATCAAACCTACAAACATCTGTATTTTGGGAATACAAAAATAAAGAAGTAATACAACGACTTTTCATTAGACTTTTTTGTAAAGAACACCGAGATGAACCAACTGCATAATTTTTTCAGCTTATAGCTTCTATATCCTGTACATGCGGTATCTCCGTGATCTCCGCAGTAAGCACTTGCTGAGCTATTAGTGGTGGCATGTCACGGACTGCGCAGCCCCTCCCGCCGGAGGTTCGAGTCCTCCCTCGGGCATGCGTGTCCGTGTTGTTTTTAGCATAAGTTAGTTTAAGAAGTGTGTAAGTCTAGGGATCGATGACTTCAGCAGTTTGGTCCCTTAGGAATTCACACACACACACACACACACACACACACACACACACACACACACACACATACACATACATACATACACACAATAATCTCTCAGCATCTGACGCTAGTCACACCCTTCCCCACACCCTTCGTATTCCCCACCAGTCACGGTGATTTCGCTAAATACGGAAAAACCACGAGAAACGGTACTTGAGAGGATGTGGCACAAAAATGATCGTTTGGACGTTCTGTTCGAAATGCATCCCGAGAGAGGTACTAGTACCTGAAGGTGAAGATAACAGGCCTTTGACAGTGAACATGAGAACATCAGATAATTTATTTTGCCTGTAGTGGTGTTTTAGCCCAATAGTGAAGAAGGCAGTGAGCTGTAACACCATCAGGTAATAAGGCATTGCTCTTCGTACTACCAAATGCATGTCTTGCAGGAGGAGAGGCAGGGCCACGCGAAGACAGTGTAGATATGTACCTACATATACATCTACATAGATACTCCGCTAGCATCCGTAAGATGCTTGGCGCAGGGTACCCTGTACCACCACTTGCTATTTCCTTTCCCATTCCACTCACAAAGAGAGCGAAGGAAAAACCAGTGTCTATATGGCTCCGTATGAGCCCTAATTTCTAGTATCTTCGTGGTCCTTCGCGCATTGTATGTTGGCGGCAGGGGAATCATTCGGCAGTCAGCTTCAAATGCCCCGAAGCATCTCTGTAACACTTACGTGTTGTTCGAACGAACCGGTAACAGATCTAGCAGCCCGCCTCTGAATTGCTTCGATGTCTTCCTTCAATTCTACCTGGTACCTATCTCAAATAGTCAATCAGTACTCAAGAACAGGTTGCACCAGCGACCTATATGCCGTCTGCCTTTCAGGTGAACCACTCTTTCCTAAAATTCCCCCCACAAGCCGAAGTCAACCATTCGTCTTCTCTACCACTGTTCTCACATACTCGTTCCACCTCTTATCGTTTTGCAACGTTACGCCCAGATATTTAAACGACTTGATTCTATCAAGCAGGACACTAGTAATGCTGTATCCGAATATAACGGGTTTGATCATCCTTCTCATCCACATTAACTTACATTATTCCACATTCACACCAACTAAAATTTTGTCTACGTCGTCTTTTATATTCCTACAGCCACTCAACTTCGACACCTCGCCGAACTCCACGGCATCATCCGTGAACAATCGCAGATTGCTGCCCTCCCTCCCCCCCCCCCCCTCCCCCAAACCATTTATATATTGAGAGAATACTTCCCTGGGGCACTCCTGGCGAAACCCATGTCTCTGTTGAACACTGGCCGTCGTTAACAATATACTGGGTTCTGTTGTTTGAGAAGTCTTCGAGCCACTCAAGTATCAGTCAACTTATTCCATATGCTCCTACCTTTGTTGACGGCATGCAGGGGGGCACCGTGTCAAATTCTTTCTGGAAATCTAGAAATATGGTATCTACCTGTTGCTCTTCATCCATAGTTCTCAATATATGATGTGGGAAAAGGGCAAGCTGAGTTTCGCACGAGCGATGCCTTTTGAAACCATGCTGGCTCGTGGACATAAACATCTCAGTCTCAAGAAAGTTTATTATATTCGAAGTGAGAATGTGTTCAAAGATTCTGCAGCAAACGGAAGTTAGGGATATTGGTCTGCAATTTTGTGCTGTGATAGGATGACAGGTCCCACGAGACCGTCGGTAATAATCTCAGGTCACACAGTGAGGGTGAACCGGTGCTGATGATCCGCTGCCGTTAATCCATGGGAAGTTACCGTAAGAGATAGGTGGGTTATGTAAAGGTTGTTGAATCTTCCCGTTTTAAAGATGGCCTCATCTGTGAGTGGGATGGATGACTGAAAACCCAGCGCCCTGGCGTCCTATGAGACTAACCAGCGACAAAACCGTCGTCAAGTAGGCAAGTTTGTAGCTCAGGCCCGGATGCATTGCAAGCCATATGTAAAGTGGCAATTGTCATCGATGTTGCTGCACGGTCTTGGATGCATTGCCACGGTTCGCGCGGAGGTTCGAGTCCTCCCTCGGGCATGGGTGTGTGTTGTCCTTAGTGTAAATTAGTTTAAGATGGATTAAGTAGCGTGTAATCCTAGGGACCGATGACCTCAGCAGTTTGGTCCCATAGGAACTTACCACAAATTTCCAAACTCTTCGAGAATGATCACACAGTCGTCTAGCATACTTCCTGCTGGTCCTGATACTTGTCACCATAATTTTCTTTTTTTATTTCGTCCTTCACGTCGGTGTACTGCCCATGGATCGCATTTGCTGCCATATGTTAGAGCAATATTTCCTCTCAGTGGCCGTTTCATGCAGTTTGTCCACATTTAGAAAAATTATAGTTATTATGCACAACTGTGTTATTATTATTTAACCAATAAACGTACTGTGACACGTTTAATATGCTTACAGACCAAACAATTTTCCTTATGAACTGTTGACGTATTGATTACGTTAACGTTGGATGTTGATCACGCCGAACAAATCATCCGGTCCCCACGTACATCTTTCCAATTTTACGCACGCGACGTTCGATAACTCCGCTTGGAACGTTTACCAGAGATGTGGCACACTATTGCTCTCAAAGATATATTATAATGTGAAAACAATCCGATTGGCAATAACTCCTGTGCGCCTCTTACCCAATGGAGAGCACTAGGTGTCTCTAGACCACCTCTTCTAAATCAACAACGGAAGAGCGTCGGCAAACGCCAGGCATAGCCTCGTTGTCCCGTTTCCATGGATCCCTGGAAGATCGATTACTCCCAATAGTTTTTACTTTACAATTACATACCAAGACAAGGCCGAGTGTATAAAGATTTTACAAATTTAGAATACGGCTAAATTAATTATACTATCAGTTTTGGAACAGCCACATAAAACTGTTTGCACACAACATATAGGGCCTACTCGAGAAAACTGGAAAAAAGAACAGCTGTAGTGTCATCTGAGTTGACTTGCCACAACATGAGATTCATCCTTAATGTCCAGCCGAAGAAGAGGTGATTGGAGACGTAAAGCAAGCTATGCTTAGGGAATGATGAGAAAGAAAATCAGGTGACCATTTTAAATGTATCATTTCGGGTTTTCCCTTACGAGATATAAGGAAAACAATGGATACCTAAATCTGAATGACCAGACGGGTATCTGTACCGCAGCCCCTCTCACCTCCCCCCCTCCCCGCTCCCCGAATGCCGCACCTTTCTCTTCAGCTGGGCAGATCCTATAATTGAACGCTACAACTTCCAAATAAAACATCGCATCTTAACGGAGAAAGAGAAAAGAGAAGGAGAGATAGAGAGAGAAAGGTCAACTAACAAACGGTTACACACAGCTGACTCTGTTGCCCTGAATTTTGCAGTGTGTTCTCTCATGCCTGTCCATCCACCAAAAAGAGATTTCGATAATTGGACCGCCTTCTTCTATTTTTTTTTCCTGACCTAGTAGTTAAGTCGTTGGAACAAAATTAAGACACTGCAATACTCAGACTCACAATTGGTGTATTGTATTCGAAATGTAAGTTATGGCTCGTAAAAGCGTCACACTGCGCGGCGCATCTGGCCGCCGTGCCCCGCCTGTGCGCAGCCGCCAATTATATGGCTTTAGTGCGCCCAGCTGGAGCGGGAGTAACAGCGCCTACGCCGAGGTGCTGCCTGTTGCGGCTACCCGGCTGCGGCCACGGAGCCAGGGCGGCGCCGCTACGTCACTTCCGGTTGTACGTCATCCGCAGTCTTTACACCGCATTGTCCGGTAACTATTTAGATAGATAACGAACACCAGAAAGGAAAGACGGTATAAGACAGCGAGGAATGAGTGGATGAGAGGAGCTTGTCTGATTTTGACCAAAAAAGTCAAGCACCAGGAAGACGTTGGTCAGTGTAACTTTGCACGCGTACACACTGTTATGACCGGGGCCGGGGTCGTATTGTAATGAGGAGAGCGAGCGGAGAGTGGTGGTGAATCCTGTAGAGCGCCGAGACGTTAATGAACCATCGATCAGTAAATGATAATTTATTGGCGAAAGTATCACAATCGTTCCGTCTTCTTCCCGGCGCTGCCTAGCAGCGTCTCGGCTCTTCGCGCTGCTTGAACTTCAGTGCCTGATGAGAAACTTGCCGAGCACATGTCCTGCGTTGCCCTGTGGTCAGTGCTACGACCCCGTCACAGGAGGAGTGGCGGCCGTACGTCCCCGCAGCCGGGCATGGCCGTGGGCGCCCGGCAGAAACTCAGCGCTCTTGATGAGTGAAGCTGCGCTTAGGTTCTTCTCCAGAAATCTGCATGCCATCGTTATCGGTTGTCGAGATGCCAGAAGGCCCAGCAACAGTACGAAGGACAACCCGAGTGGCGTTCGAAGCATACTGCCGGCAACGCGGTACTTGTACTGCTCCAATAGCGGCGATACAGGCGCCCAGTGCCTAAGTTGAACTGCTTGCAGATGGCATATTGGTTCTTCACCGATGGAAGTTTAGCCCAGTTCCCACCCTGCCACTCGCCCTTGTAACCCAGTAATATATGTTAGGTAGTAAATAACTGATGAAGCAAAGCTCTTAAACTGCTATCTGATACGTTCCGAGTAGGATCTAGGAAGGATGGATGTCTCAGCTGATGGGGTTGTTGAGTGGTCCAGGAGGCGTGGCCAGCCGGGACGAAAAGTCGAAATTTTCCCGCAGGGGTGCCGCTTGCAGCCCCCTGCACAGCCGGAGAGCTGTGGATTTGGCAAGCAGAGAACTCCAAGTTGGTGGCAGCTCGAAGACACTTCTTCAATTCACCCGAGCATACTGCAACTTAATAGAGTTGGTCTTTCAAGGGTATCCGTTAAGCAGATTGTCTGTATGTTTGCAGGTGGGGATATTCAGCACGCCAAATAATTGTTAAAATTGTGGTGAACCTTCAGCTGTCCTTTAATTTGCACAATTCGCTACTAGTTTAAGTCAGATTTGTATTATCAAGCTAAGCGGGCATAAACGCAAGGAAAGTTATACCACAATTACATTTGTTCAAATTATCATATAACTTTCCTGACTTTTATGCCGGCTTAGCTACATAATGGTCATTTGACCGAAACTAGTAGCGAATTGTGCAAAATAAAGGACAGATGAAGGTTCACCATGAATATTAGCAGATGGACTGGCCTAGCTCTGACAATAAGCTTCAGAAAGGTGGAAGTTTTATAGAAGGTGATGATGTGATCCCCCCTCCGTCCGCACCCTGGTGACCGAATGTGCTCTCGTCTTCCGAGCCTGTCAGCGTTCTCTGCTCCTGTAGTTAACTTTAAGGTTTCAAAGCGTTCCTTGATGCGAAGTTTGCTTCCTGGAAGGTGCTCTTATGACATCTCTAAGTGAAGTTACTACATGTAGCCTTGTTACAGTAGCATTATCTGTCTGTTCCGCACTGTTGTGCTGAATCAGCTGTTCTTGGCTTCCCTCTCGCATACTCAAATGAAATGTGCTCATAAATTGTTCGTACTTAACCACCTCCACTGTTCTTAACAAAACTTTGTTCCCGCACTTAATTACTACTCTACTGTCCAACAACACCATCGGTGGGTATGTAAATGAATAGAACTGTAATTCTCTGTGACAAGTAGAACGGTTATCAGCTTGCACTCGTCTTATTTTGTTTCCTAGTGTTCCAGGCGTGCTAGTGCGTATAAGGGGTGAGAACAGCGAGTCATTATTACGAATGCTGCTTACTCGTGTGAGACGGTGTTACCAACAGCTGACAGTATTTGAAACTGACCTCATTGTGGGTCTTTTTTTGTCCGATCGGTCGAAACGCACAACATCCAGATTTGATGGGCATTCGGATGCGACAGCAGCCGATGTTTACATGGGAAAGTGAGCGCAGTCGTATTCGGCGTCAAGCTTCCGGTCGACAACATCTGACCACCGCAAGGGACGGTCCCCCTATAGTGCACCAAGGACACAGTAACAGATTCACATCAGCGCCTGCCATCCAACAACGTGTAATGGACACCCTGTAATATTCTGTGTCGTCCCGCACTGCTAGTTGCTGACAAGCAGCAGTCAGACTAAGGAATGCAGGGTGCAGTTAATACGGCAACACAAACGGCCCTGACCTGGAAGCATGGACTGCGTTAGATCAGCGATCAATCGTGTTTATCCATGGAAATGGAATGGAAATGAGCGTTTGGCGTCATTGGCCGGGAGGCCCCTCGCGGGGCAGGTCCGGCCGCCATATCGCAGGTCTTATTACATTCGGCGCCACATTGGGCGACCTGCACGCCGGATGGGGATGAAATGATGATGAACACAACACAACACCCAGTCCCTGAGCGGAGAAAATCTCCGACCCAGCCGGGAATCGAACCCGGGCCCAGAGGACGGCAATCCGTCACGCTGACCACTCAGCTACTGGGGCGGACGTGTTTATCCATGATGATCATCGTCGGCGAGTATGGTGGCGACCAGGAAAGAAGTCCCATTCTTCCAGTGGTTTAGAGTGACACATCGTGGTGTGGGAGGCCGTCGGGTAAGGCTTCAGATCATAGCTGATAGCGATCGAGGGAACTCTGGCGCTACAACAACCCACATAGGTGATGCAGTGGTTAGTATGTTGGGCTCTCATTCGGGTGAACAATCTTTCGAATCTCCGTCTGACCTCCCAGATGTAGGTTTTACGTGATTTCCCGAAACGCTCCAGGCAAAGTCGGGTATGGCTCCGTTGAAAAGGTCATGGAGGATTTCCTTCACCATCCTTTCCTAATAAGAGGTGTTCCATTTGTAATGACCGCTCTGTCGACAGGAGGTTAAACTCTAATCTCCCTTCGTTCCTTCCAGACAGTGCAATGGTACATTGTTGTTGATGATGATGATAGTTTGCTGGGCGCTCAACTGAGTGGTTATCAGGGGCCGCGCAAATTCCCAATCTTTCTTCTATTCAGTCTCACCATTTTCCCGAAAGATGATGAAATTATGAGGACAAACAAAAACACCCAGTTCCAGTTCCCTGGCACAGAAACACCCTGACCCAGCCAAGAATCGAAGACAGGACTCCGTGATCCAGAGGCAGTAACGGTACGTCAGGAACATCCTGTGTCCTTGGGTGCTACCTGTCATACTACAGTACAGTGGTGTCATCTGTCGATAGGACAATGCTAGTCAACGTATAGCACGTGTCTTTATGAACTATTTTGATGATGCTGAGATACTCCTGTGGCCAGCAAGATTTTTTCATCCGTCCCCGACAGAATACGTGTGAAATCAGATTGCACGTCAACTGTCAACTCCGTCACAGTGTCAGTATCCAGGATGGTGTGTGTGTGTCTGTGTGTGTGTGTGTGTGTGTGTGTGTGTGTGTGTGTGTGTGTCTGTGACCCTGTGACGTTCACCTGCTTTATTACTCCTCGGTGTCAACGTTCTGCGTTGCTATACTGGCTGAAAAATAGGGAAGTGGAAGTTCAACACAGACTACGGCTGTAGCCAACAGCTGCGCTGTTGCTTTTCACAGTTCTTTAGTTTAACTGCTGTCGGGGCTTCTCCTGACACGTCTTAGGCCTAGTGTCTACCTAGGCTGGAGTAGAATTGTCTTCAGTGAGGAGTCTCGCTTCGAAATGAGCCCCAATGTCCACCGTTGACCTTTGGTTGTCATCGGCGGCACCCTTACAGCAGGCGGTACGTCGACAATATTCTATGCTCAGTTTTGTTGCCCCTCATGGAAGCCATCCTCAGCTTACATTTCAGCAAGATAATGGTCGCCCGCACACGGAGAGAGTTTCTACTGCTCGTCCTCGTGCTTGTCAAATCCTGCCTTGGACAGCTGTGTCGCTGGATCTCTCACCAGTTGAGGTAATCTCGAACATCATAGGCAGAGCCCTACAAACAACTCGAGATTTTGACGATGTAACGCGCCAATGAACAGAATCTGGTCCGGTATTCCTCAGGAGGAAATCCAGTTACTCTGTCAAACAATGGAAAGCCGAATATCTGCTTGCTTTCGGACCAGAGGTGGACCAACACGATACTAACTTCCTCGATTTCTGAAGCACTTTCTTTTTTTTGATCTTGTGGTTGTCGGTGTATGTATATCCCAGCTACCGATTTTCGTGCCATTCGGATAGTTCCTGCTTGGTGCATCCTTCCTTTTTTGGTGCATTTTGCATCCATTGTCGTAAAACGACATCCATATATAAATAAAATCGTAGTGGGCATACAGCACCCTTACACTCCTGTTTTCTTCTTCTTAAGCCTTCGTTTCGATAATGAATGTTTCTAATTCTCTGTATATGCTTTTAATTACTTTTATCAAAAGTAGAATGATTCATAATATCTCATCTAACTTTTTAAATTGCGTTAGTGGCATACACGAATAGAGGACGTGTTTTTCTGTCATACGTAGAAAGTATTTCGACAACTTGACTATGTTACCAAGGATGTGCATGGAATAATATTGTACGTAAACCGAGTGGATCAAAATGGGAAGCGCAGCCCGTATATCTTCAATCATCATAAGTGGGAGTCTGTTCTGCAGCTGAAGTACATACGGCATCAGTATGGATGCTATCTTACCACTTCAGACAATTAGACGTCGCTCTAAATGATACTGTCAGGATTTTCACCTGATGTTTCAGGTATGCACCTGTCCACAAAATTTAGCCATTAGAGACCATAGCACCACCAGATATCAGACGCAAAGTAGCTGGTGAAATAGGAAAACAGCAATCCGACATACTGCACTTAATGCATGAGCACCAAACAGTCCATTTCTTGAGTCAAGGACGAGCTTTTTCCAATTGACGGTACCGTTAGGAGACTGACCTGAGCCCCGCCACGCGCCTTTATTGTTGGACCCCTGCAAATAGAAACCTGCACCCCAAAGAGGGACTAAACAAGAGCGGCAACCACAGAGCACTGAACAGATTAAGAACAGAAGTCGCAAAATGCAAACTGGTCAAGCGGGGTTAGCAGTGTGAATGCAGATTAATGAAGTCGGGTGAACATTTGCTCATGATGGAGTCTTCTCGCAAAGAGGAAGATCTACACTCAGCAACACAATTAAAGATCCATATTTCCTAATTCTGTAACTGTCTCCCCCTGCGACGCGGAAGTTTGAAATTTGGCTCAAAGTTGACTACAACATTCCTCTGTAACGGTACAAATATACGGCACCCTTCGAAGTCACCACAACTCTTCAGACAGCAAGGTGTCGACGCATGCGAAAAAAAGGGCAGACGTCAGAAGTTCGTGTGTCGTGTAAGGTGGATTAATTACGTCTCACAGGCACTAAATATCATCACAGTTCTGCCCAACGCCACCACGGATGTGTCACACGATAGGAAGATCGTCACGGCCCCTCTTGCCCACATTTCACCCCTTCTTCTGACGCCTGTGCGATGGAGGCGAGAATTGCGACACCCAGCTTTGAAATCACGCCGTTTTCTTATGGATGACAGAAATAACAACCCCTCGATACTCGTCCGACCTCTGATGCCTGCTAGCAAATGGTGCAAATGGCTCTGAGCACTATGAGACTTAACTGCTGTGGTCATCAGTCCCCTAGAACTTAGAACTACTTAAACCTAACTAACCTAAGGACATCACACACATCCATGTGCCCGAGGCAGGATTCGAACCTGCGACTAGAACCGCTCGGCCACTCCGGCCGGCACCTGGTAGCAGATGCCCAGGACTACCTCACAGGTTGTCTCAGTAATCGAACATTTTTTAAACTCTCAATGAAAGTATGCGAGTATGAACGAGGGTGTTGTCGATCTAGGAGGTGGAGGGGGGAGGGGGCTCACCGACCCTCACTCCAAATTACGTCACAGAAAGAAACTGAAAATATATAAGCATCCTTAGCTGCTTCGGATCACGTTCATATTCCGTCTAAAGTTTTTGAACGGTCACTAGTAGTTCCAAACTGCACACAAGAAAAAAACTGCGGTCGCGCTGTCATAGAGAAGAGCTGAAACTTTGGGGATGCTAGCGGTGTCAGTGTTGTCAAGAACATAGTCCTGATGCTTACCGCATTCCGAAGTCTCGTTTTCGACTGCGAAATGTGTGGAAATCAACGTTCCAGCGAAAAGGGTTGTTTCATTGGCACTCTTTATGCCACTCCGTGAGGTCTTTCCCTGTTCGTTTCCGACCGGCGATGTGACTCAACTGGTTTCATTGCCCACTCTTCGGAAAAACGCTTGATTTTAACGTTGTTCGTAGCGGTTCTGGTCTGCATCGCATAGGCGTCAATATAAGAGGTCCAATGTGGATAAGAATGGATGTGATGGCTTTCCTATCGCGTGACACATCCCCGATGACGTTGCGCGGAATTGTGTTGAATTTTGGTACCAGTGTGACATCATTAATCGGCCTTACATGATATATGAACTTCTGAGCTCTGGCCTTTTTATCCCACGTGTCGACAGCTTGCTGTTTGAAGCGTCGACCTCGAGAGTGACGTCACAGGATGCTGCGCGTTTGCACCGTTAGAGAGGCAGATTGTAGGCACCTTCGAGCTGCATGTCAGACTTCTGTGTCGCAGTGGAAATCAATACTGGGTTTCGAACAGGAGATCTCCTAATTCTGGTGCGCAGTGTATTTTTATGGAATGACAAATGTATTAAAGATGCAGATTTTTTAGAACAACAGAGGTTAGATGTTCTCGCCAGGACAAGAAATTAAAGTAAGTAACCACAACAGCCGTTAGCCGCTCAGATTTTCTGAGCTTCCGCAGCGGCCAGTACTGTGCTGGGAAATGCCTGCCAACCTCGGGCCCGCAGATCCGCCGTGAACGAAGCCGCAGGAGCAGCTGCTGTGAACCTCGGACGCTTCCCAGGAGCGGCGAGTTCGCCACCCCGGCAGTCCTCACTGTGTGTGTGTGTGTGTGTGTGTGTGTGTGTGTGTGTGTGTCCGCGCGCACGCCTGCGGCCCCTCGCGGCGTCCGCTGCTCGCAGGAACCGCAGAATCCCGTGCGTAGTCTCTGTTTACCTGGTAGCGGGTGCAGCCACAATGTCGCTGACAGACCGCAGGCGGTCCGAACAAATTTCTCGTGGGGCGGCTTCCACCCCCTGACCGTATTGTGGCTGCCCCCTGACCTGCAACCCTTTTCGCAGCCTCAGCCTCTTCTGTGCCCCAGTTTTGTATCAGCTAACGACCGACCGCCTGCGACAATCGCGACAGTTCCGCAGCGCGGAAGAGATTCGGCCTCAATAGAGATATCTGCGGGGGCCTTCCCGAGGCACACAATGTGCGGAAGACGCGTGGCGGTGAACGCACGGCTGCGCGAGCCACCTTGAGGCCGGACAATGAGTCACAATGAATCTTCCCGGCGTGGGAGCCGGACTTTGACCCACTGCTGACCTTGATCCTGACGCCGCATCCGGAGTACAGCCGCCAAATGAGAAAACGCACGCTGTTTGCAGTTTTCTACAGCGAAAATGGCTAGAAAGAAGACAATTTTCGTAAATCGTGAAAGTAGGAACTCAGAATTCAACTGAATAAAAAAGGCGAAACGAAACTCCACCGACAAAGATGCCGGGTGTAGTTCAAGGACATTTTCTAAGTATTTTCGTGTAAGAGAACCACGGTCTCTGACGGATCGATACAGAGTAACACGAGGCGTATTCCAAAAGTAAATTTCGATCGGTCGTGAAATGGAAGCCACAGTCGAAATCTAAGAAAACTTTGCATAGGTGTGTTGGGCAGTGTCTCAAGTATGCCCGTTGATACCGTCACGTCTGTCTTTTCAGTCCTGAGAGCAGAGTAAGCACTCAAAGATGCCTAGAAAACAGTAGCTCCCGCCAAGTATCAAGTGCCCGTGAGAGATTTCGCCTGATTTGATGCAGCCCGCACAAGATATCTGTCATTCATTTCCTTCTTCATGACAGTTCTAGGTAGCACTCTGCAGGGGCAAGGAGGACGCCCCTGAAGCGTTTTCGATGGGTAGTGTTAGATCGCCCTCCATACAGCCAGGACTTTGCTCCCTCTGATTTTCATCTCTGCTGACACTGGCTATGAAGTCAACGTTTTGGCACAGACAACGAACTGTAGATCAGCGTAGAGAATTGGCGAAAAGTGCAGGCGGATGCCTTATACGACGACGGTATTGGGAAGTTGGTACAACGCTACGACAAATGTCTCATACGGAGCGGCGAATATGTAGAGATGTTGCTGGAAGGTGTGGGTAGCTATTACAAATAAAACACTTTTGATTTTCACTTTGTTTTCCATTACGCTATCGATCGGACTTTACTTTCGGAATACGCCTCGTACTTTACTTTTGATGTATTTGGTTTGTTCCTCCAGAGGCATTTTGCAAGAAAAGGCGTATTTTCTGCAGCAATATGGACACAGATTCGAGGTAATGACTACTTTTTTTGTATGGAATATCTTCCTGTATGACGCAGAAACATAGACACTGAGGAAGACAGATACCACTGAAAACATTAGTGAAATAAGCGTTAATGCAGAGGTGTTGAGAAACTGGTAAAATCGTTCAAATTGAGCAAAGTTCAAATAGTTCAAATGGCTCTAAGCACTATGGAACTTAACAACTGAGGTCATCAGTCCCCTAGAACTTAGAACTACTTAAACCTAACTAACCTAAGGACATCACACACATCCATGCCCGAGGCAGCATTCGAACCTGCGACGGTAGCAGCAGCGTGGTTCCGACTGATGTGCCTAGGAGCGGTCGGCCTCAGCAGCCGGACCCAACTCGCACTTCTCTCACATGATATACTGAAAATTTTGTATCAAGGCAGTCGGATAGATGCAATATTTCTTAATTTCCCAAAATAATTTCATTCAACATCAAATGCAAACTTATCGTCAAAAGTACGATCATATGGGGCATCAAGCGAAATTTCTGACTAGATTCAGGATTTTTTGGTAGGGAAAACGCAGCACATTATCTTGGGTGGAGGGAAGTGTGTTGGGATCCTCGCTGTTCACATTGCATATTAATGACTTGGCGAACAATACTAATAGTATCCCCACATTCTTTGCAGATGACGCAGTTATCTATAATGAAGCACTATCTGGAATAAGCTGCCCAAATATCCCAAATATTCAGTCAGATTTCGAAGTCGTGCATAGACTAAGGGTTGAGACTTGAAAGGTTGAGAAATGTAGGTCTCTGCATTTCACAAAAAGAAAAAAATACATAGTATCCTATGACTATAATATCAATTGGACACTGTTGGAGTTAACCAAATCATACAAATACCTGTATACAACACTTTGTAGGAATAAGAAACGAACTGATCCCAAACCCTCAGTCGTGGGTAAGGCAGCTAGAAGACCTCGGTTTACTCGTAGAATACTGATGAAATGCTTTCTACATTGGAGATTTCTTAACAATCAATCGTGTGACGCATTCTAGAATATTGCTCAAATGTGGGAGAGCCGTACCAGATAAGACTAACAGGGGATGTTGAACGTTTACAGAGGACGGCGGCAGGAGTGGTCACAGGTTTGTTTGAATCGTGGGAGAGTGTTACTGAGATGCTGAAGGAATTAAAGCGGGACATTTTGCAGTTCATGACGGGGTTGGTACAGCAACCAGTATGGATGATATGAAGAAATAAGAAGTTTTGGTAGCAGTGTTAAAATTTTTCGTTATTTTCCAGAGACGCATTTCACCTTTATTTATGTATCTCCAAATTGGCTAATATTTAGTAGCGATGGGTACATGGGACACCGCGCATAAACTATCCCAGCAGATAAATGCTCCTTGTCAGAACTTTAAAAACACTGCTCTGTGTCTTATTACGGCTTGTGGCGCTGTCCAATGCAAGCCAAACGGGATGAGGCCTACAGTAAATATTTACATCTTAAACATGTCATAGCTGTAGTACCGAATATGCAGGATGGCACATGGCATTTGGACAATAGTGGATGTACTGATAATGGTTTCAATGCCGTCCACCGGCAAATAACGTAGTGGCGTAGCTACCAGAGCCCCACCTACACTCCTGGAAATGGAAAAAAGAACAGATTGACACCGGTGTGTCAGACCCACCATACTTGCTCCGGACACTGCGAGAGGGCTGTACAAGCAACGATCACACGCACGGCACAGCGGACACACCAGGAACCGCGGTGTTGGCCGTCGAATGGCGCTAGCTGCGCAGCATTTGTGCACCGCCGCCGTCAGTGTCAGCCAGTTTGCCGTGGCATACGGAGCTCCATCGCAGTCTTTAACACTGGTAGCATGCCGCGACAGCGTGGACGTGAACCGTATGTGCAGTTGACGGACTTTGAGCGAGGGCGTACAGTGGGCATGCGGGAGGCCGGGTGGACGTACCGCCGAATTGCTCAACACGTGGGGCGTGAGGTCTCCACAGTACATCGATGTCGTCGCCAGTGGTCGGCGGAAGGTGCACGTGCCCGTCGACCTGGGACCGGACCGCAGCGACGCACGGATGCACGCCAAGACCGTAGGATCCTACGCAGTGCCGTAGGGGACCGCACCGCCACTTCCCAGCAAATTAGGGACACTGTTGCTCCTGGGGTATCGGC
The DNA here is from genome assembly GCF_021461385.2 of Schistocerca piceifrons. Taxonomy (NCBI): domain Eukaryota; kingdom Metazoa; phylum Arthropoda; class Insecta; order Orthoptera; family Acrididae; genus Schistocerca; species Schistocerca piceifrons. Next base: position 510,723,996 of record NC_060140.1, read on the forward strand.
GAGGACCATTCGCAACCGTCTCCATGAAGCTGGGCTACTGTCCCGCACACCGTTAGGCCGTCTTCCGCTCACGCCCCAACATCGTGCAGCCCGCCTCCAGTGGTGTCGCGACAGGCGTGAATGGAGGGACGAATGGAGACGTGTCGTCTTCAGCGATGAGAGTCGCTTCTGCCTTGGTGCCAATGATGGTCGTATGCGTGTTTGGCGCCGTGCAGGTGAGCGCCACAATCAGGACTGCATACGACCGAGGCACACAGGGCCAACACCCGGCATCATGGTGTGGGGAGCGATCTCCTACACTGGCCGTACACCACTGGTGATCGTCGAGGGGACACTGAATAGTGCACGGTACATCCAAACCGTCATCGAACCCATCGTTCTACCATTCCTAGACCGGCAAGGGAACTTGCTGTTCCAACAGGACAATGCACGTCCGCATGTATCCCGTGCCACCCAACGTGCTCTAGAAGGTGTAAGTCAACTACCCTGGCCAGCAAGATCTCCGGATCTGTCCCCCATTGAGCATGTTTGGGACTGGATGAAGCGTCGTCTCACGCGGTCTGCACGTCCAGCACGAACTCTGGTCCAACTGAGGCGCCAGGTGGAAATGGCACGGCAAGCCGTTCCACAGGACTACATCCAGCATCTCTACGATCGTCTCCATGGGAGAATAGCAGCCTGCATTGCTGCGAAAGGTGGATATACACTGTACTAGTGCCGACATTGTGCATGCTCTGTTGCCTGTGTCTATGTGCCTGTGGTTCTGTCAGTGTGATCATGTGATGTATCTGACCCCAGGAATGTGTCAATAAAGTTTCCCCTTCCTGGGACAATGAATTCACGGTGTTCTTATTTCAATTTCCAGGAGTGTATATATAGCCTTTAACAGGGAGCGCGCACAGTCAGAAGGCTAAGTGTGGTGTATACGTACGAAGCAAGCAGGCAACCACGGCACGGAGACGCGTTCGTGGCTCCTACACCCAACGGAGCGACTTTGAAAGGGGTCAAATTGTGGCCTTGCTAGTGGCAGGATGATTCTTTCAGAGATTTGCCACACAAGTTGGACGTGCAGAGCATGTTGCGCAACGCTGCTGATGTTAATGCTCACGTGAACATTCTCACAACTTTAGACAAGGTTCTGGACGTCCACGCAACACAGACGCCCGCCGGGATTCTCGTATTACAAGGGCAGCAGTGGCAGATCGTACAGCTGTCAGAACACAAATAAGAGTGCTTGTGAGCCCGTACGCCTCAACACGAACTATTACCAATTGGTTATCAGGAGTGGGAGTGTGAGTACGCACACCTCTAGCCCGACTCCCACTCACGCCGCAGTATCAACATGTACGGCTGGACTGGTGTCGTTAGAAGATCGCTTGGAAGACTGAATGGCGCGCCGTGGTCTTCAGCGATGAAATCAGAATCTGCTTGCACACAAGTGATGGTCGTTTGTGTGTACAACATAGACCTGGTGAGAGCTGTCTCGTAGAGAGCATTCGTCCAAGACACACTGGCACCATCCCAGGCCTTATAGTTTGGGGTGCGATAAGCTAAACTCTCGTACACCTTTGGCGTTTCTGGAGGGAACGTCAACCAGCGCTCGGTACGTGCAGAATGTTGTCCAGACCCGTTCTTTTGTCATTATAGCTATAAGAAAGTGTTGTGTTGTTCCATCAGCATAATGTTCCCACACACACTGCCCTTCAAACTAAACGAGCTGTGCAAGAGTGATGCAACTTCCGTTGCCAGCACGATCTCCGGACTTGTTTCGAATAGATAACGTGTGAGACATGGTGGGACGAGAAATGATCTCGAGTGCCTTGTCAACCAACATCTCTTACAGTACTACCTGAACAGGTCGAGGAGGCGTGGAATAACGATTCCCAGAACAGTATTCACCATCTGTACAGTGGACTGGATGCCAGAGTCAGCGATTGCGTTGCCGCCCATGGGGCCTGCACCACGTACTGATACGTGCGTTTCAACATGGGTCGATAACTGTTACCTCAGAGCCGCTTGTGCTATTTATCTGTAACTGTAATAATTTCGTGTACTCCATCTGCACTGTTGTCGCAATAAATCTTGAGTGAACTGGTAACCTGTGAAAGGGTGTATAATTCCTTTTCAAGACACTATCCATGCCTCCAACGTCCTTAGTGGTCTCTGACAGAACTGCAATACCACTGGCTGATTGCAACGTTCTTATTTCTTCTCCCTGAACTTTTATTCATTTACCAAATATCTCCTTGGTTTCTTTCACAGTAGTTAAAGTATAGAAATCTATGTGTGTTTTTGGATAGGTTCCCCCTTAGCAAAACACATTTTTTGCTTTTTAACCCAAACATGTTTCACTTTAGTTGCAGCGTCTTCAGTGGGCTTTTATTTTCCATCTGTTAAAGATAAAGAGTGTTCTTTGCTGTTTGTATACATGTAGCTATTACTTTTTAAATCGTAATTTTTTGCTAAAGGCGGACCCTGTCCAAAAACATACATATTGTTAAAGCGAACACAGAAGAAAAGAGCTTCAACCCCAAGGTGATATACAAATCTAATTTACAAGGCTGTGATTTCAGTAGCGTATCATGACGGAGGGAAACTGGAGGACGGGACGTGTCGCTGATTTTCCTGCCTTAAGTACGGGCGCCATCCGGACGCCGAAACGCGCGATTGTTTGTGTCCACTGACCGCACGATGTTCCCGAGATAAGAGCGCCCGACAAACATGTCCCGGTCCGTAGAGGGATCTGCCCTCTGAGGTGAGATTTACAATCTTCGCTGCACGGAATGTGGCAAAAGATGGCAGATGCCCGGCCTTTGTTCCTGGGGAACAGCGACAATGGGAAGCAGATACCATCAGCAACAGTGGGGTAAGAGGGGGCACAGGTGGCCGCAAGAAGCGATTGGCAGGACAAATTACGACGGAAGGCTGCGCTACCCTTGTCTTCGCACCCTGCACGGCTGACCAGCGTGTCCCGCTGCGAGAGGGTGGCAGATGACGCGGGGGCTGCTAGTGGGCAAACGACCGACGCGGGCCACCCACGAGCCGAGCGAGGGGTTGCCAACCCCTGCTTGCCAGCCCCACAGTACAATGCCCTCGCCGACGCTGCGCTCTATTCCATCTTTGTTATAGAAGGCAGTCGTTCTATGGGGTGGATTCAGACCCAACCTACAGATCTTACGAGAAAGTTAGGGATATTTTATGTGTATTTATTCCGTTTGATATCTTGGTTGCCTTTCCTGCTGTGTAAGCCAGTCAACCACCTACCCCAAATTCTATAAAGAGTCTAAACCTCGTGCATAAAAAAGCTTCAGACGTCTAATTGCTTTACACACGAGCTAATTTATTAAATTAAGCGTATAACCGAGAAGAAGTTTAGAAAATGTTTGGAATTATGTTCAAAAATTTCACAAGTCGCTGAGTGCTTTCGTTAGCAAACACTGGACGAGTACAGTGTGGCTAATTGGCAATCCGTTTTGAATAAAAGAAGTGCATTACACCTCAAAGGTTATGATGTTATATCTCCTTGTGTGCAGCATACTTCCATATTCTTGCAAGTACTTTCAGTAAGTGTGTATGTGTGGATTGCGTCTGGAACATATGTTGCGAATAGGCTCAATACCAACCAAGTAATAAATCAAAATGTCATGACTGCTTGAACAGCAAAAATGTGTTGGCAATAAAATTTCTTTTTTCTTCACCATTTTGTGATGGTTGTCACTGAAAATGTGTCTAAAGTTTGTTGCAGGTCAATAAGTGCTCTGATTCTCAAATACAGGGTGAATAAAGTCTGGGTATTTGTGCGCCGTGAGTTACATTGCTTCAAAGAAATGCGCAGATTCCACTTGTCTTGTAAATAAAACCGTCTTTCCTTGCTGCATCTTAATTTATTTTTTCCAGACGCGTTTCGCCTTTTTCTTGCTCTATGGCATCTTCAGTGGGATCAGCAACGATACAGTTTTGTTATTTTTAGATTATGAAACAGTTCACGTCACGTTTTATATGTAAATAAATAATTGCTTACAGTTTGCTGCGATCTACGTTTCCTCTCAAAGGGTCTGGAGGTCGATTTACCACTTTATTCCCGAAACATACGCACAAATTTCTATTCCGAACTTTTTCACACTCTTCAACACGTTTCTCTCTCTTTCTTGTGGTGTACTGCTATTCTTTTGCCACTAGATATGTCTATTTGTTCTAACACTGTGCTTTTAACAATATAAATGTTGTAGCTTCATTACGTGTTTCATCCTCTTCGGTTTGTTTACCTACATGCTGCCAACCTAACGAAGTGTATGTTCAAAACCAACTTCTATTCATGATTTTTATATCTGTGTGTGTGTGTGTGTGTGTGTGTGTGTGTGTGTGTGTGTGTTTGTTTGTGTATGAGAGAGAGAGAGAGAGAGAGAGAGAGAGAGAGAGAGAGAGAGCTGAAGAATGTGTACGTAGTTGTTTTAATAGTGTGTGCAACACTCAGAAGACTTCAAAATGAAAATGTTATCATTTCGAAAGTGGAAAAGGGAATCACAGCAGTACTTATAGACAAAGAACAATGCATTGAAAAACAAAAGAATTCATCTCACAAAATAACATTGCAAAATTAAAATCAAACCCAACAAACAGATTCCAGACAAAGGTAAAACACACTCTGAAGAAGTGTAGACATCATACTGGATAACACGGAGAAAAGGAAGTTGACACAAATTAATCCAACTGCACTGTTATTTGAAGCCAACCAAAGATCCACAAACCGAATCTTCCAGTGAGACTAATACCGGATTTCAGAAAACCCCCAAAATGCAAGCTTGCAGCATCCATGTTAAATTTACTGTCTGAAAATTTCGAAGTACAAGAAGACAGAACCATTACAAACTCTACATAGCTCCCACAATAAATAAAGGATATAAAAATTCCAGACACAGCAACAATCCTCTCATTTAATATAGAAAGCATGTATTCCAACATACCAGTACCAGAAACCATAGAAATCATAGGTAAAAAACTGAAAACTTATAATCAGTTCCCTGATGAGCAGATTAAGGAAATATGCACATTAATAAAGGACATAATAGAACAAAATTATTTCCAATCGAATAATGAATTTTAAAATTTACGACAAGATGGATTACCAATGGGGTCCCTAGTTTCAGGGGTCTTAGCAAATATTTTTGTAAACCACGTTGGACAGGTCATTTTCACAAAACCTGTAGCAGTAGAATACAACATGTTACAATGGTTCAGCAATATGGATGATATCCTTTGCTTTATAGATGAACCACAAACAGAAATTTAAAAACCACCTACTCACGTCAACTGTTGTTGTTGTTGTGGTCTTCAGTCCTGAGACTGGTTTGGTGCAGCTCTCCACGCTACTCTATCCTGTGCAAGCTTCTTCATCTCCCAGTACCTACTGCAACATACATCCTTCTGAATCTGCTTAGTGTATTCATCTCTTGGTCTCCCTCTACGATTTTTACCCTCCACGCTGCCCTCCAATGCTAAATTTGTGATCCCTTGATGCCTCAAAACATGTCCTACCAACCGATCCCTTCTTCTAGTCAAGTTGTGCCACAAACTTCTCTTCTCCCCACTCCTATTCCATACCTCCTCATTAGTTACGTGATCTACCCACCTTATCTTCAGCATTCTTCTGTAGCACCACATTTCGAAAGCTTCTATTCTCTTCTTGTCCAAACTGGTTATCGTCCATGTTTCACTTTCATACATCGCTACACTCCATACAAATACTTTCAGAAACGGCTTCCTGACACTTAAATCTATACTCGATGTTAACAAATTTCTCTTCTTCAGAAACGATTTCCTTGCCATTGCCAGTCTACATTTTATATCCTCTCTACTTCGACCATCATCAGTTATTTTACTCCCTAAATAGCAAAACTCCTTTACTACTTTAAGTGTCTCATTTCCTAATCTAATCCCCTCAGCACCACCCGATTTAATTTGACTAGATTCCATTATCCTCGTTTTGCTTTTGTTGATGTTCATCTTATATCCTCCTTTGAAGACACTGTCCATTCCGTTCAACTGCTCTTCCAAGTCCTTTGCTGTCTCTGACAGAATTACAATGTCATCGGCGAACCTCAAAGTTTTTATTTCTTCTCCATGGATTTTAATACCTACTCCGAATTTTTCTTTTGTTTCCTTTACTGCTTGCTCAATATACAGATTGAATAACATCGGGGAGAGGCTACAACCCTGTCTCACTCCTTTCCCAACCACTGCTTCCCTTTCATGCCCCTCGACTCTTATAACTGCCATCTGGTTTCTGTACAAATTGTAAATAGCCTTTCGCTCCCTGTATTTTACCCCTGCCACCTTCAGAATTTGAAAGAGAGTATTCCAGTTAACGTTGTCAAAAGCTTTCTCTAAGGCTACAAATGCTAGAAACGTAGGTTTGCCTTTTCTTAATCTTTCTTCTAAGATAAGTCGTAAGGTTAGTATTGCCTCCCGTGTTCCAACATTTCTACGGAATCCAAACTGATCTTCCCCGAGGTCCGCTTCTACCAGTTTTTCCATTCGTCTGTAAAGAATTCACGTTAGTATTTTGCAGCTGTGACTAATTAAACTGATAGTTCGGTAATTTTCACATCTGTCAACACCTGCTATCTTTGAGATTGGAATTATTATATTCTTCTTGAGGTCTGTGGGTATTTCGCCTGTCTCATACATCTTGTTCACCAGATAGTAGAGTTTTGTCATGACTGGCTCTCCCAAGGCCATCAGTAGTTCTAATAGAATGTTGTCTACTCCCGGGGCCTTGTTTCGACTCAGGTCTTTCAGTGCTCTGTCAGACTCTTCACGCAGTATCTTATCTCCCATTTCATCTTCATCTACATCCTCTTCCATTTCCATAATATTGTCCTTAATTACATCGCCCTCTATATACTCCTTCCACCTTTCTGCCTTCCCTTCTTTGCTTAGAACTGGGTTGCCATCTGAGCTCTTGATATTCATACAAGTGGTTCTCTTCTCTCCAAAGGTCTCTTTAATTTTCCTGTAGGCAGTATCTATCTTACCCCTAGTGAGACAAGCCTCTACATCCTTACATTTGTCCTCTAGCCATCCCTGCTTAGCCATTTTGCACTTCCTGTCGATCTCATTTTTGAGACGTTTGTATTCCTTTTTGCCTGCTTCATTTACTGCATTTTTATATTTTCTCCTTTCATCAATTAAAATCAGTATCTCTTCTGTTACCCAAGGATTTCTACTAGCCTTCGTCTTTTTACCTACTTGATCCTCTGCTGCCTTCACTACTTCATCCCTCAGAGCTACCCATTCTTCTTCTACTGTATTTCTTTCCCCCATTCCTGTCAGTTGTTCCCTTATGCTCTCCCTGAAACTCTGTACAACCTCTGGTTCTTTCAGTTTATCTAGGTCCCATCTCCTTAAATTCCCGCCTTTCTGCAGTTTCTTCAGTTTCAATCTGCAGTTCATAACCAATAGATTGTGGTCAGAATCCACACCTGCCCCTGGAAATGTCTTACAATTTAAAACCTGGTTCCTAAATCTCTGTCTTACCATTATGTAATCTATCTGATACTTTTTAGTATCTCCAGGATTCTTCCAGATGTACAACCTTCTTTCATGATTCTTGAACCAAGTGTTAGCTATGATTAAGTTATGCTCTGTGCAAAATTCTACAAGGTGGCTTCCCCTTTCATTCCTTCCCCCCAATCCATATTCACCTACTATGTTTCCTTCTCTCCCATTTCCTACTGACGAATTCCAATCACCCATGACTATTAAATTTTCGTCTCCCTTCACTACCTGAATAATTTCTTTTATCTCGTCATACATTTCATCAATTTCTTCATCATCTGCAGAGCTAGTTGGCATATAAACTTGTACTACTGTAGTAGGCATGGGCTTTGTGTCTATCTTGGCCACAATAATGCGTTCACTATGCTGTCTGTAGTAGCTAACCCGCACTCCTATTTTTGTATTCATTATTAAACCTACTCCTGCATTACCCCTATTTGATTTTGTATTTATAACCCTGTAATCACCTGACCAAAAGTCTTGTTCCTCCTGCCACCGAACTTCACTAATTCCCACTATATCTAACTTTAACCTATCCATTTCCCTTTTTAAATTTTCTAACCTACCTGCCCGATTAAGGGATCTGACATTCCACGCTCCGATCCGTAGAATGCCAGTTTTCTTTCTCCTGATAACGACGTCCTCTTGAGTAGTCCCCACCCGGAGATCCGAATTGGGGACTATTTTACCTCCGGAATATTTTACCCAAGAGGACGCCATCATCCTTTAATCATACAGTAAAGCTGCATATCCTCGGGAAAAATTACGGCTGTAGTTTCCCCTTGCTTTCAGCCGTTCGCAGTACCAGCACAGCAAGGCCGTTTTGGTTAATGTTACAAGGCCAGATCAGTCAATCATCCAGACTGTTGCCCCTGCAACTACTGAAAAGGCTGCTGCCCCTCTTCAGGAGCCACATGTTTGGCAGGCCTCTCAACAGATACCCCTCCGTTGTGGTTGCAGCTACGGTACGGCCATCTGTATCGCTGAGGCACGCAAGCCTCCCCACCAACGGCAAGGTCCATGGTTCATGGGGGGTCACGTCAACTAGGTACATAAAAATATAAAAGAGAGCAGAATGAGAAAATCAACATTCTGGATATAACAATCGAAGAACAAAACAATAAGCATATGTTTGATTATTGACCTTAAACCCACAGCAATGCGCAGTACCATTCCCCAATCCTTAAACCACCTCCACTCACAAAAGCAAGCCGCACTTCGACACACGCTCTGTAGACTCAACACAGTGGCACACACCAAACAAAACAACCAAAATGAACTGGAAATAATAATGCTATAGCACAAAACAATGGTTACAATAGTAACGCAGTCACAAAGCTAAACAACAAAATTAAAGGTAAAATAAAAGGCGAAAGCACCTAACAACAGGCATCAACACAACACAACCAAACACAAACACGCAGTTCCATAACAACTACACAGTATAATCAGAAAGAGATGAAAAAAAAAGAACAGAACATGGTACACAATGACACACAACACAAACTCAAAGATTAAAATTACCAAATTTTCAAAACACAGGGAAAAAACAAAAACCCCGCAGGTGGCGCAGTGGTTAGCACACAGGACTCGCATTCGGGAGGACGACGGTTCAATCACGCGTCCGGCCAACCTGATTTGGGTTTTCCGTGATTTCCTAGGCAAATGCCGGGATGGTTCCTTTGAAAGGGCACGGCCGATTTCCTTCCCCGTCCTTTCCTAATCCGATGAGACCGATGACCTCGCTGTTTGGTGTCTTCCCCCAAACAATCCAATCCAAATAAACATAACATACACAATAGACAATTATGTACAAAAATACACCCCAAAACTGACAAAAGGAGGGACACATACCAGAAAGCAGGTATATATCAACTACAGTGTACCATTTGTGAAGGCAGATGCATAGAACAAACACGTAGAACATTTCATGTCAGATACACAGAACACATGAGAGTATGGAAGTATGTGTAAAACCATTCCACATTTGCAGAACACCTAAGAGAACATAAACACAAACCAACCACTAGAGAAGAAGACACAAAAATAGAATGAGATTTTCACTCTGCAGCGGAGTGTGTGCTGATATGAAACTCCCGGGCAGATTAAAACTGTGTGCCGGACCGAAATCGGGACCTTTGCCTTTTGAGGGAAAGTGCTCTACCATCTGAGCTACCCAAACACGACTCACGCCCCGTCCTCACAGCTTTACTTCTGCCAGTATCTCGTCTCCTACCTTTGAGACTTCACAGAATCTCTCCTTCGTACCATGCAGAACTAGCACTTCTGGAAAAAAGGATATTGTGGAGACATGGCTTAGCCACAGCTTGGGGGATGTTTCCAGAACGAGATTTTCACTCTGCAGCGGAGCGTGCGCTGATGTGTAACTTTCTGGCAGATTAAAATTGTGTACCGGACCGAGATTTCCTGGCAGATTAAAACTGTGTGCCGGACCGAGACTCGAACTCGGGACCTTTTTAATCTGCGTTTCATATCAGCGCACACTCCACTGCAGAGTGAAAATCTCATCCTGGAAACATCCCCCAGGCTGTGGCTAAGCCATGTCTCCACAATATCCTTTCTTCCAGGAGTGCTAGTTCTGCAAGGTTCGCAGGAGAGCTTCTGTGAAGTCTAGAAGGTAGGAGACGAGATACTGGCAGAAGTAAAGCTGTGAGGACGGGGCGTGAGTCGTGCTTGGGTAGCTCAGATGGTAGAGCACTTTCCCGCAAAAGTCGAAGGTCCCGATTTCGAGTCTCGGTCCGGCACACAGTTTTAATCTGCCAGGAAGTTTCACATAAAAATAATTAGAGTCAAGACTGATGACCACAGCAGTTGAGTCCCATAGTGCTCAGAGCCAATTAGAGTCAACGATAAAAAACACCTCCTAAACCTGCAAGAAAATTACCACACACAGAAAACCAAAGCAGAAAGGAAAACCGTTGAATGATCAAGCACAGATGGTAATCAATTATTTGTTTACACTAATAAATAAAAATAATAGAATTACGCTCCCAAAGAGGATTAATTTAATAATAATAACACCCAACATCTTTTCATTCACTTGTGCATGATTCTCTCCACAGAACACTGAAACCAAAAGTTGAATCAGCTTTCTCCAAATATTTTAACTACTCTCTAACAGCTACTACATTCATGTTCAACACTCTACGACTGAACGCATCACAACCCCCTCTCTCTCTCTCTCTCTCTCTCACTCTCACACACACACACACACACACACACAGAGAGAGAGAGAGAGAGAGAGAGAGAGAGAGAGAGATAAACAAGAGGTAAACATCACGAAGAGAAGTTGGTTTTGGACATATACTTCGTTAGGTTAGCAACATGTAGGTAAACAAACCCAAAAGGAAGTAACACACAATGGAGTCACGATGTTTACGTTGTTAAAAGCACATTGTTCGAACAAATAGCTATATCTAGTGGCAAAAGAATAACAGTACACCACAAGAAAGAAAGAGAAACATGTTGAAGATCTCCAGACCAGATGAGAGGAAATTCAGATCACAGCAAACTGTAAGTTATTACTTATTTACACAAAAAAAACGTGACGTGAACTGTCTGATAGTCTGAAAATAACAAAACTGTATCGTTGCTGATCTCACTGAAGATGCCTTAGAGCAAGGGAAAGGGGAAACGCGTCTCAAAAGAATAAATTAAGTTGCAGCAAGAAAACGCGGTTTTATTTACAATTCGGAGGATCGCCAGGCAAACAAATTTGTTTTTCACACAGTTTCTAAATTTAATACTTGTGTTACCTGTTAAACCTTTAACATAAGATTATATCACATGATGAGTGGATTATGACAGCAATTTTTAAAATAGGTCAATAATTGTATGAAATATTGAAAGTAAATTTTTTGTTGCCGTTGAAACCAGGTAGATAGACAACCTCCAATCTCCTGATAGCCGTTTAATAGTATAACTTGGTGTACTACTTCCACTACAGGAACATTGCCAGCAACCAGACCCACGTGAGTACCAACTGTAGTCTCACCAACTAGGAACATCACATGGATCCAAAAGAAAATGTCCATTGGTGCAATTACAGAAGAGGGGAGACTGACAGATCGTCTGATGCAGAGCATGCTTTTCAGCCAGGAGACCACCACATTCGTTTCAAGTACTGGCAGCCTCAAGCGGATATCGTGAAATGTTGTACAGAGAGGCCATAGAGATTGTAAAACAATTCAATAGGAAGTAGGAGGGGGAAACAGAATGAGATATGGATTCCGGTGCTGAAGAATATGTGTAGCAGTCTTCCATCATGGGTTGATAGCAATAGCGGACGACAACAGTCAACAATGGCCAATTGCCCTCGCACGTTCAAAACATGTGACGTCACGCCACTGCGCTGAAGCACGCAGAAGCGGGATTGCTGTAGTTAATCGCGAGCCATGGCGTGAATCGGATATTCAAAGGGCTACGATCCCTCCTGAAAATGTCCTCCGCAGATGGGGACGAAACGTTGGGTTTTAAGGTGAAATCCATTCGACGAAGGATAGTAGCCCTGAACATTTTATTAATTGTGACGTTTCCGGCCATGAGAGCTTACATTTTACAAAAACTGGAAATATATTGTCACAAACATCGCAACCCCCGCTATAAATCAGAACTTGTCGCTAAATACGATTACTAATCACTGATATAATTCTACAAGAAACAGCCCTTATATGATGCAGCGAATGTAAAATTATTCACAGCTAACATAGACTTATGACTTAGTTCTTAATAGTGTGTTGCTCCAACTTTGGAACGCTATGCAGCAGCAATTCTGTGTGGCATGTATTGGAAAGTGCTTCGTAGTGTTCTGGATATATGTGTTACAAGACAGCTGGGCACAGGTCAAGCAATACAAATTACGGGCAGGTAATATGCTGGAGCGCAGCTGACATTCGATAGCGTCCCAGACGTTTTTCATCATGTTCAAATTAAGCGTCTCTGGTGCTAAGGCATCAAAGTAAGTTCACTACCATGCTCTTCAAATCACTGCAACACGATTATGGTCTTGTGACCTGTCTATATTGCTGTAAGATTCCATCGGTGTCGGGGAATATACAGACGTGAAGGAATGCAAGGAGTCTGTAATAATCTTCAGACAGTGCGCAACTGTCAAGGTGCCTTCGATTAATACGACAAGTTCTTTGCGAGGCTGTGTGTTTGTTCCCTATAGCATAATATTACCCCGCCGCACTACGTCCCTGACAAGACACAAGTTTGGAAAAGGCGTTCGCCTGTTTGACGGCGTATGTAGACAGGACCATCGACATGACGGAACAAGAAATAAGATTCATCCAACTAGGCGACACATATCCATCGATCCACTGTCCATTTCGATGATGTCGTGCCCACTGCAGTTGTGATCGACGATGTCGTTCTGTCAAAATGGCAACAAGTAAAATACGCTGTGAACGGTGAGTCCCGGAACACTTGTGCCTGCACAAGCAACACCTTGTCGGCAACTCATAGTTACGCTGCCCTGCTACTACTTCCATAGACAATAGGACACGAACAACAGACCGCCTTCACCATTTCCGAGACGGTCGTTCCCAGGTGCCGGCCCATAGCAATCTGTCACTTGTCTAATTAACTTATGTCAGAGTAATTCCCAATGAGATTTTCCGCACCGTCGTTAGAATTATTAACCATTCGCCTTTGATCTGCTCATATACACTGTAAGAAAAAAAGAAGGAGTTACCCGAATCGGACGGAAATTGACAGATGTGTACACGTGTACAGACAAGCAAATTATTACAGTTTCAGAAAAAAATTGCTGGTTTTTTCAATAGAAAGAGCTTCACTACTGAAACAAGTCAATAACGGGATATGCACATCTGGCCCTTATGCAAGAAGTTGTCCGGTTTGGCGTTGATTGACAGAGTTGTTCACTGTTCTCCTGAGGGATAACGTGCCAAATTCTGTCTTTCTGGAGCGTTAGATCGTCAAACTCCCCGGCTGGTGGAAGGGCCCTCACCGTAGTGCTACAAAAGTTCTCAGCTGGTGAGAGATCCAGCAATCATGCTGGTCAAGGTAGGGTTGGACAAGGAGGAAGACTAGCAGTAGAAACTCTCAGCGTGTGCGGGCGGGAATTATCTTGCTGAAATGTAGGCCAGGGATGGATCGCCACGACGGGCAACAAAGCGGGGCGTAGAATAACGTGAACTTATCACCCTGCTGTACGGGTGTGGCGGCTGACAAGCAGAGGGATCCTGTTATGAAATGGAATGGGACCACAGAGCATCACTCCTGGTTGGCGGGTGATAGTCAAGTTGGTATCGCACCGCTCGTCTCCAGACACGTTTTCGCTGGTCGTCGTGGCTCAGTTCGAAGCGGGTCTCATCACTGAAGATAGCTCTACAACACACAGTGAGATTCCACTACGAAAAAGTGTATGAAGACGCCCGAGACAGCTTTCGGACTCCAGTCTGTCACCTGCCATACGGCCCGACGAACGGGAGTGAGTACTTTAAGCATCAGTGTTGTTTTTGACAGTAACGAGTGTAAAACATTTTTTTCGATTTTATTTTTGGCCCTATTTCTTACGGTATTCGTCGTCTGACTGATGACCTCTTAGTTTCGCCCCTTTACTCTCCAACCCAACCAACCAATTTGTTGTCTTCTAGTTAAAAAAATATGGATGTGAAGTTGCCTTTTCTCCTAACAATAACTTGCAGGAAAATCTTAACCACAATCGCAATTCCACTGTTGCTCCAATAGGGTTCAGGAGTTTATAAAATCACTTGTGATACGTCTCCTGTTTATTATACAGGACAATATGCAAGATCTTTCAAAGCCTGGTATAAGGAACATGTTTTGGGAAAAAGAGGCACTAATGTATATAATTCCACTTTAGCTGATCATCTGTTAATTTCCGGTCACAAATCAAAAAGTGTGGAAGAAATTTCCGTTTTACATAGGAAAAAGGAAGATCACAGGTTTTACGTACTCGAAGAGCTGGAGATTTGCAAGCATATTTCTAAGAACGATGGCGTCATCCTCCCTGAACAGTTAAATTACGTAAAATAAACAAATAAACAAATTCGATGGCTTTAATTCACTACTCTCAGATTTTTGATTCTTTTGTTTTTTTACTGTGTTGTTCTACCTTCAGTTCTGGAATATCTTTCTATCAAATCTCATATGGATGTGTACTACTAAAGTTTCCTTCATGCAGATGTTTTTAGAGAGTGCAGCTGTTGGTGTATTTTCTCTACGAAACATGGTTCAAATGGCTCTGAGCACTATGGGACTTAACATCTGAGGTCATCAGTTCCCTAGACTACTTAAACCTAACTAACCTAAGAACATCACACCCATCCATGCCCGAGGAAGGAATCGAATCTGCGACCGTAGCAGCAGCGCGGTTCCGGACTGAGGCGCCTGGAACCGCTTGGCCACAGCTTACTATACAGTAATCTATACTTTACGTAATGGGCATTTCAAATGGTTCAAATGGCTCTGAGCACTATGTGACTTAACTTCTGAGGTCATCAGTCTCCTAGAACTTAGAGCTACTTAAACCTAACTAACCTAAGGACATCACACACATCCATGCCCCAGGCAGGATTCGAACCTGCGACCGTAGCGGTTTCGCTGTTCCACACTGCAGCGCCTAGAACCGCTCGGCCACTCTGGCCGGCATGGGCATTTCTTTTTTCTTTTTTTTTTTTTTTTTTTTAATTAGCACTATGGGACTCAACTGCTGTGGTCATTAGTCCCCTAGAACTTAGAACTACTTAAACCTAACTAACCTAAGGACATCACACACATCTATGCCCGAGGCAGGATTCGAACCTGCGACCGTAGCAGTCGCACGGTTCCGGACTGCGCGCCTAGAACCGCGAGACCACCGCGGCCGGCATGGGCATTTCAGTAAAGCATTTCAGCTCTTAGCTGTACTTCGTTTACTTGACTAATTTGTATTTTCAATTGTACATTAAGCTTTAATTCCTTCAATTTTGATTTTTTTTTATAATTAACTCTTGTTTAATTCGTTTGTTTCTGTTATAATGTCGGAATTGGGCATATGTCACTGCCCATGCCCGATAGCCGGCGCAACTTTGGTCTTGCTGTCGTAGCAGCAACGTAAGCAACTGGGCCGCTCAATCTGATATTGTTCCTTGCAAGGTGTACGCACCATAGGTTGTAACGTTTTTAATTTTTAACTTGAATATGTCTGGTCTCTAAAGTTTAAATATTAGCTTCTCGCAATGCAACTTTACGTAAGTAACCTTCCTGTGTTAACAGTTTTCATCTTCGTTAACTTTTCTCCAAATTTATTTTTCTGTGTATAATTTTATAGGGCTTTTAAATTTTCATTCTGATGAAGACATCCTAGAGGTGTCGAAACCTAGATAAATGTGTCAAACACTTGCAACCAGTTGGCTGTGTTAGTTCTCCATTGAGACAGTTTATAATCTCTGCTTGCGTATACTGCATCGCTGGACCTCTGTAACGAAGCATAAATCAGACGTCCTTCTGCTACTGGGTGTGTGCCGTCAATCGCTCGGAAAGAGCGCGTCTTCCGCCCCTTGCGGTGCACCCCGCTGGGATGCTGCGTGGGGCGAGACGTTCGGTATGGTTCGTGGACCACCAAGGCCAGCGCTGGGGTGGTCCCGGCCAGAGCACCCCCCCTCCCTCCCCCCCCCCCCCCCCCCCCCGAACCTTCGTTCAGTGCTTACTGCAGTCACGTCAATCATTTGTCTCCTCAGGACAAATGCATGGGCTTTTCCTTTCTACCTGAGTTGTGAATTTGAAGAATGATGTTGTTTCCACCAGGTTGTTATTTTAAAATAGCACTTCATTAAGCACTACTAACGAGTTTCGAACGTTGATTACTGTCATTATAACCCTTTCAGACCATCTGGTACGTTGAATTTTACTGTCTTTTAGTTGCAACAGAAATATTTTTGCACAATGGAAACCTGATGTACACATTTGTGAACGTTAAATCTTTTTATCATGCGCAACTGCTGGCAACCGTTGGGCTTTTCTATAAAAATATCTATAGAAATATCAGCAAGTCGATGTAACAGTGAGCAGCAGCTTGCGACGGCCAGAACTACGGAAATTGTTGGTTAGTTGTATTCCACTGCATAAATGAACATTGTTATTGTTATTTTGCTTCGTAATTATTGAATGATCAGTTTATTTATTACAACAATAAATATTTAAAATTGGTTGCTTAGTCCACAAAAATAAGCCAAATGTACAAAGTATATTTTGATAACAGGTACACATTTTTCTGTACATCTAGCATCAAAAATCATTAAAAAATCACCTAAGATCATTACAGCAGAAAGGAAAATTTTCCTTCCTCCAAAACAAATTATGGGTTGAAAGGGTTCAAACAGGAACAAAACAAAGTTCAAAGCTTACTCAGCTGCATTATATGTAGCGTTTTTTTAATTTTTTCAAAGACATTATGATTACGTTATGTTCGGAAGTCATGTAATGCAAGTCACCTGTAATACATAGCTCATGCGTAGCTGGATCGTCAATGTACGCTGCCAAGAATATAACAAATAGAGAACAATAGCAAATGTGGGGAGTACAGTAATAATAGTAAAAAACCACATATTACGAGAACAATGTGAAGACAAATCCCGGAACAGGCATCCGCACACTGGACACGCACACAGCTGTTTGCAGTGCACATGAAACCGCTACATCCAGTGCATTTGGAGAGGCTTTTATAATTATATGAGGAGGAATTTTACTATTTACTACTTACATTTGCCTCAACTCACCACCACTGAATGAGGCGTCGACGTTCTAATGATGGTGGTTGAGGTGGAGTGGTGCTTGTTCTTTCGCAACTTGTTTCTGTGACCCTCTGGAGAAATCTGCCAAACGTAGAAATCTTTCAACAGAGTGAATGAGTCATAGTTTCTCGTGCCTTTGATCGTAGTTGCTTGTCTATCATCGTGACATTCAAAGCATACGGCTGAAAGCACAGTGAAAAATGTAGATATTCTTAATATTAGCAAGAAATTCCTTTGGGCTATCAATTTCAGCGTGGAAATGTATGGGACGACATTCCCGTTTTACCTATTATATTTAGAGAAAGATTTGAACTGCATGCAAAAGATGAAATATTGAATCTAATTACAGGAAAAAAAATTTAAACCTCGAATAATGCAAATAGGAGTTTCAAGAAATAATTTATGTAACGTTAAAGGAAGACGTACCAGCAGTACTAATCACAGCGATCGAAAAAGTGAGTGATTTTTTTATAAATCTTAAAACTAACCAAGAAGATGACAAGCAAAAAGATAAGTTTGATGGAGAAAAAAAGAAAGATCAAAGTACAAACATACAAAGACATGTATACAGAAATGTACAAGTGTCTGAGAAAGAACATGAAAGAAGATATCAAGAAGTATAAAAAAGCTACGCTAAAAACTAATCTTCAAAATAAATCTTACTCAAAGGTGGCCACATGGAAAGTTATAAATGAAAAAAATAAACTAATAACGTCAGACTGAGATCAAACCCAGGTCACAGATAGGAAAAGAAATTGATTTTATTGGAAATTTTTGTGGCAACACGTACGGCAAAACCAGTGATGGTACCTTAGTCCTACATGAATGAGATGCTTCTGCCTACCAGATCCCAGAAATACTTCCCTCAGAAGTCAAACATGCCAATATGAAAGAAGGAACTGCTCCAGGAGGTGATGACCTCTCAGTCGATATTTCACAGCTGATGGATGAGGAATCAATAAAGCAATTAGCTAACTTATATTCGAGTTGTTTGCACAGTGGAACCTTATGCCGAGGCTAGAATGAAACCAAAATAATGGTAATTCATATTAAAGATAGCACGAAAGATATAAAGAACTATCGCCCCGTCAGCCTTCTGTGCACACGGTACAAAATTTTCACTAGAATTTGACTACTGGAAGTTCTAGGGGACTGATGACCTGAGATGTTAAGTCCCATAGTGCTCAGAGCCATTTGAACCATTTTTTTGACTACTGAAATAAGCACTATGCTTGACCTAACTCAAACCACTGAGGAAGCTGGGTTTCTAACAGGATATAGTACAATCGGCCATATCCTTTTTTTTTTTTTTGGCGTGCATGGGGAGGTGGGGTCATCAGTCAGCCTACCACGAATTTCTCTCCTGTGCCAACCTGTTCATCTCAGAAAAGTTCTTGCAACGTACGTCCTCAATTATTTGCTGGAAGCATTCCAATCTCTGTCCTCCTCTAGAGTTTTTACATTACCAAGAAGTCACAAACCTTGGAGGCAGTGTATGTTGACTAGAATCCTGTTGCGACGTCTGAATGCCGCTCTTCAACATAAATAAATGCATGATTTGATCAACCGGCATTGGACAGCAACAAGGTCACTCCTTGCTACATTAGGTGGTTGGTTGAACCTGTTCGTAACTTTCTCAGGTTGTCCGTAATTTACCTAAATAGCTTTGAACGGTCTTTCTGTAGCCAAAAGCCGCAGGCATTTGTGTTGGCAATGGCCGTACGGTGCTTTCTCTGCGTTGATATGGAAACTAATGGCATTACATTCTAAACATTATTTCTAATGGGCGCAGGAATGAGGTTATCGAGCCACTTTAAATTACAGCTGATATACAGCCATTATCTAGTTATTTATGGAAAGCGTGTACAGTGGAACGAAGCATGCGGCGGCAACAGGGAGCGATGTCTCGTTAAGACAGAACTTCCGAGTGAGCAGTGTATATCGGAAGGCAGTAATACACCATGTGCAAAGGATAACCACGTAGTAGATGCTGGCCCTGCTACGTTGAAAAGTAATGTCAGTGTTTCGCGTCGGTAATTTCCTCCATCAAACTAGCGAGCCTGATATTATCCAGGCCGGTGCGAGACATCGATCTGGCATACATCATTCCGCCCACTACCGACAGCAATTGTCGGCAGTGCGCCACCTCGTTACACCGCTAGACGGCGCAAACGCCGCGAGGCAGGCGAGAAAAACAAGAGCGCGACATTCGATACGGCGGCCGCGTCGTAGTGCAGTCGGCGCACGCTGTGGCCACCCCTGGCGGCAGGTGAGAGTTCTCATTAGCCATTGTTGCAGCTGCTACGTCATCGCCTGCTGCCCACGTCCGAAATGCTGCGGCTGCTTCTCCTCTTCAGCCAGCAGGACGTGCTGTGCACTCAGCTGCAGAAAAATTTCTTGGTCAGCATTCTGTCCCTGTCTTTAAATATGTATCGGGAGAGACCAACTGCTTCAAAAGAGGGATGAAGAAGAGAGGAACTCCACAAGTATAATCAGTAGGTTGATTCTCACATGGGAGTCTGTTAAACACAAATAAAAATAAGCTGTGTGAAATTTGGGCTCCCTTCGATGAAAAAAAGGGGTGCATGAGCCTCCAGAATCGGAGTATCCAGAAAAAACACAAATTTGACATATTACTTCTGCATAAGCGCCGGCTGGAGTGGCCGAGCGGTTCTAGGCGCTACAGTCTGGAGCAGCGCGACCGCTACAGTCGCAGGTTCGAATCCTGCCTCGGGCATGGATGTGTGTGATGTCCGTAGGTTAGTTAGGTTTAAGTAGTTCTAAGTTCTAGGGGACTGATGACCTCAGCAGTTATGTCCCATAGTGCTCAGAGCCATTTGAACCACTTCTGCTTAAGCAGGGCTGTAAAAGTAATAAGTAAATTTTGGAATGTATGTGTTCAGTATTGTCAAGGCACATACCCATTGCAGAGCACCAATATTCGTTTAATCGTGAATGTCGCAGTTCATGTAATATATCTTTGTAGTTTTGTTTTCTCACAGAATGTTTCAGCACTTCTTGTGTTAACTTCACTGGGTATATTTGTTTATTTTTCTTCTGTGAAAAGTTCTGTTTTGTAGTATTCATTACCCGTTACATTCGTTACTGAATGTCATTACATTTAATTTTCTTTTGAATTTTGTGGTGAACTGTTCTCTGAGCAAGTATCTGTAAACACTGTCAAGCACTGTGTTACAAACCAGCATGACGCTTGATAATGGTTGTGTGTTATCACACATCTAATTACGATGTCACAATACACCCAATAATAGTCTATTTCTGACTGAAACTGGTTGCGTAATAAATTGATTAATACAGCTGTGTGCAACCATGATTTTTTAACAGATTTCACAAACTGTAAGTCATCACCTTCTCGGAATGAAATAATGGACTTACTGTAACATTCTGTATCATCCCGATGCGTTGGTTGTCGTTAACACCAGGGCCAAATTGCTGCGTTTGGAGACGTGCCATGACCAGGAAGCATGCATTAATGATGAATGGCGTCCCACTGTGTTCACCGATAAATCGGGGCCAGCACTATCCCGGATGACTGTCACCAGGGAGTATGACAGTGACCAGGGGACAAGTCCCGTTCTTCCCATGATCTGGTGAGGCACGGCATTGTTATCCCTGACGTCATGGTGTGGGGAGCCTTCGTGTACGACTGCAGGCCACAGCTAGTAGTGACTGAGGGAACTCTGATGGCACAACGATAACATCACGAACATACTGCGTCCTCTTGTGTTTCCTGTGGTGTGAAGCTATTGTGGTGCAACTTTTCAGCAGGACAATGGACGTATCTTTATGAACTGTCTGTTTGATGTCGAGGTGCTCACGTGGCCAGCAGCATCCCCAAATCTGACCTTGACAGAATATGTGTCAGACCAGCTCATATATGCAGGACCAGTTACAACAGTTGCGAGACAGCTTGCCTCAGGAGAAGATAAAAGGACATTATGACACTCGTCCCAACCGAAACACTGCATGCGTCGAGGGCAGAGAGGTTGCAGCGTCTATTGATAAGCGAACTCATACCGCCACAAACCTGGGTAGGTAGAAAGCGAGGACCTGGCTGTAGAAACTGCCAGTAGAAAGCCATTTACCGAAAGCACCTAAATTATTTTGTTTGAGTCGGGGTAAGTGCTGCTCTTAACAGAAAAAAGTAACCAGAGATTGAAAATACCGCTACAGTTGTGAGGTTCTTTTATTTAAGACACGACCGATTTCCGGTTCTTATACGCCTATCTTCAGGTGTCGTAACTTGGTGCTGTGACCCCGAGCGCCGCGGTGGACGAGTACAAGACGCGGTGTGCTACAAGCGACCGCAGAGCTCTGTCCCAACTGCAGGTTTCCAAGCACCACTGAGATTTTAACCTGACGTTAACCCTGTTTCCATACTCTTCATGATCTGCAATTCCAACAGCCAACCGGCACGGTAGCTCAGCGTGTTCGGTCAGAGAGCCGATTGGCCTCTGTAATAAAAAAACTGAGTGGAAGGATCAACCACCGAACTTTAACAGGATGTCTTGCGACGTCCGCAACGACCAAACACAACGATCAATAACGAACAAAAGGCAAAAAAAAAGGCCTACACTGTAGTTCACCTCATAAATTCTTTGAGAAATATGCAAATCCTTGACTAGCCTTCCCATTCCTCTGGTTTGTCACCCATACAAGACATCTGGGATGCCGTCTGAAGGTGATATTTTAATATCAGCCGCTAGCCAGCAGTCTTAATGAAGTCGACTGTTAGTTTCAGTGCATAACGAAAAGAGTGTACTCATGGCCATGCGGGTCATATTTAATACTAATGTTTATGATGGACATCAGCTCCGGACAGAATGAAACTTTAATGATTTTATTACCTATTGTATAAGGAATATATCCACAAAATTTGATAAATGTTGGACGGAGAGCATCATAGCGTGAAACATTCCGTCAGTGTGCACTATTTCCGCCCCGATAATTGATGCTGGCACTGTAGCTCAGCGTGTTCGGTCAGAGGATTAGCTGCCCTCTACAATAAAAAACTGAGTTAATGAATCGCCGATTAATTTAAACACGCATTATGGTACGTCCGGCCAGAACAAATAAAACTAACACTGTCGAACAAAATGAGATTAAAAAATAGGTGATCAGCGCGACGGAATGCAATGCTAATGGGCCCGTGCTCAGTTCCCGGCTGGCCGGAGATTTTTTTCCTCTCTGAGACTTGATATTGTGTTGTCCTGTCATCATCATCTCATCCTCATCGACGTGGAAGTCGCCGAAGTGGCGTCATCTCAAAAGACTTGCACCAGGCGAACAGTCTACCTGACGGGTGGCCCTAGCCACACGGCACTTCATTTCATTATTCAGTGTGCCCCTCTGACAAAAATTATCCGAGAACCTTCTCGTGGACATTAATATGGGTTGTGTACACCATTTGCCTTTATGATGGCTTAAACTCTGCTGTTCGCACTTTCAATGTAATGTCTGAACGTCTGCGAAAGAGTGGCAGCCCGTTCTTCCTCAGGAATGGGAACCACAGAAGATAGTGCTTTTGGACACTAGAGTCTGAAGTGATGTCCACGTTGTAACTCATCACAAAGGTGTTGCATTCGGTTCAGGTCGAGACTCTGGGTAGGTCAGTCTATATTAGATATGTTATCGTCTCACAAACCACTGCCTTACAGATGCTGCTTTGGGACAGGGTGCACTGTCGTGCTGATACAATTTTTGTTTCCGGTCTGTTCCTTTACTGTACGCGGAACACACAGCTATAAATGTGTTCATATTATTCCGCATTTAGTTTTAAGTGTAACAAGGGGACCACACACTAACTAGCAGAAGCACCCCATACTGTAACACCACATTCTCCGCACTCAATATTGGCACTACACATGATGACAGGTGCCGATCTCCAGGCATTCGCCGAATCTAAATCCTTTCATTGCATCGCCATCAGGTATAGCATGATTCATCAATCCAAATGACTCGTTTCCAGTAATCCATTGTCCAGCTTCACTCTTTATACATCACCTCAAGAGTCACTCAGCAATGTATGAGTTATGAGAGGCTACTAGACCCATTGTACCCATTTCATCTTAACTCCCTGTGCACAGTTGTTGTGCTAGCTGTACTGCCGGTGGCACTTTGGAACTCTCGAGTGATTTACTGTGTAATTTGCAGCCCCCTCCGCAAAACTCGACGGTCGCTATTCTTACGATTTTACGAGTACGATTTTCCATCGTTGGCCATAATGATTGTATTTCTTTACTCAAATGCTGAACTGCATTGTCCATATATAACACATTTATGCTGCGAGGATTTCTACAGATAAACTACGAACATCCAATGTAGGTGGCACTGAAACGCATGCACACACACACAGACACACACACACACACACACACACACACACACACACACACACACACACACACACATATGTATACATGTCTCCAACATACAAATATACTCTGCCACATAAAACACTTGAGAAATAAAAACTCATTGCAAATACTCTGTGCCGCTATATCAAACGTGAAATCCGATCCCGCCCATAGCTCACGGTAGTCTCACGTGAACTGCTCTTTGTTTGACAAATAGTTACATAGCATTGTTCCTATCAGCGATCGTATTAGGTACATCAAAAACATGCAAGGGCACTGTACCTTTACATAGCCTCAGCAAAGTTGAAACTATTGATACAGGGTTTAACTGAGGGATGAAATTTCGATTAGGACGTGAAAATAACTTAAAATGCAAAACACTAAGCATAGTGAAACTTCCTGGTAGATTGAAACTGTGTGCCGGACCGAGACTCGAACTTGGGACCTTTCCCTTTCGCGGGTAAGTGCTCTACCAACTGAGCTACCAAAGCACGACTCGCGCCCCGTCCTCACGGCTTTACTTCTGCCAGTACCTCGGCTCCTACCTTCCAAACTTAACAGAAGCTCTCCTGTGAACCTTGCAGAACTAGCACTCCTGGAAGACAGGATATTGCGGAGACATGGCTTAGCCACTGCCTGGGAGATGTTTCCAGAATGCAGATAACTACTACGGCCATTTAAATATTAACAGCAGCTACCTTCTACTGTCCACTAACACAGGTTCACGATAGCTATAAACGTCTATTAATTCAAGATCACAGTAATTCACATGGCCGTTGCAAGAAATTCACCAGCCCTTGTAACAGTAGTAACTGGTAGTCCGCTTGAGTCATGACACAAATTACTAATAATTATTTCAGTCCCCTAGTCTTTCAATCCACCTTTTATGCTTTTTTCCACAATGAGTACAGACATCCCAACTCATGCATTAGTCATTCTAATGGATTTGATGGTGGCCTAGAAGAAGATTTCAATATGTTCCTAGTTCCCTCTCCTGCAGAAAGCGTTTCCTACCATTTGAACCAAACTGAGAATCAGTGTATGGAAAAATGTATAATGGTTTGATTATACCTACGAAGTATTGAGCTTCCAGCTTTCTAATCAAAATTTTGCTTGATGGATAGAACTCTACAAATTTGTAAAGAACATCCGAAACGACCATAATTTGTGTGAAGTTTCCCTTATTATTATAGTGAGCCACACGTAGCGATTGCTTAAATTTTTTCCAGACAACTGAGGAACAAAGCGCATAAGATCTTTATGGTGAACAGCAGAAACTTTAGATATTGACAGAAATCACAAGACTTCAATATTATTCTGACTTTCCAGGTCATATTGTCAAAAAGATGCCCTCTTGCAATATCAGCATGCATTTATTTGTTTCAAATTGAGTATAGAGAATTATATAAGTATGTTTTCAATGCTTCTGGATGCACATAGCTTACAGTTACCTCATTCATGTAAGTTCTTCTGTACAACATCCTGTCATACTTTAATATAACTGGTGTATCTTGTCTTCATTGGGAGATGTATCTTGTCTTTATTGGGATCATCATAGTTTTCTTTCACCATTTTAAGCATTTCATGTGCGTCCTACTCCCATCTGATGTTGCACAGGGATTTTCGTATAAAACGTATGTCTTCTACACCGCTCATAAAATGATATTTCACATCTTTCTGCCAGGGATGACTGACATTGAGATATTCATTTTTCTTTGACAGTCTTGAAAGAACATCTTGCACAAATTTTGCCATCCTGATATATACCGAATCTCAAAATCGTATTTCTGACTTGCTAATGCCCATCAATATATCCTGTTGTGCATTAATTAGGTATATAACAAGAATGAAAGTGCCTTATGATCTGTAATGAGGATACAATGTCTCTCTAAGGAATATAAACGAAACTTTTCAGAACTCCTTACAACTGCAAGTGCGTCTTCTTCTGTGAATGTGTAATATCTCTCCCCACTAGTGAAGGCTATAGTATGTTAATCATTGACTCTGTTAACTTGAATTTACTGACACAGATCTGAACCAAGGGAATAATCGCTGGAGTTAGTACCGAGATAGAAATTTTCACTCAAATCGAGATGATGAAGTGTCAGCACCTCACACAGTTGTTTTTCTAATTCATTCAGAAATTTCTTGATGTTCCTGATTGCATTTCTGTAATATATCTTTCTCTGAAATTTGCATGACTAGAGGCAAAGACAGACAGAATTCTAGAAGAAAATGACAATAGGAATTACGAAGTCCAAAATAAGATTTCAGTTGTTCAGGGCGCTTTAGAATGGTAATATCTTTTACTGTTCCGATTTTCATTCGATAAGGTGCAATTCTGCATGGAGAAATTAACTTATCAAAGGAATTTAATATGTGATTTAGTGAATTCTCATTTGTCCAAGTTGTCAGCCGGTGTGGCCGAGCGGTTCTAGGCGCTTCAGTCCGGAACCGCTCGATCGCTACGGTCGCAGGTTCGAATCCTGCCTCGGGCATGGCTCTGTGTGATGCCCTTAGGTTGGTTAGGTTTAAGTAGTTCTAAGTTCCAGGGGACTGATGACCTCAGATGTTAAGTCCCATAGTGTTCAGAGCCATTTGAACAATTTGAACCATTTGTCCAAGTTGATTGCTACACCAAATCGCCTAAGGGCTTCTCGTATTCGACTCAGAACTTCTAAGTGCTCTTCCCATGAAGTGGTGCTGACTGTAATATCAACTACATAGAGTGCTACATGTTTCAGTAATTATTCTCCCAGGATTTCATCGAGTGCTCTAATTTCTCAAATTATCTCCTTGTGTTCATTTCGCGAAACGCATGTGGGAGAGAGTAATATATTTTCCATCTCTTCCCTGGACGTACTCTCTCAAAATTTCAGTAGTGAACCTTTCTGTTAGGCACAACGCCTCACTTGTAGCGTCCGCAACTGGAATTTGTCGAGCATTTCCGTAACATTCTTGTGCCGACAAAACGACCCCGTGACGAAACGCTCCGTTCTTTGTTGGATCTTCTCTGCCTTCTCTGTTAAACCCATTTGGTAAGGTGCCAGACTGATTTAGAATATTCAAGTATCGGTCGAATAAGCGCCTTGTAAGTCACTTTGTTGATGAGCATCTTCCTTTGAATCTCAGTCTGATATATGACTTTCCTACAGGTTGTTTATGTGGTCATTCCACTTAAGGTTGCTCCGTACAATTGCTGCCAGATGCATTACGTTAACACTGTATCCAGAAATTTGTCATAAATAGTGTAGTTGTACAGCAATGGATTTCTTTTCCTACATGTATGTTACATTCACTTACATTCAGGATCAACTGCCAGAACCTGCCTTCTGACAAGTGTAGCCCTCTCACTGCTCCGACTCAATGCAAATAAATACAAGTTAATAGCCAAATATTTCAAAGAAGCTGATATACAGATATAAACTATAATTAGATGTGGGACAAGTAAGCTTATAGAAACAGCCTGATTAGAAAATTACTTTGTAACTTTAGGCATTTATTTTAAAGTAAGATCTTATATCTGCACATAACCACTCAATTTATTCTTCTATGGAGAACATTTAAATTATGCTAAATTTTTACTGTTGTAACTATTTCTGGTTGTATGTTTAATGATACCTACAACCGAAATACGTATGTAAATAATAAAAGGGCGTCTACAATTATTCTGCGTATTTCCACTTTTAACAAAAGGCATTAAAATTCCTGTATCATTCTCTTCTTCCTCTCAGTACAGATCTTATGTCACATCTGTGATACGTTGGCATTTAATTACGATAGCAGCTTCTAGCACGTTCCCGCGGACGATTCTATGCTGTTTCCTGCATAGTGTGGTGTATTTGGTTGATGATTTAAATTTAATCCATCTCTGTTCTATATGCGTCCTTTCTCTGGATGCCGTCATCCCGTCAACAGTATCCACTTGTCATCGTAATTATAATATTCTCGCCGTGATGTGCCAGTATTGCCATTTTTATCAAGATCATTATTTCTTTTCGTTGTTCTCGTCTTTCTGCGAGGATTTCAGTTTGGTCGATCTTTAAGCACACCTGCTCCATATTTAAATAGGAGGTCAGCGTCAGTTTTTCACGTACAGCGAGTGGTAACTTTTGTGAGAGAACTAACATTAATTCTTTCTCTTTGATCCTTGCATTATATCAAGATGTCGTACGTAATTCGGTGGTTTAAGAATTTTGTTTCTCGAAACAAAAAGTTGTTTAAGAATGCCGTTTAAGAATGCTGTTTAATAAAAGTTATGGCACAAATACCTTCATTTGGGTTTATTCCAGTCATTGTGTCGCGGTGGTTCAGTAACTCTATAATGTGATTAATATTAAAAAAAAAACAGTCCGGGGTTGCACAGTGTTCTTTATTGGTCCAAAAACGGCTCGTTTCACCTGGGTAGGGCTTCATCTGGTTACCTGTAAGTATAACATGAAACAGACGTAACAAATAACGTGCCGCGGTCCTGTCCTGAATTACTATGCTCAAAAGTAAGAACCAAAGGTGCAAATATATAAGACGAATACGACAGAAAAGCACGTGTTAGATACAGGGTATTTCTTTTTGAATGACATGATTTCGAAACACCGTTTTTGTTGATAAAAAGTACTACAAACTTGAGATGTAGTGCAAAATACTAGGCTATTACAAATGCTCTGTGTACCCACCAGCAGCGCGAACAACATCTTTTTACACTTTTATCAATGTTAATTTTCAATGATGAAGCAACATTCCATGTTAGCGGTGTAGTGAGCGTATGGGCACTCCAGAACCCTCACGAAAATATTGAGTAGGAAAGAGACTCATCTAAACTAAACGTTTTTTGTGCCATTTCTCCTGAAAACTCGTACGGTTCCTTCTTTTTTGAGGAAAAAAAAAAGTGACTCGACTCAGCTATCTTCAAATATTGCAGAACTGGGTTTTCCCACAACCTTAGGAAGACTCCGACGATTTCTGTATCCAATAGGATGGAGCTCCACTAGACTGGCAAAACAATGTACGTTAGTCAGTTTTTCAGTGACACTCGGCCTCAGCGTTGGATAGGGCGTACGGGATCCCGAAACAATGACCTGCATCATTGGTCTCAAAGATCGCCAGACATGACCTCATGCCATTTTTTCTTGTGGGGATATATGAAGGGAAGTATATTCACCTCTTCTTTTCCTCGTGACATAGAAGGCATAACGTCTGTAACCTCAGATGTGTTGTGAGAAGTTTATGACGAATTTAGCCATCGTTTGGATGTTGATCGTGTTGCTGCTGGTGGATACACTGCATTTATAATACCATAAGTAAGACTTTAAGATTTTGTAAGTATTTCGCAATCCATCCGACGTTTGTAGTATGTTTTTACGGATAAATATGGAGCTCTGAAATCAGGTCATTCTTTTTTAAAGACCTTGTATTATAATTAGTGTCAAAAATTAATCGTCAAATATTCTAAAATATCCGGCAACTGAACGTGAGGAACTTCGCAGAATGTGGTATAAGATTCACAGAGAATAACCCTACAGTACAATATTTAAAAAGTAAAATCGTCGATTTACCTCATGCGACTTGGGTCGTAAGTCACAGCAGCTTAGAATAAGACCACGCTCATAAACTGTAGACATGATCCTGGTACAAAGCGCCGGGGACTGATCAGCGCTCACGCAGTGTATGCAGTAAAGGTGGTATCACCTGCCTGGCTAGCCGCGCAGTCTAACGCGCTGCTTCCCCGGCGCGAATCCGCGCGGCTGATTAGTGGCGAGGTTCAGTGTGCCGGCCAGCCTGTGGATGGTTTTTAAGATGGTTTTCCATCTGCCTCGGCGATTGCGGGCTGGTTCCCCTTATTCCGATTCAGTTACACTGTGTCTGCGATTGCTCCGCAATCACAATAACCCTGAGTTCCATGTGTGGTGGCGGTGGGGTAGGTGGAATGCTGTGGCCTGTTGGGTTGTGAACCACTCAAGGCTACGGCGGGACGAAGCCTCTCCGTCGTTTCTAGGTCCCCAGTTTACCACACAATGCACAAAGGTGGTATTGGAAGCGACTCATAGCGTTGGTAAAGGAAACAAACACTAGATGGCGCCAAATGCAAGTACAAAGCCATCAATAAACATGATGTTAGATGTGAAATGTATTTCGGATTTTATCTTGTTCCGACTGAATGTATCAGTAAGTACCATTTGCACACTACCAATTGCACCAAATAGATTTTATAGCGGAATTTTCGTGCCCTGCCGACAGAGAGATCCGAAATTAGCCTATAGCGATATTCGTTTCATCGATACGCATGAACAGGGCCAGTAAAACACAAAGAGTAACCGGTACTCCTACAGCGACTGACCAACACTTCTGCACAGCGGTAGCAATGACCGCGGGCGAGTGCCGTGTCGTAGTTGCTTTTGGTGTTTTAATGTCCCTGTTAATGCTTGTCGACAAAACAAATATCGCACTGGACTAATTTCCACTTTAAAAATGATTTTGGTTGTAACGGGAAACAAACTGGTGCTTTCCTTCAACACTGGGCATCACATGAGAGACGTGATGAGCAGTATTTGTTTGAGCTGGTTCCAGCTACACACTGCTAAAACGAAATTACAAATTTCAGAAAAAGCGGAACACCTTGAAAGACTAGATATAGGATGTTCATATAGAGACGACGTGTACATTAGAATGTACTGGCAGAAATGATTAGCATTTATGCCATGAGACCCGCGGGTTCAGGTCGAAACCGATATCATGGCGCAACACTACTTAAGGGTAAAATGAACCTGCGGTACTCGTTTTCGCTATAAACCGAAGGCAGTGGATCAGTGTGACTTGAGCAGACGTGAAGGATGCTCCGAAGACATATGCGCAATAATCAGTGTGTTTGAAAGAGGGTAAATTGTTGGCATGAGAGAATGTGATGCATCCAACCGGAAACTACTGCTCGTGTGGGACCAAGTGCTTTGGCAGTGCGGCGGGTGTGTGCAGAAGAATGGTTGACGGAAGGCCGTAGAACACGACGAGATGGATCAAGTCGCACCACCCAGACCACCCCGCGAGAAGATGACACATCATCCGAATGGCATTGCAGGACAGATCTCAGTCGTCCTGAGCGTTGGTGTAACAGTGGAACGGTGTAACACATCGTACACTACCAGGAGTGAACAGTCCGTCTCCGTTCATTACGGCATAGGTTACGTGCATGTCATGCACATCCGCCCCCCCCCCCCCCCTTCCTTTGACGAATATGTAGAAACATGCTAGACGGCCGATGTATGGAACGACGTCACTTGGGGCAGGAATGGCATCAGATGGTGTTTTCGAACGAATCCGGGTTCTGTTTGTTTGAAAATGATGGCCACAGTTTGGTTCGTCGCAGACAGAAGGAGTGGCATCACAGTGACTGCAATCGCACATGACATACAGCGCTACATTAAGGACTCATGGTGTGGGATGCTATTGGGTAAAACCGCAAATCACAGTTGGTGCGTGTTCAGTGCACTGTGACGAGTGTGAGTTATGTGAATAACATCCTGCGACCTGTAGCCATACCCTTTCTGCACAACATCCCAGACGCTATTTTTCAGCAAGACAATGCACGACAACATGTTGCTTCATGAACACGTGGTTTCTTAGTGTCACAGGATATCAGCCTTTTGCCCTGGTCCGCCAAATCAGCAGACTTGTCGCCAATCGAAAATATGTGTGGTACGGTTGCAGCCCTGTGACCCAATGCCAATCACCACAGATGAATTTTGGAACCAGGAAAATGCCGCATGGATGGCTATTCCACAGGTCGCCATTCGCGCCTTATACACGTCGATGCCATCACGGACAGAAAAAGTTACCAGGGCCCATGGCGGACCCTGTGCCTACTAGGCAACGGGACACATGCTGAACCGAGGTGACTGAAGGGCCGATCATTTCCGCAGGACTTACTAACGTTCTGTTAATATGAACGTCCTATCTCTAGCGGTTGGAGGTGTTTCGTTTCTTTCTGAACATGAGTGTACATTTACTAATAGTATAGGCCACTAAATCACAAGCGAGTCAATCTTTCATAAGAGCCCGTCGGCAGTTAGAGGCGAACTGTTCTTTTCGGACCCGACAACTAAGTATTGTTGGCTTCAGCAATATATTATATCCAAAACACGCAAAGGTAGTGTACTATTACAATGTCAATCAGTGCATAAGATCAGCTTGGTCTAGGTTTTAGTGTTTCCTTCGCGTTTCCACATCACAGTCACATCACCAACAGAATGGTGGAAATATCCCTGTGGAATTTCTTACCAGGTGACTTCCAGTAATGGGCCGCGTTCCAAGTCACTGAGTTCTCTGACAGGTCCATTCTGTTGTAACTGTCTACTGAAGACAAAACACTCCCTTCATCCTTTCATACTGGCGGGTCCACCTCTCGCGGTATAAAAGTGCACAGTTCCGCATCGCATTGGGATTTCAGGGTATTTTAAATGAGACAGTGTATTTGTTTTTATATGTCGCCATTTACGTCTTCAGCAAGGCAAGGCAAAAAATTCCACAGTCCTTAGTGGGGCACACAGTCTGGCTTTTTGAATAGCGCAGTTTTCGTGCCACGAGCCAGATGTTCGTAGCCGGCTGGCGGAGTTCGCTCCCTCCTTGACCTACAAAACGGCGCAGCCGACGATCAACCATCTGTCCGTTTTCTTCGAGGATGGGGGAGGAGAAAGCGATGGGAGCGCTCTGATAAATCACCCCTCCGGCATCCCCATTCTAAGATCGGTGACCACCCGTTACTTTCACCATCCGTTATGGAGTGGCAGCAGGCGTCACGCCGCACACCTAAGGAGGAGGTGCAGGGATTGACGTGTGAGGAGGCGCTCCCCTTTTGTGCCCTTGCAATCTGTTCATCGCAACACTCCAGAGGCTACATGGGAAAGGCAGGTCGGCCGATAGTCCGTTCGCCTTACCAACGCCAGGCGTAAAGCATCTAACGGTTTAGGTGTGGATACATGTGTCTATAGTGCTGTGAGCACAGTGAAGAACCCATCAGAGGTGTACGCATGTTCCTGACGGATCCTCGATCTGACTCACAGATACATTAATTCCGGAGGAGCGAGAAGGAGATTTGACAACATCAGATGTTTACATCTAGTGTTCCATGCAGTTCATAAATACAAAGTCATTATTATAAATTACATATCAATTAACACTACGAAAAGAAGTCAGAATAAACGTAATAGCAGGTATCTTAAGGATGCAACTAAGAGGGTATCCTGAAAAGTAACAGCTCCTACATTTTTGTGTGACAATCTTAAAGGTTTTGAAATAAACGATATTAACATTTATACATCTTTATTCTTCACGTCGATATGTTGCAGCCCTCTGCCGCTAGAGGGCTCCGAACTGTTTTGTGCAACATGGTGGTGTGTAGCGTGTCTGTGCCGATGTATGAAAAACAGTCTGCTGTAATCGGGTTTAGAATTAGAAGAGCTGGTCCACGCGTGTACCACCATCTCCTTCAGCAAGATAATGCCAGACCACACACGAGCGCAGTGACATCTACAACAGTCCAACGCCTTGGGTCCCTGTCATCGATCATCCTCCATTCAATCCCTACTTGACCCCATTCGATTTCCATCTGTTTCCAAAACCTTACAGATATCTTCAATGACTTCACTTTGGTAGCAACGCAGCGGCACAAGTTGAGGTGAGGTCATGGCTTCGTCAAGAACGCCAAACACCCTACAGTGACGGTATCTATAAAGTGATCCCTCTTTGGGAAAAATGTGTTCGTCGCCAGGGTGGCTATGTTGAGAAATAAATACGTAGTCATGAAGAATAAAGATGTAGTAGATTAATAAAGTTTGTGTTATTTAAAAAGACTTTAAGACTTTAAGACTTTTCACACAAAAATTCGAAGGCACAACTTTTCAGCAAGCTCTCGTGATAGTAATGCCTTTACAAATTACCAACACATGAACAAAGGTCGTCCTGTTCTTGGTAGATAATGTTTCATACTGCCTCAGTACTTTTGCGATTTATGGTACATAACATACAATCAACGTAAACTGGAAACAAGAAATACTGAATCAACGATCAGACCATACCAAATACGATTCAAAATAATATAACTTGGCATGGAGAGCAAACTACACAACGGAAGGCTAATAAGCAACGTCCACAGTATTGCGTTTTTTTCTAGACGATGTCAAGGAAGACTGCTCATAATGAAAATCATATGTAGAAAAGTGATGAACATGAAAGCATCATTAATGTATGTAGACTTTCAATAGTCAGAAACGTTGCTTCAAATATTGTAGTGAGAAGAAAGTAATTCAGAAGATCAGGGTAATACAGGTAATGAAAACTTCAACAACAGCAAGGATAGCAAATAGCGAAATTTTAGTCATTGTGCCTTTAGCATGTAGTAGAAACACGACATGATTAAAGTCATAGGTGATTTAACGACGGATTCGAAAATTATTACAGGAGCTGCCATCTCTGACATCGACAGTGGCGGTAATATGTCTGGGCAGCGAGTCGACCTGAGATTGGGTCACAGATACAAGTACGTCATTTCATTCTGCCTCAATTGTATGCCAGAATTTATCAGGGGTAATGGCTGCCGAGTAGTGGCGTGAAAATCTCAGGGCAGCCATGGCCAGATGTTTCGGGAGGACACGCTCATCAGTGCAATAGTTGAGCGATTTCTGTATCGAAGCAGGTGAGGAGAGCGTTGTCTGGTTGAAAGAGTACGTGATGGAGACCGCCAAGATATGGTAGGTGCACCGACCTGAAAGCTTTAGAAATTTACCACCTACTGTGCAAGTAATCAACAATATGAACCAGAGGTAATGGCATTGAGTTCCAAGCTTTTCCCACACCACCGAAATGGATACCGGATGTCTATGACTATGACGAATCCAGTATGGCAAAGTTAGTTTCCTCGAAGCCCCCATGTATATACACAACAATATAATTAAATGATCACTTTTCCTAAGCCGCTTATTTGTCTCCCATTCCATCGCATGAGTTTGAAAATTGGTTCAGTGCTACCAACAACATAACCTCTGTCATGGTGCAAAAGTGTTGCTCTCTCCGACGTCGCCCTCGCACTCGACGGCTCCTGAAAGAGCAACGAGTCGACACATGCGGAAAAAAGGCCACAGCTCATTAGTTTATGTGATGTGTAAAGTGTAAAGTGGGTTAGTGGTGTCACATTGGCATCCAATTTCACCACAATCCTGCCCAACGCCACCGTGGACCTTTCACACGATAGGAAGGTCGGCACAGCTCCTCTTACCCACATTTCACCCCTTTTTTAGACGCCCTGGACATCAGAACCGCGAACGTCCAGCGTTGAAAGCACACAGCTTTATTATCAATGGTTGAGGAAAACACTTCAGGAACACAACTGCTGCTCACAATCGAAACGAAAAGGCCTCCGGGGGTGGCATACAGGACGCCATGAAATCACCCCTTTCCTAGTGAGAATAAAAACAATACCAATCGCTGTTATATAGGTTTATTTCCAGGCAACCAGTTTCTACGTTACACTACATTATCTTGAGGCCAAAACTGCTCCTATCCGGTAACCTGAAGATGACGTAGTGTAATGTCGAAACTGGCTGCCTAGAAATAAACCTACATAACGGCGGTTGGTATGGTTTTTACTGAACATTAAACAGCCATAGACCCATACTCCATCAGAAGATGAAGTTATACTCTTTCCTAGGTACGTCGTCTGCCACACATATCGCAGCCGAAAACGACAGTTTGCAATGCGATAAGCAAAAGGACGACTTTCTTGACAACTTTTTGCACTGTTACACCTCTTGGGCGATTCACCCGTTCTCGACGGACATCACGGTACTGCAAGCTCACTGAACTTGATCTCATACCTTTGCAGTACAGTGCGAACGCAATTTTTGCTCTGGTGTACAGTGAGGAATAACTAGAGAACGTTCGAAACCATTCGTTTAAATCAGAAAGTGATCCGAAGCAGTAAAGGGCTCTTACGACTTTCGAAATTGACAGTTGCGTGAAAAAAACCACGTAGTCACAAACGAACATCATTCAAATGCGATTTCTGAATGAGAAACCCGCTGCATAATCTCTCCTTGCATACATCTACATTTACATCCATACTCAGCAGACCACTGTGAAGTGCTTGGCAGTGGGTAGTGGCAGTGGCTATAGTTTTTACCCGCTTCTTTCACGTAAAGACTACGAGATGAATGACTGTCTATACGTCTCAGTGTGTGCTGTAATTAATCTAATCTTGTCTAGAATAATTCTTTAAAGCCGCGTCTTGAAGCTTTGCAGGTAGCCTTTCTTGAGACAGTTGACGCCTTTCCTCAAGACTGTGCCAGTTAATTTCTTTAAACATCACTGCGACGCTCTCCTGCGGGTCAAACAGATCAGTGACCATTCGTGCCGTCCTTCTCTTTACATATTTTGGTATCCCTTATTAGTCCTATTTGTTATGGGTTCCACACGTTTGAGCAATATTCTAGTCTGGGTCGTATGAGTAATACGTAAGCAATCTTCTTTGTAGACTGACTGCATTTTCCTTGTATTCTAGCAGTAAACCGAAGTCTGCTATCTACTATACCCACCACGGAGTCTATGTAATCGTTCTATTTGATGTTCTTACAAAGTAGTACGTGTCTTTGTACGAGCTGACCAATTTCAGCTGTAACTAGCTGATGTAATAGTCATAGGGTACTTCGTTATTTCGTTTTGTGAAGTGTGCACTACTTTGAAATCTTATCGTAATCTGAATGAATATTTGTTTAACTTCTTTCACACTCTGATTCATTATAGACAACTGTATCATATACTTAAAGTCTGAGGTTACTGTTAACATCGTCCGCCAGGTCATTAACAGACAGCACGAACAGCAAGGGACCAACGCACTTCCCTGAGACTCACCGGAAGTTCTTTCTACAACTGTCGATTACTCTCCATCCAATATAACTTGCTGCTTTCACCCTGCGAAAAACATCCTCAGTCCTGTCTTAGATTTCGCTTGACACCTTATACGATCGTATTGTTGGTAATAAGCGTGAGTGTGATACTGAGACTCACGCTTTTCGGAAATCGGGAAGTACTCCATCTACATAATTGCTTTGAGTCACTGATTCAGGATGTTCTGTAAGAAAAGTATGTTAAATATAGGCGGCATTACTCCTGACTGGGCATAAATGCTAATGATTTACACATACAAGCAGGAAGTACACTTCATGGCTATTTGATGTTTGAGAAACGCCGCTTTCATAATGTTGTAATAAGCAGTAACTCACAAAAAGAACGTCAAACTTATGTTACTTTCAGTGTCGGACGGTATGGTAGCGGATGTATAATATAACATAATATAACGGTGCTGAATGTTATCTTCCACACTTGCTGTTATTACTTGTGTTAAAATATCCTTTTGTCTTACAATCAGCACTACTGTACAACTATTCTGAAGCGGTCAGACTCATCAATTTCACGTTCATCATAATACACAGTGCTGAAAATATAGGGGCTGACTGACGGCTACACAATTACACCAGTATTTCTCATATACGTAGCTGTGAAGTAGCAGATTACTTACAAGGATCTTAATACCCTATAATATGGGGTAATGGAGTTCACGATGGCTCTTTTACACTCCTGGAAATGGAAAAAAGAACACATTGACACCGGTGTGTCAGACCCACCATACTTGCTCCGGACACTGCGAGAGGGCTGTACAAGCAATGATCACACGCACGGCACAGCGGACACACCAGGAACCGCGGTGTTGGCCGTCGAATGGCGCTAGCTGCGCAGCATTTGTGCACCGCCGCCGTCAGTGTCAGCCAGTTTGCCGTGGCATACGGAGCTCCATCGCAGTCTTTAACACTGGTAGCATGCCGCGACAGCGTGGACGTGAACCGTATGTGCAGTTGACGGACTTTGAGCGAGGGCGTATAGTGGGCACGCGGGAGGCCGGGTGGACGTACCGCCGAATTGCTCAACACGTGGGGCGTGAGGTCTCCACAGTATATCGATGTTGTCGCCAGTGGTCGGCGGAAGGTGCACGTGCCCGTCGACCTGGAACCGGACCGCAGCGACGCACGGATGCACGCCAAGACCGTAGGATCCTACGTAGGGGACCGCACCGCCACTTCCCAGCAAATTAGGGACACTGTTGCTCCTGGGGTATCGGCGAGGACCATTCGCAACCGTCTCCATGAAGCTGGGCTACGGTCCCGCACACCGTTAGCCCGTCTTCCGATCACGCCCCAACATCGTGCAGCCCGCTTCCAGTGGTGTCGCGACAGGCGTGAATGGAGGGACGAATGGAGACGTGTCGTCTTCAGCGATGAGAGTCGCTTCTGCCTTGGTGCCAATGATGGTCGTATGCGTGTTTGGCGCCGTGCAGCTGAGCGCCACAATCAGGACTGCATACGACCGAGGCACACAGGGCCAACACCCGGCATCATGGTGTGGGGAGCGATCTCCTACACTGGCCGTACACCACTGGTGATCGTCGAGGGGACACTGAATAGTGCACGGTACTTCCAAACCGTCATCGAACCCATCGTTCTACCATTCCTAGACCGGCAAGGGAACTTGCTGTTCCAACAGGACAATGCACGTCCGCATGTATCCCGTGCCACCCAACGTGCTCTAGAAGGTGTAAGTCAACTACCCTGGCCAGCAAGATCACCGGATCTGTCCCCCATTGAGCATGTTTGGGACTGGATGAAGCGTCGTCTCACGCGGTCTGCACGTCCAGCATGAACGCTGGTCCAACTGAGGCACCAGGTGGAAATGGCATGGCATGGCATGGCATGGCAAGCAAGGACTACATCCAGCATCTCTACGATCGTCTCCATGGGAGAATAGCAGCCTGCACTGCTGCGAAAGGTGGATATACACTGTACTAGTGCCGACATTGTGCATGCTCTGTTGCCTGTGTCTATGTGCCTGTGGTTCTGTCAGTGTGATCATGTGATGTATCTGACCCCAGGAATGTGTCAATAAAGTTTCCCCTTCCTGGGACAATGAATTCACGGTGTTCTTATTTCAATTTCCAGGAGTGTATTTTCGATTCTGATGTGACGATATACGTGAAACGGCAAATATTCCTGATGAATAAATAAAAACTTGAAGAAGCTGTGTCAAGAAGGAAAGGTAGGAACATTTAACATCCGGTCGACGAAGATTCCATACTGACAAACTGAAAGCCCAAGAAGAGAAAGAAATCTGCCCCAACTTTTCCAAAGAAATCATGCCGATATAAGCCTTAGGCAAATAAAATTTCGATTCATATAGCCAGATGGAGATTATAATATTATATCTTCGCCATGCTAATCGACACATTGTCAGGTGTTTGAAAGAAACTTTCATGGAACAAATAGAAATGATAACCGCTGTGGCTTATACGCAGTAAATGTCCATAAATGTGCAGTTATATCGCCATTGTCAATGTAACTAGTGGTAATGTCCGAATGATTATGTCTTGGTACACGTGATGACAAGGCATTAAGTAAAATTATCTTCTACTCTCTTATCTGATAAAGAAACTCTAGGCACTGAAATGCCACAAGCACCGAAAACTTGTGGAATCTCTCACCGGAGGAAAATATCTGCATTCCACAGCAGTAAGCTCAGATCAGAATCTTGTGACTGGTGCGTCACAGTGAACTGAAAGAGATACGCTATGGGAAAACAAAAATTCACCGATGACAACAAACAATGTTCGATGTTGACTGAGAAGAGCAAATATAAACTATAATTCCTCTTCAGCTATATTACTTCAAATCAGTTTACCTTCAAGGTCATTACTTGCTCTATTTGCGACCGTTCGTAAAATGCATAGCCTGGGAACTATGGCTAATATTAGAAATACAGCTTTCCTGTCAGATGGTACAAAAAAACAAATATTCAGGAGTGAGGAAAAGGCATACCACAACAATGAAAACTATATTTATTTAGAAAATGTAATTTTCGTCTAGTGTTATTTACAAGCCGATTGTTTTTTTGTTGTTGATTCTTTATGAAAATATTGGCCAATATGTGACAGGTTTCTGAAA